>NC_049256.1:24262770-25525615 GCF_011100685.1 Canis lupus familiaris
GGGGTGCAGGGGTGGGGGTGGGGAGATGGGCCTATGGCTCCCACATCAGGGGTTGCCTAACTCTTGACTTCAGTCAGGAAGGGACTCTATCCAGTAGCATCTCCATGAGATTGTGATCCTCAAAGTACCTCCCTTTCACATTTGGGATTACAAAGACTAACTCTGGGGCTGAAGGAGCCCAGACATTCCTCAGGGCTGCTAATTTAACTCCTGATCATCATAGTTGCATCGATCTGTTGTTAGGGAAATATAGGTGAACATGCACTCCTGGTGTTTAAAAGTCAGGGCCACTCAAATGATGATTGGTTACTGGTTCTGTGTGGAGATGGGGGAAAACAAAAAGATACAACTATTTTAAATAGAATGTTGGCTTTGGATACCTCTCTTCAAACCTAATCTGATTTCCCTAAAACGGTACTTACTTTTAGAATATCATCCAAATGCATGATTTCTTGGTTCAGATCCTGAAACACTTTGTACTGCTCTTTATGTGGCTCTAATGCAAGGAAAAGCCCACTAAATGCATCCTCTAAGCTTCCATCTAGGAAGGATCTACAGCCTTCGGATTCTCCACTGACAGAGCCCTCAAAGAGCTGCCTCTCCGTGGCCACTGGCACCTCCGCCGTGGTGAGCCTCTTGACCAGCTGCTTTGTGATGTTTCCTTCGAAAGTGTCCAGTTCCACAGGCTTGAGCTCAGAGGCCTCATCAGACTCCTGCAGGAGCGCCTCGGCCACATCCTTCTCCAGGAACAGGTGCTTGGTGGCAGCACCGGCAGACGCTCGGCGCGTCTCAGGGTTCCCAGGCCCATCAGTGTCCTCCTCCGGGTGGGGCTGTGACTCTCGGCCTTCTCTGGAGGAGTTCCTGGAAGATGCTGAGCTAGAGTCATCCGTGCCCTCATTCGGGGAGCAGAGGCTGCTGTGGTTCAGCTCTGCAGGGGTGATGGTAATTTCTGGATTTGTGGAGCATGTGTTGGCCAGAGAGCCAGCTGGGTCAGGGGTGAGGGCACAGTCCCCGTTGGGTAGGTCACTGAAGCTGAGACACAGGGGTGTCTTCTCCTCAGCTGCCTTTCCATGTTCAAAGACGTCATCAGGTAGATTAGACTGCGGATAAAAGGCAACTCGTTATTATTTTAAATACAAATGATGTGTTTGGTAAGGGCACCTGGGTGGCTCAGTTGTTGAGCGTCTGCCTTTGGCTCAGGTCATGATCCCGGGGGCCTGGGATTGAGTTCTGCATCAGGCTCCACGCAGGAAGCCTGCTTCTCTCTCTGCCTTTGTCTCTGCCTCTCTCTCTGTGTCTCTCATGAATAAATAAATAAAATCTTAAACAACAACAACAAATGATATGTTTGGTGTGGTTTATTTCCAGACAAGATGCCAAGCCATTAAAAGAAACAACCAGCACTTTCATAATATTAACTTTTTATTTGTTGATTTTGTGTGTGCATATGTGTGTGCGGTTGCATGTGTGGCAAAAGAAAACAAGCCCTTACAAACTATTTCTGGTGCTGCATCTAGGTGAAAGTTCATTATACTATTATTAGGTTTGATATTTTTCAAAAGAAAAGATTGGGGGAGTATGGGAACAGAGCCTGTTTCCTAAAATCCAGGATCTCACAGTATTTGGCAGCCATAGTTCTGAATAACACTACCAATTTTTTTTTTTTTTTGGCATTTATCTTAAAAGACTTTCCAATGTTCATGCTAGTTCACTCAAAAGATGTGATGCTTTGTTCTGCTTCACTTCTCATAAGTTATTTTAAAAGAATCTCTATCCACAAATCCCAAGCCCTTGAAAATGTTCTATTAATTTAGTAACCATGCCACAAATAACCAAAGGCCAGAAATATACTCGCACAGCTTCTGTAAAAATGGAAGAAAAAAGATGAATAAACCTGAACATCTCCCAGGATTGCAGAGCCAGAACTCTCAGGGTGTCTGGAAACACCAAGTTGTCTTTTCAAGCTGACCCAGGCTGGGTCAAGCACACTCTGTGATTCATGAAGCAGAACGCAGAAGGGAGAGAGGTTACAAATATCCAGGTAATCAAGATAATTTATTTGTGCAGGCATTAAAATGATGTCTAGGTCATCTCTTCCTATGCTGTGGTCTAGGTGGTATCTCCGTGCCAAATGTGGCTCCATGGAAAAAGTGTTCTAGTATTTGAGATCAACTCCTTTGAAATGGATAATTTCTCTTCGGTTCCAGATTTGATATTTTAAGTAAATGTAAGTACTGAGCAAATGCCTATTTTAACTATATGGAGGGCAAAGAGGGGCCTTGTGGTAGCAATAGGTTGGGCTACTCCCTGGGCTTCTTCCCAGGGGGTCCCTCAGGCATCTCACAGAAGTCCTGGGTCCTCCAGGTGGTCCTGCCCTATCTCATCTCATCTCCAAACCACACATCCTAAGCAGGCAGTCTGCTTAAGTCAGGGTTCTTATTCAAATTTCAAAGTCCTTGCCAGCCATTTCTCTTGATCCCATGTTCCCAAACCTGACTGGCAGCTATGGGAGTGGCCAACATTGAGTTAGATGAAGCTGGGATGCTCTATTCAAGAATGGGAACTTGAGGTGTGCCATGAGGGGACGAGCCCATCCATGGGCACACGAGAGTACAAGGGGATGTGTCTTTTCTGATTGAGGCATGACATAATGAGGCAGGTCCCCAGCACAGGGATGGTGCTGCCTGGAGACAGGTGGTCCTGGAGCTCCACCCCACAGGATGGGGAGGTAGAGGCGAGGAGGTAGAAGAGCCTTCCAGAAGGAAAGTGTGTGCACAGGAGCAGCTCCTGAAGAGGGTGGTCCAGCTGGAGGGGGGTGGGGAGTTTGGGAGGCTGGAGCAGAGAACAAAGAATGGCCAACGGCAGGTATGGCTGAGGCCAGATGGATACAGCCCTCTGAGGAATCTGCCTGTACCCAAAAGGCTAGAGGAAGCTGCTGAGTTTTTTTCTAATCCTGTTCTCATTTTTTTTTTTTTGTTTATTCATAGAGACAGAGAGAGAGGCAGAGACAAGGCAGAGGGAGAAGCAGGCATCATACAGAGAGCCCGACGTGGGACTCGATCCAGGGTCTCCAGGATCACGCCCTGGGCTGCAGGCGGCGCTAAACCGCTGCACCACCGGGGCTGCCCAATCCTGTTCTCATTTAAATTATGCTATTAAAACCTCTACCAACTCCCTCCACCACTTACCGTATGGGAGCATGAATAGATGCCTTACATCAATAGTTACGAACTGCACCTGATATATATGTTTTTTTGGTCCATGCGTTCATGCACATTTTCCTTCTAGAGTCTTCCTATTTGCCTGTGAAACTCCCCTAGGTTAGCCTGCCTTTCTCACCTGTGTTTTATAATTCAACGAATTAGATGCAATTTTTATTATTATCATTAACCAGAAAACTTTTTAGTCCTTTCCTTTCTCCTTTTTCCCAAAGATTACTTTTATATGTCGGTAAAGAGCAGACTATCCCAAGTATAGGTGTTCAGATGAGTATGTGTGCATTCTCTCATCACATGATGTATGACACGTATGATGGAGGTTACCTGCTGCACTCCTGACTACAAATGAAAGAGCTTCTTTTACTAGGGTAGTACAAACACTACCATAAACTAAGGCTAAGAACCTCTTTGAATCAAAATAGCTCAAGGAATTTCAGCATGAATCCCTCTCCCACTCCCTTGAATGCCAGGTTTTAAGGCCTAAAAGTGTGGGTGAAGTTTATCAGCAATAAACTAGTTCAACTTGGGAACGAGCACCTTTGACTGTGAGTACATCTGCACTTTTAAGAAATGAAAATCTTGTTACCATGGATATCTTGGCCACAGAGGAGAGAAATCACAGCACGAAAGCAGGGATCGTGGACAAGAGGGGGACCAGGCACGTCTGGCAAAGGGGCATGCGTGTGACCACTCTTCCCACCCTGGGGACGGGACCCCTGGAACCGTCACCCCGCGAGCAAGAGGGAGAAGGCAGAGCCATGCCCAAGCAAACGTGCCCCGAGCCCCAGAGGCAAGCACCGCACACCGGGCAGGCCACCCCCACTCACAGAAAACTCTAGCTCGGCCTCGGGTCTCAGCCTGAGCGAGGGCAGGTCACTGAAAGAGCGGCTGCGGTACAGCTTGGCAAGGAAAGTGTCCTGCAGGGCACTCCAGACAGACAGTCGCCCTGGCTTGGCTGCTGGGGGACACAGCCGCCTCTTCAGGTGTCAGAGCAAGGGGAGGGGGGTTAGCGGAAAGCATCGGTTATGTTTTGTTAGCTTTTCGGCAGGCATTTCTGATTAACACAAGGGGGCTGTTATTCGCATGCACTCCTTGGAAAGGCTGACCTCAGAGAATCTTCAGGAAAGTCTGTAGGTTATCAGAGCAGTAAGGGGTGGGGGGAGTAGGGGAGAGGGAAGACAGGAGGCTGGCGGCCTGCGTGCAGACGGCCAAGGGCATCTCAGAACGTGCTTCTCTTAGTGGCTGTTTGGGTTGGGGGTTGGGGGCCCTCTGAGATGAGCGCCGCAGGAGTTGCTGAGAACCTTAACAATGACGTCAAGGGCTTCAGACACTGGGCGCAAGCCCTGCCCGGGGGTTCAATGTTTCTCCTCCAGGAATCCCAGGGAACTTACAAAGAAAGAGTGATCCTTCAAAGTGGGCGTCTCCGGGGTGCCCTGGCTGTACATGGACATCCTCCTCTGGAGGGCTGCCGCCTTGTTCCCGGTGCCCGAGGACGGCGTCACGTCCTCCACGTCAAATGGGCTGCAACACAACAGGTCCCTGTGAGGGCGTGTTTGTCAGAGGCCCCTTCTGAGCCCCGGACCGCAGGCTGAGAAAGCACCTGGTCACGCTGAGGTCAGCTCAGATCAGATCACTGGGAATTGGGCTGGTTCTGGCCAAACTGGTCTGGCAGAGGACAAACCAAGGTAAAAGAGAGTGGAGCAGCAAACGGAGTCCAGACCCACCCAGGGGACCACAGGTTGGCTCTGAGTACAGTTTCTGTCTCTGCCTAGACACCAGGCAAATGTGTTTCTTCATTAATATCAGAGATGCAAACATGTTCATGCTTGCGCAACACAAGACGCTGAAATCTGTGAAATCTCTTTGGGCTTTGCGGGGACAGATACATTAACAGCACAAGGGAGTAACAGATTATTGTTCTAAAGAGAATAAATGTAGACTCCCATTCATTTCAGTTGACAGGCTCTCGCGTGACTAGGAGGAGCACAGTGGGTCTGCCCTGGCACCACTGGTCATCACGCCATCGGGTTCATCCAGCAAGACGGATGATCTTGCATTTGCTATGTCTACGACTACAAATTACCAGGAGGGAAGGGGTGGATAGTGTCTCAATGACAGATGGCAGGGTCTTTGCTGCTTCCACGCCAGCCCTCCACGCTGGAAAGGGGACCCTGACCATCAACGCTCAGCAAGGGTGCATGGCATCAAGCCCCTCGAGGGGCCTGGCATCAAGCTTTGTGGGCAACCAGTGTTTAATAAGCTGCGACCCTTCTCGTGAGGTGACTTCAGAAAACCACCTTGAAGCTCACTGCTCAAAAGGTGTCTCTTGCCCATTGGAAATGTTCTATTTCAGCAGAGTGTGAAGGATATGGAAAGTTTCCCCGAGCAGCATTTGCTATTTGAGCTAAAGGAGGACAGGCGATGGAAACACCATAGTGAGAATCGGGATCTTTCCAAGGGCAAGATATCTCCTCCTGGACAGTGATTTTCTTTCCAAATTACCTTAAGAACTATATTTCTTTATGTATATTTAAAGGTTGACAGGGAGGGAAGGCAGCTGGATAAAATATTTTAAAATAGGAAGTGGAGGGGCACCTGGGTGGCTCAGTGATTGGGCATCTGCCTTTGGCTCAGGCTGTGCTCCTGGGGTCCTGGGATCGAGTCCCACACTGGACTCCCTGCATGGAGCTTGTTTCTCCCTCTTTTTTTTTTTTAAATATTTTATTTATTTATTCATAGAAACAGAGAGAGAGGCAGAGACACAGGCAGAGGGAGAAGCAGGCATCATACAGAGAGCCCGACGAGGGACTTGATCCAGGGTCTCCAGGATCACACCCTGGGCTGCAGGCGGCGCTAAACCGCTGCACCACTGGGGCTGCCCTCTCCCTCTGTCTCTCTCTGCCTCTCTCTCTCTCTCATGAATAAATAAATAAAATGTTAAAAAAATAAATAAAATAGGAAGCGGAAGAGGAGAACAATGATAAGATAGAGGCTTCATCAATTTATGGAGATGATGGTCCATGAACATCACTCGGTGAGCCCATGGACAGATCCCTGGGCCCTGTGAGGTTCCCACCCAGGACTCGATGGGACGCTCTGAGAGTCTCCTTCTGTGACCAGCTCCCTGGGGACGCTGATGGTCTAAGCGCCACCCCCAGAACAGCACCAGGCTGCACCATGTGTCTCTAACATGACAAAACTGAGAAGGACCACTTACTACCAGGTGATCTCCAGGCTCAGCTTGATGGTGCCAAGGTCATTGATGTCGACTGCCATCACCTGAGGTCGGGCGGCGAACAGCTCTTTGGTCTCACAGGTCACGCTGCCAACCAGGAGGTGAGTTGCCAGCCCTTTGAGTTCTGTGACCTGGTGAAAGAGGGGGAGGGAAGGCCTTATGGGGAGCTGCACCAGAGTGATGCTCTTTGCCACGGGCTCGGGGTGCAGGGTGATCTGCAAGGCAGGGGTGGGAGTGGCAGGCGAGAGTCACACACAAAGGTCCCCACCAGGGGGCCAGCCAGGCTAGGAATGGCAGTGACAATACTGAACCTTGATGGAGATGAATCCGACGATCAGGGGCAGGAACACCACCTCTTCCCCATCCCAGCTCTGCTTGCCGTTGGCTTCTATCTTGCCTTTTAGTTTCCACCTTTGTCGGCCGTACTTCATGAAGATCTGGGGAGAAGACACCAAACCTCAGTCTCTAGGGCCCTCCCCTGCCTTCCTCACCCAAACACCAAGATAAAAAGGCAGGGAAGCAAAGCAGGTGCCTGTCCTCCCCTTCTGCATCATCCTCAACCCATCCTTTTGATGGATTCTTCCAAATTGCCTGGGGTCCAGGGGGTGGAGCAGATGGGGAGTGCGAAAGAGGCTTTCAAAGGGGAGTGGGGTCTGCTCCCCTCAAAGAGGGCATGGAGGGTCTGCTGTGGTAGAAGATCATCACATCGCATCCTCCATATCACCACGGTCATGGTGACCAGTTCCTTCCCCTGTGAGTCTCATTGGACTCCCCAGTCTTTTACAGGGAGGAGAACTCGGGCTCCTGGGAGGCTCCGTGGGTTAAGCATCTGCCCTCAGCTCAGGTCATGATCTCAGGGTCCTGGGATCGAGTCTGCTTAGGGCTCCCTGCTCAGCGAGGAGTCTGTGTCTCCCTCTCCTCCATGCTTGTGCTCTCTCTCGCTCTTTCTCTCCGTCTCTCTCTCATGCTTGATCACTCTCTCAAATAAATTTTAAAAATCTTAAAAAAAGAAACCCATAAAACAAATGCAGGGAGGAGAAACCACCAGCTAAAATCCACTTTTGCCAGAAGCAAAACCACCAGCTAAAACCACCAGCTAAAATCCACTTTTGCCAGAAGCAAAAAAGTAAGTTCCCCTCCTCCTGGATGAGGAAGACAGAACTGGGCGGATTCTGAAATCTGACATATTCCCAGGAGAGGGTCTCCCACTCTCTCTTTGCTCAGACAGAAAGATACTCCTTCCCCTGCCCTCCCCAAGAAGAATGATCACAGAGGGTTTTAGAGGAGACATTTGGATGAAATAATTAGGGAAGTTCCCTCTGAAGTGGGAAAAGATAAAAGGCTTTTTACTTCATGGAGTGTATCTTTCTAAAGAAAGGTCTAGAGTCTAGTATTCTTCAATCCATGATATTTACGATCATGATTCTAGATTGGCTCTTGCTTCAGGAGAAAAGACCACTATCAGGACAACATTAGGACACTAGGGAAAATCTGAATATAGATCGTATAACAAGTAATGGTAGCTAAAGGGCCAATGTTAAGTTAGCTATGTTGAGAACTGCACAATGCTAATAGAAGAGCACGTCCTTCCATTTTTAGGAAAATAATTGAGGGGCGAGAGGTCCTGATGTCTGCCCATTAGTCTAAAATGGGTTCAGCAAAATGACAACAATTATAGCAGTAATAATAAAGCAAATGTGGCATAATGTTAAAAATTCCTAAAATTGGTGTCTGGATGAAGAGTATGTGGGCGTCTTCTCAAACTTTCTCATTGGCTTATTTTTTTTTTTTTTCAAAATAAACAAATGTAAAAGAAAAAAAAAAGGCAATTTGAAATTCTGATAAAACAATGGCAACTGACGCCTGCCCCTCAAACCCTCAATCCCAACACACAGACCGACACGATACTTACTTCATACTGATCTCCAGGACAGAGGCGAGCAAATCCAGCCAGACCTGCAGGCAAGCAGCAGGGGCATGAGGGGCAGAATAGGTAGGTCTCCACTCTTCGCACACCCACCCTGGCACATTTACCAACCCGAAACGTCAGACCTTTGTGAAAGCTCTGCAGTAGTTTTAGAGGGCCGCCGGGGGGGGGGGGGGGGGGGGGGGGGGGCACAGCTTTTGCTGGGAATCCCATCTGTCGAGGCAGGAGTAAACATTCCTGGCTGGGCTAATCACAGGTGCTTTCTGGGGCCGAGACAGCTGCTGGGCAGGGGCTAGAGCTCTCTGTGCCTTTGGCCCGTGGGAAGTCCACCCAGACTCCAGGATCAGAGAATTAGGGCCAGAAAGATATATTCATTTATTTACTCAAAATATTCCCATGAAAACAAACTGCTCTCTTGTTTTTCTTTCTGTCCCAAGATTTGTGATTTTTTTAAGTGCCGCTCATTTGGGTAAAGAATCCATGTTCATGTTCTACTTTGTCTCTGATTCACCCACTCCTGTGTTTTCCTTCTCCTATTTACGGGGCATAATGATACCACCATCTACTGTTTTTTGAGACCACTTAAAATGGATTATCATCTACACAAAGCCAGTGATGAAGAAAACAAAACCGTGGGATGCCTGGGTGGCTCAGCAGTTGGGCGCCTGCCTTCGGCTCAGGGCGTGATCCTGGAGTCCCGGGATCGAGTCCCACATCGGGCTCCCTGCGTGGAGCCTGCTTCTGCTTCTGCCTGTGTCTCTGCCTCTCTCTGTGTGTCTCTCATGAATAAATAAATAAAGTCTTTAAAAAAAAAAAAAGAAAACAAAACCAACCAAACCAAACAACAACAGCCCACAGTCCCCAAATGGAGATGGGGCCCCCTTTTGATCACGCCATCGGCACATCATTCCTAGCTGAGTCTGCTCAGTCTGAGATCCAGCCCCATATTTTGTGTAGCCCCAAGAATAAGTCATGTCACACCACTGCTGTGGGCCATCCCAGGGACCCTAGGTTTAATCAGTCCTTTTCTTTCTTTCTGTAGATATTTATGGAGACTCATTTGTGTGGGAGGATCTATGCACTGGGGTAACAATCTGGAAATTAAGAGAGACTTCACTGATACCCAGAAAACAGAACAAAATGCAGTTAATGTCCACAGAGACAAAACGGACAAGGACTAGAGGCAGTACGGGAAGTTAAGGCTGAAGCTGATTTCTGTTTTATCTTCTAGTGAGCCGCCTCAAGATATTAGCTGCAGTGTTTTCACCTTTAGAAGGGAGTTAACAGTGTCCTCCTCACAGAACTGTTTGTAAAGACAATTGATTGCATTAGGTCCATAGTACGTGCTTAATATGTAATAATTATATATTCGGCAGTGGGATAATACTGTTGATTCGGCATGCACCATATACAGCTAATTTAAAAGACTTATCTGTATGAAACAACTGCAAATTGGTACACATTGGAGAGGAGAACAGTAATGAAGAGACAGTAAAAGGAGGTTCTTTCCTATATTTTGAATTTTTGTAAGACTGTATTACTTATATAATCAAACAAGAAATTCTGTCCCATTTAATGTAGGATAGTTTCATGGAGGAAGGGAGCATTTGAACAACAGAGTGTCATATCACCCCAGGCAAATGAAGGCATGGGAGAGAGGGCGCTTCTGGGCGGAGGGAGTGGCCTGTATTCACTCAGCAATATTTTCAGAATACCTACTGTGTGTCAAGCATGAATAAAGTTGTGGGGAGGAAGGTACACACGTCATACATGCACAATAAACCTAATGGAATAAACTCATCAACAGAGGCTTATCAGTAATCTTGGCTTTGTTTCTCTGCCAATCACAAAACAAAGCTCTTTGCCCTAATAGGGAGCCACAGACAATATTTTAATCAAGGAATGAAACACATTTAATAAAAATGGGCAAAAAAATCTTTAGGACTTTCTCATTTTCTAATGAAAAGAACCAATACAATTTTAGGATAAAGAATTCCACTTAAGGATTCAGTACAAATGTTTATATAAAATGGAATATTACTCAGCCTTAAAAAGGATGAGATCTTGCCATTTGTGAGAACATGGAAGAAGCTAGAGAGTATGATGCTATGTGAAGTAAGTCAGGCTGAGAAAGACAAATACTATGATTCCATTTATATGTGGAATCTAAAAACAAAACAAATGAATAAACAAAAAGCAGAAGCAGAACCATACATACATAGGACAAACTAATGGATGCCAGAGGGGAGGGGGATGGGCAAGATGGGTGCAGGGGAGTGGGAGATACAGACTTTCAGTTATGGAATAAATAAGTGATGGGGGTAGAAAGTACAGCATTGGGAATATAGTCGATGATCCTGTCATAGCGTTATATGAGGACAGATGGGAGCTACAGTCATGCTGAGCAGAGCATGACATATAACTTTGTCCAATCATTCTGTTGTACACTTGAAACTAATGTAACACCATGTGCCAACCACACTTCAATTAAAAAAAAAAAGAATTCGGTACAGATGTTTATTTTTTTATTTATTTTTTTTACCTTTTTTAAAAAAAATTTATTTATTTATTTATGATAGTCACAGAGAGAGAGAGAGAGGCAGAGACACAGGCAGAGGGAGAAGCAGGCTCCATGCACCGGGAGCCCGATGTGGGATTCGATCCCGGGTCTCCAGGATCGCACCCTGGGCCAAAGGCAGGCGCCAAACCGCTGCGCCACCCAGGGATCCCGGTACAGATGTTTAGATGTCTTTAATAAGATAATGTTTATAAACTAATCTTAAGTAAAAAAGCAAAAAGACAAAATTCAAGTGTGACCTCCGCTATATAAAAATGTATCCAGGGGCGCCTGGGTGGCTCAGTGGCTGAGTGCCTGTCTTTGGTTCAGGTCATGATCCTGGGGTCCTGGGATCCAGTCCTGCATTGGGCTCCCACAGAGAGCCTGCCTGCCTATGTTTCCACCTCTCTGTGTCTCTCATGAATAAATAAATAAAATCTTTAAAAAAATGTATCCATAGGAAAAAATTCTAGAAAAACATACCAAAGGTAGATAAAATAATTATCTCTGATAATCTGGGACTATGAAGAAAGTGAAATGTTTGGACGTTAAATAGTAATTTTTATTGGATTTTTTCAAATATCATGTGTTTATTTGAAAAGAAAAAATATATGAAAAAGGTCACAGGTATCAGTGGGCAGGCAGTGTATATGCAGAAAAAAGGCTACTTGGGTATTTGAGACATATTTTATAAAGTTTAGCACCGGTGGAGAGATTATATTGTGCCTTTAAAATTTCTGGTATCTTTGCCCGTATTTAAAAAAAAAAAGAGAAGGTATCATTTAAAAATCTAAAACGGATTCGAGAAGAATAACCCCTCACTTTTGATAGAGGCGGCTGGAGAGGAAATAACTTTGCACAGCTGGTACAACAGCAGCCCTGAGACTCCTAGATCCCTTCACACGCAGGATGTCCATTTGGGCAGCAGAGTCCTGGGTGGCTCAGTTTTCTCAAGCTGCCATTCACGATCCTTGAAGTCTAAGTTCTTTTCATATCATTTTATTTATTATTTTAAAAAAGATTTTTATTTACTTATTCATGAGAGACACAGAGAGAGGCAGAGACACAGGCAGAGGGAGAAGCAGGCTCCCTGCCGGGATCCCCATGCAGGACTCGATCCCAGGACCAGGATCACGACCTGAACCGAGTGCTCAACCACTGAGGCACCCAGGTGTCCCTTGAAACATGTTTTTATATTAGTTTAAACATGATTTAACCCGTGTAAAGATGACGAGGATGGTATCACAATCACACAATTTATTCTGCCTTTTGTGACTGACTAGCCAGGGTTAAGAAGATACACGGGGTCCGGGGAGGCTTTAAAAAGCACCGACCACTACCTGCCAGTAGATGGCAGCAACTCACCAGCTCCCTCTGCCCCCCTACGGGAGAGCCAGGCCACCTGGGACTCTTCTAACTAGAACACAACAAGGCACTTTAAAAGATTTCCTGAAATAAGAGTAGAATTTAAAAAGTCAGAAAAAAAATAAAAAAATAAAAAGTCAGTTTACCCTAATCATTTTCTGGAAGATTTAGTCTTTTTTTTTTTTAATATGTCATTAAAAAAAAAGCACAACTCACTGGTTTTTAGAAGTCAGAATGGTCAGACATGCCAATTCTAAGAAAATCCAAAGTGCACTTTAAAACTTCTGCAAAGGGCACCTGAGTGGCTCAGTGGTTGAGCATCTGCCTGTGGCTCAGGTTGTGATCCTGGGGTCCTGGGATCCAGTCCCGCATCAGGCTCCTGTGGGGAGCCTGCTTCTCCCTCTGCCCATGTCTGTGCCCCTCTCTGTGTTTCTCATGAATAAATAAATATAATCTTAAAAAAATAAAACCTCTGCAAAGGGGCACCGAGCAGCTTAGTTGGTTGGGCACCCAACTCTTCATCATGATCTCAGGGTCATGAGATCCACCCCTTGTGGGGCTCTGGACTCAGTAGAGAGTCTGCTTCAGGATTCTCTCTGCCCCTCCCCCTACTCATACTCAAGTGCTCTCCCTAAAATAAATGTAAATCTTTAAAAAAGTAAAATAAAATAAAACCTCTGCAAATTAGTTTAGGTTTCATCCATTGCCAGATTACCTCTGCAATTACAACAGAAGCCTGGTTAAAAAACAAAAAAATCCCCTAAGCAACTGACCTGGAATCAGTGCTGGATAAAGACATATAAAGGGGAAAATCTTTTGAAGGTTTTTTCCCCTCTCAAAATTACCAAAAATTTCATATCTGAACTTATCCAACTGGGAGAAAGGTACTTGGTACTGAGGTTTTTGAGTTTATAAGCCCATGTTATTAAAGTGAAATGTCTCGAAATTGCTTATAGCGGGCCTGATTACAACCATAGTGGAGTCAACTGGCACCAGCCAGGCAGAGGCAGTCCTGGTGCTGTGTTTCCTAAAGTTCTAGCTGCTGGTCTAAGCCCATCACTGTACTGGTTGCAGAACTGAAACCAGCAGTGGGGCAATTAGAGTTACAGCTTGATGTCTTTTAAACCTGGCCAGAGGCCTGCTGGGATTTTCACAGCTGGGGAAAGCTTCATGTTTTCTCAGAAGTTTTGCGATTGCTGTTGCACTGTCTAGAAAGCTTTCATCCTGGCCACTCTACAGACCATCGGGAGGTTAGCAACCAGGAATGGTCAGGGCAGGGGGCTTTTATTTCTGTGGTGCATCTTCCTGTACCTTTTGGCTGTTTTACTGTAAACACCTATTACTGATCAAATGCCCTTGTCTGGAAGTCCCAGACGCCACAGCATGTAGCCACCCACCCTTTCCTTTCTTGGCTCAGAGACTTCTCTGCCAGAAGAATGCTCCCCAGTTTTTGCTACTTCTATGATGATCTTCCTTTCCAAAGATAAAAAATATCACACCTGTTGACAGCATATACACACAGAAAAGGATGGCTGGGTATTCGTGACAATTTTAATGGTGTTTAGCACTGGGTAGAACAATTATGAAGCTAAGGAAGTCACACTTTCTATTCCAAGGAAAAGAGCCAAGCAGCTGAAGGGCCGGGAGCGCTGTTACAGGCCTTCCTGATTTATTGACCAGGCATAAATAATGCAGATTTACTAGCTCCCAGGTAGCTCTTCCCTCTGCCAAGGCCTGGCCTGCCCTGCAAGCTGGAGAGGCAGGCAAGGGTTGAAGATCCACCCCACCCGGAACCTCACTGGAATGAAGCAGTAGCTAGGAGAAGAAATAGTTTTCCTTCAGAAATCACATCTTTTCACGTAGGTCCTGGTTAACACAGTGCTCCCCCTGTAGCCTGACATTCAAGGCAGATTTTTCAACATGCTTTTCCCTCTTTGGTGAATGCTATTCCCCTGCTGTTCATCCACCCAGAGCAGTCCCTCTGGTTCTAATTCAAAGGTTACCCTGGGAAGCCTTCCTGCTTCCTTCCTGCTTCCCTCCCCCGAGACAGGTGAGTGGCACTCCCCTTCCTGCTCTTACCCTGGGGCAGGGGGCTTTGGAGACAATCTGGCCACCCCATTGGTCATTTGTTCCATTGAATTAGAGCATATTGGCTCAGTGTCCACTTTTCTCCAGGGGACTCTGGGAGTCAAGGCCAGGGGCCGTTCAGCAGGATACAGCCTAGTGCTTGGCACTGTAACCCATCAGTTGTTTTTATCACCAATGCATCTGCACCCCCAGGGGCCACACACACACACACACACACACACACACACACACACGCCCAAAAGGGTTGTTTATTCTGTGTTGGGTGGGGTAAAACGGGAAGTGTGGAGGGTGTGGCAGGAGGAAGTTGGGTTACCAGGTCTGAGAAAATTATGAAATATCCTCAGCTTATGTCACTGTTGTTTGCTGGGGGTGCTTATGTTTTATCAGAAGGAATAACAGATAAGAAAATAGCTGATTGCAAAGATGTGAAATTTCTTGGCAGTGTGAGATGTCTTCCCTTCCTCAGGAGAGGAAGACTTCCAAGGCAGTGTTCCCTTTGAAAGGCTTCATAGTTGTCATTTCTGGGTTTTCATGTTAGATTAGGGAAGTGAAAAGGGAGAATAATCTATAATGAAAAGAGAGAGTAAGTTTCAGGCCTCGAGTCCCACTAGCGGAAACCGAGAGCCCAGACACAAGCTATGGAAGTGGACCAGGTGGGAGAGAGAGAACAGGGAGAGGCAAAGATGAAAAGCTCGGTGAATGGGAGGCCCTGTCAGCACACCAGGATGACCTTGTAGGACTTGGTGCTATTATGTAGCTGGTGCCCAGATCCCTCTGTAGATGGGGGTGGGGGGTGGGCACCAGCATCATCCTCTCATTTGCCACCATGCCTGAAGCTCCTCACCCACGAGGCCTGTGTTCTGGGTCAGAGAAGACCCTCCCACAGAGGAGGAGGCCGTGCTTTGAGCAACAGCTTCTAGTATGGGCTCTGCTCTGTTAGAACTCCCCTACTTGGGGCACCTGGGTGGCACTGCCTTTGGCTCAGGGTGTGATCCTGGGGTCCTGGGATTGGCCAGCATTGGGCTCCCCATAGGGACCCTGCCTCTCCCTCTGCCTAAGTCTCTGCCTCTCTCTGTGTCTCTCTCGTGAATAAATAAATAAAATCTTAAAAAAAAAAAAAAAAAAAAGAACTCTCCTCCTCGTAGGAGACTGGGCATGGGGATGGACTCGGAGCAGGAGCCCTGGAATTCAGACTCAAGCTGGACTCTAACTCACTATGTGACTTCTGAGACAAGTCACTGAACACCCTTTCCCACTAATAAAAAGGGGGAAATCATCACCCTGCCCAAAACGGATGCATTAGGTAACAGTGAGCATCTGAAATCGGGGCAACCTGGCACTCTGCATGTTAACAGTAGGATGCGTGTGACCCGAGGCTCTTGAACTGAGAGACCGGCCCAGTCCGGATGGATGGTGCCAAGGTCGGGGGAACACTGATTCGGGCAGCTGTTTTCTAGAATCAGGCTGCTGCTGAAATCATCCTGAGAGTCTTAAAAAAAAATCTTCTGGGGTCCACTCTGCCTTTCTGGGTCTGGGGCAGGGCCCAAGCAGTTCTGGAGCCTCTGACTCAGGTGAGGACCCAACACGAAGACAATAACGAGAAATGGACGGAGCGTGGATGCCCCAGCTTAGTGGGGCAGCAAGTGTTGAGATTCAACACTGAGTAACAGAGTTACACTCAGGTCTGCCCAAGAGAAGGAAGCAGTGCTGGGGAAGGTGAAGGTCGAGGCCGACGTTATTCCAGGAATAATCCATTCAGAGTGGCCCTCTCGTTCTCACGGGGCACCTAGTGCCCAACAGAGACCTTGCCCTGCAGACCAAGATGACTCACTCCAAAACGAAGCTCTCCTGTTGAGCACTTAAAAAAGAACAACAGTGCCCCTTCTTTACTCCCTTAATTGAAAAGAGTCAGAGGAGAGGGTGGAAAGGGTGATTAAGTCTCCATTAGCAACAACCCAGGGGTCGAGCGGCTGCAGAACTGTGACAATCTCTTGTCTGCGTCAGTTAATCAGCCCAAACTCAAGACAAGCGGACCTGCCTCTGAGGAGCTGAGAGCTCTGCCGGCAGCACCTGGGGGACACTCCCGTTTCCTACAGCTGGCATGCCTCCTTTGTTCTGAAGGTGCCACCGTACAGAGAGAAACCAATCATGCTTCTAGGCTGGAACCTTCCAGAGCAAACCCCAGAAATGCACTAGGGAAAAGGAGGAAAATGCACAGTCCTCTGTGGGTTTTCCATTTACAAATAAATAAAATCAAGGAGCGGGTGGGTAGTTGGTGGAAAACATGAGCACAAAGGAACAGCTGAAATGACACCACAAAGAAGCCAAGAGACAAATTGAGAATGTGGGCCATTCTGTACAACAGCAGTTTCTACACCAAATAGAGGTAGGAGAAAAACAGGAAGGGTCTGTTTCAGATGGAAGGGAGCCCCAGAGAGACACCTGATGACCAGTTATGACACATGGACCTTATCTGGACCCCGGTGTGAGCTAAGCAATGGTACGTACAAAGCATTTTTGAGACCCCTGGGGAAATTGGATAATGCAGTGGATTAATAACAAAGACATATTAATTTTATTGGACGTGATAATACTTGGCTTTGTGGTTAGGTAAGAAGCCCCCATTCTGGGATCCCTGGGTGGCTCAGTGGTTTAGCGCCTGCCTTTGGCCCAGGGCGCGGTCCTGGAGTCCCGGGATCGAGTCCCGTGTCAGGCTCCCGGCATGGAGCCTGCTTCTCCCTCTGCCTGTGTCTCTGCCTCTCTCTCTCTCTCTCTCTCTCTCTGTCTATCATAAATAAATAAAAGGTCTTTAAAAAAAAGAAGCCCCCATTCTTTAAGGGGTGCCTATTGAAATACACACAGACAGACTCATGTGTCTGGGTTATGTATCATCAAAGAGAAAAACAGATGAAACCAATGTGCCAGAGCCTTGCTAATTATGAAATCTGGGTGATGTGGGGTTCACTGTAACATTCTCTTCACTTCTGTGTATGTTTGAGATCCTGCCATAATAAAGATTTAAGGGCGCAGGTGAGTGTCAGGACAAGAAGGTTCTAGAACAGCAATATACTCACAAACTGGGAGAGGAAAGTGTGGGCAGCACAGTGTCTTGGCAAGAAAAATAAAAATAGCATGTGCACTCAAACTTCAAGGAGCTCTGTCTGTGGACATGGCTCCTTACTCTGAATAATACCTTTCATCTTGATGGAGAACTCCCCCAGCAGATTCTCCAGCTCTGCTTCAATGGTGCACATATTCTGTGAAAAGTACAGAAGATTGGCATCAGTTCTAGGCTTCTGTCACACAGCAGCTCAAAGCACATGACGTTCTAGCAGCTGCAGACAAGCCAGGCTTGAGGCTTGAACAAGGGGAGGCATTTACCTGTTGGCAGGGAGTTACACGGCAGTGCCTGTGAAGCATTGTGGGTGAAATGTTTCCCCCGAGTCTACACGACCCTTCTGGTGTATGGGACATTCAGAGCACAGAGGGACACGTTCACTTATTTCCATGCACAATGATGAGGGTTGGGATGCTAGGTAAGAAGGAAGCAGTTTGGGGGCACCTGAGGCTCAGTCGGTGGAGCACCTGCCTTCAGCTCAGGTCATGATTCTGGGGTCCTGGAATCGAGCCCCGGGTTGGGATTCCTGTTCAGTAGGGAGCCTGCTTCTCTCTCTACCTCTGCCATTCCCCCTTGCTCATGGTCTCTCTCTCAAAGAAATAAATAAAAAAATATTTTTTTAAAAAAAGAAGGAAAGCAGTCTTCTCCTAAGTGGAGAATATCAGGTTTCTTAAGTTGCTGACTTTGGGACCCCCTACAACAGAAGACTTGCTGTGCTGCCTTCAGATGTTATATCAATTATCTCATCAAATTATATCATCAACAGACGAATCCAGAACGTGATATTCTATGAGAACTGGCCTGGATTCTATAAAATGGTAATGTTGTGGGGAAAAAGTTTTAAACAAAAGAGGTTAAAGAGACATAAAAACTAAATGACACCTGTTACCTTCCATTAGATCCTGATTTGAAGGATAACAAAACGTTGTAGAAGTCATGACTGGACCAAATACGGGATGCCTGAAAATGCACTGGCTATTCGATGTGCTAAAATACTTACGGGGTGAAGTGTCACAATGTCTACTACTTATGGTCAAATGACTCCGCAATAAAAAAAAATAATAATAATGAAAGAAAACATTGAGCCTGTGCGAGAGAAGGAAAGCAAATATGGCAAAATATTACCAACTGGTAAAGATAGATGCCGTTTATTATACTAGTCTCAACCTTTATGTTGATTTGCTCCAGCTTCAACAGCTTCAGTTTGGAAACCACATCTGCCACAGGAAGCAGTCGCGCCCAACCCCACCCCGGTGCTGGGGAGGGGGTGGCATCTGCAGGCTTCTCCCTCTGCAGCCAGCCTCCATGCTGGGGGGCGGGGGCCTGGGGTGGCCAGCCCAGTGAGTGCTGGCAGGGTTTGCGCCCATTTGCATTTTGTGTGCTGAGGACTTGAGGATTGATTAGTAAGGTGACAGCTTCTGGTTTTTATTTGCACCTCTGTTCTGCTCCAAAAGATCACTCTCCTGAACTGTTGTGTTGCTGGGGTGCAAAGGGAATGGTACTGCCTTCCTCCCACCATGTGAGCTGTTAGTACCTTGAATAGCTTAGCAAACCTGGAAATTTCAAAACTTCCTGAAGTCTGAGCTCTGCACTGCTTGAAAGCTTTGAAAACAAAGTCTCATATCATAAAGCACTTTTCTTTGAGCACCACGTGTCTCACTTACCCGAACATCAGCGATGTTATCATACAAGCCAGGGTTGCCACTAGTGTCTTCAAAAAACCTAGGGGGGCAGCTAGCTTAGCAGGTGAGGACTTCTATAGGCAGGATTCTCTTCCATCTCACCAGGCAGCTGTTGATGAGTACTGCTGCCCCCGGCAGAAGCCCCTGGAGCCTCTTGCCCAAAATGTTCTTTGTGAGAAAATCCTGGCTTTGCAGTAACGTGAAGATATAAAACCACCTGATGTCAAGTGAGGTAGGACACCACAGAGAGTGAGGTAGGACGCCACAGAAGCCCAGCTTCCTTCCTCTCCAAGGCACAGTTCTGCTTGCCGAAACTGTACTCTACGTCTTTGAACTTGTGAGCAAAGTATGATGCCATGGGCTGGCACCTGAGCAAGGACAGGTGTTTCTGAAACAGGCAGCAAGTGTTCTAGAACAGAAGCATCTCCAGACTGCCGTCAGTTATCTGCTCGTGGGCTCTGAACGACTGTTTTAAATGTTCTTTTATTTCAGGGCCATGCACAAATAGGTCCCATGAACCAGGGCTGCTTCTAAGCCCGGGAGTCTCAACCCCTGGGTCCATAAATTTGGATGGGGAAAAAGAAAGTCCTCATTATGTTACAACCTCTAATTGAAATGTGTCGTGTCGAAGTATCACAAATGTAGAAAGTAAGCCCCAGCGGTATGACTCGTGCCTGAGACTCTGACACTAATAGAAATCACATGTGTGTTCACGCCACATCACTGGTTCCAGATACCTTGAAAAATCATTTCTACTTTTTGCTACTTGAACATTTTATAACTTCAAATAGCTAGTGGCACTGCTAGAGCTTATAACGGAATTTCAATGTGCTAATAACGTGGTATAGACAAAGCATAGTAGCGTATCAAAATACTTTGCTTTATAAGATATTTTGATAACTGTGCTGCTAATACTGAAATAACTATTTCAACATGATGGATTTCCTTTGAATTCCTAGATTCTGGGTATTTTATTTTATGCATTTAAAAACCATTCTTCTGAAAGGGGGCATAGATAGAGAAGCCCTGTTTCAGACCATGGAAGAGATAAATGGTTCAGACCAGAGGTGCTGCTGGAGTGACCATACAAGGTGACCCATGAGGTCCCTACTCCTGCAGGGCTGAGACAGATGCTCGGCTCTGGGAACTGTCCAGCAGACCCTCACGAACCCTCATGAGGCCAATGACTTCATTTACGAAATTCGATCTCTGAGCAGACTCATTGGTTAGTGAGACATGCTGCTTTAATAATTCAGTCTTTCATCCAAGACACTTGGTATCAGGTGACCCTAGGAAGAGTGAAGACCTCCTTCTGTCATGTGCATGGGCCTCAGAGACAGAAGCCAGGGAAGTACACTTCTGCTCAGAGTTCTTTATCTTGCCTCCTTTAAGATAGAAGGGGACTTTCTTATGATGAAATAGTCCCAGGGAGGAACATTAGTGATACTCAACACCCAGGGTAGCATCTTAACCACTAAGTCTGTTCAACTTCCAGGAATAAAGTGAAATTAGACTGTATGCTAGAAAATGTAGAAGGGCACTCAAGACATCAAAAACCAGGGCATTGTGGCTTACACATGCAGTCACTGAAATTTTCGACAAGCATTTGTAGCCTAGCTGAGGCAAAGACTACAAGGCAGCATGGAGCACACAGAGTGTAAGTCTTGGTCAGTGAATGGGTTCATAGCATCTCAAATCTTGTAGCTTTACATATCCATGAGCAAGCATGTTCCAAGGCACTAGGAGATGACTGCCTGGCAGGTGATGATCAGGGACCAACAAAAGCCAACGAAAGTAGCGGAGTCCAGTGAAGACTCTGAACCAAAATATAACTAACTGACAGAACTACCCGAAAGTCATCTTAATTCCAGATGCCCTCAAAACAATGTAAGAATCAAATAGTTAAACATCTCCCTAAAGAGTAGGATGAGGCTACAGGCTGCACAAACCCTGCAGAAGTGAGCTGCTGAGCTGACCAGCACGTACCTCCGTGTACTCCCTGTAGCTGCGGCTGATCTCTGACAGGCTCTCCCGGGCAGCTCTGCTGGTGGGCGAGGCTGCGAAGGCCTGCTTCATTTTGCTGGCACCATCTTGGAGGCGTCTTTGGATACAATATGCTTCATAGAGTTCATCTACCTGTTGGAAGGCATGTCAGTATTTAATCCCATTTGAAAGAAGTTACACAGGCCAGTATGAAGTTCTTACAGGTATTTCTGACCTCATCAAAGAGATTCCTGTAGAAGTGTCATACTTTTAGATGGAGACCAATCATCTTTGAGCCACTGGAGTCCATTTTTCTATTTCAAAGCATATTTTTATCTGAGCCTGCCTTTCCAATGACACAAAATGAAAATGAACTTAACATTGGTGAGCTGTGTGAGCCAAGTACTGGATGACGAAGACCAGAATCTTCCACATAAGGAACAAACACAGGAAGGGTTTCCACGAGGCCATTATCACTTTAAGAGTACTATCACAAGGTGATGTTCACACATCTACGTTTAGCATTTTTTTAAAAAAGAACTTGAGGCAACACTTTATAAAAATCGTTTTCAATAAAGAGCCTCAACAGTAGAGAGAACAAAGTTGTTTTTTTTAAGACTTATTTATTTATTCATGAGAGACACAGAGAGAAAGAGAGGCAGAGACACAGGCAGAGGGAGAAGTAGGCTCCATGCAGGAAGCCTGACGTGGGACTCCATCCCGGGTCTCCAGAATCACACCCCAGGCTGCAGGAGGCGCTAAACTGCTGCGCCACCCCGGCTGCCCGAGAACAAAGTTATTAAATGAGTCTTAAAATGAGGGTGAAGAGGGGCGCCTGGGTGGCTCAGTCAGTTAAGCATCTGCCTTTGGCTCAGGTAGTGATCCTGGGGTCCTGGGATTGAGTTCCGCATCAGGTTCCCCGGTTAGGGGGGAGTCTGCTTCTCCCTTTCCCTCTGCCCCTCTCTATGCTCATATGCTCTTTCTCTCTCTCTCAAATAAATAAAATCTTTAAAATAAAATGAGGGTGAAGCACAATGGTCAATATTTGATCAAACCAAACACCTAGGAACTGTGCAGTTTTTTTTTGTGTGAATGATACTGCCACCAAAAACATAAATAAAAATACTGGAGGTAAGCGTTTTTCTGCTGTATATCTACACTTATACTTCTAAACAATAATAACCTGTTTGCAAATGACTATTGATCATACTCATTCTGTAAGCCTAATAATCACTTACTGTCCCTAAGACAGCAATTCTCAATTAACCCAAGGTGATTTTTGACACACAGGGGACATTTGGCAAAAGCTGGAGCCATTTTTTTCCTAGCATCATGACTGGGAGGTATTATTGCCATCTGGTAGGTACAGAGGCCAAGGATGCTGCCAAACATCCCGCAGTACGGAGGACAGCACCCTACAACAAAAGACGATCTCTAAATATCAATGGTGCCCAGGTCGACAACATCTGGTCATTCCTGATCACGTCCATGTCCACAGTCCTGTGCTCTCTCCTCCATTATTAACACACTCCCCAGGTAACTACAGAACTTGCAGGTAGATGCAAAGGACACTAAACACCAGCTAAGGAAATGCACGACTTCCGCAAGGTGGGAATCTGTCTAGGATGACTTGAATTTTTCATTTCAGTGCAAACTTTGTTCCCTCACAAGGCTGTAAAATCAGAAGAAAGTGGAGATGGAATATAATGAGTTTCAGAGTTGAAGATCCCTCTTTTGTTCTGCAGGCAAGTTTTTGGGTGCTCATGACAAAGTGTTAGTAGGACCTGTTCGAGTAAGTGGAATTTTGCACCGTTGCCGTCTCTGCAGAGACATCAATCATGCTCAGGTTAGAAGATGAACATTAAGAGACTGGAAATTTTTCTCAGGTTAAAGGATTCTCTGTTGCTCTGTCCTTCAACAACTCATCCATTTTGCTGACAGCAATTGCCAAACTCTGGAAAGCAGCCTTCCATCTGTGGGGTCAATGGATTTGACCCTGATTGAAAGGGAGATGTAAAGTCAAGAGTGGCGAATCTGCTGATGAAATCTTTGGGTTGGTGACTGGCAAAGAAGGTGGTTGCCCTACTTTAAAACTAAGCTAAGACTCATCTGGTGAGCTTGTTAAAATGCTGATGCCCATGGCTCCCTCCGAGATGGCAATTCAGTAGGTTAGTCTGGGCTGGAATCTGAAATTTTACCTAAACATTGCAGATTGTTCTACTGGGGAAGGTGCCCACAAACCCCCTAGAAACACAAGAGCTGATCCCTCTTCCAGGGCAGGCTAGACTGTTTCATCCATGGGGTCCCCTGGGAGACTGCCTCTTCTTTCCTTTTCCCCACAACCGGTTTGCTAACGTCTGAGACTATAATCCGCTCTACAGGAAACTGCTCACGGGGACATAGTTAAGCCCTAAACATACAGTCTGTTACTCTGCATTTACAGAAGAGTTAATTCTTTGTTTTCATTTCAATACCACTCTATCCTAGCCAGATGGAGTTAACCAGTAGGATAAGGGTTAACTATGTATTCAATGGAGTGGGAACGGGCCCATCTGTAGGCAAGCATTGGTCTCATCCATACATCAGCAAGGGTTCTCATCAAATCAACTGATGGACTTATTCAGTTAAATATCATTTGTGAGGCATGCTATGCATAAGGTACTGCAAACAGTCTGCCCTCAACCTTTCATAACTACCAGGATTGTCATGTCTGACAAAAATGGATACATGATGGATAAATACACTCCTACCTGATAGGGATCTTGTTTTCTTGCTGTTTTTCAAACTAAACAGAGTAATTTGCCAACACTTGCTTGCCACACAAATACCTTTGAATGCATGTCATTGTCTTATTTATTGAGTTTAAAGAAATTGGAGCAATTTCAGATTCGCCCAGGCAATAGTTCTTTTGCAAAGTGGGAACATGCAAAGGCAGTTGCATATGAATGTGTTTATAAGCACATAAATCACAGAATTTTAAAATGAAAAAATTCTTAGGATCATTTAGATTGATCATGTGCACCTCCCAGCCCCATTTTACAGAGTGGAAAATCAAGGTCTGTATAGGTGATATAGCCCAGAGAACATGTTGACTGGAACCTAAGGCTTCGGACTCCTAGTAGAGAGATTGGCTGAAGCCTCTAGTCTCTTGCTTGGTTGGACCATTAGTGAACGATTTATAGGGTTTGGGGCTGGGTGTCAGGGATCTTGACAAAACAACGCACACATATGGGGGCGACAAAGGTAGAAAGGTGCCTGGAAACAATGCCATGTGAGGAAGGGTAGAAGGAACCAAGAGCTTGAGAAAGTTGGGGACGTACATGGCAGCTGTCCACCAGTGCTTTCAAGGCCTTCATGAAGAATTTTACAGGCTGCCAAGTTGTATGTGTGGCAAGAGGGACAAGTTATGCAAGTGTGAAATTTCTTGGGGAGTCAGCTTGGTTCTATCTTTACCAAGACTACACCAGGATTAAAAGCCCACCAGGAGGCACAAACCATAAATGTTCGTTGAACCGAAGTAGAGTCAGAGCTGTGCCAGATTGTCAGGCTCTTTTCTTTATTTCTTCCACTTTTACTGCCTGTTGGAGGGCTTCATCGCTAATCAGCTTAAGAGTCAATCAGGTAAGAAATTCTCCACAGACTAGATGCCATGCTTGGGCCAGAGGCAGATTGACTAGTGGCTAAGAAAGGAAACACCAAAGCCAGGAACTTACCTTACTAATGTGAAACTCCAGGCGTCTCATGTATCTTTCAATTGTTTTAATTTGCTGGAATTAAAAGGAGAAGTTTGAAAAAGTACAGCCATTTATAGTTTAACATGTCTAGAAGACTGGCAAGAATATCTGCTTATCTCATACTCAAAATTACCAGAAAATGCTAACTCTCTCCCCTTTCTTCCAATCTTGGCTATTTCAGAGATTCTCTAATAACAACTTGGAGAGTATTTTCTAAAATATCAAATAAATATTCCGAGAGATGAACTTGAGTTAGTTATTGGAATCCTTGTGTTGAACATCGAGGGAAGCCAATCGAATGGAATTCATTGGATTTCTGGTAGGACAGTATTACGATGGGGTATACTTCTAATCCTTCAGAGTAATATATTTTATCATCTCTAAAGTGAACTCACCTCCCTACATTTCAGTGTCTCTGAAACGGGGGTGCATTTTGAAACTACTGTCGGTGCATGCTCAAAGATAATCACAGTGGTTTATGTGTCATCTCTTTGTTTAAGTTATAAATATTGTTATTACATGCCTTAAATTTAATTACCCTTCCAAATGTCTTCAAAAAACATTACACCATGATTCAGCATAAAATTATGTATCCATGGGAAGGCACGGGGAGGGAGTAGCAGCATATATGAATAAATAAAAACGAAATCTACATTTAAAAGAAGCCTAGAAGAGTTTTGTCATGAAGTATTAAATACAAGTTTTAAATGAACAGAAAAAAAACCATGCCAGGGTTTAACTGGAATCACTATTTTTTTCTTTAGGGACAGTGTGTCTTCCAATCTAAGAGGTCTTCAATTTGATGAAATATGGTAGTCATTGAACTATGGTAGTCAATGTTTAGAGGGAACACAGGTAAGGACCTCTGAATACCTGGGAAGTCCTTGAACTTAGCAGCACATGGTGAAATCCTACAACCAGGTGACATTTTTATGGAAGCGACCCTCAAGATGGTATTGGAGCTCAGATCATGGGACTTATTTATCCCCCTCACTAGATAAAAGCATGACTTTTACTAGGCTTAGAAAAATCATCAGTTCTCGGGGATCTTGTGCCTAAAGAGGAAATCACGGACTCTCCAAAAATGCAGTGTTTTATTTTTTGCAACACTCTTGCACAGAATGATAACTTACCTTGTCTAGGTCATACAGCACACCCTAAAATAAAAAAGGAATACCTGGATTAAAATATATTTTCCTCAAAATTGTTACAAATATCAATAGAGGGATTTAGTTTGCATTTCTGCATTACCAGTGAAGAAACGATCATTCATGCCAAATTCTGCTGGGTTCTTTGAAATGGTAGTAAGAGTACTTTTAAGAGCCAGTATTTATTTATCCTCTGTGTCTCCAGAATTCCACCCCAATCTCTCTGTACCCTGGGAGCTTTAAGGGTTTCACTTGGTTTCAGGTCTTCTGTCTTACACACCGAGGGGCACATAAACTCATATTAACTTTTAAATAAATAAAACAAATTAACATCAAATGTAGCAGGTATAGCTGTGTTAAAAGAACACTTGCCTTCCTGTTTAAACACATAAAACTGGTGTTAAAGAAGAGTCTGGAGTGCAGCGATAGGCTTTTCACAAATTGTATTTTAAGCAAGTTCATTTCCTGTATGCTCACATTACAGTGGAATCGGCACACCATTCCCACGTCCCCCTCAGGAGCAGTTTTTTTTTTTTTTTTTTTTTCCTATGGAACACCAAGTCCTGGTGGAAGCTACTGCCTCCATTCACCATTGTTCTTCAAGGAGAAACATTTGTTGCCATTGAGGATGGTCAAGGGCATTCCAAAGCGCAGGAAGCCACTCCATAAGGAGTCCTTCCCCACAGAGATGGGGCGGTTTATACTTAATATCATCAGGGTATAAAATCTTTAACTTCTATAAAGCTTTTAACCTCTGCACCTTCGAAAAGGACACCACTACGCATTTTATTTTATCTCTGAAAACAGAAGAAGACAGCAGCTATTAATGCGCAGCGGTATCATGTGTTGTGTGGAGACTTCTGAGCTTTCTGATGCCTTGAAATATTAAGGTGTTAGATCATTTTTGAACAGAACAAAATCATTTAAAGTAGTGTGTAGGTGAGAAGCACCTCTTCAACCAGACAAGTCCTCACAAATTCATTAGAATAGAGGACACCTGCAAGTGTCTGGACACAAAGACATGGAACGGAACAGGCTCAGGGGCTTCTCCCAACCTCCCACTACAGGTGTCCCTGGGATCCCCTTTGCTGCACTGATGTCACTGACCTATACTATTTTCTTAGTGCTTCTGGGTTCCAAATTCTGTATTAACAAAATGCTAGGACAACTCAGACTTTTCATTTCCTTATATTATTTGGATGAGAGGCATAGGGGTTGTAGTTGCTATTCTTTAGCATTTTTTCCTGATTGTGAAGTGTATCTGCATAAACATGCTTGTCAAATACTGAGAAGAATGAAGAATAAAACACTGAGAAGAAACTTAACCTTCTTCTCCAATATGCATCAGGAAGCAGATAGGACTCTGCTCCTTGGGTCTGCTTTTTTAAATTTTTAAAAATTTATTTATGATAATCACACGGGGGGGGGGGCAGAGACACAGGGAGAGGGAGAAGCAGGCTCCATGCACCGGGAGCCCAACGCGGGATTCGATCCCGAGTCTCCAGGATCGCACCCCTGGCCAAAGGCAGGCGCCAAACTGCTGAGCCATCCAGGGATCCCTGGGTCTGCTTTTCTTAAAGGTTCTTCCTTGTCTCCATACTCATCCCTAGCTCCCCATCCCCATCCAATAAAAAAAGATTAAAAAGAAAAGAAAAGAAAAGATACTTAGCCAAAAAAAAGGAATACTGTGTTAACGTCCTAAAGATTGGATGGAACCTACCAGGCGAGAGTTTCTTCTCATATCTTTTAACTGAGCTGTCAGCTTGTCCAACTCTGTCTGGTGAACCTCCAGATATTCACTGCAAAAATAATAGGAAACATGCTCGTGAACTCTGTGCCCATCAAGGGGCATCTTTGCTGGTGCTGACCTAGTCCTGCTGAAGGAGAGAAAGACTCTGTGCCCTGCTCTGGGGGAGGGCAGAGTCAGTGGGGAAGAGGCCGTGTTGTTCCCAAATCTCTCCACTTTCTGAAGGCTCTAGTGGTTGCTTCTGACACCATCCACTGGTGAAAAAAAAAAAAAAAAAAAGCGAACCCCAGTGAGGCTGAAAGTCCAAAAAACGAAAAACCAGTGGGGAAGGAATGGGCAAAATAACTATGGAATCAGTCCTGGGTCCAAGCTCAGAGAATTTTATCTAGTTGAGTACAACACTGACTCTAGAGGTCTCCCCCCAAAACCAGGGAGATTTTATTCTGGGCAAACGATCCTTATAATGATATACTATACTATAATATATAACATAACATAATATATAATAACTTGAGAAAGTTCCAGAATCCTTCCTAAGCAATCACAAAAATGGAGATGTCTGTCTACTGTTGTCTGAGTGAAACTAACACTGTGTCCAGTTAAATGCGTGACTAGTTGAGATCTCCTTCAATGTTATGGATAATGGGATCTGGAAATCCAACATATTTCACATGTTTGAGACTCATCGAAGGCCTCTGGATTATGGTGTGAGAATGAAATATCTACTACAGAAATCAACAATTTAAAATGATCTTTTTAGCTTTTTCTGCACGCTCCTTCTCCTCCTCCCCCCCAACCCCCCCTGCCCCGCCCTGGCCCCAGGGGGATTTCAGAAAGGAACAAGATTCTAGGGCGTTGTTAGGTTAGAGCTCTTACTCGAGTCCATTTTTCAAGGCTCTGATGACCTCTTCCACCCTCTGAGGCTGAGGCTCTTTGGGAAGGCTGTTGCTTTTGTGTCCCAAATTGTGCATTTTCTTCAGCTTGGCCTGAGGCTTCTTGAGAGCAGAGGGATTTTCAATGAAGGAGTTACATCTACACCAAGAAAAAGAAAATCGTGAGTCTCGGCATCCAAAAGGGTTTGAGCAAAGAAAAGTCCTTTTGATCATCTTGTGTTTGCATTAGTGTCTTTTGGGGGAAGATCTCAGTCCCTGAGAGCTGAATAACCTGAGCCATTCTATGTGTAATTTAGCAGTAGATCTACTCTTAGATTTGTGAACCGCTAAAATTGGGAAACTCTGCAGGGCAATGGCTACCCAGGGTCAGGTCACGTGCTCTGAGTGAAGACCAACCAGGTCACTGAAACCTTACAGAAAGACAAGTGCTTCCAAGGAAACGAGGAAGCAGAAGGGTACAATTCAGTAGAAAAAAAATACGTGTGCAATGCTACATCAGGCACAATGTCTACTAAATTTGACTAGGATGTAAAGGAACTGTTTCTAGATAAAGGGTCACTCCAGACGGCGTTAAGGAAAGGTACATAAGGCCTAACCTATGGCTTTTTTTAAGCTTTCTTTTTCTGGAGTAAATTATCTTTAGGTAGAGCATAAAACTCAGCGTCTCTGTTAGTGGCAGGGAGGCAGCCTGCAGGGGAAGATGGACACCTGATAACTTAGACCCCAACCACTGATTCGATTAGGAGATGGAGAGGCCAGAGCCTCACAGACCCGGCTGTCAAAGGGAAAGCCGTGACCTCTGGGTCTGGCAGGTGCCTGCCCCGAGCCTTCCAGATCAGTTATTATTTTCCTCTGCATGACTGTCTGTACCAAAAGGGAGCACATAGGCTCCCAAGAGCCCAAGACCTCTGTTGTGTCTGAAAAACCGAAAACAAAACTCACTCTGGGTTAACCTATTTCATTCCCCATGTGTTCCCTGTTGAGTTCCCCTGCATCCTATTTTAGATAGAGGGAGATTCCAGAGAAACCAGACGACTAACTTTCCCAAGCCTGTGTCCCAATGACATCTGCTTCCCAGAGTCGATGTGCAGAGGCCGTCTTTACACACTGCATAACTTTACAGCAAACAGGCTCCCACATCTGGTGGCAGGGACAATGTGCTGCCCAAAGGGTGGGGTAGGGAGAGCAAGGCACACAGGCCACCAGCTTGTCCAAAATCTTCAGCCATCTGCTTGGCAGGAGGAATTCTCAGTGACAGAAAAGAAACTATAGCACTTAATTTTCAATACATTACATCTTTTCCATGAAGGAGATTAAAAGGACGTGTGTGTGTGTGTGTGTGTGTGTGTGTGTGTTCTGACAAGGCTGCAAGCTCGCACAGCCTCTTCTGAGCATCAGCTCACGTCCTTCTCGAGCTGCACAGAGATGCGTTCCGGGAGAGAACCACACATGAGCAAACGACTTGCCTGGATCGCCTCTCCTGAAGGCCGCTGAACCCTGCAAAGGACTGACTTCTGATGATCCCATTGGGCCCCCCAGGCGAGAAGGACTGGGATCCTACCAACATGATTTCTGGGAGTCTGGCTGGTAGTCCTGGAAGACAGTGGAAAGATGATGGCAAATTACAGGCAGGTCCAGACAGAAAAAAACCCCACTAAGCCTGTCAACAATGACAAAGGTGAGGTGAGGTGAGTCATGAGACGATGAGATGTTTGTAAGCCTTCTTTCCTCTGACTTCTCTTCAAACCAAAGGGTTCAGCTCTCAGGTGAAGAAAAAAAAGATACCCACCTACTGAGACAGAAATAAATAGAAATCGCACACAATTATCAGTCATTTCAGGTTTCTTTTCAGGGATTTATTATTATTACTTTTTTTAGACAAGGTTCAAATACACGAAAACTTCGGAATGTTTACCTCTGTTCAACAACAAAACAATAGCAGAAACACACAAAGAGGCCAACTCGAACTGTCAGCTGAGTCCTGCTTCCATTCAAAACACAGATCTCAGGGGAGAATTCTACAATGAGAAGTCAGATGGCTCAGAACACTAGGCTTCTTGAGAGATGAATTTACTTAGCCGTGTTCTCCTTTTTTCTACCTTTCAGTATATTTTGAAAGATAATGATCATATTACTGTGGCAGCGCCAAGAGAAGACGAGTAAAGAGAGCACTCCCACAAGTGCTGATGATCTAGGTTATGATGATACGACAACAAGAGCAGAGTGGCCAAGTGAGAGGGAAGATCAGCAGAAGGCACATCCCCCATGCTAGTCGCTTGCTTGGCTGTTGTCAAGACTCACTAACAGCCTGAGCTGTTATGTAACTATTCCCCTAGGTGGGGAGGAGTGGGAGCACCTACCATTGCCTTAGTGGGGATGCTTAGGTGAGTGAGGGGGGTGGGGTGGGCGAAGGGCAGGTCCCCAGGAGCAGGAGATGGGGGGCAGCTACTGTCCAGAGTGAGCATTTGCAAGGTGGGCAAACACCAAAACGGCCTGTTAGATGGACACCAAAAACTGTCCTTTAAATGTCCAGCCAGCAAGCATGGAAAGCTAAAAGATAGCAGAAGAACTTCTCTGGTTGATGCAGATGGGATGGAAGAGCCAACCTCACCAGGCCTTGCTCGAAGCTCCTCCAGGCAACTCAGCAAGGGAAGGAGGTTGCAGTGAGTTGCTTCCCCAGAGGGAGGACAACAGGCTCCTTCTGCACCCTGCAGCTGGTTTTTAAATCCCCTCATTCCCTCCCTTCCCTCCCTCAGGCCCTCTCTAGAAGAAAGCAGCTCCAGGGTTTGCAAGGCATTCTTGTGGTGCACAGATGCTGACTCACTGGGCAATGGGCACAGAATTGAGTGAGTCAGCAGGCGACAGGCTTGCTCTTTGACCTGGATGAAGACAAGGGTCCCACTCATTTCATTCCAGCCTTGGGTGGGGGCAGTTTAAATTTTGCAGGCATTCTTTAGAATTTTAAAAGAGATGAAGTGGAAGTGTGTGTGTGTGTGTGTGTGTGTGTGTGTGTGTTTGTGTGTGTGTGGTCAAGTTAATATCAGGTGCATCAATGGGAGGACAAAATGCAAGACTTAATGAGGTTCTCCTGAGTGCCCTCTGCTGCTTATGAGGAGGGCCCGTCCACTTCTTAGGTTCCTAAAGCCTGCCTGTGCTACCTTTGTATCCACATGAGTATCAACTAGACACTATAGCTTATGTTAATTCTGTACTCATTAGTTTTATAATAAAAAATGCACTTTAAGGCCTAAAGCAGGTGCCAGGCCCAGCATGGAGCCCAGTACAGGCTCAGACTCAATGACCTTGAGATCGAGACCTGAGCAGAGATCAAGAGTCAGGCACTCAACCGAGTAAGCCACCCAGGCACCCCTAAATTTGGCAAATTTTATTAGTATTATATCTCATTTTGTAAATTAGTGTTCAATAGATCTATTGCATTATAGAATTCTTTGATCACAGAAAAAGAATTAAAGCATTTAAAATATTTTAATGGCATGACTTGTACTTCCTAGAAATTTTTAAGCCAAAAAGATTTTTTTTTCTCTCGCCCAGTTTCTACCATGGGCACCTGGTTCCCATGCCCAGACATTCAGTTTAATTAATGTGGGGTGCCATGTGGGTATCTAGATTTTGAAAAGGTCCTTAGGTGATTCTTAGGCTCAGCAAAGCAAAGGAAAAAAAGATGATATTGGTTGAAATTTGAAAACTTTAGTTAAAATAATCTGCTAAAATTTATCAAATCCCACTTTTAAAAAGTAGTATTCAGTTTTAAATAAGCCTCTCTTTGCAAAGTTTAAATGTCTTTAAATGAATTAAACAGTGAGCGAGTAAAACATATGAACCAGATGCTAGAATAATTTACCTTCTTCCTCGGTTCAGTGATAGATAAGGAATGGTCTTGAGAATAAAATAAACATTTGTCCATGATTCTAAGATTGTAAAGTGCTTCAGGGTGGGTGCAGCCCTCAGAAGCTTTCTGTTACAGGTTGAATGGATGATCTGTAGGAATGAGCCTTTCTGGTCTTAAAAATGATCATTATCAGGAAAGAATTTGGTTGAGAGCTGGATTAGGCTGAGATCTCTATCCTGAGAGTCAGTTCTCCCAAAGGCTGACAAACTGCCCAAGGAGAGTCATAAAACAAGTGTGCACAGCCTCCACACAATGTCAGGCTCTTGGAGAAAAGGAGTAGTTTGGGACGGGGTGCTATTAGGAACAGAGGAGAAGCTATTAGGAACAGAGAGTACACAAACATGTGCCCCATCCACAACCCTAACTCTGAAATAGGGCTAGTTTTTTGCTACCAGTCTTCCAGCTTCCTCAGCTCCTCCCCACTTGCAAGTCAACCTGCAATGCTCTGTGATCACCTTTTTGGTGACCCCACTCCCATCTCTGGGCCTGCCAAATCTGCTAAGTCTGCAGACTCCTCTCTGGCTTCCTAGAAGTCCCATGGAGGCAGCAGTTCCAGCGTCCAGCAAAACCACCCCAAAACTACACCACTCATTTTCAAGGCTTTAAGGATTTAAAACCAGCCATCCCCACCAGATAATTTGCATTTTAACAGTGGATGCTTTTTTTGGCCTAAAAGCCTTAACTTAAAAAAAGGACCACAGTAGAACTATATGATTATTGCTGGTAGGGGTGCAAAGTAGTACCCAAAGGTTGGAGGACAATCTGGCAGCATCTGTTTAAAAAGTAAAACATACGTGTCCTTTAACACATTCCATCTACTTTTTGGTACGTCCTGGAGACAAAGACTCAAGTTCACAAATGGGCATATACAGGGATATTCCTGACAAGTAATGTAACAGTGGAAAAATGGGAAGGGTATGAATGATCATCTTTACAGCAATGGTCACTACATTATGGCAAAACCATGGGATAGAATACGAGGCGGCAGTTTTAAAAACAATAGGCCCACGTGGAAAGATCACCAGGACAAATTTCAGAGCAAAGCTGTGATACAAGGAGTGTTAAAAACAAAACAATATAAAGTATTAAATGGAATAGAAAAGCTCTGAAAGTGTGCACAGTCTATGGATCAGAGGGACTGAGGAGTAGTCCAGCATATTTTAATGTTTGTGGTTTTCCTTTTTTTTTTTTTTTTTTAGATTTTCTTTCTTTATTGAGAGACAGAGAGAAAGAGTGAGCACAAGAAGGGAGGGGGCAGAGGCAGAGAGAGAAGCAGAACCACTGGCTGAGTGCAGAGCCCGATGCAGGGCTCGATCCCAGGACCCTGAGTTCATGTTCTGAGCCAAAGGCAGTTGCTTAACTGACTGAGCCACCCAGGTGCCCCATGATGCAAAATTCTTTTTTGTAATGGCAGACATTTGGAGCTGCCAAAGTTAAGACTAGAAGAAAAAGAACATCGCACAAAAAAGTATATATGATGGGACAGTTGGCAATGAGACTTATCCTGGAGGTCACGTCATAATGTAGAAGCATGTTGACTTGCTGTGATGTACGCCTGAAATTAATAGGATATTGCCTGTCAATTATACCTCAATAAAAAAAGGACAAAGAAAGAACAAACATCGTAAGTGTTGGATAACAACCATGTTTAGACTGTCGTATAGAAGTCTCACAAAGGAGAAATAAGATTTCCAAGAAATAATGTGTTTGGTGTCACAAGTTCTCATTACACCAGAACAATTCCGATTCCCCCAGTGAGGTTCTTATTATGAGTTCTAAGCTTTGTACCAACATCTTTATTTTCATCTGCCAAACTTGTAGAGGTGGAACAGTACTTGGCATGAACCGGACCCAAAGTGTAACGCCAAGGCTCTCCAAATACCATATCTAGTAACCAAGAAATGCCATATAAAACAACAAACTCTTTGGATGCTGCTACTTAAAACTGCTGGGGCTTTGAAAATGTTTACAGTCCCTAAATTAGTGACTCCTTCCCCGGTCCTCCTGAAAATGCCAGCACCACCATTCCTTTGTATGCATTACATCCTGGAAAAGCTTCAAATCTTCGGCCAATGGTCAAGCTGTGGGCTTGCGCCTCACTTTGCTTTGTCCCAAGAGGCCCTGCTGCTGTACCAGGTAGCCACCCCTGCCCTGCCATTCCCTAATCCATGGGCAGGATGGAACTCTTCTGGAAAGAATCTCAAGCACCTTGATTTAAATAAGCCCTACCATTCTGAGCTGAGCCTCTTGGAAAAGAAGCCAGAAAATCACAGCTGTTTCTTTTCTTGACTGTTTATACAACGAAACCGCAGCTTCCTCCTCTACTGCACAGTGATGGGATCCAACCACCAGACCGGGGGCTTTTGAAATGGAAACGAGTGTAGGATTCTACACGTCATAACACACCGACACAGGTGCACTGGGCCTTGGTGGGTGCTATGAGCCACCACTCCCTGACAGAATGTCCTTGAGTTTGTTCAAATTAGAAGATAGCTCATCAAATCAGCAGGCCGTTTTTGGAGAAGAGCACAGAGCCTAGAGATTGCAGGGTCTGGGGAGGGCTCTGAGGCAGATAAAAACCACCCCCAGGAGATCAAGAACTGCCTCCTCCCTCCACTGGTCACCTCCTGCCCTGTTTGATCAGAAATAAAATGTGCAAATCTGAGTGCATTTCAGAGCCAGGAAATAGCCAGCTCTCGGGAGAACATAGTGATAAACTGACTTTTCAGAAGAGATGAATGAGTGATAGAAATCACCCCTGGAGAGTTGCTTGCAGGTGGGCGATGAAGAAGTTGAATCACTCAGCAGGGCCCTACATCAAAGCTTGGAGTAGCACTGCCAGCAGAAGTAGCAAACGCAGAAGAAAAACTTTTGAAAAATTCAATCCTGGGGACAGGCCTATAATCCGTTGTATTTTTATAAACTGGTATTCTGGCTTATATGTTCTTGTGAATTTGATTAGCTTGAGGGGCAAGCCTCTCTCCCAAAATTTGAACCATTCCTCTTAGGGACCCATGAAGTTAATTAAGTATGCTAGGGTAAGGATCCTGGTAGCCCAGCTGCAGGCTGACCTCCTTTTAACACCTGCCAGGCCAGTGTCTCCAAGCTGACTAGTTCAGAGAGGTGGTGGTGGTCACATGGATTAACCCATAACGTACCTGGATAAACTGTCTCATCCACTAGAAGGAATGTGAATATGATCGTTAGAGTCAAATATATGGAGGTTCATTTGCAGAAATAGGAATTATTGGGTCCTTTTAGTTTTTCCAAGTGTGACAGCACTCTGCTATATCAGGAAATATGAGAGATAGAAAGAAGGCAGGGCACAGGGCGTGAGAGAGAACCAGCCCACTTCCATCACCTTAGGATGACCACCAGTAGAATTTTGATGTATTTCATGTTCCTCAAGTTTCTCCTTTCCATTTAAAACATAAAGATTTTGAACATAATGCATGCTAAATTTTGTATCCTGCTTATTCTTACCAGATTCTTTTTATAGGGCTATGTCGAGGGGTTTGTACATGAGATTTTTTTCTTAAACTATCTTTAAAAGGGTATTTAGGTCGAGATGCCTGGGTGGCTCAGTGGTTGAGCACCTGCCTTCAGCTCAGGTCATGATCCCGGGGTGCTGGGATCGAGTCCTGCATCAGGCTCCCTGTGGAGAGCCTATGTCTTTCCCTCTGCCTATGTCTCTGCCTCTGTCTGTGTTTCTCATGAATAAATAAATAAAATCTAAAAAAAAAAAAAAGGGTACTTAGGTCTACTCCATGTTCTCCTTTGGATAATAAAAGGAAATCCAACCAGTCTATATGACACATGCTTTTTATTTCTGATCTTAATATGTGGCCAAAGGCAAACGGAACCCCGGAAAGGAAACACTGGGGTTTCTCTTTGGGAAATGAGGGAGCAATTAGCATTAGTTCATGCTTGAGTTGCAGGACACCAAACATCATGACATTAAAATACAACATAATAGCTGTGTCATTGCCCTAACCCTTGAAAAGAAAGGTTTTTACAGTGTTTTCCTCTTTTTATTTAACCAAGTCTTCTGATTAAGGACACACACAGGTATTCTGGAATATATGAGACATCTATGACATCTGAGTGATGACGGTAGGGATATCTCCATTCCTCACGACGGGAGAGCGTCTACTTAAAAACCATCAATTGCCACAGTTTCAAAGCTATGCCCTCTCCAGAAGTTAGACTGAGACCAATCCTCTGAGGTAGGACAATGACCAGGAGGTCAGGTGGCAGGTGGCTGGGGCAGTGCATTGGCAAAAGTAACAAATGCTACAATCAATTCAAGTGTTTGCCTGGTGCCAAGGATGGGAGCAGGCACAGGGGCAGGAGAGTCATTTGGGGGATCATGCATGCTAAAACTGCACTCTGGCCATGGTCTGGCAACTGCACACATTTCCTAAGACCCCAACTGTACACTCAGGATGAGTGAACTTTATGGTATGTGAATTCTACATCAATAAAACTATTAAAAATCATGATCAATTTTTAGAAAAGTCATCATTACTTCTGCAAGAGGAAGCGTCAAAAAATCAGGACGTGAAAAGCTGAATCAATGAACAACTACCTGAGAGTTGATGCTTTCGTGTTTTGATCGTCAGGCCATGTAGGGTGCCCCATGCCGCTCCCCCAGCCCTGTGCCTTCTGAGTCATTTCTGCATGCCTGATTTGTGTGCCTCTGCTCTGCTTCTTAACAATTCCATCCTGTTTATGCTCCCCCACATCTTGGTCAAGAGCAGAAGTATAATTCAGTTGTCTGAAAGAGGCATGTGGGCCAGATGTAAATAGCCTGCTATGCTAAATGATTACTTAAGATGAAGCCTAAAAATAGGTGTCTGCTTATTATATGGTTGCAAGGTACCTATTACAGAAGTTGACTAATCTTTAAAAAAAAGTAGATATATTTAAGTCATTGGCTATTTTTTGTAATGTACTGCTTTAAAATAAATTAAGTCAATGCTAATATTTGCTTCTTGGTTGTCAACATTGTTAACTACATAATAAATGCATGCATGATACATCACTCTAAGACACATCACTCTAAGACAAGATAATAAAGACTTAGCCTGACTAGATAAAATCTATAGAACAACCAGCATAGCCCCACTCCTCAGCAAGAGATGGAATAACCAACATGGCCTCTTGGGTGAGTACTAAGCTTGCTGGATCTCTAATTTGGTGTCTGTACAATGAGAGTAGTATTTCCTCCCCATTTTAACAGACAAGCATTGTAAAGTTCAACTGATATCAAAGCATTATTTAGTTTTACAAGTACAAGACTTTACGTGGACATCTTCTAAACCTGAATTCTCGTCATCCCTGCAGACAGCAGGACTTCTGCCTGAAAATATACATAAAATCAAGGAGTGCTTTATAAAAGGGAAAATGCTTGAGAGACACAGAGATTGTGATAATAAAGACTTAGGTTCAATCCACTTGGGAGAAAAAGAAAGAAATTCATCTTCAGAATCTCTGGAAACTGATATTGATGGTTTTCTTTCCTTGTTTTCTAGGACTCCATCAATCGACACATAATTAAGTGTATGTGATATGCTCAACACTGGCACAGTTGCTACTTGTTGTCCAAGATCCAAAGAGAACCCAAATGGATCTCTGCTTTAAACAGCTTTAATAATGTAATTGGATAAGAAAATATGGCTTTACATTAGTAGATGGGAGGCAATTTGTGATGTAAGGAATAACAAGGACCGGGACCTATTTCTCAGGGCTCCAGGAAGACAACAAGGCAGAGATGACAGGAATCTGGACTCAGACTTGTCTGTACTGTTTACGGCTGTGTGAACTTCTGCTCGTTACTTTTCTGAATCCCCGTCTCCTTGTTTATATAAAGGACAAACATTTAGAGGATTTTTGTGATGTGCAATGAGAGAATATACACAATGTAGTAAGTGCTTAAGAAGACTCACTGTTAATAATAATGTAAAATATGTAGAGTATCACGGGTGGGAATTCACAGATTCAGGGACCCACTTGTATTATAACTACTTTCCTGAATATCTCATCCCTTCATCAAGTGACAAACTTCTCTCAATAGAGAGAAAGATCAGTGAGACAGGGGCCACCAGAAGTTTCATAAAGAAGATAAAACCGGCCATCTCTAGACTGGGAATGATCTGGACAGGTAAATGCTAGCAAAGTTGGAAACGAGTATCTTTCTGAAGATAGCAATTTTTAGATAATTAAAAAACTGCACCACTTTAAATACAGCCAAGGTCTAAACACATGAGTGAGTTGCAAGCCCAGTTCAAAAGACAATTGAAAAACAAACAAACGTGAATTGGAAATATTTAAAGCTTACAGGAAAGTTGTAAGGAAAATAGCAAAAGCTCTCATATCTTTCACCCAGATTCATTATTTGTTGACATCTGCCATATTTTACTTTGTCGTCCTCCCCGTGCACACACACATACACAATACTGCCTAAATAATTTGAGGGCAATTTGTATATACATATTTACATATATATTTTCTCCTCCTCATTGCACAATTTGCAAATGTGATGCAAATTTTCTTTTAAATATGTCAGTGTGTATTTCCTATGAATATAGACATTCACTTACATGACCAGAGTACAATTGTTAATATCAGGAAATTAAACATGAACACAATACTATTATCTAATGTACAGACCTTGTTCAAATTTCACCAATTGTCCCAGTAACATAACACATATCATCCCTCCACTCTCATGCAAGGACCTGTTTCAGGATCATGCACTGTTTTCTCTTGTCATGTGTCTTTAGTCTCCTCTAATGTGGGGTGGTTCTTTGTCTTTCCTGACATTGACATTTTCATAGAGTACAGACCAGCTGTGTTCTAGAATGTTCCTTAGTTTGGGTTTGTCTGACACTTTCTCATAATTAGATTCATATTCAGGCTTTGTATTTTTGCCAGGAACATCACATAAATGATATTGTTACCCTTAAAAGGCATTGTATAGAAGGCACAAGGGGTCCCATGGTCCCATGACTGGTGATGTTAACGTTCAACACCTCAACTAGGTTGAGGTGTTGTTGGTCAGTTTCTCCCCTGGAAAGTTACTATTTTTTGCTCTGTAATTGATAAGTAGTTGGTAAGGAGGTACTTTGAGGCTATTCAAATATCTTGTTACTCTGACATGGGAGTTTCAGCGTTGTCCATTGTTGGTTCTTGCCCAAATCAAGCATTACTATGATGGTGGCAAAATGGTACTCTTTAAACTCAATAACTTTTTCCTACTATAAGAGAGAGCTTTCCTTAATCTTCTTTATGTATTTGTTTGTTTATTCCTTTATTTTCAGGATTGTCAGGACGGACTCAGGGATTCTTATTCAATGGGTTTAACCAATTAACTTCACAACACAGAAGACAATTATTCTTCATAGCATTTCTGGGCAGTTTGCCAGAACGTCTTTCCTTATGAACAGAAAAACTCTGCATCACTGGTGGGAACTCACAGATTCAGGGACCTACTTGTATTATAACTATTTTCTTGAATATCTCTTTTCAACCAAGCTATAAACTTTTGAGGGTAGGCACCATCTATCTGCATCCACTTCTTTGATTCTTAGTACAGAGTAGGATAGAAAAGCATTGGCTTTGGTGCCAGGCTGATCCAGGTTTCACCCAAGTCACCGGTCCTCTCTATGCTCCAATTTTTCTCAATAAAATGATGTCAATAATATTAAGTCACCTAGGTTGTTGCAAGAAGAAAATGAGATAATGTATGTAAAAGGCTTAGTCTGAACTAATGTTTTTTCCTGTTAATTAGAGCTTGTCCTTTGAAGATGCATCTTTTATCAATAAAATAGAATACATTAATGAGAAAACCATACACACTTTACAAGAGACCTATAAAGTATTTTGACATGACTATTTCCTTATTTCTTTCCAATTTTAGTATATGTGCTGCCGAAGCGAGCACATCCTTATTTCTTTCTCTTTAATCACTGCTCAAAGCAATGACAGCAGAGCATGGTAAAACTATTTTAAGGGTCTGGCTGACTCATTTGAAGAGTAAAGAAGAAATGTTAATAGCATGTCTATTCACTGGGACAGTTAGTTGCAAAAGCCTGTAGGTAATTGACACTGCTTCAACCTTGGGAAAATGAAAAGTCTGTTCTTTCTTTTATTCCAGTGGATCAATAAATGCAAGGAGTGGCAGCTGGTCTCATAATAATTAGAAAAGAAACAATTCAGGACATAAAACTAGCTTATTCTCAAGAAGGGTTGAGTGGATTTTGACGTAATGTTGTCATAACTCATCTTGAAATGCAAAATCCAGAACACTCATAGATAGACCTTCATAGAGTGCAAGCTACATAGCAAAACAGGACCAGCTGTTTCTTGGTTCAAAGGAAAGAGCATTTTGCACTTCAATGAAGGTTGAAGCTATTTAGCAATAGTAAGTACATTTACCTATATCTATGTTTAAAACCCATGTATATCAAAAGGGAAAAAAAATCTCTTGAGAAAACCATCCCCAAAGACAGCTGGGCTGATCCTATTGAGAGAAATGTACACCCACCACAAACCCTCACTTTCTAATCACCAGATTCAAAACCAACGCTCTGATAGAGAAGAAAATGGCCCTGTGCCTGGCACCATCAACTCCTTCAGGCTTTCCCGCAGGCAGCCTGTTTATCCCTAGAGCTTGGCAACTCATTCTAGCTAATGCTGAGCATTGCTTCTTTACTTCAAAAAAGCATCAAAATGATACTGACTTCTATTGCTATTTGCTGACTAAAATTACCATTTCTATAAACTCACATTTTTTATTGTTTCACTAGAAACAAGCTACATCTTTGGAAATCCTAAACAGAAAAAAAGCACATTAAGTTCTAGGAGAATGTGCCCAGTAGTGTGCTGGGAAGCATGATTATGCACAATATGCTTGTTCCCTTGCCTAGCACATGTGATAAACACTGGCATTCATTAATGAACATGAGATGTAGAAAAAGGAATAGTGCCTTATAATCAAGCTATGTGGTATGTTTCATCTCAGAGAAAGGATAAATTATCTTTTTTTTCCTAAGATTTTTAAAATTTTTAAGTAATCTCAACACCGAATGTGGGGCTCAAACTTACAACCTTGAGATCAAGTCACATGCTCTCCTGACTCAGTCAGCCAGGTGCCCCAAAATGATAAATTATTTTAAAGTTTTTCAGATATGCCTTACATAATCAAAGTAAGACACATTGCATATGGTCCTTTTTTTTTTTTTTTTTTTTTTTTTGCCATCTGAACAAGTAAACAGAATTAACTGACGATTATGTGATAGCAGATATAGCTAAAAACACAGACTCAATTGTGGTAAGATGTCAAATAATCATGGCCTTTATCTGAGCTAGGAGGTTACAGCTAAGCTCTTCCAACATGAAGGGAACACAATGGACTTAAAACTAAGGCAGTTCTTTCAAACTCATGTTACATTCGTCATTTTATTCCTGTTGTTATGACAACACTTGAAAAAGCAGCACTTCAAATGCTTAGCATCCAGGCGTCTTATTATAGACTTGAAAATGATACCTGAGGGTATGCAGGGCTGCTCCTGGGGGCTTTAGGGGCCTGGTAATCATGAAGAGAAGCACACCTGGACTCCTTCTTAGCCTTGGCCCCAGGGTCCAACTTGTCTTTTTTCTACCAGAAAAACTAGTGAGTGCTCATCCCCAGAGGAAGGAAGCATACAGAATGTATGTGGGAAGATACACATTATTATTCACAGTCTCTGTCCCTAGTTGCATAAAATGAACAAGACACTGTTTCATGAGTGTCATTCTCTTGGTTACAGCCTATGTCGTGGAGCTTTTACAAGTCTGTAAATGATACCATGTTTTGTTGTTGTTGTTATTTTTGTTTTAAAGTAGGCTCCACGCTGGGCTTGAACTCATGATCCTGAGATCAAGACCTGAGATGAGATCCAGAGTTAGACCCTCAACCAACTGACCCACCCAAGGTGCCCCAATGATAATGTGTTCTATTTTTTTTAAGATTTTATTTATTCATGAGAGAATGGAGAGAGAGGCAGAGACATAGGCAGAGGGAGAAGAAGGCTTGATGCAGGACTCATCCCAGGACAGTAGGATCATGACCTGAGCCAAAGGCAGATGCTTAACCACTGCGCCACCCAGGTGCCCCTGATACTGTGTTCTGTTGGCTCTACTTGCTTACTGTTAGCTATGGAAGTGGTTTGCTTAGGTAACTGTAAGTTTATAGAAAGACTTCTCATAACACAGATGTATTATGAAAATTTAATAAATGAGAGGGATATTGGTGTTGGAGTGAACCTGTTACATGAACCAATGACTTGTGCTCACCCTATAGTCTGATGAAAGTGTACAAATGTTTGTTAAGCTTTATAATTTTCCTTAAAGCAGCCTACAAATAGAAAAATGTTTTTGCCATGGACAAGAGCTAGCTGGATATTGACATTTTCCAGTTATTACGAATTATAGGGAGAAATTGATCTGTCATGTTGATTTCTCCCTGCCCTGAAGTACATTCCTCTGATAACTTTACTGTGGTCTCTCTTAATCTCAGGTGCTTTTTATGAATTATGACTAAACAAAGTACAGCTGAAGTAAACTATCCTGATGGATTCATTTTGGAAGAACTCAGTGTTAAAAAGTTATTCTGGGATTCTAGCAGAGTAAGGGTGTGTACGAATCATCTGCCAGTAGCTTCAAAGTTGAGTGGCTTTTCAGATTTGTTCTCTGGACACATGTTCTCTGCATGGTAATTTTGGCAAATTAAACAGCTATAATAAGGATAGTGGTTTCATTACTGGCCCTTGCTGCTGCATACCAAGAAGGTGGCCATGTGAATAACATCTGCTGAGTTATTTTTGGTTGCCAAAAACAAATAATTTATAATCAGAATGCAAAGCAGTTAGGTGTAGCCAGATTGTCAACAAGGCAGAATCATGTTCCTTTTTATGGTATAGCAAGAGTGGTTAGTAATTTCATACTATCCCTTGCTTTGTCCAAAAGATTTGAAGCTGTAAAAACAGCAATGGAGCATCTAATCCTTAGCTTAAAGTACAATTTAGCACAAAGAAAGAACAAATGTTCATGGCTTCTTTCTACGAAAGAAAGACCCACACCAAAGAACTGGATCCTTCAACAGATGGTAAATTTCTAACACGAAGGACAAAAGAATACATTATAGGATGATTTGTACCTGTGTGAAATGCTATATTACTTGGATTCTGAGCCCAAAGGCACTGTCAGGATGCTTCCCCTGTCAAGTGCCCACATGAGGTCTATGAACACATGGAGCTCTCTCAGGCTGGTAAGTTAACTTCCACTCTTAGCTATCAATAATCCCTTTTGTCCATTCACTGTCCTGAGCCAATTTACCTAGAGGGGGTCAGATTCATTTTTAAAAAAAGGTTATTTATTTATTTATTTGAGAGAGAGAGAGAGAGAGAGAGCGTGAGGAGGAGGAGAGTAGGAGGGAGAGGGACAAGCGGACTTCCCGCTGAATGCAGAGCCTGACACAGGGCTCCATTCCAGGAGCCTGAGATCATGACCTGAGCTGAAACCAATAGTCAGACACTTAACCGATGAAGCCACCCAGGCACTCCAGATCCATGTTTATAGAGCAGGAAAATGAGAGGTTGGAAGACTTTTCCCATGACCACCTGTCTTCCCTAATGTACCTTTCCACCAACCCCTCTCACCAGCTTGAAATTCTGCTCTTTCCTAGACCTTTCCTGTGATCACTCACAGAATTCACTCCATTCTCTGAGTCATACCAGAACTATGTGAGGACCCCATAAAACTGTTTTAAGAACAAATGAGCTATTTTATGTAAAGTAAACCTAAAGTATATGACATACAGTGGTTATTCAATAAGTGTATATATTGTCATTACTGTAAAAAAAAAAGAACTGTATGAAGAACTACTTTTAGTTTTCTGGGACTCAGATCTCACTCTGCAATGCTTGGCCTTCTGTCAGCCCTTGTCTTTTAAATTTTTTCTCTGGTTCTCTGGTAAGAAAGTGGTTGCCACTCATCTTCTTGGGTCCCTACCCACTGCCTCTATCCTCTCCATCCCAACAGGCTGGGCAAAAATTATAAACAGAATGAGAGCTGATGATTCTTTGGACAGCCTCAGAGAAATAGAACAGGGAACAGACTTCCCCTGGTACCACTTTGCAGGACCCCAGACTCCTTACTGATCAAATAATTTCTTTCAGGGGAAAAAGAGAGGGGAGAAAGACAACAAGAGACTCAACAGACATACCAACGAGATGCAATGTGTGAATCCTATTTGGATCACGATGACAAACCAACAGAACAAAGGTCGTTTTTGAGACCCTTGGGCCATTTTAATATGAAATAGATATTAATAAGAACAATTGCCAATTGTTTAGGTATGAAATGGAATAAGGATTATGTAAGAAAATGTCCATACTTTTGAGATGCACACCAAAGGGTATAGGAGTGAAACGACCTAATGTCTAGATTTGCTTTAAAAGGGAGATGGCGGGGGGGGGGTGTGTGTGTGTGTGTGGAATCCCTGGGTGGCTCAGCAGTTTAGCGCCTGCCTTTGGCCTAGGGCGTGATCCTGGAGTCCCAGGATTGAGTCTCACGTCGGGATCCCGGTGCATGGAGCCTGCTTCTCCCTCTGCCTGTGTCTCTGCCTCTCTCTCTCTCTGTGTCTCTCATAAATAAATTAAAAAAGTAATAATAAATAAAAGGGAGATGGGGTAACTGGGTGATGGACATTAAGGAGGACACACGATGTAATGAGCACTAGATATTATGTAAGACTGATGAATCACTGACCTCTACCTCTGAAACCAATAATACATTCTATGTTAACTAATTGAATTTAAATTTAAAAAATAAAACAAAAAAGTAAATAAAATGCTTCAACCACAATAACAAAAGGGATAGGTGGAGCAGGTGTGGCAAATTCTTGACAACAGTTGCAACTGGGGGATGGGTAGTCAGGAATCTATTATTCCATTTGCTCTATTAAGTCTATTTATTGAATATTTTAATAATTTATTGGGTGTCTACTAGCCCAGTACTGGAAAAATAAGACAATCCCAAGTAGCATATGGGTATGAGGACACTCATCTAACATAAAGCTGGCAAGGATGACTTTGGAGACAGTGATTCTTAACTTTCGCCCCATTTATGGAGCATTTCAGGACACAGTAAATGGAAGAATGTTGAATGCAAGATGGATGCAAAGCAGGATAAGCCTTGTGTTGCTCAGATGCTGGTGCAGATAAAGATGAGGTCATCGAGAAGGAAAATTTGTCTATTTTCTCTAGAAAGAGAAGGAGATTTTGTTTGGCCTTTTAGCTTGGTGGGTCTACTCTATCCCACTTCAAAGCAAACAAGAAGTTTATAATTTGACCACACTGATGGTCAAATTAACTGACTTTAGGTTCCAAATCCACCTAATTTTCCACTGCACTCAGGCCAACATCTGTGTAAACACAGGAACTCTAAACTTGAACCATGTCTCCTAGGCGTGGAATAGGCCAACAGAGAGGGAGTTGTGTGGTCGGGGGCCTCAGATTTTTTTTTTAAGATTTTATTTATTTATTCATGAGAGACACACACACACACACACAGAGAAGCAGAGACACAGGCAGAGGGAGAAGCAGGCTTCATGCAGGGAACTTGATGCGGGACTCGATCCCAGTACTCCGGGATCACGCCCTGAGCTGACAGCAGACGCTCAACCGCTGAGCCACCCAGACATCCCTGGGAGCCTCAGATTTTTACTCCATTCTCTGGATTGAGAGAGAGAAGCTTCCGGGAGTACTGTGAGACTTTTATCATAGACGAGGGCTCAGGAGGTGGAAGGTAGTCAGAACATGCAGAAACAAATGCATAAAGCAAACTGGGACTGGGCGTGGGACTGGGTAATAAGAGCTATGCAAAAACAAAAAAAAATTGAAATAATCTCTGTGTAGGGAAGGTAAACATTCAAGTCAATTGACAGAGACACCTTTTCCAGCAAATGGAACTTCTTTCTAAAGAATGTAGTAGCAGGTGCTAAATTAAGAAGACCTTAGAATAAGTGACCCTTTGGACATGAAAATGGAATGGTTCACCTTTCCGTGGCTAAGCAGCCATATGTGTCTCTAGCAGTGCCTCAGGGCCCCAAAGAGAAGATTGATAATAACATTTTAGGTTTGCAGATTCCTCTTTTCTAAATGCTTTGACAGCCACTCTATATCCCACTGCAGTCCTATCAGGTAATGATAGTTGTCACGATTGCTGCTGCATAGGGAAGGAAACTGCCCCGTGGGCCACCATTCCACAAGACTGTTGGAAGACCTGGAACTAGAATCTGAGTGTCTACCTCCCAGATGGGGTCTTGTGTCCACCCAACTCTATTTCCCTTCAGCCGAGAAGGCAGAAATCCTCCCTAGTATTCTTTGCCTCTTTTTTTTTTTTTTTTAAACATTTTTTTATTTATTTATGATAGTCATACAGAGAGAGAGAGAGGCAGAGACACAACAGGCAGAGGGAGAAGCAGGCTCCATGCACCGGGAGCCTGATGTGGGATTCGATCCCGGGTCTCCAGGATCGCGCCCTGGGCCAAAGGCAGGCGCCAAACCGCTGCGCCACCCAGGGATCCCTCTTTGCCTATTTCTTAACATGACTTCCCATCAACCTGGAGTAGAGGATCGTCGGTGTTCAGGGTGCCCCACAAGCATCACCCATCGGTAGTCATCAGGTATTCAGATGGCTCAGGAAGAATGGTTGATACTTGTCTATTAGTCTTCTCACAGTGTACTTTCTTATTTTATAACCATTCCCACAACAGGATGTTTGTTATGGGTTAACAACACAGTGTAATAATAATGACTGCATTAAAAAAAAGATTTTCTTTATTTATTTGAGACCGAGTGAGAGCTAGCAAGCACAAGCAGGAGGAAGTGCAGAGGGAGAGGGAGAAGCAGGCTCCCCACTGATCAGGGCCCTGAGATCATGACCTGAGCCAAAGGCAGATGCCTAACTGACTGAGCCACCCATTCGTGCTATGACAGTATTTTAGATTCAACAAAAATAAACAGGCAATCTTTGCCACTCAGAGGTAATGCCTTCCCTGTACCTTATACTCTTATGGTTAAATCCAGAAAATCATGACCACTGTTAACTCAGTCATTTGGTTTATTTGAAAACATCTGCTACACTGAAATAAATATTTATTTATTTATTAAAATTTTTTTTTAAAGATTATTTATTTATTTATTCATAGAGATGCAGAGAGAGAGAGAGAGGCAGAGACACAGGCAGAGGGAGAAGCAGGCTCCATGCAGAGACCCTGACGTGGGACTCAATCCAGGGTCTCCAGGATCACGCCCTGGGCTGCAGGCGGCGCTAAACTGCTGCGCCACCAGGGCTGCCCTGAAATAAATATTTAACCTACATCCCAGCCTCTGTAGCTTCCTATTGCTCTATCAATAACCTCTAGAAAAAGCCCAATTTATTGCAACGTCTAATTTAGAAGTTCCCAAACCTGGCTGCATATTAGAGTCACCTGGAGAGCTTTTTATTATTATTATTATTGTTGTTGTTGTTGTTGTTATTTACTTAGAGAGCTTTTTAAAAGTGTCACTATCTGAGCCTTATCCCCAGAGATTTCTATTTAGCTGATCTGGGTGGAGCCTGGGTACTTTTTAAAAAATCTTCCCAGGATTTGCATTTTCTCTGTGCACATGGTATGCAGTGATCACTGATCATATCTCCATTCCATTCATTCAATATCTAAAAAAATTAAGTCATCAATGGGTCTCTGGTTACATAATTCCAATTCCACTATAAAAATATTAAAAAAGGATTTGCAAGTCTTCACCAGAAAAATAGGATATAATTGTATCTTTACTGAATGACAGAAAAAGGGAATGGCTCTGGGAATCTATGAATTTAAAAGAAAAACTTTTCCATTCTTGTGAAGACTTAAAAGTAATGCCTTCTAGGGGGTCCTAGGGTGGCTCAGTTGGTTGAACATCTGGCTCTTGATTTCAGCTCAGGTCATGATCTCAGGGTCATGAGATCAAGCCTCCCATGGGCCTCATGCTCAGCAGGGAATCTGCTTCAGGATTTCTCTCTCCCTCTGGCCCTCCTCCCACTCTACTCACTCTCTCTCTCTTAAAAAAAAAAAAAAAAAGTAATGCCTTCTATCTCAGGGATATTGGGACAGAAGAACTCAGCCTGCCTGGGTTTGTGGCTAGCAGGACCACTTTATATGTGCAGCCTTGACAGGTTGCTTAACCTCCCCAGACCTCAGTGACCTCACCTATAAAGTGGGGATGACAAAAAAGCCCAAGCTCACAGGTTGCTGTGAAGAGTAAATAGGTCAACGAATATCAAGTGCTCAGAAGAGTGAATAAGCATTTGCTATTTTTATTGTAATGGTGATGAAAATGTATTATCAAGTCATTTTTAGTTTAATATGGCCTGGGTTGAGACTCCCTGTGCATCTCCCAGAGGAGAAAGTCTTCACAGGAGTTGATTTCATGAGTTTTATAATTTACCTGGCTCCTGTGCATTCTCTAATCTCTTGAAAATTGAATTACCAAACTGAGTTAATCTTTAGTGATAGAGACTATATAATACATGCAGGGGGAATCAAGAACAGTTGACTTTCCTATTTAAAAAATACAGTTGGGAGGTGCCTGGCCAGCTCAGTCAGTAGACCACATGACTCTGGATCTCAGGGTCATGAGTTTGGGCCCCACATTGGGTGTTGAGATTACTTAACAATAATATCTTATTTAAAAATGCAGTTGGTATTAAATACGGTACAGGATCCTAGGATATTTTACCCCTAAACAGGCATTTTTAAGAGTTGATTTTCTATGGTATGATTTGATAGTTTTTTGGTGAATGTCCTCCAGACAATCAGCTGCTCTGAACGTTTTCTTTTTTGAAGGATGTCATCCACACTGTATGTTTCTCAAACCTCTTCTCAGACTTTGGAATTGAAAGTACAGAGAACATTGAATGTGGGTGTTGAGTACAATCAAATAGGATGAGCACAATTCAAAATGTGAACTTTCAAAATGTCTTTCAAAAATGACATGAATTCACATTAAGAGTGTATCTTGAACCAGTGGAGGGACAGAATTTTTCTATGCATCAAAAATATATCATTTGGCAGGATGGCTCTACTGTTTCTGAGTTAGCAGTGTGGGTGTTCCAGACCCAAGAGCAGACGCCCTCCAACTGTTCAGCCTGGGGTACTCAGGGTGATGAGGAAAGGGGGCAACCATGTGGATAGGTGGCTAGACACAGTCAGTCACCATATCCTAGTCTTCTGCCATCCTCCAGAGCTGGATTCCAGATTACATTGTGTGCCACAATTAATATCCGCAACAAGAAAGGGCAGTATTACCTTTACAGTTATGTTTCTGTTAGTACTTCTGGAGTCAATGATTTATGTAAGAGCATTCATCCTAGCAGATGAAGAGCACATATAAATGTTGTACCTGCAAGTATTACTTACTTCCTGAGAGTGGACTCAGCAATTTCATGCCACTGAAGCTCTAGTCAATACAGGGTCTCAAGTTATACAGAATTTTAGAGGATCCTATAGCCAGGGCTTTGTAAGGGGCAGAGAAAGGAGCAAGTAAGAATAAGGAAACAGCAGGATCTAGAAGCTTGAACATGTACATGCACACGAAGACCCATCAAGTTGTGTGGTACGTGGTTACAGAATCAGTCTGCAGTCACACAACTGGTGTGCATCTCCTCCTTGAGACATTGACCTTGGGAAATTGACCTTGGGACAATGGTTTTCTCTTCTGTAAAATGTGGATAATAACATTTATGTCTTAAAGTCTTTATGAGGATTGAGGGACATCAGGTTTGTAAAGCAAAGTATATACACAGTGAAAATAATGCCTGTCACCATCATTACCATCACCACTATCATCATCCCCATCATTGTCATCCTCATCAAAATCAAGAATAAAAACACTAATGGTCTTACCTAAACAACAAGAGTTTTATGTTTTTATGATCTATTTATTTTGCTAATCAAGTTGGTTTTGCTAGAACCTAAGATCTCAAGTGAGAAATTCTGGCACAGTAACCAGATTATTACAGAATTGCGACTCAATTGTCTGAGCTGGGCTCCCCTGGGAGAGGGATGTGGGGTGGTGGGCAAGGAGTGAGTCATGCTTAACTGCCCTTGAAGACAACATCTGATTAGGGCATATAACCTTGCCTTAGAAAAGTAGGATCATTGTTTTCTAAACAATAGCAATTGAGGGCCAAATATTCATGTTCTTTTTCTCTTCATTAACTGGCCTTTGATTGCTCCTTTTCGATCTCTAGGGGAATCTTTTTTTTTTTTTGTATATTTTTTTATTGGAGTTCGATTTGCCAACATATAGTATAACACCCAGTGCTCATCCCGTCAAGTGCCCCCCTCAGTGCCCGTCACCCAATCACTCCATCCCTCCACCCACCTCCCCTTCCACTACCCCTTGTTCGTTTCTCTCTAGGGGAATCTTGTGGAGGGATAAGAAAATAAGAGTGAAGGGGACCTGGGTGGTTCAGTGGTTGAGCATCTGCCTTTGGCTCAGGTTATGATCCCGGGGTCCTGGGATCGAGTCCTGCATCAGGCTCCCAGCAGGGATATATATAAGTTCCCACATAAGACATTTCTTTTATGGTTCATTCCCAGGGGAATCTGCCCTCTGAGGAACTGCTGTGCTTTGTATGTCCATCTTTTTGACAGCAATAACAGAAGTGATAATCTACCACAGACTCCCTTTCACCTGGCTTCAAGGAAGTTCAGGGCAAAACTCACAGTTCAATTGTAGCACAAATATTAATTCTTTTTTTAAACTGTACATGATTGCAGTCTGCCTCAAATGTTCGAAAAGTCACAGAGTATAATTTATTAAGCACACCTTCACCAAGTCTTATTCTTCTCTGCATTCTCATAGATGAGTTCAAACCATCTATTGCTTGGCAAAAGTCACAAGGATATTTCCATCCCTGTCCACTCAATGCCACATCATTTGTTTTAGCTGCTGGTTTCACTTTTAGTTTTTGGGAGCCACTGAATCACAGGGGTTCGGAGACAGCATGGAAGCCAGTGATCACAACTATAAATCCCCCATCATTGTCGACAAAGGAAATCATCATCCTTCCCGTTGAATTATTCCCACAAAAGAAATTACCCTCCAGCTAACACATGGCCTGTGAAGATAATTTATCTCACACAGACTTGAACAATGGGCACTTCTGGAAAAGATGAACCAGGAGTTAAGTCAGTACATGAAAGCTATTGTCCTGGGAATGATATTGAAGTCCGGTCAGTCCGAACCTGAGGACTCTACTGGTGATGCACATCAAAGGGAGAACCCATGCAAATTTGCATATTGCACACACTGCTTACCGCGTTGAATGTTTTCTGAAAGAGAGATGGAGGGGCAAACCATGCAAGGATTAAGCAGATCTGACATGATTTATTTTTCTTCAACCACAGGTAATTACCCCATATAATTTTCCCATGCATAAATTAAAACTGCATGAATTAACCACAATCCTGGTTTCCCCCATATGATAACTAACACAAAACTGATCAGGGGATACCTTACATGTGGGCGTGGATCAGACAATAATAGTGTTTATGAAAAGGAACGACTGATCCCTTTTTTCCTTTCTTTTTCTCTATTTCCCTCCACCTTTTTGGAGCAGCTCAGATCTCTGGGGCATCGGGAGGGTCAGTCATGTACAATGAGAAAGGAGGCTTGCCAATGACAAGGTGGGATTTATCAGGGTGCACGGTCTACTCGGAGGATTGTACCGGTCCCCTCTCTCTGTTGGGCACCTGTTCAGACACGCTGCTCACCTAACTGGAATCCTGAACCTTTTGGCTGGACAATGTAAAAAAGCTTCCCAGTGATTATAGGAGAATCTCGAGAAGTCTGGTTAATGCCTTGATAGCAACTGACAACCTCAGCCTGAGAACTGCATGGACAGTCTTTGAGGACTGAGTCGCTATGCCAGGTGATCTGGCAATGACAGTCCTGCTGTTATGTTGGGAGACTCAGGCTTCCTGAGCATGCTACCAACTGAGAGTTCCTGTGGGAACTGTGAATTTGGGGTCTTTATGTATTTACATCTGTAGACACAGCCCAGACTCTGATGCCAGATAGCCCGGGTTTAAAACTGTGCTCTGCTTTTATGAGTCTTGTTGGGCCTTATGTCTCTCATCTATAAACTGGAGATGATAATGGGAATGACCTTAGGTCCTTATGAGGACTCAGGATATTGACACAGGTGCCTGACACACTGGAAATGCCATTAAGTGGTAGCTATTATTTTTAAGATTACTATTACAGAAAATGTTTTTATTTAGATTGGGTGTTTCATGATGCAAGGGGGGCTTTATGTCAACATGCAATGTGACATACCTGTACCCTCATCTGTAATTCAGATTTTGCATTTATTTTTAAAAACTGTAATGACTTCAGACACTTCTGTGCCCAGGAAGGCCTGTGCCACACTCAGGACCACGTGATTCACCTACAGGGAAATGATGGAGGGAGGGTCCTTTTTGCTGTATGCAGAATCTACGTGTGCAAGGTCTACCGGGGTCTATTCCTCCCCCACTAGATTGTAAAGGATGAAACTAGTTCCATAAGTCAAAAGCTACACATTTCTTCAATATGTTTTTTTCAGTACCTCGAGCTCAATAACTATACTTCAGATACACAGAAGCATCTTGAGTTAATGCAGCCCCTTAGCCTCCTTCTGCTTTGGCTGGTCTCTTCCATCAGTTGGGGAAAGAATCACTTTGCAACCATCAGAGCCAAAAAATATTACATCTGGAAAATATCTTAATGTGAAGAAACACACACTGAGGATCTTTAAGACAAAACAAAATAAAACAAAACAAAAAAACAAACCCTTGAAAAAGAAACAGCCCATGTCATTTCTACCCTATTTTAGGCCAAAGATCATTATGACAAAACTCAAAGGTCAAACTTTTTTGGAAATGTCATGGGAGCCTGAAACGGGAGCAGTTCCTGACCCTTCTTATGTCATTTTAGGGGCACTGTTTACTTGCAAAATACAGTATCAAGTGGAAAGTATTTAGGTAATTAGAGAAAATAATCAGACTTCAGGCTCTTAGGGAATTTGGATTCAAATAACCCATATCTTGGTGATTGAACGTGGTGGGCAAGCAGAACAAATCACTTCTCCCTCTCTCTATTTTAACATTGTTTGTGCCACAGAGGCCAGCTGAGTGGATATTCTGAGGCTGACAGGCCCCATATGAGGAGTGGAGACACTCAGTGCCGACCCAGCCCCTTATGCACACCAGCACTGTGATCTCGGACAAGCTGCTTCATCTTTCCATTCTGTTTCCCACTCTGGGGAGTGGGAAGTCCTTCTTCTATGGGAGTTACTGGGAGTCCTTCTATGTCACAGGGGTCCATGGTTTCAGTTGGACACGATGTGACAAAAGCTGTTGAAAACTGCAAACATCCACAGACCACATGGCCATATCACCTGGACTAATGTATGACTGCATTCTAGTATCAAGGGGGTCTTGAGCTTGGACTTTGGGAACAATAAACTTAAGGTATCAGGGAAGGAGGCTTGTGCAGAAAAGAAGTGGTAGGAAAACAAAAAAAAGCAATCAGCCTGCAGAGAGAACAGGCTCCAGCGTGTCTGACTGCACCTCGGGGCCCAGGTCCCTGTGGGCCAGCCAGCTACTATTTTGTGTCTTGTTGCCTACCTCCTCAGTGGGTCCTCAATTTGAGGACTCCCCCAGGTCAAGGTTTGCAGCACTTTTACGGGACACACTGAGGCAGCTCTACTTTAAAAAGAAGTTATTTGGAGGGGAGTTACGCCTGGCTGGCTCTGCGTCAGAGGAGCTTATGGCTCTTGTTCTTGGGGTCATGAGTTTAAGCCCCATGTTGGGCATCAAAATTACTTAAATAAATAAATAAATACGTAAATAAATAAATAACTGTAAAAAATAAATAAATAGAAGTTATTTGGATTCTTGCTTATTCACATGTTGGATTAGGTAGTTTGAAACCATTCACTGCTACCAGTTCTATGAAAACAAACAAACCAAAAGTTGCAATGGTTTGCTTCAGATATACACTTTTTAAAAGATTTTTTATTTATTCATTTGAGAGTGAGAGCATGAGCAGGGGGAGGGGCAGAGGGAGAGGGAGAAGCAGGCTCCCTGCTTGCTGTGCAGGGAGTTGGACATGGGGTTTGATCCCAGGACCCTGAGAGCAGGACTGGAGCTGAAGGCAGACACTTAACCGACTGAGACACTCAGGTGCCCCTTTCAGATATACATTTTAAGAATGAGTTTCTTAGGCTGATATTCTACAGGAGAAGGTGGGCTTTTGATTTGGTTATTCTACTACTGACAGCTACCATGCTATTTCTCCAGAGTGAAGAAATGTGACAGGAATAGCACAAGATGATTTTAATTGACCTTTGTTCTGCATCTGACTGTATGGGCCAATCCAGTTATTTATTGCTGCGTGATAAATCATCCCAAAATGTAGTGGCCTAAAACAACAAGTGAGTCAGGAACTGGGAAGGGCTCTCTGCTGGACTATTCTGGCTCAGGGTCTGGTTTGCAGTCCAATGGTGGCTCGACGTGGAGCAGTAGGGTGAGAGGAGCCAGGAGCTGGCCATGCATCTTTCTCTCTTCTTGTAGTCTCCAGCCTATCTATGCGCTCAGCTAGTGTGGGCTTCCTTAAGGTGTAGTAGCTTTGGGAAAGTCAGACAGCTTACTAGCATTCTAGCCAAAAAAGTAGAAGCTGATTTGTTTTTTATGACCTATCTAGCCTTGGAGGTCATGTTTTCTATTAGCATAAAGAGTCACAATTTGAGGGAAGGGAACATAGACTCATAGACCTCATTTCTCCTTGTAAAGAGTCTCAAAGTCACTTTGTAGGAAGGGTATGCTGGATGGATATCCTCTTGAAGACATCTTTGGAAAATATAATCTGCCCTACACACTGACTGTATATAGTTAATAGTTAAGCTATAGCAAACCAACATTTATCCTTGACACTGAAACTTATGTGCAATCTCTCCTTCATACCATCCAGCCAAAGATCTCTAACAAATCAGATGGTAACTTCTAGTATGGGAAATCCGCAGCTATTCTGAGGCCTTCTCTCCTCCCTTCTGTGCTTGAATGACTTAATAACACTTGCTAAACTTCCAAAAAATCTCAGGCATCTACTTCTGTTCTGCCTCATGCTGTAGTCCCTTAGAGCAGGGTGCTCAGGGGTGTGGTGCTTGTGGCTTCCCAGGCTCCCCCGGCTCCCCATGGCAGCTGCACTGGACATCCGTGATTGGCACCTGACATCACTCCAACTGCCTGGGTAAGACACCTTCCGACTGAAGCTCTGGGAGCACACAGCAACATTTCCTAGACGCCCTGCAGCCAGGATCCCACGTGTGACACGTGGGGGGTTCCTCCAGGCACACTTGCAGGAGATTCGAAGGCAGTAGGGACGGGGAGGCTGCACGTATCTGTATCCTATGGTTGCTGTAACAAATTACTACAAACTTAGCAGCTTAAGACAACACACATTTATTATCTTACGGTTCCAGAGATCAGAAGTGTGACATGGGTCCCCCACTGGCTAAACTCAAGGTTTCAGCACACCGTGTTCCCTTCTGGAGGCTTCAGAGAGAGAATCCATTTCGTTGTTTTCCTGGCTTCTGGGGCCACCCACATTCCTGCCGTGTGGCCCCTGGCTTCCATCTTCGAAGCAGGACATGTTATATCTCTCCTAGCCTTCTTCAGTAGCCATATGACCACAGTGGAGAAGCTCCTCCACTTTGAGGGGCCCATGTGATGAGACCCGGCCCACCTAGAGAATCCAGGATAATCTCAAGATACTGGATTTTATTACAGTTGCAAAGTCCCATGTTCGGCGGTTCTGGGGATGAGGATGTGGATATCTTTGGGGAGGTGGACTTTATCTTGCCTGCCGTGCTGTGCTTCTGCTTCTCCATGGTGAGTGCTGGCAAGCAGCCTCCTGGACCACCTGGCTTTTTCTGTGCCAGCTTCCTTACTAGCTGCTTCTTGACCGTGACTGGGGCCAGTGACTTCTCCAATCGGCAGGCAGCTTCTTGATGATTGCTTAGGCAGTGGCTTCATAAGTGACCCAATGGCACAATGTGCCTTTTAAAGTTGTTCTGGAAAGTTCCACCAGGAGTGTGACCCAACACTTTTGTGAGCCATTTTATTTCACATCCTTTCTGCTGAGTGGGTTCTGCTGTCTACACCTGAACCCTGATGCACCTTCTCAGTGCTATCCCTCTGCATGTGTCCCTTTCTCTCTTTTCTAAGCTCTGCTTATTTCTGAGGATGAAGCATCCCTGAGACAACACAACATTAGCTTAGAACTTGGAAATATAAGAATCGTTCCAAAGTGGCCTAAAACCTTATAAACTAGAACCGACAACCTTATAAACTAGAAGTATGGCCTTGCCACTGAAGGGTTACCAGCTGGTAATTGTCCTGGAATCTTCACTTAGAGCACTTAACCTTGAACCTCTGCATACCAGCAGGAAGCCTAGTGTGTGTCACATTAATTAGAAGGTGCAGTTCAAGCCGAGGTGATGTGACTCCAGGCCTTCATATGTAGCAAAAAGCAGGGAAATCCAATGCTATACTGGGAATAACCCTTTGGGAATTGCACTAGCTCCATGAAACTGTCCCTTTGAATTTACTCCTTCCAGCTAGGAGAAGGAAAAAAGCAGGTGTTCTGTTCGTTCATCTGCGTTGCTTTTGTATTTCTAAGGCACCCCCTCCCCCGCCCTGCACTATGCCCCTGCCCTTGCCTCCCATCCAAAAAGCCTCCTAGAGGACAGGAGAGAAGGAAACAAGCTTGAAGAGAATGGGGTCATTGTTCCTTCAGTTCCTTCTGGACAATTTGCTGGAGAAGGAAGAGAGCACCTCTAGGCTAGAGGCAATAAAGATAAGTGGCATATACAAGAAAGAGCTACAGGACATTGTTTGTCTGCACATAGGCTGGTTCTTGGAATGATCACTGTCAGCTTTGTTTTAGCATTCTCAGCATTATTAATAGCCTCGTTTCATAATTGTTCCCAACTGACCTTTGCCAGGCATGCCTCCTCACTGTTCTGAGCTCTCTCACCTTCAGTCTTGGTCTTAAAGCTAAGTCACAGGCAGTTAGCTACTATTTGATGCCTCTTGTTTGCCACAAGCACGTGAGCCCTGAGGATACAGGAACAAGGGAGATGGAGCCTTTGTGTCCTCAGGGAGCTGACATTCTCTCTACTCTTCCCAGAGTGGGGTGAATCTCCCCTTTTCCCTTCCATTCATCTCTACGCCTACAACACCCTCAGGAATGAGATCTCCACCTGCTACTCCGATCACCACCTTCTCCTTCCCCTAACCTAAACCTATGTTCCTTATTTCTAGGGTGACCAGGTAACTTACTGTCCAACCCAGGACATTCTGAGTGAAAGAGGGAGCTATTAATAATTATGCTGCAGCAGCAGATGTACCCAGGACATGTGTGGATAGCACCCTGTTCAACACAAAAGGGTCTTCCCCACTTCTCTTCCAGACTGGGCACTCCCTGGAATCAGTATCTTACACTTTTACATTGAATGAAAAACCTAACTTTGGCCAGATCCCAGAAGAGTGCTCAGTATACTAACAAGTGCTTAAAATGAAAAAAAAAAAAAAAAATTAGTACTTCCCTACATTACATAATACTGCAGACTTGAACTTCAAATCCACCTCAGAAATAAATATGATTGTTAATCACTATATTATATTTTAGAATGCTAAATGTGTGAAAAATATTCCCTTTGTCTAAGGCTCCTCACTCCTTGGTCTAGCAGAGAGCTCGTTTTGATTTTGTGGAATGTAACACAGACACATTGCATCTCATTTGCTTTCACTGTTTAAAAAAAAATCTAATTTCCTTTTTTAATTAATGTAATGAAGGTGTGAAAATATTCACCTCCACACAGTCCTCATCAGTGTCATGTAAACAATGCACAATAAAATAAATTGGAGTGCTTCTTTTCCTAATGGGTCCAGGGTTTCCTTACTCTGGAGGGTAACCCAGCATCGGGCCATATGTAAAATGATCTTTTCTAGAAAGCCTGCAAAACTCTTGAGAAAAACATCTCTGATTTCTAGGGAATGTTTCCAACTAAATTGGGATGAGTGTACTGTGACCAAAAAAACCCTGGCCATTAACCTAGAGAGGAACTTGGTAGCCGGGAAGAGGATGTGTGGGTGTTTCCAAATTAATTCATCAAAGATAAATGTGTCGAGTGATTTTTTGTTCAGTTGAATAAACTTGAATGCTTCCCTGTAGACAATGGTGAGGTTTTCATTTTCAGGGGTAGAATGTTGTCCCAAGAAACCGCCTGCAAGGATATGACTCCGAAAGTGGAGAGGAATTAAGAGCCAGAGGAGGGCTCCCTCCAGATGAAAGGCAGATACTCTACTTAAAAAAGAAGAAGAAGAAGAAGTGGGGTGCCTAGGTGGCCTAGTTGGCTAAACATCTGCCTTTGGCTAGAGTCATGATCCCAAGGTCCTGGGGTAGAGCCCCTTGCTCAGACTCCTTGCTCAGCAGGGAATCTGCTTCTCTATCTCCCTCTGCCTTCCTCCTGCTCATGCTCCCTTTTCTCTCTGTCTCTCAAATAAATAAAACTGTTAAAGAAAAAGGGGGAGGGGGCGTGTGTATGTGACTCAGTTGGTTAAACTTGGTCGCAGCTCAGGTCTTGATCTCAGGGTGGTGAGTTCAAGCCCCGTGTTGGGCTCCATGCTGGGTGTGGAGCCTACTTAAAAAGAAAAAGAAAGGCCCATAATCGTAATCATTTTCCTTTCTGATTAGATCTTTCTAATAATCACATTGTGGGATGTTTACATGACAACTGCTTTATGACACCATTCCGCGTCCAGATTTGCCCTTGGGGAACCAATTATATGTGCTGCTGGCCTATCTATACCTCCTCTCCCTCCCTCCCTCCCCAATTCCCTTGCTTGTCTGTTTTCAGCTGGTATTCTTTTCTGGTTGAATGGCCACAAACACAAGCTGTCTATCTCCTCTAGCTCATGGAGTTCAGCTTGGCAGATGAACATAACGTTGGTCAAGAAGCTATTCAGAAGCACGAGGCCCTGCTCAGACCACTAGTGCAGAGGAAGCTCAAGTGGAAAGTCAAATCTGCTGTAGCCCCAAGGAGCACCCATTGTGTTCAATAAAATGGACTTTCACTTCTACCACCACTTCCTCCCAAGAAAAGCAAGAAGCTGGTTTTAGACTCCTGACTTATTTTCAGAATGAAAACAAAACAGCTTTATTATTTTTTGCCCCAACCCCCTGAATGCAATGAACAGTAAAATAAAACACTGGTTTGCAAACTCTTCAACCCAAGGGACTATTGTTTGCCTGATCTGATGGATCTGGCCACTTAATTATAAAACGAGCAAGCTGCTCTGCTCACTCTCCGTAACTGCCTTTGTCTGGGTTTTAGTCTCTGACACTGAAAGATGAGCCAATAATCTGTGAATTAAACCAAAATATAACAGAGAAGTGACTCGGTTACATTTAGAAGTCGGCATGTGGTTGGTATCACAGCTGGGCTGTGGGGTTTTACCATAGTAGGGGTGTTTCCATGAAGTGACTCAGATTTAGGGGAGGACACCTGGCAGTCACAGGCAGGGCCCCAAACCCAGGGACTTCAATACTAAAGAGTGGAATTTTTATGCGAGATTAGCTACCAACATGTATAGACATAAATAGCTCCCTCCCAGCCCCTTTGGCTTCTCTAGGTCACCTGTGAAAGGGGATGCGTCTCTTTTCTGCTGGAAGGAATTTAACTTTGCAGTCACCCACAGGAAGGGTTGCCATTTCTGGAATCTGTGTTTGGGTACTCAGAATGCTATGCAAGTCCTTAGTGGATGCTTGCAGTTATTCCTTGCTCTGGCTTAGTATTTCTTTATATTTATACTAAGGATAAAATATGCAAAGGGAAATCTCACACTGGAGTGTCAGAGAAAGAGTGAGGCGACACCAGTTGGTGGGGGGGTCTTTTGGAAAAGCAATATAGGCAGCCTGTGTTTACTGAGCTGATTCTCCAATGGTCCCATTTTCAGATGTTTGGACAACAGACATTTGCTTTACCTTCCCTGAGAAGGGCCAGAATTTGGCAGATTCTCAGCTGAAGGGCAAGCCTAGCAGGAGCACAGGAGGCTTGACCCTGAGGGCTGGGCTGAGAGAAGTGGTGAAGAGGGGGGAGGCCCTCCCCATCCCCACCCTGACTGCTCTTACCCCGCCTAGACACACCCCTGCAATTTGTTCCTACAGAAGGGGAAGGCTACTGGATGCTTCCTAATTAACCGCTGGAGGATAGCCTGGCCATCCTGGTTCCTAGAGGGTTCACGGGGACGCCCCCTGCTTGTGACAGCCGCGGAAACAGAGAGATGAAGACAATGCCGGGATCATGTGTATGCTCCTGGCTGAACTGGCCCAAGGAGGCTGAGAGGAAGGGGGTGAATAAGCGAGTACGGGGCGGGGGGGAGGGGAGGAGACGAGGCACCTTCTCAGAGCCAGAGAAACCGAAGAGAAAACAAAAAGGAAGAAATGATTGCGTGTCCGGTAACAAAGGGGCAGATGCGGACCCCAGGTGCCCAGCCCAGTCCCCTAGAGAGGGCCAACCGCTGGTGCTCTGGGAATGGGGGCAATGGTTGGTCGCTGTCCTAGGATTCCAACCAGGTGCCTGGATCTGAGCGTGCAGAAGGAGGGAGCAGGAGGAAAGACGGCCCCCACGTTTCCTGAGACTGTCATGAGCCCCACAATCAAAAGCTTAAGCACTTCTCCTGGGTCACTCCAGCAACGCGTACGTTTGCGTGTCCCCGGGACGAGAGCCTCGTAAGCCGCCAGACCCCTCTGCAATCCCCGCTCCCCCCAGCAGCCCGGCTCCCTCGGTTTTCCACCGGCTCTGCTGGCCCTCGGGGCGCTGCCACTTGGCACCAGGGATCGCAGGGCGCCGCTGCCACCTTCACATCTGGATGGCCAAGGCTCGCGCAATTCCAGGGAGCACTCGCTCCGCTGTGAACGGACTTGCTCTCTCTGCCCCCCGCGCCCTGGGAGGAGGCGAGGAGGCCACAGCCTCTCGTGGTGACACGAGACCCCTCCCAAGGCACAGAAACTTGCGGGGTGCTCCCGTCCTTGGGTCCTTGGGTGCATCGTCCCTCCCCCCCATCCTTACAGACACTGGCCGGCGTCCGCCCGCCTCTTCTCTCCATTGTCATCTCGCCCCCCGCCCCCCCACCTGCGTGGATTTCAGACACGCGGGGAAGAGGCTGGTTCACAGCCAAGTCTCCGGGCAAGGCGAGACCCTGGAGCCCAGGCTCCTGCCCTAGCGGGACCCCGCACCCGAGAACAATGCCGGAGGTCGCTGGGGGGACAGCAGGCCGCCGCCCCCCCCCCCCCGCCCGGGAGCACTGGTGGTCGCACCGGTGCGCGTGTGCCCCGGGGCCGCCCCGGGACCCCCGCTCCCCATCCCGCCCGGGCACGACCGACCGCGGGCTCCTCACCACGTCGCGCCCCGTCCCTCGGCGCTCCCGGGCGCCCCCCAGCTCACCGCCTGCACAAGTGCGTGTCCCTTTCGGCGCCGCAACTTGGCGGCCCTCCCCTGTGGGCACCCGCGCGGAGCCTCCGGGGCGCAGGACGCCGAGGACGCGCGGCCCCACGGCTCCGAACCTGCAACCTCGCCCCCGCCCAGGACGCCCCTCACCCGGGCTGCAGGCGGAATCGGTAGCGAAACAAGGACGCACGGAAGGTGCACGTACCTAGAGACGAAGGCTCCTCGGCATGATAAGGGGACACTTGGGCTGTCCGGCGAGTACAAGCCTCCGTGCCCAGGCTGTTCCCGGCAGCCGGGCCCCGGCGTTGCAGACAGCCGAGCTCGGGGGGAGGGGACAGAGGCCGCGGGGCGCAGCAGGGTCCCCGCGCAGACCCCGGCCGCCCTCCCGAGTCCGCTCGCGGCAGCTGGGGGTGGGGATGCAGCGGCAGGGCCGGCGGAGCCGAGGGGAGCGCGCGGGCGGGGGCGGGGGCGGGGGGCGCGGCGCGGGGGCGGGGGCGGGGGGGGCTGCGGAGACAGCTGCCCGGCTCCCGAGGCTGCCTGTGCGCTCGGCCTCCAGCTGACCGCGGGCGCGCCCGGACCCTCGGCCCCAGCCGCGCCGCAGCTTCCGAGTTATCCGCGGAATTCGCGCTGGGGGTAGAGTGCCCTGGAGGGAGAGGCCAGGGGAGTCCACCAAGACGGGGGATTTGGAAGAGAGGCTCTGCCTTGGAAACCTTGCGCGGGGGCGGCGGCGGTGTGTGCGCGCATGTGTGCGTGCGTGTGTGTGTGTGTGAGTGTGTGTGCGCGCGCGCGCGTGTAGTTGGGGATGGGGTGAAATTCGTTGTTCAAGGCAAGAGTTGTGCTGGAAAGCACCCCTGGGGAGATCTGCTTTGTGCGGGCACTCCACTAGAGCCCGTTTGGGTGGACAGATCTCGGAATGATAGGGAGAAACGGTTGGGGTGTGTGTGTGTGTGTGTGTGTGTGTGTGTGTGTGGTTTTTTTGTTTGGTTTTGGTTTGGTTTTAGTGGATTTGAGCTATACAGAAAGCTTTTCTTTGGGAAAGTGTGGGTCTGTCTGACAACACATCCCATCAAGGGTCTTTTGGATGGACACTGTATGAGACTGGGAATCCTTAAGGACCCGCGGACAAGGTCTCTGTCACCTGCTTAGACAGAGAATGTCTGTCTGTCTGCTCTGCTTGGGTTTCCTAATCTATAAAGCCACCAAACTGAATAAACTGTGTATTTAGGATATGTTAAATAAAACGGTACTGTGAATATATCTTCCCACCCTCCACAATGATCCAGCTTGGGATTCTGTAACTGTGTGAGTGGACTGGTAAGAATTGATGAACTTGGACAATGACCCAAAGGGAACATTACAGGAGGCTGTGGCAACATGGGAACACCTGTATCCACTTGTGGCGGGGGACGGTCGGCATCCTCAGCCCCTGAATATGAACAGCTAAAAACATAGCCTGAACAACTAGTGAGTCACAACCCGCCTAAGGATACAACAGGAGCAGAGAGTGCTTTATGTGTTAGAAAGACCTCCCAGAGCAAGCCCCGGTCTCTGCTTGAGACCAGGAAGGGCAGCATGAGTGAGTGCCCTAACAGTCTGAGCCCCTGGTTTTTCAAGACAGCACCTCTCTTTGCCCTCCTTTTAATTTACAAAATTGTTTCTCAGTCTTCCCATGCAAGCATGCCTTTCAGAGGAGAAAATGTGTCAACCATATGATAGGAACATTCCAGGCTGCATGGCCAGTTATTCTTCATATGTTTTCAGTATTGGTATTCTTGTCAATTCGTCAGTCCCTGGTGAGGTTGGTTGGCTTGAGCCAGGCCTTGCTATGCTGAACACTACAGTTCATGGGCTGTCTTCTTATAACCTTGGCTTTGGAGCAGATACTTCATGAGTATGGGATCATTTATTCCTGAGTATAATTCTGCAGTCGGCGTTATTACTCCCATAATGGATGGGAAAACTGAGATTCAAGAGTGACAATGTAACTTGTCCATGGTGTTCTTTTGAACAGCTACATTTGTGACCATTTGCTACACAGGAATAGATAACCAATACAGAAAGCTTCCTCTTTTAGACTATAAATACATTGTGGTCACCCTCCTGCTTAAAACCCTGCATTCCCCATTTATTGGAGAATAAATCCAAACTTCATTTTAATGCTCCAAAGCCCTTCTGGCCTCTTGAGGACCCGCTTCCTCCTCTTTTTTTTTTTTTTAATTTTTATTTATTTATGATAGTCACACACACATACACACACACACAGAGAGAGAGAGAGAGAGAGAGAGGCAGAGACATAGGCAGAGGGAGAAGCAGGCTCCATGCACCGGGAGCCCGACGTGGGATTCGATCCCAGGTCTCCAGGATCGCGCCCTGGGCCAAAGGCAGGCGCTAAACTGCTGCGCCACCCAGGGATCCCATTCCTCCTCTTACTAAGCTCTGACCACGGGGGCTTTCTTTCAATTCTGTAAACATGTGAAGAGAGGTCTTCCTTGGCCACCCTCACCATTGAGTATACCCTTCCCAAAAGTTATTCTTTTTCAAAACCCTACGTCTTTTAGAGCACTAATTGTAAATTGTAATGGTCTTTTTTTTTTTTTGCCTTTTTGCCTTTTTGCCTTTTTGCCTTTTTTGCTTGTTTCTTGTCTCTCTTTCCCTGGACCATGAGATCAGACAGGCAGAGACCTTTTCTGTCTTTAGATACTGTATCCCCAGCACAGGGCAAGGAGTAAGTATCTACCTACTGAGTGAAAGATGAATGAATCCCTCTGTGTGGTTCTAGAGCATTCTTTCTTACTTGATCCTTTTCTTCCCTTGTCAACCCCACCCCCAGCCATTATCCATCTGCATCGCCTTTGCCCATTTCCCAATATGGGAAATTCATCAAGACCCAGTTTAAATACTCTAGGCTATATCTGTTTTTCCCAGACCCCTTGCCCTGCTCTCCTCAGAACCGTTAGAACATCTTAAATCGGGATCCCTGGGTGGCACAGTGGTTTGGCGCCTGCCTTTGGCCCAGGGCGCGATCCTGGAGACCCCGGATCGAATCCCACGTCGGGCTCCCGGTGCATGAAGCCTGCTTCTCCCTCTGCCTCTCTCTCTCTCTCTCTCTCTGTGACTATCATAAATAAATAAAAAAAAATTAAAAAAAAAAAAAAGAACATCTTAAATCTGTTTACCTTACTCTGGAGAAGGAGACCTGGAGAGAAGCACAGATATGCAGTAGAAATTTTGGAAGAAAGGGGTAAAGAGCTACCGCAGATTAGCATCAGTGCAAGGAGGGCCATGTAGAAAAATCCTGGAGGGAGAAGCAGGGCCTAATAATCACCCTGGAGGATGGTAGACTTTCCATTTCCCACTGTATTAGCCTCGAGGGGCTGCTCTAAAGAATACCACAGACTGGGTAGCCTACGGAACAGACACTTATTTTCTCACAGTGCTGGGAGCTGGAAATCCAGGAACAACGTTCTGGCTGCCTTTGTTTCTGGTGAGGGCTCTCTTTCCAGCTTGGCTTGCCAGTGGCCTTCTTGCTACATCCTCACCCAGTGTTTCCCAGTGCACGTGCATAAGGAGAGGGAGTGAGCTCTCTGGTGGCAGCTCTCTTACAAGGACACTAATCCTAGGGCCTCCGGGCCCCACCCTCATGACCTCATTTAACCTTAATTGCTTCCCTACTCCAAATATAGCTGGACTGGGAGTGAGGGCTCTAACATATGAATTTGCAGAAATGCAAACATTTGTTTGCATCCCCAGCACCCACCTTCCCAATTCCACTGCCTTCTGGATGAGGAACGGGATCTGCTGTAGACCTCATCTGAATTTTATGGGAGGGAGGGTGGAGGATTTCATAAGGATCATAGATGATGCCTGGTGCTTTGCTTTACAGACACTGTCTCACCTAAGTCTACTACAATCCCTCTTTTCTTTTCTTCAAAGATTTTTATTTATTTGCAGAGATAGTGCGCAGGAGTAGAAGAAGGGGCAGAGGGAAAAGTAGACACCTCACTGAGCAGAAAGCCTGATGCAGGACTTGATCCCTGGACCCTGAGATCATGACCTGAGCCAAAGGCAGATGCTTAGCCAACTGAACCACCCAGATGCTCTACAATCCCTCTTTCGATTACTGTCCCCACTGGAAAGATAAGAAAACTGATGCTGTCATAGGTTGACAACGTAACGTGTTCATGATCACCGAGATGAAGCTGTTACTCAAAGTCAGAGATGATAAACATTTAAGGCTCTGTTTGCTATAGTACATTCCATTTCCTGGCCTCAGTTTCCCCCATTGGGTTTGGGATATCTTGCTGAGGCTTGGGTAGGAGTATGGGGGCAGGGGTGTGTGCACACAGTGCTGGAGGCCAGGGGACTGAGACAGGCAGGGAGTGGCTCCCAGGCTTCCTGTGAGCTTGCCTCAGTGTCTCAGCCTCAGGATTAAGCTCTAAACAGGAATGAGGTGGCAATGGTAAGTCAGCCAATCCTCCTTGAGCTTTTCCCTCAGGAAAGGAGCATGTAGGGGATACAAGGTGAATACCTAGCAGGGGCTCATTTCCCTCCCTGAACTGGCACCTGGCACAAGGATCCATCCGGAGTGACTTTCTAGACCTTGCCAGTCTCAATAGAGACCCTGCCCTGAGATCAGGTCCATGTACGAGCGAGGGATGGGGCAACACGGACCCCCATAACCAGGACACAATCCTTAGCAGCGTGTCTAGTCCCAATCCCAGAGCCCAGGGTTACACAACCAGAGTCAGCACTAGAACCAAGATCTCCAGGTGCTTAATCCAGAGGACTTCACACTGCTCCTCAAATTACTGCCCCTGCTGTTGTCACCCAAGTCTCCATCCTTGAGTGATTATTTCCCCCCGTCACCTCGCTCTCTGTTATAATACCATGTCCTTCTTTCTAGGTCCCTACTATTGCCTAACCAGGTTTCTTCTTTCTCAAAATTTCCCTGGGCCAGGCATATGGAGACACCTTGGCTGAGCCCTTGTAACCTCATGCAGGGAAACAATGAGGCCCAGAGCCTGTCAGGCATGGGGCAGAGTGTGAGGTGGTAGGGGATGCAGAAGGTGCAGGTATTAGAGACAACTCTGCTGGTTGTGAGATTTTATGTCACCGAGTGGGAAGACATGGTTCTCCCAAAGGAGAAAGAGTGTAATACAAGTCCCCCTGACCCTCCTCCCCAGATTCCAGTCTTAGTTGAAAACACTCCAAGGTAGTGACGTTATTACAACCAAGGGCAGGAGACATAGAGGAAAACATGAAAGTCATGTAACTCATCTCACAGAGCCTGGCATGAGGACAGCCGTACATAACCGAGGTGGGTTTTAAGAAAGAGGAAGTACTATGGTGCTGTGGGAACTGTGATTATTTCTGGTTCCATATAACAGGGTGTTTGAACCTCAGCAGCACTGAAGATGCTCTCTTTCAGTAACAGAATTTTATCCGGCTTTTCTTGCATGGGGATTTATTTAAGCCTGTTTGGGGTTGGCATTGGCCAAGTCAGCCCGCTTGTTCTTTCTGTAGGAGTAGAAGAAGGGGCAATTGATCCTAGTAAATATGCAGTTCCTTAGTGGCAAACAGAAGAGCATCCAAAATGCAACCCATTTATTTTTCTGATTTAGATTTCTTCTATTTAAAGATTTAAATATTTAATACAGACCTTGGAACGTGCCTGAAGACCCACTGCTGTCACAAAGCAGAACTGATGGAAGGTCTCAGATTTGCTTAGATCTAGTGACCCCTATTCATTTATATTTCTATATATTCCTTCTGCCCATGATGCTAGCACATTCTGGCTTCTACTCTTGGTCTAGTGGACTAGTCCTAGGGGTGGCCAGATACAACTGAGATCTAATCTCTTTTCCTAACTATGATGCTTAATATCCATATGGATACCAGATCTAACATCCTGATTTTGAAATTCCTTCTGTACTCTTATGACCTTCCTCTATAGGCATTCGGCCACCCAAGTGCACGGCCAGACCATGGCTTGGAATGCGGCCAGCTCTAAGATTCTTGAACCCTTTCCTTGTACTGTAACTCTTTATCCTCCACCTTGCTTACATCTGCTGAATTCTTTCTTCCCTTTGCTGCTCTGACCAATCTTTCTCTATTTCTTCTTATTTTTAATTTTCTGACTTATGAAGCGCAAAAGGATCACTCAGAGAAGGAGTTTACAATGCAGACCTTTTTTTTTTTTTTTTAAGATTTTGTTTATTTATTCATGGGAGACACACAGAGAGAGGCAGAGACATAGGCAGAGGGAGCCTGATGTGGGACTCGATCCCAGGACAGGATCATGACCTGAGCCAAAGGCTCAGGACACTGAGCCACCCAGGTGTCCCTAAAATGCAGATCTTGAGTCACCTTTTCTGCCACTCTAAGTCAGTCATTTTAACAAGCACGCTGACAGTTCTGGCACATTTGTCTCAGAAGGTACTTTGGGAAACGCTGGTCTAGATATCATCCAAAGAGGTGCCCAGCCCACTTGGCACTCCAATGCTGCTCCATAAGCCTTTTCAGCACACCCCAGCACCTGCACTTCTGGCTCTAGGTTTAGCTCTTTTGGCTACACTCAGTGTCCAAGGAACAGCCCTGTACACAGTCTCTGATTTGCAGACACTTGGGTTCTATTTTGGTTCTGCCAATAGAAAACTCAGGGCAAATCTCTACCTTTGAAATCTGTGTCCTCACCTGTCAAATGAAGGGTTTGGACAACTTGATTGCCAAGCGTCCTTTGACTCTGACATTTGACAATTCCTGCCTCCACCGTTTTGTTCAGGCCATTATCACTGCCTGGAAATTCTCTGCTGAGAATTGCCCATTGCTTTTTCTCTGACCTCTGATGTTGGTCTCTAGAAACCCTGCACAGCCAATGAAGCTCTGGTCAAACACTAACTCTTTCATGATGCCTTCCTTGGCCTGCCATGCTCTCCCTGCACTCTCCTATAACTGCCATGTCCCCCTAAGTACAGACCCAGTCCCGTAATTTCCTTCTGTCACAGATACTTGGTATACTTCTCCTCTTTAGTGTATATGTTCCTTGATATCAGAAACTATGCTTAGTGCCACTGACAGTAATGGAAGTTTTATATTAAAGAGTGTAGAGGATAGTCTGCAAATATTGGCTAAATGAGGAATGAGAGCATATCACGTGCCCTGCTGGCTTCTGCCATCTTTTCCCCTGGAAAAAGAGCATAACGTGCCTGCATTGATTGACATCAGAGCTGTATGTACAGAAGTATGTTTCAACTTGACAGATGACAGCTGGGTCCTGCTTACTGCTTGCTGAGCTGCTGAGAGCAAGACCTCATTTTCCTTTGCCTGTGCCTGGTGCTGATGATAAGGTTCTCAAGGGAGTAGACATCTCAGGCTGTGGCTTCCTCACCATTGTCACACTATCTGCTTGCACAATGGGAAATGTGTTTGGCCAACACACTTAGCATTTTAGCGTGTCCCAGGAATGAATGTCTCAGGGATGCTGAAATCAGGCCTATCTACTTGAACAAATGATCCCCGTCCTAAACCCCACCTCCACCCCCACTTCCAGTTTCTACACTGAGGGACCTGGAAGACTACATGGGTAAAAGATAGTCCGCAAGAGGTTCAAAGCTGGCAGGAAACAAAATATGCCTTAAACGCTGCCAACAATCTCCATCTATTCAGAAACTTGAGATTGGATTGCTCATACATTATTATTACACTACAGGGAGAGGTCATTTTCTGTACTATCGTTTGGAGCAGCAGTTCCCAATTTTTTGGTCTCAAGACCTATGACACAATAACATAATCTAGACTAGCTATTTGATTTTTCATGTAACAGGTACATGTGAGATATATATATATATATGTGTATATATATATCTCACATAATCTAGACTGAACTCTTTTACACTTAAAAAAATTATTAAGGACCTTTGGGAGTATACTCCCAGACACCCCCTTTTGGAACTGATAAAAGAGTGTTGGGAAGCCTCCGAGGTCCTTAGGCCACATGCTGGGAAGTTCTGACCTACTCTGATAAACCCGCAGAATGTTAACTTTGCAAATCCCTATAGCTTATGAACCTTTAAGGCTGAAGGTAAATGGCATAAGTTTAATTCACAAAATATTATTGCAGATGCTAAAATAACTATAGATTTTAAAATGACCATAGGGACTCCAGGGTGGCTCAGTGGTTGAACACCTGTCTTCAGCTCAGGTGAAGGGATCAGAGTCCTGGGATCATCTCCCATAACCCCCACCCCCACTCTCCCGGGAGCCTACTTCTCCCTCTGCCTGTGTCTCTTATGAATAAATAAATAAAATCTTTTAAAAAATTAAAATACAATCATTAAAAATGATTGTAGAAGTAACTGGAAACAGGATATATGTGTAAATACAATGCTTGGTACTTGATAGGTTATAAATTGACTTTGGCTTTATAGTAAATCCATTCCCTTTCCCTCATCAACAGCAGACACATGAAAGAAGAGATTTGTCTGTAGGAATCTCCAAGGTGACTTATTTATACTGTGTCCCCAGGCCTGATGCAGTCCCTGGCTAGCAGGCTAGTCTGCATGACCCCTCCTGTCCATCCTCCAGCTTCCTGTCTCTGTCCTCTGCCCCTGGGGCTACGCTGCCCTGTGATGCCTGGTGGGGTTTTGCCAGTGGGAGCCCAAACAGGGCACAGGTAAAAGGGAAGGGAATGAGGCGAGGATATCCATTCCTCGGTCTGCCCTGGGAGGTCATGCTGGGCTTGCTACATCCCCTTTTAAAAGATAACAGCTTCCCTGTGGTAGCCCTCTGTGCCTCCATCCTGTCGGTTCTAACAACCTCTTTCTCTTCCATCTTCTGGATCCCAGAGTGACCCCACAGAGCCAGGCCCTCTGGCTCTCCTATACTCCACCTACACCTTTGTAAGCCATCTCTTTGTACAGAAAGCTCCCTTGAATTATTCTATGTGGAGGGAGCCATCAGTTTCCTGATAATACTTGATCAATACACATTAATAGCCACCCATTGATTATTGAAAAAATGCAAAATCTGCTTCTCTTCAGTCATTCATATTTTAAAACTCTTCTTTAGGTAACTCTTCACTGTTTTTGTTTTTTTTCTCTCTCTTTTAAAAGATTTTATGTATTTATTTATTTTAGAGAGGGAGCGAGCAGGGAGGAGCAGAGGGAGAGGGAGAGAATCCCCAGCAGACTGCCACTGAGTGCAGAGCCTGATGTGACGCTCAAACTCATGACCCTGAGATCAGGGCCCCGAGCCAAAACCAAAAGTTGGAAGCCTAACCAGCTGAACCCCCCAGATGCCCCTGCTTCTCTTTCTATTTTAGACCAGGGCCATTGTTGCACACAATCCAGCTCTATCCCTTTCCTTCTTACGTCCTCCTGATTACACCGTCTTCCCAAACATCAGTCCCTGCCTAATTCAAAAGATCGAGACTATTAAATTCAGGAGGTGACTTTAGAAGGTATCCCAGGCCCAGAAGCCACATTACTGAACACTTTGTGGCTGGTTGTGAAGCCTCACCATCTTCATGGATGTTATGCTGGAGTCCAATTCAGTCTGAAATAGGAGTCTGCGAGGTGAAGTGATCTGTCACTACTAATCAAGTGAGGCTAGAAGTGAGAGCGAGCTGCAGAGCTCAGTGACAGCTCCATGCACAGGAGGATACCCTGGAACTGGGCGTGGGCTCCTGGGGCTGAGCCCTTCCCTGTGTAGCTGCTGGGGTCCCACTCTGGTGTGGGGACCAGCTGCAGGGCGGGCAGGCTCATGGCCCCTCCCCGAGGCCTGGAAACCACGAGCTACCCTCCTAGTTTCAGGGTCTGGGCCTTTCTTCCTAAATCCCCACTTCACAGCCTCCACCCCCAACTCCACAGACATTTTATGCAAAATCGGTACACTGGAGACAACATCCCTCTTGCTCCCCACTCCCCACCCCTTTTGCTTGGCAGAGGAGACAGTGGAAATCTGATTCCCCAGGCACAGCTTGCTCAACCCACAAAGCCTTCTTTGGTAGTGTGGCACCAGGCCTAGCCCCGTTTCCCGATGTTCCCTCTCTGCTCTCACGTAGTCCATGAGAGGACTCTGGCAGCTTTGGGCGGGAGCTGTGACAATGGGACAGGACGCTGTCACCCTCCATAATTAGCCAGGCAGTGAGGCTGTTGTAATATCCCTGGTTGATGGTGCTCTTGAACCTAATAAATTATTCACGCCACCGAAGTGTAATTGGCTGTCACATTCGAAATAGGTCATTCACACTCAGGCTGCTGGAGGTGAAGACTTCACAGCAACGGTAGCAAATCCACGTGCTTTGGTTTAAGCAAATCTCCAGAGAAAGTGGCTGCTCCAAGCAATCTCCCATTAAATAGCTTTCATCGGATCCTGCTTATGTTTTCATTAGCGGCAGCAGGCCGAGGCTGGAACAGCTGTCTGCTGGCAGGCTTCCATGTGGGGGTGGGGGTGGGGGTGGGGGGTTGGAAGGCTTTGTTCAGCCTCTTCCATCACTGACCCTTCCTCTACGAGTCTCAAAGGGCTCCCTGAGGAAGAAAAATGTGAACATCTGCTCTCGTTTGTTCTTTGCACCCAAGACAGTGGCCAAGTCAGTATGAGGACGGAACCACTGGGCACCGGCAGGTTTTAGAAGCGTGAGTGTACACAGGCTTCTCTGAGAAGTGCCTCTCAGCCCTGGGCACCACGTTCAAAGAGGAATTCAAGGTCAACAGCTGTGGCCGCGTGCCCCTGCGTTTCACATCCTAATCCACAGACGTTCGGCCCTCTTCACTGCTCAGAATACACTTGCCCTCTTGTCGGCAAAGATGTATTATTCAACTCAAGTGCCTGCTGGAATACAAATATTTGACTGGCTATTTTAGTGTTTGGAGAGTTACGTGTTAATATGTTCTTTTAATGGGTTTTGAGGATACCCAAGATTATCTTACAGGAGGAAGAGCAGTTTTCCCCAGGATTAGAATAAAGAAAAGTGGTTGAAGACATAGCTTGAGGGATTTGTGTTAAAATAAAAGTGAATGAGCTGATTGCTAGCTCTTGATGTTAAATGGATGTGGAACAGAAAAGCTGATAAATCTACTTGGGGAAGGGAAAGATGGGAAGCAGTTTAGCAAGTGGACTGACCCCTTGCCTGCCTTCTGTTAGGAAGATAAATCGAAAACCTCTGTAGGTCTCTTCCAGTGGAGATTCTATGAGTGTACAGCCTTGGAGCCAAAGGGCAAGAAATGCAAGAATTTTTACTTGGTGAGCATAGCACCCAATGCAAGAGGCGACGTGAAGATGGAGAGCCATGGATGCTCTTCCACGACTATCAGATTTATCACAATGGTTCTGCCAAAGATATCAAGCTCTCTTCTTCAAATGGGCACCTACAAGAAGCCTGCCCTGCTCATCCAGTCCTTCCCCTCTGCTCTTTCTCTTGATCTCCCTTTAGTGTTCATAAACACTAGGGAACAGCTCCCATAAGTCATACAGCCCAGTCTCCATCAGCTAGTGATGAATCTATGAGCAATTTTCACTTGTGTACATGCTGCTCGATCATCAACTGTTGCCACAGATGTTTCCTAAGTGCCCACTGTTGTGCGTGCTTGGAATGGGACTCCATGAAGTCAGCCACTGTGTATATCTAGACTGTAAACAGAACTGTCCCAAACTGGACTCCTGATTACCCATCATGGCCATACTCGGCCCCACCTCCAAGCCCTCTCCTCCAGTAGCCCTCCACATCTCAGAAAAGAACCACATCGTCCTTCCAGATGCTTAGGCCAAAGGCTTGGAGTTATCCTTGGCAATTCCTCCCTACCCTTACTTCCAGAATTACTCAGTGTCAGGCCAGGAAGGGCCTCATCAGCTCCTCCTGGAATATGGCAAGTCCCCCAAGTGGCCTCCTGGCCTTTGTGCTCCACACCCTCATCTTCACTTTCAAGACAGCAGTCAGAAGGATCCTTTAGAAAGGCAAATCAGATTATGTCACTGTGCTCCACACCTACCAGGGTCTTCCCATCTCCCATAGAGCAGAAACTCAAATCTTTCCAATGGCCTGTAAGGCTTTATAAGAGCTGGACCTCCCCCGAAACCTCTCAGATCTCATCTTCCCCTGCTCTCTGTTTGCACACACTGTGCTACAGCCACACAGGCCTCTGGCTCTTCCTGGAACATTCTTCCCCAGGAGTCCAGGTCAGATCTACAGTTTCACCAAGCATTTGGGTATTTATCAGCAAAGCCTTCCCTGGCCATTGTGCCCTATCTTTCTCACCCTGCGCTTAAATTTTCTCCATAATACTTCTTTCCATCTGACACATCTTATTCTTACTTTGTCTACTTTCTATACCCCTCCACTGCAATATAACTTCACAAGGGGAGGGGCTTTGTCATAGTCACTACTCATCCCAGGGGCTGCATAGAACCAAAGCTAGCACATGGTAGACATTCATTAAGTATTCTTTTTCTTTTTTTTCTTAAGATTTTATTTATTTACTTGAGAGAGAGCAAGAGAGCAAGAGCAAAAGCAGGCAGAGGGAGAGGGAGAAGCAGGCTCCCCAATGAGTAGGGATCTCAATATAGTGCAGGGTTTGATCCCAGGACCCTGGGATCATGATCTGAGCTGGAGGTAGAAGCTTAACCGAGTGAGCCACCCAGGAGATCCCAATAAGTATTCTTTAAATGAATGATAAAGTAAATCCTATATCCCTAAATAGTTCATAAGCTTCTGAGGTGGCTGCCTCTTCTGATTATGCTACTCCTTTCTAGAGGAGCTGCAATAGGTGCTCATCTCAAAACATTTATGCAGAGATTCTAAAAACTGATTCCCAACCAGGCATAAATTGGTAAGAATTCCCATACCTAACTCTTACACATCCTGTTATGAAGAACACAGTCTTTCTAAGACTATCAGAAACACCCAGCCATGGTCAGCATGAGCTCCCTGGAGCCACTTCTTTCTCTCCTGGAAATTCAGTTCCCTACTGTTACATTTATGTGGTTCAAGAAAAAGCAACTCTTCTGCAGACTTTCAGCAATGGCCTGGTACTTCTTGTTTTGTGTTTGTTTGTTTGAGTGTAGCTATTCCTAGCTCTTTTTTTAAAAAAAAAAAACGTGAAGATATATGTATATGTCGTAAAATACACATACGATTTACCATCTTCATAATTCTTAAGTATATAGTTCAGTAGTGTTAAATATATTCATGCTGTTCTGTCCCAAATCTCCAGAGCTTTTTCATCTTGCAAAACTGAAACTCTCTACCCTTAAACAACAGCTCCTATTTCCTCCTCTTCCCAACCCTCAGCAACCACCCTTCTGTTTTCTGTTTCCATAATCTGAATACTTTAGATACTTCATAATAGTATTTTAGATACTTCATACTTTTTATTTGTTTTTTGTAACTGGCTTCTTCCAGTGAGTTTAATGACCACAGATTTCCCCCATGTTATAGCAAGTGTCAGAATTTCCTTCCTTTTTATGGCTGAATAATATTCCAATCATAGGTATGGACCACATTTTGCTTGCGCATTTAGCCATTGATGGGTTGCTTGCCTCTTTTGACTATTGTGAATAATGCTGCTATAAGCCTGGGTGTACAAATATCTCTTCAAGACCCTGATTTCAATTCTTTCGAGTATATACCCAGATGTGGAATTTCTGGATCATATGGCAGTGATATTTTTAACTTTTTGAGGAACTGTCATAATGTTTTCCATAGCAGCTGCACCATTTTACATTCTCACCAATCATGGACAATGTTTCTCTGACTCTTTTTAACAACAAGATATTTTCCCCTCCAGAAAGTTAAAACTACTCAAAGATTCCCGATAGAGCTAAACATTCCTGCTATTTCTAATGCTTGGCAACCAGGAGCCAAGTGGCCCCCACTGAATGTGCATAAGTGTGTGCAGCAGTGCCTTTCACTCATTCCTGCATGCCTGTTTTGAAAAAGGTTTCCTTGCCCTTGAATTAACATGCAGGCTAAGTGGACACACAGTAGCCTGCATTACAGACAAAGGGCAGTGGGAAAGAGCCAGCTCTGTTTTGGGCATGATCTAAACTCTGCTAATCCCAAGTAATCTCATGCAAAAGTAATGTATTTCCATTTGTGGTTTCTTTAGATGATTCCCCCTAAAGCCTGGCACCATCACCCCATGGTGAATCGGGAGACTTGGGGTGATATGTGTGGAAGAGCCAAGAAGAGGACTGGAGTCATGCTCACACGTCAGTGGTTCCTTACCAGGAGTTTCCAAGGGCCTCGGACCTGGCACACATGTGAACCAAAATTGTCAATGGGAAGGAAAATCCCTTGAGGTGATGAAGAGGTGTAGGTGGAAAGGACTCTGGACACTACCCTCCTCTTGTGCTTTCTTTTACCTCCTTCATTGGTGGGCTGGGAGAACACGTCCCTAGTCTCACTGTGTCTCCCCACTAAGTGATGTTGTCTTCTCTCCTCCCCAACCCAGGGCACTCTGTCTTTGGTTTTGCTTGGACTGCAGATTTTTCACCATCCTTCCAGTTGGTATTACAGAGCAGTGTCATATGGTGACATGTATTCTCTTAAAAAGAATATTTAAAACAACAATAAGGGGATAAATCTCCTCTTAAGTGGGGATTTAAAAATAAGACCCTCCCAGCAGATGTGAAAAGGGGAAGAGCTGGAGACACGAAACTCTCAATGGCCTCAAGAGGCAAAATGATTTGGAATTTGATAAAGTAGGCCAGGGGTCAGCAGACTTTTTCTATAAAAAGCCAGATAGCAAATATTTTAGGCTTTGTGAACCAAGAGGCAAAAACAAGGAAATTATATAAATACTTCCATATCATGAGAGAAAATAAAATTTCACATATTTTTATTGACAAAATTCAAAATATAATTGGGCACTTTCTCCTTTTTTGGTAATGCTGGCCTGCTTAGGAGAAGAATGGAATTCTTTTTCTTTGGGCTAACATTTTGCATAATTGAAGTCAAGGTTTACTTTTCTCCATCATTAAATCAATTGCAAATGTTCATCTGTAAAGACCATTCTTACCTTTCAGGCTGTGAACAAAAACAGGCAGTGGGCTGAGATTGGCCCTGGGGCCATGGTTTGCCAACTCCTGACTAGGTCAAGAGGGGGCAGAGAGCCACTGACTCACTATATGCCATTCTCAGCAGCGCCCAGAAGGTTGTAAGGCATAGGCACCTGTCTTTTTGGAGTATCATCCATGTTAAGAGGAGACGCTAGGGTTTTTTCCATCCTCTGCTCTGTAGCTTGCGTTGTAAATAACCAGAGGTTATGTTGTCTTTTCTCAGACAGAGGGCAATGCTCCTGACCCACGATCAGCTGTGTCTCCAGGAGTGGGGAGGATTTGGTTGATCCATTGCTAGTGAACCCTGCTACAGCTGGTACAATTTCTGACCTACCGGACCAGTTTTGTGCACTGGTCATAACTTTCATGGAGCTCCAACAAAATGTGTTGATTAGTTCATAGCAGGTTGATCCTATTAACTTGTTCTCTGCCCCATGCAGAAATATTATTAAGCAGCTGAGCTAATATTTGTCCTCGTGTACATGCGTGTGCACATTAGTATATTTACAAACAAATAAAAAATTGTGGTGATCACCACAATTTCATCCAGTAGGTTTTATCATCGAAAATATTTTAAACAACAATGGAAGTAAAAACCATCAAAATACTACGAGAGGGGATATTTTTAGAAGCTTCATTTAAATCTTAATTGTTATCCTTAAATACTGTAACTTGTATATGATTCAAATTTCAATGGGTGTTATCTTTAAATTAGAATTTTTTTTAAAGACTTTATTCACCTATTCATGAGAGACAGAGAGAGAGAGAGAGAGAGAGAGAAGCAGAGACACAGGCAGAGGGAGAAGCAGGCTCCATGCAGAAAGCCTGACGTGGGACTCGATCCCGGGTCTCCAGGATCATGCCCTGGGCCGAACGCAGGTGCTAAACTGTTGAGCCACCCAGGGATCCCATAAATTAGAAATGTTTTAACAAATATAGAAAGCCTAGACTTTCTCAGATTATTGAGATGGGGAGGCAGCAACTGTAGTATGTTTATTGCAAGCAGATATTTACCCAGGAAATAGGGACTGTATGTCATTAAAGATACTGTTAGAGATATGATTCCTGACCTCCAGAATTTCAGACCAAGGCCAGGGGACTCTCTCCACAAGAAAAGTGCCCTGGCATGTATTACTGTTTAATACTCAGATAATTTTCAGAGGGAGACCAGATTGGCTAACAATAAAATATGGGTAGAAAATCACACACCTATTTTGTGCCAAATGATGGGGTTATTCTGAGCTCTCCTTTGGTCACATAGTGGAGATCAGATAGCAGCCAGGCTTGTTTATTCATGAGCCAGATGCACCTTTATATTCCCAGGAAAGCATTTGAAATGAGCAATCTAAATAACTCTGCTCTCCTCAGCTTGTGTCTTTGTTGATCACAGGCCAAGAGTAGGAGAGAGGAATTATATAGACTTGGGAGACTGGGGCAGCTGAGAAAATCAGTTCCATAATAACTGACATTTACATAATAGGCCCTTAATGGTTTTTCATTACCTCATACATTATCTCTTTAACTGCACAGCAATTTTCTCAGGAGGTGACCACCACCACCACCATGACTACCATCATCATCACCAAGACCATGGCAACCACCACCATAACCACCATAATCATCACTACCACTATGACCACCATTATTATCATCATCACTGCTACCATGACCACTATCACCACCAGATGACACCATCATCATCACTATCACCATTGCCATCACCATCACCACCCCAAAATCATTATCACCATAATTATCATCACCCCCATCCCCACCCCCATGGAAGAAGGAAAATGAAGCTTCTGAAGGGTTAGGTAACTTTCCTAACATCAAGATACTAGTAAATTGAAATAGGTCTGTTTTGAGTCTGAATATTTTGCTTTCTTATGCTACCTTTCCTCAGTTTGGAAGTCTGAATGGTAACTATCAAAGATTTAGAAACAATGGTGGCTCTAGAGTTTTTCTAAGGAAAGTATTATAGCAACATGGTCAGAAAAGGGGTTTGGCTCTCTGCTAGAAGATGTTTGCAAAGCAAGATATAACTTTATATACAGAGTGTAAATCATTTGAAATAGCTATGTTTTCTGAAAAAGCTTTTTATTAAGATTTAAAATTCTAACTTATGTTTCAGTTTTTAGGGATACTAACGGAGATTAATTGGGGGCTGAAGCATGTCCCACCTCAAAGACATCCTTAGTACCCCTCAGTATGTAAACCAGAAGTTGAAGGAGAAGAGTTTGTTTTTCCAAATATTTCAGTCATATCATTAATCTGAAAGTAGGTAAAAGTGCCTTCCACCAATTATATCTGCATATTTGATTCTCTGACATACTTTTCTTCACATACCATTTAATCAGTTTGTTGTGCTGATATAAATAGGAAAAAAAATCCCACCGTAGAAAATATTTTCATATTTGCTCCTTCTCAGAGTTTCCTAAATGGCAATTTATAGAAGAAAAAAATATATTCAACCCCTCAGCCAGCTGACTCCATTAGTGATCTGAAAGTCAAGGTACTTTCTTCCTGTTTCTTTGCTGGTTGCATCTTACTTTGAATGGATGGTTTCATATGAAATCTGAAGCCAGGGGGAGGAGGGTCCAGCTGGTTTTCCCTGGTTGCTGTTTGGTATAATATAAATATTTAAATTTTTAACCCCTAGTGATCCAAAGACTAAGAAGGAAAACATTGCAATGAAAAAGACAGCACCATAATCTCATCACTTTTCAGAAGGCGACAATTCTTTCTTCTCTTTCTTTTACTTAAAAATTTTTCCTAGGGCTATGCCTCATTATACAGCTGAAGATGACATACCAGATCTTTTTCTCTGTTTGTCAGGTTATCTATTACTGACAATCTTTACAAAGTTGACACAGTGGTTTTTTTTCTCTCTCAAATTGTTTCCATCATTGATCTTTACAGGTCTTCTGCCTGAAGCATTTATTTGTACAGTGAGGTAAAGCACAAAAAAGTGTAAGATGTGGAAAGTCCACGTGAGAGTGATGGTACTATAAATTATTATTAATTTGCCTTCTGGAGTAAAACTAACCATTATACTCGCCCTTTGCTATCCTAGTGTAGGTCAAAATCTTCCTCTTAAAAATATCTAAAAATGATCAAGTAGATTGTTCTTTCTGGAAGGGAAATTCTAGATGCCCAATGAGATACATTCTGTCTACACAGCACAAAGTGGTTTTTCAGCTTTAATGACCTGGTGTGTCTACCAATGAGGATCAAACACTCTAGATTATCATCAGATCCCTCCCTCATTCCAGGGTGGACACATACTATAGAATCATCACCCTCCCAGTCAGCCAGGTTCATCCACATCTCAGGCTCCCCAGAAGCCAGCCCCCAGGATAGCGTAGAACATACTGAGTGTGTCCAATATCCCACTAGCACTGGGGTGCCTGGGTGGCTCAGTCGATTAAGCATCTTCCTTCGAGTCAGGTCATGATCTCAGGGTCACAGGATTTTGAGCACCACATTGGGCTCCCTGCTCAGCAAGGAGTCTGCTTCTCCCTCTCCCTCTGTGCTGTCTCTTAAATAAATAAAATCTTAAAAAAATAAAATAAAATAAAAAACCATCCTACCAGCACCTGCATTTTTGGTTTCACTTTCTTTTCTCCATTTTACTTGCTAGGACCAGTCACTATGTTTTTTTTTTTCCTTCTTCTCTAACTCTTTATCCTTCTGGTAGTTGAAATAGTCATTTCAATTTGACTCAGCCACTACCTTTTCCTTCTCTAAAACCTCTTCTGAAAGCTACTAAATCACAAACATCTTTGTTCAACATCACAGCTGTTTGGCAAACAATCAATAGGCAAAATTTAGCCATCCAAAAATAAATGAGAAGTTGAATAAGCTGACGCTTGCCAAGCACAATAAACCATGTGAGGGAGAGTTAACTGGAGAAACCACATCTCTGATACATATGCTGACTTGAGTAAGTGTAGGGACTTCCATCAAGGAGGGAGGGCAATTCTATCACATTTTGTTTCTCTATTTTGGTCATAACAACTACACATTTCTTCTACTTAAAAACTTTTTTTTTTTTTTTTGCCACACATACAGTGGGCACGGTTATACTTTTAGTCCTCATGTCCTATGAAAGATATACTTGAGTGTGTCTTATACTATTCCTAAAAAGACTTGGCTGGCAGCTCATAAAGATATTAGATAAGCATTTAAAATGTTTTATTTGTTAGTGGGCCCCTTTGGCTTTGGCCTGATCTAAATAGGTCACTCTGAGGTTACACTCGCAGGCTATTAACTGGGGGGGTGGGGGGGTGGGGGGTGGACTCGTAGTTAAAACAGCCTACATAGCTTTAGTGCAATATGCTATTTTAGTTTATGCCCCTGAAATGACACCATCTTTTTGGCACCAGTCAAAGAAAGCTTCCTAGATATCTATGGGAAGGGAATGTTTTGCAATAATCCAAGACATAGGTCGCAGAGGCATGAATTACTGTGGGGAGGTCTGTGTCTGCTCCATAACCTGTGACAAATAAAATAGAGAAAACAACTTTCAAGTAAAGCATTTATCCAGGACTCCAAAGGTTGAAACCTGATCTAAGCAATCTTGGCAAATCACGAAAGCAGAGTGACCAATTGTTTTCAACTCAGGAAACTAGGGCAACCTTTTCCTGTCCATTTTCCAATCCTATTACTTGGGTCTACTTGAGAACTCTAGATATAGATTTTTGGAGAAAGGTTCAACATAGCTAATTATATTTATATGATATATACATATTATATAAATTATTATACCAATTATTATATTTATATGATATGAGTGTGGCATAGTCAAATAAAAAGCTCCAACCTAACCAAGATGCATATTTTTTATTTTATTTATTTATTTGAGAGTGAGCATGAATGGCGGGAGGGGCAGAGGGATAAGCAGACTCTCTGCTGAGTGTAGAGCCTGATTTAGGCTTGACCCCAGGACCTCAAGATCATGACCTGACTCAAAGACAGCTGCTTAACCAACTGAACCACCGAGGCCCCCCTTGTTTTCTCTCTTAACATTTTTTCCATAGAGGATGTGACTTAACTTTTAGGATTTATTGGTTTTGTACCTATTGTTAATCTCTTCATCCTTTCTTCTTTCTTTTAATTTTGGAAAGGGCAAATATAATTCAGGAAACAATGTCAAAATATGCCAGATTAGAATAGAATGCATAATTGTTTGCATATTGAAAAATATTTACCTCGGCTTCATAAGCAGTATAGACAGAAAGTGAGCATCTATTTTACGTATAGTTCTTCGGTTTTCTTTCTTTGACAAATCTTTTGCAGTTTTCTTACTCTCCTCAACTGAACTTCCTTTTTTAAGGGGAAACGTGCTAATTTACTTGGTGTGGGGAAATGAGAGAGGTTTGGTTCAAAGCAAGTGGTATTTTTTTCCTGAGTATCTACTGGTCTAAGGGCACTACTGGTTGATTGCTCTCCCGTTAGCCAGTTCATCCACATCTTGGAGGGCTTCCTCCTTTGGGGAGGTTAAAACAGCTTGCATAGACGCAATGATGCCAGGACAGGAGAAGTGTTCTCATGCTTTGCTGCACTATATCAGCTCCAGAGAACATTTGAAGGTCCGGCAAAAGTTTTGCTATTTCCTGTGGCCTTTCCAGAAGCAAGGTCTTACAAAGCTCGTGAGTGTCCAGGGAATATAGGAGCCTGAGAAATACTCTGCACTCAGAACTTGTGGTGTATTATTATCCTAACCGTTGCACTTGACAGCAGATCACTGAGCAGGGCTGAAAATGGGGCAGTGACTTGTGGCTGCTTTACTGTGTGCCAAGGAGTCATTTTCAGCTGCTGAACCAGCGACCTACCGCCACCTGGGGAACTGTTTCCTCCCACAAACTGACCCTGCTCTGTTCCTGAAGGCTGGCTATGGGCCTCCGGTGCACATGACACTCTTTTGTTTTATTATTCTGATCACCAGCATAATTGTTATAGTTATCCTTACTATTATTGTCCAAACCTGAGGTGCTCTGTGTGTGTGTGTGTGTGTGTGTGTGAGAGAGAGAGAGAGAGAGTGAGAGATAGAAAGAGAGAAAGAGACAGAGAGAGAGAGGGGGGGAAAGAGAGAGGATGGAGAGCGGGGGAATAAATATTGGGGTTTCTGGACAGTAGGTGGATGGCTGCTTCTCTCTCTCACTAACCATTTGCAACTCTCCCCTAGAACAAATACAGAGTTACACACCAGTGCTTCTTAATGAACCATAACATTTTCTTTAACCACAGAAAACAATTGCTGAAACAAACAGGATCTCAGAAAGGCAGTTAAAAAATACTGTGAGCATGACTCATTTTTTTTCTCCCCAAATCTTTATGGGGTCCATAAATCTAAATGAACTTATATATACTTTTTTAAGCAAATGGATCTAAATTCTAAATTTGTATTCCCTTAGGGGGAAAGGGTTCTTTAAAAATGTGTCCCTTGCAAGGAAATATGGTTGCCTTAGTAAAAAGCTCCTGGGCATTTTCCTTCCATTATGTTAGAGAAAATGCATTGTACCAAAAGCTTTCTGCTTTCCTAGGCATGGTAAGGGAGCCAAAAGCATGCATGAAACAGAGCAAGCATGAATTCCTCTGGGTAGATCTATGCCACTGTGCAGAGAAGATTAAGTAATAGAATGCTGGAATTTTAAAAAACAAAATCTTATAGAATTGTGTAATCAACCCTCTTGTTTTAGATGAAAGGTGAAGCCCAAGGAGATGACATGACTTGCCCAGACCCTACACCCATATAATGGCAGGGGCTGTGCTCTGATCCAGCTGCTAGCAACTCGTCTGATGCATTTTCATATCGTACCTCTGATCAGTTTTTAACGAAGCTGAAGTTCTGTAAATAAGTCCTATTTTGAATATACTAGGTTAACCCAATCTGTAAAAAAATTCGTGGGCATCACTTTCTACTCCATAAACCCATTTTTGTTACTATGTAGTAGGAATTGATATTGATTGAGTGCTTACTATGTTATAGGCACCATTCTAAGCCCTTCCCGGTAACAACATTTAATCTTCACACTGCCTGTGAGGTTTATACTCCATTTTATAAGTAAGCAAACTGAGGCACAGAATGATGAAGGAACCTGCTCACAATCACAGAGTGATTTAAGTGGCAAAGCCCAAGCAGTGTTGACTCTACTGCTGAAGCTCTTGATTGTCTACCCCTAACAGCACTTACTTCAATGAAGCACCAGCCAGACAAGTGCTCACAGAAAAGGGCAAACAGGAGCCATTACTCAGAGAACCAGATAAAAATACACTGGATATTGGACTTACCAGGATTCTTTCTCTCATCTTTGGGGATTAAGTTAAATGAGAAATTCAGTCCAGAAAGCATAAAGCATGGCACGTGTGGAGTGCGATGCAAATATTATGAATCTATTGTGAAGACAATCTGCACAGCCCAACGGGTATTACTGTCCCACTTCAGCGCTGAGAGAACAGAGCAAGTTAAGTAACTTGTATAAGTCACAAAAGTAGTTCCAGGCAGACAAGAATTTGAATCTGAATCTTGTCTGACTCCCAACTTGACTCTTCACCATATCTAGTGAGATTGAAATAATCACCTTAATGATCAGGAATGCTCATGGGAGAGATCCTAGAATTTACCCAGCCCTGCTTTTCTGAGGTCTTACCTCTTCCTGGGGGTGAGGTCACACATCAAACATAGTGTGGAGCATTGGACTATAGATAGCGCTCTTTAGCACCATAGTCAGGCAGCAAAAGAATCCCTTTGGGGGAAAGAAAGGTGGTCTGGGTATTTTGGAGGTTGGGTGAAGAATCACCAGATTGTCCAATTTAGGCTTATCTTCCTAGCTGTGAACATTTTTTAAGTCCTGAGGGGGTAAATATCTAAGGTCAAACTTCAAGTGGCTCTAAATACCTGTCATCAAGGTCAAGCAACAGATTGAGAATTTGGCAAACACCCATGAAGCTCAAGTAGGTATTCTTAAAACCGATCAGTTATGATAAAACTTCACATTATGAAGTTTTGAAATATTTCTGAGGCCAGAACAAAATAATATAAAGACATTGGAACATTGGTCATGGTAATACCCTAGATGTTTAGGTTGTGAAGGCATCTTATCATGCTATACTCTGTAATTTTTCTTCACTGGATTTGTATTATTTGAGTAGTCACTCAATTTAACTATTGCTCATTAAAAAAAAATTACTTGATTGAGTTTTCAAAAACTTACTAGCTATGGTTTCTTGTGGAAATCAACCAAATTGATGAGGTCCCTGAGTCCAGATTAACATTTACTTAGACAACTTCAAGTTCTAGAAAAGCTCTCTTGCCTATGGTCCCATTTCATTGACAGCATTTGCACAAGACATCTGTAGGTTACTAGATTAGCCATTGAAAATCACAACCCTACAGCCAAATCCTACCCTATAGATCTGCTTGTGCAAAATAAGGGAGAACCACATGGTGCCAGTGGGTATCAGAAGCATCCCAGCTGGAAGAAACAGAGAGGGCCTGGACATTGGGGTGCCAAACATATCCAAGGAAGATAAAAAGATCCAAAGGGAAAGGGAGAAGGGGAGAGGCAGCTAGTGCAGATGAAAGCAATATGGTATCATAGAGAACCATCCCTGGTCTGTTTGTCTAACTGCTACCCCACCAGCTCTGCTGTGTGCCAAGCACCATGGCAGGCTTCCCTTAATGTGATAGAAAAGAGAGCACCAAAGAGGGACAAGGGGAATAATTTTGCACTAATTTCCTACCCTAAACTAAACATTTGTCTAGTCATGACTTAAAAAAAAAGATATTTGGAGGAACCATTCATTCCTTTGTCTCCCACTTTGCCTTCTAGTCCTTGGGGCTAGATTGATACCCACAACCACTGGGTGCTTTCAAGGTACCCAAGCTGGGCACAAGTTTCAAAGCTAAGTAAAGTAGACCAGAATGGTTCCTGCCAGAAAGATATTTACCTTCACCAAAAATATCATCCTCTTCCTCGCCCAGGAGCTCCTCCGGGTCCAGATACTGCATGTTGGAGAGGGCAGTCAGAGGGTGACAGCAGAGGTGCAGCAGTTCCCCACTGACAACAGTGCTCCCCGGGCAATTTCCTCTCCCCAGGGCCTCAGGTTGCAAAAGCCCTCAGGGAGGCAGCTTCCTCATCTGCATCTGCCCTCGGAAAGCAGCTTCATTCATACGAATAGGCTTTTGGAGAGTGCATTTCATGTGGGGTAATTCTCACCCCTGAGAAGAAAGAATTTTGGGGGTGAAAGGGGCTGCAGATCTGGCTGGACCTGAACACAGATACCACTTAAAGTCTGAGTGCAATGAATTCTTTCAAGGCCACAACTTTCATATTTTCTTAAAGAGGAAGGCGGGCTTTTAACTTTCTTATGAATTTGAACAGGATGGGTAATGTTGAAAGAGGGTGGGGGGGCGGTTCACATTTCTCTTATCTTGGTTTTGCTTCAACGATAATTTCTCCAAAAGCACAGCAAGCCACTATGCTGCACCAAAGAGGCATTTGGGGTGGGGTGGGGGTGGGGACTGAGCTTCTATTTCACCCTGTAATAGTGGTCTTTTTGCAAACATACTGCATTTGAGGATGCAGCTTTATCAATGTTTAAACAGAGTCTAGCGCATGTGTTGGTTCTTATTGGCTTGTTAATCTATGGTTAAGCCATAGATAACTTGTTTGGGTCAAACAGCTTCCATTTTGCAATTTTGACTCCATCTGGGTCTTTGGACTATCACCAAAGTGGGAAGAAGAAAATGTGTAATGCCAAAGGCAGCTCCTCCCAGAGGGAGGAGTCACCAACCAGGGAACTTCCACAGTAGCATGGGGACTGGCATCCCCATAGGGAATGACCCAAAGTGCTCTAAGCTCCAGATAGCTGTTCAAACACCAATCTCTGAGTGATACTGCAGCTTCATCTGGGGGTTTCCCAGAGCCCTCGGTTGTGTTGTAAAGACCTCACAGGTGGTCAGAAGCTTCGAAAAGGCAAATAATGATAATGGTGAAGAGCTGTTAGCTTCCAGTGTTGACTTCTGGCAACTTTATTAGTAGGTTTTTTGAAAATATATTTTTAATGGGCTTTATCTTTTAGAGCAGTTTTAGGTTCACAGCAAAATTCAGAGGAAGTAACAATTTTCCCATATACTCCCTGCCTGTACACACATACAGCTTCTCCCATTAGCGCCAGCCCCAATCCCAGCATCCACCATCAGAGAGGTGTATTTATGACTAATGAACCTACGCTGGCACATCGCAACCACTCAGAGCTCAGAGTTTACCTTAGGGTTTGCCTTGCGTGTTGTGCACTCTGTGGATTTTGACAAATGGTTAATGACATGTATCCACCATTACGGTATTATACGAAGCAGTTTTGCTGCCCTAAAAACCCTCTGTGCTCTCTCTTCTTCCCTCCCTCCCACCCACTCCCTAGCAATGCTAATCTTTGAAACTGTCTCCATAGTTTTGCCTTTTGCAGAATGTCATATAGTTGGAATAATACAGAATATAAACTTTTCAGATGGGTTTCTTTCACTTAGTAAGATGCATTTACATGTCTTCTACATTTTTTCCTGCCCTTTTAGATCATTTCTTTTTAGTATTGAATAATATTCCACTGTTTGTATGGACCACAGTTTCTCTATCCATTCATCCACTGTAGGATATCTCAGTTGCTTCCAGTTTGGGCAATTACAAATCAACCTGCCAGAAACATCTATGCACAGGCATTTGGGTGGACATAATTTTCAATTCCATTGGGTCAGTACCAGGAAGCACAACTGCTGGTTGGTCTGATAAGAATATGTTAAATTTTGTAGGAAGCTGCCAAATTGTCTTCGAAAGTGGCTGTGCCATTTTGCATTCCCACCAGCAATGAATGAGAGTTCCTGTCGTCAGCCCAAGAAGAGGAACTGTCCAGCCCCAAAGGTCAATAGCGCCTCTTTTCCACTTGAGAAATATGGAGGGGCAGACAGATGGAGCTGACACCTCCTCTAGCTGTACTGCATCTCCCTTCTTTCTGACCCTCTACCACCATCCCCCACCCTGATTCCCACTCAAATGACTTTTCTGGTCAAGGGTTGTACTTAATTACTTCAATTAAATGAATAAAAAATGAATTGTAAGATAGTGCAGCCACTATGGAATACAGTATGAGGATTCTTCAAAAAATTAAAAATAGAATGACCATATGATGTATCAATCCCAATTCTGGGTTTAGATCCAGAAGAATTGAAAACTGAATCTTGAATTGATACTTGCTCTGCTATGTTCACTGCAGCATTATTCATGATAGGCAAGATGTGGTAGCAAGCTAAATGTCCACCGGCAGATGAATAGATAAAGTATGATATCTATCTATCTATCTATCTATCTATCTATCTATCCATCCATCTATCTATTTCTCCAGTCACATGCTACAACATGGATGAACCTTGAAGACATGATTCTAAATGATATAAGCCAATTGTAAAAAGACAAATACTGCATGATTCCTTTGTGATGTATCTAACGTAATCAAATTTATAGAAACAAAAAAAAAATGTGGTTGCCAGACGCCAAGGGGAGGGGGAATGGGAGCTGCTGTTTGATGGGTATAGAGTCTCAGTCATGCAAATGAGAAAGATCCAGAGATCTACTGCAAAATAATGTGCACCCAGTCAACAGAGCTTAAAAGTTGTTAAATTATTATGAGGGAAAACTTATGTTATCTGTTTTTATCACACACACACACACACACACACACACACACACACACACACACCAGGCCCAAATGCAGGAAATCTGGGTTCGCACTGGCTGGGAGGAACAGAGGGTATCAGTTTTGACTGTTACTACATTTCATATCCATTGTCCCCATGCCCTTTACACTTCACAGCTCAATCATGGACATGCTATTCCCTCACAGATGAAGCAATGGGACTCTGAGAGCTTAAATACTTCTCCTAAGAGCACATAGCTGGCAAGTGGCCCATTTAACTAGCTCCAGCGCTCACCCTGTTACCTCTCATCTAAATAGCTTTATGGGTGACTGCAGATGATCTGGGTCACCACAGCATCCCACTGGCTCCTGGGATCTGTACCACTTCCATCTCCTCCCATCTCAGAGTCACCAGGTACCGTGTTAACCCTGGGGCTCCCAGCCTTTCCATACCAGCAAGTTAGCATGATACCTCTAGGCCTATTTTCTTTCTTCCTTTTTTAAAAAAAATTATTTATTTGACAGAGAGAGAGAAAGAGAAAACATAAGCAGGGGGATTTGCAAGCAAAGGGAGAGGAAGAAGTAGGCCCCCTCAGAGCAGAACCCTGAGATCATGATCCAAGTTGAGGGCAGACGCTTAACAAACTGAGCCACCCAGGTGCCCCTCTATGCCTATTTTTTTAATATCTTCCTGTTATGAGCTTAATTGTGTCTCCCCCCATCCTACCTCATTTCATATGTTGAGGTTCTAACCCCAGCACCTGAGAATGTGATGTTGTTTGGAATTAGGGTCATTGCAGATGTAACTGGTTATGAACAGGTGGGCCTTTAATTCCAATATGAATTGTCCTTATAGAAAGGGGGATTTGCACAGAGACACACACACACAGGGAGAACATCATGTGAAGATGAAGGCAGAAATCTTAAAGCCAAGGAATGCCAAAGACTGTCAACAAACCACAGAAGCAATGGAAGTGGCATGAAACATATTCCCCTCACCTCCTTCAGAAGGAACCAACCCTGCTGACACCTTAGACTTCTAGCCTCAAGAACTTAGAGATGACAAATTTTGGTTATTGAAGGCATCCAGTTTAGGGTCCTTTGTTATAGCAGCCTTAACAAACTAATACACTTCCTCATTTGGTCTGTTGTGAGGATTACATAAGATAATTCCTGTAAAGGAATTGACAGCACAGGGCACACTAAATGCACCCAGTCATAATTCTCCAACTTAAATCTTCCAAAGGGCAGCTTGGGGCCATTTCTCTAATCGAAGCATCAGTAGGTATAGGGAATGAGCAGTCAATGCTCTATACAAAATCTCAACAACTGTTGGTAAGTTCCCTTCAGTCTTGTCTTTTCCCATTTAGGTATTCTAAAAACACAGCTAGCAGACTCAAAAACACCAAACCACTAATGCCACTGAGAACACTTTGAGAACAAGAAATATAGAAAATATGGTCCTTTCTCTCCAAAATTCACACTCATTTTACAGAGATAAGGTGTATACACATGATGTGTTAGCTAAGCTAGTAAACTAGAAGCTACTAGCTAGCTACTAGAAAACTAGTAAACTACAGAGGCAAGTAACAATATGAATAAATTTCAACAGCACAGTGTTTGGGCACCTGGATGTCTCAGTCGGTTTAGCATTTGGCTCTTGATTTTAGCTCAGGTCATGGTCTCAGGGTTGGGATTAAGCCCCATGTTGGGCTCTATGCTCAGAGTGGGGGATGGGGTCTATTTGAGATTTTCTCTCTCCCTCTGCCCCTCCTCCGCCTCTCTAAAATAAATTTAAAAATCTAAAAAAAGAAAAAACAGTGTTGACTAAAATAGCTCAAAAAATATAAATAGTATTATCCTATTTATATAAATGCCAAAAGTAGACAAAGTGGAGAAAATATATAATTAACAGCTAACACTTCTATAATGCCAGGCATAGTTCTAAGTACATTGATTCATTTAATTCTCACCCCAGCCCTGTGAAATTGGTATTATCATCTTCATTTTACTTTCAGGCCCAAGAAGTAAAATGACCCACCCAGGCTCATGCATCCCATGGTGGAGCCAAGATCTGACTCAAGCTCCAGCTTTACCCTCAGCATATTACATGTCTCTCATACGTGTAAAACACAAGGCAGGGCAGAGCTATTTGCAGCTCCCCTGCTGTAAATACTCCAAACCTTTCCTTCCAAGGCTCCCTTCCCTCTCTTTGTCTTCCCAACTTAGGATACATCCACTCATCTTTCAGAGCTTGATCTAAGGGCTACTACCTTCACGAAGCCTTCTCTGACATCCCAGGTGGAAATGCTTGTCCTACTCCCTAGGTCCACCTATCTGTGTACCCATTTCACCCCTGTCCTTCCCTCCTCGAGGGCAGAGTATGTTTCTCCTTAAGCTTTGTATCTCTAGTCTCCTAGGACATTGCCAGAAAGTCATTGATCAATTTGCATTTTTTAAATGAGTAACAATGATGAAATGAATAGCAGAAAGCTCAAGTGTGAATTGAACATAAGAGGGCAAAAATCTTTACTTGGGACTTTATCCTAGAATCTATAGGGGAGAAAAAAAAAACCCTTTTCCTCTATCCTTTTAGGTCTTTAACTGGGACCTGTGACTTAAATGGACACAAGACAGATTAACAGGAGGAAGGGTGTACACATTTTATTAACATTTCTACATGCAGAGGGGCTTCGCAGAAAAGAAGTCGAAATTCTAGAAAAGTGGTTGACTCATTTTAACGAAGAGCAATAAGCTGTAGATCTTGAGACTATGCACAAAAAAAGGGAAAGTCTGGGCTTCTAGAGGCGGTAAAGTTGGGGGAGGGGACTAGGATGTTTGTGATCAATAAGGACTGTTTAACATCTGTTATGTGTGCTCATCTCACTGTCTCCGAAGATAACAGTGGTTTCAGTGATGAAGAGTCATTCTTCTCCTCATGGTGGGAGAGAACAAACCTTTGCAAAAGGGGAATGCTTGCCCTGCTTTTAGGCAGGAAGAGAGAGGGCAGAGAGCTCTCCTGTGTCTGCTGTTCCTCAATTGCCATCAGCTAAAAATAACCCTAATGCCAACGTGGCATATTTTTGGGAGGCCTATTCCAAGCCTCTTCAAATCTGCACTAGAATACAAAGACCAAGGCTAGGGAAACTCCGTGCACACAGCTAGGCAGCCAGTGAGGGGGAGTTAAAGGGGTGTAGGTTATAGGGAGTAGTTTGACTAACTCCTAAGAAGGGAGTGTGGAACGGAACCAAAGGAGTCCGGTCAGTGACTCCCTTCCTTTTTCAGTGACTGAGGCAAACAACTCTGATTATCGGATCTGGGGTAGAGAACAAAAGTAAGGATGGGCCAGTATGAGCCAAGTATTTCCTGCAAAGACTGTGGCAATCTGGGCTAAGTCTAACAATAGAACCTCATCAAGGTCAAAGGCACAGGAACTTGGCAAAGCTTTTGTACTACTCTGAATAGTTGGTACACATTTTGTGCTATCTTAGGTGTTCATATTTCAAAGACATGCAAGTCCTAGTCCATGCTTTGAGGAACTTTACTCACCGGCTCCTGTGGTCATTCATTCGTTCATTCATTCATTCATTCCATTACTCATCCATCCATCTATCCATTTGAAAAACAATTATAAATGTCTACTATATTTCTAGCACAGTGATTAACATTTAAGTAAATGTATAAGTGACTGGGCAAATGTTGTGCTGAACATATAAAACCCAACACAATATTATTATTTTGTGGTATGATAATTTAGTTTATAATGATCCACTGTTTATTTATTAATTTTAAACACTGTTTGCAGGGCTCACTCTTTTGAAAAAGAAATTTCCATCTGTGAAGTGCTTAAAGGAGGAAACTATACTAGTGGGGTCATGGCATTGTCCAAGGTGGGCTTTCCTTCCAATAGAGGATGAGCTTCACAGTCCTTTCTCTGTCTCTACTTCTGGAGAATTTCCCAGTCCCTATAGAAAATGTTTTTGATTTTTAGATACAAAAAATTCAGAGCAGGGAAACGAATCTGAAATAATTAGGGGTAAAATGTCCATAAACAGAAAGGAGAACCAAGTAGGAGAGAGGAACTGAAACTGTGAGGAGTGGCTGGAATCAAAAAAGAAAAAGAAGGTGAAAAAAACCCACAGAGCCAGAAATAATCTCATCTGTGGGTACCTTTGCCTGTAAAAATGCATTTAAAATGCATCTAACTGCTAAATGCCATGACCAAGGAGCTGGGATTAATGGAGCACCTTTTTTTTGTTGTTTTTAAAGATTTTATTTATTTATTGATAGAATGAGAGAGCACAAGCAAAGGGAGTAGCAGAGGGAGAAGCAGAAACAGGCTCCTCACCTAGCAGGGAACCTGATGTGGGGCTCAATCCCAGAACCCTGAGATCATGCCCTGAGCTGAAGGTAGACGTTTAACCGAATGAACCACCGAGGTGCCCCAGGAACATGGCTTTTCATGATGTTCTTGTTCTCAGGTTGTCCAGAGGAGATACCCAACTTGCAGGATGACAACCCAGAGGCTTTGGAACTCTTCCTACACACATCCCCCAATTTTAGGTGTATCTCTCAGTTGAAGGAATACAATTGAGGCCATTTATGGGATGCTGGGAAGCCTGTAGAAGCCCTGGCTGGTTCTCTTCAGTAGGACTCAGGACAATGAAGATAATTGCCCAGTGACTGCATCTGCTCACTCTGCTCTGGAAGGAGGGAGAAGAGGCCAGCAAAAATGGTCTCTCTGGCAAGACTCACACTGGGTATGGTTTGCAAGGAATAGCCTTGGGCTAAGAGTCTGACTGCTAGGAATAGTTAACCCGCAACTAGTAACTTTTTAAATGGCATAAAAGGCACTGGTTCTGGGATTTGACTAGAATTGAATTTCAATCCTAGCTTTGCTACATCAGCCCTTTGTCTGAAGCTATTGAATTTGTGCAAAATGGAAAAATAATCTGAAGTTCAGTCCTCTCTCTTCAAACTGTCCCAAATTAAAACACAATCTTTATCAATAGCTTGTCTAACTATACAAACACAACTTCAAGACTCAGTCCCTGGTCCGTACCCTCTATCTCAACCAAAGTTATAATCTCAACCAGAATTGTGATAGAATGATCGAAAAATACTTTTGAGTATAAAAATACATTACATTATAAGAAGAGAAATTGTCCCACTCTTGGGCCAAAGAAAAACTTTGGTGTAGTGGAATCGGTATCACCTTCTGCGATGTGATTGAACCTATCTGCCTAACTTACAGTCTTAGAGTGAGCCTAATGATCTTACATTAGAAAGTCTTTAAAAACAGATCCTAATATATTAATGATCATCTAAATACCTTTTCTTTCCTCTATTAAATATCTTACTACTTACAGAGTAGTTACGGTAGCTCTCTCAGGGGTGTTTCTCTTGTGACAAGTATAAAATGAAACGTTGACAATTTATCTGAAAAGTTGCCTTAACAATAAGGATAAAATTCCGCTGGGATGGGGGCAACAAAATGGAAATATGAATTCAGCAAGCAAAAGGAAAAATATAAAACATTTCCAAATCTCAAAGAATATAATCATTTACTTTTTTTATGCGGCTGATGGAGATATATATATTATATTTATTTCATATATCCTTTGTAAATTTTAAAACTTATGACAAAAAATGTATGCAAGGGTACATAGTTTTCCAAAATTTACTTTGGGTTTCAGAAACCTAGACAGTTAAAGACCAATGATGCAGACCCTGCATTAAGCAGAGCAGGATCAGAGCAGGCCCTATAGACCAGGCACCAGGATCAGGGGACCCTGGAAAAGCATTTGGCAGTTGGGGGCCCATGGTGGCTGGATATGGCAGAGGGAAGCCCTGGTATCTCCATCCCTTTGCATGTACTAGCTCTGTGCGTTGTGACCTGTTTTTCTCCTGACCTGTTTCTTCTTAGCCTCAAAATTTCTTCTTTGTGGGGATGGCAACAAAAAGAAGGATTCGAAATTTGGGATTTGTTATGTTCTGATTTGGGCCAAATGTTTTTGAAAACTCTTCCCACCATGGCTTCTTTTTAATATATATGTTTCAGTGACTTCTGATTTCACAGAGGACAGAAAAATAACTTGGGTAAAAAAAGACTTCTCAATGACTCCGTTCCAAAAAAAAAAAGATAGGAAGTGTTACCAATCCATCTATCACAGCCACTAACTCAGGAAATGAAACGGGTGAGCCCTGATCCTCTGCCCTGGCCAACAGTTCCTTCCCAGGGAATCCCAAGGGGGCTGACAAATCTAAAGCATAGCTCCTGGCTAGGTTTGCCAACACTGTTGCAGAACAAACTCAGAAAAACTTGTATAAAAACTCAATAACTCAGTGGAAGGTTTGGAAAAGAGAATGGAAGAGATTAATTTCAGGTACCAGCAGCTGAGGGAGTTGGCTGACTTAAGCCTTAATAACCAACTTCTCTGCCAGCAAGACAGATACTTAGAGTCTTATAGGGAGAGGTTGTGTGTGCAACATATAGGGATATGTGCAAGAGAACAGGCACAGAGCATGTAGTCAAGGGTAGGGATCCATATGTGTTCAGTGCATGATCATGGGCAGAGAAGGGGACAGGTGGGGTGTGGTTTTCTAGGCATTTTGTTGCTATCACGGTTTTTCTGGTCTGGCTCTGGTGGTTGGGAATATCCCAGTCATTGCAAAACACCTTTATTCATGCCTCAAGAAGGTGTGATAACAAATAAGCACAATGGATTTTAATTAGAGCATTGGTCTTATCTGCTTTTGGTTTTAACTGTTGGTGGTCTATGGTTGAGTAAGAGGGCTTGTTAACAGAAAGAGAGAAAAAAAAAAAACATGAGGGAAGGGCAAGATGTTTTTCTTTTGTAAGGAAAATACAACCAGGCTGCATCTGAGGTTTTTTTTTGTGTGTGTGATGTTAGGGGGTTTACTGCTTGTCTTGTCTGTGTTGTAGGGTTCCATGGGAGAATATCCAGAGACATTCCTGGATTTGAAATTTCAGCCCTCCAGGAAATTCAGAAACTCGGCTCTGGGTGCTGTTTGAACACTGCAGGGTAGAGATGAGTCCTGGACAAGCCCTTAACATGCTGAAACTCTCATCCCCAGGTTCCCAGCCCACCTTGGATGAGCTTCCAACCTGCTTTGTCTGGCACCCAGGGAGACCTGCCTGCATGGAGCCCATTTGGATGGAGCAAATGGAGAATTCTAGACTAAGAGATCTCTAGTCCTCCTTCCTTTTCCGGCAGGCTCCTTCCTCCTTTGTTTGGAAGTATAAATTGCAACAAAGACGATCAGTGAAAACAAGAACCTAGAGTAAAAAAAAAAAAAAAAAAAAAAAAGACAATGCATGTGTTCTATGCACTGAGTTAGGTCCCAATCCTGCCCCAGAGGGCTTAATGTGCCATCTTTCTCTGACTCTGGCTCTCCAGTATTCCCAGCCTATCATTAACAACAGTGGTATTTAAGCTTTTACCTCTGAAGAACCAGAGTGGCAAAAGCTGCCTTCTTCCCTGAAAAGTGTGGCCAGAGCACACTCCACCAAGCTGGTGAAGAAAGAGGATGATTCAACTCTGACTTTTTGTCATCCAGTGTGCAGTGTGAACGGTGGTGAAAAAGGGAACAATGTTTTCTTCTCTTCCCTCTATGAGAGGAGAGAGGAGAGTAGCCACAGGAGAGGGGGAAGGAGGGAGGGGGAGAGAAGGGGAAAGGGAAGGAAGGAGGGGGAGAGGGAGTGAAGGAAGGGCAGAAAGAGGAGAGAGAGAGGAAGGAAAAAACCAAGGAGCATAAACACAAAGTGGGTTGTTATACTATATGTTGGCAAATTGAATTTAAATGAATGAATGAATGAATGAATGAATGCAAAATAAAGGCAAAGCCAGCAGGTGTGGAGAAGGCCGAGGAGGAGGAGCTCACCCCGCTTCTTTCTCCTGTGATTGTGCCCGGGAGCTTGTAATTATTAAGCAGTCCACATACTTCAAAAAGAAAGAAAGAAAGAAAGAAAGAAAGAAAGAAAGAAAGAAAGAAAGAAAGAAAGAAAGAAAGAAAGAAAGAAAAATCTCCCCCTTGAAGTGTGAGTTCAGGTTGCCCCTGGAGAGACTCTTACTAGCCATGGGTCTTGACTTTGAGGCCCCAGGGTTCCCCTTCCCTCTGCTTCCTCACGCTCTGATCTCTGTCAGCTGAGGGTGTGAAAAACAATCTTTGTTTCATCTCTGCACACCCGTATCAGGCCATCCTCGTTACCTCCTCAAAACAAGACGTTTCCTTTCCTTTCCTGGAACTCTATCTGGTGTGGCGGCGAGCTGCCGAGTGCCGCCCATCCTCTCGGAGACCACAGCCCAGCGAACCTGGGGACCATGACTCATAAACAAGGGGGCAGACCAGAGTGTGTTGGGGCCACCGGGGAGGAGGAAAGAAAACCAGAAGAAAACCGTCCTGCAGCTTCAGTGGAGGTGAGCAGAAAGCCACCAAGCCTCCAAAAAACCAGCATCACCCCCCCACACCCCAACTCAAACCTTGTGAAACTGTCCTGAGGTTAAAAGCTTTAAAAGTTGTTTCTACTGTGGATTTTAGAGACTCTCTCTGTTCCTGGGGGCACTCAAGAGTTGCAAACCCTAATCCTCACAGGTCCGGCATTAGGGTATGGGGAGGCAGGGGGCATGCAGGGGGCGATTGTGCCCAGCCCTTGGCCTGGAGGTGTCTCTGTGTTTCTTAGGGTGGCCTGAGGTCACGTTTTGTGGAATGCTTGGCTCTGGCTGGCTTTCTGGGGACTCTCAGCTCAGCCTGTAAATAAACCAGCAAATTTGGAGGAAATGGGGCAGGGGTAAGTGAAGGTGAGTGGTAGGTGGGCCTCTTCCAGCATGGACTTGGCAGAAGGCAAATGCACCATACAGGTCGACTTCCCATCTCCCAATATCATGGAAGCCTGTGGTGATGATGGGGCAGGAGTGTCACTAACCACCAGGAAGTGACAGGTCCCCAGACCACAGAAGCTGGATAGCAAGAATTCAGGAGGGCAGGATTTTTCCCTTTTCCTTCATGGAAAGGCCCCAGGGTACACGATGGAAAGGGCAGGGGGTACGGCTGGACATATGTCAGAATAATAGAGGAGTTATCTTCTTATAAAATTGCATCCAGTGTTTTAACGAAGTACAGAAATGAGGTATCAAATGTTGTGTGTGGGTGGATGGAGGGATAGAGGGAGCTGAGAGGGGAAGGGGCAGGTTAGGCTCTGCCCTTGCTCCTCTGCCACCATGTGACCTCATGTAAAACCAGCAAATGCACCAGCTGCTCGCCACACCCATGGGGTGGGCAGTTATTTATAGAGTGTAGAAATGTCCCTGGTGCTGAGCAGAGCTCCCCAAGTTCCTGGAATAGCACCTGCCAGCGTTTCTCTCAATGGACAGCTCCTAATAAAAGTTAGGCAAAAATAACCAATATTGATTATAGATTTTAGCTTACAGCAATAATTCTGTTCAGTTCCTCTTTGGACCAGAGAACTCTGTGAGGTGAGAGACTTGGTGATACCAGTCTTTAAAGCAAGGTTCCTTTTCTTTTCCTCCTCCCTCCCTCCTTCACCTCAGGAAGGTCTGGGTCCTGCGTTGGCTCTTGCACCCACCTAGGATCTCATGGTTTACTTCACCATGAGAATATTAATGTCAACAAAGACACATTTCTCCAAAGAGATTTGGGAATGTGTGTCACTTGTTCTTCAGCGATCCTTCTGAGGTAAGAAAGGAAGGGCAGTGTGATTGTCCTCATTTTCTTGATGAGGGGATGAAGGGCGAAAACACTAGATAAGCAGGAGTAGGACATCTGAGATGTGGCTGAGTCGCTGGAGCAAGCGCTTTGCAAGAGCAGGTGAGTCAAGACTGTGGAAATCGTGCCAGGGAGGTTCTTATGTGGATGACTGAAGCGCTCCAGATAAATGAAAGGAAAATGTATTCATGTTAAAAATAAAAAAAGCGGGATCCCTGGGTGGCGCAGCGGTTTGGCGCCTGCCTTTGGCCCAGGGCGTGATCCTGGAGACCCGGGATCGAATCCCACGTCGGGCTCCCGGCATGGAGCCTACTTCTCCCTCTGCCTGTGTCTCTGCCTCTCTCTCTCTCTCTGTGTGACTATCATAAATAAATAAAAATTTATAAAAAAAATAAAAATAAAAAAAATAAAAAATAAATAAAAAAAGCCCCAAAGTGCAGATATCTAACAGGCAAAGGGGCAAAGGACTGGGTGAGGAGGGTTTGCTGCACTGGCACTAATCTTTCAAATCTCTTATTTTCTATGAACTCGGCAGCCTCCCAGAACACAGTCCAGGCATACAACTCAAAGCTGCAAGATCTAGGTCATATTTTGTAGCTTTTCAGCCTGTCTCTCCTACTCAACATTGAGCTCTGTTTGAAGGCAAAGGTCAGGCATGATCTTTGCATATTTGTTTCAGGTCTGATAGGAACCAGCGCTTCATAGACTTTTCTAAATGAATGAGTAACTGAGTCCCTGCAGTGATCTCTCCTCTCCTAGATGATCAGAGGCTGTAGAAGGTTCCTATCAGCATGGAAGTAGGGGAATATAACCGGAGAGAGCATGGGTCTTCACTGGACCTGGGGTGTTATGAGGTTAGGAGCACTGTTTCGCCCTATAAGCTTTCTCCCATCTCCTACTTATGGGTGGAAAAACCACTAACCCACAGGGCCTGACAGTGGTTTACAGTTTAGGAAGGGTTTGTGTTATTTTCCAAGTAGGCAGACCCCAGGCCCAGGAGAGAGAGAGACAAATAGACATTTTCTCATGTAAATCATCTAATTCGTAAGATTTACAATTGAATAGGTGTCCCTACAAGATGCCAACAACCAGAATGTGAGGGGCCTCAAATTTTATTGATATAGGTAAGACTTCATCAGAGAATCCCCTTGAAAGCTGTTTAGTAAGGAATTCCAAAACAAGGTGTTTATAACAATAATAAATGTTTCTCCATCACTTTGTCCCAGGCTTCCACTCCTAGCATTTTCTCTAATTTCTCTCCCTTTTTTAATGCACTAAAAGAAAACTATATAAAAGACTTAAGAGCAACACTTAAACCTGGTATAAGGGAAATTTCATGGGAGAGGACATTATGAAAATTAGATGAGAAAAAGAAGTTCAGACCTGGCTTCTTGGATGATTTTCACTAAGCCCAAGTACACAGAACACAGTGTTAGTAGTAATATTTAGTTCTCTTTTCTTTATACTCCCTGGAGTAAGATGGTGTATGGGAACGGAACTTGTGGTAAAGAAAACCTTGCCACAGAAGGACTCCACCCTTGCTTACCTTCCTCTGGAGCTAGTGTCAATATGTAGTGAATGGTAAACTTGGGCCTTCCTGTATTCTGCACTGTGTGTTGCTACACCACTATCTCCAGTGGAATGAACCAGAATGCAAAATCTATGACTTTTGAAATGTGATGAAGCAACATACAATTCAGAAATAGGGTGACCACATTTTCTGTACTATGTTGCACTCTTTTGCACAACATGTGAGAACACAACATGAGAAACCTATGAAAGAAGGAAATAGAACAACTGAGGTTGTTGTCTGGGTAGGCTATGTAGAGTAAAGGCAGAACCCTAATACCCCACCTAGCCAACATTCTCTCGTGGCTACTATTCCTGTCTCTAAGCCTACACCACTCCCTTCTATTCCATTATTCTCTCTCATCTTCTATCTGTCCATCCATCCTTCCATCCATCCATCCATCCATCCATCCATCCATCCAATTATCTATCCATCCATCCATCCTCATCCATCTATCCATCCATCTATCCACCTGACTATCCATCTATCCATCCATTTATCCATCCATCCACCTACCCACCATTTATTGGGCACCTTGTCATTCTAGCTGCTGAGAATACAGACATCAGTGCCAAACCAGTAAATGTTAAACCACCAGTTTGTTAATTTTCATAGTGCAAACACCCCTGTCTACCACAGCTGATTTCAAGCTACCAACATTAAATCACTGAACACAAAATTGGGAAGAGATACTCAGGAGCATACAATTATACAGTGTTTCCAACTCACAGGTATAATAGATGTCAGGAACCTCAAGTACACAGATAATTTGTTAAATGTGGTAATTTGGAAGTGACTAGTTCTGAGATTATTAAGTTTGCTGTCAATATGATTTATTTAACTGTACATTCATAGATTTTAGCTTTAGATATTGGCTGTTTTAACAATCAGCTCACAACATTTCTGAAAATTTAACAAATGGCTCTTGTGAGCAGATATGAGTTGGCTCCAGCACACCCTTGGACAGAGACAAATAATGTATGCTGTCTGCTTTATGAAAATGTTTTACCTACAAATAAGACATAAATAAGACATATGTAAATAAGCAGTAGTCCTCGAATTGATGTGATAGTGCAATAGGGAAAGTGCTGGGCATAGAATTAGCAGGGAAGTAGGGTGCCTGGGTGGATCAGTCAGTTAAGCATCTGACTCTTGATTTTGGCATAGGTGATATCAGGGTCACAGGACTTAGCCCTGTATCAGGCTCTACATTGGAGCCTACTTAAGATTCTCTCTTCTTCTGCAGCCCCTCCCCACTCACGTGTGTGCATTCTCTCTCTCTCTCTCTCTCTCAAAAACAAAAACAAAAAAAACAAAAACAAGAACTATTTTGGAAACCCCTCAAAATAAAGTCATCTTGAGGACAAGGTGGTGACTTGGACTCAACACAAGCACCTAAGAACACAGAGCAAGGTTGGTTTGAGCTCAGCATGTGGCCCTTTCCAAGTCAAAAACAGTTTTTCTTTGTAGTCAGTGTTTTCAGACCCAGACACCCTAGGACAACTGTCATCCTTGGCGGGATGCTGACTGCAAAAGGGTCAACTCTAACTTGGGAGCTTAAGCCCAAGTATCCCAGAAGGGCAGGTGGGACTGGGCTGAACAAAGACTGCTCGGTGCAACAGAGTCACACCTGTCAAACTGTGCAGGCTCAGTCTTCTGACATCTCATAGCAACAAAATGAATAGCAGACATTGGATTATTAACATTTTCCAAGTTCCATGGTTCCTGGAAATCAATAACAAAACTTATGCCCTTTGAAATGAGAAAGCCACTAAGATTTTTTTGGACACAGATTTTTTTGGTGGCTGGCAAGAATTTGAGGGAGGCTCTCCTAATGTGGCATATGTGGACTTGAACAAATAGCGAAGAAAAAAAAAAAAGAATTAAGAGTTATGACCATTTGGGGGCACTTGGTGGTTTAGTCTGTTGAGCATCTGCCTTTGGCTCGGGTCATGATCTCAGGGTCCTGGGATCAAGCCCCATGATGGGCTCCCTGCTCAGTGGGGAGCCGGCTTCTCCTTCTCCCTATCCTGTCAGTCATGCTCTCCCTTGCTCTCTATCTCAGACAAATGGATAAAGCCTAAAAAAACAAAAAGAGTTATGACCGTTTGTATTCTGACTTGTAGAGAAGATCTTAGGGGACAGACTCTGCCACATATGTGTATATGTGCTAAGAGAAAAAGATGTTGGTCAAAATATTAACAAGAGGTATTGTCAGATGATAATTTTGTGTGTATATGCAAAACCTGAGATCTAAGCTAGATGATAAATTTTGGAAGAAGGATTAACTTTTAGAGATTTGCTTGCATGGTTTAATAATTTCATATATTTTACTGTTAAAAAGTTAATCAATGAACAATATCTGCCAATTGCAAAAAAAGGCGAGTAAGTTAAAGAAAGAAACAAAAAAATCCAACCATAATTCAAAGAGCCAGAAATAACTGCTATTAATATTTTGGTGTTTAACCTCTAGACCTTCTGCTAGGCATGATGTATGTCCTTTGACCCTTTCATCAGCCTTGGGGGAATCTGACTCCTGACCTGTCCTTCTGAGTTCTCAGTGGTGGGAGGGGGGTGCAGAAGGCTGTTGCACTGTTATTAAGTTAGGTGTTTTCAGCCTGACTCACAGATTTTTTTTAACCCAACTCAATTAGCCCTCAATTTTCATTCCCCACAACTATGTTGTAGCTGAAATCATTCTCTCTGTAGCTTACCTCCCACTTCAGAGAAAATACAGACCACCATATGTAATTTTTTGACTTCTGTAGGGACCAAGGGCAGGCTAACTTGAGATGGGCCACTTTCGCATGAACATTATTTTAAGTTAAAAGCAATCCTAACCCAGCAGATTCAGAAAACTCTCTTTACCTCTTTCTCAATTGTCTGCTTTCCAGAGAAGAGAGCTATTAACAAAGATTCCTCTCTACCTAAGAAACTTCTGTACATAACAGGGCACCTGTGTTTTCCAAACACCTCATCTTCCTGCTAACGGTCCTTCTCCCCCTTGGTATCCTCAGAACATTACCCCTCTTTTTAGCTCATATAAGCTTTATTGGCTGTTTTTGGAATTTCCATATCTGTGTGCATTCTCTGTACATATGCTATTAAATTTGATTTTCTCCTGTTAATTTGTCTCATGTCAATTTGATTCTTAATCCACCTGGAAGGACCTCAAAGGGCAGAGGAAATTCTTCCTCCCCAACTCTTCCTTCCCTTCCACCTCTAAATCTGTACCCATCCTTTCTTCCCTCTGCTTCAGATGAGAACCCACCTTTTACTCTGACCAAGGTCCATGCTATTTTTTTAAAACAAAAATAATTCACTTTTTTTTTCTGGCTTCACAGGTAATCATATCCTTATTGAAAAATTTAGAAATATAAGAAAACACACAATGGAGAAAATAAAGTCATATATCATTTGACAAGACTTTAAAAGATTTTAAATAGACAGTAACTGCTAACATTGTAAATTCTTTGTTTTTTCCATGCATGATTATATGTATGTGTACATTAAGTATTTTTTATACACTGGAAATTATTCTGTTATACTGTTTCATGCATCTCCCTTTCCTCTTACAATAGATCATGAATATTTTTTGCATGACAGCTACCCTTCTTTTTTTTTTTTTTTAACTGGGGGGATGGCAAGAGGGGCAGAGGGTGAAGGGGAGAAAGAATCTCAAGCAGGCTCCATGCCCAGCATAGAGCCCAACACAGGCCTTGATCTTATGACCCTTGAGATCATGACCTGAGCTGCAATCAAGAGTCAGACACTTAACCAACTGAGCCATCCAGGCTCCCCATGGCAAATATTCTACAATTACATAAGACTTTAAAATAATTTTTGTAAGTTAAGAATCACTTTCATAGTTTTTTTTTCTTATCTTAAAAGCAGAGTGTACTATTATAGAATAATTGGAAGATACAGTTAAAAGGAAGAAAAACCTAGATACATAATCCCACCTCTGAGGTATGACCAGCTAACATAATTTTATATAAATCCATCTAATAAAAATAGGCTCAGCCAGGCATCATTCTATATCATTTTTGATATACAAATATTAACCCCATTTAATCTTCATAACACCTGTGTGGTTGCTATTGTGATGATAATCTCCATTTTCCAGATGAAGGGGATTGAGACCAAAAGACGGTAGGTAACCTGTCCAAAGTTACTTAACAGTAAGTAGTAGAATTGGGATATGGACCATGGCAGGCTGCCTCCAGAGGCTGGATGCTAACAACTCAGCTATAAAATTCTCAACTTATAGTGAACATCTTTCCATGTTGATAAATATTACTCTCTGTGTCATGCTTATAATGACCTACCATACCTCAAATACTGAATTTTGTTTTTTTTTTAAAGAGACAAAGAGAGAGATTGAGAGAGAGAGAGAGAGGCAGAGACACAGGCAGAGGGAGAAGCAGGCTCCATGCAGGGAGACCGACATGGGACTCGATCCCAGGTCTCCAGGATCATGCCCTGGGCTGAAGGCGGCGCTAAACCACTGAGTCACCCGGGCTGCCCAAATACTGAATTTTGTTTTCTCATGGTTCTTTTGAGATTTTCTTTTCCAATTAATAGTTGCATAGGGAATTACTTTTATGCTATGAATGGATTCTCCCTTCAGCTTTTTCCAAATAGTTAACCAATGATCTAAGTTTTACTTATTGAATTACCTATCCTTTCTCCACTAATTTTAAACTGTTGCCTTTGTTTTGGCTTCTCTCTTCTCTTGCTTTCTTTAGAAACTTGTTTCATTTTGTATCCACTTTTTCCCCTGTGTCTTGAAAATATGAGCTAGCTTTGAGTTACTTATACTTTTGCTTGGTTAATTGATTGATGTAGTTGTTCACTTAACAAAATTTATAGGGGATGCAATAGTGAATAAGATTTTAAAAACTCTCTACTGGGGCTTATAGTCTATAGATGTATATGATACTTTTACAAAACACTTATGTCATACTTATGATGTGCTGGGCACTGCTTTTAGTGAAGTACAAATATTATCCCAGTTAATCCTCATAGCAAGTCTGTCAGGTAGATGCTGTTTTTATCTCCATGTTTCATGTGAGAAAATGAAGCATGGAGAGGTCAAGTAACTTGCCCAAAGCCTCTTAGCAGATAAGTGGAGAGCTGGGGAGATTTGGTAGGTAATTCCAGTTTAATGCAATAAATGTTATTTATCATGAGGTAGATACAGGGTTCTGTGGGAGCTCTTAGCAAGAGCACTTGATGGACAAGTGCTCATGACACTCAGGGAAGAATTTTGTAGGGAGTGGTGCCCAAATGATTCCTGAAGAATGAAAAGCAGTAGGCTGGTGAAAGGAACTAGGAGTGTAGGGGTAAGAATATTTAAGCTGGAGAAAGCAGTAATACAAAGGCCTAGAGAAGAGAGAAGGAGAGAATGTTATCTCCTAGAAGCTGAAAGGAATGAAGTGTGGCAGGAATGGAGGGTGGGGTAGGGTGGGTGGGAGGTGTGAAGTCCTAGACACAAGAAGAGCCACTAGTGAGCCCATAGTCTTGTGAGTCACTTGAAGGAATTTTAACTGTAATCTAAATGTAACAGGAATCACTGAAGGGTTTTAAACAGGAGAGAGATTACTCTAGCTGCCACGTGGGACATGGGTATCAAGGTCACAAGGGGGTGGGCAGGACAAAGTGTTGGAGGGGCTCTTCCAACAATCTCAGTGAGAAGTGATGTTGCCTTCAGAGCAGTTGAAATAGGATGGAGAGAAACAAGAGGACTCAGGTGCTCCCTCGGAGGAGTTTGACCAGAATGGTGAAGAGGAGGGGAGTCAGTGCTTATGACCTGGCTCTTGACTTAGCCAATAAGTCTTCATCTTATGGCTGTGATGAAAACATGGATCATAAATCGACTAGATCTGATATGCAGAGAAGAAAAGATAACTTGCCTCTGGTCTATCATTATATTCCCATGATTTCTTCCTTTAGCACTCACTAAACCCTCATTGAGGGAGGGCTGCAAAGTTTATAAATATGGCTGATGTTAAGAGTATTATCTCCGGTGGTGGGATTAGGCACAATAATTTTTTTTGAAGCTTTACTGAGATATATTTCATATACTCTAAAATTCACCAGGTCAGTGTGTTCAGGTCAGTGGTTTTTGGTATATTCTGAGTTGTATAGTTATTTACCACAATCTAACTTTAGAACATTTTCAATACTCAAAAAGAAACTCTGTACCCATTAGTAGCACTCCCTATTCCAGTTTCCCTACCTCACCCCCCTCACCATCACCTCCAGGCAACCATTAATCTGCTTTCTGTCCCTGGATTTGTCTATTCTGGACATTTCGCATAAATGATGTCATAATATAGTCTTTTGTGGCTTGCTTCTTTCACTTAGCATAATGTTTTCAAGGTCCATCCTTGTTAAAGCATGTGACAGCACTTCATTTCTTTCAATGGGTGAATAATATCCCATTGTATGGATATACCATGTGTTGTTTAGGCTTTTTCCACTTTTTGGCTCTTAAGCATGAAGCTTCCATGAACACTCATATACAGGTTTTTTGCATAGGCATGTGTTTTCCAAAGCCATTGTGCACTATTTTACATTCCCACCACCAATGTGTGAGGGTTTTAATGTTTTCACATTCTCTTCGACATTTGCTACTGTCTTTTTTACTTTAGCCATTCTGGCAGGTGGGAATTAGTATCTTATTGTAGTCTTTGCTTGCATTTCTCTGATACTAATGATGTTGAACAATTTTTCATGTGCTCATTAGCCATTTACATATCTTCTTTGGGTAAATGTCTCTACAAATTCTTTACTCATTTTTAACTGGGTTATTTATCTTTGTAAGAGGTCTTTATGTATTGTGGATACAAGCCCCTTGACAGATAGGTGATTTGCCAATATTTTCTCCCATTCTGTGGGTTATGCTTTCTTAATGACAACTTTTGATACACAAAATTTAAAATTGATAATATTCAATTTATTTATTTATTTTTTGTTACTTATGCTTCATGAGAAGCCACTGCCTAACCTAAAGTTAGGATTTGCTCCTATGCTTTTTGCTAAAAATTTTATAGTTTTAGGTCTTACATTTAGGCTATAATCCATTTTGAGTTAGTTTTTGCATGTGATATAAAGAAGAGGCTCAAAATCATTCTTTTGATGTGGATATCCAGTTGTGCCAGAACCGTCTGTTGAAAAATTTCCCCACTGAGCTGTCTTGGCATGCATAAGTTAAAATTTGTTCTTTATACTTTCCTTTTTTTCCCCCAAAATTACCCCTGCAAAAGGAAGACAGAAAGAAAAAAGAAGACTAAATCCATAATCTTTTTCTTCTTTTTTTTTTACTGGAAGACTCAGTAGGTTTTGCTTGAGTTGGATTTAGCTGGGTATCTTTTCTGACACCAGATCATACCATCCTTTTATCTTTTGCTCATTATTAAAATAGCCAGTCTTCTCTCAAGTCCTACTGTTTCAGAGTTTGTGACAGAGGAACTATTTGGTGAATGTTAGCTGTACGAGTAAAGTGAAAGCCCCATAAAAACAGCTAAGAATTTACCAAGGACTTTATATGGGAGAAGTTACTCTTGTGCTGGGGCAGGAAACAAATGTAGTTTAGCTGCATAAGTTATTTGGTTATAATGCCAAGGTTTTTTTTTTTTTTTAAGTAATTCTCTATGCCCAATGTGGGGCTCAAACTCACGAACTTGAGATCAAAAGTTACATGTTCCACTGACTGAGCCAGCTGGGTGCCTTAATAATGCTAATTTAAAAAAAAAAGATTTTATTTATTTATTCATGAGACACACAGAGAGAGGCAAAGACACAGGCAGAGGGAGAAGCAGGCTTTCTGCAGGGAGTCCAATGCAGGACTTGATCCCAGGACCCTGGGATCATGCGCTGAGCTGAAGGTAGATGCTCAACCATTGATCCACCCAGGCATCCCTATAATGCCAATTTTTAAATTTTTTTTCTACCCCTGAAGCTAATAATACATCATATGTTAACTAACTTGAATTTAAATAAAATCCAAAAAAATGTTTTCAAAGTTTATAAAGAAGTACATAATGTTTGGTATTATACATTTGCCAAATGAAACTTTAAAAATACTTAAATCCCTCTGATAACATTGTGGTATGGTCAACTGCATAAGTCTTTTTAATAGAACCCTGGAAATATGAAATATACTATTAATAGTTTCACCCAATAATATTTTTTGGAAAATTACCTATGGAAATATTCTTTTTTTATTAAAGATTTTATTTGTTTACTTATGAGAGACACACACAGAGAGGCAGAGACACAGGCAGAGAGAGAAGCAGTCTCCACGCAGGGAGCCTGACATGGGACTTGATTCTGGGTCTCAAGATCATGCCCTGGACTAAAAGCGATGCTAAACCGCTGAGCCACCTGGCTGTCCACCTACGGAAATATTCTAAGAGAATTTAAAAATACAAATATGTGTTATTTATAGCAGACAAAGATGGAAAAATATTTCAATGCCCAAAAAGCAGAGGATGGATAAACTATTTTTTACAGGAAAGTGCTATGGAACCCTAACTCATAACTATGGTTATTACAGTGTGGTGCAGTAATATGTACAAATGTATATACTAATGTTGAGTTGAGCAAAACAGAGTTTGCATATATTCCTGGATCAAAAATGGTCTAAGGATGGATGGATGCTGACACAGTTCAAAATTAATTTAGCACAATATTGATATCCAGTAGATTTATTCCCCATAGCGCACACACACAAATTTGCTTAAATGTAAAATGAAACTTAAAAGAAACTTTCTGAGACCCAACTTAAACACCTCTGTGTTTCTGCAAAGTATCTTTTTCTTAAATATTTTGTAATTCATTGAGTTCTTATTTTAACATCTGGGGGAAAAGAATAAGTACTTGGAAAGAGGAAATTAAAGATTTTTCAGAATTTCACTGTTGAAATTATCATTCCTGAGGAGGATGACCAATGCCTTCATGAAGCATTTTTCTTTGATGCTTGATGAAGCACACTGAGAATGTATCAGCCCATAATTTGGGTTTAGGAAGAGTAACTTTTGATCTTGGGCATTGGGCGGTGTATTCATTTCCTAGGGCTGCCGGGAACAAAGGACCACAAACTGGGTCGCTCTAAACAACAGAAAGTTATTCTCTCATGGTGCAAGGGGTTAGAAGCTTAAAATGGAGGTGTCAGCAGGGTTGGTTCCATCCGAGGACTCTGCTCCTTGTCTCTTCCTTGCTACTGGTGACAGCTGTCAAGCTTTGGTATACCTTGTCTTGTAGACACATCACTCTAATTTCAGCCTGTGTCTTCCCCTACATTCTCCAAGTCTCTGTGCCTTCTTAAAGGATGCCAGGCATATTGCATGATAGGCTCACCCTTTTCGCCAGTGGCCTCATTTTAACTTCACGAATCACATTTACAATAATACAGTCACATTTCCAACTACAGTGACAATCTGAGGTTGTATGTTAGGACTCCAACAGATCTTTTCAAGGGGACAAAATTCAACCCATAATAGGTGGCCTTGGGGTTCTTTTAATTAATGTACTATTGTGATTAATTCCAGAGCAAAACCTAGGCTTCCCATGAGAGCCCTAGGAGGATCTGCTCAGGAAAGTGGGTGGTAAGGGGAGAATGGGATAGATTGCTCTAATAGGGTGTTGACTTTTCTCCCTGAGAGGGCGACCTCACTTCTGGTTGACCATGGACATAATGGTTAAGCCCAATGGGTGAAGATAGAGGCTGGTGGTTTTTTTTGTTGTTGTTGTTTTTTTTAAAGATTTTATTTGTTTATTCATGAGAGACACAGAGAGAGGCAGAGGCACAGACAGAGGGAGAAGCGGGCTGGGGGACTTGATCCCCGGATCTGGGATCATGACCTGAGCTGAAGGCAGACGCCCAACCACTGAGCCACTCAGAAGTCCCAAGACAGAGGCTGTTGTGTGGGGAATCTCTTGGCTTTATACTTCCAGGCATCAGAGGAATGCTCCTGTCCTCATTACTCCTTCACCTAGACTCCTCACTGGATGAAAAGTATCTTAGCTGATGGGTGCATCTGAAAGATGGCTCTGAACATGCTCCAGTGAGCCCCTTCCTCTCCCCATTGGAGCCAACTGCCTGCATGTTGTGTTTTTTTACACACTAAATTGTGCTGTGACAATGTGTCATGGGGGAAGCCAGTGGCTGTCCAGTGCTGCTTTTGACTGGGTGGGTAATCTGCGTCATGCTGACAGGTTGGGATCAGCCTGTCACTTGGTCCACAGATGTAAGCCACTCTTTCTAAACTGGTCTTTACCTACACTGGAAGTGGGTCTGCATTTCAGGTAATCTAGGTGATGTTTGGTTTTCTTCTGCCTACCCCCTTGTATCTAAATCTCAATTGGTTCCAAATTCAGGGAGAAAAAAGAGATGCCTGTATAGGTTTCCTTGAATTTCCAGAAAAGGATGCCATGATCTTTAGATATACCTTCTACTCTGGAAGAACCAGGCGTGAACTCACAGGTAAGATATGGTGGATGCAGGTGATGAACCTCTAGCTCTCAAGCTCTTCCTCTGTGCACAGTCTGAGGGAGGGGCAGAGTGTGCTGTAGTCTAAAAAAAGGGGTAGCAGGAAGAATAAGGGTCCACTTTGTCCATTTCTAGCTGCTTTTGTGCCCATTTATCAATCAGCAAACATTTAAGGAGAGTCTGGTCTGGGCAAGGCGCCATCCCAGTCCCCGCCAAGAACATAAAGAACCAGAAGGCAAACATGGCCCATCCTCAATGGATTTACAGTCTTGTTGGAGAAACAGGCACATAAAAAAGACAAGTTACATTATAAGACAGGATGTGGTCAGTGCCAGTGAGTTTTAGGGGCAATTAAAGTGCCATAAAAATTCAGAAGAGGAAGAGAACACTTTGGGACACTGTGCTGATAAGAAATTGGGGGGAATACTTGTTGGAGAAGAGAATTTTCCAGGCCGAGAGTACAGTGTGTGAAAAGGTTCAGATTTAGAATTTAGATTAATGATACTTGAGTAAGCACTTTGAGCATCACTTAAGGAGTCTCTGTTTGAAAAGCCAGAGGACAAGGTCGATGCAGTGGAACGTGGTACTCAGAATGGCAGGCTCAGACACCAACCATGTAGCCTGGACTCTCAGCTCAAACTCTTATGATTGGTGTGCTCCTGGAGCAAGACATGTAATCTCTGCGTGCCTCAGTTTCCTTATCTATGTGTTGGCTGCTATCATAGATGCTGAGCATATGGCAGTTAGGAAAGCCCCTATTTCCTGCTTACTGTAGGCATTGATGGTATTCTAAGCATTTTTCCAATATTAATTTATTTAATCCATAGGGTAACCCAGTGAGGTGGGTACTTTTATTGGAAAGTGTGATCCAGAGAGGCAAAGCACTGTGGGTAGATCTCACAGCGAACAAGAAGCAGAGGCAGGTTGCACACTCAATGGTCTGGCACCAGAAGCCCTGCTTTGTGGTCTGGCACCAGAAGCCCTGCTTTGAACTACTGTGCTAACTTACCTTTGAAGTGGAAGGTTGGTTGAAGGGAGGGGCAGGGGGATATGTGATTGCATAGACTGGTAATGACCTTGAGCACCATAAGCAACTGGAATTCTTTCCAGTTTACCACTTTGCTGCTTGAACCAAGTTGTTTTGATTTAAAATGGTTCCATGTGGCCACTGAAGGCCTTGCAGGAGAGATAAGTAAAAACAAACAAACAAAAAAACAACAACAAAAAAACCCAACTATTTTAAGACTTTTTTTTCCCCTGTGACATAAATTGTGGTTTGAGGAGGAGACAGTTTAGAGATTGGAGGGAGACTCAGTAGAAGGGAATGATAAGCCTGGATCTAGGGCAGGGTTAGAACAGAAAGGAAGCAGCAGAATTGAAAGACACTCCTAAAGGATGAATATTAGGTCTGGGAAAGATGTTTAACACACCAGTCTACCCCAGGATTAGTGCCAGAGACACACAGTGCTGTGGTTTTTAAGGGACTCTGCAATCACTAGCTAATTAATCCATCCCACTGGGAGGCACACTTATCATTAAAAGGAGGCAGCTGATTTCAAAGCTTCATACCCTCCCTTCCCAGCTCAGCTTTCTATTTGGTTTCCAGAGTAATACGGGTTGCCTGAGAGCTGGGAAAAAAGAAACCTCATGTTCGTTTTCTGTAGTGGGTTTTGATCTTGTAGCTGCTTATTTCTTAAGCATTAGGAAAAGGGTACTTTACAGCTGGAATGGGAGATTGTAGACTGGAATGTGTAAAAAGGTGATATGAATCTTCAGGCTGCATTAGCTCTAGGAAGACCTCTCAGTTTAAAGAATGATGTTCATCTTCAAGAGAGAGATTAGAAAGCCGGTAGCTGTATTTGCTTGAGGATGCAAGTGAGATTCAGTGATCTGGAAATGGAAGAATGACTCAAAGTGTTTACTGATCGAGGCCAGGTGGGAAATAATTTGAGCTTCAAATCCCACAGGATTGCCTTTAACCCCCTTTGTTTGGTTGGTATGGAAACTTCAGCAGAGACTCCTTGGTTCTTCACCTCACTTCCCAAACCTACCACACAGGGCAATAATTAGCAAACAACACCAGGAAAAGACAATGCTCATTCTTTTCAGAAAAATTTCAGTACAGTTTAAAATCTCCAGAAAATCCTAAGAACAAATGCAAAAATAGAATACTACACAGCCACTTATGAAATGCGCTAATATGTACATGCCACCACATAAGGCATTTTGCTGGGAAGACCAGGATAAAAATTGTCTTTGATGGAATTTGTATCAGAAAGAAAAGAGGCGAGCTGCAGAAGAGTTTTGCATAGCACAATTCTATTTTCTGTTTTTTAAAAAAGTGTATGTATGTATGTATGTGTGTTTGTGAATGCATGGGAACATCCATGTGTATTTATCTTCCTTGGGATTCATTTAGCTTCTTGGGTAAAATATCCATCTGTTGTGGAAAATTCTCATAGCTTATGTTTTCTTTTTCTAAGTTTTTATTTTGACACGGGGAGTTGCAGAAAATAGTACAAAGAGGTCCTATGTACCCTTCTCCCAATTTCCCCCAGTGGTTACACTTTGCGTTGACTATAGCACACACGCAGTAGCAATAAATCGACATTGGTGCAGGACGTGTGTAGTGTTGTGTTGTTTCATTGGATATTTAGATTCCTGTAACCAAACTGTAGTACCATTCAGTCCCCGTGAAGGCCCCTCTGCTGCTGCCCCTTTGTAGTCACACAGACCTCCCTTCCCCTCCAGTCACTGTTCCTAATCCCTGGCAACCACCAATCTGGCATAAAATGTTTGACAACAGTTGAGAATGTTATATAAATAGACCCACTGTGTGTATCCTTTTGAGATGGCTTTTTTCACTCAACACGTTACCTTGAGATCCATCCAAGTCCTTGGGGCATCAACAGTTCCTTCATTTTACTGCCAAATAGCTATCTATAGTTGGATAAATCATGGCTTAACCACTCACTTAGGACAGACATTGGTTGGTTGTTTCCAGTCCTTGGCTACTACAAATACAGCTGCTACAAACATTCGTGTCTAGGTCAAGTGTGTGAACCTAAATTTTAATTTCTGTGGGATAAATGCTGAGGAGTGGGTCGTATGGCAAGTGTGTTTAGTTTTTTAAGGAAATGTCAAATTAATTTCTGGAGTGGCTGTGTCATTTTATATCCCCACCAGCAGTATGTGAAATACCCAGTTTCTCTACATCTTCACCAACATTTGGCACTGTCAGTTTTTATTTTAGCTGTTCTAAAAAATGTATTGTGACATTTCATCTGAGTCTTGCATTTTTACTAATGACAAGTGATGTTGAACACCTTATTGTGTGTTTTTGTTTGCCATCTGTAAATATTTTTGGGTGAAGTAGCTTGTTCAATGTTTGCTGATTTTTAATAGGTTTTAATTTTCTTATTTTTAAGGTTTGAGAATTCTTTGTCCTAGTGATGATCTTTTCTTGTGATTTCATTTATGGAAATTACCTGAGGCTGTGGACAAAGGTGAATTCCTTTCAGAACATTGTTTCTGCCAGGTACCTGGAGTCACAATCAGCTTTGACTCTTCTAAATTAAATTCTTGGGCTTGAGGGATTTTGGTACCTCCAGGTGCTATGAATTTTTCCTGCCAACCCTTATTAGGACCAGCTTCTGGTTCTAAATTCTCATTTTTTTTCTTTCCTCTTGTAGGTTTCAAGGCTGGACATAATCCCTAGTCTAGGCAGGTATGGGTATGGGGATAGGATTGGGGGCCTGGTTTATTTCTAATTCCCTCTTATGTTGAGAGTGAATCCTTTGGGATCCCAGCTTTATATGGGGTGGAGTTGGGTGGGGAGAGATCTGTTAAATCTTGGGCAGGCCCTGGGTTTTGTTTTTTGTGCGAATATATTTTTTCCTTAGATAATTTTTTCTTTTATTATTTTATTATTTTTTATTTTTTTGATAATTTTTTCAATCATGAGATTATTGGAGATAAGATTCAACTTTCTTTATATATCTTTTCAATCTTTAAAATTAATAAAAATGTTAAAATGAAACAAATTTTCAAAATGTGAAATAAAACAAACCTGAAATACTTTTTTTAAAGGTAACATTAATGAGAGAACATAGTTACATATCCAACTGTGTGTATTTAAATTTCCTACTTAATAAATAGCTATCAGTAGGGCAATTCTAAGGGATCAGAAATCTTCTTTTGGTAAATGTTTCTATTAAAGAGTAGAGGCTTGGGATGCCTGGGTGGCTCAGCGGTTGAGCGTCTGCCTTTGGTTCAGAGCGTGATCCCGGGGTCCTGCGATCAAGTTCCACATCGGGCTCCCCACAGGGAGCCTGCTTCTCCCTCTGCCTATATCTCTGCCTCTCTCTCTCTGAGCCTCTCATGAATAAATAAATAAAATCTTAAAAAAAAAAAAAAAGAGTAGAGGCGCACCTGTCTAGCTCAGTCAGTAGAGCATGTGACTCTTGATCTTGGAGTTGTAAGTCTGAGTTGGGTGTAGAGATTACTTAAAAAATAAAATGTTTTAAAAAAGGTAAAAAGTAGAAAACACCTGAAGTCTGAGGTCATTCTGTAGAGGAAGAGACAATCTTATGAAGGAGGCAGTCTTACAGAAAAAGGGAGTGTTGCTCTTGTACTGGTGAGCATAGCTACCCACCAAGGAAAAGTATGTATTATTTTCCTCTGGCTGTGGTAACAAATTATCACCAACTTAGTGGCTTAAGACAACACAAATGTCTTATTTTATAGTTCTGGAGGTCTGAAGCCTGAATTGGATCTTACCATGCTGAGAGCAAGCTGTCAGCAGAGCCACGTTCCTTCTGCAGTCTCCAGGAGATAATCAGTTCACTTGCCTTCCCCAGTTTCTGGAGGCTGCCTATGTTCCTTGGCTTATGGGCTTCTTCTGTCTTCCAAGCCAGCAGTGGGTCTCATAAGATATTCCAGGATAACCTCCCCATCTCAAGGTCAGCTGATTAACATCCTTGATTCTCTCTGCAATTGTAATTCCCCCTTACCATGCAACGAAACATATTCACAGTTCTTGTGAAGGTTAAGACGTGAACATCTTTGGGGAGGGGCACTATCCTGCCTAGCTTAGAGGGAGAAGCTTTTAGGTCATTTGGTCTAATTAAGACAGTGAATGCTTTTACAATTACCTGCAGATCTGTGCAGCAAAACACACAGAAATCCATATACAGCTAATGAATTATTATAAGGCAAATACTACTGTAAATCTTCCCTAGGTTTGGAAGCCAAACTTTGACAGCTCCCCTATTGAAGTATCTGTGTGCCCTGTCCCCATCCCCATCGGTACTTTCAAAGTTACATATAATGTGGTAGACACAACACTCCATAAATTAATTTTTGTGCATCTTACAAGGGTTTCAAACCCTAGACATTTGTAGGATCTCAGATTATGAAAATGGAATGAACTTCATCCCTTGAAACTTGCACAAAATTAACTGTGGTAGGAAAGGGGTTGCCTCAGTACAGAAACAGAGTGGGATTGGGTGAAAAGCATTAAAGGGAGTATAAAAATCTTTCTTTTCCCTTCCTTGGCTCTGGTCCAGTTTCTTTTCTTTACATACAATTTCTTCTCAAAGAAGGAGCTGAGGCTGTGAAACTATGTTTTCCATCTGAGGCTCTCTTTCCTTTAAATATGATGCTCCAGATCTCGACCTGGGGGCCCGGAAGCATCAATCAATTTATATGGGGGCCATATAAATCATTAGGACAGAGTGCTATCAAGCTGTCTGCAGGACCTGAGCTAATGCATCCTGCAAAGCTCTTTATATAACAATAATACTAATAATAATAGAATTAAGCTATATATGTAATTGAATGATTCTGGGAATAAAATAGTCATTGAGGCAATTTCTGGGGGGCAATGAGAGCATTATGTTTCATATTTGAGCTCCTGAAGTAAGTCAACACTTGGGAAATCACAAACCAGATTTGCATGGAGTTTTACTGAGTCTCATCATCCTTATTAATATGGTATTACATTTACAAAATTACCAAATCCTAGCCCCAAAATGTTTTAATACTGTGTTTTTGATCCCTGTATCAGACAGCTGGGATGCCACGTGTTGAGGCCTTGCCAAGTTGGGAAATTATACATTTGATGATTATGAAATTGGTCTTGATTGATTTAATCACTGTAATCATTGGCATTGTGCAGATATGCAACCGGGAAGTTTTCATTCCAACAATTACGCACGATGAAGTCACGTTATGTGGGAAGCTCATCCCTGTGTTTATTTCTGTCTAAATGGGAAGAAGGATGAAGAGAGAGCAAGGCATGATCCAGGGTATGGCACTGCCGGGTGAACCCGCATTATGCAGCCAGGGAAGACAGGGTCAAGTAATGAGCTCAATGCAGTCCCTGTGGTATACCTGGTTTCCTCTGGATTTGGCCAGGGCAAAGAAGTTGTATCTAATTAAATAGATACTTAAGTTATTATCCCTCAAGAGGATTAACAGGCAGAGTATCTGGCATGTGGTAGGAACTCCATAGATTTTAGTTTCTTTCCCCATGACATCTTTTAAGGGGGTGGAGGGTGGTGTGGAGTGATGGGGCTATTCTTTCTTTATAACTACCCCTCACCCTAAATCCCCTAGTGGTGGGCCGGAGGGAAGCCGGAGTGCCTTCCTCCCTCCTAGTTCTATAGATTAATTCAAGTTGCTGACCAAACAAAGGAGTGAGTGTCTCCTCATTGGGAATTAGGGGAGCCGGTCAGTTTGGGGGGACGGTCGTGAATAGAGCCAGCAGAGCCTAAAGCATTCTCATCATTATTGTATCTCAGAACTCTGACTAGGGAAGGAGTATGATGCAGGTTGGAAAATCCACTCAGTTTCACAGAATTCTGGATCGTGAAGTGGAAGGAGGTGGTGTGTGGGAGTGTAGAAGTGACAAAGAAGAGAGAAGGATCTGAGGAGAAATTTGGTTTAAGCTCCTGTCCAAGTGCAGAATAGTGGGAAAAGACACACTGTCCACTGCTGCCACACGCAGAACCAAAGCATGGAAGGAGGAAGGAGGGGGGATCCCTGGGTGGCTCAGTGGTTTGGCGCCTGCCTTTGGCCCAGGGCACAATCCTGGAGCCCCAGGATCGAGTCCCACTTCGGGCTCCCAGCGTGGAGCCTGCTTCTCCCTCCTCCTGTGTCTCTGCCTCTCTCTCTCTCTGTCTATCATAAATAAATAAATAAATAAATAAATAAATAAATAAATAAATCTTTAAAAAAAAAAGGAAGGAGGAAGGAGGACTTTGGAGACCATGAGCTCCAAGCCCTTCATTCTGCTGGTGAAGAATTGGGACCTGGTGAGGGTGACCATGATCATGTGGCTAGTGAGAAGGCAAATGGCCCCCGCAATGCAGGCTTCATGCTGTGTCCTGTACAGACATCCCAGGTGGGTGGCTCGCTTCACTTAAAAATCCATTTATAACATAATTGGCCCCTCTTCTAACTGGGCTCAAGCTTCCATTAGGGCAGAAATTACTGGAGGAATATAACAAATATATTAGTTGTTTTCCTGTGAGATAATATACTCTCTGGTTTAATCAACCAGATAGCCCTGTATGGTAACTATGTTCATTCACTGTTGCCTTTTATGGGTGAGGAGATTGAGGTTTAAGAGATGTTATGTGATTTAGAGATTAAATGGGTGGGACTAGAGCCCAGGTCCTTAGATACTAGACCGGGGGCCACCATCTCGGGTGGAAGACCCCAATCCTGCCACAGGCACTGAATTTATGTCCATTACACCATGGTCCCTCTGCATCAAAGGCAGATTTCAGTTGCCTTGCATGCATCTGACAAGGATTTTGAGGCCTATTCTGCCTGGGGGAACATCTTTGGGGTATTTTTAGCATCTGCTCCTGATGGTGTGGCTCCCTGATAAGGACAAGCACCATCTACACCCAGCCTCCAGCCAGAGGACTCATGGATCAGAACCTCATTCTGTAACAAATCACTGTGGTTTCCACTGTAAGGAGAATGGTTCTCAGCTGGGCCAATTGTGCTGCCAGGGACATTTGGCAATGTCCAGAGACATTTTTCATGTCCACATGAATAACATCCAGTGTATTGAGATTGGAAGAGAGACTGGTGAGACACTGTGGGTGCCTATTTAAAGAACAGTAGGGCAGGAAGAAGGGAGGAAATTTTGAAGTCAAGAGATATTGTACTGATTTTCAGTAAGGGCCAAAAAGAGTACATTTTCATTGAGTTTCTGGTGTTTTTGAATAGTGGTTAAGAGCTCGTACTCTGTGCTCAGACAGCCTGGGTTTGAATTCTGGGATTACCATCAACTGACTATGTGATCTTGGGCAAACTGCTGTAGCTTCTCAAAGCCTCAGTTTCCCCATCTGAAAATGGGGGCCATGATCATACTCACGTCATTGTGCTAGTGTGACAGAGTTCCAGAACAGTGCCTGGAGCATGATCAGGGCTAGCTGTGACCAACTTGTTGCTATTATTGTTTTGGAAATAGTTGTTGGGCAAAATACTAAAATAGGCTACTAAGGGGATGATCCACAGAGACTTAGAAGCAGCAGCAAAGACCATTAGTGAAGATGGTGCTCATCATAGTTAATAACAGGTTCAATACAGACTCCTTCCATTCAGAGCGGACGCTGGCCATGGCGATGATGTGGGCTCATCGGCAACAAGCCTGCCTAACGTCACTGCTTTATTAGCCTGAGAGACTCAGATTAGGTAGGTCGGAGGACATGTGGCATTCGGGTTCAGCAAGTCACCAACAAGCACTTTGAAGATAGCCCCATGCACAAGGTGAAAACATGTGCACTGATACAGGGATGACTGAGCTGGTTATGACAGGCTGAACTGGCAGCCTGCTGTGGCTCTTTCCTATTACTGGGCCTTTCAACATTTTAATCACTAGTTTAGAATGTATATTTTGTGAATTTATTTTTGGCAGCATTATTTTTCTCCCTATGCATTGTTAAGAGAAAGCTCAGGATACAAAAGATGAAAGCAGTGCTTCTCTGATTGAAGGGCTGAGGGACACTGGAGACACTTCATTTCCTGAAGCAGCTGTGGAAAGCTTGAGGACTCTGAGCTAGATGGAATCACAGAGTCCACTCTTATGAGGAGATTTGCTGATCAGAATGCATGAAGGCAGTGACCCTGCTGGGCTGGCTCAGAGCCCTGGGGCCAAAGCCATAGGGAACAATATGGTAAACTGCCTAAGAACTTGGCCTTTGAAATCAGCAAATGTAGGTATGACTTGGAACAAGGTAATTAACTGCCAAGTCTCAGTTCTTCTATTCTAAAATGAGGATGGTGATTGTACCTACCTCACAGAGTATTTGTGAGATTCAAAATGAAATAATAATGAACACAAAGCTTTTGACATATTATTGTTAAAATGACATGTTTCAGAGTATAGATAAAATTCTGTGTTTGAATCCTACCAAGATATGCAGAAATGCAGGAATGGAGTTCATCAGCAGTCCATGTACAAAAGAAAAAGAAGGCATGTTAGTTGATGGTGAAACTCAGTGTAGCAGTCAACCACCCAATACCCAGCCACCAAAAAAGCACAAATGCCATCTTAAACTATATAGTTTCAATAAGATTTCCATCTCACTTGCTCCTGGACAGTTAACCCCTCCCATCCTGGGAGTCACACTTTGATAGGGATATAGGAGAGTTGGGCCACTCACAAAAGGTTGGTGAAGGCCCCATGTAGGACCCACAGTGCTTGAGGAACAGTTGGATGAATCATGATGTTTACATCAGAGAAGAGAAATCTTAGAAACACAGGATCAAAGTCAGCAGATATGTGGGTGGGCCTCGGATTTTGTAGTAACTCAAAGAAATAGGATGTGGAAGCTTTAATGGAGTAGATTTAAGCTCCATATCATAAAGAACTCTTCAGAAACAAGTTCTTTGTTCAGCAGTATAATGAACTACCTCAGGAGGTAATAAGTTCCCTGTCATTGGATGTGTGCATAATGTGACAGGGGATATGACAGAAGGAGCTCATGGGTGGTTGGGCTGGGTGATTCTTAAAAGTCCTCTCAGCCTTTAAATGCTCTATTTTCTTAATATGTTATGAAATGCTGAATAATGCCTTTATTTTATGGGTGGAGACAGGGATAAGATCTCTTTATAGGAAACATATGTTAATGTGAATCCTAGGCCAGTACCCAAGCTAGATGCAGGCTTGTTCATCTGCTGAGGGATACAGGCACATCTCAGCTCTTTGACTGTCTTAGACACAAATTGGTGAATTAAGTAATGTAAGGAGAAGAAGGAAGGAAGGGAAGGAGGAAGAGAAGGAGGCGTCTATCAAAATATAGTCATTTGATCTGAATAGACATTTCTTCAAATAAGATACTCAAATAGCCAATTAGCACATGAAAAGATGCTCAACATCATTATTCATCAGGGAAATGGAAATCAAAACTACAATGAGATACCACTTCACACCCACCAGAATGGCCACATCACACAGACAGATGATAACCAATGTTGAGTAGGCTGTGGAGAAATTGGAACGCCCATACACTGCTGGTGGGGATGTAAAATGCTGCATGAGCTGTGGAAAATGGTTTGGCAGGTCCTCAAAAGTTACCATATGATCCAGAAATTCCATTTCTAGGTATATACTCAAGAAAAATAAAAACATATGTGAGTGCAGGGTGATGGATGAAAGTGTTGAATCACTGTATTGCAGACCTGAAACTAATAGAACATTGTATGTTAACTGGAATCAAAATAAAAACTTAAAAAATGCCTATGTCCACACAAAAACTTGTACAAGAATGTTCACAGCAGCATTATGTATTATAAAGATTTTATTTTGATAAGTACTTTCATGCCCAGTGTGAAGCCCAATGTGGGGCTTGAACTCATGACCCTGAGATCAAGACCTGAGCCAAAATCAGACATTCAACCAACTGAGCCACCCAGGGCACCCCAGCATTATGTATAATAGCCAGAAAATGGAAACAACTCAAAGACCTGTGGACTGTTGAATGGTCTACTCATGCAATGCAAGATCATTTGACAGTCAAAGGGAATGAGGTATTGACATGTGCTACAGCATGTAACTTTGAGAAGTCACAGCACACACAGTGCATATGCTAAAAACCTTCAAACCATGATACTAAGTGAAGGAAGCTAATCACAAAAGATGACATATTACATGATTCTATTGATACAAAGTGTCCAGAATAAGCCAATCTATAATATAGGACACAAAGGAGGTAAGTAATTGCCAGGGGCTGGAAAGAAGGAAAGATAAGTAGAGACTACTAATGGGTATGCAGTTTTTTTGAGGGGGGTGGTAGTGATGAAAATATTCTAAACTTGATTGTGCTAATGGTTGTACAACTCAGAATATACTAAAAGCCATCAAATTGTATATATTACATTGGTGAATTATATGGTAAGTGAATTATAGCTCAATAAAGCTGTTGTATATTTTCCCCAAATATATGTATATGAATATATATATATTCATAAACACCTTCTAGTTTTGATAAAAAATTTGATGGTAGGTAATAGTGAGGTCCAGCCACTGGCACATCAGTGGGGGAAGGGTAGCTATTGCTCCTGTTGAAAGGCTGACCTAATGTTTTGGTGGATTCTAGAAACATCTTTGAAATCCTAATTATTCAGTGCGTAAATGTCCTGAGAACAAAAGTCTCAGGAAATAGTTAGAAGTGTTTATTCAACTGCATACAGAGCTTCCCTGCCCACCCGAAGATATAGCTTAAAGCTGTTTAATCAACAGTGGATTTTGGGTAACCAGCCTAAGGTCAGTCAAAACTTGATAGATAAGTGGATAACCTACTTGGTCAGGGCTGCCTGTTTATTCTGAAGTGAACCTGAGAAGAAAAAGCAGGCTTGGTGCTCAGCTTGGTGAGCTTGAGAACTGGAACTTCTCTGCAACTGCCAGAGAGATGATTTGATATCCCAGAATAAGTAAGAAAACCCGTTCAACTGAAAAATGCTTTAAAAACAACTGCATTGCCCAAATATGAATCTAATATGAAAGTGTCATTTTCCTTCTATAAGTCTCTGTTTGCCAGGCTAGTATATTGCAGTCTCACAACTATTTTTGTTAAAATGAAGGTTACCTCCTGAATGGTTTTAGGCTCATCTTATAACTTCTCTGAGCCTGAATTTCCTTGTTTTCAATCAGAGAGTGCTTTCAAATTTTAAAATTACATACCTCACTGAAAACACTACTTTTATTCATGCACACATGCACATACCTCATAGGAACATATAAATAGGTAACATTTTAAATTACTGGATTGGAATCAAACTCTTATTTGTACCGGAGATCTCTAAAGGTAAAAGCTAGTTGATATATGAAAAACCCACAGCTAATATCATACTCAATGGGGAAAAACTGAGAGCTTTCCTTCTAAGGTCAGGAACATGACAGGGATGTCCACTCTCACCACTTTTATTCAACAGAGTATTGGAAGTCCTAGCCGTAGCAATCAGACAAGAAAAAGAAATAAGAAGCATCATATTGGTAAAGAAGTTAAACTGTCACTATTTGCAAGTAATATGATACTATACATAGAAAATCCTAAAGATTCCACCAAAAAACTACTAGAAATAATAAATTCAGTTAAGTGTCAGGATACAAAATTAATACCCAGATATCAGTAGTATTTTTATATGCTAACAATGAAGTAGAAGAAAGAGAAAATTTAAAAACAACACCAATTGCACCTGAAAGAATAAAATACCTAGGAACAAATTTAACCAAAGAGGTGAAAGACCTGTACTCTGAAAACTAGAAAACATTGATGGAAGAAATTGAAGATGACACAAACGTGAAGATATCCCATGCTCACGGATTGGAAGAATGAATATTGTTATTTTTTTTTAATTTTTATTTATTTATGATAGTCATACAGAGAGAGAGAGAGAGGCAGAGACACAGGCAGAGGGAGAAGCAGGCTCCATGCACCGGGAGCCCGATGTGGGATTCGATCCCGGGTCTCCAGGATCGCGCCCTGGGCCAAAGGCAGGCGCTAAACCGCTGCGCCACCCAGGGATCCCTGAATATTGTTAAAATGTCCTTTTACCCAAAGTAATCTATAGATTCAATATGATCCCTATCAAAATACTAATAGCATTTTTCACAAAACTAGAACAAATAATACTAAAATTTGTATGGAACCATAAAAGACACTGAATAGCAAAAATAACCTTGAGAAAGAAGAATAAAGCTCAAAGTGTCACAATCTCAGATTTCAAGATACACAACAAAGGTGTATTTTTATTTTATTTTATTTTATTTATTTATTCATGAGAGACACAGGGAGAGAGAGAGAGAGGCAGAGACACAGGCAGAGGGAGAAGCAGGCTCCACGCAGGGAGCCCAACATGGGACTTGATCCTGGGTCTCCAAGATTACGCCCTGGGCTGAAGGTGGCGCTAAACCGCTGGGCTCCCCCCTGCCCCCCCGGCGGGGGGGGCGTGCTGCCCCAACAAAGGTGTGTTAATCAAAACATATTAGTACTGGCACAAAAAAATATATAGCTCAACGGATCAGAAAAGAGACCCCAGAAATAAACCCAAAGAAGGCAATAATATACAATAGGGAAAAAACAGTCTCTTCAATAAATAATGCTGGGAAAACTAGACAGCTTCTAGCTGTCCATGAAACTGGACACTATAATTAAATGAAGTTAGGTATCTGCCACCATATACAAAATTAAACTCAAAATGGATTAAAGACCTAAATGTGAGACCTGAAACCATAAAAATCCTAGAAGAGAGCACAGGCAATAATTTCTCTGACATTGGCCAAAGCAACATTTTTCTAGATATATCTTGTAAGGTAAGGGAATGAAAAGCAAAAATAAACTACTGGCATCAACATAAAAAGCTTGCACAGCAAGGGAAACCATCAATAAAATAAAAGGACAATCTACTGAATGGGAGAAGATATTTGTAAATTATATATCCAGTAAAGAGTTAATATCCAAAATATAAAAAGAACTTATACAACTCCACATCAACCCCCCCCAATACTCTGATTAAGAAATGGACACAGACATTTTTTCAAAGAAGACATTCAGATGGTCAACAGACACATGGAGAGATGCTCAGATCAGTCATCATCAGGGAAATGCAGATCAAAACCACTATAAGATATTACCTTAAGCTTGTCAGAATGGCTAAAATTAAAAAGACAAGAAATAATAAGTGTTGGTAAGAATTTGGAGAAAAAGGAACCCTTGTGTACTATTGGTAGGAATGTAAACTGGTACAGCCACGGTGCAAAGCAGTATGAAGTTTCCTCAAAAAATTAAAAATAGAAATAACCACATGATCCAATAACTCCACTATTGGGTAAAATTTATCCAAAGAAAATGAAAACAGCAATTCAAAAGGATATATGCCTTCCTATGTTTATTACAGCATTATTTACAATAGCCAAGGTATGGAAGCAACTTATGTATCCATCCATAGAGGAATGGATAAGGAAAATATCACATACACAGACAAACACACAAGTGTTATGTAGCCATAAAAATGAATAAGATTGTGCCATTTGAGACAATATGGTTGGACCCAGAGGGTATTATGCTAAGTGAAATGAGTCAGACTGAGAAAGAAAAATACCATATAATTCCACTTATAAATGGGATCTAAAAAAAAAGAATGAATAAACATAAAGCATGATCAGAACTATAAATACAGAGAATACACTGGTGGTTGCCAGAGGGGAGGGGTGGGGGTTGTGCAAAATGGGAGAAGTGGAAGGGAGATACAAGCCTCCAGTTATGAAATGAGTAAGGGGAATAAAGAGCAGAGCACAAGGAATACAGTCAATGATACTACAATCCTGTTGTGTGGTGAAAGATGGTGGCTATACTTGTAAACATAGTATAACGTATAAATTGTCAAATCACTTTATCAAACACCTGTCAAATCACTAAGCTGTACACCTGAAATTAATGTAACATTGTGTGTCAACCATACAAAAAAAACAAAAAACAAAAAAACAATCCAATTGGCTCAGCCAAAATGCCATGAAAAAAAAATGTCCCCTTCCCTCCCCAGCCCCTAGGGTCTTCATATACCAGAAAGCAGTGTCTGAAATTCCACGTTCCAAGATCTGTTATTTAGGAGTAAGTCTGATCCATGTTTCGTCACTGAAATTGCCTGGTGAATGACTGTTTGAAGCATGCACACTGTGATCAACTGCTCTGGGTTCAAATCCTAAACTCCACATAGTTCTAAGACCATGGGTGGGCTACTTTAATCACTCCATCTTTCAGTATTCTCATTCAGTATTCTCATTCATGCTAGCATTTGTAACTTCCTCACAGAGTTTTTATAAGAATTGAATAGGATGATACATATCATTTTCAATAAATGTTCAGTATTATTTCTTTGGTGGGGGAGAATTTCAGAGCAACAAGAGCATCTCAGCCTTGATCAGGATGGAAAGGCTGATGAATGTAGCTGACATAAGCCTCACCTTCTAGATGCATTCCCTTAGGCCTGAGGGCACCCTACTGAGATTTTACACTTTCTGATAAAGCTTTAATAAGGTTTTCTCTACTTTGCAAATTAATTCTTCCCATCCCCAAATCCCTTCTATAATTGACCTCTTGACATTTTCTGTTGTTCCTTATGGAACAATTAGAAACAATGGGCTTGGTGTTCCTCTTTCAGAGGGCATGCATCTTATTTATCGTTGCACAGAACCCCACTCTGCTCCATTCCTCCTGAATCTATATCTGGATGACTCCAAAACCATGGAAGGAACCTGCAATAATGAGCTAGTTATTTGCAAAGCTATAGATTTTATTTATTTATTTAGCTGGTTTCTTAGCCCTAATATGACATTCTTTCTCCTGTTTTGTTTAAAGATTTAATTTTTTAAAAGATTTTTAAAATTTATTCATGAGACACACACACACACACACACACACACACACAGATCGAGAGAGACAGAGAGAGAGAGAGAGGCAGAGACATGCAGGGAGCCCGATGTGGGATTCGATCCTGGGACTCCAGGATCACTCCCTGGGCCGAAGGCAGGCGCTAAACCCCTGAGCCACCCAGGGATCCCAAGATTTATTTATTTTAGAGAGAGCATGCATAAGTGAGTAAGTGAACATGGGGGGAGGGGCAGGGAGAAGGAGAATCTCAAGCAGACTCCCCACTAAGTGCAGAGCCGCACATGGGGCTTGATCTCACCACACTGAGATCACAACCTAAGCTGAAACCAAGAGTTGGACACTTAACTAACTGTGTTAACCAGGCACCCCTCTTTTTCCTGTTTTAAAAAGTCATACTGAACATGGGAGGGACCATACCCCTGCCCAGGTCACATCACCACATACATACCCAGGCAAAAATGTGTTTTCTGCAAAGTGGGCACAAGGAATTTCCCATTTTGAAAATATTTTGATGAGATTAATGTGAATTGGATCTTTTCTGTAACCAACTATCTGGTGTTTGAAAAAAAAAAAAAAAGAGTCATGTAGGTTGATGGGAAGCCTCCAGTTCTTTGCTGGGGAAGGAAGAGGCCAGTTCTTTTTTTTTTTTTTTTTTTTTAATTTTTTATTTATTTATGATAGTCACACACAGAGAGAGAGAGAGGCAGAGACACAGGCAGAGGGAGAAGCAGGCTCCATGCACTGGGAGCCCGACATGGGATTCGATCCTGGGTCTCCAGGATCGCGCCCTGGGCCAGAGGCAGGCGCCAAACCGCTGCGCCACCCGGGGATCCCGGAAGAGGCCAGTTCTTAAGACCTCCTGCATACCAGGTTATGACCCAGAGTCAAAGAAATGGTTTGTCATCCATATGACTAGTTTTAATTTGCACAATGACAAGCATCGTTTGAGTATTGGAAGCAAGTTGGTAGTGTAGCATGGTGATTAAAAGCATAGATTTTAAAACTGTCAGATTTTAAAACTTGGTCACTCACAAATCTCTTAGCTACACTTTCCTCCATTTGCATGATGGGAATATAAAGACATCCCTTGTAGAAATTAAATGAAATTAGTTATCTGGCATCCTAAGAACTCAATAAATGGCAGTAAGTATTAATATTGCTGCTGGTGGGTCAATGACTGTGTTTCTTACCACTAAATACTGGAGGTAGGAGCACAAGAGGGAGAGGACTAGCCCACAAGAAACTATATTCCCAGGTAAAATCCTCCTTCTGGGATGCATCAGAGAATCCCATCCTAGATAGACTCCCGGCCTTGACTATTTAATGCAATCCAAATCTCTTGCTTTTCCCCAGTGTCAGCATTGTTAATCCTACAGCCACTGAGAAGCTGATAAGAATCTTAATAGACACCATGAATTACTTTGAATTACTCTCTCATTGATTTTGCCCGGATTCAGAAATGTACTAATCAAGGAAAACACTTCCTAGTTTACCTCCTGGAGCAATCTGAGTTGAGGCTATGGTAGTGGGAATCTGTATACCTGTATTTCTTGGACACCTGTACACCTTTTAGATGTCACCAATAGTGAGCAAAATGAGAATGTGTGGTCATCTTTAATGTGACCCAACAACATAATGTTTTACAAATATATGCAGTTTTATACAAATGGATTTAAAAAACTAGAATTGCAAACTTCCCCAGTATGAATAGAAGATCATGGGCTAAGCTGTGGGTTTTGTCCTTTTCCAGTTTTGTCACAGCCACAGGAGCAACTATGGCTTGAGACTTAGAGAAGAAGCTGCCACCTCGTACACCTGTAAGGTAGAGGGTGAATGTGGAGAGATGGGAGTGCACAGGAGCACCTGTCTGTGCACAGGCACATATGGGGTACAGGCAAGGGTGCTGTGGACTCATGGAGGCTAGCTGCTGACCTCTCCCCCTTCCTTCAGCTGTCTCCCTGCCCCCATGACTAGCTGGCGGGGACCAGGAAACCTCCTTTCTCAGGCACCCTGAATGACCACATTCATTCATTGTCCTCGGCTTCTATCTCAAATTCCTCTGCTTTGCTTCTCTGTGGGATAACTTTCTCCACCTCTGTATGAGATACAGTAACAGGGGTGGGTCTGAAATAGTTGAAATTCTTTTTCATTTGCCACTAATTCTGTTCTCTTCCATTTGAACAAAAGGGTGTAGAATTTGGATGGAAACCAACAGGGTTATAAAGTATTTTATCTTTGGATAAAGCTTTCAATGGCTGCTTTCTGTGTCCTGAGAGAGAAGAGCTGTCTCGTGAGTAAGTAGAAAGCACTTATCAACCCAAACAAATATTTCCCCAGCTTTCCCTTCCCCGTGGAGCCACGTTGGAATCTAAAATGAAAACAGTCAGCATAAATGCCTGCTGACCCTACACCCTCTTCCTCTGCTAAAGCAGAAGGAATTCTGAATTTAGGAAGGAAGGGGATGAGGCTCAGAAAGACAAAGTATGAGATGCAGTGAAGGAAGGGCTTTCTCTCCCCACATCTAGGGGTCATTTCCTCGCCTGTGGCCCCAGGCCAGCCAGTGGGGCCCTTCCTGAGCTTGCTCTGCCTGCAGAACTGGTCATCTGAATCTGTACTGAGGAGGCTCATGTTCTCCCAGGCAGCATCCAGTTCCAGTTTAGACTTGTGTCACTTGCAACTTGGTATGTTTGGCTTAAGTGGATAATACTATAGACTCTGCAGCCATGTTGCCTAGAGTCTCATCCCTGCTTCCACCACTTGCTAACTGTGCAACCTTGGGCGAGTTACTTAACCTCTCTGTGCCACAGCTTTGTCATCTGTAAAACAGAGGTTATGGCAGCAACCACTTTCTAGGGTTGCTGTGAGGATTCAATGAGGTAACACCTGTAAAATGCTTAGAAGGCTTTCCAGCTTCTAGTAAGTCCTCAATAAACACTAATTATTGTTCTTGAAACTCCAGGTAGCGTAGAGAGGATGCAGCTTACCTTGTCCCGTGGCATTACTGAAGCATAGAGTTTGCTCTAGACAGGACTTCTGTGGCTGGGCCTCTACTCTTTGACTTATGAGGAATTAACCTATTAAAAAAACCCTAATCCAGAGTGTTTGCCTCAGTATCAACCTCCCAAAGATTAATAATGTCTTAGCAAAATCTTTGTCTTTTAAAAGATTCCCTTCTTTCTTTCCTTCTTTCTCCTTTCCTCTTTTGTTCTTTCTTTCCTTTTTCTCTCTTTTAGTGAAAAAAGAAAAACATTTGTGTTAAAAATTCACATTATTCTAAAGTATAGAAAGTGAAAACCAAAAGCATTTCTCCACAAAGCCCTCTTTCCAAAGACTGTTAATGATTACTGGCTTTGTAACAAAAAGAAATAAATGAATAGAAATGAAATAAAATAAAATGGATAATAATTTTGTTTGGTTGTTGCTACTCCAAGATCCAAATTCTTTTAGTTTTGCTTCCTCTTCATGCAGAATGAATTATTCAGTGGTTATGTGACTAACATCACCAATTCGAATGACACTAATTTAGCAAAGTTTTCTGTTTTAGTTCTAAGTGATTCAACCTGCCTTGTTACTACTGTCCTTAGTGAGATTCATTCTCAACTAGTGTTGTACTTTGCTAATCACACATTTCTGAGGCCAAGTTAGATGATCACCTATTCAGGCACTAAATATTTATTTTTACACACTCACAAAAAATCTCTTAGTGTCTACATGTTTTTAGGCATTAAAGAAGAACATTTGATCTGAACAACGTGCTTAATGTGTGATTTCCCAAGAACCAGATAAAGTAGTTGGCTGATGTTCCTGTGTTTTCTCTACATATAAAACGGATGTAATATATTAGCTTGTCAGATGTCATAATAAGGACTGAAGTGTGAAATAGCCCCATTCAAAAGTAGTTAAGGTACTACCTCTCTGCCAGTTGTTCAATTGGGCTGCATCAAAATTAAAGACTTCTGCTTTTCAAGCGGCTCTGTTATGAGAAGGAAAAGACAAATTGCAGATTAAGAGATCTTTGCAGGGATCCCTGGGTGGCGCAGCGGTTTGGCGCCTGCCTTTGGCCCAGGGCGCGATCCTGGAGACCCGGGATCGAATCCCACGTCAGGCTCCCGGTGCATGGAGCCTGCTTCTCCCTCTGCCTGTGTCTCTGCCTCTCTCTCTCTCTCACTGTGTGCCTATCATAAAAAAAAAAAAAAAAAAAAGAGATCTTTGCAAAGTATGAATCTGTTAAAGAGCTTATATAAAACAATAAGTTCTGAAATCTCAATAATAAGAAAAAAAGGAAAATAGGCAAAAGATTTGAGCAGACACCTTATCAGGGAATATATAAAGCTATCAGAGAAGCACATAAAATATACTCACTGTCATTAGTCATTAGGGAAATGCAAAAACAAATAGTAACATCCCACTATGCATCGATTAGAATGGACAGAACCAAACAGAATGACCATGCCTGAGTGCTCACAAGGATGTAGAGGAACTGGGACACTCATACCCAATGCTGCTACACATGTGCAACAGCACAGCCTCTTTGGAAAACAACCTGATAGTTTCTTAAAAAGCTAAATACACCTACTGTACAACCTAGCCATTCCAGGAATAGGTATTTATTCAAACCAGAGGATAATGTATGTCTATAGAAAGGCTTGTACACACATGATCATAGCAGCTTTATGCATTTGGGTAATCACCCCAAGTGGGAAATTACCCAAATATTCATCAACAGGTGAATGGATAAACAAAGAGAAACTGCTCATGGATAAGAAAGGGACAAACTATAGGTACACACAACAATGCGGATTAATCTAAAAATAATTATGCTGAGTGACTAAAGCCAGATCAAAGAAGAGTATAGTTTATTTTATTGCATTTATGCAAAACTCCAGAAAACACAAATAATCAACAGTAGCACAAAACAGATCAATGACTGCATGGGGAGGCAGTCAAAGAGGGGCAGGAAGAACGCCTTACAAAGGGGCACATGGAAACTTTCAAGGATGAAGGCTATGATATGCTCATTATCTTGATCGCAGTAGCGTTTTCATGCATGTCTGCATATATATGTCAAACTTATCAAATTGTACATCTCAAATATGTATGGTTTATTGTATGTCAATTAGTCAATTCTACTTCAATAAAGTTGTTTTTAAAAATGATGTAGTTCTGGAGATACAGCTTCAGAGTTCCATAGCAGCACTACTTCTTATTTCTAGTGACCTCATGAAATTTCTCCACAATTTTTCTACTTTGAGACCAGATTACTCAGTAATGTTAAAATAAAGCAAATATGCAAATATGCATATAAACTTTGGAATCTGACTGGCCCGAGTTCTAATTATGACAAAGACAGCTAGTTGCCCCTTAATACCCATTCTCTCCTTGTTCCCTAATATCAGAACCCCTGAGTCTTAGCTAAGCACATCGCTATCTGGAATAAAGATGTATTTTTCTGACCCTCTTTGCAGGTAGGTGTGCCATGATTAAGTTCTAGCCAATGGAATACAAGCAGAAACATCATGTGTGACTTTTGAGAAGTGCCTTTAAAGGGTGGGGCACACACTTCTTTGGCCTTCCTCCTCTCTGCTGACTGGAATGAAGATGTGAAGACTGGAGCATGATTAGCCCTCATGGGCCATGAAGAAGAAATCACATGTGAACGAAAAGGAGTGACAACATGGAAGAGTCCCAGATCTTGACACCTTGGAACACTATATCAGCCCTGCATTATTTACTTCTGGCCTATTAATACAGGAGAGAAAAAAAGAAACAAAATTCTACATATTGTTTAATCTCCCTGTTTTCCAACAGTACAGTTGGGTCTAATCCTATATATTACTTCCAATTTTCTAATTTATAAAATTGGACAAATTACTTCCAATTTTCTAATTTATAAAATTTGAATAATTTTATAACAGTCTCCATCTTTAAGGGTTATTATGAGGACTAAGTGAGAGAATACTTTCTAAAACAGTTGGCGCTGTGTCTAGCTCCTTAGCAAATGCTCAATAAAATATAAGCTTCAGGTACTTTTATTATTTACATGAACTCATCCGTGATTTAGGAAATAAAATCCCCCCCAGTGTCTTAGCTCAGGGACTGTTTTGCAGTGGCAGGCATCATGGGTATCCCCTTTGCCCTGTCACCCAGTGAGAGCTGCTCTTGGAGCAGTGCCTGTACATCCCCTGGCTGCACCTGGTGGGAGTGGCTCTTGGTGCAGTAGTGCATGCGCATCCTACTGATGTTGCAGAGGCTGGGTCTGGGGAGGCCCTGCCTCCGCTCTGCCATCTAATGCGATCAGCTGAATGAGCACAACTCTGACTGGACTTGGCATGCCCCCCATCAGAAAACATTCCCCGTGCCCAGCATACATAATGGCACCCAGACCTCTCCATTGTGAACAATCCTGTACTTGGAGGGACCATCACTTTTCCCAGCTGAGAGTGGTACATTGACTAACACCCACAAGAAACTGCACTATTTGAACCATGATCATTCTCAGTATTTTCAGCAGGGGCATCCATCCCATAGACACCTTCATCCTGGATTCAGTAAACTTGGATGTGATGGTTTGAAAAGAAAGAAAGTAACTTTGCTGGAAGAAAGGGGGACAGTTACAGCTCAAGGCTCCAAAGAGCCTTTTCTCTCTGAACATGGCCAGAAAACAGCCAGGCACAGAAGCTGTAGGTAACCTGGAACGTGAAAGGTAAGAGGTGGGGCCAGGAGTTCCATAGGTGGAGTGATTTAACCTCCCCCCCACAATGACAACCAACCAAAAACCTCCACTGAAATGAGGTATGATGCATACTTCATCAGGTTCTGTCCACTGAGTCTAAGGTAGAAAGGTTTAATGACAACGTGATTAATGGGGTGGTGTCACGTGGGAAATTGCCTTGACATCGAGGAAATCTCTAGGTATAGACCACCAGACACACTATCCCAGGGCTTATGGAGCAGAGAGGCTCACAGGCCAAATTAAAAAGCCCAAATCATATGTTTGATTAAATCACTGAAAGCATGCAAAGAGGGATGCCTCTGTGGCTCAGTTGGTTAAGCATCTGACTCTTGATCACAGCTCAGGTCTTGATCTCATGGGTCATGAGTTCAAGCCCTGCATTGGAAAAAAAGAAAAGTATACAAAGAGATGCAGAGGGAATAAAATGGAGTTCATTAAAATACTTACAAGGGGTTGCAAGCATACTCTGCAAACCTTGGGTGTGCAATGTTCACAACATAAAGATGGACAGCAAACTGGTTTAACCCCGGCTGTGGGGGCACCTGGGTGGCTCAGCAGTTGAGCATCTGCCTTTGGCTCAGGTCGTGATCCCGGGTTCCTGGGCTCGAGTCCTACATCAGGCTCCCCGCAGGGAGCCTGCTTCTGCCTCTGCCTATGTCTCTGCCTCTCTCTCTCTGTGTCTCTCATGAATAAATAAATAAATAAAATCTTAAAAGAAAAAAAAAAAACCTTGGTGCAAATGGCCTTTTCACTGGTGTCAAGCATAGTACACACCTTACCAGGTGAATCAGATGGCCCTGGGGGTTTGTCAATGTCTTCACTATTCGTACTATCATACCTAACTGGAAGCATTAGTCCTTACCCACACTGATAATTTTGATTAATATAAGAAACCAGGCCTAAACTGTCTTGTCATCAACAGATGACTCTTGTCATTTCCTCCCATAGTCTAAGGCCCCTTGCTACAAACCACAACTCTGAAATTGAATGTTTTTGAAGAACTGTCAAAGAATCTCAGTCACAGATGGTACCTAACACCTGTCAGATTCTACCCAAGGACTGAATTGGGTTTTTCAGGACTTTTTCAGTATAGAGGCAGACTTCATGAAGAAGAGCTTAACCCAAGACCAACAAAACAAGAACTAATTAGCAAGGACCAAAAGAACAGATTTGACTATGATTAATGTTCCATTGTGAATGGCTTCTTAATCTCTTTATCTCTCCGTTGAACATTGAACATACTTTCAGTTGGTATCTTGTTTTAACTTTTCCCTCGGATGTCAAAAAACTGTAAAAACTCTTCTGATAAATTTCTAAGGAAACTCAAAGAATAATGATTCTGTAGAAAATATGTCATCTATGGATTGATCTTACTACTTAGAATCATAGCTAAATACTCTGCAAAGTAGATTTGCTGAGTTTCTTTTTGTTGTGCTGTAGTTATTTGCATAGGTTCCATACTCAATACCTCTTATTGTACCTGTGTAAATAAAACAGGCCAAGTACAACAAAACATACTATATCATAAATAATATATAAATAATATAAATAATAAATAAATAATATCAGTCCTGGTTTATGGACATTTTCTCACAAGGAGAGAGTTGGCTTACCGAAAAGTTAACAATGTTTATGGCCATATTGGAACATGTGGTTTTAGACTATGTTTCAGTGTACTCAAGAGGTAAAAGTCTCAGCTTCTGGACCTGTCCGAGTATAAAACTAAATCAGCTTTAATGGACAGATATCTAAAAAACATTGCAAACATACTTCTAATGAGGATGCACAAAAGATAAATCAGCAAATAAGAAGTCAACACCAAAATAGGAATTTTGTCGTTGCAAAGACAATAGAGCAGATGACAAAGATGTGCTGCCTGGATGCTTGGAGTTTCATGTGGCCTCATGGTCTGGGGAAGCAAGTCATAGCCCTAGGGCTTCAGAAAAGGCTTGGCTGATTGGGCTCACACTGATGTGAGTGAGTTGTTTAATAAAAGATGCTGTTTCCATATTACTTACTATGATAATGATGGTTTATAGTTTTAACTTATCTGTATGATGTGTTAGAACTAAGTATTCTAGGGGTGATGAATAATGTGCACTTGTAGCATTATTGAAAACTTTGTTATTCTGTAGAAGAAAAAATCATATGGGATGGATGACACTTGTAAGATGTGCTAAGTAAACCCAAGCAGCTAGTAGGTAGAGCACGTATATGTTACACATAGAAAGAAAAGAATAAACATACCATCCTAATATTCATGAAATAATAAATATACATGATATTAGGAAGCATTACTTATAAGAAAACCTAAATACTGAGGATATACAAAATATGTGTGAACATTCAATGTTCATAAGGCCTCAATTTGGCCAAACATTGATATCACACCCATCACGACCTATTGCATTCTCTCTCCAAAAAAAATAAAATAAATAAAATAAAACCTATGGTTGTTCCATAGGCTAATCAATGGACTACAGCTGTGGCCAAGTGTACTTGCCCCTGTCCCTGTGTCTCTCTGAAAAGTATGTATTATTAGCTCTAGAAATTTCTACCTGTGGATCACCTTGTGCAAAGCTCAGTTGCGGTCTTTACAAATCAGAGCCTCAGTGGTGAAGACTGATGCGGCAGAAATAGAGAGGACAGGTGAGTTCTGAACATGTTGGGAGTCAGGTGCTGTGGCTCTTCCACCCCACCTGCACCCTATTTTGTGTTTCATTACTAGATCACTTCCCACTTGCTTCTTGCTATGTATTTTAAATTGATTTAACAACCCACGTGACCTGAGCATTAATTTAATCTGTGAGTCTTTGTGTTGTATGACCTCTGGGATAGCTTGCCTGGTAGTGTACTAGGTCTATGCTGCATCAAGATAGTTTTCCCCAGACAGATGGGATCCAGGATTCTGGAAACCTTGGCCAGCTAACTGTGATGATCATGTTCCACTGCTAGGCTCCCAAAGGAAATCTATGTGGAGTGTCCGAGGGCCATCCACGAAATCCCACCTGTGAATTTACACCCGTGGAATTCACAATGAAGCCTTATTATGGGTTCCCAGTGTGCAAGGCCATTTGGGACCACAGGTCCTTCTGCTTAGATTGAGTGTCCACCCAAACTGACTAAGTGTCCTCCTTATCCCCCAGGCCATAACCAAACTTCAGCTTAAAGGATCAAGGAGAAAAAAACCCCAACATCCTGGAGACAGTGGGTCAAGGATGCTAGTGTACTCTGCTTACTCCAGCTCTCCCGGGGAAGCCATGTAACCTCTTCTTGTACCTGTTTTCTGGAATAAGAGAGGATTCCAAAGAGAGAGTTCACCATATGGACTCAGAGTTCCAATCCCTTTTGTGTCTACCATAGCTGTTGGAAAGCTCTGGCTCTTAGCACCAATGCCCTGGGGGGTAAGACAAGGAGCCTAGCACCCCACCTGGTGGTCTGTATTGTATTAACACCACAATAGGTTTTTGCTAAGAATCTGTGTGCTAAGTAAGCATTATGAAAAAACTTGATAACTCTTTTTATTTTCTCAAGGATTCTGCAAATGGTCCCAAGATTGGATACTATACAAGGGGACCCTTCTTTGGAGGCCTGTTGGCCTCGGTGACTTTTCAAGTCCATTCAAAATATTAGGTCTTAAGAAACTTTCATCATTTGTATTGTCACACAAAAGACATTAGGGGGGTTCCCATAGGCATCAACTTCAGTTTTCATGATTTAGTTAAGAAGCACCAGTTTCTCAACTATATGGTTGCAAGTTCAGTTGCTGGGGTATATTAACCATACGTGATTGTGTAAAGTACAAACTTCATTTCTAGCTCTTCCACCCATAAATCACTTAGAAAAATGACTCATGTGCCTTTATGATCAGTTATGTCAGACGATTCACATATAGACAGCAAAGTGCATGGCTTTGTTGCCTCCTTTCTCCAGGTGACAAACCATGTGACATTTTACAAAAATGGGTCCTGAAAGAGAAAACTGGCCAACAAAGATAAAAATGTGGTAAAAAAAAAAAAAAAAAAAAAAAAAAAAAAAAAAAAGCAGTAAGAGGGAAGATGAAATTCAAACTGAGTGTAAGGGGAAGTTGCAGAAGTCCTACCTGAGTATGGGGGTAGATTTATCACATTGGAGAGACTCAGGCAGAGAAGCTTCAGGAAGGCAGACCTGCTGACAGGAATGGGGGAAAACTTCTCTTTAAAAAGCTCTCAGGTGTGTTTCATGACAATGAACACACAAAGGATAAAATTTGGGAGGCTGATCCAGACTTAGAGAGGAGTATTTGTCATACTCCAAAGTGTGGAAAAGATGCATGCTGCATATTGTACATTATACAAGATGCAAGCACAGTTTAAACTACGTCCAGTAAGTTTTCACAAAGAAATAAAACATTTTCTTGATGCTTCTAATGTTTAAATTCCAGTGTACTAAATAAGCATCGGTTTTACATTTCCCGCCACCTCCTTGTATATTTATGGCTGGCACTAAAAGAGTTTTTAATGTTTTGACAAGCATTTTTAAAGTTTATGGAAATGGTCATCATTTTCCTATTGATTATTACGATCACTTTGCACAATTTCTGCTTGCTGGATTGTTTCTGGGGTCCTGCACAACCATGCAAAGTGCGAGCTGTCTGTAATCTTTCAAGTAGGACTGCAAACGCCTTCAAGATGCCTTCAAGAGCCAGGAAAGAGAGGTAAAGGAGAGAAGCAGGAAGATAAAAGGTGACACTTGGCTGTGAACTCCTTGGCTTTCGTGGGCAGTGGTAGAAACTGTCCCCTTCCTAGGAAGCTTGGTTGTGGCTAGAGAGGGCAGCCTCTGCTCAGCCCTGTGGAGGCTGCCGGGAGAAATGCTGGCCAGCGTTGGCTGATTTTCTAATCCTTCAGGAAATACCTGAAATCTGGATTGATGTAGGAAATATCACAATTTTAAAACAATGACAGTTTGGAAGGGTGAGGAGTCAGATGATTAAGAAGCCATAATGCTCTCCGCTCACTTCCTCGTGAAGAAAACCTGAACTTCCAGCTGCTATGTCTCTGGAAGACAATCCACCACTTGAATGCATGCAGGGCACCCCAAATGGGGGACGCATAAGCATGGGTTTGTTATCATCACATCAGCTAGGTGTTGTGAAGGAGAAAGCAGGACTCTCAAAGGACGGAAGTAGGGAAGTTTTGCTGGGCAGTGGGGAGTGAAGGCACAGAAGGTAAATGGTCGCAGGGAGAGGGGCATGGCAGGTGCCCATAGACTTGGCAAACTACTTCTTGTTTAATGAGACCAGAAGTTGTCAAATTGATTTTCATAACCATTCTTAGATATTGGAGGGAGATTAACCATCTGGAATTTCTATTTAGACAAATAATAGCAACTTTAGCTCATACAAATGAGGACTGTGAGTTGGAAAGAATCCTAGTGGCCACTTAGCCAATACCTCAACCAAAGCAAGAATTTCCTTTCAAAACTCTTGGCTGGAGACCAGCCGGCTTCTTCCTGAACCACTCTCAGGTTCTTGCTTCCCCTCCAGTAAGTCTGATTGGCATCGTCACTTACATGCTTCTGAGGTGCAGGAACAAGGCAGGTTCTCAGCCAAGGGTATGACTGCCATCTTGTTCAGTGACAACAGATGTTTGCGAATGGAGGGTTTGATGTGAATATGGCACAATGGCAAAAAGGGGATCTGGAGGGCAGAGATGATTAGGAATATAAACATATCACTATTTTCAGTTTGAAAAGAATATTCACCTGATAAGGAATCATTTATGAGTTTTGAGAGCTGAAACCAATTTTTGGTGAAGGTGGCCATATGTAAAGAAAGTCACTGCTCTTTTAGAGTAATTTTGTATCTTTGGCTCTACAAAAAAATTGCTTCCTTCAGAAGTTGTATTAACAATGTTGCAGAAAATTTAGAGAAAACAAGCACAATCCTATACATAAACATACTTTTTCTTTTGCATCTTTCTGACCAACCCTTGCTCGAACACACACATAATTTCATATAGTTGCCATCAAAGGGTTCATATCATTTGATTTTTGTCATTCCCCTAAACATCAATTTCCCCCTTCTTTCTTGTTAATAAAACCATTATCTTGCCTCCTGTGTGGCAATGTGCTCAGCCCCAGACAGTGGTAAACCAGTTGTGGTCATCCTGTTCCCCATTTTCCCTTACAACATCACAGAGAGAGGTGATCTGTGAACGAGTTTTGGCAAAAAGACATAAGGAATGCCTGCTGCAGCAATGGCCACTATAGCCAAACTGTGGAAGGAGCCTCGGTGTCCAACGAAAGATGAATGGATAAAGAAGATGTGGTTTATGTATACAATGGAATATTACTCAGCTATTAGAAATGACAAATACCCACCATTTGCTTCAACGTGGATGGAACTGGAGGGTATTATGCTGAGTGAAGTAAGTCAGTCGGAGAAGGACAAACATTATATGTTCTCATTCATTTGGGGAATATAAATAATAGTGAAAGGGAAAATAAGGGAAGGGAGAAGAAATGTGTGGGAAATATCAGAAAGGGAGACAGAACGTAAAGACTGCTAACTCTGGGAAACGAACTAGGGGTGGTAGAAGGGGAGGAGGGCGGGGGGTGGGAGTGAATGGGTGACGGGCACTGGGTGTTATTCTGTATGTTAGTAAATTGAACACCAATAAAAAAAAAAAAAAAAAAAAAAAAAAAAAAAAAAAAAAAGGAATGCCTGCTGCGAGTGCTTCGGGGAATATTCTCATTTTCATCATAAAAGAGTATTCTCTTATTCCTTTTTCCTGCATTGACCATAGTCATGATGTCTGGAGTTTTGACAGCCATCTGTGACCAGGAGGAAAACTCTGGGGAATAACAGATGTTGACCTTGAACCAACAATAACACTGAATTTCTTGATTTCTGAGAAAAATAAATGCTATTTCAGCCACTATGTTTAGCTTGTCTGTTACTTGCAGCTGAATATAATCCTAGTTGATTAAAGTATTTTGTTTCTACTTAACTTCTTATTCTCTGTAATAGGTCATCACATTTATGTGTCACATTTGATATGTCATAATTTAAGCTAGTTTATTATTGAGGATTTAGATTGTTTTTATTCATTTGATGTTATAGCCAAAGATTTAACAAGGATCCTTGTGCATTTAGCTCTTGATTTTTATCAGTACTGTGTTAAAGGCTGTGAATGTTTTGATGGCTCTTAAAGTGTTTTTGCAAAATTGCTTTTCAGAAGGATTGTATAGGGGCACCTGGGTAGCTCAGTCAGTTAAGCACCTGCCTTTGGCGCAGGCCATACCCCCAGGGTCCTGGGACTGAGCCCCCCACATCAGCCTCCTGCTCAGCAGGAAGTCTGCTTCTCTCTATCCCTCTGCCCTTCTCCACCCCACTCCTGCTTGCTCTCTCACATGCACTCTCTCTCTCTCAAATAAAATCTTTTTTTAAAAAGGATTACATAAATGTACCATGCCTCCAGCGATATATAAATAAATTCATTTTGCCATAATTTTTATCAGCAATCAGTACTGCCATTATTTTTTGACTTACCCTGTAGGTATAATATGCTACTTCAAATTTGCTTTAGTTCATGGCTTAGGTTTAATAGGAAGAAATTAGTGATTTGTGTGGCAGGGCTGAGAATTGGCCCAAAGCTGTCTGTGAATATGCAGGCTCTTTGCTCCCCTGTGTACATCATCTTTTTTTTATTGCAAGGGTTTGTGCTGGAGAGCAGGACCCAACCTTAGTAGGCCTCCTAGCTCTGCTGTTTGTCTGCCCTCTACAAGGGACCCTTCTGCCTGAGAGCACACAGAGACCCTCTCCCTGGCATTGGTTGTGGTTGCTGGGGGAGGCTGGAGGCCTCAGTAATAGTCTGCTGAAGAGGCAATGACTTCTCTAAATGGCTCCATGAAGAAGGAAGAGAACAGTTCCCCAGAGAGAACCCATCATGGAGTGGCAGCATAGGGGGTGGACATGATAGGGCAAGGAACCTGTGAGCAGGTGGCCATGGGAGGAGGGCTCTCATCAGCCAGGCCTGGTCCAGGAAACTGCCAGTCCCTAAAGCCCAATCCAGCCCTTTGTAGAGCTTGTCATCCACTGGACTCCGTGCCCAAGGAGGGTGAGCTAAGCAAGCTTGGGGACGAGAGTCACAGGGCCATAGTGTTGCTCAAGCCAAGGGCTCCAGTAACACACAAAACAGCACCCAGGGCTCCCATCCTCAGTTTGGTCACAGCTCCAAGCTCTGATGAGGTTGTGCATGATCACATGAGCTAAACTTCTCACATCATTTCTCTGCTTAAGAACCATCACTGGCTCCCTCTTGTCTGTGTAGCCCAAACCCCAGAACATAAGGCCTTTCAGGAAGTGGTCTCACTGACTCCTCAGCTCCGTGCCACTTTCCTCTCTTCCCTACCAATTTTTCTGTTTCCTGTAATAGCAGACAGTCCAGCCTTGCTGATGTATTTGACATTCCCAAACAACACTGTTTGCTTTCAATGCCTAGCTCAGAGGTTGCCTTCTCTGGAAGTGCATTCCCTGACTCTCCCACAAAGTCCCAGGGAAGAGCAAGCCACTTCTTTCCATGTGCTACCTCCCCTGTGTGGCCCTGGTATTTTGCCAGCACTTCTGTCTCAGCCCTTATCGTACTGTGCATAGGGGTCCTCTCCAGTTTGCACTATACTGGAGAGGTCCCTGCAAGGCAGAGCCCTCAAACTTTTTCAACTTTGTATTCGTAGCATATCGCATAAGACACAACTCATGTACGCCACCCAACAGATGCTGGCTTCGTTAGTGGTATCTTACAGCTCTAGCTTGTTTGAGGATAGAAGGCTTTCTTCAGTTGTAATCATATTCTTGGTCAAAAGGCTACAAATGTCCCATCCCATTTTCATCGTTTCAATTTCTGGGTCACCAGCAAGGTTGGATTCCAGTGGTTCTCAACCCTGGCTACACACTGGACTAACTTTTGGAGCTTACAACACTTTACTAAGCAGACCACAGCACAGAACGAATAAGTCAGAGTCTGCTGGTGGAATGCAAGCCTTTATGTTTTAAAGACTCCCCAAGTGATTCTAATATACCCCTTTGAGCTGAGAACTATTCCTTTAAATAATCCTGAGCAGTTGATTTTAAAAAGCTTTTTCTGTGTGCATACTATGTTGCAAGCACCATGTTAGTGGTGCTTCCACTTGGAAATGGGGTGCGGTGGGGTCGGGGGGAGAGGAGGAGCCTCAGAATCTCTATATTAGACATAGTGTCTGCCCCAAAGACATTGAAATCCTCACATTTGCAAGAAGCAATAGGAAATGGTCTAAGATGATATCTAAATTATATGGTTTAGATCAAGGTTGCACAATGGTGGCATTTTGGGTTATATAATTCTTTGTTGTGGTGGGCATTGTAGCATATTTGGAAGCATCTCTGAATTGAACCCACCAGACATTAGTATCAATCAATACCCCCATTACCAGTGTTAATAACTACCAAACAGTGTTTCCAGAGAGGATCAGATGTCCCCTGGGAATGAAAGCATCCCCTGGTGAGAAACACTGATTTTAATTTAGGTGCTGCATTTTAATAAGGCATGTAGGTGATCTGTACCCACAGTAAAAGGTCTAGAGCAGTGGTTCTCAAAGTGAGCCTCCAGCTCCCCAGTAGCATCACCTGGGAGCTTGACGAGAACCTGTATCCTGGGCCCCATCCCAGACCTACTGAATCCTAAACTTGAAGTCCTCTGGGCAGTTCTCACGGACATTCAGTTTTCAGGGCTGCTAAAAATGTCTGGAGAGAAAAGAAAGGTTGGATGCTTCAGAGCTTTTGGAAAAATTCTTCACAGAGTAGAAGTATTTCGAGTGAAGGAGGCAGCATGAGGAAAGGATTTTCAGATGGAAATTAGCCTTTCCTCTTACAAGTCTTTTTCTTCTTTAATTTTTTCTGTAACTTCCTGTTTTCTTTTTTCTATTCTGGGTAGAAAACTATACTCTCGGCTATCTATACTCTGTGGTGCGTTCGTCACCTTGCTCAGGTATTTTTTTGAGAATCTCAATGAAACAAATGATCACTTACAAAAACATAGCAGTGTGTTTGAACAGTTGTGCACAACTATATATTAGCCATCATACACATGTATCAGTCAACATATGTTTATAAACATATTTCTCATTTACATGGGTTTCATATTGTGAGTCATTTTTAAAAGATTTTATGTATTTACTTGAGAGAGAGAAAGAGAGTGGGAATGGGAGGAGAGGCAGAGGGGGAGGGACAATCTCAAGCAGACTCTACACTGAGCAGGAAGCCCCACGTGGGGCTCAATCTCACAACTCTGAGATCACAACCTGAGCCAAAATGTAGAGTCGTCAGAAGAGTTGGACACTCAACTGACTGAACCACCCAGACACCCTGTGAATCATTTGTATGATGTTAATAACAGCCCCGTAAATTGGTGGGTTGGTAGAAGTCCAAATGTTTCTATGGCAGATCGATCTCACATCCCAAATCTATCCTCAATCCTGCAGCTAGAGTGACATTTTCTAAACCAAAAATCTGATCCCTTCATTCCCTCATTTAAAGCCTTTCATTGGTTTCTCATGCCCCTCGGGACAATATCCACACTCCTTAGCATTTTTCAGAATATCTTGTACTACCTGTCACCTACTTATCTTTCTGGTTTCATCTATCAATTAAATCATGGGCAAAAAGAAAAATCCATGATGAACAAGATAAAGATAGGCTATCCGTTGTTGTTTTATGACCCTTTGTTATTGTATGATGAGAATTCTAATCAGCCCAATGAGGGCGATGCCAGAGAATCTTATGGGAGCTGACAGAGGCATGAGGCATACAACCAGACTGCACAATGCAGGACTTCACAGGTATTCATGTTTTCTGATTGTAGAGCTTGTGTTCACTTCTGCTTGATGGGATCTACGGGAACACTTAGGTAGTGTATATAAGGGTGCACATTTTTCCTTTTGCCTTGGGCTCTCGTCTGGCCCCACATGGTGCTGATCCAGCTTGGCCCATTCTCCTATTCCATCTGGAATATCCAGTGGAGGCTGATCAGGGAAGCAGGGGTGGTGATGTGTGTGACAGGGATAGAGAGTCAGCCAGCTGACTCTGAGCCATCCAGCTCCCCTAAGGGCGTTTTACCTTACTCCTCGCCACCCCACCCCTCACCCTTGGCCTCTTGACTCCAGCCATCCAGAGCCATGAACAGGCCCCTCGTACTATGGTCTGGCTCTGTTCCAGCCCATGCACCACCCTGGATCTAGCCATGCAGAGCCATGAACATGCCCCTAGTACTATGGTCTGGCTCTGTTCCGGCTCATGTACCACTTGTCTCCTGCTGAGAAGTCCTTGCTGTGGTCTTAGAGCTTGGCTAACTCCTACTTTCACTTCACTCTTGATTAAGGGCTGCTTCCTCTAGACACACTTTCTGGCCCCGAAGGCTTCAGGATGAGGTCAAGTGCCCTTCCTGTTTGCACTGCAGCACTTGGTGCCCAGATGTGAATTGCTCACAGCTCCTCAATGGACATGCCTGTTGGTTAGTCTCTCCCAGTTGCTTCTCCTACCTCCCCGGAACTGGGTGATCTGTAAGGGAAGGGGCCGCATCCTGCATGCTCAGGCCCCTGAGTCTGGCCCAGTGCCTGACACACAGCAGGTGCTCAATGAGCCATTCACTAAATGAATACATGAGCAAATGGATACCTGGCTCGAGGGGCTTTTAATCTACAATGAATAGTACACTTCTTCCCTCGAACTAAGTGAGTTAGTAACATCAGGCTGCATTGTTTGTGTCTTAAAGTACAGTCAATCTTGGTCTCCAGCCTATGCTGTCTTTTCTTCGCTGTTCTTTCTGGGGGTCTGCGTCTCCTTATGGGAAAATGAGTGGCAGGGCATCACCAAGGCACCCAGTGTGCAGCCTGCTATGCCCAAGCCCCTCGCATGCCACTTTTGTTCTCCAGCCTCTGCGCAAGCAGCAAAGCCTCAAACACCCTCACAGTAATGCTTTCTCCAGAGACAGACTCATACGTTGAAGTGACAAAGAACACACTTTCTATATCTGCAGCAGGCATTACCTACCACTTCTGTGGAGGAAAACCAGTATGATGTGTTCAGAAAAGAGGCTGCTGACCCCAAATGTGTTTTTCCAGATGTGATTAAAGATCTCATTTCTGCTCATTTGGAATTCAGCTCATACTGAGCATGTGCACAGACATAAATGTACATGTACCTGCACACGTATCATAAATGTACCCAAATATATTTGTGTGTACTGATACATGCTTATATGTATGTATTTACATATATGTGCATCTATGTATGCAAGTGTCTATGCATATAGAGCCATATACATCTGTATGATATGTATATATCCTTATATAATTATACAAAGATTGTACACATATATATAGTCTTATGAAATTTTAATAATTTGGGATGCCTGGGGGGCTCAGTGGTTGAGCATCTGCCTTTGACTCAGGATGTGATCCCGGGGTCCTGGGATCAAGTTCCACATCAGGCTCCCTGCAGGGAGCCTGCTTCTCCCTCTGCCTATATCTCTGCCTCTCTCTCTCTCTCAGTCTTTCATGAATAAATAAATAAAATCTTATAAAAAATTTTAATAACTTAGGTCAGGGATCAGCAAACTTTTTTCTGTAAAGGCCCATGATTAGGGTATCAGTAAATATCCTATCAGGATCAGATAGTAAATATCTTAGGTTTTGTAAGTGGTACCATCTCTGATGCAACTATTCAACTCTGCCATTTATACTGTGAAAACAGCCATAGACATCACATAAACAAAAGAGCTTGGCTGTGTTCTAATAAAACCATATTTATAAAACCAGAGTGGGTTGGATCAGGCCCACCAGCCACAGTGTGCCAAGCCTCTTCTTATATACGATTGGAACATTTGGTTGATGTCATTTAACACAAAATTACCTAAGGTTTAGGATAACATTGTAATGTTATTACCCATAATAACATAATATGATATTCTCATATCAAATTCTATGGCACAAATTCTGTGGCCAAGAACATAATGTGTCTTCTGGATAACAGAATTTAATCCATAAAAATCATGAGAAGAATGGCCCCTGTTACAAAAGAGTTTATTCAAACTGTATGCATTCTTCATTTTTTCTTTTTTTTTAAGGGTTTTATTTATTTATTTGAGAGAGAGAGCATGAATGGGAGGAGTGGCAGAGGGAGAAGCAGGCTCCCCACTGAGCAGGGAGCCCAATGCAGGCTCAATCCCAGGACCCTGAGATCATGACCTGAGTTGAAGGCAGATGCTTTACTGAGGTGCCCTCTTTTTTGTCTATAATAATTATAATAACACTGGCAGGTATTAGTTCTCTACATATTGCTCTAGGAGACAAGGTGCACTGTGGTCATCTATAGTTCCTCATCTGTTCAGAGGATGGATGCTTTTTGCTTTCTTGTACTTCTCCATAGGAGACACAATCAATATTTCATGTCTTCCACTTACAAGGACTGAAAAAAACCTGCCAGGGCAATAGTGCCCTTTAAAGACAATCAAATCTTTCAGACATATGACATTTTACTTTTGGATTTTGGATCACATTCAAGTTTTGCCACACAATCCCTTGACCAGAGTGAAAGCAGGACACTCGGCTCTACCCGGTACAAGACCAATCTAGAACAGCTCATGCAGAAGTGAGAGCAGTTGCCAGAACCACTCACGGCTGCCTGAGGCAAGCAAATGACCAGAGAGAAATGACTGAGCATGCTCCAATCTGAGCAGGATTTATCTCCAATTAATTAATTAATCTCATTCCTCCTGAAATGAGATGTGTGGTTTATAGTGCTCACAGCCAGTACAAACTTCTGCAGCTTAAAAGACTCAAGTACAAAAGCAGTTGAAGATAAGTTAATGTGGATTGTAGCTCCTGCACATTTTTCAGTGGTTAAGACTGAATGTTTAGACTTGCTTGCCATTTACTTTTCTGTTACCAGTAGATTGAACTGTAGAGGGGAAGGATTGGCGAGCCACTTCTTGACCTTTTCCACAATATTGAGTCTTTAAAACATTCTAGTTTTTCCCAGAACGTGCATTTCTATTTTTTTAATTGAAGTTTGATTTGCCAACATATAGTATAACACCTGGTGCTCATCCCATCAAGTCTCCTCCTCAGTGCCCGTCACCCAGTTATCCCAACCCCCGCCCACCTCCCCTTCTACTACCCTTTGTTCATTTCCCAGAGTTAGGAGTCTCTCAGTTTGTTTCCCTCTCTAATTTACCCACTCAGTTCCCCTCCTTTTCCTTATAATCCCATTCACTATTTCTTCTATTCCCCATATAAGTGAAACCATATGATGATTGTCCTTCGACTGACTTACTTCACTTAGCATAATACCCTCTAGTTCCATCCTTGTTGAAGCAAATGCTGGATATTCATCATTTCTAATGGCTGAGTAATATTCCATTGGATACATAAACCACATCTTCTTTATCCATTCATCTTTCGATGGACACTGAGGCTCCTTCCACAGTCTGGCTACTGTGGACATTGCTGCTATAAACATTGGGTGTAGGTGTCTCAGTTTTTCACTGCATCTGTATCTTTGGGGTAAATCCCCAGTAGTGCAATTGCTGGGCCATAGGGTAGCTCTATTTTTAACTCTTTGAGAAACCTCCACACAGTTTTCCAGAGTGGCTACACCAGTTCACATTCCCACCAACAGTGCAGGAGGGTTCCCCTTTCTCCACATCTTCTGCAACATTTGTTGTTTCCCATCTTGTTAATTTTCACCATTCTCACTGGTGTCATGTGGTATCTCATTGTGGTTTTGATTTGTATTTTCTGATGGCAAGTGATGCGGAGCATTTCTCATGTGTTTGTTGGCTGTGTGTATGTCTTCTTTGGTGAAATTTCTGTTCATGTCTTCTGTCCATTTCAATGATTGGATTTTTTGTTTCTTGGGTGTTGAGGTTGATGAGTTCTTTATAGATCTTGGATACCAGCCCTTTATCTGATATGTCATTTGCATATATATTCTCCCACTCTGTAGGTTGTATTTTAGTTTTGTTTCTTTTGCTTTGCAGAAGCTTTTTATCCTGATTAAGTCCCAATAGTCCATTTTTGCTTTTGTTTCCTTTGCCTTCATAGATGTATCTTGCAAGAAGTTACTGTGGCCAAGTTCAAAAAGGGTGTTGTCTGTGTTCTCCTCTAGCATTTTGATGGATTCTTGTCTGGATGGATTTAGATCTTTCATCCATTTTGAGTTTATCTTTGTGTATGGTGCAAGAGAATGGTCCAGCTTCATTCTTCTGCACGTGGCTGTCCAATTTTCCCAACACTATTTATTGAAAAGACTGTCCTTTTTCCAGTGGATATTCCTTCTTGCTTTGTCGAATATTAGTTGACTATAGAGTTGAGGGCCCATTTCTGAGTTCTCTATTCTGTGCCATTGATCTTTGTGTCTGTTTTTGTACCAGTACCACACTGTCGTGATGATCACAGCTTTGCAATACAGCTTGAAATCTGGCATTGTGATGCCCCCAGCTCTGGTTTTCTTTTTTAATATTCCATTGGCTATTCAGGGTCTTTCTGATTCCACACAAATCTTAAGATTATTTGTCCCAAACTCTCTGAAGAAAGTCCATGGTATCTTGATAGGGATTGCATTGAATGTGTAAATTGCCCTGGGTAGCATAGACATTTTCACAATATTTATTTTTTCAATCCATGAGCATGGAATGTTTTTCCATCTCTTTGTGTCTTCCTCAATTTCTTTCAGAAGTGTTTTGTAGTTTTTAGGGCATATGGATCCTTTACCTCTTTGGTTAGGTTTATTCCTAGGTATCTTATGGTTTTGGGTGCAACTGTAAATGGGATTGACTCCTTAATTTCTCTTTCTTCAGTCTCTTTGTTAGTGTATAAAAATACCACTGATTTCTGTGAATTAATTTTGTGTCCTGCCATATTGCTGAATTGCTGTATGAGTTCTAGCAATCTTGGGGTGGAGTCTTTTGGGTTTTCTATACACAGTATCATGTCATCTGCAAAGAGGGAGAGTTTGACTTCTTTGACAATTTGAATGCCTTATAGTTCTTTTTGTTGTCTTACTGCTGAGGCCAGGACTTCTAGTACTATGTTGAATAGCAATGGTGAGTGGACATCCCTGTCGTGTTCCTGATCTTAGGTGAAAGGCTCTCAGTTTTTCCCCATTGAGAATGATATTCACTGTGGGCTTTTCATAGATGGCTTTTAAGATGCTGAGGAATGTTCTCTCTATCCCTACACTCTGAAAAGTTTTGATCAGGAATGGATGCTGTATTTTGTCAAATGCTTTCTCTGCAGCTATTGAGAGAATCATATGGTCCTTGTTTTTTCTCTTGTTGATGTGATCTATCACATTGATTGCTTTATGAATGTTGAACCAGCCTTGCATCCCGGGGATAAATCCCACTTGGTCATGGTGAAAATAATCTTCTTAATGTACTGTTGAATCCTATTGGCTAGTATCTTGGTGAGAATTTTTGCATCCATGTTCATCAGGGATATTGGTCTATAATTCTCCTTTTTGGTGGGGTCTTTGTCTGGTTTTGGAATCAAGGTAATGCTGGCCTCATAAAACAAGTTTGAAAATATTCCATCCCTTTCTATCCTTTGCAACACCTTTAGTAGAATAGGTATTATTTCTTCTTTAAACGTTTGATAGAATTCCCCTGGGAAGCCTTTTGGCCCTGGACTTTTGTGTCTTGGGAGATTGTTGATAACTGCTTCAATTTCCTCGCTGGTTATTGGCCTGTTCAGGTTTTCTATTTCTGCCTGTTCCAGTTTTGATAATTTGTGGTTTTCCAGAAATGTATCAATTTCTTCTAGATTGCCTAATTTGTTGGCATGTAGCTGCTCATAAAATGTCTTTAAAATCATTTGTATTTCCTTGGTATTGGTTGTGATCTCTCCTTTTTCATTCGTGATTTTATTTATATTTTTTGTGTGTGATTTTATTAACTTGAGTCTTTTTTCTTTTTAATAAGGCTGGCTAGGGGTTTACCTATCTTATTAATTCTTTCAAAGAACTAAATCCTGGCTTTGTTGATCTGTTCTGCAGTTCTTCTGGTCTCTATTTCATTGAGTTCTGCTCGAGTCTTTATTATCTCTCTTCTGCCTTGTGTAGGTGTTACTTGCTGTTCTTTCTGCAATTCCTTTAGGTGTGAGGTTAGCTTGTGTATTTGAGTTTTTTCCAATTTTTTGAGGGATGCTTGTTTTGTGATGTATTTCCCTCTTAGGACCACTTTCACTGTATCCCAAAGATTTTCAACAATTGTATCTTCATTTTCATTAGTTTCCATGAATCTTTTAAATTCTTCTCTAATTTCCTGGTTGACCCATTCATCTTTTAGTAGGATGCTCTTTAACCTCCATGTGTTTGAGTTTCATCCAAATTTCTTCTTGCAATTGAGTTATAGTTTCAAAGCATTGTGGTTTGAAAATATGCAGGGGACAATCCCAATCTTTTTTTTTTTAATTTTTATTTATTTATTTATGATAGTCACAGAGAGAGAGAGAGAGAGGCAGAGACATAGGCAGAGGGAGAAGCAGGCTCCATGCACCGGGAGCCTGATGTGGGATTCGATCCCGGGTCTCCAGGATCGCGCCCTGGGCCAAAGGCAGGCGCCAAACCGCTGCGCCACCCAGGGATCCCGACAATCCCAATCTTTTGGTATTGGTTGAGACCTAAATTGTGACCCTGTATGTGGTCTATTCTGGAGAAAGTTCCATGTGCACTTGAGAAGAATGTGTATTCAGTTGCGTTTGGATGGAAAGTTCTGTATATATATATATGTGAAATCTATTTGGTCCAGGATATCATTTAAGGCCCTGGTTTCTTTGGTGATGTTCTGCTTAGAATATCTGTCATTTGCAGAAAGTGTTGTGTTGAAGTCTTCTACTGTTAGTGTATTATTATCTAAGTATCTCTCTACTTTGGTTATTAATTGATTGATATACTTGGCAGCTCCCACATTAGGGGCATAAATATTCATGATTGTTAGTGTGCTTGTTGGATAGATCCTTTAAGTATGACATAGTGCCCCTCTTCATCTCTTACCAGAATCTATAAACTTTAATTTATCTGATATGAGGATTGCTAACCCAGCTTTCTTTTGAGGACCATTTGAATGGTAAATGGTTCTCCCACCCCTTCATTTTCAGGCTGGAGGTGTCCTTAGGTCTAAAATGAGTCTCTTGTAGACAGCATATAGATGGGTCTTGCTTTTTTATCCAGTCTGAAACCCTACATCTTTTGATGGGATCATTTAGCCCATTCACATTCAGAGTAATTATTGAAAGATATGAATTCAGTGTCATCATATTACCTATTCATTCCCTGTTTTGTGGATTGTTTCTTTGGGCTTCCTCTTTCTTTTACAGGTTCCCCCTTAATATTTCTTGCAGAGCCGGTTTAGTGGTCACATATTCTTTCAGTTTCTGCCTATCCTGGAAGCTCTTTATTTCTTCTATTCTGAACCGACAGCCTTGCTAAATAAAGTATTCTTGGCTGCATGTTCTTCTCATTTAGGACCCTGAATATATCCTGCCAGCCCTTTCTGACCTGCCAGGTCTCTGGAGATGTCTGCTGTTAATCTGATATTTCTCCCCATATAAGAATCTCATCTCTTGCTGCCTTAAGAATTTTCTGTTTATCTTTGGAATTTGCAAGTTTCACTATTAAATTTCGAGGTGTTGAACAGTTTTTATTGATTTTTTTTGGGGGGTCCTCTCTGTCTCTTGGATCTGAATGCCAGTTTCCTTCCCCATATTTGGGAAGTTCTCAGCTATGATTTGTTCAAATATACTTTGTGGTCCTCTCTCCTTCTCAGCCTCTTCTGGAAGCCCAAGTAGACGTAAATTCTTCCTTCTGAGGTTATCATTTATTTCCTTAAGCCTTTCCTCATGATCTCTTAATTGTTTTTCTCTTTTTTCCTCAGCTTCCTTCCTTACCATCAACTTGTCTTCTATGTCACTCACTCTTTCTTCCACCTCATTAACCCTAGCAGTTAGAATATCCAGTTTGAATTGCATCTCGTTTAATCTATTTTTAATTTTAGCCTGATGAGATCCCAATTCTTCAGTAACAAAGTTTCTAGAGTCCTTTATACTTCTTTCCAGAGCCACCAGTAGCTTTATAATTGTGCTTTTGAATTGACTTTCTGACATTGTATTGAAGTCCAAATTCTGCAATTCTATGGCAGAAAGTATTGTTTCTGGTTCTTTCTTTTGTGGTGAATTCTTCCTTCTAGTCATTTTGTTCAGTGCAGAGTGGCTATATGAGTGGGCTGAGTCAAAAATATCAACCATGACCTAAATAAAATACACCCTATATGATTCCAAAGAGATCAGAGACCAGAAAACAAAGAAAAAGAAGATCAGAACAAAATAAAAGGACCACTAAAGTGAAAACCATATTTTAAAACAAAGCAGTAAAAATAAAAGGCCAAGAACCACAAAGAAGAAGAAAAAAGAAAAAAGAAAAAAGAAAAAGAAAAAAAGGAAAAAAAGTAAAGAAAAGAGAGAAAAAAGGGGAGCGGGCTAGGGGTGGTGGTGGTGAAGAAGTGGGAGTGGAGAGAGAATGTAGTCTATGTGAGGGGTCCTAGAGGGTGATCCTCTTGGTTCTGAGTGTATTTTGTTCTGTATGTTAGAAGATGCTCAGTCCCAAATTTATATAAACTAGCAATACTTATAGAAAGCCCCAACATTGACCACCAAAATATAAACAAGATAAAGAGGGGAGCAGAATGGAATGGAAGAAAGAGAATATAATCTCACAGAATGAACCAGCACAGTATTCCACTTGGTTCTGGGTGTATGTTGGTCATGTTTTAGAAGGTACTAACTTCCACCATTGTAAAGCAAAATGAGGCAGAAAAAACAAAAAAACAAAAACCCATATCTTGTCTATCTACCAAATTAAATTGAATACGTTGAAAGGAATCCAGAAATGAAAAATATATCAAAGACATGTAATTGTAGAAATATGAAAGTCAAAAAGGAAAAAACTTAAAAATGAAGAGCTGTTAAAATATTGTAGTTAAGGTGGGAAAAGGGAAAAAATTTTGGAAATTTTTAGTCTGATAGAAAAATGAGTCATAATGGAAAAAAAAAAAAAAGGACGTTCTAGTTCTATACTATTTTCCCTCAGTCCTTGAGCTTTCCAGTGCTGCTTGGTCAATAAACTTGCTCTTCCCTTGTTCTTCCAGCTGGTCCTCTGGGGGAGGGTCTTCTGTGCTGATTCTCAGGTGTCTATGCCTGGGCAGAGAAGCCCCATCCCCTGCCAGATGCCAGGCTCATTGTGAGCTGTTTATCCTGTGAGGCCTTTGTTCCCTAGCAGCCATGCCTCTCCTAGGCACAAGGTGAAACAAAGAGGAAAAGCATAATGGTGGCGGCCAGATTTCCAGCTCTGGAGTCGAGCTCCCCATGAGTAACTAACTGCCCTCTCCCAGTCCCCACTGGACTAGATGCTATTGGGCCGGCACTGGTGTACTGATCTGCACAGCTTGGGGGCGCTCAGTGGCAGGAGAGTTCTCACTGTCCTGTGCCCTTCCTGCTTCTGCCTGTCCTGGGAGAATGCAGGATTGCTGGCTTTGTCCGCTTGGGCGTCCTGAGATCGAGGGCCCTGTGCCACTGGAACCATGCTCCCAGGGACTGCCTCTCCTGAAGGGAACGGGGCACAGCCACCTTTATCCGGAGCCACCCGCCTAACCCACTGGCTTCTCCCAAATGCCCCGAGGGCTGCACACTCCAGCCCTTTCCTGAGATCAGCCCACAGTTTGTGGTGAGCTTTCCCAGGGCGCCCCTCCTCTTATAGTGACTCTGTGAATCTGGAGGCTTCACTGCCTCTCCTGCGATTCTGCCCAATTTCCTGCTAAGCACTTTTCTGTCTGGGAAAACTCCAGCACGGATTTTAAAGTTCCCACTTCTCCAGGGCTGGGCTTTCTTGTTCTAGAGGCTTTCGCCACCCTGCTTTAGCCCGGCTCCTCATGGTGCCCCTCCCCCACTTGATTCTTATTTATTATTTATTTTTCGCTTTCCTACCTTGTTAGAAGCAAAAACTTTCCTCTCTGTAGCATCCTACCTGTTCTCTCTTTAAATCTCAGGCCGAATTCCTTGCTGTTCAGGATGTTTTGAAAGTTATTTAGGTAAGTTTGTGGGGCCAGGTGCGTTGAGGACCCCTACTCTTCCGCCATCTTGCCCCTCCCTAGAACATTCATTTCTGAAACACAATACTGGTCATCCAGCAATTGAAGAAAATCGGGGAATGCATTTTGGCTTCAGATTTTAAGAGTATCTTTAGGTAAGAGAAGTCTCAAGATTTATTTTTATTTAATTCGTCCCTCCACATTGGTTGACAAATCTGTCTTTCAGAATTAATACACCCCAGTTACTACCATCGCCTTGAAAGGGAATGTTACTTTTCATCCCAAGTCTGATTTGTTTACGCCTTCCCTCAAAAGCAGTCTTTTTCAGGCTCAGGTGTTTCTAAAAGGTAAGTGTAAACTACAGGTGCTGATTTGTTCAAATCCCATTTCTGAAGTCACATGTCAAAAATATTCTGATAAGTCTGACCTCCATGTAATATTGCTACTTTCCACTGCTCTTTCCTCTGTGAGACAGAAGCAGCTGTAGTTGTATTTCATAAATGTCAAGTATAAAATAGTGCCCTTCTCCAGACAGGGAGCAGCACATCTTGAAAAGGAGTAGCTAAGGAGCACCACACTAACAGAAATCAAAGTGGTGATGTTTGTATCATCTCAACTGCCCAGGACTTACAATTTCTGAATAGCTCAATAGAGCAATAATCATGTCAGATAAAGCCACAGTGATATCCAGATTCAATGGAAGGAAATGAAAGATGGGAGTTAAAAATGGAAACTCTGACACAGTCTGCTTGTAGAACGATGGAGATGAAGAAGAACCACCTAGCTGGTGAGCACAGAGATGCTTTAGACAGTCGTGCAACCAAAATCAACCAATCAGAGGCGACCACACACTCTTTATATCTTATCGTACCTGCCTTGTCCCCCACTCAGTATCTCCACTGCAGTTGTAATTGGCCAGGAGAGGATAATAGCTTCTACTTTATGGCCAACCACTCACTGCTCATGCTGGGCTTGTCTCCACACAACTCCACCAGGTTTTCTCCTGCCAAGGAGAGAGTGGAAGGCCTGAACACAGTGCTGGTTTGATGATGGTCTCATCAGGATAAGGAAAAGTGCCTGGCCAAGCCCGATGTCCCTGCACAGCCTGCCGATCACAGATCCCATTATGCAAGGGGTCACCAAGTGTGGAGAGGAGGCAGAAAATTGAGGGATGCTGTTTTAGACTTTGCAAGGGTTGTTTTTGGAGAGAAGACATGGCAACTTTGTGTTTGGCATCTGGTGTGTATGTGTGTGTGTATGTGTGTAAATCTTCTATCTTCAAAAGGAAACAAAATCTTTTTCAGTTTTTTCCTTACATGCTTTAGTAAGTAAATAATTTATTTATTTAGAAATAAATTCTTATATTTTAATTAAGTAAGTAAATAATTTAAGTAAGTAAGCTCATTCAAAATTAAGCTCATTCCCCAAATATATTCAAGCACCCCTCCACACATACACACATCTGTATCACCTACTCCATTAAACCCGACATCATGAACTCTTCCATCGGTAAGCCATAGCTGATAGCTTTGCACCAAGAGAATTTCTCTTCTTATGTCCTCATTTGGTAGAACCAATGGGACTTGGAGTATCTACACCTGTAGCAGTTCTGTCACACTGTCTGGTCACCTGAGGTTGATGAAAGCCTTGGAATTCTCATCTATGAAGGTGGAACCCATCTTGGGTTGTCCCCAGACTTGGGCCAGGCTCTACCTCAGTCAAACCAGATATAGCTCAAAGCATCCCTGAACCAGATTACAAATCAACTGAGTAGAAGACAAAATTCCCCTCCTCCTACATACTCCTACCTACCTACATAGACCTTCATATGATTTATACAACAGTGATATTTTGAGCTCTCATTTTCCTATCTGTACATTTCAAAATATCCCCCAAATAAGCGGTGCTTCTAATTTTTCACATAAAAGAAACATAAGACATCTATATGTCTCACTTTAATCAATGAAAACAATTATTCTTAACCATGAATAGAGTCAGAAAACATAGCCTGTCATAAGAGGGGTTTAAAAAATAAAATCTCAAAAAAAAAATCTCTACGGACATGTTTTTTCACCAAATGAAAAATATGCCATAATTGAGTTCTTCACCTGCTTCTCCTCTTTCATATGATCTTCTCTTTAGGGTTTGTGAACTCTGGGATCCCAGTCTTTATACAATGTAGGTCTCCTATCATGGTGATTCACTAACTTGGTGCTATTATCTCAATGTCTGTGTCTCCCAAAATGCATATGCTGAAACCCTAACCCTTGATGTGATAGTATTTGAAGGTAGTACTTTGGGAAGTGCTTGGGAGATTAATGCCCTTATAAAAGAGACCCCAGGAGGACCTGCTACATCTTTTTCCATGTGAAGACACAGCCAGAAGATCCAGGAGGTGGATCTTCACCAGACAATGGTGCCTTGATCTTGGACTTCCCAGCCTCTAGAAGTGTGAGAAATGAATGTCTGTTGTTTGTAAAGCACCCAGTCTACGGTAGTTTGTTATGGCAATGTGAACAGACTAAGATACTTGTTGCTCGTTAAAAAAATGTTTTCAGATAATAAAAGTAATAGAATATTTAGAAAATGAACAAAATGAAACTCTAGAATCCCATGCCTAACATAAAACTGTTATAAGTTTTATATAGTTCCTTTCAGACTTTAAATGTTTTTTGTTTTCTAAGTAGGCTCCGTATCCAGTGTGGAGCCCAATGCAGGGCTTGAACTCACAACCCTGAGGTCAAGACCTGAGCTAAGATCAAGAGTCAGAGCTTAACTGACTAAGCCACCCAGATGCCCCTCCTTTCAGACTTTAAAATTTTGAATCCTTGAGGATATTTCTGTTAAACAAAGATGGGAGCTAACTATATAAAAATGAGAATAACACAAAAAATCATGAAAGGAAAACAAATGAAGTAATCTCTAATCTCTGCACCCAGAGATAGCAGTTAACATAAATGAATTTGGTTTTTATTTATATCAATACCTACTTTTAAATGAATTCTTTCTCATTGCTCTTATGTGTGTTCTCCATTCATTCATTTGTTCATTCATTCACTCATTCATTCAATAAACATTGGTTGAGCACCTACTATGTACCAGCTAGCATTTCACTGGTGTGAAAACAATGTGCATGTTCTTACAATGCTTGTAGCCTAAGGGAGAAGATAGACCTTAACCAAAAAATTACTTTTTTTTTTTTTTTTTGAGGAATACATTGTATTTGTCTATTGGCCTTAAATTAAGTTTCATCTCCTTTTCAAACCTCTGCCATAGTCCCATCCCCACTCATTCTAATCTCTGTCTACTTTTTGTTCATTAATACCTGGCCATCACAATTCAAGTGGCAGGTGCCTGGGGACTGTTCCCACTTGCACATCCCACCCCATATCCTCCAAAGGCAGGTGAGTCACTGAGCGTGAAGGCAGCTCTTTAGAGGACAGACTGTACCCCCGAGAGGCCTTGCAAAATCTTCTGATAACACCTATGAGAGCTTCCAGATTTCTGAGAATCATAGTAACAAGAAGGGGAGGCTTTGGAGCAGGAAGTCAGATAGAGCTACTACGTCCAGCACAACTATCTAAGGAGCAGGGCTGAGAAAGAGGAAGTATTCACTCTTCTTTATTTGGCTGCTAGGCAGCATTTTACTTTGGGGAAAACAAACAAACAAATTTTTCCGTGGCTGAAAGCCTGAAGGAACTAGAACTCAAAAGCTGTTGGGTGCTGCTGCCCTGTGCCCTGCGGCCCTGGAACAGAAGCTGTGCGTGCATCTCAGAGCCAGGGTCTGAGCATGTCCTCCTGTCAATCAGAAGCTGGGTAGAGTTTGCCAGAGCCAGGGGCCTGGGGCAATTATCTGCTTCACTTCACTCAAGTGTCTACTCTGCTTTGACTATGGAGACATAGATCTTTTCATTGTTGTTTTTTAAATATCTTCCTAACACTGCTGAAGAAAATGGCCAGTATCTTAAAATTTTCAACAGACAAAAAAAAAAAAAAAAAAAAAAAAAAACCTATTACATGCAAAGTGCCATGAACAGGGGATGCTCCAAGTTTGCATGGAGCGCTGGACCTCAGAGTCTATCTGAGTAACGATCAGTACCACAGAGGATGTTGTTTATTTAATGGCTCCTGGCTTTCCTCCCGGTTGCAGGGCTGAGCACAGAGCACCTGCCAATTCATTTTTACATCCTCAGTGCGTACACAGCGCCTGGGCCATTGTGAGCACTCAATACTCTGACAAGTCCTGATGTGATAAACTGGGAATGGGACATACCGGAAAATGCTAGCCCAGGTGAAGTAAGTGGGTTTCCTCCCCTGGACACACAAGAAGATATGACCCAATGAAGTTTCACTTGATGGCCAAAGCCATTATTTTTATAATTATTATTTCATTCCTTTTTTGCTTCTCTAAAAGCCCTCTGCTTTGTAAACTTATTTCTTTCCCCCACACACTTCTGTCCATTACCCCTTCCTCTCCATCCATTCCCATCTTCCTTCTTGGTGATCTGGGCCTCCTTGGCTTCAGCTACGATCTGCCTCTCCATCACTCCCAGATCTACATCTGTGACCAAGTTTTCCTGGAGAGCCCCAGGTCTGACCTTCCCTCCCAGAGGCAGTGGGACAAGGGATACATTAGGGTCCCCTTTGGATCAGAGTGGGTCTCCCAGGGGAGTGAGAGGGGGTGGGGTCCTGTGTCTTTAGGGTCACCCAGAGGGCAAAGCAGAGAGAAAAAGTGGGTGCTGTGGCACTGGGATGGAGGGGAGAGTAGCAGGTACCCAGGGAGCCTGCAGGGGTCCTGGGAGGGCTCAGAGGGGGGGGCTTGGTTCAGTGCAGCCTCTTCTCTTTTGCATTTTGTCTATTCCATGAGCCTGGATGCTGTAATTTCTGCATGGAGCCTAGTTTGTAATTAAAAGTGACCAGAGGCTATGTCTGAAAGTGACAGAACAATATAGGCTGGCCACTCTTGACCAGAAGCAGAGAGAACCTCCCCACACCACCATTGGGAGCAAAGGGACAGTGGGAGAAAGCAGAGTTGCATTTTGAGATGAGCCACACCACAAGGTAGCCAGAGCTGGTGCCCTCGGGTACCCTCCTGTACTCCTGGCCCGTGCCCTTCCCTGCCACCTGCTGCCTCTCCCTGCACCTGTGTCCACTTGGCCTGCCTGCCTCCATATCCCCCAGGCCACTGAGATGCCCAGCTGCTCCTCAACACTTGACAACCCCATCATCACTTGCCACAACATCGCTCAGTGTCTGGTACCTGCCTGCCTTCCACCTAGAGAGCAAAGTTCCTGCTGCTTTGTGTGGCTTTCTGGGCCCTCCACAACCGCCATCACTACCCCCATGTCCTCTGTCCCCGCCAAGAGGACAACTTCTGCTCCCTGAAGAACCCCAGGCACCTTTGCGCTTACTCTTCCCCAGTCACCCTCTCCCATGTCCCACCACACTTCAGTCTTTGTGGAAGTCCCATGTCATCCTCTGTAGCAGCATGTCACTGCTCATGAAGCCAGGGCCACTCTTCCTGGACAGAGCTGCCTCTACCTCCCTTCATCCTGAGGGTTTCACTGGCACTTTATTCATTTCCAGCGAAGGGCACTGTGCTCCAAACTGGGATACCATGGTAGGTAAGTCATGGTTTGATCCTGAGGACCTTCAGGCCACTCAAGATACTGGGATGCTGACAAGCAGAGAGGCATCATGACAGTGACAGTGACTGGAGTGGGGGTCAATTACAATCTGACCTGGGTTGCAGTCATAATACACAATCTTGAGATGATGAGCACACACATCCCCTCCACCATGTAGTGAGCTGCTGTTCTGGGACATTCCCAGGACCAGGACCAGGATCAGGTTTTCATCCCATTTGCCTCCTCCAGGAGTGCCTTATACACAGTAGACCCTCCACAAGGGTCAGTTTATAGAAAAGGAAAGGGGGCACCTGGGTGGCTCAGTTGGTTAATCATCTGCCTTCGGCTCAGGTCATGATCCCAGGGTCCTGGGATGGAGCCTCACATCAGGCTTCTTGCTCAGCAGGGAGTCTGCTTCTCCTTCTCCCTCTGCCACTCACCTACTTCTCTCTCTCTCTCCCTCCCTCCCTCCCTCAAGTAAATAAATAAAATCTTTAAAAAATAATAATAGAAAAGAATTCCACCTTCATTTGTGCAGTGACTTACAGGTATCCAAGCACTGCACATGCTCTTCTAACACACTCCTCCAAGACAATGGGTCTCAAGTTCAGCGCCTTCCAGAAACTCCTGTTTCCGGGGTCCCAACCCCAGAGACACTGCTGTAACTCCTCTGGTGGGGGCTCAGGCATCTGTATGTACAAAACCTCAGCTTTTCGGGCATCCACCACACAGCCAGGATCGAGGAGCTCTGCTCTTGTCACGGGGGCAGGTGTGACCTCCACTTAGCGTGGGGGGAACATGAAGCAGAGAGAGGTTCCCTGACCCACTAGGGCTCATGCGGCTTATGAAGGGTGGAATTAGGATGCTGACCCAGGAGAGCTCTGGTCCTCACCTCAGGGGAGGCAGTGGAAGCAGCAAAGGGAGCTCTGATCACTGTGCAGGGGTCCCACTGCAGCACCCTGTTGCTCTGCGTTAGCACCAGGGATGCTGGCCTCACGGGGGAGGCATACCATTAGCTAAGGGAGCCCAGAAGGGAAGCATAGCTTGCTGGGGCCTGTGTCAAAAACAAGACAAGACCTGCTTCCTTGTGATAGGTCAGACAAAATACAGCATTCTTTGCCTGACAACTTTTATTGTGATTAATGGTTTCTGGGAATTCACTTGCCCTCTCCCAGTGACTCAATCCTAGGTACTCTAGCCTGAGGTGTTAATTTGGTTGATTAAGCAAAAGGAATCTCTTAGAAGTGATCTTAAGACTCCAAAGGCCAAAATTTCCCAGAAACATTCATTTCTGCCAATTCCAAGGTCCATGAAATAGTTACTCAATTTTAACTTTCATTGAATTTTGTTCAAAATCGTGAATTAAAAGAAAAGAAGCCATAAAACTAGTTACCACCTAGACAGCTTGTAGGTTATGAATAAGTTGAATTCCAAAGTGTGTAAATCAGTTGTTTAGAATGCATAATATACTTTCCCACAGAAACCATGTTTTGTTTCACTTTATTTTAAGATTTTATTTACTCATGAGAGACACAGAGGGAGGCAGAGACATAGGCAAAGGGCGAAGCAGGCTCCCTGTGGGGAGCTCAATGTGGGACTCGAGCCCAGGACCCCGGGATCACAACCTGAGCCAAAGGCAGATGTTCAACCACTGAGCCACCCAGGTGTCCCAGAAACCATATTTTAAATGGTGATAAAGTTCTCGAGTTCTCCTGTATAGTTTGTCTAATGCATGAGATGACTAGGAATAGTAAAAGAATGAAGAAATCCAGAAATTCTCCATGATTATTTTCTGGGAGAAAAGCAGAATAAGGAAAGAACTATATTTCCAGCAGAGGTAGGGTGGAGAGGGCAATTGCCCGTCAATTGTCTCCAAGCAACTGAGGAGCTAAAGGAGCACAGCCTTCTGCCATCCAAAGCTAGATGGAAATGCCAATGGAAATGTGGTCACACGATTTAATATATTATGTTAGGTGAGTGTACACAAGCATGTGTGTGTGTGTAAATATGCACACACGTATATATTATACTTATACACACATATGCATATGCTCATGTATACATATATGCATACGTATTTACACATACACAAATACAGTTTTAGGGGAAAGGATTTCTCAGGGAGGAGCAGGTTCCCAGGATCATTTGAAGCATGCTCTGGCTTGTGCTTTATTAAAGAACACAAAATATGCAAATGTAACATGCATGTAGATCCTTTTTTTTATTGCTGTTTTTTAATTTTTAAAATTTTTTTTTATTTATTTATGATAGTCACAGAGAGAGAGAGAGAGAGGCAGAGACACAGGCAGAGGGAGAAGCAGGCTCCATGCACCGGGAGCCCGATGTGGGATTCGATCCCGGGTCTCCAGGATTGCACCCTGGGCCAAAGGCAGCCGCCAAACCGCTGCGCCACCCAGGGATCCCACATGTAGATCCTATACTAAGGAAAAACGCTTTGCTTAGATTCTATGTGATACAGAATAAGACCATGCAATTTACCTCATGCACCACAGTGTAACACAGAGTTCCTTGACAGACTTTTGCTTTGCAGAAGAGCAGGTTAAAATTTGGCTCTATGAGTATGTAATACAGTCCAGAGTTCAGATAAAAGATCCAAAGTCATATGCCAGTGATGCATGGAGTCTTGGCCATGTGTCTCATCCCTAGTGTCTCATTCAAGGATTCAAAGACTGGATTGTGGGATACTAGTTCACACTCACTAGGCTGGAAACTGAAAAGGACAGACAATATCAAGTGTAGGTGAGGATGTGGAGAAATTGGAATCCTCTGATGTTGCTGGTGGGAATGCAAAACGGTGCAGCCACTGGGGAAAATGATTTTGCAGTTCCTCAAAAAAGTTAAATGTAGAATTACCATATGATCCAGCAATTCCACCCTTAGGTACCAAAAGAAAAGAACACATATGTATGCCTAAAGACTTAAATATGAATATTCATTAGCAGCATCTTCCATGACAAAATACAGAAACATCTTAAATGCCCATGAACTGAAAAAATGGGTAAACATAATGTGATACATCCATACAATGGACTATGACTTGGTCACAACAATGATGTATTGACACATGCTACAAGATAGGTGAGCCCTGAAAACACCATGCAAAGTGAAAGAAGTCAGACACAGAAGATTATAGATTGTATGATTCCGTTCATATGAACTGTTCAGGATATGCAAATATTCAGAGATGGAGAGCAGATTAGTGGTTGCCCAGAGCTAGGGAAGGGGGCGGGGAAATGAGGGACTGCTAACGGGAAAGGGGTTTCTTTTGGGGGGTGATGAAAATATTCTGCAATCAGGTAGTGGTGATGGCTGCACAACTTTCTGAATATTTTAAAAAGTATGGAACTGTCTGCTTCAAAAGGGCAGATTTGATGGGATGTGAATTATATCTCATACAACTTTAAAACAACAACAACCTGGGACTCACAAGATCCCTGCATCCATGGAAGGGTGTTCCCAGATCACCAGTTATTCTCTTATCTGCAGAAGGTGAGCTGATTAAGCAGCACCCCACTGTCAATCACTAGAAACCTTAGATTTATTCCCCTCTCCTTTTATTTCAGAGGTAAGCATCAGCAGAACATGCTCCAGCACAGAATGAGGTGTTCATTAGAACACACAGAAATAGCATCCCACCTACCGAATATCTGTCATCTCTGTTCAGATTACTTCTCTCTCTTTCTTGCTCTCTCTCTCTCCTTAAAAAAAAAAAAATCATCAAATACATGTAGATCCCCAACAGGATGCTGTAACTTTTGATTGGATAATACTCAGGTCATATTCTCTGAAAGCTCAGTGATTTTTTTTTTCCTGGAACCACAGTATGTCAGTGGTGGTCTGAAGACGGTGGGTGGTCCTTGACTAGTCAGTAAATCAAGTGTTGACAACTCCCTTGGTGGCAGTGCAGGGTAGGGCAGGGGAGATGAAGGAGGAGGCCGTGGGGTGGGGAATGGGGAGCTGGGCAGGGAGAGTCTGTTCTACTGGAGAAGGGCAGACACTTTTGCACAAGGGGGCTATTATAGGAGATAATATAAGCTGGAAATCTGGATTTTTAAAAAAAAATCTGAAGTTTTCATTTTGTAAATGCATTTTTTTAAACAAAGTATTTGTGGGCAGAGTTCCAAGCGGAGGCTCCAAGTGTGTGACCTAGGCTCTAGGTGGTCTCTGCCCTGGTGCTTTTGTGCGACTGACATGAGAATTTCAAATCAGAAAGTGAGTGTTGACATGGTCCTGGAAGTTGATCTAGTTCAACCTCCCACTGCATATTAAAATCTTGTCTATGACAGATGGCCATTCTGCATTTAAGTAAGTTAATAATTCAAGCCAGAAATGTGGAGTTTCTTTGGGGGCTTCTTAATAAAAAGAACTGTAGGTTATGGGTTAGGTAGGAAGGTGGAGGTAGAGCTGGATTGAGGGCGTCAGGCCTCATGTATGGGCTGGAAGGGGCTTCAATGTAGACTTTTTTTTTTTTTTGGATTACTCTCTCTTATGACCACCTTAGTATTTTTTTTTTAAACCCTAATTCATTAAAGTGTATCAGCATGTGTGGGTCTTAGTTTTTCTGAATTCCCAAAAGGAAATCAAATTTTTGACCTGGAGTGGCTCTCAGAACTACTAATGTCCGAATTCCTCATTTTACTAAGATCCATAGGCTTAAGCTCTTTGCTCAAAGAGTGTCAGACATTGGTGGCCAAAACCTCCTGTCATTAATATTTCTTTCAGCGGGTCGAGAGTAAGTCATGAATAGGATCCAAAGGTAAGTATGATCATGTTGAAATTTCCTGTAGACTTTTGCAACTGACTCTCTCAGCACTCATGTTTTTTTTTCAGAGATATAAAGATTTATAAAAAAACATAAAAACCCCAAAGCCAACAAAACCCCCTATTTATTTGACTTTTTGAGCTATCTTAATGGAATCTTGGGATAACATACAAAGTTACTTATTCATAGAACCCACTAGAGATTGATTACTCGTGATTCTGAAGATGGTATTGGCATAAGCTGCAGAGATCTCCACAGCTCACTTCACTGGTTTCCATCTTCCCAATAAAACCCATTTGCAAGCTGCTGCCAAATGTTGGATTAACTTGTGTTTTGCTTCCTTTATTTGCCATCTGAGGAGACTCAAAAGAGAGTGGGAAGGATAAGGAGGAGACATGAAGGGCTCCAACAGTGAATATAGTCAGTCCATCCTAGCGTAATTGAAATTGTGTGACATTTGGCACAAACCACTAGGAGTTGAGTTCTTTTGGTCACTAGAGATAAGGAGAAACAGGGCCCAGCAACAAGCAGGTGGATCAACAGCAAGGGGCCTGTGGGATCCTGCCTTTGGCTTGCATGGTTGGGTCCCCGCCCCCTCCCGGTATAGCACCTACATACAGATTTGACAAGCCAAAATAAGAATACAAATGCAGGCAGTCACCATGACTCCTTATTAAATATAGAGATAGTTATGAGCCAATTAAAAGTCAACAGAGAAAATAAATAAATAAGTAAAAGTCAACAGAGGCTCAGTTCCGGTAATCATCAAGATTTTCATTCCTCCCCTGCATTTATACTGGGTCCTTCTCTTTAATTATACAGAGTCGCCCTCAAATATTGAAATGATAGGCTGGCACACCATTGCTTCAGCAGGGGATCAGAGCTTTTGAGCTTTATCATTCATGGTAGCCAAATGCTACATTTCAGCCTGTTTCTGCTCTTAATGCAGTTGGGAACCTTTGAAACCCTTTGTGGGAATCCAAGGTAGGGGGGGAAATAGTCTGGCAAATTCTGACAAGCATCTCTTCAAGAGCACATTTGTACTCTGCTAAAAAGCCCAGGCCAACTGCTGCTGGGTCGTCATGGCAACAGACATACACACCATTTACACATCAGCTCCTGAAATGAGCAGGAAATCACAAAACCTTTCTGACATGAGAGGAGGTATCATCCATGCAGCCTAATGAAATGGTGTCTTCTGTTTTCTAAGGGGCTCCAGCAGGCATGCTTCCCTCCTTATGTCCTCTTTGTAACCCCGTGGAGAATTCATGGCATCTCCCCCACTCTGGGCAGACTTCAGGACAATTCAGTTAGTCACATTTAACAAACCCGCATTTCCTTTTCAAAGCCTGTTTACTAATTGATGCCAAACAGTATTATAGTAATTGGAGAAAAGAAAGAAGTGCCTCTCTTGCTTATTCCTCCTGGAAATAAATTTCCCTAGCTTTCCATGGAGGTTCTGTGGAGCACTCTTCTGCATGGGGGGGCGAGGAGGTGGGGGAAGTGAAGGTCTTTCATATGCCTGCAGAAAGAGGGGCTAATCATGGCTTAAAAGCCTTCTCTTGAAAATGGACTTCTAAAAATACTAAGTAGCTATTCACTCAATTCTTCCCAAGGCATAGAGCCTTAACAATAGGATGGACCTGTAGGAAATAAATCCACAACAATGGAAAATTTAGACTGTGGGGAAGCTGGATCCCTCCAGGTATACCTCAGTGATTTCAAGTGGAGGAGAAGGATGGAACACATCCCCTCCATTAGCCTGGAAGGGAAGCCACGGGAGCTCTATTCATAAGAAGTAAAATTAGCTGTACATTCAATTTGCATGACATTTGTTATTGCAATAAGCATTCCACAGCATGACTTAAATGCCCCCCCAGAAATACCAAAGAGGAAAGAGAAGGAAGGAAAAGAAAGGGTTTGATCCATTGAATTGCAAATAGTCATGAATCCAGGAACATCTAGCAACTGACGATGCAATGAATGTCAGAAGCAACGCACAGCTAATGAAAGTTCCAGGGCTGATGGGGATAAACTTTCCTCCACCGTTCCATTACTTTTTTCTTTCCTATAATTATAAACATTCATCACATAAGCTCTGACTTTAAAATGTCAAACTGTCTCCTTGTAGTTTTCGTTTTTCACCTTGCAATTTAAAAAAAAAATAATTTTACTGATTCCAATTTTTATTTCAATAACAATCCCAGGAAAAAACCCTAGGGATAAGGATTCCTTCACTGTCTGGAGGTATTATAACACCTGCTAGATACTGCACCTAAACACAGTAGGTCAACAACCTATAGGGGAGAAAAGCTTAAAGAAACTAGATAGTTTCTCCCAGAGATTTCAAACTGTCATCCAGTCAAGTGGCAGACATTTTGGGGGGTTGGGGAAGGTAACACAGTGTTAAAAGAAATGACATAAATGCCTTTTTGTGTCTGGCTCTGCAGTTTGCCACAGAGACCCCATTACAGGATGTATTTATTTAATGGTTAATTTTGCTCTACTGGTTATTTTCCCTTTTGTCATTTTGTAACACATGCCAACCCTCCGCCTAGTTTTTTTTCTCTGAAAAAATGAAATGAATATATGAAGACTCACTGGTACTGAAAAAAATCAAGGTGTTGACAGAAATATGTGGTGATGTTTACTTTTTTACTTTTTCTCTGTAGACACTATGTAGGACAATCATAATTGATTTATTCTGAAGAGTTACTGTATGGAGAAATGGAAAAAACATCTCATTTTGCAAGGAAGAGTAACAGCAGGAGGAGCTCAGTTTTACAAAATGTAGAGTCAGGGATGCACTTCATACCTTACCTGATTCTATGGTCTTCTTGTGTACAAATGCTGAGCTTCTACCATGAGCCAAATATTGCCAAGCATAAGGTTACAAAGAGAAATAAAATCAGATTTGTACCCAAGAAGCTCACAGTAGGGAAGAAAGAAATGAAATTTCATTACTGTATAGTATGAAGTAAAATTGTCAAATAGACATAAACCCTGGGAAAATCCCAAAGGTGAAAATAACCTTTATCTTCTCCTTGAGAAAAAAAGTTTGGTTGAACATTCCTCAAAAACAGTTATATTTAGTGACAAGGACCCATTTACTGGGATTTAGGTTTATCAATAAATGTTAAAAGTAGATCATTATACAAAATTACTTAATTAGGAGCTATGGTTTTATAAAAATGTATATGACTGAACAATGTTATATCCTTGTTTCTGTTAAAGTCAGAAGAAATGTTTTGTTGGATTTAGAAAAAATAAACAAAATTAGAAAGTGGCACCACCTGGTGGTTACTACCCAAGCTTGACTTCGCAATTTCAAATATAGGAAGTCATTTTGACCAACTCAGAAGTCTTATTAATGCTTTACATAAAAGTTGCAAAATGATATATGTTCTCAGAAAATCAGAAACATAGAGAAAACATTTACAATTTTGGCCAAAGCAAGTCCAATAATATCCAGAATAATCTACCATCAAAAAAGAGAGTTTGTATTTAATATTCATTGTATAATGTTGGATTCCCATAATATAATAAATAAGATTTTCTTATTCTGTTATTATTTCTCCACTTTTTACAAGTAGGGATTCATCTACACAGAACTTTTCAACATGACTTGTTTGCTAACACTGCACTCCCCCCAGTATTTCAGCCAACAAATACTATTTATTTGTTGAAAATTTGTCCTATAGAATTTTCCACATTCTGATTTGGGCTGATTACTTCTTCACTGTGCTGCTTGGTTTTCAATTCCTTATATTTCCTATAAACTAGTAGTAAGATCTAGATAAGATCTTGATTAGATTTTAGTTCAATTTTTTTTTTTTTTTGGTAACACTACTCATGGGTGATGCTGTATGCTTCCTATTTATCAAATCCCAAGGCACATATGTCCAGTTGTCCCATTTGTAGTAATGTTAAGATGGATTGGTGGGTTCATGTGATGTCAATTGGATCCCTCCATTATCAAGTTCCCCAACAACTTCTCATTGAGAGTTTGGACATCGATTAATTATTGTTGTCCCCATCCATTATTTCATAAGAATTGCAAAAAGAAGATTTTATAAATTGTTTTATTCCTTCTAAATTTATTTTTATATTAAAGATTTTATTTATTTGAGAGAGGAAGAGTGAGAGAGGGGTAAAGAGCAGAGGGAAAAGCAGACTCCTCACTGAGCAGGGAGCCGAATGTGGGGCTCAATTAGAGACTCGATCCTAGGACCCTGGGATCAGGACCAGAGCCAAAGACAGACACCTGACCTACTGAGCCACCCATGTGCCTCTATTCCTTCTACATTTACAACATGGATTTCTTCATCATCTTCTCAGTTTGAAATAGAATTTATATAGGGGGGAAAGGACAAATGTGTGATTTACTTCTTTAAAGTATATATTGAGGATAAAAAGTTAGTGTCCGAGCAAGCTCCAAAGGGACAATGGTATTTCATGTGTTTCATAATGAATTCAGGCTGTTATATATTTGATGTATTTCAACCAATAGTAGGAATTATTCTTTTGATGCTCAAATTATCCCACCTTTGACCACTGAGTATATTTTTGACACAAATACTCTATGAATAATGTAGCAAAATTGTGAAGGCACACTATTACACTATCAGGATAAATTGCCTGCTTTCAAGGAGGGCAATTGAGCACTATGTACCAGGAAACTAAAAAGTATGTATAATACCCTTGTATCACACTTAAGTTTTTTCTATGAAAGTAATCAGATGTGAACAAAAATTGTACAAAGATATTAATTCTAATTTGGAACAATTAGAGAGATGTTGATAGACTTTGATATTTATATGATGACATATTATAGATATCATATTAAAAATCCAGTTTTTGAAGGGTTCATTATAAGGGGGATATTTTTAGGATATTATATTAATTGAAAGAATATTACCAAAATCTTGTACATAATATGATTTATTATGTATAAACATGTATACAAACAAAAGACTAGGAAGATATACTTCAAAATGTTAATAATAGTTCTAACCAGAGGTGAGGTAATAGAATATTTTTTACAGATCCCTTGTACTTCATTTATTTTATAGATTATCCCCCAATAATATATATCACATTAGATCTTATTAAAAAGCAGTTAGTATTGAAATTTATTGTGCGTAAAATTGATTTATTATTCTTTGAATATTAAACCAAAGTAAATATCTCCTTTTGTATTAGTGGAAATTGTGCAAGAAAGAAAACATTTTTTCCCTTAACCAAAAGATCATTGTGACTTAGTTAAAGAATGAAAACAGAACTGAGCTAGTTTTAACATGAAACACGAGAACCTTCCTGAGGTCTGTTATACTTTCCCTCCTAGGATCTATTTGTTGCAATTAATTACGCTTCTCCAAAAGTAAATTTTCCCTGTGCTCTCCAATGAGTCAATCTGATATTTCAGCTTGATTCCTACTGGGAATGAGGAGCATCAAAATAGATTAAGATGGATGTGTCTGCCATTTGTAATGGACTCTGCAGGGCATCTCCTCCCACTAGTTCCCTTTTTGATAGTGACAATTTTTAATTTTTGACATCCTAATGTCTAGTTGTCATTTTCAAAAGTCTGACAACCTCTGGTCCAAATCACTTATTAAGCCCTTAATTTCTGCTTTCCCTTCTTATTACCAAAGTAATAAGTATTCAATGTCAAAAAAATTAGATAACCCCGATGAACTGAAAGAAGATAAAATTCACAAATAATTCTGTCAAAACACTTCTAACATGTTGACAGCATAAATCCTATTTCCTGGATCTATAGGACTAGCTTATAAGCTCTTTGGGGACAAGATTCATATCTGGTTTATTGTCTGTCTTCACATAGGACAGTACTTTGCACATAGGACACACACTTCCTGGGTGTTTACTGATGCTGGAAGTGAACTGAAGTGGAGGAAGAAGAGAGGGAAAAGGAAAGCCTTTTTGGACCGGGCAACTGCATGGAAAAGGCATGGATGGAAGAGTCACCTATGAGTGAGGCAGGGGGAGATCAGTCCTGTCTGGTAAGAGAGATCATGTGGGGCATTCATGGGAGAAAAGTGGTAGCAGATGTGGCAAGATGTAACTGAGGACTTTGTAGTACGAGCTGTTAAGGGACCATACCGAAATCTATCCATCTCTATGAAATTCCTTAATTCCTTTATTCTTTGAATCAAATCATTGGTTTATAATGAAGGTTGGTGGCACAGGGACCTATATAGAAATAAACCCATAAATTTGATGAAATTAGATATATATCTTTTGTGTGTGTGTATAATTTACATAGAGTACAATTATCCTTTACAGTACACAGTTCTATGAGTTTTGACAAATGTATACGATAGTGTAACCTCATCACAATCAAGTTATAGAAGAGTTCCATCAAACAAAAAAGATTCCCTCAGACCTCTTTGTAGCCAGCCTCTCTATCCAACCCTTGGTGGCCAATGATTTGTTTTCTATCCTTACAGTTTTATGTTTCCCAGAATGCTGTGTGAGTTGAATCATACAGTAGGTAGTCCTTTGAGCCGGGCTTCTTCCACTTAAATAATGCATCTGAATATAATCCAAATGTATGTATCAGTTCTATTCCTTTTTATTGCCACATAATATTTCATTGCATAGATATACCACCGTTCGTTTAATCATCTACAATCGAAGGGCAATAAATACCTTTTTAATATAGCACATATAACTTTGTGCCTTCAACCAGCCAGAACGAGAATTCTAAGTTTTAGAGAGATAGGAAAGAGAGAAAATCCAAGCAGAGCATAAATTAATTTTAAAAATATAGATGTCACTATTCAGTAGATTCACTTTCAGAGAAATCAGAGAAGAATGGTCAAAAGTCTCCAAGTCTATGTGCTGGAGTAGCCTCACTGCTGGCTTCCAAAGAGGAAGGAGGGCCCTTCCTTGCCTGTACTTCCCCAGAGAATTCACTAGAGCCACCTCCCCTGGTTGAGGACCCCACAGAGGCAGAGGGGCATTGGGCTGAGCAAAGGCTGGTCTTGTTTCTAGATCCTGCCAATGTCTTGTCTTCAGTTCCTTTCCATGTTCATTGGGATCCAGTGCTATCCTTCCGACTACATTGTCCTTTGATGGCACAGAAAGTGATTTTCTATATTTCTAACTACTTATTTGAAAAGCAAAGTTACTATTCTTTCTGCCTCACAACATTTTCAGAGGCCAAATTGATGACTCTGGATTAAATGTCATTGTTAGGTCAGTAATTATTCGTGATAAAATGGAGGAAAGAAAGTCAGAAAAGATAGGGGGGACAGGAAGGATGTCAGTTTCTTCATCTAAATCTAAGGAGAACCCCTCTCTGCCTTATGCTCACTCTCACCCAAAGGTCCTGGTGTTCACGGTTGGTGGCAGTTTGAAGAATTTGACCTAAGATATAGGCAGAGGTGGAAAAAGGTGATTTAAAAGCACCTACTTTTCAGCTCGAGAGTGCTTCTAGACAAAGAAATTCAAGGAAGTGCCTGGTGGTTTTTAAATTTTCTGCTACTTGGAAATAATACCTTGGATTTATATAGAAACTATCTGCTGAGCAATAGTGCTCTGGGAGGCCAGAGCTGAGGAAACATTGGTATCATGACAATAATACTTTTATTGTCAGAAATATAAAAGCAGAAATATAAAAATATTTTTAAATATAAAAAATATATATATAAAAATATAAAAGGTGTTTAAAAAATGACAGGAACAGTCTTCTGGGGAAGATGGTAGAATAGGACGATCCTAAGCTCACCTCATCCCGTACAACTAGATAATACCCACACCAGTGTAAATAACCCAAAATATCACTCAAAGACTGGCAGAACAGACTCTCTACAGCTAAATGCAGAGAAGAGGTAGGAAGAGTAGAGATCAGTTGGGTGCTAAATGTGCTGTCCAAGAAAGGGATGGAGGCCATGAGCATGGAGAGGGGAGAGAAATAGACCTTTACACTAGGCATCCCAGGCACAGAGAACCTGCAAAGGGCAGAAATAATAAATAAAGAAAATAAAGAATTTTTCAGACAAACAGAAGTTAAAGGAATTCATCACCACTAAGCCAGCATTACAAAAAAGTTAAAGGGGACTCTTTGAGTAGAAAGGAAAGATCATAAGCAGAAGTAAGAAAGGTAGAAAGCACAAAAAGCAATAAAATTAAATATATCTTTAAAAATTAGTGAAATAATTCATGAAATAAAGGGATGTAAAGTATGATACCATATACCAAAAATGTGGGGGAGGGAGGAGTAAAGAATGGGTTCAAACTTAAGTGACCATCAGCTGAATAGAGACTGCTATCTGCAGAAGATGTTATATACAAACCTAATGGTAACCACTAATCAAAAGCCAGTAATAGATATGCAAAAAATAAAGAGAAAAGGGAATCCAAGTATATCACTAAAGAAAGCCAGCACCTATGAGAGAAGAAAGCAAGAAAAGAACCACAAAAATAACCATGAAACAAATAATAATATGGCAATAAATACATACCTATCAAGAATTATTTTGAATGTAAATAAACTAAATGTTCCAGTCAAAAGACACAAAATGATGGAATGGATAAAAAAGCAAGACCCATCTGTGTGCTGCTTACAAGAGACTCATTTCAGACTTAGAGAGACACCTGCAGATGGAAAGTGAGAGGATAGAGGAGCATTCGTCATGTACATGGAAGTGAAAAGAAAGCTGGGTAGCTATACTTCTATGAGATAAAATAGACTTTAAAACAAAGACTGTAACAAGAGACACAGTCACTACATAATCACAAAGGGAACAATTCAACAAGAAGATATAACAATTGTAAATATGTATGTACCCAATATGGGAGTACTCAAATACATAAATCAGCTAATAACAAGCATAAAGCAAGTATTCAATAGTAATGCAATAGTAGTAGGGGACTTTAACAGCCCACTTACATCAATGGACAGATTACCCAAATAGAAAATCAGCAAGGAAACAATGACTCTAAATGACACATTGTACCAGATGGATCGAACAGATACATTCAGAGCATTCCATCCTACAACAGCAGGATACATAACCTTTTCAAGTGCATGTGGAACATTCTCCAGAAGAGATCATATGTTAGGCCACAAGACAAGTCTCAACATATTCAGAAAGACTGAAGTCATAATACCATGCACCTTTTCCAAGGAAATGCTATGAAACTAGAGGTCAACCACAAGAAAAATCTTGAAAGAACATAAATACTGGGGATCCCAGGGTGGCTCAGTGGTTTAGTGCCTGCCTTTGGCCCAGAGCGTGATCCTGGAGTCCCAGGATCGAGTCCCGCATTGGGCTCCTGGCATGGAGCCTGCTTCTCCCTCCTCCTGTATCTCTGCCTCTCTCTCTCTCTCTCTCTCTATCATAAATAAATAAATAAATAAATAAATAAATAAATAAATAAATAAATCTTAAAAAATATATATTAAAAAAAGAACATAAATACATGGAAGTTAAATAACATGCTACTAAACAATGAATGGGTCAATTAAGAAATCAAAGAGGAAATAAAAAATACTTGGAGACAAATTAAAATGAAAACACAACAGTCCAAAATCTTTGGGATGCAGCAAAACTGTTCTAAGAGGGAAGTTAATAGTAATATAGACCCATCTCAAAAAGCAAGAAAAATCTCAAACTATGTAGCTTTGTATTTAAAGGAGCTAGAAGAAGAGCAAACAAAACCTCAAACCAAAAGAAAGAAGGAGTTAACAAAGATTAGAGCAGAAATAAATGATATAGAAAGTAAAAGAAAACAATAGAACAGATCAACAAAACCAGGAGCTGGTTCTTTGAAAAGATAACAAAATTGATAAGCCTCTAGCCAGACTCATCAAAATAAGAGAGGAGCCAAAATCAGAAATGCAAGAAACCAACACCATGGGAAAAAGGGATTATAAGAAAATGTTATGAAAAATTATGTGCCAACAAATTGGACCACCTAGAAGAAGAGGATAAGTTCCTAGAAACAATATAACCTCCCAAAACTGAATTAGGAAGAAACAAAATTTGAACAGATCAATTACCAGCAATGAAATGGAATCAATAATCAAAACACTCCCAACAAACAAAAGTCCAGTACCAGATGGCCTCACAGGTGAATTCCAGCAAACATTTAAAGAAAAGTTAATACCTATTTTTACCTTTTTTCGAAAAAATAGAAGAGGAAGAAAAGCTTCTAAATTCATTCTACGAGGCCAGAATTACCGTGATACCAAAACCAGAAAAAAAGACACTACAAAAAAGGAAAGCTACAGGCCAATATCTCTGTTTCCAAGATGCATAATTCTTCAACAAAATACTAGCAAACTAAATCCAACAATGCATTAAAATAATAATTCACCATAATCAAGTGGGATTTATTCCTGGGATATAAGAGTGGTTCAACATTTACAAATCAGTCAGTGTGATACGTGCATCAACAAGAGAAAGGATAAAAATCATATGATCATTTCAACAGACACAGAAAAACACTTGACAAAGTACAATATCCATCCTGATAAAAACCCTCAACAAAGTGGGTTTAAATATGCCTCAACATAATAAAGGCCATACATGAAAAACCCACAGTCAGCATCATATTCAGTGGTGAAAAACTAAGAGCTTTTCTCTTAAGGTCAGGAACAAGACAAGGATGTCCACTCTCACCACCTTTATTCAACATAATATTAGAAGTCCTACCCAGCATTCAGATAAGAGAAAGGAATCCAATCTGGTAAGGAAGAAGGGAAGCTTTTACTATTTGTAGATGACATGATTTTATATATAGAAAACTGTAAAGACTCCACCAAGAAACTACTAGAAGTGATAAATAAATTCAGTAAGGTTTCAGGATACAAAATCAATATACAGAAATCATTGCATTTCTGTACACTAATAACAAAGTAGCAGAAAGAGAAACTAAGAAAACAATCCCATTTATAATTACACCTCAAATAATAAAATACTTTAGAATAAACTTAACCAAGGAGATAAAAAGCCTTTACTCCTAAAACTATAAAATACTGATGAAAGAAATGGAAAGACATTTATGCTCATGGATTGGAAGAACAAATATTATTAAACTGTCCATATTACCAAAGCAATCTACACATTTAAAGCAATCCCTATCAAAATACCAGCATTTGTCACAGAACTAGAGCAAGCAACCTAAAATTTGTATGGAACTGCAAAGACTCCAAATAGCCGAAGCAATCTTGAAAAAGAACAAAACTGGAGCTATCACAATCCCAGATTTCATGATGTACTACAGAGCTGTAGTGACCAAAACAGTATGGTACTGGCATATAACAGACGCACAGATCATTGGAACAGAATAGAAAGCCCAGAAATAAACCCACAATTACATGGTCAATTAATCTTCAACAAAGAAGGCAAGAATATACAATGGGAAAAAGACAGTCTCTTCAACAAATGGTGTTGGGAAAGCTGGACAGCCACATGCAAAAGAATGAAACTGGACCACTTTCATTCATCATACACAAAAATAAACTTAAAATTGATTAAGGACCTAAATGTGAGACCTAAAACCATAAAAATTCTAGATGAGAGCACAGGTAGTAATTTCTCTGACATCAACTATACTAACTAACATTTTTCTAGATATGTCTCCCAAGGCAAGGGAAATAAAAGCAAAAATGAACTATTGGGAATTCATCAAGATAAAATCCTCTGTATAGCAAAGGAAATAATCAGCAGAATTAAAAGACAACCTACTGAATGGGAGAAGATATTTGCAAACAACATATGATAAAGAGTTAGTATCCAAAATATATAAAGAACTTATACAACTCAACACCAAAAAAGCAAATAATTGAAAAATAGGCAGAAGACATGAACAAATATTCTCCAAAGATGACAAATACGTGGCCAAACAGACAAATGAAAAGTTGCTTAATATCACTCATCATCAGGGAAACACAAATCAAAATTACAATGAGATATTGCTTCATACCTGTCACAATGGCTGAAATCAAAAATGTAAGAAACAAGTGTAGGCAAGGATGTAGAGAAAAAGGAACACTCATGCACTGGTGCATGCATGGTGGGAATGCAAACTGGTGCAGCCATGTGGAAAACAGTATAGAGGTTCCTCAAAAACCAAAAATAGAACTACCCAGTAATTGCACTATTGAGTATTTACCCCCAAAATGCAAAAATACTAATTCAAAGGGATACATCCACCCCTATGTTTATAGCGGCATTATCTACAATAGCCAAATTAGGGAAGCAGCCCAAGTGTCCATCAATAGATAAGTGGATAAAGAAGATATGGTGTGTGTGTGTGTGTGTGTGTGTGTGTGTGTCATGGAATATTACTCCACCATTAAAAAGAATGAAATCTTGCCACTTGCTACAACATGAAGGGAGCTACAGTAGTAGAATGTTAAGTAAAATAAGTCAGAGAAAGACAAATACCATATGATTTCACTCATGTGGAGTTTAAGAAACAGAATAAAGAAAAAAAGAGACAAACCAAAAAAACAGACTCTTGACTATAGAGAACAAACAGATGATCATCAGAGGGGAGGAGGATAGGGGATGGGTGAAACAGGTGATGAGGATTAAGAGGACACCTATCGTGATGAGCACTGAGTAATGTATAGAGTTGTTGAATCATTATTTTGTATACCTGAAACTAATATAACACTGCATGTTAACTATACTGGATTTAAAATCTAAAAAACATGTCAGGAATAGGTAAGGCAGTTCATTCTGTCCCTCCAACCCTCAGTTATACCTTAAGAAAAGGAAAAGTAAAAAATAGAGAGAGAGATAGAGAGGAAATGTAAACGCTTTTTAAAAAAATTTAAACTGAATTTCTGCGGATATAACTTTTTAAAAAACTCTTTTCAGAATATAATTGATAATCCAATACAAATTGGATTCTGGAATTGAGAAGAAAAGACCATACCAATTAAAGAAAATGCCCCTCAGGGCTTCAGAAAACCTATTTCCTGTGATGTCATGAAGATGGCTATTCCAATGTAGCTTTAGAAACATTGTTTTTGGACTCTGAGGAGCAATCGCTCTCTTTATCAGGTCCCTCTAGTGAGTTGTTGTTCAGGAAAAGTAAGAAGTTGACTTTTCCTAGAGCTCAGGACTTGGAGGATGAAAATAGGGGCTTGCATGGAAGGATGGATGTGTTGCTGAAGGACGGGATGTGTCACCGAGCTTCTTTATGACCTTAAGTGAGGTTTTGCTTATGTTTTAACACTTGGTATTTTAAAATAAATCATAAGTGCATTCATGAACAAAAAAGACACTGAAAAAATTGCATGAGATTAAAAGTTACAGAGATTGTTGATTTCTCTGAGTCACCAATGAGTCATTTTTGAAAGCACAGTTTTATAAATGAGTGCTATTTGCAGGTAAAATTAAAGGTGAAAAGTCACTCAACACTACGTAAGAGGCTGTGTGATTAGTCAGAGCTATTATGTGCAGAAGAGGGGAGCTGCTTCCCTTTGTTGTATTTGGCTGTTCCTGAGGATTTTATGAGATATATTTTCTAAAAGATTTTATTTATTTATTCATGAGAGAGAGACACACACACACACAGAGGCAGGAACACAGGCAGAGGGAAAAGCAGGCTCCCCCTGGGGAAGACTTGATCCTGATGCGGGACTTGATCCCAGGACCCCAGGATCACCACCAGAGCCACAGGCAGATAGTCAATCACTAAGCCACCCAGGCATCCCACGATATTTATATTGGTATGCATTTTGCCAATGCATAGAGGAGAGCTGAGTTTCATGATGTGAGGTCTCACTAATGCAGATTTATGATAATCCATATTAAGTAGTCTAAAGAGTACCTTTGCATAGCAGATGAGAAATGACGGGCAAAAGGGCAGTTGGGAGAGATTAATCTTCTAAAGCCCTCTGGAAGGTCAGTACATAAACAGTGCAGACACAAGAAACTATAAGTTCTTGTTTCTCCTTAAAAACAAGAAGCCTGAGAATCTCTACAAGTCAATACTTGGTATTCTGTTTTGAGCTGTCTGGTATTTTCTTCTCTCTTTCTGTACATTTTTAAAAGTGAAAAATAATTAATAAACACTTTGGAAGAAATTGGTTGTATGAATTTAAAGCATTAATTCTGTGATTTCTTTGTGATCTTTCACAGTGTAATGGAGATCAGAGTGGTCTTAAATGCAAGACTATGACCATTTTATTTATTTATTCATGACAGACACAGAGAAAGGCAGAGACACAGGCAGAGGGAGAAGCAGGCTTCTTGCGGGGAGCCCAATGCAGGACTCGATCCCAAGACCCTGGGATCACGACCTGAGCCAAAGACAGATGCTCAACTACTGAGCCAGCCACCCAGATGTCCCGACCATGACCATTTAAAGAGAGTAAATCGGGGGGAAATCATGAGGTATAGGTAGGAATTTCCTCTGAGAGGGAGCTGGAGGAGATAAGAGGCTGACGACCAGGGGGATATGACACAGTGGAGGCCGAGGGCAAGAAGGGGCAGGTCTGTCCTGTCCTGCGTCTTAAGCCCCTCTGCCCAGGTGATCCTGGGGTCCTGGGATCAAGACCCTCTGCCCTCAACTGCCTCTCCCAGTTGCTGAGGTGTGGGTCTGTCTGCTGACAACTGGGGCCCTCATAGCCCCAATGCAGCGACAACCAAGAGGAACCACTCAGGCAAATGCCACTTGTTGGATCCGCCAATCTCCTAGAGGCAAGTGTTCAATTGTTCAAATATTAAAACAAACAAAAGGAAGCCCATTAAGAAGGCCATGATACATTCTATATATTTTCATAACACATTATATTTTCAAAATAAACAATACAATTGTAAAGGTGCGCTCTAAGGCACTAGACTAAGAACAGATGTTTGTATGGTTCTGCAAGCTGACAAAATATTTTCCCCTGCTCTTCTGTCTTAACACTCATGGCTAGAGTGAGGGGTGGATTCCATGCCCAGCTGGTTGATGAGCCTGGGGAGGCTGAAGCACATGCTGGCAGGCACACTGAGACCTGGGGGCAGAGCCCCCCGCAGCTCGGGGAGGACAGGAGCTCCATGGTGAAGTACAAAGCTCTCCTCAGAGGTCAGAAAGCAAAGTGTAGAGTGTTTCCTCCACGGGAGTGGCTGGATTCCAGGTGCTGAATGGACACCTGCTGCGCTGGGTGCAGAAGGGAAGGTCTGTGCTGTCTTCTCTGTGCAGGGAAGTTTTGGGGTAACCTAGGAGCGGGTGGTGCTGGAGGAGGTCTGGTGAGCATAGGAGCAGCCCTGAATGGAGTCTGTGAATTTGTGCCGGGCGCCTGTGTAGGTCAACACATCCTGGAAGGATCTGAGTGGCTCTCACTCTGCCCTAGTTTGCCATTCAGCTGAGCCTCTGGGCCAGTGCAAGGAAACAATGTCAGAAGCCACCAGGATGGGAACCCACTGAACAAGTAGGGGGAGGCCAGTTTCGTGGGTCAGGGGATGGCCAACTAGGTCTGGAACCCTGGAGGCTGACCCCGGAGGGCAGGCCAAGCTGGCCTGAGTTCATCTAATTCTGGAGGAGACACAGGGGCACCTGTCTGCTGGAAGCTGGTTGCTTGCTCCAGACAAGTGCCAGGTCTGAGTCCAAGGGTTGGGTGGCCAGGTTTCTTTCTCGGTGGTCATTACCACCTTAGTCTGGCATAGAAAAGAAATTAGGAACTCAGGGTAGCTATTCCACAAAGATTTTAACATTTTTCTAGTGTTTTCCTTATGTGTATTTCTCAGATTCCTGAACGTTTAGCATAGCTCTGGAGACCCAGTGCCCAACAGATGCCGCACAGCCCCCCTTTTACTGCTGGTGGACATTGCCAGGCCTGGAGCCCATCTTGGGGAGTCCCCCAGAGCTGTTTGCCTTTCAGTAGGGCCCAAACTTTGACACCGGGGTGCACAGTGAGGTGAATTTTTTCAACAGACAGCTCAGAAGGCTGGAAATATTGCTAGATTGGGGGTCCGTTGATTTTAATCAAAGTCCTGGCAGTAAAAGTTTTAACAGTGAAAACCAGCCAGGATTGTAAGGAAGTGATTTTGAATCTTGGCTGTATCCTATCATTAGTAACTGTGAGGCCCATGCAAGCCTTTCAATTTCTCTGAGCCTCCAAGTCCTCCCCTGCAAAATGGATATAATGATGACCAACCTCACGGTGGTGGCCTGAGCAGTAAACAAAAGAATGACAAAGACAGCATCTGGCATGGTGCCTGGCACAGGTCCTGTCCCGGGGAAATGGCAGGTGTTCCCTCTTGCTTTCTTTCCCAACGTTCATTCCCGCGCACATGAAAGGGAATCCAGAGGGCAGCCCCACTGGCTCAGCGGTTTAGCGCCGCCTTCAGCCCAGGGTGTGATCCTGGAGACCTGGGATTGAGTCCCACGTCGGGCTCCCTGCAAGGAGCCTGCTTCTCCCTCTGCCTGTGTCTCTGCCTCTCTCTGTGTCTCTCATGAATAAATAAATAAAATCTTTAAAAAAAAAAAAAAGAAAGGGAGTACAGAGCTTTTAACTTAGAGAGTAGCAGTGAGCAATAAGAGGATATGGGTGAAATCACCTCTAGGCACAAAAGCATAAGGTTGGAACCATTTTTATCAGGTTGACACATTGGGACCCATCATCTGGGACATGCCGGCATCAAGAAGCTATGGGACACGCAGGGTTCGGTTGGATGTGGGAAGAGGTAAGGCAAGGCCCTGAAAATGGGGCTGTTCCAGTCCAAGGTACTGGAATATACCATCCTAGCACTGGGATGACTGGGACGGCAGAGTGCCAGAAGGGATCCCCTTCATGTGTGATGAAAGATGGGGTGCACAAGAGACCACGGCCAAAATTCTAGCCTGGGAGAGAAAGGATGTTTGTGTATTGAAAAACAAGAGGGTAAGGGGTCTAATCGATGTTTTAAAGATGATCAGAGGCAAGACCTGGAAGCAAGTCCCACAGCCCTGGCGGGGACACTCGCGATCCCCTACATCACAGACGACACAGAAATGGAGATTGCACGAGAGGGGCGGTGAAGAAAAGAATATATAGTCTCACCTTGAGGATTAGAATTCTCATCTTAAAAACCAAACAACTTCATTTTAACTGTGAAGTTAAATTCAACTTCAAGGCAAGTCAATTTCATTTAACTTCAGTTTGGAAGGAAATCAAGTTTTTGTCCTTTGGGGGGGATTATAACAATGTCTGGGCTACTCATTTAAAAGCTGGATTGAAAGCTGAAAGCTAATGTATGTGATTTCCTTAAGAAATCGAGACACTCTTTCACTCTTTTCCTTCTGTGTGCAGGATGTTATTGCTCTTGATGCAAGACACAACATTTTAATTTGAGTTAAGGAGAAAAAAATGGAGAGATAACAGGGCAACCAGAAAGCTCCTCCACCCCAGTGGGACTCTTGGCTCCTCTGCAACTGTATCTTATCTTGTGGGGGCCAGAACAGCCATGCCCTGACCTCTGCTCTCCTTCATCAGCTTGATTCTGGGTCTCACACTGGGGAAAGAGAGCCTTGTCTTCTCTGTAGCTTCTACAACACGTACAGTAGGGTTGACAACTGGTCCGACACATTCTGAACTATAATCATTTTCTACTGATTGAATGAAGCATCCCTGAGTAGGTCCCACTGGTATTTCCAGGATATGGATGAGGCACAGTGGGACTCCAGAGAGGCTCACTGTCCTAATTTGCCTACTGAATCCCCTGAGATGGCAACCCTAGAGACTTTAGGGGTCGTCCAATCTGACTGCTGTCTACCCATGCTTTTTGACTAGAGATCTTATCACCTGTAAATAATCATACCTTATTAAAAAAAATCACCCAGTAACGGGATACTATCTGTGATGAAGAACAAACTTTCATGCAACAATATGGATGAACCTCAAAAGTATCAAACTACATGAAAGAAGCCAGACTTAAAAGGCTCTAGACTATATGAGTTCATTTATAAGATTTTGGAAAAGGCAAATCTATAGGACAGAAAGAAAGATCATTGGTTGACAAAATCTAGGGAGAGGGGTTGATGGCAAAGGAGCAGGAATGAATGTTTGGGCGGTGGAACTTCTAGATCTTGATTATTGAAGTAGCTATAGCCACAGATGTTTGTCAACATTGATAGGACTGTATCCTAAAAAATAAAAGTACATTCTATAAAAAAAAAAGTACACTCTGTAAAATATACCTCAATAAACTAGACTAAAAATTTTTTTTGAAAGAATCATTAACAAAGATTGGATGGACAGATATGTTGAAGCGTTTAGAATGTAGTGTCAAAAAAAAAAAAAGAATGTAGTGTCAAACATTAAAAAATAAGACTTAGGAGTGCCTAGTTGGTTTAGTTGGTTAAGTGTCTGCCTTCAGCTCAGGTCATGATCTCAGGGTCCTGGGATGGAGCCACCCATTGGGCTCCCTACTCAGCGGGGAGTCTGCTTCTCCCTCTGCCTCTGTCCCCCCATTTGTACTCTTTCTCTCTTGGTCAAATAAAATCTTTTTTTTTTTTTAAATAAGATTTATTGGTGGATTGTTAGAGGACTGGGTATAGGGATAGGTGGGAGATAAAGCAAGTAGAGTAAAATACCAGTGGTACAGTCTAGGCAGTAGTTGTATAGGTGTTTCCACTATAATTCTTTTGACTTTTCTGTATGTGAAAATTATTTCTCAGGAAATCTTGGAACACACTTAAAGAACACATCTAACACATTTCCTTCATCATTGTCACCAGTTAGAGGGTTGCTTACAAGCCCACAAAATTCCTTTCATGCCACACGCTCTGGTAGCTCAAAAGAGCATCCTTTCTGTCCCTTGGAAGCCATCTAGACAGAAGTAAAGCCTCCTCTTGGTTCAGAGGGGAAAGCTGTTGAGGTTCTTTGCAGGCTTGTTTACATATATTTGCTCTTTTCCCTTTAATATAGCATTAGCAAGCAAATGGGCTTTTTGTCACTTACTTAAAAATTGAAGGATTGGGTTGATTTGGCTCTAATGGTAGCAAATCCTCAGTGAACAAAACTTGGGGTGGCAGCAATTCAGAGCCAGCAAATATCCCAGACTGTTTTCTCCATCTTGCCTGGCTATTCCCTGTGCAGGCTCTGGCCCTAGATGCTTCTCTCTATTCTGTGATGGGGACAAGTGCCAAGCCACCCATGCCCAAGGGCAAGAACACCTCCAGTGCCTTGGAAACCAGGTCCCATGGGACCAGCCTGCAGGGGGAGAGGGGGCGGTCTTGTTTCCAAGTCAGGATTCATTTTGGTGGGGGTGGGGGGCAAAGATTCACCCTTTGAGGAGCACCTGGGGAATAATTCCACCCTCCATTACTATGTGGGAACAGAGGCACAGCAGTGCATGGCTGCAGAAGTCAGAGACTCCAGGCGAGGTGAATAATTAATCAGATGCTTCAGTCCTCATGCAATACAATCCATTATTACAATTATAATCTGCTTGTGTGTGTATATTTCAATGAATCAGACTAGGTATCCTCAAACTGCCCAAATTCCACAGCCTTCACTTGCATTTGGCTGTAAGGACTCAGTCTAAAGATATTTACGGCTCTCGACTGACATAGGAAGGTATTTGAGTTGTATAGCTGAATGAAACAAGCAAGTTGCAGAACAGACCCTACAAAAGCAATACACTGAGTATATTTTAGTAAAAGAAATGAGAGCACTTGCCTGTACGGTGGTAGGCTGGGGATTTTAGCGGACTTCCCCTCTCTCTTACATGTTTGCATATTGCTGGATTCTTATATCACGGAGACCTTAATGGATTTGTGTCAGATCAAAACAAAATGAGGTTTAGTTTTTAGTGTTACTGCCCAAGCTCTTGACAGTGAAGTGCCGCTGTGTGTGTGTGTATACACACAAACTCATATGCAGTTAAACAATGTCTAATCTTGCTATTTCAGAGAAAAACCTGGTGTGCACATAGTGGGTTATATTTAGCTAACATATTTCAAAAACAGTTTCTATCCCCTAGGACCCACCTTCCCCCTCAACTTAATGCCTTAGCTTCAGGCTACCGAGAAAATTTGCTGTTTTTCTTAATTTTCTGCTTCTAACTAGAGACCAAGTTGTTATTCTAGTGATTAACTTTGGGGCTCTTTATATCCATCTACAAACAACCAACCTGAGACTTCAGGATCTGTCACCATGCTCTGAGTTCTCTAATCCCTCTGCTGTTTCATTCCCTTTTTTTATTTTTATTCATTGTACTTTCTTCTTCTTCTTCTCCTTCCCTTTGCCCTCCACACCCTCTCTTTTGTCTGTCCTTGGCTGCAGACAGCTAAAATATCTGTCCAGATCAATGTACATACAAAGAGAGCACTTTCTCAACCAACAGAACCCCCTTGAATTATTCAAAGTATCTCCCTTTCTCGGGTTTCCCATCCTCCTTTTTTTTTCCTTGACAGTAGGAGCTGGAATGGGGCACTTGGCTATGGCACTCCGCGACTCAATCATTAAGGCAGGAAGGAGAAGGGTAAGTCTTCTGTGGAAGCAATTGTTCTTCTGGATCATGAGAACATAGGGAATGCCATGTGTGAAGGTATATACATCGTTCTCACATCCGAATGAATGCTAGGGTCCCTAAACAAAATACAGCCGAACTCTCTGTAATTGGCAGGACTGTGGGATAAATCAGATATGAAACTGGGGAGGAGCTAAGGCCTGGGGGCGTTTAGGGGGTGACCTGCCTGCTCTCTGACCGGAAGCTGTTAATGGGCAATTTTAGCAGGTCGATAAACTGGAGCCCAGGAGAATATGTAACTTGGGGATTATAGAGAATGTCCTAAAGGGCTTCTTTCTTCACTTTTTCAGATGGGGTGATGTATATATGTATGTATCATTTACTTCCTTCCAAATTTTTAAGCCCCTAGCTTTAAAGGAACCAGAAGCCATGAGAGGAACTCCCCCCAGGGGAAGGACAGAGCAGAGACGCCCAGCCCCAAGCAGCCCTGTGCTGCTAGGAGTTGACATTCAGGAAGTTCTGATGGGAGTGGGAACAGCAGGCTAGAAGGCAGCAGAAAGGCGTATGCTCCAGGCTAGGAGGCAGGTGTCCCTGTGTGGCTTCCCCGGGCCAGGGCAAAATCCCCGAGGGAGGGGCCGGGGGAGAAACTGAGAGCGGTCCAGGCCGACCTGGCTGCTGCAGAGCCCAGCCAGAGAGCAGGGAAGCCAGAGAAGAAAGGCGATCGTAAGCAGGCCGCTCTGCAAGCTGATGCGGGCCCCCGGGGACCGAGGCTGCTGGGAAAGGCGCCCATGCCCCCCCTCCCAGAGGCCCCCTGGCTCCCCGGGGCCTGCCCAGCATCAGTTCTCGGCTTCAGCCTCTTCTGAGACATCAATCATTTAGAAGAGACCACAGACCCTTCTGAGAACTGGAGTGCTCCCAAAGCCGTGCAAGGTGAGGGGAGAACCACTGGCTCCCGACATCCCTGTGCAAGACAGGAGGACCCCCCCTTCATAATCACTTTGCACTCCCTGCCACGGTCCAGGGATGGGTGTGCACAACAAAACTGCTGCCTGCAGGCCCCCCTCCTATCCATCACCTGGTAAGAATATCACCACCCAGGGCCAGGGGGACGGTCAAAGAAGCAGAACAAGACAACCAAGTCACCTTGCCCTTGGGAAGAAAGTCATCCAGTCGTATCATTGGGACAACCATGTGTCAGCTTTTTGGGGGCACAGAGAACGTGCTCTCATTTCTTTCATTGGGGTCCAGAGAGGGTGTTCTCCTGCTGCTTTGTCCACCCAGACACAGAGGCAAAAACTTTCAGGACGGCAAACCAGTAGGTCCCATTTGGACTAAGTTGTCTGGATGGATTTACATCATATTTTCCAGAAGAAAGGAGTGGCTGCACCCCCAGAGGCTAGCTGGTCTCTGGCTTGGCTGGACTCTCCTGCCTGGGGTTGGGGGCATGAAGCTGAATATGGGGGTGGGTCATGTCAAGGCTGAGGAAGCGGGGGTACCTTCTCCCCCACAGCCTGTCCCCACCAGCCCCAAAGCATGGTGGTGGCACTGGCGGCCCCCCTGTATTGTCCCATATGTCACCATCACCACTTCTGTTCTTTCAGATGCAACCCACTACCACTGCCATGTACCACGCACTGTGCAAGGAGTTGACACAATTTATGTCTTTTAATCTCCCCAGTAGGACCACGAGGCTGGTGTCACTATAACAGCCATTTCCTGGTTGAGGAAGTGGGCACCAGGGAGGTAGAGTGACTTGTTCACAGGCCAGTAGCTAAGAAGCTGCAAGAAACCAAATCTTCCCATTATCAAAGTGGATACACTTGCCAGGCTTCCTTTCCCCTGAGGTCTCCTAACTTTGGCAGAGTAAAGGAAAGAAAGGGTCACAGGCAGCTGCCCCTCACTACCATGGTTTGCTCCAACACTGCTGTCATCATCCAGAAGTCCAGGAGCCCTCTGTGCTATTGCTCATACCTCTCTTGACCTGGGGGCTCAAGCAGCCTGATGTGGTTTCCAGGGTGTTGGATGAGTATCTCTCAAATAGTCTGCCCACTATCACATGTTTGGGTCTTTCTCTGGTGGCCCCTTTTAAAATGCAAATATCCCTAAGAAGGGTAATACATTCTAGCTCTCATACCTTGGTTTCTTACGTTCTATCCTACACTACTATCAACTCTAAATAACATAAATATCTCATTACAGACCCCGGGTGGGGTACGAGGGTGAAAAGAAAAAGCAAGAGGACATTAAGAGAAGATGGGTTTGGGGAGTTATTGCTTTAACAAGGATATAATTTTGACTGAACTCAAACCTTTCCTGAGTATACTAGGCGCCAGGCATTTTGCTAAGAGTTCTAGGCATACAGAGCACGATTGGAATTGGTTTCCCCTTGAAGGGATTTGAATGTGGACTGTGTATTAAATAATATTATGGATCATTGATTTTATTAGGCAGTTATATAGAAAAAGGGTCTCGCTTTTTAGAGATGCTCTTACTAAAATAATGAGAGCTGAGATGTCATAATGTCTGCAATTAATTTGAAAACACTTTGGCAGGAAGTTAGACGAAGTGAATATGGCAAAATGTTAGCAGTTGTTAAATTTAAGTGATAGGTATATGGGGTTCATTGTATTAATTTATCTACTTTTCTGTATATTTGAAAGTTTCCGTAATAAAAAGTAAAAAAGAAAAAGATTTCCAGTAGCTCAAAATCCAAGTCCTATTGCAAGATGACAGGTTTTGTGGTAAGCAGAATCCTACCTTGATTCCTGACCCTGGTATACATGTTCCTGTAATTCCCTTATCTAGAGTGTGGGAAAGACTGTGAATATAATGAGATTTTACTTCCATGATTAAGTTGTGTCATATGGGCAAAGATTCAGGATTTTTCAGATGTAATTAAGATCCCTGATCAGTTGATTTTGAACTAATCAAAAGATTATTGTGGGTGGGCCTGGCCTAATTAGGAGAGCTCTTTAAAGGAGAGATTACGGGCAGCACCACATACTCTGTCTTGTTGGCCTTGAGAAAGCAGAACTCCCACATTGTAGAGAAAATCATGTGACAGGGAACAGCAGGGAGCCTTCAGTTGATGAGGGCATCTGTCCTACAATCACAAGGAACTAAATTCTGCCAACAATCCTTGAGTTTGGAAGGAGACCGTGAGCCCCAAAAGAGACAGTGGTTCTGCTAACATGTTAACTGCAGCGTTGGCAGACAGACCCTGAGCGGACCTAGCGAATTCAGGCCCAACTCCTGGCTGATGGAAACTGCAAGGTAATACCCCCTGTGTTGTTTTAAGACAATCAACTTGTGGTAATTTGTTAGAAAGCAATGGGATACAAATGCAACAATGGGATAAAAATGAGGCAAATCTAACTGATTAGAAATAGCAGTACTGGATAAGAAAGGAGTCCAAATTTGGGCCTGGCTTCCCTGGGAGAGAGAACAAGCTGTGGTTGATTAGCAATGTCTGCATGGGCACAGAAGGGGCTGTACACATTCCCCTTGTGGATTGGAGGGGAAAGAGTTATTAGCTTAATTTTCTCAGTACCAGAATAACCCAGGTGTCTAAGTCAGAGGGAACGCTGACCTGTGAGAGAAGCCTCAGAAAAGCAGCAGGAAAAGTTATCAAAGACAGAGGTTAGCAATTGCAAAACAATGCCAAGGGCTATCCTGGTGTTCACAGGGAGAAACCTCTTCGTTGGTCCTTTCTCTCTTCAGCATATTTCCTCCACCACCACCCCCCCTTTCTACGGCCTCTAACTCTCAGCCTTCAAATATGCGCAGGTGTTCCATGAGTTGGAAAAAACCCAAAACAAAGTCACTTGATCCACTGCTATATCGGACTCACATTGCCTCAAACACCGAGGGGCTCTTGACCACCCTGAAGGAATGTCAGAATCCTCTCCTTCCTCAGGCACTTATGCCAAAGAGGTCAGGGCTGGCCTGCTTTAAGTCAAACTTGGGTTAAGCATTTACTAACACATCATTGTTTCATATTAAAACCATGCAGAAACCCTCCCCCCTAGGCCCAGTTGGCAGGCTCATAATTTAAGTAAAATCGCTACAACAAAACCAATCTTTCCCCAAAATCCTTGTTTGTGGAGGGTAGGCTGCTTCCCCGTTGCTGTGCAACAACATGGATCAATCCAGCCTTTCTCGGTGGCACGTCCCTCCCCAGAGGGTTGTCCCAAATCCGTGGGACTGCAGTTCTGTTCCCATGGATGCAAAGTAAAGGGACACACGAGCTGAAATCTGAACCCAATGCTGGCTCAGGTGAGAGAAGCAGATGACTAAGAATGTAAAGGCTCTCAGAAAATTGCTAACAGCTCTTTCAACATATCAAGAATTTTACTGGGTGCAGTTTCTCATATGCAGGGTGCTGTGTGCACTCCAATCAGCCCGACTGAGCAGCTAGGCTAGTAGACCGCCACCGTGGGTGTGTTTACATTCCTAAACCATCACTCCTCTTAATTTAACAGTCTTCTCTGGAGGCTTCTAACATGTAAGAAAGTCTCACCAACACATAACTGGACTCAAATGACACCATGTGGCAGGCCTCAAATGAGGGCAATACCCCACCCTTAAACCACAGCTTGGTGGGCCACAGCGGTCACATTCTGCATCAGAGCACACTATGCTACTTAGCATTGAAAGAGGTAACTGCCAGTGTTTAGACCTGAGAGATCTGACTTAGAAACTCGCCTGCTCTTGCTTTTTCTGGAAGTTAGGAAACCTGGCAACATAGACCTTCCTGCCTTGTGCGGACAATCTGAGGACCCCGAACAGTGGGTGCCTTTCTGTGGGAGGACATGTACTTGCCCGTTTTACCACAGTCCCCACCATTCCCTGTTGCCTTCCCCGGCCCAGGCCACGTGTTAGCTGTAGTTTGCCATCATGGCTTCGCTGTTGTTTTTCTCATGACAGAGAAAAAGGGAGCTAGTACTCCTCGCCACTGTGCAAACAGCCGTGGCTCATGTACCTCCAGAGCCCGGCCCCTCGGACTGTGCGCATTTGCTGACATGGGAGTTGAGTTACCCTCAGCAGCCGCAGACACGCACCAATATGTTACTTATTGGCATATACGCAGAATGCTTTTTCTTTCTCAAATTACTTCAATGCTGAGATCCCCTTTGGGTTAGAAGCATTCCTGTCAACTCAAGGGGAACCTCGGTGCGAGTCTGATCACTTTAGAAACCAATAAATGAGACATACGACGGGTCCTTTAAAGGAAATGTGACTCACTCCACGAGTTTCACCCACTCCAGCGACATGTCCCTTCGATGCACACATGGCACAGTCCTCCCCCCACCCCATTATAAGTGCAAGTTCCAGTTTGTACAACTCTCCCACTGGTGTGAACATTTATCCGGATTTTCCACCTAGATCCAGAGAGAAAGAGGCCCCCTCTTGTTGGCTGCTTGAAACAAAGTGTGTTTCGTTGCCCCCTGCTTGGGACCGAGCTGGAGCTGCAGGAAGGAAACCGGAACTGAGGGAGGAGGAGGAAGGCGAAGGCCCCCCAGGAGAGGGTGCCCGGGGCCAAGCGGGGGCAAGTCGGGGTGTGCAGGGGGGAGTGTGGAGAAGGAGGGGGCGGGGTGGGGGGCGCACGCCACGCCCTTGGGACACTCACGGTTGAGCTGCCGCCTCCGGATGCGGTCCCTCCAGGGCCTGCTTCGGATCCAGTGTAGTCGAGAAGGTAGCACCATGGTCCCAAGGCCACCTCTCTAAAACCTGCGCATGGCAGGGGGCGAACGGCGCGCAGCGATTCGGAACACGAGTCCAGGAGGAGGAAGATAAAAAAAAAAAAAAAAAAAAAGACACAACAAACCCACAAACTCTCTTCTCTTTTTAGTGTCTGAGGCTTCTGGCAACTTCTTTTATCTTGTGAGTTGCTTTTCCTTCCCTCCCCTTAACTCCGCGCTGGCCCCAAGGCAGCTGCAGCGCCAGGCCACGGGCCTGCGCCTGGCCGGGCCCCCTGAGCCATGTTTTATGCATGAAGATGCTGCGCCGGTAATTTATTCTAGCGGAGCTCCCGGGGCCGCCCCACGTCACAGGAGCCGGGGCTGGCGGGGGCGGGGCAGGTGGACGCGGCTGCAGGAAGAAGGGCCTGACGTGGGAATCCCCCTGCGAGGGCGCGACTGCAGAGCGGAGCCTGGCTGCAGGGCGCTCGGGCGGGCGACGACCCTCGCATCTCAGCGCGCCTGGTGCCGGCTCCCTAGCACCTGGGAGACTGCCTGGCGTCCAGCGGGGGCAGGCAAACAAGAAATACTTGTTGAATGAATGAATGAATGCATGCATGAATGAATGCTTCAATGATAACCAACAGGAGGGCTTTTTGTGCTCCTGTGAGTCTCTGATGCCAGTTAACCTGCTCGGCTCACAGGCCTCAAATATGTTCGCTTGAACCTCCCGGCCTGCGTCTTGCCCGGTACTTTTCTCTCCACCAAAGACCATGCTCCCTCATCACCCACCCACTCATGCTCTGAAATCTCACTTTCCTGTGGAGCACTCCTGAGCCCACACGGATGGGGCCAGCCCCCACGCACCTGCCCGGGCCAGTGACCAGATGGCCCTCAACTGTTAGAGCTTTTGTTTGTTCGCTGGTTTGTTTTAACATACATGTCCGAGTGGTGAGGACGCTCCTTGGTGGCAGGCACTGTGTATTTGTCGCCCTGAGCTGCCATGGACCCTGGTTCGCGTGGGAAATTGGTAACATCAAGGAGGGGCCGGGCATCCTGCCTCCCCATATCCAGCAGCCCTTCCTCAGGCCACCCCGAATAAATACACAGTTTAACTAAATACACCGTATTGGCTGTAAAAACAGCCTCAACATAGGACCCCAGGTGCTGTGCTGTCCCAAACCCACGGCCCTCTGGAAGCAACCTTCTACAGTCGTTGCAGAGCTGCACCTGGGAGGGAAGCTCTCACTATCAATTGCTCTTCCCCCTGCAATGTCACCTTGCTCCAGGCAGCCAACAGGTAGTGTTAAAGCCTTAGGGACAGCCTTGCCATGAGGTCCAAATTGCAAAAAGTGACACTCAAGGTCCCACATTTAGTCCAAGATAATCTGGGCTGGCTGAAGGCAGAAACTCTGTCCTCTCTCTTTTGTGTCCGCCACGGGGCCACAGCGGGGAAGGGGAAGTGCTGAGGGATGGGAACCTGGAGGGAGGCCAGGGTGGCAACCAACCAGAGCTGTGCCATAGGCAGCTCCATCCCTGTGCCTCGCTGGCTCAGAGGGACATGACCTACAGACCTCCCAGCATGGCAAGATGAAATGGGATGAAGCTCTAGGGGTTGGCAGGGAGATGGATGGTTATCCAGGAGCTAGCTCTGGGCCCAGCAGGGGGTGGGGGTGGGGGAATAAAGTGATTTCCAAAACACCTGGGTGCAAACTCTTGGTAGCTGCTTACTCACTTCATACCTTTGACATCACTGTACCTCAGTATTCTCATCTGTAAGATGGGGATAAAAATGAGAGCCACTGCCTTAGGATTCTGCTGATGTCATGAGTCGATATGCACCAAGGGCGTAGAATTGTGTTCAGCAGAAAGAAATTGTTGCTTGTTGTCAGCAGCTACTGTTGGCCAGCAATGCAATTTCATCAAAGTCGGCAAATGCCCTGGACTTTGTTTCCTTGTCTGCAAAATGAGGGGGCCTGCGGTACATTATATAGTCTCAAGAATCCTGAGTATTAGTTTCCTATTGCTGCTTTAACAAATCACCACCAATTTGATGTCATAAAACAGATTTCTTACCTTATGTTTGGGGAGGCCTAAGTCTGAGGCGGGTATCCCCCCGGCTGACCCTAGAGTGTCTGCAGGGCTGTGTTCCTTCTGGAGGCTCCAGGGGAGGATCTGTTCCTCGCTTTTGCCAGATTCTAGGGGCTGCTCAGAGTCCTTGAGTCTATTTCCAGGTGATCTTTGTTAGCCTGAGGGACCTCCATCCCCTCAGGCTAACAAAGAGGGTGGAGGGGGGCTTTACACCAATGGAGTGAGTTGGCAATTGAGGGTCACGTGGGGCTTAGTGGGTCTAGACAATCACCACCAGCCCCAGATGTTCTTGCACCTCAAGCTTCAGGTTCTGAAACAGAGAGAGGGTAGAGACCAGGATTAGGACAGCATCCTGATCAAGGTAGCCCCTGAGGAGGTTTTATGGACTGTTGCAAGTGCGCACAATCCCCTGGAATGGTGGAGGCAGTATAAGAAAACCACGTACTTGAGGGCCCAGGAATGGATGTTGTCACAGTCTTCTCTGCTCCCACCTCCACAATCATTCACGGCAATGCATTTCTGCTCTACGTGGCTCTTACCATAAATCAAATCAGGTGGCTGCCAACAAGGCAAATGAAAGAAGAGGAAGGTCAGAGAGGATGCTCCCTTCCACCACCTTGTCTCATTATTGGCTCTTCAAAGTCTGTGCCTGCAATGAACTTGAATGTATAGTATGTGATAGGACACGAAGCCGTCTTCTTCTTCTTCTTCTTCTTCTTCTTCTTCTTCTTCTTCTTCTTCTTCTTCTTCTTCTTCTTCTTCTTCTTCTGTAATCAGTATCAGACCTTCTTTCCTCCTCATTAAGCCACACATTTCCTCAAGCCTCTGCTGCATGAGTCACTGCTTTTCTTATGCACATAATTTACAATAGCAGATGAGAGAGAACAGCAGGCCAGAGGGGGCGGAAAGTACAGTTTGGTCTAAAATGAAAGGCAGTTGAAAAGTTTGCATTTCCTCTTCTCTGGTGCATTTAAATACAGAGCTTGCCAGTTTGCTCATTATAATCACGGAGAGACTGGTGGGGGGATGGAGCATGAAGCTGAGGACTTGCCGCCATGCTTGCTGTTCTTCCCGGGCTCATACCACACAGTTCCCTTTTCTGACTCCTTGGGCATTACCTTTCCCTTCATCAACCACATTCTTATATAAATGCTGGGGATAAATTGTGGAGTGTTATCCTCCCTGGGAACATTTTCATCTGTGCTAAGTGTCAAATATCCATTTTGACTCTTCTCTGGGCCCTTATTGCTATTAAATTTTCATAAGTTGCAAAATTTCATGGCAAAAACAGAGGTTCTGCTAGGAGCAATGTGTTTAAAAGAACATTGGGGGGGAAGCATAATTATGAGATCCTTTCTTCATTTTTCCTTCAACGCATTTTCAATAAATGGAAACGAGATGTTAGGTTCAAGAGAAAGCACACCAGCATGTTTATTTCTACTTTAAAACTGTCCTGGGGAGAAATAGACCTTCAAGGACTCTGTGGAGGATGGAGACTGCTGAGCCAAGGCACATCGTGCTACTTTTAAAGCAAACCATTAAGGAAAACTTGGTATTTTTAAATAAAAGCTTATCAAACAACAGGAGGAAAGAACAGCACAGCACTTAATTTATTTCTCTCCTGCCACAAACACATGCACAAAGGACATAGGGCTCAGTGTATTCTCTGGAAACTGGAAAGGGAGTGGGAGTCAGGTCCTCCCCACCGCTATCTGGCTGGCTATTTGCCCACATCATGGAGACTCACCAAGGAATACGCTTGGTGTTGCATTCTTGAAGTAGGTAGGTGCTTTTAGTTCACTGCCCCCATGTTATTGTAGAGATAGCAATCTCATTTCATAGATAAGATAGTGAAGGCCAAAGAGTGCTAGCTTTAAATAGTAATCATTTGATACATATGGTGCTTTGCATATATTAATTCATAGCATTGCAATAATCATATCATTGTTGTGAGCCCATTTTACAGGTGGTGAAACCAAGGCACAGAATTCAGTGATTTGCCATGCTCACATGCCTAGCAAGTGGCTAAAATGGGATTTCTTTTTTTGTTGTATTTTAAAGATTTTATTTATTTATTTGACAGAGCACAAGCAGGAGTGTCAGGCAAAGGGAGGGGAAGAAGCAGGCTCTCAACTGAGCAGAGAGCCCGACAATGTGGGGCTTGATCCCAGGACCCTGAGATCATGACTTGAGCCCAAGGCAGATGCCTAAACAACTGAGCCACCCAGGCACCCCTGCAATGGGATTTGAATTCAGATAACCTGGCTCTATGTTTAACTGCAACTTGTATTAACTCTTCGGATCAGTGGGGATAAGGGTGAGTCCGTTGTCTCAGCTGCCTCCAGTGGCCCGATGCAGATGGAAGAAGTATTCAGGCAGTGTCTGTGTCACCTTTGTGGTGGCTCCCTCTGGGGATACTCAAGATGTACAGGACAAACATTTCCTTATCATAGTGAGTTATAGAAGATCCGAGTCTTCTTTGATCTCAATGTTAGTGGGTCTGGACCCTTCTTAGCCTTGTCAGGAGAGAAGGGGTAAGAGACTCCATGATCTGAAGATAGCTTCTCTTCTCTTCACCCCAAAGTCAAGCCAGAATCATAACCTCCCCCAGAACTCCAGAGCTGGAGAGACCCAGATGTCGCTGCCCCACACCTTTCCTTCACGGATGGGGAAGCAGAGACTCAAAGGGTAGAAATGTCTCATCAGTGCCCACAACCAGTTAGTCCCTGCGGCACTCTTAATACCTCATCATTCTGGTTCCTATTTCGGGGCTCTTTCCACGTGCACAGCCCATTACAAATCAGACTTCTCACATATGAAATACATGCATTTCTCAGCAATGTTTGGAACATTATATTTTATGTGTGAGTAAAGGGCAAAATCAGGACTATCTTTTAAAATGGTGCCATGAAACCAGAGTGTCTCAAAGCTTTCATGTGGCTTCTTCCCAGAGGGTCAGTTAACTGATTGGGGTCATGTATACATCTATATATTTTTAGGAAGAGATTGAGGAGAGATAAGGAAAACAGCAAGGAGGGCTAGTCTCTCTTATGTCTCTGCCAAGGGTCCTGGACTCACACACATCTGTTCCTCCTATTCAAGGGAGGTCATCCAAGTAGCCTGGAGGTGTTTGCTTCACTAGGTTAATCCGATTCAGTCTTTTTAAAATGTTGTAGGTACTGGGTAGATGCAGATGAATAATGCATGGGTTTGCCCTGGAGAACTTAAAATCCTGTGTGGAATACAGACAGATTCATAAATAACTAGATGGCCAGATCCAATGTGGCAAGTGTTGGAGCAGCCCCATCAAGTCATTTGGGAGCCCGGATGATAACAAAATGATTCTGACAGGAAGAGGAAAGCCAAGGTAGGCTTCCGGAGGCATCTGAGCTCTGCCTTCAAAGACTGGAGGATTTGGAGAGGTAGAGAGGATAAGCAGAAAGGCCTTGCAGGGCAAAGATTCATGTGTGCAAAGGCTGTGGGAGGACAGGAGCGAGAGAAGGAGAGAAGATCCGGGGCACAGAGCGCAGCCTGAGTGGCAGGGCTGCAGGGAGGCTCCGCAGTGGGGGCAGGACAGACCCTTCTAGCCAGATAGAAGGGGACTTGTTCTAACATCCATGGGCCTCCCTCACCACCGCAGTGTTCTGCCTCCACCTAGGGAGTCCAGAGATCTCACACTTCCTCCCTTCACCACAGCAAGCTTCACAAAGAAGTATCAGAGATGCTCATTGATGCCACAGGGTATGGCCATGTAAGGACGCCAAAATAAGGTGGTATCTCGAGAAACCAGAAGTTGCTCCTTGGCCTCTTGGAGAGGGTGGGCAGCAGCCTTCATGGAGTCACCTTGTCCCAGGGGGTGGTGCAGAGGTCAGGGCTTCACTGAGAAGCAAGACACCTGGGGAAGACCTGTCTCTGGGAACTGGCTCACACTAAAGCAAAACCTCAACAGAGAAACAGAAATCAGAAAGGAAATCCGTCAACGTGCAAAGAGGAAGAAAAACTGACAAAATGAAACCTTTGGGTTAACTGGTCAACATACTTAAAAGTGAAATAAGACTTTTAAAATATCAAAAACATAAGCATTTATTGAATGCTTAGTACATGGCAGACGTTGTCCTAAGTGATGTTGGGGCATTATCTCCTCCATACCTGGAAAGCTTAATTATAATAAGAAATTTGCTTGGGGAGAGTAAATCTGAACAAGTGAGTTAGTTGGTTGATGTCAATGGTTAGTGTCATCGAGTTAGGATTACCAATTCATCCTGGTTTGCCAGAGTCTTTGTCAATGTTGACTCTGCAAGTCTCATGTCCTGGGAATACCCTGGTCCTGGGTGAACCAAGATGGTTGGTTGCTCAGAGACTCTCTCTTTCTCTCACTTTCTCTCTCTCTCTCTCTCTCTCTCTTTCTCTTCTTTTCAGGGTTTACTTGTGGAGAGGACAGCCAGCTGTCTCATCAGGGCCCCTTCTCTCCTGGGCAGCATTGGGTGAACATTGCCGAATTCTCATTTCTGAATCTTAAAATTCTTTCCTGTTATCCTATACTTTCTTCCCACATATGATGTCATAGAGTCATCTAGAGATAAGAACCAGCTGAGCTCAGTCCTCATCATTCCCTCTTCCAGCGTGCCTTCCTGCTCTGCGTGCTGGGCAGCTGCCAGCGTTTTGCACACTCACCTGCCCCTAGAGCTCCTCATGTGACTTACATCCACCACGCAGGAGCACTGATGTGAGGCTCCAAGGAATGAGTGGGCAAAGTAAGCCATTGGCCTTGCATTGAGACAGCAGAATGGACCACCCGGCAAGCACAGTGGCTTGTATTCTCCTGAGGCCAGGAGGGGCAGGGCAGCTGGTCGACTCAAGCTTCCTGATCATGGCAGAGGCCTGGTGCTTCTGGGTCCCTGCTGGCAATAGCTCCCTAAGCTGGCCTGTTCTTTTAAGTTCAGACAGTGTTACCTTGAGCCCTCCCAATGACGTTATGGGTTGTGAGTAACCATTCCTTAAGCTCCTTTTGCATAAATTAGCCAGAAGTTCCTGCAACTTCCAACCAAAAAAACCCACAGATTGATACAGATGGTAACTAGGATGCCATCACCAACAGCTTAATAACAGTGGCTTCCTGGAATGCTGCACTGGAAGACAATCTGACGCCTCATCCAGGCTCCAGGAGAATGCAGCCGTGATGGATTGGGGCTCTCTCTGATGGCAGCAGAGAAGCAAAAATTGCAGTTGTGCCAGATTCTTGCCATTGGTGGTTGAGATGATTGACAGAACCATGTCTTTCTTCTTTGGTTTTACAATCATACTGTCATGTTTAGGGTATCTTCTACTAAGGCATTGGCTTTGTAAGTTTAACTCTGAAAATCAGAGGTTTTAGACATATTTCTTCACACTTAATCTGTAGAAATATCAGCTAGGATTGTCTTTGATGTCAAGGGTCGAATAATTGTTGATGTAACTTTTTGACGAATATAAACACTGCTGAAAATTTCTTCCTCAGCATGGATAAAGAAGATTCAGAATATTTACATTCCAGTACACATTTTCACTATATACGTCTCTATAGATTACAGAAGTATGCATTACATTTAAGGGGTATTATAAACAAAGTGGCTACAGAGAAGGAATGAAGATGTGGCTCAAATTCAAATCTGCATATATTCTATTTCTTATAATCATAAGTTCCCTTTACGATTCAGTAGTTTAAAATTCTGTTTAATCCTCTACAAAGTTTAAAACATGTGTTTGCATTAGGAAATTCTATTCTTTGCATTGGCTGTAGAATATGACTATTATAGGAAACAGAATCTTCTTATTAAACCAAAAACGAAGTAATCAGCCTTGTGCTATCTTCTCTCTCTTGCACTACGTTTGTTGCTAGGGTTTTCCTGTTGGGCAGACAGCAACTCGGCTGGCTCTTCTCACAGTTGGAGAAAGAAAATAAAGCCACTCTGTTGGAATCCACAACACAAAGCATAATTTCTTTGACAATTTGAGAGTTAGGGGTTCCTCCTTGCCTCTCCCTTGTCTGCCTCCACCTGAAAGGGCTCATCCCTTGGGGGATTTTCTCTCCTGGGAGAGACTTTTACTCTCACACTCAGAGGTGGCAAAGATGAGGCCCTGGTGAAGATGTTACAGGCCCCTCTGGCTGGTAATGTGGCATCGCCCTGGCACTGCCTGTTCTGACACCTGTAGACACAAGATGAACAGAACTTTTAGAAATTTTAAAGAGAAAGGAAAAGAGTTTTATTTGACCCCAAGTTAGGACAGCTGCCCAGGATACACACTCCTCACAAAGAAGAGAATGCTCTGGGGAAGGAACATTTAGTGAGGGGTTATATATGTTTTGTTTTGTTTTTACATAAAGAGTTACAAATTATCAAGACGAAAAGACATTCCAGAAAGTTATCAATTTTATCTTTAGTTTTTAGTATGTGCGAGGCTCTACAGCTTTAATCTTATGGGAACCAGTGAGGTTTGTTTTTCTTATCTTTGTGTTTGGAATGGACCTTTTTGGTTATTTATTTATTTATTTATTTATTTATTTATTTTTAATGACGCAAATGTACAAGCATGCTCGGGGCAGAAAGAGAGCCTGTGAGTCCAGGAACAGGACCCACAGACATGAAAAGTTGAAAATTTCTCTTAGTACAGGCAAGAGTTGGGGCATCTGGGTGGCTCAGTCTGTTGAGTGTCCCAGTCTTGATTTCAACTCGGGTCGTGATCTCAGGGTTGTGGGATCGAGCTCCAGGGGAGCTCCGTGTTCAGTGGGAGTCTGCTTGAGAATCTCCCTCTCCTTCTGCCTCCGTCCCTCCTCCTGCTCCTGCTCTCTCTAAATCAACCAGTCACTCCTTATGACACCCAAGAGTCCAGTCTGGGTGAAATACCTATGTGCCCAATCAGAGGCATAGGATAGGAAAGGGAACTTCTGGAGCCAGAACGAGCTGAAAATAAACTTCATTTCTTTTCTCATGTCATTAAGAGCAGGTGTCCTCCCTAAGAGTTTTTTCCTTGCAAGCTGCAGCAATCCCCATAAACGTAACCCAAGTGTTGTTTTACTAAAGCAAGGGGAAGGTAGGTATTTTAAGATGATAGGACAACAGTTTTGAGCAGGTGTCTGAGGGAGAGAGCAACACTGGACTTCACTTGTTGCTGAGTCTCATCTGGGCTTCTGAGCGCTCAGCTGCCTTCCTGGCTTCATGGGCAGTGCATGGCTCCAGAGTTTAAACCATAGGACTGAATCCTGACTATACCTCTTCAAGCTGGGTGACCTTTATCACACCACTTGAGACATGAGTGGCCCTGACCTTGGCCAAGAACAGCTATAGTTCCTACCCCACAAGTTCTGTTGAGGAGGGATGAGCTCATCCATGTGAAAACAGTGCAGGGTCAGCACTTAATCTTTATTAGCTATTAGTCTGGTTATATATTCTTCTTTTCCCCTGTGGATTGGTTTTCTCTGCATTCCTGGGCCTACGTCCAAGCTTGGCTACCCCACAATGGCAACCCCACTTCTTAAGTCTACACCACCCCAGTCCAGGCCAACAACCAGACTGGAAATGATTCTCTCGGTCTCCAGACCAAAATCTCAGCAGAAAGAATCTTCTTGACTTGGTGTGGTCATGGAGGCAAGTGAAGTCAGCTGTGAAAGGTTGATGTGTGTGCATGTGGGAGTGGGGGTGGAGGGGTGGGGAGAGGAGGTGATGGCAGTGGTTCTCAAAGAAAGAAAGGGTGTCTCCATGGCTGGTTAATCTTCTCCAGAGGGGTGAGGCCAGCAATGCTACATTTTGTAGTGCTTCACGATAAGTCTTTGGTAAGCACTGTTGGTGCCCATCCCAGATACCCTGTATCCTTTTACACATCTGTGTGTCGCTTGCTCCTTCCACCACTGCTGTGTGCTTTGGCTCCTAATTGCCCCTGATCTACAGAGTCATTCTGCTCATAAGTGCAGAGAGCAAGAGAGGCCTGGGAGAAGTTGTCTTCCTTCCTCCAGGGCAATCCACAACCAGGGACTGCCAGCTGCCCTGTGAGGGAGTCTGAAAGCCCAGCATCCCTGCCCTGCATGGGGACACACTCTGAGGCAAAACATCCCCTCTCTCCCACTAGGGATCCCTTGGGGGTCAGGCTGAGGCTAGGAGTTTGCCGGAGGTGGCACTTCGCTTGGGTTCTTCCCCTTCTCTGTTTGGCTCCCCCTGGAAGCATTTCCTTAATAAATCACTTACACATGAGTCCTGCTCTCAGGCTCTGTTTCTGGAGCTCAATTTCAAACCATCCCACGGATCAAAAAATGAGTCTGAACTCATTTGTGAGCCATTAATGAATGTAATTGATGTGCATGTGAAAAGAATTCTTTCCATCCCCTGAGATTTGATTTTGTTTCTCATCCTTGCATTCTTCACTGGGTCCCACCCACCGAGAAGGGCTGTGGGGGAGCCCAGTCTCTCTGCCTTCAGAGAGAGATCTTCTTTCAAAGCAAACAAGGAGGACAGCCACTCTTAGAGAGAGAGAGAGAGAGAAGGAAACAAAAGAAAGAAAAGAAGGTTGGTGTGGTATGTGACCTGCTCTTCCCTTTCCCCCTGCCAGCTGGAAAAGCAGTTTTAACTTTCAGAAAAATAGACTCTTTCCTGCCAAGTCCGGCTGCCTGTCTGAATGCTGAACATGGGAATGCCAGGAAACAGAGTGAGGATGAGAGATGACACTTCTAGGATGAGCTGTCACCTTGACTGATCCTTACGTAGTAATACTCCTAACTCTTACTGTGGGGATTGCTCCTGCTGATGACAAGGACACACAATCCGTGTGGCTTTCAGTGAGAAATGTTCTTGCAGGGACAGATCACCCTGGCTGGCTATGACCTCAGGCCTCACAGGCCAAGGTGCTCTCCTGGGCCACCTGGTCAGCCCTTCACGCTGGGCCAGTCTCAATGCCAGGCACACAAGACAGTCATTGGTAGGGGTGCAATCTTGAGCATTCCTAGTTCCCAACCCCACTAGAGAATATTCTGGCCACCTTGGCTTGACCCCAGTGACTGACAGTCTACCACACCAATTCAAATTTCTTTGGGCTGAAGACATGTCTATTATTAAAATGTAAGCCCTTTGAGAGAGAGAACACATTTCCCTGTTACTTACATGAACTGGGACTTTCTGGGTTTGCAAGTAACAGAAACCTAATTTAAAATGGTGTGAGCATAAAAGAGGATTTAATTGCCTCAGTACCCAGGGTGGACTGGCTTCAAGCACAGCTAGATTGAGTGCCAAAACAATGTTATCCTAAATCTGTCTTCTTTCCTTCATCAGCTTTGGTTTTTCTCTGTGCTTGCTCCATCTTTGGGTGGCAAAGATGGCCTCCAGTAACTCTCTACTGTCCTGGTAACCCCAAAGGAAGGAGCACCTCTTGCCCCATCAGCCCAGCAAAAATCTCAGGACTACTTCTCATTGGCTTAAGTGAAATGTGTGGTCTCCATGAGCCAATTGCTGTGGCTCTGACTGCTGAGGTCCCAATCATGTGCCAATTGCTGGAGTAGAGGAAAGGGGTCAGCCCCACTCAAAGAGTGGGAGGGGATGGTTCAGCAAGGAAAACTCTAAGTGCTCTTATCAAGAGAGGAGAAAGTGGGTAATAGGAAGACAAAACCAACACCTGTCCACCACACTTATGCTCAATTTTCCTACCTCCACAGTCATGGCAAGCAGAGAGCAATTCTCTGAAAGATGAGGCATAGCAGAGATTGCAAAGACAAGTCCAGAGCAAGGGGCACCATATTGGGAAACCAGGTTGGGGTGGGGGACACAGAATCAGGGCTCCATGAATTGCTAGGGAGGCAACCCAAATACTCTGAGATTTTCATAGTAGCTTCTTAGAAGCTGAGCATATTTCAAGGCCTTGTGAAAAGCAGCACTTGAATCCCAGAAAGCTTGACAGGTGTGGGCAGGGGGCTGGCACTTTGGCTCACAGTTGATACCAGTAGACTGCACCTGGCTTGTAAGCTCAGCCTTCTACTTTGTTGAACAGGAGTGATATACTCTATGAAGATCTTCTCTAGGGGTGCCTGGTGGCTCGGTTGGTGAAGCGTCTGCCTTCAGCTCAGATCATGATCCCAGGGTCCTAAGATTGAGCCCCACATGGGGCTCCCTGTTCATCAGGGAGCCTGCTTCTCCCTCTGCTCCTCCCCCTGCTTATGCGCTCTCTCTCTCCCCCCCCACCCCATTGTTTCTCTCTCAAATAAATAAATTTAAAAAAAAAAAGATGTTTACCAAAAACAACAACAACAAAAAGATTTTTCTGCATCGTAGTCCCAGGATCCTTCACCAGGCTTCATGTGATGTATACATGTATACATGTATCCCTGTGCCTGGCAGGGATAACTGTGACAAAACCAGGAGGGGCATCCTGTCTCATTAGCTGGGCTGACCCATCATCTCTTTCTGACTAATCTGACTCCCAGGCGGCTGAGATGCACTGAGCGCCCTATTATAACACCCATGTGAAGTCTGGCCTAGTGTTCCCCTCTGCAGACAAGGAAGTAGGTCTTACAGAAAGGTGAATTATTTTGCCAGCCAGTGAGCGGTGGACCCAGGATAGAGGCCCCATTTAACATCCTTAAGCCCCAGGCCACCACCAAGACTGTGAAACCAGAAGTAGCTGGGGAAATAGGGAGGAACAAAGCTTAAAGCAATCATGCAATAAAGGGGTAGGGGGAAAATCCAGGTGTGCAAGACATGGGTGCTGGCAGTCTGAACACAAGCAAGGAGCCAAAAGATTATGAGAACATGCTGCCCTTTATTTGCTGAAGATGATACCACCTGTGGGTAGGGTGATCACATAATTGATCGTCTAAACTGACATTGTTTGAGAATGAGAGGGCACTCTTGGTAATTAGGCCAGGGAGACTAGAACCGATCCAGACCGGCTTGGGCAAAGGAGGACTCAGGGTCACTCCAACCGGAGCAAGGCTTTATTGGAATAGTGGTGATGGACATTCATGGATTCATCCAAAGCCCCTCAGCCCCTCCATCCACCATCGAGGGCTGCAGGATGGCCAGTGAGGGATGTATCAGTTGCCCTTGATCTTTGGAAGCCCTATGCTTCAGCTTGAGTTCTTCTCCAGACACCATAGACACAGGGGACAAAAGACACAGCATAAATAATTAACTTATTTAATTTAAAACCAACAATTAAGCAAGGTAGTGCAGCAGAGTGGTAAAAGGATTTCCCTTTGAGGTTTAGGTTTGTTTGCTTGCTTGCTTGCTTTAAAGATTTTATTTACTTATTCATGAGAGACAGAGAGAGAGGCAGATGGAAAAGCAGACTTCATGCAAGGAGCCCGGTGTGAGACTCGATCCCAGGACTTCAGGATCACGCTCTGAGCCAAATGCAGACGCTCAATCACTGAGCCACCCAGGCGTCCCGAGGTTTAGGTTTGGATCTCACTATGTGAACTTGGGCAGGTGTCTTTGGAGCCCAGGGTCCTGATCTGTAAAATGGGAATGAGGGTACAGAATGAGTTTTACTTTGTCTTAGGCACTGGGCTGAGTCTTCTCTGTGGATACTTAATCCAGCATCATCACAACCTTATGAGGCAGGTACCATTACAATCCCCATTTTGCAGGCTGGGGCACTGAAGCCCAGTAAAGGTTAAGTAACTGTTGTAAAAAAAAAAAAATTGTACAACCAGGTTATACAATTAATAAATACCTGTCTTTTTTAAAGATTTTATTTATTTATTCATGAGAGACACAGAGAGAGAAGCAGAGACACAGGCAGAGGGAGAAGCAGGCTCCATGCAGGGAGCCCAATGTGGGACTCAGTCCCAGGACTTTGGGATCATGTCCTGAGCCAAAGGCAGACACTCAACCACTGAGCCACCCAGGTGCTCCTACATGTCTTTTTTTTTTTTATGATTTTATTTATTTATTTGAGAGAAAGAGCATGAGCAGGGGTTGGATGGGGGAGAGGTAGAGGGAGGAGCCCAACGCAGGACTCCATCCTAGGGCCCTGAGGTCACGGCCTGAGCTGAAACCAAGAGTCACCTGTTTAACTGACTGAGCCACCCAGGCACCCCCATTGAATATCTGTCTTCTAGGGGGTTGGTTTTGGTGACTAAATGAGATAATGCTTATTTAAAAATGAGCATACTGACTGAAATCTAATAGAAGCCCTGGATGAACTGTTAGTCTTTAATCGTGGTAATTTAGTATTCAGGATTATTGTGATCTTCCATTTGTAATTTGGAAGGTACTAAGATGAATCATATTTCTAACTCACCATATGGCAGGAGGATCCTCTGAATAAAATCTTTTAATACTCCTTAATACCCTAGGAGGACAGCATTGTTGACATGACCCATCTTCGAGAACCCCAAGAATCTGAAACATCCATGCAGTTCTTGCTGCAGCTGGAAAGGGAAATATCTACATGTGTCCTTAAACCAAGACACTTATATAAAAACAACAACAACAACAACCTCGTGGGGAGAAAGCAGATGTGGAGAGAGAATAGTTTTTCAATCATCTGCCCCAATTCCTCAACAAAAGGCAGCTTGTGTGCCCCATTCCCAGGGACCCAGCTACATGCCTGCCATCAATCCTTGCAAAAGTCCTGGGACCCATTAGAACACTTAAACCACCTCCCTCGACCTCGCATGGTGCTAAGGCAGAGAGGGCAGAAGAGAAGTGCTTAGCCACTGAGAGATACTACAGGCCTCCAGTCCATCCACTGGCAAAGCTGCTCGTGAGGGGTTGGGACCCGGGCCTCCTATGCAGGAAGAATCAAGTTCCAATTTCTGGATCCAAATAGGTGTTGTGACCTTGGGCAAGTAGGATAACTAACTTTTGGGGCTTTGATTTCCTCTTTGGTAAAATAGGGATAAGAAAACCTTCCTTGGATGCCTGGGTGGCTCAGTCAGTTGAGTGTCTGCCTTCAGCTCAGGTCATGATCCTGGAGTGCCAGGACTGAGTCCCACATCAGGCTCCCTGCTCAGCGGGGAGCCTCTTTCTCCCTCTGCCTCTGCCCCTCCTCCCGTTCATGCTCTCTCTCAAATAAATAAATAATCTTAAAAATAAAATAAAATAGGAGTGTCTGGGTGGCTCAGTGGTTGAATCTGCCTTTGGCTCAGGTTGTGATCCCAGGATCCTGGTATTGAGTTCTGTATCGGGCTCCCTGCATGGAGCCAGCTTCTCCCTCTGCCTATGTCTCTGCCTCTGTCTCTGTGTCTCTCATGAATAAATAAATAAAATCTTTAAAAATAAAATAAAATAAAGCTTAAAGACAAGAAAACCTTCCTTGTATCTTTTAAGAAGCAGTGTATGTTATATGCTTAACAGAGTGCCTGACACTTAGTAGTTTCATAAATGTTAACTGTTGTTACTCATAAGTATTCATTGAAAATGTCACTGTACGAGGCAGTATGACCATAGGGATATGTACAGTCCCTGACCTGCAGAGCTTACAGACACATAGAAAAGAAGGACTAAGTGCCATAACAAGATGGACACTCCAGCAGGTGCTCAGCGGGGTGGGAAGATGGTGGGGGAGGGGAGGAGAGAGGAGAGAGATGCATGTGCAGACAGCTGCAGGCTGGAAGCACCCAAGAGGTGCATGCTGAGGATGGTTGGGGTCTGGACAGATGCAAAGAAAGAAAAAGCTCAGTGGAATCTAGAAGGGGCCCAGGAGGAGGAGTGCGGAGGAAATGGGACAGGGTAGCACTTGGAGGGAGACCATAAAAGGGCACCGCTGCTCACCCCACCTGACCTACCTCTGCTGAGATCCAGAAACTCATCATAGGCGTGAGGCAGATGCCCTTAAAGGCATCACTTCTTCCACCAGCACCCGAGAATTCACAAATCACAAGTGTCTAGAACTTAGTGTGGGAGTCAGAATCCACACAAGAGCTGGATACGAGTTTCTCCGCAGTGACTTTGAACATTACATACAAAAACCTGCTCATGGCCCTGTGAATTTCTGATATGGATTGCTCATTTGCTCCCAGCAGAAATTGATAAACAAAACAAAACAAAACAAAACAAAACAAAACAACAACCTTTGGTTGAGTGTGGTGACAAAAACTCTTGTGATGTGGGTTTCTGTTGCTCTCTGGCTATCTGGCCTCTGCCTCTTCTGTGTCCAACATTACTCTGCTGGGGGCTGAGCTGGGAAAAACACTAGCACTACCTGATGGCTCATCAAAGAACATTCTTTCTTCCAAAAAAAAAAAAAAACATTCTTCCTTGTGGTATAGCACTGCAAGTTCAGAATGTTCTATACAATTATGTGCCTAAGGAGTTCTTGGTTCTCTAATGAGCTTTGCAAATGATCGGCCTTGGATGAAGTTTGATCCTGGGATGGATTTCTCCCTTTACTGATCCAACTTTGCAGCACCGCTCTTACTCTTTAATCTGCCAGTTTTTTCTTCTGCCCCGACTCACTGATGGGAGAGGAGACTGCGCTTTGGTATTTTCTTCTCTTGATGGGAAGGGTCAATTCCCAACAGGGCTTAAGTTCCAAATGGTTCTCTTTGGGGGCGGGAACACAAGGGCTGCATTCCTTGGGTGATATTATTGAAGAATAACCCATCTGGCTTCATCAACACTTGGTCAAAATGTATACAGTGATGACATGAGGAACGTATTCTTGATTCTCAGGCATGTGCCATTTTCAGAATTCCCTGCAAGTTCCATGGAGTTGCACGTGAGCAGCTGGTGGGGTGAGGGCAGCTGGGACTCATGGCCTCAATGGTCAGAAATGCTCCGTCTGCTCACTGTGTCCCAAATGTCTGGTTGAACTGCATACTTAATAATGTCTGTCTATCCAGAGGGCAATAGAATGTTCCCGGACTGGGAGGCCACTGATATTTCCATTTTTTTCCAGAGAAATACTGGCCTGAGGCCCTCGGAAACATTGCTTCATTGCCTAGCGTTATAAGAATTTGCCTGACCTAGTTTGTGGAGGCAAATTAACCCTAGTCCTATGGTTGTTTCGTGCAAAAGGGAGAAATGAAAGTTTTTATTGCTAACTACATCCCATTTGCTTAAGTCAATCACAACCACTGAAAGATCAGATCAAAAATGTTGTTTTAGTAGGAACAAGGTCTTCATGGATCCAGATTGGGTAGATCTGTGACTCAAAAAAGACAAAAATCCCCTCCTTCATTCCTTTAGCTGGGATTATTGGGTGGGGCCACCATTCTGTGACTATGCGACTACTATTCACACATTCACCCGGACTACGCCTTCAATCGTGTGATATTTGTGGTGACTCCAGAGCAGCACAATCCTCTCATCTTGGTTTTTCATGTAAACAAGAGAATAAAGCTATCAATTTCTCAGCCTCCCATAGACTGAGGCCGAGGAGAAACCTAATAATCGAATCTTTACAAGATGACCTTTCAGAGTTAAGGGAGCCTGGCTTCTGTGTGTTGGAGGGAGTGTTCGTTAAAACGGAAATATCTCAGACGTGTTGCTGGTTCTTAGTCTAACTTGGCTCAAAGATGCACGATATGCGAAGACGGGTGGCATGAGGGTGCCAGGTGATGATGTCCCAGACAAGAGGTAACATGGTTCTGGCCAATAAAAAAAAGTTTGAATGCCACATTAGGCAAGTCAGGAAAAATCACTCTTCCTTCTTAAAATCTGAGATTACTTTCTTGGAAAATAAACATTTACTCCTAGACCTGGGGGTCTGATTCAACTGTTACCTGCACGCTTACCTGGAGGATTCGTCTCTGAGAGGGACCACCCTGAGAGTGCCCACGCTTGCCCTGATAGTGGGAGGGAGGCCTTGGAGCCAAAGCCAGCAGAGTGCCCCAGCAGCAGCCAGGAGTCAGTAGGTCTTGGGCGGTGAAGGCCAGGGCTCACAGTGCCCCTGAGGAATTATTTGAGCAAAATATTCCAGGCTGGAGGAAATTTACTGCCTGGGAACAGGAAGGGTCCTGGGCTCAGTTTCTAGGGGTGGTGAGGGGTCCCCTATATGGGGGGATGAATGGTTCCCTGGGTGAGCTAGGAAAGCACGTTTTAATTTTCTTTTTTTCTGGGGTGCATAGGTGGTTCAGTGGTTGAGCATCTGCCTTTGGCTCAGGTTATGATCTGGAGGTCCTGGGATTTGAGTCCCACCTCGGGCTCCCCAAAGGGCACCTGCTTCTCCCTCTGCCTATGTCTCTGCCTCTCTCTATCTACATAAATACTCTTTATGTATTTAAGAGATAAAATCTTAAAAATAAATAAGTAAATCTTTCTTTTTTCTCCCACTGAAATATTTTTCAACTTTTTTTTCTTGATTTGAAAGCAGGGAAGCCTGCACTTCATGGGACTGTCTTGTAAAGGATGAATGCCTTAGGTGTTTTGTTTTGTTTCTCAAAGAGGGGAAGGTTGCGTCCAGCGCAGAACTGTTCAGCGGTACCCTCCTGCCCCGCCCCGTGGGGTCCTGACTCACCCCAGCGCTGGGGTGAAGCGTGCACACCTGCAGCCTGCAAGGCGCTGGGAGAACCGGGGTCTCAGGCCCGGGAAGGGAAGCCGGCCCGGCCTCGGGGAGCGACCACTGCGGATCCAGAAGCATGCCCTCTGCTCCCGGAGGCGCCAGAGGAGGCGAGCGCGAGCGGCCGCTTGGGGTCGTGCAAGTCGCGGCGGCGCAGGGAGCAGCACCCAGAGCTCACCCAGGGGTCCCGGGGAGCGGAGCGGGCGCCCGGCCGTCATGCGGTCCTCTCCTGCCACCTGTCGACAGCATCGCTCACTGCGGTTTCCGGATGCACCTGCGCTGTTCTGTCCGTGGACCACTGCAGGACGTGCGGGCTCCGGAACATTAGAACTCTTCAAGGCACGTTTTCTGCAAATTAAAATAGATGTATTGAGTTCTCAGGGGAAAATACATGTTCTACTCGGTTACGTATGTTATTGGGTAAATTAGCTGATTTTCATTCTGTATGCTAGAATGATACAAGCATAACGGGACGCAGAGTTGTCTTCTTTCTTACATTAGGTTAACACATAAAAGCCCTGCATAATTTTAAGATTTTTTGTTGTTGCTGTTTTTTTTTTTTTTAGAAAATATGATCACCCTAAAGGTACTGAAGGAATTTTTAGAAGAGAAATAGTATATGACTATGATTTGCACACAAGCGAGTGGGGAACATCTGCAGAATGAACAGGATGGAGAGCCATGGGAGTTCACGTATAAGCAAGTAGAGCTTGAGAAACTGCCCAAATGTTATACTGGCTTGGACTTTCGCTGGAAGATTGAGAAGATGCTATCCAAAGCACAATTGTTCATATCCTTCCATTCAACAATCCACGAATTCAAAACCATGAGAAAAGTAATGTGGATGATATTCTTCATAAGATGGGTTAATGTCCAACAATAGAGGAGCTAAAGTTATGGCTCATTCAGAATATGGAATACTACAGAAGCCTAAGAATTATTTGTACAAATATGTACAAATACTAATATGAGAAACACATATCCAGGAAAATATAAACTAGTAGATAAAAATAGAGATACTGAATAAAACTGGAAAAGAATATTTAAAATATTAAAGCTGAGTTAGTCTGTTATGTATGCATACTGATATTTCTGTTTTCCTAATTACATAACAGGTACAGAAGTGCATTCTTGTTGTAACACGTTTAAGCCACACAAAAGTGTATTATTAGGTAAGAAGTGGAGGATCCCATAATCTGCTTGCTTCTAGCTTGTCTGCTCCCTAGTAATAGATAACATAAGCTCTCCAGATCGTCTTCCTTCGAGTTAGACACACACACACACACACACACACACACACACACACAATTATATATAATGTTATTTCAACATAAAAGTGATAACATTGTATTTCTTGCAACTCAATTCTTCTAAAAATATGCATTATAGATCTTTTTGGGTAGATAAATATAGATATATATCATTGTATTTTTTTAAGATTTTATTTATTTCACAGAGAGAGAGAGCACAAGTAGGGGGTAGTGGGAGAGGGAGAGGAAGAAGCAGGCTCCCCACCAAGCAGGGAGCCTGATGCAGGGCTCAATCTCAGGACCCTGGAATCACGACCTGAGCCAAAGGCAGATGCTTAACCAACTGAGCCACCCAGGCCCCCCCAACTCATTGTTTTTAACCACTACTTAATGTGATCTACTCTAATAAATTTAACTATTTCACAATTGACAGATATTCGGTTCTTCTAATTTTTAAAATGATAATAATTCTGCAAATGACCCCTTGTATATTTATCTTGTACACTCTATTAATGAATTTAAGTTTTTAATATTTTTTATTAGCCATTTTTGTATTTCCTTAGAGAATTTCCTATTCATATCTTTTCTAAATTTTTGTCATTGTTTACATTTTTATTATTGATTTGATGGACCCTTAATGAATTTTTAGATGTTATTGAGATTTCACTGGATTTAGAGATTGGTACAACATAGAATGTTTCTGTCCAGAACATAATTTTTAAAAAAATCTAACTTATTTAAATTCAATTAAATAACATAAAGTGTATTATTAGTTTCAGAGGTAGAGTTCAGTGATTCATCAGTTGCATAGAATCAGTTGCATAGAATGCTCATCATATCACGTGCCCTCCTTCATTCCCATCACCCAGTTACCACATCCCCCCACCCATCTCCCCTCCAACAACCCTTAGTTTGTTTCCTAGAGTTGGGTCTCTTATGATGTGTGCCTCTCTGATTTTGTCTTATTTTTCCCTCCCTTCCCCTATGATCCTGTTTTGTTTCTTAAGTTCCACATGAGTGAAATCATGATAATTGTCTTTCTCTGATTATCTTATTTCATTTAGCATAATACCCTCTAGTTCTATCCACGCCATTGCAAGTGGCAAGATTTCATTTTTTCATGGCTGAGTAACATGCCATTGTATATATATACACCACATCTTCTTTATCTATTCATCTATCAATGCACATCTGGGCTCTTTTTGTACTTTGGCTATTGTGGACATTGCTGCTATAAACATTGGAGTGCAGGTGTCCCTTCGGATCACTATGGTTGTATCTTTTGGATAAATGCCTAGTAGTGCAAAAGGATAGCTCTATATTTAACTTTTTGAGAAATCTCCATACTATTTTCCAAGTGGCTGCACCAGCTTACATTCCCACCAACAGTGTAAGAGGGTTCCTCTTTCTCCATATCCTCGTCAACATATCTTGTTTCCTGAGTTGATCGTTTTAGCCACAGAACTTATGTTTTCCCATTTACTCTAGTCTTCTTTTATATTCCTTGGTAAAATGTTCTTGTTTTTCTTTATTTAAATCTTATACACTTCTTTTTATAATATATATTACATAGAGGAAGATAGTTTTCAATAGTTATTTACATAACTAAAATAATTTTAATGGGAACAATTACTAGCTCCAGCTAAAAACAGCAGTTTTTAAAGCTATAATGATCTGTCAAGTAACAACTTGAAAAAGTATAATTATTAGCCTACTCATTTGCTTGTATACAAGGAAAATCAAAAGATTGATTTAATTTCCTCTAACAACCTCAAAACACAATTTAGACACACACACACACACACACACACACACACACAAAGAAAGAGGAAAAACCACAGCTTGGGAATAGTAAGTCTTATTTTCCTTTCTTTGGATAAGCGACTCATCACCTGGCAGTATGCACAGAGGCCGCAGGAGGGGAGGTAATCCAATCCTGGGGAGCGGGGTCATCAAAGAAAATAATTTCAATTACTTCACAATCCTTCCAAACTCCTTGAGCATTTGAACTGTGAAGTCTTCATAACAGACATCTCTGTAGTGTCTCCCTGTGCCCTTCCTCTGGCACTTCCAGCTCCATTAGGGCAGGCCTCACCATTTCCCTCATTAGAATCTTTCCAGTACCCAATAGATGTGGATAAAGTTGCTAATAATAAATTTTCTGGGGCACCTGGGTGGCTCAGTGGTTGAGCATCTGCCTTTGGCTCAGGTCATGATCCTGGGGTCCTGGGATTGAGTCCCACATCGGACTTCCTGCAGGGAGTCTGTTTCTCCCTCTGCCTGTGTCTCTGCCTCTTTCTCTATGTCTCTCATGAATAAATAAATACAATCTTTAAAATAATAATAATAATTTTTTCTGATACAATTTTTGTATTAAAAAACATGAATGCTGGAGCATGATAAACTGATCTTACAGTTCTGAAGAGAAGATGTACAAGAATAGCCTTGATAATTTGGATGAAAGAGAGCAGTAAAAGAGAATTCACCCCACCTGCTTTCTTTTTTTTTTTTAATTTATTTTTTATTGGTGTTCAATACAGAATAACCCCCAGTGCCCGTCACCCATTCACTCCCACCCCCCGCCCTCCTCCCCTTCTACCACCCCTAGTTCGTTTCCCAGAGTTAGCATTCTTTACGTTCTGTCTCCCTTTCTGATATTTCCCACACATTTCTTCTCCCTTCCCTTATATTCCCTTTCACTATTATTTATATTCCCCAAATGAATGAGAACATATAATGTTTGTCCTTCTCCGACTGACTTACTTCACTCAGCATAATACCCTCCAGTTCCATCCACGTTGAAGCAAATGGTGGGTATTTGTCATTTCTAATAGCTGAGTAATATTCCATTGTATACATAAACTACATCTTCTTTATCCATTCATCTTTCGTTGGACACCGAAGCTCCTTCCACAGTTTGGCTATCGTGGCCATTGCTGCTATAAACATCGGGGTGCAGGTGTCCCGGCGTTTCATTGCATCTGTATCTTTGGGGTAAATCCCCAACAGTGCAATTGCTGGGTCGTAGGGCAGGTCTATTTTTAACTCTTTGAGGAACCTCCACACAGTTTTCCAGAGTGGCTGCACCAGTTCACATTCCCACCAACAGTGTAAGAGGGTTCCCCTTTCTCCGCATCCTCTCCAACATTTGTTGTTTCCTGCCTTGTTAATTTGCCCCATTCTCACTGGTGTGAGGTGGTATCTCATTGTGGTTTTGATTTGTATTTCCCTGATGGCAAGTGATGCAGAGCATTTTCTCATGTGCATGTTGGCCATGTCTATGTCTTCCTCTGTGAGATTTCTGTTCATGTCTTTTGCCCATTTCATGATTGGATTGTTTGTTTCTTTGGTGTTGAGTTTAATAAGTTCTTTATAGATCTTGGAAACTAGCCCTTTATCTGATATGTCATTTGCAAATATCTTCTCCCATTCTGTAGGTTGTCTTTTAGTTTTGTTGACTGTATCCTTTGCTGTGCAAAAGCTTCTTATCTTGATGAAGCTTTTTCAAAACATGCTGCAAAGCTAAAATAATGTGAAAATGAGACATTGATGCAGAAACAGAGAAGTCAATCAAATAAGCTGAAAGAGTTGCCCTTTCTCAATGTGACCAACATGACCACTAGGCCAGTTTCTGTACCAGGAGGCCTTGACATACCATGGGGCTGCAAATGAGCTGCCCCACACTGAAAACAAGTTTTCCAAAACTCTCATTTTTACTTGAGCACTCAAAGTAAAGCACTCATTCAGAAGCTATTTCTTAATTTCTAAAACATGGCAATTTTATGATTATTTTGCTGATTTTTATCTTCATTATGCTTCGGTCTGAGAACACACTATATATGATTTTGGCATCTGCAGAGACTTGCCTTATAGCTTAGCATATCATCATTCTGTGTAAAAGACTTGTGTATTCTTGAAAAGAATATTCTGTAGATATTGGGGGCAATGTTCTCTATATGTTTATTAGGCATTTTATTTAACTGCATTGTTCAACACTTGCACATATTTACTGAGTTTGTGTGTGTGTCTGATTGGTTTATCACTTACTGAGAGAGGTGTTTTCAGATCTCTCACTATGATTTGAATTGGTTTGTTTAGTTATGTCATTCTTTGCTTTATATATTTTGAGGCTACGCTATTATTATATACATATCTAAGTTTTTATATCTTAGTTTTTATATCTTCCTGGTTAATTAACATTTTTATCATTATGGAGACTTCTGAGAGAAATAGCAGAGTTGGAGGATTCTAAGCTCATCTCATTTCACAGATACAACTAGACAATACCACATCAGTGTAAATGACCCAAAAAACAACCTGAACCCTGGCAGAACAGACTCTCCACTGGTGAATGTAGAGAGAAGCCACATCAAAAAGGGTAGGAAGGGTGGAGACTCAGCGAGGAGCCAAATGACCCCTGAGTCTGATTGTGGGAGAGAGGGATACTGCAGGCACAGAGAGGATAGAGAAACAGGCTTGATGCCAGGCACCCAAAGCACAGAAGACTTATAGTAGGAAGACAAGCCCCATAACATTTGGCTTTGAAAACCAGAGAGGCCTAACTTCTTGAGTTCTTATAACCTGCAGGGATTAATACCTGGAACTTTAAAAATCAGTGAGCTCACTTGGGTGGCACAGTTGCTTAAGTGTCTGACTTTTGGTTTCAACTCAGGTTGTGATCTCAGGGTTGTGAGTTTGAGCCCCATGTCCAGCTCTACACTCAGAGTGGAGTCTACCTGGGATTCTCTCATTCTCCTTTTGTCATCCCAATAGTACTCCCCACCACCTCTCTCTTTAAAATAATCAAATCTTATTAAAATTTTTAAAAATTAAAATCAGTAGTCTTGGCTCTGGGAGAGCCAGAAGGGGTTACAAAACTGAATGCCTGCTCTTAAAGAGACAGCACAACAAACAGCTCCATGAAGATATGGCATAGAAGCAGCAGTTTGGAAAATGCCTGGGGTATATGGGAGGGAGATTTGTTTACTAAACTCAGAGTGGGTGCTAGAGGAGCAGGGATTGTTGGGAGACCTCTCAAGAACAAAAGAGCTGGCAGGTGACATTTCCCTCCCCTGACCTACAGCCTAGATACACATACACCTGTGGGAACCAATGCAGTGTGAACACCCTCCAACTCGGCTTGCTAAGAGTGTCCTCTCCTGGCTCCCACTCTTCTGGAGTCATACCCCATCCATCTCAGCCTCAGCAGGAATTTTCCTGTTAACTGCAAATCTCCCATAGTGGACTGGCACAAGCCTTAATTGCACTGCACCCCTAGCCCCAAGTTATCCTACAAACCTGCCCTCAACAGGAGTCCATCCAAAGCAGAGTCACAGCATGGCAAGCACCAGGGGTCCAAGCACCCCTGATAGGGCCCACCACCACACCAAACTGACTCCAGTCCTAAGGAGAGGGGAAGATAACCACATCCACCAATCCTACTGTGGCCCCAGCAGTGAGCTGGGGACAGATATCTAGTCTGACTGCTGGCCCTGCCCACCAATGAAAGTTTCTCAAGGGACAACATGGATAGCATGGATGTAGTTTGGTGTTACTGCAGCTCTGGCAGATGCCTGATCTGACTAAACTCCAGCCCAAATCAGCCCCAGATTAGCCTGCTAACAACACAAGGACCAAACACTTCCCACAACAGACAAAGAAAGCCATTGTAATAAACTGGACTGAAGGTAAACACAGCTTAGCCACAACAGTAGGGTGCATGCAAAACACATAGGAGCCACCCCTGAAGCACCAGGTTCTGGTGAACAGGGAACATGGCACTGCAGGACACTACAGGACCTCTTCTTCATAGGCCACACCTTCAGGAGTATGAAACATAGCTGATTTTCCTTTTTTTTTTTTTTTTAAGATTTTATTTATTCATGAGAGACACAGAAAGAAGGCAGAGACATAGGCAGAGGGAGAAGCAGGCTCCTCACAGGGAGCCCAATGTGGGATTTGATCCCAGAATGCAGCTCATGCCCTGAGCTGAAGGCATATGCTCAACTGCTGAGCCACTGAGGCGTCCCATAACTGACTTTCCTAACACACAGAAACAGACACAGAGAGCTAGTCAAAATGAGGAGACAGAGGAATATGTCCCAAATGAAAGAGCAGGACAAAACCACAGCCAGAGAGTTAAATGACATGGAGAAGAACAAATAGGCCCCAAAGAGAATTTTAAGTAAAGGTCACAAAGACATTCACTGAACTTGAGAAAAGAATGGAGGACCTCAGTGAGACCTGCAACAAAGAGACAGAAAACATGGAAAAGAACCAATCAGAGATGAAGCACTCAATAAGAGAAGTAAAAAACTAGATGGAATAAATAGTAGACTAAAGGAAGCAGAATAGATATGTGACCTGGAGGATGGAGCAATAGAAAACAATCAGTCTAAATAAGAGAGAGAGAGAGAGATAATAACAAATAGATTAAGGGAAGTCAACAAAACCATCAGGCATGATGACATTCACATTATAGTGATCCTAGAAGAAGAAGAGAGAAAATGGAAGGCAGAAAATTTTTTTGAAGGAATAATAGCTGAAAACTTCTGTAATCTGGGGAAGAAAACAGGAATCCAGATCTAGAAGGCACAGAGAACTCCCAACAAAGTCAACCCAAGGAAGTCCACGTGAAGACACATAATAATTAAAATGACAAAAAGTAGTGATAAAGAGAGAATTTAAAATTCAGCAAAAGAAAGTAGATACATATAAGGGAAAAGCAATAAGGCCATCAGCTGATTTTTCAGCAGAAACTTTGCAGGCCAGAGGGTGTGGCATGATACATTCAAACTGCTGAAAGGAAAAATCTGCAGCCAAGGATCCTCTAACTATTAATGCTGTCATTCGGAACACAAGGAGGGATAAAGAGTTTCCCAGAAAAACAGAAGTTAAAGGAATTCATCACCACCAAGTCAGCCTTACAAGAAATGCTAATGGGGAACTCTTTAAGTGGAAGGAAAGACCATAAGTAGGAATAAGAAAAGTAGGAAACACAAAAGCAATAAAATTAAGAACATCTTTAGAAATCAGTCAAAGGATTCACAAAATAAAAGGATATAAAGTATGACACCATATACCAAAAATGTGGAAGGGAGAGGAGTAAAAACTTAGTTTTTAGAATGGGTTCAAACTTAATGACCATCAACTGAATACGGACTGCTATATGCAGATGTTATATATAAACCTAATGGTAACCACAAATCAAAATCCAGTAATAGATATGCAAAAAATAAAGAGAAAATGGAATCCAAGTATATCACTAAAGAAAGCCAGCACTCTGGGATCCCTGGGTGGCGCAGCGGTTTGGCGCCTGCCTTTGGCCCAGGGCGCGATCCTGGAGACCCAGGATCGAATCCCACGTCGGGCTCCCGGTGCATGGAGCCTGCTTCTCCCTCTGCCTGTGTGCGTCTCTGCCTCTCTCTCTCTCTCTCTCTCTCTGACTATCATAAATAAATAAAAATTAAAAAAAAAAAAGAAAGCCAGCACTCATGAGAGAAGAAAGAGCAGAACTGCAAAAACAACCATAAAACAAGTAACAATATGGCAGTAAGTACATACCTATCAGGAATTACTTGGAATGTAAGCAAACTAAATGTTCCAGTCAAAAGACACAGAATGATGGAATGGATAAAAAAGCAAGACACCTGTGTGCTGCCTATAAGAGACTCATTTCAGACTTAGACACCTGCAGACGGAAAGTGAGAGGATAGAGGAGCATTCATCATGCACATTGAAGTGAAAAGAAAGCTGGGTAGCAATACTTCTAAGAGATAAAATAGACTTTAAAACAAAGACTGTAACAGAAGACAAGGGAACAATCCAACAAGAAGATATAACAATTGTAAATATTTATGTATCCAACATGGGAGCACCCAAATACATAAATCAGCTAATAACAACCAAACAGCAAGTAATCAATAGTAATGCAATAGTAGTAGGGGACTTTAAGAGCCCACTTACATCAATGGATAGATAATCCAAACAAAAAATCAACAAGGAAACAGTGACTCTGAATGACACATTAGACCAGATGGATCTAACAGATACATTCAGAGCATTCCATCCTACAACAGTGGAATACATATTCTTTTCAAGCGCACATGGAACATTCCCCAGGACAGATCACATGTTATGCTACAAGACAAGTCTCAACATACTCAAAAAGATTGAAGTTATAATACCATGCACCTTTTCAAACCACAATGCTATGAAACTAGAAATTAACCACACACACACACACACACACACACACACACACAAATCTGGAAATAACACAAACACATACAGGTTAAATAACATGCTACTAAATAATGAATGGGTCAATTAAGAAATCAAAGGAAATTTAAAAATACATGGAAACAAATGAAAATGAAAACATAATAGTACAATCTTTGGGATGCAGCAAAAGCAGTTCTAGAGGGAAGTTAATAGCAATACAGGCCTACCTCAAGATGCAAGAAAAATCTCAAACAACCTAACCTTACACCTGAAGGAACTGGAAAAAGAACAAACAAAACTCAAAACCAGAAGAAAGAAGGAAATAATAAAGATTAGAGAGAAATAAATGATATAGAAACTAAAACAAAACCCCAAAATAACAGAACAGATCAATGAAACCAGGATTCTTTGAAAAGATTGACAAAATTGATAATCCTCAAAGAGGAGTAGAAATAAGATAGAGTAGACAAAATCAGAAATGTAAGAGGGGAACCAACACTATAGAGAAAAAAGATTATAAGAGAATATTATAAAAAATTATGTAACAAAATATCAGACCACCTAGAAGAAAAGGATAAGTTCCTAGAAACATATTACCTCCCAAAATTGAATCAGGAAGAAATAGAAAATTTGAACAATGCAATTGAGTCAGTAATCAAAAAACTCCCAACAAACAAAAGTCCAGTACCAGATGGCTTCACAGGTGAATTTCACTAAACATTTAAAGAAGAGTTAATGGGCAGCCCGGGTGGCTCAGTGGTTTAGCACTGCCTTCAGCCCAGGGTGTGATCCTGGAGACCCGGGATTGAGTCCCACATCAGGCTCCCTGCATTGAGCCTGCTTCTCCCTCTGCCTGTCTCTGCCTCTCTTTCTCTGTGTGTCTCTCATGAATAAATAAATAAAATAATAAATAAATAAATAAATAAATAAATAAATAAATAAATAAATAAGAGTTAATACCTGTTTTCACACTATTCCAAAAAATAGAAAAGGAAGAAAAGCTTCTAAATTCAGCCCATGAGGCCAGAAGTACCCTGACACCAAAACCAGATAAAGAACTACAAAAAAAAAAGAGAACTATAGGTCAATATTTCTGATGAACACATATGCAAAAGTCCTCAAAAAATATATGAGCAAACCAAATCCAACAATACATTAAAAAGATTATTCATCATAATCAAGTGGGATTTATTCCTAGGATGCAAGAGTTCAACACTGGCAAATAAGTCAGTGTAATACATCAAATCAATAAGAGAAAAGATAAAAACTATATGATCATTTCATAAGATGCAGAAAAAGCATTTGACAAAGCACAATATGTATTCATGATAAAAGCTCTCAATAAAGTAGGTTTAAAGGGAACATACCCTCAACCTAATAAAGGCCATATATGAAAAATTCAGCTAACATCACTCTCAATGGTGAAAAACTGAGAGCTTTTCCCCTAACGTCAGGAGCAAGACAAAGATGTCCACTCTCACCACTCTTATTCAACATAGTACTGGAAGTTCTAGCCACGGCAATCAGACAACAAAAAGAAATAAAGACATCCAAATTGGCAAGGAAGAACATTCACTATTTGCAGATGCAGTGGATCTCAGAGCAAGGTGCAAAGGATAATTTCACAGTTTTTGGCTTAAGTCATGGAAATGAGGTCTGAGAGGGAAAAATGGCAGGTGATGTGGAGTAGAATAAAAAAGAGGGAGGTAATGTGGACACAGATAGAAAAGAACCATCTAAGATGAGTAAGAAGCAAAGTGGGGGGACATGCACAATTGATGGACTGGAAGTCTTGATGATATAGAAGAATTTTTGGAGGGAAGGTAACAGAAGGACATCACTGAGAAAGCCAGCATGAAAATAAAGATAGGTGAGAAAACAAATTCACATTTTAAAATGGTCTTTATTTGCTCATCATAAACATTTTAACATACATATATATATATATTAATTTTCATTAGTAATTGAATAATTAACCACATAGTGTAAATCACAAAATACAATTCCTGAATTACAAGTATTTCTGTGAAATGTGCCTAAGTATAATGAGTGAGGTAAACCAGAGTAATGGAATATCATTGGTATTAATCTTAATGAGAAACAGATCATCATTTTCATAACCAAGTGTGAATTTAGATATTTAAGGAGATTAATTCGACCACTGGATTCTCATATCTTCTGAATTAAAGAGGTAGTATATATATTCAGAAAATCAATGTTGATGTTCAATTAATGAGGTGTGTGTGTGTGTGTTGTACTAGAAAACATCAACATATAAAATAGAACCCTTGTTAACTATCACATTTTCTAGGGATAAATTTGAATGGCTGTGCCCTAATCATGCAAATATCATCAAAAACTACAGACAGTACTAGAAACAAATTAGTTGCCTATCTTAGCCATTGAAACAATGTTTTTACATGTTCAAAAGAGGATTTCTCAATTTTTTCAAGGTATAGATTTTTATTGTTGATTTTTCTGATTTTGAAAGATTTTTGTCTATAAAACTTACTTTATTGCTAGTTAGTATTCATATTTTTATTAATCAAAGATCTTTTCATTGGTTAGAATTTATAAGCTGCATGAAATGACTAATTCTGTGCCTGAATCAAAATCATTTCAGTCCCAATGAAATTTTACCTTGGAACGGAGCTTCTGCAGCCTTGTTTTGACAAATGCATGATTCCAACAAAGCTTTCTAAAAAACTGAAAACAGCTTATGAGCTCTGTTTACCCAATTCTTTTAATGGACCCTATTATAGGAATCAATCTCTTACAGGAACAAAATGTCTATTAGTATATGCTCCTTTCATAATTCTATTTTAGGTTTTTCCTCCTTCCTGTTCTCTTCCCATGGTCATTCATTTATCTATTTCTCTTCTTTCTTCTCTTTTTCTAACCCAACTTTTGCTCTCTTATTCCTTTCTGGTTTCCTCATTGTCCTCTAGAGAATTGTCTCTTCTTGTTCTATTTCTTCAATGCCTGGGTTCACATCTTCTTCCCACAGACAATCTGTTCCTGTAGGGTCATCGGTTCTTTTACAGAGAATCGGGTATAGAATAAGTAAAACATAAATTCATAAATCATAAATTCATAAATTCATTCATAAATTCAGCTATGTAGTGACCCACAAACATAAGATATGTGAACATCTCGCAAATCCAACGTGTAATTATCCATCATTGATGTCCGCAAGGTGATTCTTTAGTATAAGCTTCCTGTGATCAAGATGTAGCGTCAGTAAATTCTTGAATTTTCTGTTTTTTTGGCATCTCTGTGAACTAAAGATATTAAGTATTAATCTCACTTTAATACTTTTTCATTTTTATTGCATTTGGACACATTTTTTTGAAGATTTATTTATTTGAGAGAGTACAAAAGTAGGTGGGGGGATGACAAAGGGGGGCACAGAGAGAGTCTTAAGCAGGCTCCACATTGAGTGCAGAGCCCCATGCCAGAATCAATCTCACAACCCTGAGATCATGACCTGAGTCGAAATAAGAGTCAGACACTTAGCTGACTAAGCCACCCAGGTACCCCTGGGACAAATTTTTAATTTTATTCTTTAGTTCAAGTTACATAGTATTTGACGCTTTGAGGTCAGCGGGAATCTGAAACTGGAATGTGACCTGGACTATGAGTCTTCTCCCATCTTGCTACAGATTCACCAAGTGACTGACTGAAGGTCACAGGACACTCCTGTTCATTGCATCAGGTCGAGACAGTCCACGTTCATTCTTCACTTATCATGTGCTCACTCACTCTTTCAGGATAAGTGCTTGATGTGTGACCTATCCCTGTGAGGTAGCTGTTATTATTAGATCCACTTTACAGATGAAAACCTGACACCCAGGGAGGTTCACTAATCTGCCCAAGGTCATACAGTAGGTGACCGAGCCAAGATTTTAATTGTAGGAGTTATTCCAGGTCTGAGGTGTTGACCATCGTACTTTATTGCTTCCCTGACACAGCAACTTCACAAGGCACACACTGACCTCCTGACTTTGTTACCTTTATCTCTGCTCAGTTCACTCACCAGCTTACACAGAAGCACCTCTGACCATCTGTTGGAACTTCTCCAGCTCCAAGCCCTTGAACTCTGTGCTTTCTCTACCTGTTTCCTCCTTACCTTCCATGCCTCCTAGCGTCTCTAATCACTGAATGTGCTTAGCATCTCCACTGAGCACCCGGACTCTATTTTCCCAGCACCACACATGCCTCCTCTCTGCTTCCCTTCCTTTTTTTTTTTTTTTTTTTTTAAATATATTTTTGATAGTCACAGAGAGAGAGAGAGAGGCAGAGACATAGGCAGAGGGAGAAGCAGGCTCCATGCACCGGGAGCCTGACGTGGGATTCGATCCCGGGTCTCCAGGATCGTGCCCTGGGCCAAAGGCAGGTGCCAAACCGCTGCACCACCCAGGGATCCCTGCTTCCCTTCCTACTCTGTCACCCTAGGAGGACTTGCCAAGGCTCTACTCTACCTTGAATTTTTCTTCCTTTTAACTTTACCCACTCTTTCTGTCTGGAATATTCTTTCTACCATCCTTCCCCTCCATTTCTGCTTTATTAAGAACTTTACCCAAACTTTGAGCCATTCTTCAGACACCACCTCCCCTCCCCACCTAAATACTACCTTTTCCATAATGCTCTTCCTGGTCATTTCAGAGTCAGATGTGATCTCTCTCTCCTTCATGTTTGTAACACAAATATAGCCTGCTTTATAATCCAGTTATATGTGAATTTCCTTAGCATCCCTTCTAGTTTATAATCGTACCTTAGAAGATCTCGCCTAATGCTTGTGCTAGACTGGAGAACCGAACAAAGGACTAGAGTATGGAGCAAAGAACTTTACAATGGAAAGAAATGTTCTACTTTGAACCTTAATTTTACTGGGTAGTTTAAGAGCCATGTTGTACTGACAGTAGGAGAGAGAAATTCACTGTTCCTTCCTTCCTTGTTGCCTAGCATGCATAAAATCGTGTGTGTTCTGGGCTCTGTGCTGAGCACCAGGGATACCAGGCAAGAGCATTTACTTTTAAGAAATTCGGAGTCTACTGACCAGAAGAGAAAACAGATTATTACAACACCGTGTGAGGGGATAGCTATTTGTGGAATAAAGAAACATAGAAATAAATGCATGAGTCAAAGAATTCACTACCTTTGTAGTAAAATTACATGATTTTTCTAATAATACATATGATGAAACATAACTTCTAATGCAGTTAATAAAATCACATCTCAAGTGGTAGGAAGGAATGTCAAAACTAATTTGAGCCAGACAGCCTGATCTCCATCAGCCTGAAACAGATAGGTCTACTGCAAATGGGGAGGTGAGGTTTTCCATCACACTTTGTTTTTAGTTTTTCTCTTGTTGGTTCTTGTTGCTGCTTTGCATGTGTTCAGGATTTAGCTCTGAACACTCACTGACAATTTCTGTGTGGTTAATCGACAGGCTGTATGTTCATCTCAACCAACCAACCAAAGATCCTATGAATTTAGACTGAACACACTCACTATTTATTTTATTTAGTTATTTTAAAACTTGAATGTTCTTGCAATGTTAGCTCTCCTCACTCCCCTGGAAGTCAGGTTTTCTGACAGGTATGGTGTCTGCTTAATTTAGATGCCAGAGAGAGTATGATGAGGCTTAGGACAAGGGTGTCTCTCAGACCTCCGGGATGCCTTACCTGGGGAACTCAGATCTGCTCTACCCACAGTGCATCAAGAAGGACCTCCAGTTGGGCGGCATTAGAGGGAGTTTTATTTGAAAATGGTTCCAAAACCTGTAAAAGAGGTAAAGCAGAGAAATATGTTTCGGAAACTTCCATGACCATTATTTGGCCAAGATCTGTTTGATACCTGGTACTCATCCCCCCTAAGAGATGGTGCTTCCATACTGTTTCAGCTCTTCATGTTGATTAACATTTTCAGTGTGTTGAATGCAATCCCTTTACACACGACAACTGCGGCTTATTTTTATTTTACCGTGACAGGCCTTGCTTTCAGGCATTCTCATATGTGAAAATATATATTTATAATCTGTACACAAAAGCATTAGAATCTGGTATTAGTAAGGGTACAGGTAAATAGGTCCTCTCCTATATGTATTAGGGGAGGTAAACTGTCTTCCTAGAGAGACTAGGCCTTTGGTGCATATGTACTGTGCTGGATCTAGCAGCTCCACTCCTTGGAACATATCCTGAGGAAATCACTATGAAAGTGTGCGAGATACACCTACATGTTAATTTGCTGGATCATTGTTTCAAATAGGGAAAAGTTAGAAATAGATTACAGATAAATCGAAGATTATCTGGTAAACACGCAAGTAGAAAAGTATCCATGATATGGCTATTTTTACAAAAAGCGCATGTGTTTCTGCTTGTAAATGAAAAGGAAAGATTAATTAGACACTGATATATAAACGGCTCTCTCTGGGTGGTGGGTCCGTTTGCTATTTTAACTTTTTTTTTTTTTTTGGAATTTTTTACCTTTTTTGAATTTTTAAATACCTTTTCTCAAATTTTCTGCAGTAAAGCTATACTATTTTTATAACCAGAAAAATACTCAAGAAACTCATAAATCCCATTTGAAGAGAGACAAAAATATACTAGGCTCTGTTTCCTAAGATTTATTAGGGGTTCCTCTTATATTTACGACCTGCATTATCAAAACAATAATAGAAAGTCTTTAGTATCAATATTCTAAAAAGCTTCCAAGAGGAAACTATTTTCTTAGGAAAAATAACCTCTTAAATCTCCTCAAAAGTTGCTTCATTCCCTTTTTTCCAGAAGAAGTCACGTATATGTTCTGTTGAAAATTAACAAAAGTTGAAACGTTTTACAGCCATTAAAACATTTGAGGTTTGGAGTGCTTGGCTCTCACTTGGTGGAGACTGCAACTCTTGATCTCCGGGGTTATGAGTTCAAGCCCCACCTTGGGTATAGAGATTACTTAAAAACCTTAAAAAAAAAAAATTTTGAAGCTGATTTGTGTGTCTCAACAGAAAGGATACCAAAGATACACTGATGAGTAAAAAAAGGCAAGTTACAGACCATATATGGATTACAGACCATATACTAGGATTACATTTAAAAAAAACAGCAACAACAAACTTTTCCCTCCAACTACATGGGACAGTTTATTGAGAACAACTATATTTAGAGAAATGTTGATACTCTCAGAAACAGGGCCAGGATGATATACACTGAGTTTATTGTTATCAAGAGTTTGCCCTGGAGAGTGGGTGGAGGGAGAGGCAGGAAATGATAGGGTTTTGTGGGAAGGGTGGGGTAGAGTTATTTACTTTTATTTTAACAAGCTTCAATGTTCTTTATACTTTCTAAAAGTAATTTTAAAACATTCAAAAGGAAATAAGTAAAAGGAAAGAAAAGAAATTTTAAAATATGCCTGTTTGCAAGCTCAAGGCAGAGCCAGATGGCAGGTTTTGCTTATTTACAATTAAATTCCTGCGTTTTTCAGAGGGTCAATGGTAAGGATAGGAAACGATTCTCCCTCTTGGTGATCCTTTTGCAAATATAAAAATGGCAAATGGGCCTTTCTGACATTTCAGCTCAAATGTTCCAAATATAATCTTAAAGATGTAGAGTTTTGTAATGAGAGACTTAAGTTTTGAAGTGGAGATAGGCAGAAACTCAGTGGGCCATTCCCCTTAACCAACCAGTCCACCAAATTCAGACTGGGGTTGGGCACAGGCAAAAATGTGACATGGGAGAGGATTGTCTTGAAGGACCATGGCTTTGTCACATAAACACCGCCTCTCATTCTTGTCTTGGCAAATGCACACCTTCCCTCTGGTAATGTCCCTTCATCTCCTATACCAAAAACTACTTCCAAAAGGGACTGAAACACATTTGTATGAATGTACAAATGATGACTCTTTAAAATATTACTTTCCTAATCAGAGGCACTTGAGTGGCTCAGTGGTTGAACATCTGCCTTCGGCTCAGGCTGTGATCCCGGGGTCCTGGGATCGAGTCCCACATCAGACTCTTCACAGGGAGTCTGCTTCTCCCTCTGCCTATGTCTCTGCCTCTCTCTGTGTCTCCCATGAATAAATAAATACAATCTTGAAAAATAAATAAATAAAATATTGCTTTCCTAATCAGACTTGCTTTTTACAGGTTAAGAGAAATGAAGCCCTAATGGTGGAATCTCACATTTCCATCAGAATTCCGGGGCATAGTCAGACCCTGACTGTGTGTATGTATCCATGTTCTCCTCTGCAATGGCCTAGCATGTGACAGACATTTTCAGACTTACAGATGATGGTATATGTCAGGATCCCGCTGCAGCCGGGTTTGGAATCCTATATACAAGTCATCCCAGAGTAGACCATTTTTCACCACATATCTGATGACATCAACCCGGCTCCGAATCTGAAACAGATACAGAACAACTAGCAGGAGTGACCCAGCCAGCACAGAGCATCAACCCCTCAAGTCCCCAGGAGAAGCAGCTGCCTATGACGGCAGGCAATAGGGCCGTCATGGGGAAAAGTCAAATGGAGTAGATATGACAGGCTAGGGGGAGAGAAGGGACTGTGAGTGCACCAGGAATTGAGGAAAGTAGAACAAGAAAGGGATCAGGAGCTGGGATGCAAACATAGCAGCTGACAGCACAGAGTCACATCCCTGGGTTCAAATCCATGTTCTAGCTGTGTGAAATTGGCAACCATTCTGTGCCGTGGTTTTCTCATCTACACAACAGAGACAATGGAACATCCCTCAGGGGCTGTTACGAGGATTATGTGAGTCAAGACTTACACTGAGGCCTGGCACCCAGTAAGCTCTCCGCAAATACGTGCGCTGTAGCGTTATTCTAGGTGTAGTGTTCTAGTCTCCAGCCTAGACATTCAGCGGCAAAGCAGAGCCTGCAGGTTTACAGTAATCTGTGTGTTTCAGGCCATCCACAGGGCAAGATTACCTTCACTAGGTGGTCAAGCCCTTACCTTTAAAGAATTCCAACTCCTGACATGGAGGCTGGTAAATAGTTAAGGGAGCACAGGATTAGAAGACAAGCAGAGGTGGTTTTGAGTGTCAGCCCAGCGCTTAATAATCATGTGACCTTCACCTTGCTAAGCCTCTCTTACAGGACTCTTGTGAGGAAAAAAAATGGTATCATTTATAACAGGGAGCATGAAGTAATACCAAGGGACAGGATCCTAAGAAAAGATGTGGCTTTGACGTTTCATTAGTACCAGCATTCAAGTTCACCACGAGCCTGTTCAGCATAGGGCCTCAGATTTTTTTCCCCTGGAAAATAGCACATGAATGCCAGTTGAGGGAAACTGTAATAAATGACAGGCTATTTTTTTTTAAGATTTTATTTATTTATTCATGAGAGACACAGAGAGAGGCAGAGACATAGGCAGAAGGAGAAGCAGGCTTCCTATGGGGAGACCAAAGCAGGACTCGATCTCAGAACCCCAAGATCACACCCTGAGCCAAAGGCAGATGCTCACCCAGGTGCCCCAAATGGCAGGCTATTAAGCGTCAACTAAGGAATAGAAGATGGACATCTTGCATTAGTTTCTCTTGCCTGCACCATTCCTATAAAACTACATGCATTATGAACTGAAACACAGCTGAGAGGTTCTGTTCTTTTGCCAGCAGATTTAGAAACCTGACAGCACAGTTTAATCAGAAGGAGGTTGCCCCTCATAAGTTGTGGGATCCAGTCTAGTTCCTCATAGGAGGGTAGATAGCCTTTCTGACCTTTCCATCTGGAGAAGAGCACATGGGAGACCGGGAGAGAGGAATGAGAAATATTTAGGGTAGAAACTGGGAAGGTCTGGGTGACTGGTTAGCTCTGGGGATGAGGGACAAGGAAGGGTGGAGGGTTGTTACTCCTCTGTGTCTAATGTGGCTCATGGTCAGTGTACAATATTGCCAATAATCCAGAAAAGGAGAAAGGACAGTTCTAGAAAAGGAAGAGGTGGGCAGCCCAGGTGGCTCAGCAGTTTAGCACTGCCTTCAGCCCAGGGCCTGATCCTGGAGACCTGGGACCGAGTCCCATGTCAGGCTCCCTGCATGGAGCCTGCTTCTCCCTCTGCCTGTATCTCTGCCTCTCTCTCTCTTTCTCTCTCTGTGTCTCTCATGAATAAATAAATAAAATCTTAAAAAAAAAAAAAAAGAAAAGGAGAGGATACGTTGAATTTTGAACAAGTTGAAAAGGAGGTACCAAGGACTTAGGAATCTGGGTGATGATATATCTAGCAGGCAACTGACTATAAAGAATCTCAAGAAGGACCATGGTGTAGGGCAGGACATATGGATTCTGGAGTCATTAGCAGAGAAGTGGTGTCAGCAGACAAGGTCACCTAGGAAGAGACTAGAGAGGAAGAGAGAGTTGAACATAGAGCTCTGGAGGGAAATAAGAACTTTTAGTGATGCCTGGAGAAAGAGAGATTCCAAAAGAATGCAGAAGGATTATCAGGAAATACCCATCATTTGCTTCAATGTGGATGGAACTGGAAGGTATTATGCTGAGTGAAGTAAGTCAATCGGAGAAGGACAATCATCATATGGTTTCACTCATATGGGGAATATAAGAAATAGTGAAAAGGATTATAAGGGAAAGGAGGGAAAATGAGTGGGAAAAATTAGAGAGGGAGACAAAGCATGAGAGATTCCTAAATCTGGGAAATGAACATAGGTAGTGGAAGGGGAAGTGGGGGGGGATGACGGGTGACTGGGTGATGGGTTATGAGGGGGGCACTTGACGGGATGAGCACTGGGTGTTATGCTATATGTTGGCAAATAGAACTCCAATAAAAAAATATATGCAAAAAGAAAACAAGGGAAAGAAAGAACTCCAGGTCAAAAAGATGGACAAGGGGCACCTGGGTGGCTCAGTTGGTTAGGCATCTGACTCTTGATTTCAGCTTAGGTCATGATCTCAGGGTGGTGGGATTAAGCCCCATGTCAGGTTCTGTGCTCAGCACAAAGTCTGTTTGAGATTCTCTCCCTCTGTCCCACCCCCCTGTCCTGTACTACAGTTTTTCTCTCAAATAAATAAATAGATCTTTAAAAAAAAAAGGACAGATCACATGCTAAATGTGTCTTCTCTGCACTCCCAGGCCCAAGTAAAATGTTCACAACACACTTACACAGGTATAAGCTGCCAAAAAACAGGAAACAAAGTAAGTCAATGACAAGTAGGAGATTTCAAATAACTTGAATCTGGAAAAAAGCAGGCTGATCAGTGGCAACCACATAGTCTGCAGGATACCAGAATGTATGAGGAGGGGCATCCAGATGTGCCAGGAGTAGAGGTGGGTTCCCAAGGACGACAATGAGGACAGCACAACATATGTCAAACAGATGACCCCTTCCTAGGCCCATGCCTTGCTCTCACCAAATATATTCAGTCAGTTCTCTTGAGTAAATGGAATCGATTTGGGGGGCAAAACAAGAGTAGGTGGTATCATCATGATGTCCTGAAGCTAGGAGCTCCACACTTTGGTACTTAGGAGACCCCCAGCCTAACAGCCGGCTCCCTGCCTTCATAACTCAAACTGGTGACCACCAAATTTAGTTTTGTTTCACAGAGCCTACAGTCCCCTTTAAAAACCTGAATTAGCTTTCTGCTAATGTGTCATCTGGGTATTTCACAGAAAAATCCAGACTTCCAAGGTCTCTGGTAAATTCAGACCAACTGGAGCTCATCAGGCACTGTCCCCTTCCCACCCAGCACTTGCCTCCCACAGTCTCCACGAAGCAGTCCTGTTTACAGGATCTGCCCTGGGCCGGTTGTGAGCACTGAAGCCCGGAATCTCTGCCTCTAAGTCCAGCCTGCTGGATGGCAAGTCCCATACATATACAGAAAGCCCTAAATCAGCTTGATAAAAGTCTTTTTATTGGTAAATACAGACGAATCCCTATTTCTTGAAAGTCACTTACAAATGAAGAAAGATCAGCCTGCGGTGAGCAGCATTGCATATGAGAAGCCAAAGGAGCAATGCCTCCGGGTGTCCATGGAAAGTGATTTGCCAGCCAGCATCCTGTGCTCAGCTAAACCATCCTGCTGCGTGAGGCAGGAAAGTATCTGAAGTTTAGCTCCCACACACCCTTTCTTCGGGGGTTATAAGCAGAGAGTCTGAAGCAAAGAGAGTTTAGACCTTGGTGGAGTCTGGAAGCAGATAAGGGATGTTGTAGGATGGCAGATTTGCAGCAGACCTAGAGGAACCCATCCAGTTTGGAGCAGGAGGAGGTCGACTACAGGAACCATGTTCTAGGAGAGAGGGAGAGTTGGTGAAATAGAAAATCTACATATGAGTTTGAAAAACTTATGGGAAAAAAAAAACCAGTAGCATGAGAGGGCTCCAGGCAGCAAGGAGAGGTGCTTTCCCAAGGGTAGCATCAACTTCAGCATAAGAAATCTCACTAAAATCCTGGCAGATGGGACCCCTGGGTGGCTTGGTTGGTTAAGTGTCTACCTTCGGCTCAAGTCATGATCCCAGGGTCTTGGGATCAAACTCTGCTTTGGGCTCCCTGCTCAGTGAGGAGTTTCCTTCTCCACCCCTGTGCTTGTGTTCACATACCTGCTGCCTCTCTCTCTCAAATAAATAAAATCTTAAAAAAAAAAAAATCCTGGCAGATAAAAGCACCAAAAGCCACATTACAGAGTGCCAAGTATACGGCAGGCACAATGATTCACCCCACGGTGCATTTAAATCTCCAATAGATCTGCTGTTTGCTTTACCCAACAGATGTATTATGAAAAGCTGTGAAAAAGGGACTTTTGGTTAAATATTTTACATGAACTTGTGAATCAAAAACATCCAAAGATGAATCTCCTTTAAGGCTAACAGATACCTTAATGTATAGATTTGGTGAATTCAGATTTGAGAAGCAACACAGTGGCTAATATGTGGACTCTGGAGCTAGACCACTGAGGTTAGTCTTCTGCACCACCACTTACAGCTGGACAGCCTTGGGCAAATTCCTGGACATCACCATGATCCGCAAATGGGGAATATAGTGATATTTTGTCCATAAGGTTGTTGTCAAATAAGTGACATGTATTTATAAAGTGCTTCAAGCTATGGAAGCGTTTGTTAAATAAAGCAACACATTTAATAGATCCATTTTCTTAAAATGGGTGCTTTGCATAGGGTTTTCCTATATGTGAAAACCCAGTTTTTTAAAACCCATAAAACAGGCAGTAGGTTATTGGTTTTACTGAAGTTTTAGCCTGGGATTCTCTTCAATGGCAAGTACTTTACTAAACATCAATATACAAGTCAAATTATTAAAATGCATTTAAGAACTCATCTGTTATACAAAGGTACATTCAAATTGCTACAATTCAGTAGCATACATTTATATGGCGCTTATCATAAGTTCAAGGGCAGACTGTATATTCTCCTAACTTGCCTAATGGTTGTTACAGTTGTATAGAATTTAAAATTACAGTGCTCACATACATTATTAGTCATTTGACATCACAAAAAACTGGCAGAGTGGGAATACACCCCGTGGAAGGAAAAAAACCAAGGCTTGGGCAGGTTACATCACTTACTAAAGCCTGTCATCAGCAGGCATGGGGCAGCAGTCCTCAGCTAGAAGGTGTCTCCAAAGCAACAGCTCTTCCCTTCCATCATGGTGCCACAAGGCAAGGATTTGCTCAAAACTGGAGTTCAACCAAATATGTGTTGAGGTACATTGACTAAATTCCCTTTTATAGGGACGCCCACTGGGCTCACCTGGGGAAGGAGGCCCCACTGGAGGGCAGGGGGGAAAGGCAGAGATCAAGGCTTGCAGGTCTGAAAAGAGCTTAAGCAAGTCAGCTGTTTAGAAGTCAGCATGTAAAGAAGCCAACCCCTTTGCAACTAATTCAAAAAGAAGCAAATGTGGACCGGAGTTAATAATTATGTTTCATTATGGCCTCATTAGTTGTAATAACTGTACCACAGTAAAGTAAGGTGTTAACAATTCTCTGTGCTATCCTTGCAGCTTTTCTGGAAATCTAAAGTTATCCCAAAATAAAAAAAAGTATTCAGAAAGGAAGACAGGAAAGAGTACGGCCACCAGTGTTGCTGCTTACTTCCTCATACGAGTGCTCCCGGCTTGGTCTTTCTTTTGGAAAGGATAAATCTAAAAAGTCAACCAAATAGTCATATCCTCCAGGAAAAGGGCTGAAGTCCTCATTTGTTTCAATCATCTGTGCAAATGACAACAGGATAAAGGGAAGAAGTATATCAATCTGGTGGTCAAGGTCTTTAAAAAAATTCTGGATTGTGTAAGATCCAAACAGCCTTAATTGATAGCAATGAATTGGAGTTAGGATAATTCTCTCCCTCCGTTTCTCTTCTCCCGGACTGATAATATTCAACTTCTAGCCTCTACACAAGGAAGCTCCTTCATATCGCTAACTTCAATCCAATCTACAGAGATTATCATTATCTTGAGCACTGCTAGTAATGAGACAGCAAATGCGACGATAAGTTTGCAGATGATGTAAGCAATAAAATGTGCGATGTTTCTCATCATTACATAGCTGCTGAACATATACAGTTCCGTGAAAAATATACTTTCTTTTTCATGCTTATTGTCCAACTGAAAATATCATTTAGACCAATGTTTTTCAGATCTGTGGATTTCAAAGACAATTTTCTAAAAAATATTCGGGAGCTAATATAAATACCAATGCAGTACCCTTGAACAACACAGGGGTTGGGGGGGCACAGATGCCCTCCCCTGCCCCCCTCCCATGCATCTGAAAATCCACATATAACTTGACTTCCCCACAACAGAACCACAAATAGTACATTGACCAGAAGCCTCACGATAACATAAAATGTTGATTAACACATGCTTTGTACATTATATGTGTTATATACTGTATTCTTACAATAAACAATAATCTAGAGAAAAAAGTATTTTTTTAAGATTTTATTTATTCATGACAGAGGGGAGAAAAAAATATTCTTAAGAAAATCCTAAGAGAAAAAAAAACATTTACAGTACTGGACTGCTAAAAAAAAAACAAAAAACAAAAAACAAAAAAAAACCTGCCTATAAGTGCAGTTCAAACCTGTGTTGCTCCAGGGTCAACTGTGTTTTATTTTGCCAAGTGAGGACTTAAGAAAAAAAAATTCTTCCATCTACTTTTATTTCATTAAGGAAGAATTCTTTTAACACCTCAAAAATAGAGAGGGAATAATGATTTGGAATTATGGCAGCTCATCCCAAGAAAAGAAAACTGACAACTTTGTAACCGTATTCGTGAGCATACTCAAACTTCTCTCACTACTGACCAGCAAAATTGTCAGAGACTGACACTGATCCCCTGGGGCAGGTTTTTAGGATTCCCAGTTTTTAAGAATGGCAAGAATTGGGGCACCTGGATGGCTCAGTGGTTGAGTGTCTGCCTTTGGCTCAGGTCATGATCTCGGAGTCCTGGGATCGAGTCCCACACTGGGCTCCCTGCGAGGAGTCAGAATGCTTCTCCCTTTGCCTATGTCTATCTGCCTCTCTCTGTGTCTCTCATGAATAAATAAAATCTTAAAAAAAAAAAAAAAAAGAAGGCAAGAATTGCCTGGTATTACTGTTCAGGGGTTGAAAACTAAACTTGGGAATAGTCCTCACTCTGAGGATCCCCGATCTTTGTCTCTAAGAGTGAATGTTGTCTATTTCCTGATGCGCCCTAAACTCAGCGTCCCAGATAAAATATACATGTGAGTAGCTGGTTATTCAGACTCTGTAGTACTCCCGGCTGCATTTCAGGCATCCTCTTCCTCTCACATCCCCCTACCTCTTAGTACTCACTTTGCTTTTGGATACACCTTCAACTTCAGTGACCAGGTTCTAACTTGAACCACTTGGCTTTTGAGCTGTGTGTGTATGTGCTGGAGCTAATTTGTGTGATTTGGTTCTTGCTTGCCACAGCTTCCGATAAGAGGTACCTGCTTCTATGTCACTCTGCTCCACATCACTACCTCATCAGGGGGATAGCACCTTATAGCCCCACAGTTTAAACAGCTGATTTCTGCCACACTGAACAAAACACCCAGAAAAACACAACAACAAACATGGTGATGTGAGGCAAAAGAATACCAGAGCAACTGAGCTGCACTTGAGGGAAGAGTCCTTACATTTTCAACATGGGATCATTTATCACATGGTCAAATCTGCTCCGTGAAGCAGTTGGTAGCGTTTGATGAATGTTTATTGAGAAACAAATTGGAACACCAAGGGGAATTTCGTATATTTCCATAATATAACAAAGCAAAGACAAATAATACTGATGACGTACCCTGACCACCAGGTTATAATCCTTAAATCCTGCCCAAGTGAAATATTCTTTTATCCAGGATGAGTGAAGAAATATTTCATCTTCTACTGCAGCATTCAAGACTTTCAAATATGGTCCAAAGTCCCAGGAATCCTTGTAAATTTTTGTCCCATTTGGAGGCTCTATGATGCCCTTGCTTGAAGACACAGAGGTGAGAGTTAGTAGTATTGTGACAATGTTAGGTCCTTGGGTATTGATGACTGTATTATAATTATGCAAGATGTTCACATTAAGGAAAGTTTGAGGATAGGAATACAGGAAAGTTCTCTTATCTTTTGCAACTTTTCTATAACTCTAAAAATATTTTTTAAATTACAAATTACATTAAAATTTTAAAAATAACTATTGGATGCCCTCTTTAATCCTGGTACGAAACCTTAGGCTATGGAAGGTGTGTGGCCACATACATGTCCAATAAGGAGATTTTTTTCCCTATAGGAGTTGGCAGGGTAGGGTTTATGGAAGAGGAGCAAAGCCAAGAGTTCTACCCTTCTGGGAGCTCTGTCCTGCACACGTGAGCAGTGGCTCTAGACATCTGTTTCATGTTCAGGGGGCATATTACCCAAGGTTGCTGGGTACATGCGATAGTTTTGGATGACTTTGCCTATAGAAATGCAAAATGGCCAGTTAAAGGAAATCAGAGATGACCGACCACAGGGCATAACCAGTGTGCAAGGTGGCTTGAGGCAAATAGTTAGGCAAATAGTTAGACGTGGGGATATAAAGGAGGAATTCCACGGGGAGCAGAGAAGACAGAAAGGTGAGAGGACCATGAAAGAAGGAAGGCAAAAGTTAGCACTTGAATATCAACTGTTGACCAGTCGAGTAGGTGTCAAACTGCCTAGATGATTCTCAGGCATCTGAAAGTAGTAACTTGGGACCCACAAGGATTGGGCCTGACTCTTTGCCTAAGCTCCTGTTAATCCGTGTGATGGGTTTCCAAGCCAGAAACAGTTAAAGCTAAAAGTCCATGTCTGGTGGGGAAAAAAAAAAAAAAAAAGTTGGAAAACCACTGATTTGGACCCTTTTGATTCAAGTAGCTAAATTATGGAAATGTTGAACATCATGTGGTCATATTTATTTTGTGGATGTCTGCTTGCTCCTGTCCTGCCCCTCTATCTCCACCAGAATATAAGTTTGATGGAAGTAGCAACCATTGTTTCTCTTCCTCTTTAATTTTTCCCCACTCAGATAAACCATGAGAGACTCCTAACTCTGGGAAACAAACAAAGGGTCAGAGAAGGGGAGGTGGGTGAAGGGATGGGGTAACTGGGTGATGAGCACTAAGGAGGGCATGTGCTAAGATGAGCACTGGGTGTTATGCTATATGCTGGCAAATTGAATTTAAATAAAAATTTTTTTAAAAAAAGAAGTAACAACCATGACTGGCACATAGAACAGGCTCAACAAATGTCTATTGAGCGTATGGACAGTTTTAGCCTGGCTTTGAGAAATATCCAGATTTTCGTGTCTCTAATTTATAATCCTCTTATTGTACTCATCAAACCACAGCTGATACAGACAGATGGGAAATTTTAGGGGATCCCTAGGTGGCTCAGCAGTTTAGTGCCTGCCTTTGGCCCAGGGCATGATCCTGGAGTCCTGGGATCGAGTCCCACATCAGGCTCCCTGCATGGAGTCTGCTTCTCCCTCTGCCTGTGTCTCTGCCTCTCTCTCTCTCTCTCTCTCTCTCTCTCTCTGTGCGTGCGTGTGTGTGTCTCATGAATAAATAAATAAAATCTTAAAAAAAAAAAAGATGGGTAATTTTATTTTGAAACCCAGTGGGCAATATGGACAAAAGAGTTCTGTGACCCTCCTGGAGCTCTGCCCATCCAGTGTGAAAAGGGATCATTGCGTGAGACATGGAATCTTGAATCCTAGAAACAGAACAGGATGTGATCTGGATAAGGGAAGTGTAAGGAGGGAAATAGGCACCGTCTGGTAAATATCTGGCAAGTGATGGTAGATCTCTAGGTGCCACTTCTCGAAACAACACTTTTAGCTCATTGTTCTCCCAAAGCTACAGATGCATTGGTTTCTGTAACAAAATACTACAAAATCCTAAGGCTAATTTCCAAATCGATCTCCAAACTACTTCTGCAACTCCTTGTCCCATGTCTATGTAAAGGCTGATCTCTCCCAGATAAAGCCATAGCCTCCCAGCTGAGCTATTCTCCCTGTAGCCTCTTCCCTAGTACATGCTCCTCTGCAAACTGAAATGGTTTTTCTAGGACACAATGCAGTGATGTTCCTGCTTTGCTGCATTTAACTTTCTCAAGCGCTACTACTCACAGACAAGTTTCCTGAGCAGTCTCACAGGGTCTTTCTGACCTTGCCCCCCAACACCCTCAGCATGCCATTCGGCCTTCCTGCCTCACACAAGGGAAAGGCATTTTCTCAGCTGCATCCCTGTACCTAGTATGATGTCTACCCAGGTATACCAAAGGAGCTCAGTAAATAATTTCTGAATGAATGACATACATTTATTCACTTATTCAAAGTATCTGCATTCACCAAACTCACGATACTATTTATACCTCCCGTCACCAGCACATGCCATTCCCCTACTGGAGTCTGGAATTTCTCCACCCCCCACCTCCCCCTGTCTCTCCCATCCACTCCCTCTCAACTACTCCTCCTCATTTGACCTAGCTCAAATGCTGATTTCAGATCGAGGTTTCTTTTTTTTTTTTTTTTTTAAATTTCAAGTTTTTATTTAAATTCTAGTTAACATGTGGTAAAAATTTGTTTCATCATTTAACCTATACAACACCCCATGCTCATCACAACAAGTACCCTTCTTTTTTTTTCTTTTAATTTTTTATTGGTGTTCAATTTACTAACATACAGATCGAGGTTTCTTGACCACATTTCCTGTTCCCCCATCTTCTCCTTCCCTCATGAAGCAGAGTTCAGCACTTAGTCCCCGATGTCCCTTGTGCTCTATCTCACTACTGAGAATCCAACAGTATTACTCTCCTGTTACCCAGAATGCTTTGGTGATACAAATGCAGATTTCTGGGCTCTATGTCAGATCTACTGAATCAGTGTCCCCAGAGGTGGAGCTCAGGGATGTGCATTTATCCAAATTCCTCAGGTGATTCTGATACCCATTAAGGTTTGAGAGTTTCTGCTCTAGGAAGACCAGACCGAGCAGATGGGGAGCTCAGCAAATGCCGAATGACAAAGGCTCTTGAATGCCCCACTACTACCAGAATACTTAGAAACCTCTCTTAACCCTTGATCTGAAGAATAAAAATTGCTTTTATACTAGAGGTGCTTGGGCAATCCTAAAGAATTGTAAGCAGGAAGGAACAGAAACAGTTTGGCATTTTAAAAAGGTTATGCTGGCAGCAATGTAGAGTAAGGGCTTTCAAACTTTTTCCTATTATTCCTGTAAGAATTAACATTTTATATCAGGATCCTGGGGGTCCCCCAAAGGTACTCGCAAAACAAAAGTTTCCTTAAATAATACTTACCTTCGTTATATGCAATGCACTCAAATATATTCTATTCTGTTCAGTTTCATTTTTTAAAAAATGTGGGTCATAATCAATGTCATTGATTTTACAACCCACCAAAATCCACCATGGATTTTGACCAGTAGATTGAAACCAGCTGGCCTAGAGTACAGATCAAGGGAGAGCAGGGGTGGAGGCACAGACCAGTCAGGAACCCCTGCAGGAATCAAGGCTAAAAATTGTGAGAAGCCTAATTCAGGCCATGGCAGAAAAGGCTGGAAGCAAGTGCTGGATTTATGGCAGATTTACAAAGGGGAATGAACCAGATTCAACGAGTGGTTTGACACAGGAAGTCAACAAAAGGTCAGAATCGCTGATTACCACGTTCACACTGACTTTGTGGGGGGAGGCAGGCAGAGAGCAGCTGCACCTGTGGTAATTGTTTGCACCAATCTTTACCACATCCAGTTTCTAAGTAAGGGTGAGAAACTTACAGTTTTATTTGGCTCAAGACAAGTATTTATGAAAATAAAGGTCTGTCACATGGGTGTTAACTTTTCTTGAATTGTACTCCCAACGCACTGCTACTTGTTCAGATGTGTTCTACGTGAAACATGCAGTTGGGTAACATTTATACTGATATGGAAACCAACTCTCGAGCTTATTGCTGTTTGCTTTCTTAAGATACCTTATTTTTGAGCCTATCAACAGTTCTGGATAGAAAAAATTTCCCCCCACCCTTCATCCTCAAATAAGTTTATGAGATGAGGAAAACGTTTTGAGTATTTGTTATATAACATGAAAATCTTGGGGGGAAACTCATTTTTTCCCCTTAGATTTGAAAGATATTTCATAGTTTACTTAAATTGTAAGATTTCCAGTTTTAAAAGTGATATGTGGGCCTTACTGCACAAGAAACTCACTATGCCAGCCAGCAGAAACAATATTCCTACAAATAAGGACTTGTCAAGAGGCCATGGGTGTGCCCTTTATTTTCTCATAAAATTGAAAAAAAAAAAACCATAAACCATCTTTGGCCTCTATAAATATTCAAACCAAACCTGTCAGTTGGGTCCTTTAGCATCCTACTCAGATCAAGAGTGGCTCCAGGTCGTGGGGTCCATGTTATCACATCAGAGTTTTTCTTGATAAGATTATTAAGCTCATTTGGGTCATTTTTGATGTTTGTTTCCTTAATATACCTGAGAAATAAGAACATGCCCAGGTAAGAAAGTAATTTATTCTCAGATGCATGGTCTGATTAGAACAATGCTAGAACTTTTTTTTTCTCCACATTCTCACTTCACAATCCTATCCACTTATCCCATGGAAAAACAAAGACTATACTTGGCCTAAGGATTATTAGTAAAAGAAGTTGTATTTATACTTTGTTTTTAAGTATAATCATACGGTGGTTGGAATTAAAGTTACATGTACCAAAACCAACTATTTTAAATAGGTGGGAATGGCATACTCTTCTTTTTAATATTAATTAAATATATATAGGACTAGATGTTATTTGGCAGGAATAATACTCAGTGCTTAACATGAACTAGTTGATTTTATCTTCATTAGACTCCAATGAGATAGCTCCTATTAAGTATCTCATTTTCGAGAGAAGGGAACTAAGGCTTCAAAGGGCCAGGTGACTTGCCCATGGTCAGCACACCAGATGGCAGTGCTCCCCTGAGCTCTCCACCACACACCTTGAGTAGGGCTCAACCTTCCCAGGAGGTCACAGGGAGGGGCTTCTCCCCCCACTTTGGGAGCAAAGTCTGAAAAGCCAGGAAGCCGATCCTTACTAGAAACTGAATCTGCACTTTGATGTTGGACATTACAGCCTCCTGAGAAATAAGTTTCTATTGTTTATAGGCTAAAAAAAATTAAAAATAAAAATGAAAGTCTCAAAACCATGAAGAATCCACCTATTATAAAAGAGTACACACATCCTCAGTGATAGCTCCTCCTGAGACCTAGTCTCTAACTGTGCTTCTATTGATCAGAGATGAGCATCTCCCAAATTCAATACCAAACCACAATCTTTCTGGAAATCACCATTCCAGTGACATATGGGAAGGTGGTGATGGTCTTGGCACAGAAAAGGGGAGATCCAGAGAAAAAGGATTTGTTATTGTGTTTCATTGGACATGGGTTATATAGACTGACATTTCTGTTAAAGGGAATTTTACTCTCTGGAGCTATGACTTAGACCCAATAGATAATTTTAGGCAGATGGACAGATACAAAACATATGTAAGCATTTGTATTTCTGCAGCACCAGGGTGACTTATGTTATTTACTACCCTAGAATCAATACTGCACAACTGGGTCAACTCACCCACAGATATGAATAGCTTCTCCCTTCCTATATGAGTTAATATCCTCCCGTGGGAGCAGAACTCATTTTGAAGCAGTGCCACCACTCTGTCTCCTCTTCTTACTACCTCTAGTCTCAAGATGATTCACTAACTGATCTCCCAAACCATAACACTATTAAAACATAATGTGAGGTATTCACAAAATTCACTTCCTGATGCTTCTTTGTCTCCCTCTAAAATAATAGTAAAACCAATACTGAGATGACACCCTCTCGGGGGTACTCCCAGTATAGAGAGCAACATTTGCCCATTACATACACACTGAAGAGTGGCTTGCAATTATTTTAAAAGGCAGTATATTAAGTAGTCATGTGTCCTGTAATCAAGTACCCACCACATCTGGTTCTTCATGTTCTTGGGAGTTCAACCTCCTTAACACCTCTGGAGTCTGAACTGGCTTCTCAATCCTCACCGTCACTCATCGTTACTTCCTAGATTACGGTTCTCCTAGATTACGGTTCTTCCTAGATTACGGTAATGGTTCTCAAACTGGCCTCCAGAATCAACATTTCTGTTTCCCTTCCCACCACACAGACATACAACCTAAGCTCCCCAGTTCACACCTCATTATGTCCCTGTTCCTCATCGGACTCCTTTATTGGGCTCCTCATTCCTTCAGGTCAAAATCCAAGCTATAAGCAGTGGCACACACAATGCTGTTCACCATATGACTTCCTGGCTCCTCCAGTGCATGCCTCCTTAGTCCCCTAGACTGAGTCCCCTATCCTGCACGGTACTTCTCACCTCACCATCTCTCCATCTCTGCTAGTCAGTGTCTACTCATACTTCAAAACTCAGATTCATAGTCTCACCCAGTCATCTTCTGACCCTCATGGCATCCCACTGCCTCCAGAACACACAGGTATCATACCACTTAGCATTCTGTATTTTAATTGTTTTTCTCTTCCAGTAGACCATAACTCTGATGACAATCATTTCATCTCTGCTTCTCTTAGAACAGTGCTGCTCAATAAATGATAAATGATAATGAACAATATTCATCTCAAGGAATTATTTTTTAATCTTAGGTCAGTCTTTCCAGAAGGATTAGGAAGATAAGAGGCAGCTAAATAATGTCAACAAGAAGGTCAAAAGAAAGGAAATATATCAGCAATCAGACATATTAACTGATTAAACACAAGTAGGTATGTCACAGACCACAGAACTTTAAAGCAAAAGCAGTCATGTTTTAATAATGAGACAAATGAAGCCTAGAGAAGTCAATTAATTGCTTCTAATAAGTGGTAGAAAGAGAAGCTAAATTCCATATACATGATTTCTTCTACGTGCTCCTCTAATGGATGGGAAATCATGGCCAGTCCTTACAGGATATTGTTATGAACTTATCTTGAGGACGGTTTATCATCCAATAAATTTAAAATAAATATGTAATACCCAACAAATTTAGATAAGTGAATTATTACAACAATTTCCTCTTGAGTACAACGACATATGCATTCCCTGTCTGCACAAAGGTAGTCCTTCCCATTTGATCACAGAGTATTCCCAGTATGGAGGAAAAAGAGGAGCATCATAAAGCAGATGGTACTCATACTCTCTCATAAAAAAATATAGTTAGAGGCTGAATCACTGCATGTACTAAGGATAAAGTCAATTCTATATATAATTACAGAATCTTATAAAAGCAAAATTAAAATATCTATGAGATCTTAACATTGAAAATAATAAAACTATGTTCCAATATGACAGAATGGATAAACCATACATATTCTTTTCTTAAGGGGTTATGAGTTCCATGAAATGTGCAACCTGACTTAAACAAATATGCTAGCTTTAACTACCATGGCTGAAGATGTTAAGAATAACTATTTGCTTTTTTGTTTTTTAAACAAAAAAATTATTTTAAATTAAAATATCCATTTGCATTCAATATTTTTACTTTGTGTGAATGATTCTATGAATTTTAACACATGAACAGCTTTGTGCAACCACCACCACAATCACTATACAGAGCCATTCCATCACCTCTCAAAAACTCTCTCATGTTGCTCCACTTCAGTCAAACCTTCCCTCAAGCCCAACCCCTGGCAACCACTGATTTGTTCTCCACCCCTACAGTTTTGCCTTTTCCAGAATGCCATGATAACAGAATCATACAATATGTAACCTTTTGAAACTGATTCCTTCACTTGGTATATGATGCCTTTGAGATTCATCCGTGTTGTTGTGTATATCAATATTTACTTTTTATTGTATTCTATGGTATAGACGTATCATCGTCTGTTTATGCATTTACTTGTTGAATGATATTTGAGTTGATTTGGTAATTATGAATAGAACTGCTTTTAATATCTGTATACAGTTTTTGTGTAATAGAAGTTTAACTTCGCAACGGCAAATACCCAGGAGTGGGATTCCTGGGTCATATGATAAATGCATATTTAAAGAAACAACCAAATAGTTTTCCAGGAGGCAGTACCGTTTTGAATTCCCAACAATAATTTGTAAGAGGTTCTATTGTTCTGCATCCTTACCATAACTGGATATTGTTGATTTATCAAAACTTTATTTCACTGTGGTTTCAATCTGCATTTCCTAATGGCTACTGATATGAGCCCATCATTTCTTATGTTATTACATCTATATATCTTCATTGGTGAAGTACCTGTTCAAATGTTTTGCCCAGTTACTATTGAGTTCTTTGTTTTCTGACACTGATTTTTGAGAGATATATTTTCTGGATACAAGTTATTAGTCAAATATTTGATTTGCAAATATTTTCTCACATTCTTTGTTGTCTTTTTATTCTCGTAACAGTGACTTTCATGAGAAAAAATTTTCATTTTGATAAAGTCCAATATATTAAACTTTTCTCTATGGATTACGCTTTTGGTGTTATATATAATAAGAAGGTTTTGCCTAACTGAAAATTATGAAGATTTTCTCCTACATTTTCCTCTAAAAGTTTTATAGCTTTATATTTACATTTAGGTCTATGATCCATTTTGGATTATTTTTTGGTATACAATGTGTGGTCTAAATTGAGATTATTATTAATTTATTTAATCTCAATTAATCTAATTGAGATTATTATTTTGCATATGAATGTCCAATTCATATGTTCTAATAACATTTATTGAAGATCTTTTTTCTGTTGAATTGTTTTATACCTTTGTCAGAAATCAATTGTTCGTATTTGTGTGGATCTATTTCTGGATTCTCTACTCTATTCCATTGATCCAGTGTTTATCCCTTCATTGATATCATGCTGCTTTAATTACTGTAGCTTTATAACAAATCTTAAAATTGGGCAGTGTGGGCCCTCCAAAGTTATTCTTTCTCAAAATTGTTTTGGCTGTTCTAATTCCTTTACCTTTCCTATGAATCATAGAGTTAGGTTGTCTGTATATACAAAAAACTTCTGCCAGGATTTTGATGGACATTGCAATAAACCTACAGGTTTATGTAGAAATAACTGAATGTTAACTATACTACACTCTTAACCAATAAATAAAAGAAATTACAAGGGAAATGAGAAAGTACTTAGCGATAAAATGAAAACAGAAACACAGCATATAAAACCCATGAAAAAGGGGATCCCTGGGTGGTGCAGCGGTTTGGCGCCTGCCTTTGGCCCAGGGTGCGATCCTGGAGACCCGGGATCGAGTCCCACGTCAGGCTCCCCGTGCATGGGGCCTGCTTCTCCCTCTGCCTGTGTCTCTGCCTCTCTCTCTCTCTCTCTGTGACTATCATAAATAAAAAAAAAAATAAAAAGTAAAAAATAAAAAACACGAAATGTAGTAAAAGCCGTGCTCAGAGGAAAATTTATAGCTCTAACATCTATATTACAAAAGAAGAAAGGTCAGTAGAGAGAATCAATGAAACCAAAAGTTGGTTTAAAAAGATCAATAAGTTTTCTCTTTGAAAAGATCAACAAAGTCTACAAACCTTTAGTCAGACAAATAATAAAAGAAGATACAGATAACTAAATCATAAAGCAGGGACATTACTACTAACCTTACAAAAATAAAAAGAATTAGAAGATAAGACTATGAACAATTGTACAATAACAAATTAAATAACTTAGTGGAATGGACAGAGTCCCAAGAACAAACAAATTGCTTAAACCAACTCATGAAGAAAATAGAAAAGATCATTATTCTCAAACTCTCCCAAATCATACAAAGAAATACTGCCTAATTCATTCCATGAGGTCAGTATTATATGACCCTGATGCCAAAGACAGGTAGCTGGAAGGGATTAAGAGGCATAAACTTCCAGTTGTTAAAAAAAAAAAAAAAGTAATGGAGATAAGTACAGCAAAGGTTGTATAGTCAATAATATTGTAATAATGTTATATGGTGACAGGTGGTAACTACACTTATCTTGGTGAGCACTGAGTAATGTATACGATTGTCAAGCCATTTTGTTGAACACCTGAAACTAATATAATATGTCAACTATTCTTAAAAAATAATTTTTTAAAGATGTTACAATAAAAAAATATGGACCAGTATTCCTTATGAACACAGAAGCAAAAATCCTCAACAAAATACCAGCACACAATATCCAACAGCATATTAGAATGATTATACACCAGGTGGGATTTATCACAGGAATGCAATAGGGTGGTTCAACATAAGGCAATCAAGAAGTATATTTTACCACATTAGTAGAATAATGGGGGAAAAAAACACAAAATCATCTCAACTCATGCAGAAAAAGCAATTTACGAAATTCAATATCCTTTCATGATAAAACACACAGGAAACTAGGAATAAAAGCAAACCTTCTCAATATGATAAAGACTATTTATGAAAAATCCATAGACGACATCATGTCAGTGGTGAAAGAATGACAGCTTTCCTCCTAAGATCAGGAGACAGACAAGGAGGCTGGCTTTCACCACTGCTATTAAAAATTGTACTGTAAGTTCTAATAAAAAATATTAGACAAGGAAAAGAAATAAAAGGCATCTAATTAGAACAAAAGAAAAAATAATTAGAACAAAAGAAGTAAAATTTCTCTATTGCAAATGACATGACCCTATATATATAAAACCAAAGAATATAATAGTTAAAGCTAATACAATTAATAAATATATTTAGCAAAGTTGCAATGTATAAGGTCAACAAACAAAAATCAGTTGTGGTTCTATAAACCAGTAAAGAACAATCAAGAAGAGGAAATTAAGAAAACAATTCCATTTACAATAACATCCAGAAGAATACAATACCTAGGAACAAATTAACCAAAGAAGTAAAAGATTTGTACAGTGAAAACTACAAAACATCACTGAAAGAAGTTAAAGAAGAACTAAATGAAAGACCTCCCATATTCATGGACTAGAGATTTATTATTTTTAAGATCTCAATACTCCTCGAAACAATCTACAGATTCAATGTGATTCTTATAAAAATTCTAGCAGCCTTTTTTGCAGAACTGGAATAACTGATTGGAATTGAACTGATTCTCAAATTCACACGGAAATACAGGGGGCTCTGAATAGCAAAAAAAAAAAAAAAAAAAAAATCTCGAAAAATAAAAACCACAGTTGGAGGACTAACACTTCCCTACAAAGCTAGAATAATCTAAACAGTGTGGACGTGATATAAAGATAGACATACTGACCAACAGAATAGAATTAAGAGTCCAGAAATGAACTCAATATATCTATGGGTAATTGATTTTTGACAAGATTAAGACTACCCATATCTTTCAGCATAGAAACGTCTCCAGTAAATGATATTGGGACAACTGGATTTCTTCATGCAAAAGAAAAAAAAAAAAAAGAATCCAGACCCTTACCTTGCACTATACACAAAAGTTGACTCAAAATCAATCAATAACCTAAATATAAGAACTAAAAACCATCAAGCTTTTCAAATAAAACATATGAACAAATTTCCCTGACCTTGGATTTGGCAATGTATTCTTAAATATGACACTAAAAGCATACGAAACAAAAGAAAAATCAATAAATTTGATTTCATGAAGATGAAAAACTTTTGTACATCAAAGGTTATTAGTAAATGCAGACTGTAGAGAGTGGAAGAAAATATTTGCAAATCTTGATAAGGGATTAATATTTATAGTATATTTAAGCACTCCTACAGTTCAATAAAGATATCAGTTTTAAAATGAGCAAAGAACTTGAATAGATGTTTATGCAAAGAAAATATACGAACAGTTAATAAGAACATGAAAAATGATCAACATCATTCATCATTAGGGAAATGCAAATCAAAGCCATAATGAGATATCATTTTATACTTACTATAATATAATCCAAAAAATGGTGGGAAAACCAACAAAAAATGGAAACAAGTATTAGTAAGGATGTGGAGAAATTGTAACCCTTGTACATTCCTGATGAGAAGTAAAATGTTGCAACCACTGGGGAAAACAGCTTGGTAGTTTCTTTAAATGTAGAATTATCATAGGATCCAGCAAGTCCAATCCTAGATATATGTCCCAGAAAATTGAAAACAGTGATTCAGGGGGACGCCCGGGTGACTCAGTGGTTGAGCGTCTGCCTTTGGCTCAGGGAGTGATCCTGGAGTTCAGGGATCGAATACCACATCAGGCTCCTCACGTGGAGCCTGCTTCTCCTCTTCCTATGTCTCTGCCTCTCTCTCTGTGTCTCTCATGAATAAATAAATAAAATTAAAAAAAAAGAAAACAGAGACTCGGATACTTATGTACCAATGTTCATTGAACTATTATTCACAATAGTCAAAGTTGGACATAACTCAGTTGTCCAACAAAAGGATGGATAAACAAAATGTAGTATATCCACACAGTGGAATATTATTCAGCCATAAAAAATGAAATTCTGATACAACCCAGAAGAACTTTAAAGCTATTATGCAAGGTGAAATAAAAGACAAAAAGGAAAAATATTGTATGATTGTACCTATAAGAAATATCTAGAATAGACAAATTCATAGAGACAAAAAGAAGACTAGATATTACCCCGGGTGGAGAGTGGGATAAATGGAGAATTATTGCTTAATCGGTGGAGTTTCTGAGATGAAAAAAAAGTTTTGCAAATAGATTATAGTGATACTTGAATAACATTGTGAATATAATTAATACCACTGAACTGTACATTTAAAAATGCTTTAAAAAATGGTTAATATGGCAAATTTTATTGCATAGATTTTACCAACCCCCCCTCTACCACACAAATTACACTTCATCCTTAACAAGTAGGGTTTATATCAGAAATGCAAGACTGGTTTAACATATGAAAATCAATCATTAATAAACTAAAATATAATCATTTCAGTAGACACAGAGAAAGCATTAATCATTTAAAATAAATATCCATTAAACTATATTTGTAAACTGAATTTTAAAGTCTATGCTTTTAAAAATTTTTCTAAGGTGGCACATGTGCTAGATAATGTAATAAAAAATGTATCATCATATTACAATGTTTTTAATGTAAAATGATTCTACTGACAGATGAAATATCCCCAAAGGTAAGATGCTTAAAAATATCCCATTAGAGTTAATAATTAGGATTAATGATTGCCACTAGAGAAATGTACTTAAGAATATTTTAAAATTTTGCTCTTGATCTTCTTCCCATGTTTACTTCTCTATGGTTGCATAAGATAAATAGTTGGAGAGGGGCACCCGGGTGGCTCAGTAGTTGAGTGTCTGCTTTTGGCTCAGGTCATGATCCTGGGGTCCTGGGATCAAGTCCAACATCAGGCTCCCTGCAGGGAGCCTGCTTCTCCCTCTGCCTATGTCTCTGCCTCTCTCTCTGTGTCTCTCATGAATAAAATATTGGGGGAAAAAATATAAAATAGTTGAAGAATGGGGAACCCTGGGTTTAGCGCCTACCTTCGGCCCAGGGCATGATCCTGGAGTCCCAGGATCGAGTCCCACATCAGGCTCCCTGCATGGAGCCTGCTTCTCCGTCTGCCTGTGTCTCTGCCTCTCTGTCTCTCATGAATAAATAAATAAAAGCTTTAAAAAAAATAGTTGGAGAATGTTGTTATACTTTCCACACAGTATTAAAGTTTTGTTAATGTATTCAATACATATTAAATGCAGAAAAATTTAAAAATTAACTATATTGAGATATCCAATTCATTTTCAATTATTTTAATTTACCTTTGATTTATTTAATCAATGTTTTAAGGTTTTCAGCATACAGACCCTGTATTTATTTTTTTAGATTTGCAAAGAAGTAATTATTTGGAGCTACTGTAAATGTTTTTTTTAAATTTTGTTGTCCTCATGTTCATTGCCTATATACAGAAATATGACTGACTTTTATACATTTACTTTATATCTGATGACTTTACTAAATTTACTGAGTTCTAGAATTTTCTTTTGTAAATTCTATGGGATTTTCTATGTAGACAGTCATGGTTTCTATGAATAAAGACATTTCACGACTTCCTTTCAGTCTACATCAATTTATTTAGTTTTCTTGCCTTCCTGCACTGACTAGGAATTTCAGCATGATATAGTCATTTTTGTCTTCTTATTCAGCTTAGAAGAAATTAGTCATTCTTTCTCTATCAAGTATGGTGCTAGCTGTGGATTTTTATAGATACCCTTAATGAGGTTAGGACAATTCTCTTTTGTTTCTAGTTTGCTAAGAGTTTTTGTTTTGGTTTAGTTTGGTGTTTTTTGTTTTTTTCACAGATTTTATTTATTCATTCATGTGAGACATAGGGAGAGAGAGAGGTAGAGACACAGGCAGAGGGAGAAGCAGGCTCCATGCAGGGAGCCCAACGTAGGACTCGATCCCAGGACCCCAGGATCACGTCTTAGGCCAGGCAGATGTTCTACTTCCAAAGCCCCCCAGGCGTCCCTGGTTGGTTTGGTTTTTATTTTGCCAGGAGTACATGCCTAATTTTATCAACTGCTTTTTCTGCATCAGTTAATATAATCATGTGATTTTTTCTTTATCTGTTAATATGATGGATTAGATTGAGTTTTGAATATTGAATCAGCCTTGCATTCCTGGTATAAACCGCATCTGGTTGTATTATTCCTTTTACATATGTTTGATGCAATTTGCCAATATTTAGTTAGGAATTTCTGCTCTTATGTTTATGAGAAGTACTAGTGTATACTTTCTTGCACAGCCTTTGCTTTTGGTGGCAGAGTCTCATGAGTCGTAGTGTTTCTTCCTCCACTATTTCTGGAAAAGAATACATTAAATCAGTGTTATTTCTTCTTTAAATGTTTGTCATAATTTGCAAGTGAAATAATATGGGCCTGGATTTTCTTTTTTGGAAGATTTTTAACCCACAAAAGAAACTCCTTTAATAGATACGAGGATAGGGGATCCCTGGCTCGGTGGTTTGGCGCCTGCCTTTGGCCCAGGGCGCGATCCTGGAGTCCCGGGATCGAGTCCCGTGGGGCTCCCGCATGGAGCCTGCTTCTCCCTCTGCCTGTGTCTCTGCCTTTCTCTCTCTCTCTCTCTATCATGAATAAATAAAAAATTAAAAAAATCTTTAAAAAAATAGATATGAGGATGTGTGTATTTTTTGGAGTTTTGATGTTTGTGGCTTTCAAAGAAACGGGAAATTTCACCTAAGTTGTTTAATTTATGTACATAGAATCGCTTATAATATTCCTTCACTATAGTTATTTTTAACACTAAGGGATCTTCAGTGAGCTCTCTCATTCTGGATATTGGTAATTGTCTATCTTTTTTTCTTGGTCATTTTGTTTCATTGTTTTTCTCTATTGTTTTTTTCTTTTCATTTCATTGACTTCTGCTCTTGTCTTAAATGCTTCCTTCTTTCTGCTTGCTTTGGGTGTATTTTGCTCATTTTTTTTCTAGTTTCCTAAAATGAGTACTTTCTTTTTTAATATTGTACATTTATGCTATACATTTCCCTCTTAGCTCTTCTTCAGTATCCCACAAATTTCGATGTGTTGTGTTTTCTTGCTTTTTTTTTTTTTTTTTAGTTTAAAATGTTTTCCAATTTCACAGGATACTTCCTCTCTGGCTCACATATTGCTTAGCAGTGCGTTTTCCAGTTTTCAAATATTCGGAGATTTTCCAGTTATCCTTCTCTTGATTTCTAGCCTAATTCAAATATGATCAGAAAACATTCTTTGTATCATTTTAATTTAAAAATTTAAAATTTGTTAGGGTTTGTTTTAAGCCCCAGGACATGGTCTCTCTTGGTCAATGTCTGTTCTTGAAAAGAATACATATTCTGCTATTTTCAGGTGTAATTTCCTATAAATGTCATTCAGATCCAGTTTATTTATGTTCAATTTTTCTACATCCTTGCTAAATTTTCTGTGTTCTCATTCTATCAATTACCAAGAAAAGAGCGCTGACATCTCCAACTGTTATTCTGACTTTCCATTTTCTTAAAGTCCTATTAAATTTTTGTTTCATGTATTTGAGTCTGATGTTATGTACATTTAGGATTCTTATATCTTCTCGGTGAATTGACATCATAATGTGCCTCTGTATTCCTGATACTTTTTGCTCTGAAGTATACTCTATTGTTAATATAGCTACTCAAGCTTTCTTGGACTAGTGTTTGCATGGTATATATTTTTTCCATTCTTTTACTTCTAACTTATCTATATCATTAAGTTCAACATGGACTTTATGCTTGTAGCCAGCATAGAGTGGGTCTTGTTCTTTTATCCATTCTCATAACTCTGCCTTCTAACTGGCACGTTTAGACTATTTTAATTTCTTTAAGTGGTAAGTACTTTGTTATCTCTCAAAATTTTGTTGATTATGAATTCAAATGGAGTTTGGATGATGATCCTTTTGTTCCATATGCTGTTGACTGGGATTAGTCAATGCTATGTAGTTGATGGCAGCAAGGCTGGTCTGGAAGGTGCAAGTGAAAGGCTTCACTCACATTTCTGTAGAACATTTATATTTAATGTAATTATTTATGTCTACCATTTTATTATGTTTTCTGTTTATCTCTTTCTCAGCCCTCTGCCTTTCCATTCCCTTTCCTTCTTTTAAATCATTTAAATATTTTTTAGTATTCCATTTAGTTTACCTGTTGAGGGTTTTTTTTTTTTTCAGTTTTAGGCAGATATAATTGGCATATAGCACTGTATAAGTTTAAGATGTACAGCATAATGACTATATATATTGCAAAATGACTACCACAATAAGTTTATTTAATATCCATTATCTCATGTAGATACAAAAAATAAAAGAAAAAGGTTTTTTTCCTTGTGATGAGAACTGTTAGGACTTATTGTCTTAGCAACTCTCAAATATACCATACAGCAGCGTTAACTATAGTCATTATGTTATATATCACATCCCCAGTACTTATAATTGGAAATTTGCACCTTTTGAACATCTTCATCAAATTCTCCAACCCTGCCCCCTGCCTCTAGTAACTACAAATCTGGTGTCTTTTTCCATGAGTTTGGTTTTGGTTGTCTTTTTGTTTTATTTTTGTTTTTGTTTAGATTTGACATGTAAGTGAGATAATATGGTATTTGTCTTTTCCTGTCTGACTCATTTCACTTAACATAAAGCCCTCAAGGTCCATCCAATGTGGTAAAAAATAGCAAGATTTCCTTCCTATTATGGCTGAATAATATTCCACTGGTATTCTATAATACATTATTTTCTTTATCCATTCAACTATTGTTGGACATTTATGTTGGTTTGTGTTTGATTTGGGCGATTAGAGAGAATGCTGCAGCGAAACTGGAGGAACCTATCTTTTCAAGTTAGTGCTTTCATTTTCTTCAGATAAATACCCAGAAGTGGAATTGCTGGACCATATGGTCTATTTTTAATTTTTAAAAGAACCTCCAGGGGGGGAGGAGCAAGATGGCGGAAGAGTAGGGTCCCCAAATCACCTGTCTCCACCAAACTACCTAGAAAACCTTCAAATTATCCTGAAAATCTATGAATTCGGCCTGAGATTTAAAGAGAGACCAGCTGGAATGCAACAGTGAGAAGAGTTCGCGCTTCTATCAAGGTAGGAAGACGGGGAAAAAGAAATAAAGAAACAAAGGCCTCCAAGGGGGAGGGGCCCCGCGAGGAGCCGGGCTGAGGCCGGAGCGAGTGACCCCAGGACAGGAGAGCCCCGTCCCGGAGGAGCAGGAGCTGCACCGACCTTCCCGGGCGCAAAAGGGCTCGCAGGGAGTTGGAGCAGGACCCAGGAGGGAGCAGATGCCCTCGGGCTCCCCGGGACAGTAACAGCAACTCCGCGCCCAGGAGAGTGCGCCGAGCTCCCTAAGGGCTGCAGCGCGCACGGGGGACCCGGAGCAGCTCGGGGGGCTCGGGCGGCGGCTCCGCGGAGGGGGCTGCGGGGCGGGAGCAGCTCGGGGGGGCTCGGGCAGATGAAGAGGCTCCGTGCGGAGGGGGCTGCGCGGTTCCAGGAGCAGCTCGGAGGGGCTCGGGCGGCAGCTCCGCGGAGGGGGTTGCGCGGCCCGGGAGCGCGAATCCACCAGCGCAGGCCCCGGAGCACAGGGCGCCGGGACACAGCCCAGGATCCCGCCTCCCCCGGGACAGGCAGAGGCCGGGAGGGCCCAGGACAGCGAGGACGCTCCTGCCCCAGCTGAGCAGATCAGCGGCCCCGCCCCGGAGCCTCCAGGCCCTGCAGACGGAGAGCTCCGGAGTTCCTGCGGGGGCTGAATCCAGGTTTCCAGAGCTGCCCCGCCACTGGGGCTGTTCCTCCTGCGGCCTCACGGGGTAAACAACCCCCACCGAGCCCTGCACCAGGCAGGCAGGGGCACAGCAGCTCCCCCAACTGCTAACACCTGAAAATCAGCACAGCAGGCCCCTCCCCCAGAACACCAGCTAGACTGACAACTTCCAGGAGAAGCCAAGGGACTTAAACTACACAGAATCAGAAGATACTCCCCGGTGGTTCTTTTTTTGTTTGTTTGTTTTTGTTTTTGTTTTTGTTTTTATTTTGTTTTGCTTTTTGATTTGTTTCCTTCCCCCACCCCCTTTTTTTTCTCCTTTCTTTTTCTTTCTCTTTTTCTTCTTTTTTTTTTTTTCGTTTTTTTTTTCTTTTCTTTTTCTTCCCTTTTTTTTTCTCTTTCTCTTTTCTTTCCTTCTTTCTCTCCTCTCTTTTTCTCTTTTTCCCAATACAACTTGCTTTTGGCCACTCTGCACTGAACAAAATGACTAGAAGGAAAACCTCACCTCAAAAGAAAGAATCAGAAACAGTCCTCTCTCCCACAGAGTTACAAAATCTGGATTACAATTCAATGTCAGAAAGCCAATTCAGAAGCACTATTATACAGCTACTGGTGGCTCTAGAAAAAAGTATAAAGGACTCAAGAGACTTCATGACTGCAGAATTTAGAGCTAATCAGGCAGAAATTAAAAATCAATTGAATGAGATGCAATCCAAACTAGAAGTCCTAACGACGAGGGTTAACGAGGTGGAAGAACGAGTGAGTGACCTAGAAGACAAGTTGATAGCAAAGAGGGAAACTGAGGAAAAAAGAGACAAACAATTAAAAGACCGTGAAGATAGATTAAGGGAAATAAACGACAGCCTGAGAAAGAAAAACCTACGTTTAATTGGGGTTCCCGAGGGCGCCGAAAGGGACAGAGGGCCAGAATATGTATTTGAACAAATTCTAGCTGAAAACTTTCCTAATCTGGGAAGGGAAACAGGCATTCAGATCCAGGAAATAGAGAGATCCCCCCCTAAAATCAATAAAAACCGTTCAACACCTCGACATTTAATTGTGAAGCTTGCAAATTCCAAAGATAAGGAGAAGATCCTTAAAGCAGCAAGAGACAAGAAATCCCTGACTTTTATGGGGAGGAGTATTAGGGTAACAGCAGACCTCTCCACAGAGACCTGGCAGGCCAGAAAGGGCTGGCAGGATATATTCAGGGTCCTAAAGGAGAAGAACATGCAACCAAGAATACTTTATCCAGCAAGGCTCTCATTCAAAATGGAAGGAGAGATAAAGAGCTTCCAAGACAGGCAGCAACTAAAAGAATATGTGACCTCCAAACCAGCTCTGCAAGAAATTTTAAGGGGGACTCTTAAAATTCCCCTTTAAGAAGAAGTTCAGTGGAATAGTCCACAAAAACAAAGACTGAATAGATATCATGATGACACTAAACTCATATCTCTCAATAGTAACTCTGAATGTGAACGGGCTTAATGACCCCATCAAAAGGCGCAGGGTTTCAGACTGGATAAGAAAGCAGGACCCATCTATTTGCTGTCTACAAGAGACTCATTTTAGACAGAAGGACACCTACAGCCTGAAAATAAAAGGTTGGAGAACCATTTACCATTCGAATGGTCCTCAAAAGAAAGCAGGGGTAGCCATCCTTATATCAGATAAACTAAAATTTACCCCAAAGTCTGTAGTGAGAGATGAAGAGGGACACTATATCATACTTAAAGGATCTATTCAACAAGAGGACTTAACAATCCTCAATATATATGCTCCGAATGTGGGAGCTGCCAAATATATAAATCAATTATTAACCAAAGTGAAGAAATACTTAGATAATAATACACTTATACTTGGTGACTTCAATCTAGCTCTTTCTATACTCGATAGGTCTTCTAAGCAAAACATCTCCAAAGAAACGAGAGCTTTAAATGATACACTGGACCAGATGGATTTCACAGATATCTACAGAACTTTACATCCAAACTCAACTGAATACACATTCTTCTCAAGCGCACATGGAACTTTCTCCAGAATAGACCACATATTGGGTCACAAATCGGGTCTGAACCGATACCAAAAGATTGGGATTGTCCCCTGCATATTCTCAGACCATAATGCCTTGAAATTAGAACTAAATCACAACAAGAAGTTTGGAAGGACCTCAAACACGTGGAGGTTAAGGACCATCCTGCTAAAAGATAAAAGGGTCAACCAGGAAATTAAGGAAGAATTAAAAAGATTCATGGAAACTAATGAGAATGAAGATACAACCGTTCAAAATCTTTGGGATGCAGCAAAAGCAGTCCTAAGGGGGAAATACATCGCAATACAAGCATCCATTCAAAAACAGGAAAGAACTCAAATACAAAAGCTCACCTTACACATAAAGGAGCTAGAGAAAAAACAGCAAATAGATCCTACACCCAAGAGAAGAAGGGAGTTAATAAAGATTCGAGCAGAACTCAACGAAATCGAGACCAGAAGAACTGTGGAACAGATCAACAAAACCAGGAGTTGGTTCTTTGAAAGAATTAACAAGATAGATAAACCATTAGCCAGCCTTATTAAAAAGAAGAGAGAGAAGACTCAAATTAATAAAATCATGAATGAGAAAGGAGAGATCACTACCAACACCAAGGAAATACAAACGATTTTAAAAACATATTATGAACAGCTATACGCCAATAAATTAGGCAATCTGGAAGAAATGGACGCATTCATGGAAAGCCACAAACTACCAAAACTGGAACAGGAAGAAATAGAAAACCTGAACAGGCCAATAACCAGGGAGGAAATTGAAGCAGTCATCAAAAACATCCCAAGACACAAGAGTCCAGGGCCAGATGGCTTCCCAGGGGAATTTTATCAAACGTTTAAAGAAGAAATCATACCTATTCTCCTAAAGCTGTTTGGAAAGATAGAAAGAGATGGAGTACTTCCAAATTCGTTCTATGAAGCCAGCATCACCTTAATTCCAAAGCCAGACAAAGACCCCACCAAAAAGGAGAATTACAGACCAATATCCCTGATGAACATGGATGCAAAAATTCTCAACAAGATACTGGCCAATAGGATCCAATAGTACATTAAGAAAATTATTCACCATGACCAAGTAGGATTTATCCCTGGGACACAAGGCTGGTTCAACACCCGTAAAACAATCAATGTGATTCATCATATCAGCAAGAGAAAAACCAAGAACCATATGATCCTCTCATTGGATGCAGAGAAAGCATTTGACAAAATACAGCATCCATTCCTGATCAAAACTCTTCAGAGTGTAGGGATAGAGGGAACATTCCTCGACATCTTAAAAGCCATCTATGAAAAGCCCACAGCAAATATCATTCTCAATGGGGAAGCACTAGGAGCCTTTCCCCTAAGATCAGGAACAAGACAGGGATGTCCACTCTCACCACTGCTGTTCAACATAGTACTGGAAGTCCTAGCCTCAGCAATCAGACAACAAAAAGACATTAAAGGCATTCAAATTGGCAAAGAAGAAGTCAAACTCTCCTTCTTCGCCAATGACATGATACTCTACATAGAAAACCCAAAAGTCTCCACCCCAAGATTGCTAGAACTCATACAGCAATTCGGTAGCGTGGCAGGATACAAAATCAATGCCCAGAAATCAGTGGCATTTCTATACACTAACAATGAGACTGAAGAAAGAGAAATTAAGGAGTCAATCCCATTTACAATTGCACCCAAAAGCATAAGATACCTAGGAATAAACCTAACCAAAGATGTAAAGGATCTATACCCTCAAAACTATAGAACACTTCTGAAAGAAATTGAGGAAGACACAAAGAGATGGAAAAATATTCCATGCTCATGGATTGGCAGAATTAATATTGTGAAAATGTCAATGTTACCCAGGGCAATATACACGTTTAATGCAATCCCTATCAAAATACCATGGACTTTCTTCAGAGAGTTAGAACAAATTATTTTAAGATTTGTGTGGAATCAGAAAAGACCCCGAATAGCCAGGGGAATTTTAAAAAAGAAAACCATATCTGGAGGCATCACAATGCCAGATTTCAGGTTGTACTACAAAGCTGTGGTCATCAAGACAGTGTGGTACTGGCACAAAAACAGACACATAGATCAGTGGAACAGAATAGAGAATCCAGAAGTGGACCCTGAACTTTATGGGCAACTAATATTCGATAAAGGAGGAAAGACTATCCATTGGAAGAAAGACAGTCTCTTCAATAAATGGTGCTGGGAAAATTGGACATCCACATGCAGAAGAATGAAACTAGACCACTCTCTTTCACCATACAGCAAGATAAACTCAAAATGGATGAAAGATCTAAATGTGAGACAAGATTCCATCAAAATCCTAGAGAAGAACACAGGCAACACCCTTTTTGAACTCGGCCATAGTAACTTCTTGCAAGATACATCCACGAAGGCAAAAGAAACAAAAGCAAAAATGAACTATTGGGACTTCATCAAGATAAAAAGCTTTTGCACAGCAAAGGATACAGTCAACAAAACTCAAAGACAACCTACAGAATGGGAGAAGATATTTGCAAATGACATATCAGATAAAGGGCTAGTTTCCAAGATCTATAAAGAACTTATTAAACTCAACACCAAAGAAACAAACAATCCAATCATGAAATGGGCAAAAGACATGAACAGAAATCTCACAGAGGAAGACATAGACATGGCCAACATGCATATGAGAAAATGCTCTGCATCACTTGCCATCAGGGAAATACAAATCAAAACTACAATGAGATACCACCTCACACCAGTGAGAATGGGGAAAATTAACAAGGCAGGAAACAACAAATGTTGGAGAGGATGCGGAGAAAAGGGAACCCTCTTACACTGTTGGTGGGAATGTGAACTGGTGCAGCCACTCTGGAAAACTGTGTGGGGGTTCCTCAAACAGTTAAAAATATACCTGCCCTACGACCCAGCAATTGCACTGCTGGGGATTTACCCCAAAGATACAAATGCAATGAAACGCCGGGACACCTGCACCCCGATGTTTATAGCAGCAATGGCCACGATAGCCAAACTGTGGAAGGAGCCTCGGTGTCCAACGAAAGATGAATGGATAAAGAAGATGTGGTTTATGTATACAATGGAATATTACTCAGCTATTAGAAATGACAAATACCCACCATTTGCTTCAACGTGGATGGAACTGGAGGGTATTATGCTGAGTGAAGTAAGTCAGTCGGAGAAGGACAAACATTATATGTTCTCATTCATTTGGGGAATATAAATAATAGTGAAAGGGAATATAAGGGAAGGGAGAAGAAAGGTGTGGGAAATACCAGAAAGGGAGACAGAACGTAAAGACTGCTAACTCTGGGAAACGAACTAGGGGTGGTAGAAGGGGAGGAGGGCGGGGGGTGGGAGTGAATGGGTGACGGGCACTGGGTGTTATTCTGTATGTTAGTAAATTGAACACCAATAAAAAATAAATTAAAAAAAAATAAAATAAAAGAACCTCCATACTGTTTTCCATAGTGGCTGCTTGAATTTACATTCTATTAACAGCATAAGGGTTCCCTTTTCTCCATATCCTCTTCAACACTTGTTATTTCTTGTCTTTGCAGTAACAGTCATTCTAACAGGTGTGCAATATTTCATTATGATTTTGATTTGCATTTCCCTGATGATTAGTGATATTAAGCACCTTTTCATGTACCTGTTGACCATCTGTAGGTCTTTGGAAAAATATCCATTCAGGTTCATTGTCCATTTTGAAATTGTTTGTTTTATGCTACTGAGTTGTAGGAGTTTTTTTTTATATATTTTGGGTATTAACCCCTTATCAGATATATGATTTGTAAATATTTTTCTCCCATTCCAAAGGTTGCCCTTTTATTTTGTTGATGGCTTCCTTTACTGTGCAGAAGCTTTTTGGTTTGATATAGTCCCACTTGTCTGTTTTTGTTGCCTTTGTTTTGCTGTCAAATCCAAAAAATCATGTCAAGGAGTTTACAAGTTTATCACCTATGTTTGCTTCTGGAAGTTTTATGGTTTCAGGTCTTACATTTAAGTCTTTAATACATTTTGAGTTAATTTTTGTGAATGGTGTAAGACACGGGTCTCATTTCATTCTTTTACATGTGAATATCCAATTTTATCAGCACCATTTAATGAAGCGACTGTCTTTTCTCCAGTGAATGTTCTTAGCTCCCTTGTCAAATATTAGTTGACCATATTTCTGGGGTCTTGATTCTATTCCACTGGTCTATGTGTCTGCTTTTAATGCCGCTGCTATACTGTTTTGATTACTACAACTTTATAATATAGCTTGAAATCAAGAAGTGTGATGCCTCTCACTTTGTTCTACTTTCTCAGGATTCCTTTGTATATTTGGAGTCTTTTGTGATTCCATATAAATTTTAGGATTGTTTTTTCTACTTCTGAAAAAACACACCATTGGGATCTTGATAAGGATTACACTGGGTAGTATGAAAACTTTAACAATATTAATTCTTCCAATCCAGGAATACAGATCATCTTTCTATTTGCTTGTGTCTTCTTCAATTTCTTTCATCAATGTGTAGTATAGTGATCTTTCACCTCCTTGCCTAAATTTACTCTTAAATATTTTATTGTTTTCAATGATATTATGCTATTGATCATTTCTTTTTCAGATAATTTGCCGTTAGTGTATAAAAACCCTACTGATTCTTGTATGTTAATTTTGTATTCTGCAGCTTAACTGAATTTGTTGATCTCATTGAGTTTTTGATAATATTTCTTTCTTTGATTTTATAGTTGCTGTTCTGGGGATTACAATAACATACTTAACCTCTTAGCCTACTTAGAAATGTTTTAACACCTGCTGTAGAATGTACAAAACTTTCCACTATGCAGAGCCCGTAATGCTTATAGTTGTCTTCGGTATTATACCTGCACACATTGAAAAACTCATTAGACCATGTCATAATTGTGCTCGCTTCGGCAGCACATATTAGACCATGTCATAATTGTTGCTTTCAACTGTTTAATGTATTTTAAAGAACTTAAGAAAAATTATCTATAGTATGTATAACAGTTATTACCATTTCTGTTGCTCTCCCTCTTTCCTGAAATTCCAGGTTTCCCTTTAGCATCATCTTCCTTTCATCTGAAGAGTTTTCTTTCTTTTTCTGCAGCAGACAGAGCATTTCTTTTAAAGTAGGTCTGCTAGTAATGAATTGTCTTAGTTTTGCTTCATTGCCAAAGGGTATTTTCATTGGGTATAGAGTCTGGGCTGACAGTTCTTTTCTTTAAAGCACCTTAAAAATGCTCTTCTACCACTTCCTGGTTTCCATGGTTTATGATTAGAAATCTGCACCATAGTAACTTCTTGCAAGATACATCCACGAAGGCAAAAGAAACAAAAGCAAAAATGAACTATTGGGACTTCATCAAGATAAGAAGTTTTTGCACAGCAAAGGATACAGTCAACAAAACTCAAAGACAACCTACAGAATGGGAGAAGATATTTGCAAATGACATATCAGATAAAGGGCTAGTTTCCAAGATCTATAAAGAACTTATTAAACTCAACACCAAAGAAACAAACAATCCAATCATGAAATGGGCAAAAGACATGAACAGAAATCTCACAGAGGAAGACATAGACATGGCCAACATGCACATGAGAAAATGCTCTGCATCACTTGCCATCAGGGAAATACAAATCAAAACCACAATGAGTGAAGTAAGTCAGTCAGAGAAGGACAAACATTATATGTTCTCATTCATTTGGGGAATATAAATAATAGTGAAAGGGAATATAAGGGAAGGGAGAAGAAATGTGTGGGAAATATCAGAAAGGGAGACAGAACGTAAAGACTGCTAACTCTGGGAAACGAACTAGGGGTGGTAGAAGGGGAGGAGGGCGGGGGGTGGGAGTGAATGGGTGACGGGCACTGGGTGTTATTCTGTATGTTAGTAAATTGAACACCAATAAAAAATAAATTAAAAAAAAAAAAACAAAACCACAATGAGATACCACCTCACACCAGTGAGAATGGGGAAAATTAACAAGGCAGGAAACAACAAATGTTGGAGAGGATGTGGAGAAAAGGGAACCCTCATACACTGTTGGTGGGAATGTGAACTGGTGCAGCCACTCTGGAAAACTGTGTGGAGGTTCCTCAAACAGTTAAAAATATACCTGCCCTACGACCCAGCAATTGCACTGCTGGGGATTTACCCCAAAGATACAAATGCAATGAAACGCCGGGACACCTGCACCCCGATGTTTATAGCAGCAATGGCCACGATAGCCAAACTGTGGAAGGAGCCTCGGTGTCCAACGAAAGATGAATGGATAAAGAAGATGTGGTTTATGTATACAATGGAATATTACTCAGCTATTAGAAATGACAAATACCCACCATTTGCTTCAACGTGGATGGAACTGGAGGGTATTATGCTGAGTGAAGTAAGCCAGTTGGAGAAGGACAAACATTATATGTTCTCATTCATTTGGGGAATATAAATAATAGTGAAAGGGAATATAAGGGAAGGGGGAAGAAATGTGTGGGAAATATCAGAAAGGGAGACAGAACGTAAAGACTGCTAACTCTGGGAAACGAACTAGGGGTGTTGGAAGGGGAGGAGGGCGGGGGGTGGGAGTGAATGGGTGACGGGCACTGGGGGTTATTCTGTATGTTAGTAAATTGAACACCAATAAAAAATAAATAAAAAATAAAAAAAATAAAAAAATAAAAAAGAAATCCGCAGTTACTTGAATTTTTCCCTAAGTCTAATGCATTATTTTTCTCTGCCTGTTTCTGTTTTCCACAGATACAGACCATCTCCCTCCCCTTCTGATACAACTGAAGTCTGGAGGGCAACTCCATTCTTAACTTCCCAGGTAGGGATGCCTGTGTGGGTCCCATCAAAAACTTTTCTTCTCAAATTTATGTAATACATTAAGACATTTCCAATGTCCATTACTTGTCTGGCTCCTCTTCTCTGGTCATGCCTTAGATCATAATGTCAGACAAACCAAAGGATGTTTATCTGCATTTGGACTACAAACTTTGACATAAAACATTTTTATTTAAGCCAAATAAGAAAATACTCTGTTCGTCTTCCTTTTTTTTTTTTTTTAAACTGAAGCTCTATAATACTTCATTATTGGCTGGCTTTAATACTTTCTACAGTGTCATGTGGCAAATATTGCTGTTGATGTTATACTGCTTATCTGAGTGACCAAAACTAAGAATATGTACGCAATAGAATAACCTGCTGCTTTCATCTTCTTAAACAGGTTCTCTTAGACTTATCTTAGACATACTTTCTTTTTATATCTTTAGCATATGTCCACACTGTCCAAGACAATGAGTTACATGACAAATAGCAAGCATTACCACAGTACAACCCCTCATCCTCAGGCATTTCCATGTCGTATAGTGTGACAGCTGTGGATAGCGGTAGGTTCACTTCTCCACTCGTTTCCCCACTGCCTTAAGGAACACTTCATTTTTAGCTGGTAGGCATAGCGGCTGCTAAACTATTGAAATAGTTTGGTGCCGGTTGGTTAACTGGCACCTACTGGGACCTCCTGGCTCTCTCTTGCTCTCTCTCAATTTTATCAATTAGAGGATTAAAGGTTTGGGGAGCAGAGCCTTCAAGGCCTGATCCAGTACTACCTTGTGTCTGTTCTGATTGCTTGATGCTTCTGCCATGTTGGTTCTTAACTACACTGAATCTTAGTGCTATTTTAGTGAAACCTTTGCGCTATGTCTACAAGAGTAGATATTGAGAAGTTTATTTTTGTAATATTAACTGACGGCCATTTAGCTGTATATCAGGATTGAGTGTGAGACACATTTATCTACTGATAACTCCTATTTTCTTTAGAAAACTAGAGTTTAGGGATGACCTAAGGGAAGTTTCCCAGGGCAGTCAAGTGCTAGGAGTGTTGGAGAAGATCATCCCCCTGGTTCTCTATAATTGTCACTCAACAGTGACAACCCTTCTCTGGTTCACTAAGTCCTTCATTTGCTGTCTACCTCCATTAATTCAACTCAATTCCATCCCTCAGAGTTAAATGTGCATAAATAGGGCTAATAGATGAACATGTCTCCTGTGTGACCAAAGTCTCCTAAACTTCATTTCTACTTTAGACCTCTTTCTTATGATAAAATTGCTTTTGATATACATATTTTTAAAACTATACAGGTCTGCATAAAAACATTCTTCAAATTTATATCTAGGCTTATCCAGGAATTCCAAAAGATTTCTTATAAGGGCTATCCTCCTTCAAAGTAAGAATTTCTTATGAAAAAAAAAAGTGTATCTGGAATTTTTAAGTTTAAAAATACTACTAATGTAGCTGCTTAGTAGTGTGAAGCACAGTACCATTTCAAGGACATGGACCTTGGTTATGCAGAATACAGTTAGGGACTAGAAAGATAAACAGTATCTCTCTAGACACAGTAGATACAGTACATCTCAATTAGAAACATTTCAATTAGAGTACATCTCAATTCAGACACTAAATTTTCATCAAAAAACTTTAACAACACTTAGATTTCATAAAACTTAGAGTTGAAAGAATAGATTCACTTGTTCAAGTTGTCCCAGAGATACTTTTAAGTTTTTCAATAAATGAATTGAGTACCAAAAATACATTTTCATATGGTGTTCGCATCTATGTTGATAAAACTGGTTCACCTTTCTGAGAAGAACCAGTTTGACTTTGCAGCAAAACAGATAATTTTAAAACTACATTTAAAACTAAGTATATTAGTTTTAAAACTACAAGTTTAATAAAGTCAATAACTCTTGGGTAAACTCAGTATTAACCTTGAATTCAAAGAAGCATTGCAAAATTTGATAATCAATGCCAAATGATAAAATTAACAAAGCATTCTTCAAATTTGGTTTGTAATTTTTGCATCCAGTTTATAGAATACTGCCAACTATAAATAACATCTGCAAATTGATTCATGTTAGAAAATGTTTAAAACCATTATTTTTGATTTGTATTAGAGAAAGATTCAATTTCAATATAACATTCAACCTGTATAACTAAGTTACAAACAAGTGTTTCCTTTCCATGGAACTTTAAATTTAGTTTGTTCATAAGTAGTATAGTATCAGAGAAATGTTAGTTACAATGTCACATTTTGTCTATGATTTCTGAATGTTTGGTAAGAATTCTTTTTGTTTCAGGAAGACTTTGAATTGAACTTAATCCAAATCTTCCATGACTCAACCATTTGTGCATTTGCAAAGAGCACAAGACTATCAAGCTCATTGTCTTCTGTTTTCTTTTAGCAGCTTCATTAACTGGTGATGGTTCCTAACATTTGGATATATAGAGTCAACATTTCAACAACTGTATCCAGGACACTTCAGCTAAAAGCTGCTTCAAAAAACTTAGCAGAAATGTGTTCAAGATGTACCATTCAATAGGAAGAAGTAATAAGGGAAATACAAACTTCTTGTTTTGAAAATTCCAATATATCTGGATATTTTTAACCTAACATAGCTGAAGCACATCTACCATGATAAAAACTAAGTTTTTCATATTTAGTGGAAATTGTCCTTTATCAAATATAGAAAATTCAAAAGTACTTACTCCACAAATTCAATTTTTTCAGGTTGTGAATTGACAGTATTTTTTCATAAATTTGGATATCCTTTGAAACTATTTGCCCAATGCCACTTACTAAACCACCATTGATTTGAAATGCCTCCACAGAATATACTAAATCCATAGACAGATATGAGTTCATTTCTGTACTTTGCATTCTGACCCATTGGCTACTTATGCAGTAGTCTCTTCAAGTTTTGATTAGAAAGACTTTAATATGTTTTATTCTCTGGTTAGAGTACTCTCCTTCTGTAGCTCTTTTTAATCAGAGGTTTGCCAAATATTCTTGGCTTTTTTCACAAATTAGTTTCAGAATCAACTTGTCTACTTCCCAAAACACATATTACATATGTTGGAATCACATAACTTTACAAACTATTATGAATGATATCATTTTGTTACTTAGTCCCCAAGCAGTATTTCTTTCCATTTGCATAGGTTTTCATCTGTGTCATTCAGTGGCATATGAAGCTTTATTTATATTAAGACATGTACACCCCTAGTTAAATTTATTTCCAATATTTCCTCATTTTTGGTTGCAACTGAAAATAAAGCTTTTTTGTAATTATAGCTCCTAAGTAGTAGTTGTTTTAATTGTTTAGAATAGTTTTTCAGTTGATTCTCTTTAATTTTCTAAATATACAATTAAAAGTAGAGCTTTTTCTGTAATTATAACTCCTAAGTAGTAATTTGTTTTAATTGTTTGGAATAGTTTTTCAGTTGATTCTCTTTAACTTTCTAGAGATACAATCATATCAGCAGCCGACAGTGATAATTTTGTCTCCTTTATCATTTTGTATGTTTCTCCTTTATCATTTTGTATGTTTACTTCATTGATGTTCTTATTGGATTATTTCAGACAAAATATTCTCAACTTAAACTGTTCCAGTGCTTCTCCATGGTTGACTCTTGCCACTCCATATACACACACATAATTATATATATATCCTCCTATGATTATATATATATAATCATAGTAAGGAAATAGTCATTTGATGTTTAATTTTAGAGTACTTTTTTGTCAAAATGAGAGTTAAACTTTTTGGCATCTTTGGAGACGACATGATCTTCCTTCTTAGATTAATAAATACACTGAATTATATTAATCAATTCTCATTTAAAAACACGTTCATGTAGTGAACACCACTTGCTCTTGATATATTATTAATTTAATGCATTGTTGCATATAGTTCAATAAATTTAGATCTTCATAAATATTAAATCTTCATAAAAACAAAAAAAGCATTTTGTGCTATTTTTATTAGATTTTAGTACTAATGTTCTACTCATTTAATAAAATAATTTAAAATATTTCTCTTTTTTGTACAAATAATTCATTTAAAGCACAGTTTCTCAACAATGGCACTACTGGCATTTTGAGCTGGATAATTCCTTAATGTGGGAGGTATCCTGTTCCTTATTAGATTTTCAGCAGACACCCTGTATTCTATCCACTATATGCCAATAACACTATCTGCCTACCACTATGATATCAGAAAATGCCTCCAGACACTGCCAAATGTACCCCTGGAGACAAAATCTCCCTGAGAACTACTGAACTAAAATGAAAGAAAAAATTTGCTGTTTTTCAAAATTTAGTAATTGATTACATTTTTATCAATGATCTTTTATATTACTAGAAATGTCTTGCATTTTACAGACTATTTGGTGCTTCATCACAGATCTTTCACTTTTTGCAAGTATATCTTATTAGTCTTTTCCTTATAATTTTCTAACAAAATACTCATGACTGAAATAGTCTCTTTTACCATCTTTCTATCTAAAAATAGTTTCCTATTTTTATGCAATTATCCAAGTCCTTTCATAACTGGACAGTTACAGTGATTAAAAATGATTTGGGGCACTTACTTCTTATTTCAGGTGGCTAAATTTCATTATTTCTTATTTGGCAGTCGAGAGGAAACTCCTTGCCAGATTCCCTATGTATTTGCTGAAAATATGTCTCAATATAGTCCACGTTACTTTAAAAAAAATTTATACAATACTTTCTTCTTCTCTATTGGTGCAAATTAAAATTGCTATTTAACATGAAATTTGCAATAGATCTTCTCTTCCAGTTTTTTCTTCTCCTCACTCTTACCAGCACTATACTAGTTTTCCCATCAATAGAGTCTTCATTTTAATGTAAAAATGTGCCCATATTTTTCTTAAGCTAGAAAAATAATTTAACTATATTGTAATAAGTATTTCGACCTAATTTCCAAGTACAATTAACACAAGTATCACTGTGAAATGAGCAATCTACATAAAATATTCAATGGAACACATCACAACTATTGTATCAGTGCATGGAAAAAATAATTCCAACTGAATCAACCCAGTGATACCAATTTCAGTAACCCTCCATTGCATTAGCCACTTTTCAAGTGCTTGTTAGTCACATGTGGCTGGCAGTTACCATATTGGACAACTCAGCCCTAGCAGGTCTAGCTGTTAGGAGTAAGCCGGACAGTTAGGGAGACAGGGTCAGAGTCCACAACAAAAAAATACAGAATCAGGACAGCTAAAATCAAACAGCATTGACCTCCTGTTCTGCATATTCGACAGGACTGCACTGACATTCTGTTTTGCAGCCTTTGCAAAAATGACTTCTGCAAAACAACCTAAAATAAGACAATTAACCATAAAAGCATTCATAAATATCATGGGCTAAAGGGCAGTTAAGGCCTATGCCCCCAGATGTCAGTAAAAAAAAAAAAAAAAGGGGCCATCAGCAAGTGGACATTAACCTATTTAGACAGAGATGTGACCAAAGCCCTGATTAGCATGACTCATACTCCGATTGCTTAAGAAAGTTCTGCAAAAGACCCCATAAAAACCCCTAAACAACCCCTAAACTTAGAAACTCTAGGGGCAACCCACTTGCCCACCCCCCTCCCCGAGAGCTTTATACTCTTGTTCAATAAACTATGCTTTGCTGCTCACCATTCTTGGTCTGGTCTACTTCTTCATTCTTCGAAGTAGTGTGACCAAGAACCCGGGCGCTACAGCAACACAAAATCCTGTAGCATAATCAATATCTCAAAGGACACTAATGATCTTGCAAATGTTTAGTTCAGCTTTAGTAGTTCATAGGAAATTTTGGATGTTTTCCTTTTTTACAGATCAAAGGGTCTGTATTTTGAGAGAAAAGAGAAAGCACTTCCCCAGCTTGGGCACTTGGCAGTAGTAAAGATAGTAGTTAAGATGCACTAAAACAATGTTCCTTAAATTTGGGATTCCCCTGAGATAGATATTCCTGTTTGAGGAAAAGTTTATTCAAACTTAGCTGCTACCTCTTTAAATGAAAATGTGGTATCAAAAAGACTACAAAAAGTGACTTCTGTGTAAAACCCAGTGTTGAAATGGATGATTGTCCTTCATGTCAGCATAAAGTGAAAACCCAACATTTAAGAAACATTCTCAAAGAAAACTCAGGGGCCTTCAAAAACAGGCTCAAAGAACAGGACCAAAGTTTTATTGTTGCAAGAGAAATCACTTCAGATACTCTAGGATGAGAAAGTAACTTCACTGTGATAAGGATACAACGGAAGTTAGTTACCATCTTCATCACCTCAATGTGATAATGATACCCCAGGATGTAGCCTGGGGTAGAGAAGAGAGCTTTGGCGCCAGGCACAGCCAGAACTCACTTCTCAACTCGTGTTTCTGACAGGGCAACTGTGCAAGTCCCTATGCCTCTCTGAGTTGGATTCCCCAATGCAAAAAAGGTATAGTAATACCTACCACATGGTGTCAGTGGAAGAGAATTCAGATGGCTTGGTTCAAAGCCCCACTTTAGTTCCTGGCATATACAGTACCCGAAGCAGTTGCCTTTATCCCACCCAGGATCCTTTCAGAGAAAATCTATCTGAATAGGCTGGCTTTATTCAAGCCTTTTATTCCTAGCTCCTTCCAGGCTGGCTTTTATTCAAGCTCCGTGCTCTCAGGCAGCCTGTTATACAAGTTCCAGACTTCTGATCACTCGTTCTCATTTCATATCGATTCACAGCTAAACAACACATTCCATCATATATTACTTATGCATAAAAACGTGTTACCAAATGTCCAGCCATACTTGTCTGATGGATGGGATTCCACAAAATACCCAGCAAAGGGACAATAGATTCGAGGTTGTAGGTCCTTCACCAGCCGGGCTTTGTAGTTCAAGAGCTTCTTCCTTTCTGTCTTAATGAACTCGGCTTTCCATTCCTCTGGAATGACAGGGTTTGGGTTAGAGTCTCCTCAGTTCAGAAATCACAGAAAAACAGCAGTTCTGGTAAACTGAAACTCTTAAAATGGATAGACTAACACAGGAACAGAGCAAAGCTCTGTGTCAATGAGTGCAAAGTGCCCCTGCCTCCAGCTTTACTTTGCAAATTTCAATGAATTTCTAGGAAAATGTTACCCAACCAGCCAAAGATGCTGAAATCGCAGCATCTCGTTTATGGCAGTTCATCAGGACCCTAGCTGAATATAGAGGGCAGCGTGCATGGCTGTAGCTTGTGTGCGTGTGCATTTTAGGGGTGCTTTCATTTTTATAATTGTTAACCCTTTTCTAACACGGACATGACTTGATTGTTTTGGTGGATTTAAAAAGTGTGTCGCTCATACTCTGGCAGTGCACCGTGTCCAGCAGCATGAAGGCTGTAGTCCCTTGGGACCTAAGATCACAATGCAGCTCTGAGCCATTATTCCTAGCTCACAGGTGTTCACCTGCTCATTCGTCCATTCAATCAATATTTACTGAGTACCTACTATGTGCCAGACATAGTTTTTGGCACTGAGAATACAGTGGTGAACCAACACAGCGGGTTCCTCCTCCTGTGGAGCATTTATTCTAGTGAGAGGAGCAAACAATGAACAAGGCAAGACAAAAGGTCATTTCAAAGAGTGATGAGCTAGGAAGCAAGTAAACCAGGGCAATGGGTGGAGGGGCTGGGGTGCAGAGGGGTAGAGGGTTATCATCAGACAGGGCAGTTAGGCAAGGTGACATCTGAGTCATAAGACACAGACACACACGCAGAAGAGAAGGTGCCCACCACGTGAGCGGGGGCAACAAAAGTCCAAGTGGTAGAAACAGCAAATACAAAGGCCCATGGCAGGAAAGCACGTGGTGTACTGGGTGTGAGGAACAAAAGGCAGGCCAGTGCCGACTGACAGATAGCAAGTAATCAGAGATAGGCAGCAAAGGAAGCCAAGGAATTAGGCAAGGCCCAGGCCACATAGCACACCATGTCAGGGAGCTGTTCCTGTTGTTATTGCTATGAAAATCTGATAAACATACACAAAGATACAGAAAAGTATGTTACCCATAACTTAGACTTATTAACATTCTGGTATAGTCCAGATTTTTTTTTTTTTTAGTGAGTGCATGTATTCACTCACATACACAGGCACATACTCACATGGGAACAGGATTATTCTAACTAGCCTTTCAGAGGTATATTTTGCCTCCCCAGTTAACTCAATAAGGACAGGCATCTTCTCTCTCACTTGGTTATGCACCCTGGCAGGCAATGAATAGAGACCTATAGAGGAGAGGAAGGAACCAGACAGAAACTTTCCTCACGCTGCAAGTAACATTTCTGCCCCATTGTTACAGATCATGTACCAAACATATAATTTACTAAGTAGCCATGGACTGAGCCCTTAGAGTTCTAGTATTGAGGATACCATTTACACACTTTCTCCCATCCCAACCCAGCACCACCCTTAGACTCAGAGCAGAAGAGCCCCTGCCTTGGACCCCATGGGTTTTCCCCCTAGATTTGAGATATAATTGACATCTAACATTTATGTAAGTTTAAGGTATGCAATGTGATGATGTGATACATGTATGTATTGCAAAATCACGGCCACATTAAGGTTAGTTACCACCTCCATCACTTCACACAATTACCATTTTGTGTATTTGGTGGAAACATTTGAGATCTATTCTCAATAGATACAACTTTCAGGTGTATGAAACAATATCAGTGGGGTGCCTTGGTGGTTCAGTCAGTTAAGCAACTGATTCTTGGTTTCAGCTCAAGTCATGACCTCAGGGTCATGAGATCGAGCCCCACATCAGGCTCCCTGCTTAATGCAGAGTTTGCTTGGGACTCTCTCCCTCTCCCTCTGCCCCTCCCCTCTGCTCTCTCTCTCATTTGCATTCTCTAAAATAAATAAATAAATCCTTAAAAAAAGAAAACAATATCATTAACTATAGTGGTTACTGTGCTGCACATTACACCCTCAGAATCCACTCATCTTATAACTAGAAGTTTGTACTCTCTGATGAACAGCTCCCCCATTTCCCCTACTCCCTAGCCCCCAGTAACATTACCTTTAGTGGCTGCACTCTTCCCTTATATGAGTGTTTCATAGGGCCTAGGGGAAGTGCTCATGTCAAGCTGCACACGCCCTGTTCTGAACCACCTTCCAAGAGCATTTAAGCCTGGATTAACAACACTGGACCTTTTCTGTTCTGCTCTACTGTCTATACACCATAAATCAAACTGATCCAGATGATTATTTTTCTTTACTATTCTTGAGATGCACTCTAATTTCCTCAGTGTTCCTTTCATGTTCCGGCATCACATTTTGAGGTGGAAACTTTAGTTTGTATATCTGTGGTCTGCAAGTCTAGTTTCTTTCTTTCTTTCTTTCTTTCTTTCTTTCTTTCTTTCTTTCTTTCTTTCTTTCTTTTTTTTAAGATTTTATTTATTTACTCATGAGAGACACGGGGGGGGGGGGGGGGGGCGGGGCAGAGACACAGGTAGAGGGAGAAGCAGGCTCCATGCAGGGAGCCCGATGTGGGACTCAATCCCAGGATTCTAGGATCAAGCCCTGGGCCGGAGGCAGGCGCTAAACCACTAAGCCACTCAGGTGTCCTTGCAAGTCTAGTTTCCTAGTAAGATTGTAAACTTCTTGTGGGAAGGGACCGTGCCTTAATTATCTTTGTATTTATTCTCACAGCATTTAGCAAAGTTCCATGCCTGCTCCTTGGCATCACTCTGATATAAAATATTACCAGTAAATTTTCCACCACTGAAAGTCATTGGAAAGCCTGATGCTCCTCCAGCAAAATCACTCATCATTAGAGCAACCTTCTCAGGCAACCTTCCCCCATTGGGTCTGGTGCAGTCCACTGTATTAAGTATCTTATGACCTATGGAAAAATAAAGTGGCATGAGTATTCAGGGTGAAATCTTGGACAGGACACCATACAGTTTGAATTCCCAAGCCAACAAAGTCTTCCAAGTCTACAGTCTGACTAGTTTGATTAGAGAAGCATCACTTATGTCCAAGGAAAAAGATGAGTAATATTTGAAAACCTAAAATCTTCAATAGTATTTTTTGATTTTCCAGTGAATAGATTCATCCTATTTGATTTGATAGGTTCTGGATGTTCCGTGAGGACAATTAGCTTGATCTCACTCTATTATCACAGATAAATTACTCTCCTCAGTCAGCTATTTCTAGATGTTGAGCCCAAAGAATGCAGGAGAACAGTGACTGGATCAATAGGAATCTCTCAACCTTCCACAAATTCCATTCAATGATTGTTGGTGCAGTAAAGCCATCTTCCCACATGAAAGGCAGAAGCCCATGCCCATGATTATACTACATGATAATATTTCAACACAAAAGTAAGACATTTGTCAGAATGGCTAAAATAAAAAACACAAGAGGGGTGCCTGGCTGGCTCAGTTGGAATAGCATGTAACTCTTGATCTCAGGGTTGTGAGTTCGAGCCCTATGCTGGGTGTAGAGATTACTAAAAACAATAAATAACCTTAAAAAAAAAGAGTCTGTTCCTAAAAAAATAAAAATAAAAAGCAAACAAGAAACATCAAGCGTTGACAAGGATATGGAGAAAGGGGAACCCCCTTGCACTGTTGGTGGGAATGCAAACTCATGCAGCCACTGTGGAAAACAGTATGGAGGTTCCTCAAGAAGTTAAAAGTAGAACTATCAATAGCACTACTGGGTATCTTCTCCTAAAATATAAAAACAGTAATTCAAAGAGCTACATGTACTCTGATGTTTATAGCAGAATTACCTGCAATACACAGACCGTGGAAGCAGCCCAAGTGTCCATTGATTGATGAATGGATAAAGAATATATATACAAGTGTATATATATATATATATATATATATATCCCCAATATATTATTGGAATGGATCCCCATATATTATATGATAGCCAAATACCATACGATTTCACTCTTATGTGGAATTTAAGAAACAAAACAAATCAGCAAAGGAAAAAAAGACAAAGATAAGCCAAGAAACAGACAACCTATAGAAAACAAACTGAGGGTTACCAGAGGGGAGGTGGATGGGGAGATGGAGAAACAGGTGATGGAGATGAAGGAGGGCACTTGTAATGAGCACCAGGTGATGTATGGAAGTGCTGAATCACTAATTGTACACCTGAAACTCATGTTAACACCAGATGTTAACTGTATGGGAACCAAAAATTCAAAAAGTAAGACATTTATTCAATAAAGGCAGTTTGAAGGAATTACTATATGTGAAATACAAAATATCTGTTGCCTTACAAAAGAAGCTTTGCATCTCTCATTACATAGACAACGTTACAGTTAATATGTTCTTTGGAAAGATTATCTGAATGATAGCCCATTTTTCTAAGACAAGGATGGAACATATTATATTCCATGGGAAGTGAAGATGGAAGAAGATGAACATAGGATGAAATTTCAGATGGCTGTTATCACCCTTCTTTCCAGGAGCATTTTTCTCTTTCATTATTGATGAGGGTGAGAAGGTACCTTTATACTCCACAATAATGCAAGTGTCCATCTCAGGATGAATGCCATCCATCAAGATCATGAATCGAAGATTTTTGTCTACCTGGAATTTAACAATAAAATCAACAACTGTGTATGTCAGTTCGGCTTTTAATTTGGTATTGGAGAAAGTTGTCAGCTTATCTGGAAAGAAATCCTTCATTCAAAACTAAGATTTATTATCCTGTACAGTAGAATTATATCATTGGTAAATGAGGAAAAAATCTTTTAGGTCAAATAAGGTTGTATTTACAAAGTGCTACATACAGACAAAATAGGCCATTGTTTCTTTAATCTTAAAGTAACTACCTCATCTACAATTCAACCCAGAAAGCATAATTGGAAAGTATAGAAAAAACCCACATATATCTGACCTGCTGCCATATTCCAAATGGCACTACATTGATATTAGTCAACTGGACACCGCTCTGATTCAGATTCCAAAATACAGGTCTTTCCGTGTTTCCAACATAAATGGGAATATCTGGTCTTCTCTCAGCAAGCTTCTTCAGTGTCGGGTAGCTAGGATTAGAAGGATGAAATGTTGAAAGATGAAAGAATCAGATCATCTAGTAGAAGAAACAGTTTGCTCCTTACACCAACATGTTGATCAAGAAGCAAGGAATTGAAGAAACACTCTCATCAGAGTTCAAAAGAAGGGTTGCTTTGTTTTGTTTTTCTCAAGGCTGACTATAAAGGAGAAGGGGAGTTTCCTACAAGATTTCTTTTTTCTTATTAGAATATACCACATCCCATGGCATGGTATGTCAACCAGCATGCAAATTCTATCTGCTACACTGAGCTGCTTTGAGTAGACATAGTTCTAACAGAAGGTGCAGGGTGGAAAAAGTCATGTGGAGGTTTCTGGTAGGTGAAGTTCTTTGGAAAGATTATCTGAATGATAGCCCATTTTTCTAAGACAAGGATGGAACATATTATTTTCCATGGGAAGTGAAGATGGAAGAAGATTTTCATTTTTTCTCATTCCTCATGTAGCAGCTCCCAGGAAGACAAAGACCTGGTCCATAGGACGAGGAGAACCTGTGCGCTACCCACCCCTGTGGGCAGTTTTTCAACTTTCAAAGGTTGTTAGCCACACTTCAGTGTGTAGAATAAAGTAAAGGGGTGGAGGGAATAGGGGAAGTCACATAAAAAAATGTGATGGATTTCTGTTCAAGGGAGGGTGCGCTGTGCGTTTTTATATTATGTATTTGTAAAAGACACATCAACCCATTGTTTTATGTTTCCTAAAAGCAAAATATTTGTGACCTTTGTTTTCTATGGGAGTTCTGTGTGCCACCTGCTGTGGACCATTTTCTTTGCCTAGTGATGAGTGAACTGTGTTCTTTGTCTAAATACTGAGTTTCAGCCCTTTGGTTTGGTTTAAGTATCATGTCAAGTGCAAACTTAAATTCCCGCCACTTAGCTTTGTTTATTAAACTGAAGTTCTCTTTAAAAAAAAAAAAAAGAAGAAGAAGAAGTCCTTATAGTCCGTCAGTTACCAGTTAGGTAACACAGTCAAATTAATGTAGAAGAAAACAACATTCAAGATTTGTAGTAATCATAAATCAGTACACAATTAACCAGCCACGTATTTTCAAATCCCTACATTAGATTAAGTCAACTTTTATTTACTGAGTTTTCATTACATTAAAAAAATGATATACAACTATGGGGTGTGGCAAAAACATGAATAATAAACAAGTAAATAGGTAACCATTATATGTCGAACATAGTGCTAGGCACTTTCACATGGTACTTTGATTCTTACCATAAAAACCCTCTGAATTTTTGTTTTGTTTTTATAAGTGAGGAAATATATTCAGAAATATACAACTAACAAATAATAGATTGGTATTCAAAGTCAGGTTTCCCAGATTCTAGCCCTCGTGCTTCTTCTATTAGAAGGCAATCCTAGACTCTTATGAATGCTCTGCCTGATATAAGGCTCACATTTGTACACAGAGTACAATGTCAAGGAAAATAGTTATTTAATTGTAAGAAAATGTCCAGGGATATAGTTATTTAATTGTAAGAAAAGCATGCAGGGCAGCCCAAGTGGTTTAGCGGTTTAGCGCCAACTTCAGTCCAGGGCCTGATCCTGGAGACCCAGGACTGAGTCCCACGTCAGGCTCCCTGCATAGAGCCTGCTTCTCCCTCTGCCTGTGTCTCTGCCTCTCTCTCTCTCTCTCTATGTCTATCATGAATAAATAAATACAATCTTAAAAAAAAAAGATATTCAAATAAGTAGAATTCGGGGGTGGGGAAAATCAGTAAATTCTGTTCTTTAAAAACAAAGGATTTGAAAAACAAACAAAGCTAATTTGAAAAGTCAAAGATTCTTTGAATGTGCCTCCAAACAGAGTTCAGCACCTAAATCTTCTATTTTAAAGGACACAGGAGTTAGGATAAATTACTCTAAAATGGATGTTTATTGTTTTGTGATTTTTTAAAAAATCGTTGACAATTCATACTGGCATTTATTAAAAATCATCTATTACAATACTCCCTCCATTTACACAATAAAATCACATGTCTTTGACTAAAGACTACTCTCTAAGGACATTGGCTTTCCCCCTTTGTTTTTTTGAGTGATACCATTGGTAAATGAAAAGAAAACCATCTTCCATTTTAGCTCAGGTAAAGACTGTGTTTATAGAATGCTATATACACACAAAACAGGCCATTGTTCCTTTAGTCTTAAAGTGACTACTTCACCTCTGTTTGAGGACTGGTGTTTTAATGCCTGACAAGTTCACCCACATGAGTCCCTGAAATTAAAATTGAACTGGTTTGTAGGGCTGTGGTTGTGATATAACAAGACAAAATGACATGAAAACTTCTTCCCTTACCTTAAATTCCATGTATATCCTGAATAAACTGTTATTAAGACTTCAGGCAAGTGCATTTGTAATAGACACTATCGTGCAATCACCTCATACATGTTATACTACTCTTTGTAGACAAGCTATATAAAATTATTACCATGTATCACTGTTATCACAGGATGCATGAACCCAGAGTTCTCAGAAACTCAGGGCTGTGCCAGTTTAGTTCCAGGACATTGTGTGTGACAGGGGTATCATGCAGTGGACAAGTAGATTTTTCATTATAGTACCACAATATTAGGTTGTCACCAATTTGTAAGTGTGCTGCGGGTAATTTGTTACTAAACCAATAAATTAAGTTTTTTTTTTCCTTACAAAAAAATAAATGCGAACATATTCATGTCCTAGAGATCTCCTATGCTTGAGTAGAAAATCCAAGGGCCAGTCAACCAGGAAGCAAAACCTATCATCCCTAACCATAGACATTTCTATCAAAGGAGTGTCCTACATGTGACCTCTGTCATGTAGGATCACAGAAAAAAAAAGTTGAAGTTACTCCTTTTATAGCATTGTGGGCATTGCTCTGTGTTTATATTAAACCCAGCAGCAGTGATACAAACTTCTCAACAAGAACAGAACCGCTCCTGTGATTAACCAAGGGGTTCAGAGCGTGCTCCCCGTCTTCTCTAAATAGTTCTTTTGCAAATGCGTGTAAATTCTTCTTTCCTCCCTCCTCTCTGATTGCCTGGGTTGGGGAGGTTTCAGTTCTTATTTTCAGTATGGATAGTTGGTTTCAGTGAAGGGTTGGATGAGGCTGACTCAGGCTTAAAAAGCGGGGATCTCAGGGTTATGGAGATGCTCTAAAATCCGCAATTGGCAAACCACAGCAACCTACTCCTGCAAGCTAAGAATGGTTTTTACCTTTTTAAAAGGGTTGAAAAGATCATCAAAAGGACATATGGTATTTTGTGACATAATGGAAATTCTATGACATTCAAGTGTCATTGTCTATGAATAAGACTTTATTCAAATGCAGCCTTATCTAAGACTGCCTTTGTGCCACAACCACAGAGTTGAGCAGGTTTGACAGTGACCACAGGGCTGGTAGAGCCTCAACTATTCAACCTCTGGCCCTGTACGGAAAACGCGAGCAGACTTCTGCTACAAATGTTGAACTGAGAAAGGAAGTCAACTCTGACCATCCTTCACTGCAGACTTTTACCACATGGCTCAAGAGTGGGAAGTGAGAGGATAGGGAGGGTTGTTAACCCCTGCTCCTCCTCCCCACAATGGTTCCTTCCTCACTCTGAGTGGTATATAAAGCTTGAAAGCTCTGCTAAAAGGAGGCTATGCAAATATAAGGAATTATCTGAATTCTTCTTCTCCTCACCATCCCAACTGAACCTTGCCCAAAGGGAACAGTAATGGCAAAAGCACCACTGCCCTGTTTTCTTCCTAGCAGAGTGCTCAGGACTCCATTACCTGAGATGGTCCGAGTGCATATGACTGATGTAAATTAGGTCTGCCTGGCACAGCCTCTCCAGCCAATCAGAGGGAGGCTCGTGCAGCAGCCACCATCCCCGGGCAAAGGCAGGACCTATTAACCAGGGGTCGAACACCATCCTCTTGTCTCCCAGCTTGAGGTCCATACAGGCGTGAGCGAGGTATGTTATCTGTTGGAAGACAGTGAGATCAAATAATTGAATCATTCATTAACCAGCCAGCAACAATGAGCTGAGAGGTCTTGCCTCTTAGCTTACTAGCCAACCCTGGAGAACTTCGCTTCTAAGAATGCTCAAGGCAAATAGGACTCCAGGGAAACTCCGCGAAAGTCTTTATATGGAATACAGCTCCTGAGACCCATCACCCCTTCTTTAAAACAGAAATTCTCATGGCTGGTTTTAGGTGTCAAAACAACTGATTTTCCTAATTTGCTCTATTTAAATTAGCTCCTAAATGCTTATTTACAATCTGCACTGCAGAATATTCTCCATGACCAGTCCTCAAGGGCACAATTTATAAGGGAAGGCAGTTAGAGAGGTAATGTCAGACACCTGGGGAGTTATATGCCGGAGTGGCTGTGAATAGGCAAGGAGTGGATGACTCCCGTTGAGTTTGGATGGGTGGGCACACCATGCTGCTTCCTTTTCTTTCCTTTTCTTTATCTTTATTTTCTTGCTTATTTATTTTTTTTCTGTTTTTTGGTGGTTAGGAGGCTTGGTCGTTCGGGCGAAGGAAGCGAATCAATGCCTTCACTGACTTCCTCTTCCTTTTCCTTCCTTCCTTCCTTCCGTCCTCCTTCTTCTTTTCTCTTCTTCTTCTTCTTCTTCTTCTTCTTCTTCTTCTTCTTCTTCTTCTTCTTCTTCTTCTTCTTCTTCTTCTTTTGCAAAACATTTTATTCTTTACAGGGAAATTCTGTGTTTTTAATTAAATCTATTACTCAAACCTAAAGTACGGCTTCGTCTCAAGACTTCCCTTTCTAAATTATTGACTTACCTCAATATGCAGGTTTCTGGGAAGTGGCTATAAAGAGCACAGAGCACCGACACAGAAGGGATCTTCCCACCTCAATCCCCCTCTTTTCCCATGGTCTGACACATCCACAGCAAACAGGAAGTACATCAAGAAGCAGAGATAAGGTAGCAGAAACTCTGGTGTGGAAAGGCAACAAAGAGGGAGAAGAGAGGCCAAGGAATTCAATTCTGTTTTATTATGCCTGTTTTAGCAGGTTCCCATTTGTTTTCTCAGAGAAGTCAATGTCCATTTTTACAAGCTTCCCAAATATTCCAGAAAAATGAATTGACTGTTTACCTCTCCCAAACTGCCAAACTGTTTCCTCCATAGAAAATCCTAAAGCTAGGAAAATTTACAAAAAGGTTTGTAAAAGATTTTAGGGCATGGTGCAGAAATATACAACTAGCCATCTTATCTGACAGCAATCTGATATCAAAGGTAATTTCCAAACTTCCTCCAAAACTTTGGCATGACTCTCCTTTGGGAACTCCTTTATTCATGGCTTTTTGGTTTTTGGTTTTCTTCTGAATATATTTCTTTGAAATTCCTATCAAGTTCTGGGGATTCCTAAGAAATTTGCTTAATAGTTCAGAATAACTTTATTTCATGTCCTAACTAGCCACCTCAAAGACTATTCAAGGTAATACAGGATGTAAATATATATATCTTCGTTTTATTTTATATATTTACATATTTAAATGGACATCTTAGTTTTATTTTTGTTTTTAAGAATATTATAATTTTATTACCTGTACTTCTCCAAAAGCCAAATGTTCCGGAGCTCTGGGTTCTGAATCCCAGGGGTTAGGAGGATTCAGTTCTAGAAGTAAAAGTCCATTTTCTTCATCCATTTCAACAACTGGAAGCAAAAGGGAACAAATATAGATTCACAACAAATATGGCTTTGAAAAAAACATCACTGAAATAGAAATGCATGGCTCAGGTACACAGAGTACCAAAAGTCAAAGGGATATCAAAACAAAAGGCAATACTCATTTGTGTCAAACAATATCTGCCCAGACAAGAGCTTAAGACCAACACCAACTCATTTCTTTATTCATATTACACTTAAGGAACTCACTGAGTCAGGGACATAGACACACAACAAACAACTTCATTACAATCAAATGAATGAATGATAGAAATCAAGTGCTATGGGAATGTACGGGAGGGAGCACCTAATCTGGTTGTAAGGATCAAAGCAGATTTCAAATAGGAAGTAATGCTCCAGCTAGACTTGAAAGATGAGGTATTTGGGGTAAACAAAACAATTATGATGTAGTGAAGCCAAAGGGGTACCCAACAGCATGTACAAAGCTGTGGAGATAGGAGAGCTTGATATTCACAAAGTGACCGGTAATTTAGGACCAAGGAAAATAGTATTTGAGGCAGGCAGGATGGGCAGGTAGCCAGAGTAGGTCACAAAGGATCCTGAACAGCATATGCTAAGAATGAATTTGGATTTTATCTTGTGGCAATGAGGAGTCAATGAAGAATTTTAAGCAATTGTGGCAGATGTTACTGGTGGCCTGCACAAAATCTATTCTCTCCTTCTTTCTTATTGTTAGCATCCTAATTTTTTTTTCTTAAGAGTGGTGGTATACGTTATCTAAAGGTCATGATTTCCCAGCCCCCCACCCCCTGCAATTATGAGTAGCCACAAACATAGCTCTGGGCATTGATGGAGGTCGCTGAACCTCTCGCGGAGGACAATCCCTTATGACTTTCTCCTCTTCCAGATTCTGGAAACTGATCCCCTCATCCCTGTGGTCCTAAAGATGGCTAATCCAGTTGCTATCAACATTAAGTCACTCCACTTACTCTGTGATTCTCCCATAGCCACACCTTATAAAAACCTCTTCGTGAATACACCCTCATCAAATTATCCTAATTTGGGGATGCCACCTGTTTGTTTTTGTGAGTCTAACTAAAACAATAATTTAAAATATTACACTGAAACCCTAAATTCAGAGGGGTAATTACTTCTGAGGGATGAGGGTATATATGATGTGACCAAGGAAAAGTATATAAGATCTTCCCTTGGTAATCTTTTAGGTCTTAAGCTGGATGTTGGGCACATAGGTGTTCACTCTATTATTTTTGTACCTTTTAAATATTGCTTAAGAATTGAATAAAAGCCTTTAATATTTTCTTAATAATTATCAACTTATTTAATAGTGAAACACAATTGGCTTTCTTAATAAAATTAGAAATGCACGAACGATGCTTGATCATACCATTGTTACTAAACCACGTTCTTGAAAATGCAAGTGGTATAATAAAGATATATCTTACTATTATCTCCAGGTTATGTGGTTGCTGGAAGATAGTGTCATGAAACAGAACATTGGCTTTCAAAATATCTGAGTTGGAATCCTACCTGTGCTGCTTATTATCAACATCCTGACCTGTAGAGTAGGATTACAATGCAGACATTATAGGGAGTTCTGGGAATTAAATGAGATAATAGATCCTACCTAAAGTGTCTAGTACTATGCCTGGTACAGAGAGGCATTTAATAAATAACTGGGACTATTATGGTAATTATTGTACCTTCAAGGAATGAAGAGGTAAAAAGAGAGTTCAGCACTGAACAAACCAAACTACATACTAGCAAATACCAGTTAGAAAATACTATAGTGGGGTGCCTGGGTGGCTCCAACGGCTAAGTGTCTGCCTTTGGCTCAGGTCATATCCCAGGATCCTGGGATTGGGCCCCACATTGGGCTCCCTGCTCAGTGAGGAGTCTGCTTCTCCCTCTCCCTCTGCCTCCTCACTCCACTCAAGCTCGCTCTCTCTCTTTCTCAAATAAATAGATAAAATCTTTAAAAAAGAAAAGAAAGAGAAAGAAGAAAGAAAGAAGAAAGAAAGAAAGAAAGAAAGAAAGAAAGAAAGAAAGAAAGAAAGAAAGAAAGAAAGAAAGAAAGAAAGAAAGAAAGAAAATAATCTGGTATTATATGAGAGACTCTCAGAAAACTCCTGCATTGATACCCACTCTGAAGGATTCTCCTTCTTCAGAATTTTTCTCCCCTAAGAGAAACAGAGGAAACTAATAGTCTGTAACTCTTAACTATTATTCCAAAGCAAGCACCATAAGGATCTCTATGCCCTTTGCACAAAGACAAACTACATATATGCAGAAAAGGACAATGTAATCCCTGCCAACTCCCTGCATCTATCAAGCAATGAGAATGTGGTATCCTTATTTTGACCTCACAAACTGACAAAATCTGGGTTATAACTTAATATTTATCCAGAAGAACAAACGAATGGAATTCACTAAAATCTTTTTATAAGGAAGAATAATGAAGAAGAATTAAAACAAAAACATGTTAGGAAAACTGTAACAATTAAATCATTGATTATTGTCCTAAAAACAGCCAAGAAGAGGATCCTAATAAACCTAATTTGATAGATTTAAAAGGGAGAAGTCACAGGTTGGAGGCAAAGAATGGGTTGAAAAAGAGTGTCATGGCAATCGGTTAGCTAAGTAGCCCCGTTGATCAAAGACACAAAGAGAAACAACCAGGTGGTGAGAAACTCTAATAAAATAGAATATCAAAGGGAGGACAGCAGAGTTTAACAGCAGTAGAAAATGACTCCAGCGGAAACTCTGAATAGATGTAAGTGTAAAATGAAAAAGTTCTAACACCAAAGAAAATTAGCAAACGCGTTTGGAAACTATCAGCAGCACACCTGGGAGACAAATGGAATTTAAAACAATGACGCTATCTTTGCCTCAAATGAGAGAAGTCACAAAGACTGAGCAAGCCCTGAGCTGTTCAGTACGAGGAGAAAAGGCATACTCATAAGCTAGTTGGTGGGAACAAAAATTGGTCCATTCCAAAAGGTGGGTGGTGGTGCAATGCATCTGAAAGAATGGATGGAAGGGAAGGGCTCATTCATTCATTTAGGATCTCAAGTGAAGAGGAGCATGTTCATCATATTTTTAAGTTCATGATACTTATATTTGGCCCAAACAAAGCTCCTCTCTTATTTATTTATTCCCTTTATCTCTTTCCCACATTCACTGCCTTCTCCTCTACAGGCCACTAAAGGTGTTTGTGCAAAATTATATTATATTGTATGTGTGCATCCTTCATTTATATGAATGATATTGGGTCTCTAGTCTCTTTCTTACTTTTTCTCTCTCAATACTATGTTTTTAGGATTCATTCATGTGTACATCTAGTCTGTATCTTCTAACTGAAGTTTAGTATTCCATGGTCCACCACATTTTAGCAATTCCCTCTCCTGGTGGTTGACCCCTAGATTCTAACACAATGAGACTACTTTGGGATATCAACAGGAATAGGATGGATGGATCACAGTGTATTCAGAAACCTCCTTGGGCTAATCGGAGTCTGATTACTCTCCAGAATGGCTGCACCAGGCACACTCCCCCAAATGTGGATTTCATTATCCCTAAATATCTGAACCTTTGGCATCATCTCGGGTTTAACTCTGTATCAGTCAAAAGATGTAAAGTAACACCTCATCACTTTATTTTGCAGATTTCTGATAATGAGTTTGAGCATATTTTCATATACTTAGAGCCTTACTGGGAATTCTTCTATAAAATGCTAGTTCATATCCTTTCTTCATTCTGTAGTGGGTTTCCTATTTTTTTCAAATTTTTATATTTATTCATGAGAGACACACAGAGAGAGGCAGAGACACAGGCAGAGGGAGAGGCAGTCTCCCAGTAGGGAACCCGATACGGGACTCCATCCCCTGACCCTGGATCACTCCCTGAGCCAAAAGCAGACACTCAATCACTGAGCCACCCAGATATCCCTTCTTTTTTTTCTTTTTCATTTTTTTTTTTTTTTGGTCAATTTCTTCCTATAGGCTGGATAATACTCCCTTGTTGGTTATAAACATTGCAAAGTAATCTCCCAAATTGTCACGTGTCTTCTTTGTCCACAGCATCCTTCATTCACCAGAACTCCTTAGTGGTGATAAAATCATAGTCCTTATTTTTTTTGTCCCTTTAAGCTGCACTTTTGAAGTGTTGTTGGAAGAGTCAGAAAGTGCCACCAATCCCTAGATCACAAAGATATTCTCCTACATTTCTTCTGTTACTTTTATAGTGCTACCTTTCTCATTTAGGCTATTAGGTTATGTAAAGCCTATTTTTATGTTGAGGTATATGAGTTTTTAGATATGGGTAAAAGCATTCATTAGTTATATCCTTTTGGCAGTCAGTAATTTAACTATCTTTTGGAAATGACTCCAAATACAGAGATGCTCTTAAGCACAAGCATGATAGGTTAATTTAATTTTTATTTTAAAGTTTTTATTTTAATTCAAGTTAGTCAATATAAAGTGTTACATTAGTTTCAGGTATACAATACAGAGACAACAGCTGGAGCTCTTCACCACAAGTGCCCTCCACCTCCATCACCTATTTCCCCCATCCCCCCACTGACCTCCCCTCTGATCAAACCATCAGTTTGATTTCTATAGTTAAGAGTCTCTTTGTTGGTTTCTCTCTCTCTCTCTCTCTCTCTCTCACTTCCCTTTGCTCATTTTTTAAGTTCCACATATGAGTGAGAGCATATGGTATTTGTCTTTCTCTGACTGACTTATTTCCCTCAGCATTATACTCTCTAGCTCCATCCATACCATTGTATATGGTAAGCTTTCATCCTTTTTACAGCTGAATAATATTCCATTGTGCATACACACACACACACACACACACACACACGTATATATACATATGTCTTCTTTATCCATTCATCTATCAATAGACACTAGGCTGCTTCCATAATCTGGCTATTGTAAGCAATGCTGCAGCAAACATAGAGGTGCATATATCTTTTCAAATTAGTATTTTCATATTCTCTGGTAAATATCCAGTAATGGAATTACTGGATCAAATGGTAATTCTATGTTTTATTTTTTGAGGAACCTCTATATTTTTCTCCACAGTAGCTGCACCAGTTTGCACTCCCACCAGCAGTGCATGAGGGCTACATCTTCTCCAACACCTGTTCCTTGTTGTTTTTGATTTCAGCTGTTGTAACAGGTATGAGGTGGTACCCCATTGTGGTTCTGATTTGCATTTCCCTGATAATTAGTGATATTGCACATCTTTTTATGTGTCTGTTGGCCATCTGGATGTCTTCTGCCCATTTTATTTGGATTATTTGTTTTTTGTGTGTGCTGAGTTGTGTAAGTTCTTTATATATTTTGGATACTAATCCTTAATCAAATATGTCATTTGAAAATATCTTCTCCCATTCTGTAGGTTGACTTTTAGTTTTGTTGACTCTTTCCTTTGCTGTGCAGAAGTTTATTATTTTGATGTAGTCCCAATAGTTTATATTTTCTTTTGTTTCCCTTACCTCAGGAGACATGTCTAGAAAGAAGTTGCTAAGTAAGGCTGATGTCAAAGAGGTTGCTGCCTGCATCCTCCTCTAGGATTTTGATGGTTTCTTGTCTCACATTTAGGTCTTTAATTCATTTTGAAATTGTGCATTGTGTAATTTAGTAGTCCACTTTATTTCTTCTGTATGTTGCTGCCTAGTTTTCCCAACATCATTTGTTGGAGAGGCCATCTTTCTCCCATTGGATATTCTTTTCTGCTTTGTTGAAGATTAACTGACCATAGAATCGTGGGTTTATTTCTGTTTTTTTTTTTATTCTCTTCTTTTGATCTCTGTGTCTATTTTTGTGCCCACAGTTTTATTTTAGATGGCAAAAGTAACACTACAAACAGCCTAAATTCCAACAACAGGGAAATGGCTTAAGGAAGTTATTTAAGTTAGTATTTAACGTAAACATACTTCCAAATTTTGTATGTATAGAATCTGACATAATATGACTAATGTCATAATACTAATAAAAGAAAATACACAAAAATATATAATATATAGAGGGGCGCCTGGATGGTGCAATTGGTCAAGTGTCCAGCTCTTGGTTTTGGCTCGGATTGTGATCTCAGGGTCATGGGATCGAGCCCTGCATTGCAGTCGGTGTTCAGCGAACAGTCTGCTTAAGACTCTCTCTCCCGGGATCCCTGGGTGGCGCAGCGGTTTGGCGCCTGCCTTTGGCCCAGGGCGCGATCCTGGAGACCCGGGATCGAATCCCACGTCGGGCTCCCGGTGCATGGAGCCTGCTTCTCCCTCTGCCTGTGTCTCTGCCTCTCTCTCTCTCTCTCTCTGTGACTATCATGAATAAATAAAATCTTTAAAAAAAAAAAAAAGACTCTCTCTCCCTCTCCCTCTACCCTTGCCCCTGTGCACTCTCTCTCCCAAATAAATAAATCTAATACATATATATGCATATATATCAAATAATTATAATTATTATAAAAAGATGACTGGAAGATGGAACAACTAGATAGAAGATCAGCAAGAAACAGAAGAGAGAGAGTCATATTATGTCAGATTCTATACATACAAAATTTGGAAGTATGTTTACGTTAAATACTAACTTAAATAACTTCCTTAGCCATTTCCCTGTTGTTGGAATTTAGGCTGTTTGTAGTGTTACTTTTTGCCATCTAAAATATCTAGTTGATAGCAAGAAACAGAAGATTTGAACAACATTATACACCAACTAGACACAACAACATATACAGAACACCCCACTCAACTGTAACAGAACATACACTTGTCTCAGCTACATGTGGAATATTCTCCAGCATAGGCCATATGTTAGGCAATAAGGCAAGTTCAATAAATTTGAAAGGATTAAAGTCATATAGAGTATGTTCTCTGACCACGATGAAATGAAAGTAGACATCAGTAAAGGAAGAAAGATGAGAAATTCACAAATATGTAGAAATCAAGTAACAAACTTATAAATACAAATGGTTTAAAGAAAAAAAATCACAAGAAAAAATAGGAAATACTTTAAGATAAATAGAAACAAAAACATAACATGCCAAAATGTGGCCAAAACTGTATAAAATGAAATTTTTACCTGTACACACCTATATTAAAAAACAAAGATCTTAAATAAAGAACCAAACCTTCTACCTCAAGATACTAGAAAAAGAAGAGCAAACTAAACCCAAAGCAAGCATAGGGGAGGCAGTAATAAAAAAAAAATTGGAGCCAAAATAAATTGAGAACAGGAAAACAAGAGAAAAATCAATGAGAACAAAAGTTAGTTCTTGAAATAATTAACAAAATTTACAAACTTTTAGTTTGACTGACCAAAAAAAAAAAAAAAAAAAAAAAAAAGAGGAGACTGAAATTACTAAAACCAGGAATGAAAAAGGAGACTGATTTACAGAAATATATATATTTAGATAGATAGATAGATAGATAGATAGATAGATAGATAGATGATAGATAGATAGAATACTATGAACATTGTATATCAACAAATTATATAACCCAGATGAAATGGAGAGATTTCTAGAAAGTAACAAATTAGCAGAACCAGCTCAAGAAGAAATAGAATATCCAAGTGGGTCCATAACAAATTAACAAGATTGGGCCAATAATCAAAAAACTTCCCACAGAGACTAGGTAAGGCCCCGATGGTTTCACTGGTGAATTTGACCAAATGTTTAATGAAGAATCAATACCAATAATTCACAAACTCTCCCAATAAATAGAAAGGAACACTTCCCACCTCATGGTATGAGGGTAATATTACCCTGATACTGAAACCAGACAAAGATATCACATATATGAAGCACCTGGGTGGCTCAGTGATTAAGCACCTGCCTTTGGCTCAGGTCATGATTCTGGGGTCCTGGGATCGAGTCCTGTATCAGGCTCCCCGCAGGGAGCCTGCTTCTCCTCTGCCTATGTCTCTGCTTCTATGTGTCTGTCATGGATAAATAAATATCTTTTTATTAAATTTTTTTTTATGATAGTCACAGAGAGAAAGAGAGAGAGGCAGAGACACAGGCAGAGGGAGAAGCAGGCTCCATGCACCGGGAGCCCGATGTGGGATTCGATCCCGGGTCTCCAGGATCGTGCCCTGGGCCAAAGGCAGGCGCCAAACCGCTGCGCCACCCAGGGATCCCCATAAATATCTTTTTAAAAAAGATATCACACATACACAAATATAGACCAATAGTCCTCAAGAATATAGACATAAAACTCCTTAAAAATATATTAGCAACTACTATTTAGCAATATAAAAAATAATTATTACCATGACCAATTGGGGTTTAGATGAGGTTCAATTTTCAAAAGATATAAGACTGGCTCAATATTTGAAAATCAATCAATATAATACATCACATTAATAGAACAAAGGAGGGAAAACTACATCATCTTCTCGATGTAGAAAAGTCATACAACAAAATCCAACAACCTTTTGTGATTAAAAAAAAAAAAAACCTCTCATAAAATTTAAAAGAAAACTTCCTCAACCTGCTAAAGGGATCCAATAGGGATCCCTGGGTGGCGCAGTGGTTTGGTGCCTGCCTTTGGCCCAGGGCGCGATCCTGGAGACCCGGGATCGAATCCCAAATCGGGCTCCCGGTGCATGGAGCCTGCTTCTCCCTCTGCCTATGTCTCTGCCTCTCTCTCTCTCTGTGTGTGACTATCATAAATAAATAAAAATTAAAAAAAAATAAAGGGATCCAATAAAACCTCCTGGTTAACATCATACTTCATGGTGAAAGACTCGATGCTTCCCCCTAAAATCAGAAATAAGATAAATGTCCCTTCTTGTCACTTCTACCTGGAGGTTCTAGCCAAGGCAACTGGCCAAGAAAATGAAATAAAAGGTATCCAGATTGGAAAGGAAGAAATAAAACTAACTCTATTCAAGACAACATGATCTTGCAAACAGAATAATTCAAGGAACCAACTAATAAACTATTGGATCTAATAAATGGGTTCAGCAAGGTTGTAGGATATAAGGTCATATAAAAAGATAAAGATATCTCCATATGCTAGCAATGAACAATCTGAAAATGAAGTTAAGAAAACAATTCCAGAAAAAATAAGTGGGAAATATCAGAAAGGGAGACAGAACATGAGAGACTCGTAACTCTGGGAAACGAACTAGGGTGGGGTGGAAGGGGAGGTAAGGGGTGGGTGGGGGTGATTGGGTGACGGGCACTGAGGGGGGCACTTGACGGGATGAGCACTGGGTGTTATTCTATATGTTGGCAAATTGAACACCAATAAAAAATAAATTTATATTAAAAAATAAATTTAAAAAATGAATTAAAAAAACAATTCCATTTGCAATGGCATCAAAAATAATAAAATACCTCAGAATAAATTTAACAAAAGTAGTACAAAACTGATATCCTAGAAACTATAAAACACAGTCAATAGAAATTAGAGACAACTTAAAAAACAGAAAGACATCCCATAGTCATGACCAAAAGACTTGTATTGTTAAGATGGCAATAAGCCCCAACTTATCTATAGATTCAATGCAATTCCTACCAAATATCCAGCCCCTTTTTTTCCTCCTCGAAATTGGCAAGCTAATCCTAAAATTCATATGGAAATGCAAGGCACTCAGAAAAGCCATGACAATCTTGACAAATAAAACAAAATTGTATGATTCACATTTCCTGATTTGAAAAACTTACTACAGAGCTATAGTAATCAAAACAATATGCAACTGGCATAAGGATAGACATATAGATCAGTGGAATAGAGAGTCTAGAAATTAACCTTTACATTTATCAACTGATTTTCACCAAGGATGCCAAAATAATTCGGCAGGGAAAGGCTTAGTCCTTTGACAAACAGTATTGCAACAGCCAGATATCCATATGCAGGAGAATGAAGTTGGACCTACACCTCATACAATGTACAAAAATTAACTCAAAATGGATCAAAGAACAAGATGTGAGCTAAGAACTATAAAATTAGAATAAAATGCAAAAGTAAATTTTATGACCTTGGATTAGGCAATGGTTCCTTAGACTATTAGTCTATTTGTATGTCAGTCTAATAAAGTATATTAGTATATTAGATTTAGATATTCTAGGCCTACCCTTTCTTAGACACAAAGGATACAATTTACAAAGAAAAAATAAATAAACTGGACTTCATCAGAATTAAAAATATTGTGTTTTAAAGGACTGCAGTTCAAATGTGAAAAGACAATCCACAGAATGGCAAAAAAATAATTGCAAATCACATATCTAATAACTTGTAGACTTGTATCTCTAATATACAAAGCATTCTTGTATCTTAATAATCAAAGGACTTAATTTTAAAATGGACAAAAGATCTGGATAGATTGCTCCAAAGAAGATAAATAAATATAAATATAAAATGGCCAATGAACACATAAGGAGATGCTCCACATCATTAGTTATAAGGGAAAGGCAAACCGAAGTCCCAGTGAAATACCTTTTCATACCCAGTAGGATGGCTATAATAACAAATATGGACAATGACAAGTGTGGGTGAGGATGTGGAGAAATTGAAGCCCTCATAACTCAGTGGCAGTAATGAAAATGGTACAGTGTTTTGGAAACCAGTTTGGCATCTTCTCAAAAAGCTAAACACAGAGCTACCATATGACCCAGAAATTGTATTTCTAAGTATATAAACAAGTGAAAACATGTCCACACAAAGATTTGTACACAAATGTTCATAGCAGTATCAGCATCATACCTAAAAATGAAAACAACTCAAATCCATCAACTGATGCACGTGCACATGAAATGTGGTCTCTCCATACAAGGGCCATAGTCATAACGTACAAGCCCTGAGAACACAATGCTGAATGAAAGAAGCCAGACACAAGGGCCATGTATTGTATTATTCCAAATATATAAAATATCCAGAATAGGAAAATCCAGAGACAGAAAGTAGATTAGCGGTTGCCAGGGGCTGACGGAAAAGGGGAATGATGAGTGATGACTAATAGTTATAAAGTTTCTTTGTGGGGTAATGAGAATGTTCTGAAATTAGATGGTAGTAATAGCACAACACGTGAAAATACTAAACACCCCTGGACTGCACACAGTAAAATGCTGGATTTTATGGTCCATGAATTGTATGTCAATAAAAAAAGGAGGAAGAGAGGGAGAAGAGGGAGCGGTCAGGGGGAGAGGTAACCATGGTGAAAAATAGAAGGAAAGATAGCAAAGCAGAGGCTATCCTGGGTCATGGGAGTGCCGATGAGGCCTTTCTTCCTTCTACGTCTCTACCTTTGTAATTATGACCATCTATTTTTTTATAATAATGATAATTACAAAACCATCTCAGCTTATATCCCAGGGTGGGACTGCGTGTTGCTTCCTTTTCTTGGGACATGGTATGAAATCACCACAGTACAGGTAGCACTTGGCGGAGGAGTGGGCTCTGTCAAACACAATTTTCATTCTCATGCAGTCTCCTCACTTGATCAAAGGCCAAACTTCACTGGGGCCTGTTGCTCCCAGTCCTCCGCTGACCTTGCTGCCACCTGCTGCCTTGCCTTTCACAGGTCCTCAGCACCAATTCCCAGCTCATCGCTCTGTTTTCCGATTGACCCAACTTCCTACTGGGTGGAAAATCCCTTCTTCCTGCTTCTGTGGTCCCAGGCTCAGGGGACATGTGCAGATTATCTGAGACCTCTGTGTACAAATAATCATACTCTGTGTACCAAGTGCCAAGAATTTAACAAATGTTCACTTGGAGAATTCTTACAACAACCCAATAAAGTAGCTTCTACTGATATTATCTGCATTTGGGGGAACAGAAGTATAAAGAAATTGAAATCTCATCCAAAGTCACTGAATTGTGTGTTTGAGCATCAGGATCTGAACCCAGGCTGTCAGGCCCTGTGTGTCCACTCTTAACCATTTTGCTACCCTGTCTCTCTGTCGGTCTTGTCCAAAAGACAAAGGTTTTATAAAAGATCCTAAGGACCTATAGATATCTAGGTTACACATTCATGAGGATGATAGTGTACTGTCCTTCCACTTATGTAAACACTGTAATAGTGCAAACCATTGATTATTATCAGTTTTCTGCCAAATTAACTTTGCAGTATTTGTACAGCACATGTAACCAGTTCCTGATAACAATGCGATCTATAGGCTTTCTAGACTAGGTCAACTGACATGGGGTGGGGCTTACTGACAAAAGAAGATGGTAAAAAAAAAAAAAAAAAAAGAAGATGGTAGTCCAGACATCCCCTTCAGGGGCATGGGAGGATAAATTTATGGTTAAAGAAATTAGCAACTCCCCCAGAACAGCATTCTACCTTCTTGGGGGTGAATGGAAAAAACATGCACCCTAGTCAGTGACCCCTCTACTCATAGGGGAGCTGGAAGACAGCTGTGCAGGTCAGAGTCTTCTTTAAAAAACTATTTGGAGTTGGTCTCACTAAGACACATGGGGAAGAGTAGCCCTGATATTCTAAACCATAAACATTATATAAAACTTTATTTTTCTTTATAATCAGAACTATTGTTTTAGTTTCCCCAGTATCACTTTTAAGATATGCTAGAGTCATTGCTCATGTTTAAATGGTTTCCTTTTTGTTTTTCTTATATATAGTATTGCTTCTCCTCCTCCTCATTCTTAAGAGACAGCACAGCAGATAAGACTTGGAAGGTTGTGGAACTGAGGCTTCTAGGTGGGGGCTGATAATCCGGACCAGGATGGAACAATAGCTCCAAAGATGTCCATATTCTAATGCCCAGGAACTATAGATTGATTAGGTTATATGGCAAATGGGAATTAAAGTTGCAGATAAAATTAAGGGTGCTAATCAGCTGATCTTAAAGTGGGTAGGATATCCTGGATTATGTGGGTGAGCCCAATATGTATGTCACAAGAGTTCTAAAACCTGGAATCAGAAGACAGAAGAATCAGAGGGAGATGTGACCGCAGAAACAATGGCCATAGAGAGGCAAGGCTTTGACCATGGACAAAGACAGCCTCTAGAAGCTGGAACAGGCAGACGTGGATCCTCCTCCAGAGCTTCCAGAAAAGAACACAGCCCTGCTGACACTATAACTTTAGCAGCAGAGACCCATGCTGGCCTTGTGATCCACAGAACTGTGAACTAGTCTATTTGCATGGTTTTAAGCCGTTATATTTGAGGGAATTTGTTACAGCGGCAAATAGGAAAGTAATGCAGAAAGCCTTGCTTCCCAGATACAAGGGAAAGAACCCACCACAGGGAGAGTAGGTCACAGTGCTGTATGCTGGTGAGTTTGGGTACGCTGATAATGGCAAGTGACCCCTGAATCAAGCCACATGGAAAGCTCTGGCGACCTTGACAGGAACCATATCTGTGCTATGGAAGGACTGAAACTCCACCAGGACACCTATTCCAAGGGGGTCCCCAGTTCTAGGCGTTAGAGGAATTGGAATATGACTTAACCAGGGGACGAAGGTCTAGTAAGGCCTTCTGTGAACACCAGACTGTGTGTGTGAGCATGCACACACAGGGGCTAAGAGCCAAGGCCACAAGTGGTGATCTAGGACAGAGAGGGACACCCCCCGCAGGAGTGAAGCGCTTAAGATCACCAACTCCAATGCTATCTCGAGTATGAAGCTCTCTGTAATCTCCCAGTCTGATAAAATCTGTTCATTATTCCTGTAACAATCATTCTGAAACAGTGTTCCTAACACATTTCCTTTTAAGGATTGTCATAAGTGACTTTTTCTAGGGAAAAAAACCACAATTTTAATAAGTTAGAACAGAAACACACTTATTACTATGACTGAGCCCTTCTTACTCTATATAGGCTTCCTGGGATAGGAGGAAGCAAAAAAGCAGATGTGGAGCCAGCTGACTGAAAATCAGACATAACTTGTAGCCTTTTATCAATGCCCAAAAGAGCTGTGCAATTTGAAGTACTTAATTTCCCAGATAAAAACGTGAGCATTTATCATAATTATCCAGAGGATCATGTATACAATCATCTACCTTCTGTGTCTTCACAGAAAAAATATTCTGAGGACCATTCTACAGTACACAGTATCTATAAGACCCCTCAGAGCTTCCTTGATCCTAGCTGGTCACAGGCTTGTCTCAGCTACCACTTCCTCTAACATCATCTCATTTACCCTGGCTCTTACTCATCTTTAGATCCAGTCCATTTACCCATGCTTGGTTCCCAACAAATATGTGCTGAACAAATGAATAAATGAAGGGAGCTTTTGGAGAAATCTTGTTTGGAATTTACAGTTGTTCATTCTATTTTTAAGAAGTGGGGGGCATCTGGGTGGCTCAGTGGTTGAGCTTCTGTTTTCAGCTCAGGGTGTGATCCTGGGTCCTAGGATTGAGTCCTGCCATGGGCTATCCGCAGGGAACCTGCTTCTCCTTCTGCTTATGTCTCTCCCTCTCTCTGTCTCTGTCTCTCATGTATAAAAAAAATAAAATCTTTAAAAATTAAAAAAAAATTTTTTAAAAGTCCAACTCTACACAGTTTAAAATCAGAATATATCCAAAGCTTCAAGTGTAATTAAAAACAAGTTGACATAAAGGATCCTAGGAACAACAATAGCAGAACATATTTATTAATACTGATGGTATTTACCTAGTTCATCTTGACAGAAGCTGCTTGGGGGGTTGATATACTTCATGGTGCTCACATCTAACTTCCAGTTGTGTTTTGTGCATCTAACAGACCTGCATGGGGAAAAAATTGTACTTAGGTTTGTGAAATGGTAAAAATGAAATTAATCTTACCATGCTTAAGTGCATTATTTTGCAGTGAAACTAAATTAGGGGCTTGAACACCAACTATGTAAAAGGAAAACCATTAGGAGATAATACTTAATAGCCAAGGAAATATATAATCATCATCAGTAGGTTATTTTGAAAAGGCAGATAAAAAATAAAAGTAAATAAAATAAAGAAGGAACGAATTTAAATTCCACATCACAAAATGACACGTGTCAGACGAAGATCAACAGAGCCGAGAGAATAAAGTGGCCTTTGGTTCACTAATTGAGCTCCAACTGGAGCCAACACAAGGGAGGAAAACAGTAATAAAGGCGTGTCTCTGACTTGACCTCTACCACAGTGTACTAAGCTTTGGTTCAGCTCAACTTTTCACTTTTCAAAGATAAAGGATTTTCTTAGAATCTAAAATTTCAGGGCATGGTCACCAGATAAAATAATGCCCAGTTAAATATGAATTTCAGATAAATAGCAAATATTTTAAAAATACATCTCGTGCAGTATTTGAGAGATACTGAAAATTTGCTGTTAATCTGTCATTCAAATGTAACCGAGCATTCTGCATTTTCCATTTGCTAACTCTGCTAAATCTATTCCAAAATGAGAATCAGACTGTGACAAAACAGGATGTATATTGACTTTTTTTTCGTCCATTTCTTACCAGAGCGTTGAAAGGGGTGTGGTAGTTGGGGATGGGGTAGAAACAGTTCTATTTTTCTCAGTGTTTCTAGTGAAGTTGTGTGTGTTTTTTTTCTTTAACAGTTAAAGAATTAAAAAACAACAGCCAAGTATGTCTCACACCGGAAACACTCAGATATTTTTAACTAAAAATGTCCGTTTTAACATGTAAGTGAACTAGACTGATTTTTTTCAAGCTTCATTCTATCTAGAATTTTAAAATATTTTTTTTCTAGAAATAAAGCAAAAAGCATCTGCCACACTTCGATTTATGGTGGATTATTCTATGACATCTCCTTTCTTATCAGTGAGTAGCTGACAACCCTCCAAAAATTGAGAGAGAACGTTACAGATGCAGCTCTTCCACATGCTGGGCCATTTGAGAAGCAACCTAGCAGGACCTGGAATGCTCAGAAGCGGCAGCCAAGCGGGAGAAAACAACAGCTTCACACGCAAGAGAGGGTGTAAAGAATTGTCGAGCTTAAGAAACAAGAGCCACAGCTTATAAGGGCTACAGATCTGGGTTGTATGTGAAGAATAAAAATGCCTGAGGTGGAGAGAGGAGAAGAGGTAGGTCAGCATTCTTGAACACCTCCTGGAAGTGAGTGATTTTGCTGGTGAATCACTGCACAGAGAACTGAGTAGAGCAGCCAAATTTGGAGAAGTGGCTGGGGGAGAGCCCTGCAGAAGTTTCTCTGGGGACTCGGTTCCAACAAGTAAATGCTTGGGGAGCTGGATCTAGGAACAGGGGGGAGGAGTTCAGGTGTAGGAGAGCTAAGAGGGCTCGGGGAGGAGGGGGTGGAGGCCCAAACACCATAAGACATTTGTCCAGGTCACTGAACTGGTAGGCCTGCAGCTGGCCTTCTAACTGGGGCGGGGGTGCGGTGGGGGTGGGGGCAGATTATGCTCTCCATCACAAAGCTGTGACATTCCTTAAATGACTGGCTAAGTGGGCACTGTGTGAAGGAGAGGAGGGAGGGGAAGAAGAGAAGAAAAGCAGAGTCTCCCAACTGCAACAGTCACAAGACTCCAACAGCTGTGAGTGCCAGAAAAAGGTCACCTGCGACAAAACCACACATGTCTGAGGTCCCCCTCACTGGATCCACTGAGAAAAGGGGAGGGAATCAAGATAGAGCTGTCAGCAAATTATTAAGAAGTGGTTCTTCTAGAGCACAGCTGTCAGCTAAAAGTATATTCCATGTAATACTTGGAACACATTTATACTAAAAATAGGCTCACTGTTCATCTGAAATGCAAATTTAGAGGGAATCCTTGTATTTTAATTTTCCCAACCTAGCAATGTTATCTGAGGAGCCAAGCAAGCTACAGATGCAACAGTGATTAAGACTTTAAAAAATCTAACAATATGGAGGTTGGGCCCTGAGACTGAATATTCTTTGAAGCAGAATGGTGTGCAGCCGTGAGAGCATCCTCACATCTAGTGTGGCTTTCTGTACACATAGCAGGCGCTTTGGAACTGCTGCCCAGCTCCATCTGGGTATGCTAGCCCTAAACTGTCCACAAGTGACCTGACAAGACTGACAACACACAACACAGTGCAAGGAAAAAGCCCAAGATGGGCATGTTTGAAACCACACAGGTCAACTTAGCATGCACAAAACCACCCTGCTCTGTCACTGCCCTTATGCCGTGGAGGTATGAGTTTAATAGGCAGGTTTAATCAAGGGGCCGGGGCCTCAGCACTGGTTCTTCCAAGAAGTGATCAGAAGAGCTGCTGTTCAGGGCAGGAACTGTTGAGGGACTTTTACTTTTGTTTATTAATCACAATGAGGCTGGCCAGGGAAATTGTACCTGCTCTCCGGTAGGGTCTGGAAAAGTGCCCCAACCCAATACACACACTACAGGGGCAATGGGATGAGACCTAGGGGAGGCTTGAATGTCTGAATACAAAAGCAGGCCAATGCACATCCAAACACTCACTCACACACATAGACACACATGCCCTAAAGCTTCAGTGTCTATCAAGCTAGAGATAAATCTCAGAATTCTCACAATCGAAATGCACACTAAGAGGTGCTACACTTGTCCTTGGGGTAGTTTTGGAGGCTTGACCCAGGCTGGGGTGAAAATTAGAGGAGAATTAAGAAAAGATCATAACATTTTGTGATCAGAGAGATGTCCTAAGTGAGCACAAGTAAATATTACCAATTTACTAAGGGGAAGTGATTTGTTGAATGATTTGCTTAAAATTTCTCATGAGCACATTTCCTGCCCAAATCTAGCTGTAAGAGGGGTCTCCAGTGAGAAGGCAAAAGAAGCCGTCAGTACCTTCCATCTAAATCCTCGATGTCTTTTATGAACAGGCCTCCTTGATGCTTGCACATATTCTTGCATGCCCGCAGGTGATTCTTATTCTTGTAGAGGATGTAATCTTTGCCAGTGTTCTTATTTCGAAAAAAATTGATTCCTTCCTTCAGATTGGCAACTTCAATGGGTGACAGATGCAAGAGGATCTCTGTTGTTTGTTCGATGCTACAAAGAGGCAAACCATTGGAGTGGAAAATCAGTAATGTTAAGTGTTAAGAGATAATCACTTGGAACCGACAGCTCAAAACCTCTTCTTTACTACAATACTTTGAAGCCCCTCCCTCCAAGTATCCAGGCGTGGTGGCTATCTGATGTGCACTTTCTGCCCTCCTTTATGTGTAGGACCTACTTGCTGAATGTGGGTCTCTGCCTTCCCAGAGAATGAAGAAAGCCCCTGTTACTTGCCTGCCCATAGTCTGCTGCTGCCTCTCCCTGGGGGATGTGGAAAGGATGATAGTGGCTCTCTCAGCTTCTGTTGCTCATTTGCTCCCACAAAGTGTACAAGGGAGAGTGTGTACCCCAGCTCACTATCAATTCCGTTGAACCACTTCCTCCCTCTGCCACACCTCCTTCCAAAACAACTCTATTCACCTCTAAAAACCCCCTCTGCTCTCCCCCACCTCTGTACTCTAGCATTTGGACCTGATGCTTCTGCCAATGACAGAGTTCCTCCCCTTTTGCCGCTGAGGGTCACACTTTAGGTTCAAATATAACTCAGTCCCTTCCCCTCTGCCCTGCCTTTGCCTTGGTTCAAAGGCTTGCCTCTGAAGCTATCCCCAGGACAAGTTTAGCACCTCTTAATTTGCATTCCTATCTATAAAACATTAAAACCTCATGCCCAGCAGGGTCCCCTGTTTACTTACATGTAGATGCTTTTTAAAATAACCTCTATCTTCTCCATGTTTCTCTCCCCATCACTTAGCAGACTGTCTATCCCAGGGTATGTCTTTACTAACTAGCTATTTAATGAATTAACCCTCTCACTGTACTTAATCTGAATAATTTATACATAAAGAACATGCCAGCAGCAAAAGAAGCATTTGACTCTTTCATATTTGTTTCAGACCCCAATTTCTTTTTTTTTTATTTTTTTATTTTATTTTTTTTTATTTATGATAGTCACACAGAGAGAGAGAGAGAGAGGCAGAGGCACAGGCCGAGGGAGAAGCAGGCTCCATGCACCGGGAGCCCGATGTGGGATTTGATCCCAGGTCTCTAGGATCACGCCCCGGGCTAAAGGCAGGCGCCAAACCGCTACGCCACCCAGGGATCCTCAGACCCCAATTTCTAAACAAACTCTATTTATGATGCTACTCTGAAGCATAACAGAATATAATTTTTGCCAAGAGAAGTTCTAAAATATCTTTTTGCATATGTCACATATATTTTTGCATGGTATGAAATCTGGGTGCATGCTGCTTAATCTTACACTCCATCCCAAACCAAAAGTGGTCAAGATTCCCTTCACGTATTAACTTAAAACTGATTTAGCTCAAGTACGTTTGTGGCATTTTCACTTTCATTTTAGACATTCTGCAAATTTCTTAAATGGGAAATAAAAGTAATTTTTAAAAACACACCAAGATAGAGAATAATAGGTAAGGTATTTCCAAGTTTAAACTGATAAAGTATAGCTATATAATTAAATATGATTCACTTTTTTAAAGAAGATTCTCATTGTCACTTCTGTCCCAAATTCTTGGTAATTATATTCACAACAGATCTCAATATTTCCAAAAATATTTGTTAAGTGATTTGATAGGAAAGAATCTACTCTAGGCCTTATGAATTTTTTTTAACTTTGTTCTTATGAGTACAAATACCTAACATCAAGCCACAGTAAACTCTGACACAATTCCTAGGATAATTAGTCTAAAAGTGTAAAAGGAAAGCTTCTTTAAATATTTTGTTTTACTTGATTGAATGAACCGCTTGGCCAGTTTTGTGTTAGATTCTAAGGCTTTCCATGCACCACGTAAAGCAGGTTGAACGAACTACATCTTTGTTTACTAGTTCTTTGAGAAATCACATTGGAATCTAAGGCAAAAGGAAAAAATGTGGGACACCTGGGTGGCTTAGTGGTTGAGCCTCTGCCTTTGGTTCAGGTGGTGATCCCAGGGTCCTGGGATGGAGTCCCTCATCAAGCTCCCCGCAGGGAGCCTGCTTCTCCCTCTGCCTATGTCTCTCTCTGTGTGTGTGTGTGTGTGTGTGTGTGTGTGTGTGTGTGTGTGTCTCATGAATAAATAAATAAAATCTTTAAAAAAAATCAATAGGCAATATGACCAGGACAACTACAATACTGAAGGGAAAGCAGCACTCACTCTTAAAGGGCTCACATACAGACTCACTTGACCTGGAAACCAGCATAAAAATACCAGATTTAGAAGTGCACAGACCACTGGTGAAGGAGACCCACTTAGTAAACTTGGAGTACACGCCAGAGAGGCAGGCGGTAGCTGGGCCCCTCCCTGGGGACTGAACACATTGGCAGCATCAGCTTTTGCTCTTATTCTGCCCCATGGGTACCAGTTAGGAATCCTCCCTCTGGACTCAACACAAGGAGGTGCACCCTGCTGGGGGCACCACACAACCCTGCACCTTGGCAAGGCTCATACCAATAGGACATTGATCCCAACCACCAGCACGCACACAGCAATCCTCCCTGGGCCTGTCATCCAGCTGGGCTGGAAAACAGCTCTGCCCACTGGCATACTTGCAGAGGTCCTGGCCAGGCTTGCATCCAGCCACAGGCACACTTAGGGAAGTCAGAACTCTATAACGAGAGAGCAGCCCACTCAGAGACACCACTGAAGCACCTGATTGTGGTGTCAAAGGAGATTGTGCTACTGGTCCCCACAGGACATCTCCTACATAAAGCCATTCTTTCAAGACTGGGAGGCATAACTGAACTAGTACCTAGAAATAAGCACAAAGAGTTGGGCAAAATAAGGAGACAGAGATTATGCTCCAAAGAAAGGAACAAGACAAAACCTCAGAGAAAGAACTAAAAATGGAGACAAGCAATCTATCTAATAAAGAATTTAAAGTAATGGTCAAAAAGATGCTTACCAAATTTGGGAGAAGAATAGTTGAACACAGTGAGAACTTCAAAATAAAAAAATAGACAATATAAGAAAGTACCAATCAGAGTTGGAACAAAAATGAAGAAAACACTAGAGGGAATAAATAGCAGATTAGATGATAGTAGTAGATTAGTTATCTGGAAAAATAGATCAGTTATCTGGAAGGCAGAGTATACAAAAAAAAAAGAAACTTTAAAAAATGAGGGCAGTTTAAAGGACCTTTGGGACAATATCAAGTGCACTAGCATTCACATTATAGGGATTCCAGAAGAAGAAAAGAGAGAAAAAGTTACAGAAAACTTATTTGAAAAATAATAGTTGGAAACTTCCCTAACCCAGGGAAGGAACAGACATCCAGGCCCAAGAAGCACCGAGTCTGAACAAGATAAGCGAAGAGATCCACATCAGGATATATAATGTCAAAGGTTAAAGATAAGGAATCACAAAGGTAACAAGAAAAAAGAAGATTAGTTATGTATCAGGAACTGCAGAAACTTTGCAGGCCAGAGGAGAGTAGCATATATATTTAAAGTACTGAAAAGAAAAAAAGCTTATAACCAAGAATACTTTAACCAGCAGTGTTATCATTGAGACTTGAAGGGAGATAGAGTTTCCCAGACAAGCAAAAACTAAAGGAGCTCATCACCATGAAGCTAGATTTACAGGAAATATTAAAGAAGCTCCTTTAAAGTGGAAAAGAAAAGGCCATAATTAGAAATAATCAAATGTATGAAAGAAAAAAAAATCTCACTAGTAAAGACAAACATATGGTAAAAGTAGTGGATCAACCACTAATAAAGCTAATAATATAAAGCTTTAAAGATAAAAGTAGTAAAATAAATTATATCTACAATAATTAAAGGATACACAAAATATAAAAATATAAAATATGATGTCAAAAATATAAAATGTAGAGAGAGTTAGTAAAAATGTAGTGCTTTCAGAATGAGTTGAAACTTAAGTGAATACAGGGGTACCTGGGTGGCTCAGTGGTTGAGCATTTGCCTTTGGCTCCGGTCGTGATCCTGGGTCCTGGGATTGAGTCCCACATCAGGCTCCCAGGAGGGAGCCTGCTTCTCTTTCTGCCTCTGTCTCTGCCTCTCTCTGTGTGTCTCTCATGAATAAATAGATAAAATCTTTAGCGTAAAAAAACCTTAAATGACTACAAGCTAAAAATACACTGCTACATACATAAGTTGCTGTATAGGAACCTCATAGTAACCACAAACCAAAAACCTAAGAATAGATACACAAAAAATTCAAAGAGAGGCATCCAAACCTAACCCCAGAAGTTATTTACTTATATCTGAGGACATGTAGTTTTTGGAGAGGTTTTTTGTTGTTGTTGTTATTGTTGTTGTTGTTATTAAGGAAAAGTTAAAAGTGAGTATTAGCCAAGGAGATACACAGATGGCAAATAATCATATTAAAAGATATTCAACATCATCTTTAGTTTGGAACTGAAAATTAAAACAAAGATGAGATACTACTACAGACCTATTAGAATGGCTAAGAACCAAAAGCCTGACAATATTAAATGATGGTGAGAATGTACAGCAACAAGAACTCTAATTCACTTCTGGTGACAAGAAAAAATTATACAGCCATTTTGGAACTCAGTTTTACGGTTTCTCACAAAGCTAAACACAGTCATACCATATGATCCAGCAATCACTCTCTAAGGTATTTACCAAACTGATTTGAAAACATGTCCAGGGGCACCTGGGTCACTCAGTGGTTGAACGCCTGCCTTTTGCTCAGAACATGATCCCGGGGTCCTGGGATCAAGTCCCACATCAGGCTCCCCACAGGGAGCCTGCTTCTCCCTAAGCCTATGTCTCTGCCTCTCTCTCTCTGTGTCTCTCATGAATAAATAAATAACATCTTTTTAAAAAGGAAACATGCCCATGCAAAAACCTGCATAGAAACGTTTATAGCAGGACATCTGGGTAGCTCAGCTGGTTTGGTGTCCAACTCTTGATTTCAGATCATGTCATGATCTCAGAGTTGTGAGATAAAGCCCTGCACCGGCTCTGCTTTCAGTTTGGAGAGTACTTGGAATTTTCTCTCCTTCTGCCTCTCCCCACATTTATACATGTATTCATTCTCTCTAAATAAATAAATAAACAAAAAAATTTTAAAGAAATGTTTACAGCAGCTTTATTAATAATTGCCTAAATGTGGAAGGAACCATGATGTCCTTCAATAAGTGAATAGAATAAACTGTGGTGCATCCAGACAATGGAATAACATGCAGTGATAAAAAGAAATTAGCGAATAGCTTCAGAGTTCCAGTTTCCAGCCCAGCATCTAAGCAGCTTGGAAACCGTTGCTCTTCTCCTAGTAAGAAGAAAAAAGCTGAATAAAATGAAAATCAACAAGTCTTCTTATAGTCATCAGAGAATTGAGATCATGAGGCAAATGACCACACCCACAACTGGAGAGATAAGAAAATGGCAAATTACTGGAGTAGAAATCCACAAGTAGAAACCTCCCTAGGAACAATACTGGGTTCTTCTTACCCATTACATCAATCCAGCTTTCAACAAAGCAGTACAAGGCCTACTAAAAGGCAAAAACAGAGGTTAAAGAGAGAGAGAGAGTAAATGTCAAAATGAGATTCAGATATGGCAAGAATGTGGTAGTTACCAGACTAGGAATTGAAAAAACAAAAAACAAAAAACAAAACAAAACAAAAAAACTACTAAAATGCTCAGGGCTCAAAAAAAATATATATGCTAAGGGCTCTAACAGAAAAAGTAGACAACATGCAAGAATAGATGAGAAATGTAAATAGAGAGATAGAAGAAATTGTAAGAGATAATCCAAAAGAAATGCTAGAGACTAAAAACACTGTAACAGAAGTGAAGAATGCCTTTGATGAGCACACTAGTAGCCTGGACATGGCTAAGGAAAGAATCTCTGAGCTTGAAGCTTTGCCAGTAGAAACTTCTAAAACTGAAAAGTAAAGAAAAAAGACTGGAAAAAATGAAATGGAATATCCAAGACTTGTGGGAAAACTACAAAAGGTATAACATACATATAATCAGAATACCAGGATGAGAATAAAGAGAGAAAGGAACAAAAAAAATATTTGAAATAAAAATGAGAATTTCTCCCAAATTCATGTTAGACATCAAACTATAGATCCAGGAAGTTCAGAGAACACCAAGCAGGATAAATGCCAAAAAATAACTACACCTAGGCATATGACATTTAAACTGTAGAATATCAAAGATAAAGAAAAAGTCTTGAAAGATGGAGGGAAAAAACCCTTATCTATAGAGGAGCAAAGATGAGAATTACATACTAATTCTTGGAAATTGTGCAAACAAGAAAATAGTAGTGTGAAATATTTAAAGTGTTGAAAGAAAAAGGCCCCCCAATCAGTATTATCCTGCAAAATTATTCTTCAAAAGTGAAGGAAAAATAAAAAAGGAGTAAGTCAAAGTCAAATAAAATCTTTTTCTTAGTTGATATAACAGATAATATTTTGTTCAAAATAATAATAGAAACAATGTATTCAGCCATTTTAGCTTATATATAACTGAAATTAATGACAAGGATACAAGGGAAGGGAGGAAGTAGAAATACTTTGTTATTGCAAGATATCTTTACTACTTGTGAAGTGTTATAGTGTTATTTGAAAGTGGACTTGGATGATCTGTAAACAAATATTGCAGCTCTAGGGAAACCATTAAAGAAGTTTTTAGAATACTATAATTGACATGCTAAGAAAGGAGAGAAAATGGAATCGTATAGAAAGCTCAATTAAGACCACAAAAAGGAAAAAAAGTGGAAGAAAAAGATAGAAACAAATAACAAAAGCAAAGAATAGAAAAGAGGAACAAATATGGTAGTTACTAATTCAACTATATCAATAAATACTTTAAGCATCAAAGGTCTAAATATACCAATGAAAAGGGGACCCACCTATAGACTGTTTACAAGAAACACACTTTTTAAAAAAATTTGAGTATAGTTAACACACAATGTTACATTTGTTTCAAGTATACAACATAGTGATTCAACAAGTTTATATGTTATATATGCTCACCATAAGTATAGCTACCATCTGTCACCATAAAAAGCTATTACAATACCACTCCCTATATTCCCTATGCTGTACCTTTTATTCCTGGGACTTCCTCATTCCATAACTGGAAGCTTGTTTGATAAAGATGTATAAAGATGCATATACATTAAAAGTAAAGTAATGGAGAAAGATATATCATGCTAACTCTAATAAAAAGAAAGTAGGAGTAGCTATGTTAATTTATAATATAGCAGACTTTAGGGCAGGTAAAGTTATAAGGAACAAAGAAGGGTATGACATAATAAAGGGTCAATATTGAAAGAAGACATAATAATCCTTAATATGTATGTACCTAGCAACAGAGAACCAAAATACAAGAAGCAAAAACTGATAGAATGGCAAAGGAGAAATATCTAAGTTTACTTTTACAGTTGGAGACTTCAAAATCCCTCTCTCAGAAATGGACAGATCTAGCCAGCACAAAATCAATAAGGATATAGCTGAACTCAACAGCACCATCAACCACCTAGATATAACTGACATCTATAGCCTGCTTCATCCAATAACAGCAGAGTACACACTCTTTTCAAGTTTTCATGGAACATTCACTAATATAGACCACATTTGGGGCCATATAACAGACCTTTAATAAATCCAAAGGAATAGAATTCATACAATTTATTCTCTAAGAGCACAAGAGAATTAAACCAGAAGTCAGTAACAAAAAGATAGCTGGAAAATCACCAAACGCTCAATGATAAAACAACAACGCTCAAAACAATGCATGTGTCAAAGAAGAAATCTCAAAAAAAAATTCTCATATTTTAAACTAAATGAAAATGAAAATACAAGTTATCAAAACTTGTGAAATGCAGTGAAGGTGTTTATGGAGAAATTTATGGTGTTGAATGCATATATGAGAAAAGAAATAACCAAAATTAATAATATAAGTTTCCAACTCAGGAAACTAGAAAAAGAAGTGCAAATTAAATCCTAAGTAAGCAGACAAAAGAAATTATAAAAATTAGAGCAGAAATCAATGAAATTGGAAAAAAGAGAATCTTTTTAAAAAATTACCAAAACCAAACACTGGTTCTTTGAATGGATCAATCAAATTGGTAAGTTTCTAGTCAAATTAACTAAGAAAAGAGACAAAACACAAATTACTTATATCAGAAATTGCAAAAGGAACAACACTACAGATCCCATGGACAATAAAATGAAAATAAATGAATACTAAGAACAATTCTATGCTCACAAATTTGATAAGCTAGGTGAAACAGACTAATGCCTTGAAAAACAATCTGCCAAAACTCACACAAGAAACAATTTCAATAGGTAGATGTCCCTAAACAGATTGAGTCAATAACAAATAACCTTCCAAAACAAAAAAGCATCAGGATCAGATGAGTTTACTGGTGAAATCTACCAAAAACATATAAGGAAAGAATTATACCAATTCTGTACAATTTCACTCAGAATGTAAAGGCAGAGAGAATACTTCTTAATTCATTCTATGAGCCTATCATTAATTATACTAATATCAAAACTAGACAAAGACATCCAAGAAAACTATGGAGCAGTATCTCCAATGAACACAGATGCAAATACCCTTAGTAAAATAATAGCAAATTGAATTCAACAATATGTAAAAAGAGTTATACATCACAAACAGGTAGGATTTATTCCAGGTAATGCAAAGCTGGTTCAACATTCAAAAATCCATCATGTCAACCACCTAAAGAAGAAAAATCACGTGATCATATCAATACATATAGATAAAAAGCCTTTGGGGCACCTTGGTGGCTCAGTTGGTTAAGCATCCCACTCTTGATTTCCACTTACGTCTTGATCTCAGGGTCCTGGGATTGAGACCCACATCGGGCTCCACACTCAGTGTGGAGTCTGCTCGAGATGATCTCTCTCTCTCTCTCTCTCTCTCTCTCTGCCCTTCCCCTGCTTCTGCTCGCTCACATTCTCTCTAAATTCATCCATTCATTCATTCATTCTTAAAAAAAAAAGAAAGAAAAAGCATTTGACAAAATCTGATACCCTTCATGATAAAAACTCAACAAGCTAGGAGTAGAGGGAAACTTCTTCAACTTGATAAACAACATCGTCAGAAAAAAAGCAAAGCTCACACCAAACTTAATGGTGAGAAACTAGAAGCTTTACTACTAAGATCAGAAACAAAGCAAAAATGTTCCTTTTTACTACTTCTTTTCAACATTGTGCTGGAAGTCCTGGTGAAGACAATAAGACAAGGAAAGGAAATAAAAATATATAGATTGTGAAAGGAGAAATAAAACCACTTTTGTTTGTAGATGACATGATTGTCTATGGAGAAAATCTGAGAATCAACAATGAGAAGAAAACTCTTTTTTTTTTAAAGATTTTATTTATTTATTCATGATAGTTACACAGAGAGAGACAGAGAGGCAGAGACACAGGCAGAGGGAGAAGCAGGCTCCATGCAGGAAGCCCGACGTGGGATTCGATCCCGGGTCTCCAGGATCGCGCCCCGGGCCAAAGGCAGGCGCCAAACCGCTGTGCCACCCAGGGATCCCGAGAAGAAAAATCTTAAAACTAAAGCAATTTCAGCAAGATTACAAGATCCAAGGTTAATATACAAAAATCAATAACTTCCCTATATATCAACAATAAACAAGGAGAGTTTGAAATAAAAAACACAATACTGTTTACATTAAAACCTAAAAAAATTGAAATACTCAGGTATAAATCTAACAAAATATACATCAGCTCTATATAAAAACACTATAAAGCTCTGATAAAAAAACAGAGAACTAAATAAATGAAAGATTTCCTGTTCACAGATGGGAAGATAATATTGTCAAGATGTCAATTCTTCCCAGCTTGATCTAGAGAATCAAAACACTTTCAGTTATTTTGTGGATATCAACAAACTGATTCTAAAATTTACATGAAGAAGTAAAAGACTCAGAATAACCAATAAAATGTTCAAGGAGAAGAATGAAGTCAGAAGTTTGAAACTACCAGACTTCAACACTTACTCTAAAGCTACAAATCTATAAATCAAGACAGAGTTGCAAAAGAATAGACAAACAGGTCAATGGAATCAGAGTAGACAGCCAAAAAATAGACCTTCGCAAATATAGCCAACTGATCTTTGACAAAGGAGCAAAGGCCATGCAATGAAGTAAAGAATCTATTCCACAAATGGTGCTGGTACAAATGGACATCCACATCCAAAAGAATAAACCTAAACCATATATATATACTTTTGCAAAAATCAATTCGAAATGGCTCAGATATGTAAATGCAAAATGCAAAACTATAAAATTCCTAGGAGCTTACATAGAAAATCTAGATGACCTTGAGTCATGACTTTTTAGATATAGCACTTAAGACTTCATCCATGAAAGAATTATTGATAAGCTGCACTTCATTAAAAGCAAAAACTTCTATTCTGTGAAAGACGCCATCAAGAGAATGGGAACACAAGCTATAGACTGGGAGAAAATATTTGCAAAAAATATATCCAATAGAAGACTATCATCTAAAATATATAAAGAATTCTTAAAGCTCAACAATAAGAAAACATGCAATTGGCTCAAAAAATGGGCCAAAGATCTAACGAAACACCTCACAAAAAACATATCGGAGGCAAATAATCATATGAAAAGACACTCAACATCAAATGTCATTAGGGAAATGCAAGTTAAAATAACAATGAGATACCATTACATACCTATTAGAATGACCCAAACCCAGAACACTGAAAATATCAAATGTTGGCGAGGATGTGGAGCAACAAGAATATTAATTCATTTCTGGTTGGAATACAAAATGGTACAGCACTTTGGAAAACAGTCTGGTGGTTTCTTACAAAACTAAACGCATTCAGCATGTCTGGATGGCTCAGTTGGTTTAACCATCCCACTCTTGGTTTTAGCTCAGGTCATGATCTTAGTCAGGGTTGTGAGATTGAGACCCACGTTGGGCTTCACGCTCAGCATGGAGTCTGCTTGAGATTCTCTCTCTCCCTCTCCCTTTGCCCCCTACCCCTCGCTCATTTTTGCACTCTCTTTCTAAAATAAATAAATAAATAAAATTTGAAAACAAAACAAAAACAACTAAACATACTCTTACAATCCAGTAAATCATACTCCTTGGCATTTACCCAAATGAGTTGGAAACTTATGTCCACACGAAATCCTGCACAGGGATGTTTATAAAGCTTTATTCACTGCTGTCAAAATATGGAAGAAACCAAGATGTGCTTCATCAGGTGATTAGGCAAATAAACTGTGGTCCAGCCAGGAAATGGAATATTACTCAGTGCTAGAAATAAATGTGCTATCAAGCCACAGAAGGACATAGGGAAAACTTAAAATGCATATTCCTAAATGAAAAAAAGACAATATGAAATGCCTATATGTGGTATAATTCCAACTATATGACATTCTAGGAAAAGGTAAAACGAAAGAGACTATGGTTCCCAGGGTTTAGGGGTGAGGGACAAATGAATACACAGAGCACAGAAGTGAATGAAACTATTCTGTATGATATAATGGTAGACACATGTCATTATATATTTATCCAAACCCACAGAATTTACACAAACTGACACAACACCACCCAAGAGGAACACTAATGTAAACTATAGATTTGGGGCGATAATGATGTGTCAATGTAGGTTCATCAACTGTAACAAAAGTGCCCCTCTGGTGCAGGGAGGCTGTGTATGTGTGAGGCGAGGATATGTATGGAAACTGTGTACTTTCTGCACAACTTTGCCATGAATCTAAAACCTCTCTAAAATATAAAGTCCACGTGAAGAAAAAAGAGCTATCAATCCAAAAAAAGACATGGCTGAACCTTAAATGCATATTACTAAGTGAGTAATCCAGTCTGATTAGTCTACATACTATGTGATTCTAAGTACATGGCATTCTGGAAAAGACAAAACTATAGAGATAGTAAAAAGATCAGTGATTCCCAGAGGTTCAGGGAGTGAGGTGAGGATCAAATAGATGAAGCACAGCAGAGTTTTAGGGTGGTGAAATCATTCTATATGATACTGTAACAGTGGAATGACATTACACATTTGTCAAAACCCACACAACTCTATAGAACAGAGTGACCCTCAATGCAGGCAAATTTTAAAAAAATCATCTAGAAGGTGGAGGGATCCTAGGAAAGAACGCAGACTGACAGGAGAATTTGTTAGAAATGTAACAATCTAACTCAAGTGGGAGAGGGGGAAAGGTACTGGCCAAATACTTTTGGAAATGAACAGTCTGTAAGCCTAAAGGCAAAAGGAGCAGCACAAAACTGTTACACTCTAGTTGATGATATTGTTTTGCATAGGGGAGAGGGCTAACAGTTGTGATGCTTAGGGCAGCCCGGGTGGCTCAGCGGTTAGCGCTGCCTTCAGCCCAAGGCGTGATCCTGGAGACCTGGGATGGAGTCCCACATCCGGCTCCCTGCATGGAGCCTGCTTGCTTCTCTCTCAGCCCGTGTCTCTGCCCCCCCCCCCCGTCTCTCATGAATAAATACATAAAATCTAAAAAAAAAAAACCAATTGTGATGCTTCTCTCTATATATAGTGCAATTGCACAATTAAATAAGTGAGTGCCAAGAGAGAGGGCTGGGTTTATCCCTGTTAGAGTAGGAATCTACAGATAAGCACAAAGAAGAAGCTAGAATGATTGGGTGGTAATGGATAGAATTGGAGACATCAGTATGAACTCATGTTCAGCTTACTGTAGATACTAATGGATACACATAGAAAAATCTGGATGATATGTGTGTATACACTAATTAGTATACACATATTTATGTCCTGGCTCAGTCAGCTAAGAGGGCCAAGAAGCAACAGTATCCCAGGGCAACAAGTACACTTGGCAGCCAGATCTTGGTGTCTAATATTATTCTCCAATAAAGAAAACCAGGGCTCCTTAGAGAGAAATGGTTGCTTCTCAGACTAGGAAAGGAAATACATAAGATGAACCTAGCACATCTTGTAGGGCCAGAGAATAAGAAAGTGCAAACACGTGTATACACCCAAAACTATAAAACCAAAACCAAAACCCACAAACAGTTATATGGATGTGGGCTACACATAGTAATTTTTCAAAGAGTACTTCATGGGAAAGAGAGAGTAACTTAAGAGTAGAGAAATGTGACAAACACTACCTCATTCAGATGCTCAAGGTCAATATCAACAGTGATAAATTATGTGACTATGTAGCCTTGATGTGATGTAATGAAATGGCATTTTACCTTTAATATTCTTCCCCAAAACCCATAACCTTAGCCTAATGTTGAGAAAAAAACATCAGACAAATTCCAATAAAGAAATGTCCTATAAAATATTTGATTAGTATTTTTTGAAATTACCAAGATCATCAAAAATAAGGAAAGCCTTAGAAACTGTGCTAGTCAAGAGGTGCCCAAGAAGACATGATGATTAAATGTAATGTGGTATCTTAGATGTGAGCCTGGGACAAAGAAAGGCCTTAGGTAAAACTAAGGAGATACAAATAAACTAGGAACTTTATCAATAATGTATCAACACTGGTTCATTAATTATAACAAACACATCATGCTAGTGTAAATGTTAGTATTAGAAACTGTGTGTAGAAAAAAAAAGAAACTGTGTGTACTATATATGAAAACTATTTACTAGCCTCTCAAATTTTCTGTAAATATAAAACTTTTCCAAACAATAAAGTATATTAAAAAATAAAAATTAAGTTACTTTGTTTTAAAATTTGTAATAGTTATTTAATAAAACCAAAAAAAACATAAAATTCAATGTTTAAAAATATGGTCTGATAAATGAGGCAAAGAATAAAGTACTTCAAAATAGAAGAGTGACCTAGAAGAAAACATAGGCAGTAATCTCTTTGATACTGGCCTTCGCAACATTTTTCCAGATATGTCTTCTCAGGCAAGAGAACAAAGGCAAAAATAAGCTATTGGGACTGCAAAACAAGCTTTTGTACAGCAAAGGAAGCCACTAACCAAATCAAAATGAAACCTATTGAATAGGGGAACATATCTGTAAATGATATATCCAAAATATGTAAAGAACTTATACATATAAGTATATATGTTAAGTATATAACCTATATACTTATAAGTATATAAGTTAAAGAACTATACAACTCAACACCCAAAGAAACCCCAGTTTAATTTGAAAATGGGCAGAGAACCTAAAGAGAAATTTTTCCGAAGAAGATGTACACAGATGGCCAACAGACACATGAAAAGATGCTCAACATCACCCATCATCAGGGAAATGCAAATAAAAAACACAGTGAGCTACCCCCTTACACCTGTCAGAATGGTTACTATCAAAAAGGCAAGAAATAACAAGTGTTGGGGAGGATATGAAAAAAAGGAACACTCATGCACTGTTGGTGGAAATGTAAATTGGTGCAGCCACTGTGGAAAATAGGAAATTAAAAATAGCAGTACCATCCAATCCAGAAATTCTACTAATGGGTATTTATCCAAAGAAAATGAAAACACTACTTTTCAAAATATATGCACCCTTGTGATTATTACAGCATTATTTACAATAGGGACAATATGGAAGTAACCAAAGTGTCCACTGATAGATAAATAGATAAACACACACACACACACACACACATACACAGTGGAATATTACTTAGCCATAAAAAAGAATAAGATCTTGTCATTTGTGACAGCATGATAGTCCTAGAGGGAATTATGCTAAGTAAAATAAGTCAAAGAAAGACAAACACCATATGATTTCACTTGGTATCTTAAAAACACAACAAACAAATAAAAGCAAAAACAAACCCATAAATATAGAGAACAAACTGATGGTTGCCAGAGGAAAGAGGTTGGGAAGGCAACGGGCAAAATGGGTGAGACGGAAGGAGAGAGACACGCTTCCAATCATGGATGAGTTAAGTCACAGTAATAACGGGTACAGCATCAGGAATATAGGCAATGGCATTGCAGTAGTCACGGATGGAAGCCAAATGTGTCGTGAGCATAGCATAAACACAGAGATGATGAATCACTATGTTGTATGCCTGAAACTAGTGTTAACATTGTGTGTCAGGGTGCCTGGGTGGCTCAGTGGTTGAGTATCTGCCTTCCGCTCAGATCGTGATCCCCAGGTTCTGGGATCAAGTTCTGCATCCAGCTCCCTGCAGGAAGCCTGCTTCTCCTTCTGCCTATGTCTCTGTCTCTCTCTCTGTATCTATCATGAATAAATAAATAAAATCTTTTTAAAAAAGCACTGTGTGTCAACTATACTTTAATTCAAACAATTTTGTAAAGGATAATCCTTCTCCCCTGGCTTATTGGGAGGATTACATGAAACAGCAGAAGAGCACTTAGTGCTGCATGATGCCATTTATATGAATTACCAAGAATAGTTAAATTCAGAGACAGAAAGAGGAATGGTGGCTTCCAGGGCTGGGGGGGAGAGAGAATAGAGAGTTATTGATTAGTGGTATAGTTTCAGTTTTGCAGGATGAAAAAGTTTTGGAGATGGATGGTATTGATGGGTGCACAACAATGTGAACGTATTTGTTGATGCCACTGCACTATACACTTAAAAATAGTTATGATGGTGTATTTCATGTTATATGTATTTCACCACAATCTTTAAAAGAAGCACTTAGAGCATTGCTAGGCAACTTTTGTTAATCTAAATAAAAAAAAAGAGAGAGAGAGAGAGAGAGAAGAGTGAGCTACTTACAGGGATTCTAGGAAAACAGAAACAAGACATACATAGAAAGTGGGGAGAGGGAGAAGGAAAGTAGAAATTGTGAGACGGAGTTCCGAGATGAATGTTGTAAGGAAGCAAACCACACTTTCTGGTCACAATAAGCCATATTTTTCTTCCTTCCTGCTGTTAAAGCCTGATGCTTTGGGAACAGAATAAAATACTCATGTAATCAGCTAAACATATAAAATGTACCATTTTTATTATGACAATTGTATAAGACATCTTTTTGTTTTCAAAGTGTTGTGCTGAATGTTATGAAATTGCCAAGAGTTGACAGTTTCTGTAAAAATGGGAGTCTCTCTGGGAAACGAACTAGGGGTGATGGAAGGGGAGGAGGGCGGGAGGTGGGGGTGAATGGGTGCTGGGCACTGAGGGGGGCATTTGACGGGATGAGCACTGGGTGTTATTCTGTATGTTGGTAAATTGAACACCAATAAAAATAAATTTATTATTTAAAAAAATGGGAGTCTCAGTTCAATCTATTATACAGAGCCAGTGTTCCTATTATCATTTTATGAACTTAAAAAAAAACAAGTTCCTTCATTTGTCTATTAGAGTGTACCTACCCTACATTCACACAGAACTTTATGGTTTTCCAAGCCTTATTTTATCAGAATCTCACCAATCATCAACATAAACCCATGAGGAGAGTATTTTTACAAAAGTAACAGCCTTTTTACAAGAATGTAAAGATAAAACAATAAATGACAATAACAGACAAAATAGTAATAACATCAAAGATTTGAACCATGCAAATAACAAACTACACTATATATGCATAACTATCTATAAAGTCATCTGCCCAACACCCACAGAATGCACATTCTTTTTAAGAACACATAAAATATTTATAAAATTTGACCATGTATACTTGGCCATAAAGCAAATTTTACCAAGTTTCAAGGTACTGAAATCATAAAGAACATATTATCTGACTCCAATGTAATTAAGTTAGAAATCAAAAAAGAATGTATACAATCTATAGGTTTGGGTCAAGAATAAATTACAATGGAAACTAATATTTCACATTGAATGTTATGAGAACTCACATATCAAAATGTGTAGTATGAAGGTAAGCAGTGCTTAGAGAGAAATATTTAGCCTTAGATATGAATATTTTAAAAATGCTAAAAATAATGAGCTAAGCATCCAACTCAAGAACATTAAAGAGCAATAAAATAATCCAAAGAAAGTAGAAAGAATACAAGAACAAATATTAATAAAATAGAAACTCTAGGGATCCCTGGGTGGCGCAGCGGTTTGGCGCCTGCCTTTGGCCCAGGGCGCGATTCTGGAGACCCAGGATCGAATCCCACATCGGGCTCCCAGTGCATGGAGCCTGCTTCTCCCTCTGCCTATGTCTCTGCCCCTCTCTCTCTCTCTCTGTGACTATCATAAATAAATACAAAAAAATAAAAAAAATACTTAAAAAAATAGAAACTCTACATGTATTATTTTTTATAATAAATTTATTTTTATTGGTGTTCACTTTGCCAACATACAGAATAACACCCAGTGCTCATCCCCTCAAGTGCCCCCTTCAGTGCCCGTCACCCATTCACCCCCACCCCCCGCCCTCCTCCCCTTCCACCACCCCTAGTTCATTTCCCACAGTTAGGAGTCTTTATGTTCTGTCTCCCTTTCTGATATTTCCCACACATTTCTTCTCCCTTCCCTTATATTCCCTTTCACTATTATTTATATTCCCCTAATGAATGAGAACATACACTGTTTGTCCTTCCCGGATTGACTTATCACTCAGCATAATACCCTCCAGTTCCATCCACGTCGAAGCAAATGGTGGGTATTTGTCGTTTCTAATGGCTGAGTAATATTCCATTGTATACATAAAGCACATTTTCTTTATCCATTCATCTTTCGATGGACACCGAGGCTCCTTCCACAGTTTGGCTATTGTGGACATTGCTGCTAGAAACATCGGGGTGCAGGTGTCCCGGCGTTTCATTGCATCTGTATCTTTGGGGTAAATCCCCAACAGTGCAATTGCTGGGTCGTAGGGCAGGTCTATTTTTAACTCTTTGAGGAACCTCCACACAGTTTTCCATAGTGGCTGCACCATTTCACATTCCCACCAACAGTGTAAGAGGGTTCCCTTTTCTCCGCATCCTCTCCAACATTGGTGGTTTCCTGCCTTGTTAATGTTCCCCATTCTCACTGGTGTGAGGTGGTATCTCATTGTGGTTTTGATTTGTATTTCCCTGATGGCAAGTGATTAGTCTTTGATAAGAGTAATAAAATTGAGAAATTTCTAATGTAATTGTTAAGAAAACTAAGGGAAAAATACAAATGTCAATATTAGGAATGAAAATTATACAGACATTAGAAATATAGTAAGGTAATCTCCACACCCAACATGGGGCTTGAGCTCACAACTCCAAAATCAAGAATTGTATATTTTATTGAATCAGCCAGTCAGGCACCTCAAGGCTACTTTAATCTTTGAGACAGTATGAGAAAAAAATTTTACAAGCCAATTTTACTCATGAACATGGATGCATAGTTCTAATAAAAATATGCACAAACCCAGATCAGCAATATCCAAAAAAGATAAAGCATTGTAACCAACTAGGCTTCATTCCAGAAATGCAGGATTAATTTCATATTTAAAAAATTAAGAGACCTGCCCACAAAACAGAGCCAATGAGAAAAAAAATCATATAATCATCTCAATAGACACAACAGTTTAAGAAAATTTTATCCATTCATGACAAAAACTCATGGTAAAATAGGGAAATTCCTTATTTGAGAAAAAACATCTGTAAACCAAACCAACCAAAACAAACCAAAACAAAACCTACAGCAAATATTCACAATGATGAAACACTGAATACTTTCCTTTGATACTGTAAATAAGACAAGGATGCCTCCAATTACCACTTTTATTCAACATTGTACTAGACCATCCCAGGACATTGAGGCAAGAAAAAGAGACAAAAGGGGCGCCTGGGTGGCTCAGTCAGTTAAGTGTCTGCCTTCTGCTCAGGTCATGATCCGGAAGTCGTGGGATCAAGCCAAGCCCCGCATTGCATCGGGCTCCCTGCTCAGTGGTAAGTCTCCCTCTCTCTCCCTCTATTCCTCCCTCTTCCTCATGCTCTCTCTCTCTCTCTCAAATAAATAAATTAAAAAAATCTTTTTTAAAAAAGGAAAAAAGATAAAAATATAGTAGTCGGAAAAAAAGAAAAAGTTTTCATGATTTAAAGATAGATTGCATACATAAAACATTCAAAAGAACACCCAGATAAATTATAAGAATCTATGAGAATTAAGCAGAGTCTCTGGATATATAATCATTTTAAAAGTCAATTTAGGGGATCCCTGGGTGGCTCAGCGGTTTGGCGCCTGCCTTTGGCCCAGGGTGCAATCCTGGAGACCCGGGATCGAGTCCCGCATCCGGCTCCCGGCGTGGAGCCTGCTTCTCCCTCCTCCTGTGTCTCTGCCTCTTCCTCTCTCTCTCTCTGCCTATCATAAATAAATAAATAAATAAATAAATAAATAAATAAAAGTCAGTTTAGGGCAGCCCTGGTGGCTTAGCGGTTTAGCACCGCCTTCAGCCTAGGGCGTGATTCTGGAGACCTCGGATCGAGTCCCACGTCAGGCTCCCTGCATGGAGCCTGCTTCTCTCTTTGTCTCTCTCTCTCCCCACCCCCGGAATAAATAAATAAAATATTTTTTAAAATAAAATAAAAGTCAATTTATTCTCAGAGCAGCAAGGAAAAAAAGAAAAAAATTTAAAGATAAAACTTACAATTGCATAAAACAAAGTATCTAGGAATAAATCTAACAAAAGATGTGATGAAATCTATGGAGAAAATTATAAAATTCTATTGAGAGACATTAAGTAGATCTGTAAGTGGAGAGTTTTATTTTGTTCACTGATTGGAAGCTCAATTATCATAAAGATGTCAATTCACTCCAAATTAATTCATAGACATAATATAATCCAAACCAAATTCCCAGAAAGTTTTTTCATCATAAAAACTTTTATTTTTATTTACATCATAAAAACTTATTCTAAAATTTATTTGGAAATACAAAAGACCAAAGAAGAGATAAATCATTCTTGAAGAAGAATAAGATAAGGGAAGACTTGTCCTACCAAATATCTTGATTTATTGCAAAGTTATAATTATTAAGATAGTGTGATATCACTATCTCAAGGATAAATAAAATACATCAGTGAAAGAGGGCTGGAAACAAGCACACATACACAGTAACACTTGAAAAGTGACACTGTAAATCAGTAGGGGAAGGATAAACATTTCCATATGTGTTGCTGGGATAACCTGGAGTCCATATTGAAAAAATTAATTGGCCTCCTGCCTAGAACATCGACAAAAATCAGTTCCAGGCAGATTAAAGATCTATATTTAAAAGGCTAACAATGTAAGTAAATACCTTTTTTATGTTCTGAGTTAATTTTTTAATTGATAATGAACCCAGTAACCCTAACCTAGCTGAGCAGTGCAACATATTTATATTGTACATATTTATAGTGCATATAAATATATTGCACTCTAAATACATTTACAATATAAATAACAGTAAAATTGTGGATAGTAGTATTCAGGTCAGTAAAATTTGTGGGAAACAAAACTTGCCAATGGATTGTCGCCTTGAGTCTTACTTTGTTTTTGTTTAGATTAACAACTTTATTCCATATTGTTCAAGAGGAAACAAAGCTTAGCAGAAGCTTGAGAGGTGCCAGGGAAGCTATAGGTTCGTGAACTTAGAAGCCAAGCACAGTGGTGGCAGGGCCCAGTGGCTACAAAGACATGGATTAGCTCCATCCACATTGTTGAGTTAAATGAAATAAATTAGTCAGAGAAATACCAATACCATAAGATTTCACTCATGTGTGGAATTTAAGAAACAAAACAAATAGGCATAGAGTAAAAAAGGGAGAGAGACAAACCCAGAAACAGTACAGAGAACACACTGATGGTCACCAGAGGGGAGGTGGGAAGAGGGGGATAGGGGAAACAGGTGATGGGGATGAAGGAGTGCACTTCTGTTGAGTACTGGTGTTGAATGGAAATGTTGAGTCCCTAAACTATACACCTGAAACTAATATTACACTGTATGGTAACTAACTGGAAATTAAAAACTTAAAAAATTTTACACTACTCATGGGTAAGGGCAAAAACCTCAAGAACTGTATCTGTGACAAGTTATAGAATAGGTTATTTTAGTTTCTGTTCTGTGGAAACAGTAAAATATTCCAACAAAAGCTTTTAATGTAGATTTTTTCTATTTTCTTTTAGAGATTCATTCATTCATTCATTCATTTATTCATTCGAGACACAGAGAGTCAGAGACACAGGCAGAGGGAGAAGCAGGCTCCCCGCAGAGGACCTGATATGGGACTTGACCCCAGAATCTAGGATCACATCCTGAGCCAAAGGTAGACACTCAACCAATGAGACACCAAGGCATCCCAGATTTTTTTCTTTTGACACATGTTGTTGCTTGCTAAGTGTAACAGTCCAATCATTGCATAAATGTGACTTTAAAAAAAAGGAAGGGTACCTGGCTGGCTCAGTCAGTACAGCATGTGACTCTTGATCTTGAGGTTGTGAGCTCAAGCCCTATGTTGGGTGTAGAGATTACTTAAAAATAAAATCTTAGGGAAAAAAGGCAAATAATAAAGTTTTTGAAAGATAATATAGGAAAATATCTTTGTAATCTTGGCGTAGGGTGGACTTTTTTCCCAACAAAACACCAAAAATCACCACCCAAAAAGAACATTATTGTTATGTCAGACTACCTGAAAAGAATAACATGCTCATCCAAAGGCACTGATAAGAGAATGAAAAGACAAATTCCCAAATGGTATATACGCAATACCCATATAACAAAAGCCTTCTATGCAGAATATATAAGAACTTCTACAAATCAATAATAAGACTACAAATACAAGATAAATGGACAAGCACTTCACAAGAGAATATTCAAACATAAAAAGAGGGCTCAACCTAGTAATTGCGGAAATGAAAATTAAAACCACACTAACATACCACTACACTCACCAGAAGACTAAAATTAAAACAACTGAAAATACCAAGTGTTTACAGGGAGTAATGGAAACTCTCATATATCACTAATGGTTCAATCACAATGGAAAATAGTGTGGCATTCTCTAATAAAATAGAAAATACCCTTACATCATAATTTAGCAGTCCCACTTTTAACTAAGTCTCAACACTAGAGAACTGTGCATATGTTCTCCAAGTTACATATACAAGGATGTATATCACACCATTATTCATATTAGCTTCAAGTTGGAAACAATACAAATGTTTGTCAATAATAACATGATAAATTAAGTATTTATATATTATGTAAATAAATTATAATGGTGGAATACCATGCCATGGAATATGAGACAAAGTGTACATGAACCAATTAAGACTAGTTGTAAAAATATACACCAGTGTGAAGGGACAGGTTACACACACACACACACACACACACACACTTTTACACAAATATTCAATGTAATTTCATTCAAATAATTTTCCCAAAAAGGCAACTAATGTATATTTAGGAAAATGAGAAAAATGCTATTAAAGCAAGAGTAGTACATATCTTTGATGGGGAGAGAATTATAATCAGAAAGAAACACACATCATGCTATGTAGCTAAAGCAAAATAGAAAGGGAAAGTTATTGCTTTAAATGGCTGCATTAGAAAAGAGGAAATCTTAAATCAATAATCAAAACCTTCAATTTTCAATCTAGGAAAAGGAACGCTAAACCCAAGGCAAGGAGAAGAGAGAAAATAATAACAATTATGGTAGCAATCAATGAAGCAGAACACAAAAACACTAGAGAAATCAATGAAAACAAAAGATGGTTCTTTGAGAAGAACAGCAAATTAACAAACCTCTGGGGAGTCTGATCAAGAGAAAAAGAGAAAACATGTATTAGGAAAACCAGGAATGGGCAGCCCCGGTGGCGCAGCGGTTTAGCGCCGCCTGCAGCCCGGGGTTTGATCCTGGGGACCCTGGATCGAGTCCCACATCAGGCTCCCTGCATGGAGCTTGCTTCTCCCTCTGCCTGTGCCTCTGCGTCTCTCTCTCTCTCTCTGTGTCTCTATGAATAAATAAATAAAATCACTAAAAAAAAAAAAAAAGGAAAACCAGGAATGTAAAAGTAGACACTATCATCAATCCTACAAATATTAAAAGGACTATAAGGTAGCGGCCCCTGGGTAGCTCAGTCAATTGAGCATCTGACTCTTGATTTCAGCTCAGGTCATGATCTCAGGGTCATAAGATCAAGTCCCATGTCCAGCTCTGCATTCAGTGGGAAGTCTGCTTGAGATTCTCTCTCTTCCTCTCGTTCTGCCCCTTCCCTCTCTCTAAAAACAAATAAACAAATCTTTAAAAAAAAAAAAAAAAAAAAAAAGGTCTGCCATCCAAGTACTAACCAGGCCCGACCCTGCTTAGCTTCCGAGATCAGACGAGATCGGGCGCGTTCAGGGTGGTATGGCCGTAGACACAAGCAATCCAATCATGAAATGGGCAAAGGACATGAAGAGAACTCTCACAGAGGAAGACATAGAGAAAATGCTCTGCATCACTTGCCATCAGGGAAATACAAATCAAAACCACGATGAGATACCACCTCACACCAGTGAGAATGGGGAAAATTAACAAGGCAGGAAACCACAAATGTTGGAGAGGATGTGGAGAAAAGGGAACCCTCTTACACTGTTAGTGGGAATGTCAACTGGTGCAGCCACTATGGAAAACTCTGTGGAGGTTCCTCAAACAGTTAAAAATAGACCTGCCCTACGACCCAGCAATTGCACTGCTGGGGATTTACCCCAAAGATTCAGATGCAATGAAACGCCGGGACACCTGCACCCCGATGTTTCTAGCAGCAATGTCCACAATAGCCAAACTGTGGAAGGAGCCTCGGTGTCCATCGAAAGATGAATGGATAAAGAAGATGTGGTTTATGTATACAATGGAATATTACTCAGCCATTAGAAATGACAAATACCCACCATTTGCTTCGACGTGGATGGAACTGGAGGGTATTATGCTGAGTGAAGTAAGCCAATTGGAGAAGGACAAACATTATATGTTCTCATTCATTAGGGGAATATAAATAATAGTGAAAGGGAATATAGGGGAAGGGAGAAGAAATGTGTGGGAAATATCAGAAAGGGAGACAGAACATAAAGACTCTTAACTCTGGGAAACGAACTGGGGGTGGTGGAAGGGGAGGAGGGCCGGGGGTGGGGGTGAGTGGGTAACAGGCACTAAGGGGGACACTTGACGGGATGAGCACTGGGTGTTATTCTGTATGTTGGTAAATTGAACACCAATAAAAATTATTTTATTAAAAAAAAGGTCTGTAAGCTAATATTTTAAACAACTATATGTCAACAAATAAGATAATAGAAGTGAAGTGGAAAAATTACTGAAGGAACATGAATTGCCAAAACTGTCTTATGAAGAAATAAAAAATCTGAATAAGCCTATGACAGGCTAAGAAATCGAATTGGTAATTAAAATTAATATTTTCACAAGAAAATCTCAGTTCCAGATGGCTTCACTGATGAATTCTACTGAACATTTAGAGAAAAATTAATATCAATCCTTCCAGACCAACTTGGATTTGTCATAGGCGTATAAGATTAATTTAATACTAAAAGTCAATTAATAATATACCATATTGATAAAGAGATTAAAAACCACATGATCATCTCAAAACATACAGAAAGAACATTTGACAAAAATCCAACATCTCTTCGCAATTAAAAAAACAAACAAACAATTAAGAACATATGGGAATTTCTTCAATCTGATCTATAAAAAACCCACAGCTGGGCAGCCCAGGTGGCTCAGCGGTTAAGCACCGCCTTCAGCCCAGGGTGTAGTCCTGGAGACCCAGGATGAGTCCCACATCAGGCTCCCTGTGTGGAGACTGCTTCTCCCTCTACCTGTGTCTGTGCCTCTCTCTGTGTGTCTCTCATGAATAAATAAATAAAATCTTTTAAAAAATCCACAGCTAACATTATACTTAATGATAAAAGACTGGATGCTCTCCCCTAAGATCAGGAACAAGACAAGAATGTCTTCTCTGGCCACTTCTATTCAACATTATACTGGAGGTTCTACTCAGGCAAATTAAGTGAAAAATATAAATAAATACAAGCCATCAAGACTGGAAAGGGCATTATATGGTCTCATTCATTTGGGGAATATAAAAAATAGTGAAAGGGAATAAAGGGGAAAGGAGAAAAAATGAGTGGGAAATATCAGAAAGGGAGACAGAACATGAAAGACTCCTAACTCTGGGAAATGAACTAGGGGTGGTGGAAGAGGAGGTGGGCGGGGGATGGGGGTGACTGGGTGACAGGCACTGAGGTGGGCACTTGATGGGATGAGCACTGGGTGTCATTCTATATGTTGGCAAATTGAACGCCAATAAAACTATTCTTTTAAATAAAAAAAAAAGACTGGAAAGGAAAAGTAAAATTACATGCAGACAACATGATTTTATGTAGAGAAAATCCTAAGTGATTTACTAAAAATTTTCCAGAGTTAATGGACAAGTTTACCAAAGGTACAGGTGTAAGATTAACAACAAAAATTAATTGTGTTTCTATATGCTGGCAATAAACCATTCAAAAAAGAAATTATGAAAATAATCCCATTCAGAATACCATCAAAAATAATAAAACATTTAGGAATAAATTCAAAAGAAATGCAAGACTCGTAAACTGGAAACTACAAAACATTGAAGGGAAGAAAAATTCTAAATAGAGACATCCCATGTTCATGGATCAGAAAACTTAAAATTGTTAAGATAGAAATTCTCCCTAAATTGATCTACAGGCTTAATGCAACTCCTAACCAAAAATCAGAAACTGACAAGCTGATCCTAAAATTTTCATGGAAATGCAAATGCAATGCATAAGGTGGACCACCAACATGTTTTCCTCTTTAAGTTCCCTAAATTACCTCTGCATTGTCTTCTAGTGGCCAGAACTGGAGCGGGTTTAGGTTGCATTTTAATGATAAGTGCTTCCTGTCTTATGCATGAGTAATAATGGCGAAAATAATAATTAGGGCACCTAACGGACAAACTTCATAAGAAAAAGAGGAAAAAGACGTTCCTCCAGGACACCTTTCCACTGTAAACTGCACATTCTCTATCATCGATGCTTTACAGCTTTTTAGTTTGAAATAAAGTTTGAAATAAAAATAAAATTGATTTTGAAATGGACTCAGAAATTTGCAAAAATCATCACAAGCCTTCTGTATCCTTCAATTAGCCTCTCTTGCTCATGACATCTTGCCACTGCATGACCGTTTACAATATCAAAACCAGGAAACTGACATTGTTGCAATACTGCTGGGTGCAAGCTTTAACCCGAAGTCACAAGCTCATACGTGTACCCATTTGCATATGTGTGTGTGTACGGCTTCTGTGAAATTTTATTCCATGTATAGACTTGTGTAGCAACCACACAATCAAGATATATAACTCTTCTATCACCATCAAGGACCTTGCTTGGTGGAACTCCCAAGGACTGCCCTCTATATGGCACCCCCAATGTGCCTATCTTCTGGCAAACCACTGATTTGTTTTCTACCCTGCCTGGATGCCATTTTGCACGTCAGATGTACATAGAATCATACAACATTAAATGGACTTTTAAACTTTCCAAATCTCTCCCATTGCAAAACAAAACAAAACAAAAATATGTCTCAGCCCCACATACTCTCCAGGTAGTTCTCCCTCTCCTCTCCTTTACAGTCAGACATACTCCTCATGATTGCCATTTATGCACACCTAACAGCTCATCAGATTTTGTCCTACATTTCTGGCTGTCATTTCTGTTTCCACTGTAGACTCATCCTTCCTCTGCCTGGTCATTCAATGTTCTGGTTCCTTAAGGCTCTGTTTTACATCTTTTCACGGTTTCTCCCTAAGAGATTTCATCCATCCCCATGGTTCCAGAACACAAATGCCTCAAACACATATATGAGCAGACTAGAGCCACAAAACCATTTCTGTACAGTGAACTGCCTGTTGGGCATATCCTTCAAGGATGTCTTAAAGACATCTGAAACTGAGCACATCCAAAATTCAACTCAGCCCATCTCATCCATCCCCAAACCTCCATACGTCTACCATGACCCCTGTTAGCTGACACCTCACTTCCTCTCACCATCCCATATTCAAATCAAGTCAGTCCTTTTTACCCAGTAGGTGTACTTCACAACCACCCTCCTCTTCTACCTTATCCAAACTACCATCCTCTCTCCCTTCTGAACCATTGTCGTAGTCCCATAACTGGTCACTCTGCTCTCACTCTCTAACTTGTTCTTTCTACTATGGCCAGAATAACATTTCAGATGGAAATTTCAGGATCATCTCATCCTATCAATACTTCTCCCTCCTCTCAAATAGGCACCAATATTCTGCTATTGCTTCTAAAAGAGCAAAATACCTAACGCAGCCTGAGAGGTGACACACAGTGACCCCTAATCACTTCCTCCAGCTCTTTATGTACGCTATTTCTCCTAACAACACATGGCCTTTTTCATTTCCTCAAAGAATAACCCCAAACCCAGAATATGCTGCTGTGACGCCTTCTTCACAGACTTAACTCTTCTACCCTTTAGATCTCAGTTCAATCATCATGCCTACTGGGAAGCCTTCCCCAACTCCCCAGAGAAGGTCAAATCCTGCTATTATACAGTCTCATAGGACCATGTACTTTTCTTTTATAGGACTCATTAAGCTTTTAGTCTAACCTTGAATTATGAGATTGGTTAATTATCTGTTTCCGCTAAAAAAAAAAAAAACCTGAAAGCCACACAAGGAAGGAAATGTGTGTGTGTTTAAGTTCACCACTGCACCTCCAAGGGCTTACACACATAAGGATTCCGATGAGTATTTGTTGAAAAAAGAAATGAACATTGCATTTAATGGGTGACAATGGCAATTCTCACAAAACCTTGTTTATGGACCTAGAATTCAAATATGCAACCATTCCTAGAATATCTTTAGAATAGCTTCATGTTTACTCAAGAACTAGCATGTACCTAAATAGTACACGGACATTTTAAAATATAATATCCTACAGACAGTATCCCCTACATGACTAGGCAGCAGTCTAAAAATTTGTTTGTACTGCAACTGACATTTCTACCACAGAAACAGGTTGCAAACAAGGATTAAGCCCAACGCAGCCCACAAAACCTTATTCCTCTCCTAAAGGAATCAGCATTTTACTCCGAGGACGTTTCAGGCTGACTGCACTTCTGAATTCTGAGTACCTTGGACTCTAGAACACCCCTTAACTCCAAACCGTCCAGGGCTTGAACCCCTCAGGCCCTTTCAGCCCTAACCCTTTACTATTTCTCGTGGTCCTAAAGATTTCCAAGCCCTAAGCAAAGCAGGAGGCAATGTACTGACAGAAGCAAATTCCCAAAACAAGAAGATCTGCTGGAAGCCAGAGACAAAAATAGTGGAAATCTGCAGAAAAGGAGATGCCACCAGTGAAGGGCTGGGTGAAGTGGACAGAGGGGAGAAAAGAGAGGGCTGTGGCATGTAGACCATCAGGACAAGCAGGGTGCGGAGCAACCCCAAACCCCAATAACTGGCTGAGTCATGAGTCAGATGCTCCAAAGATGTCACATACTGTATATATTCCCAAATCATCTTCATATCATCAACTCTATCCCATCCTCCACCAACAGCTTTCAGTTCTTGAATCTTTTCATCAGAAGCAATGAACACAAGCTACCAAAAATATCAATCCCAAATTTTATAGGGAAAAAACTTTAAAACAATACCTTTGTTCCATTCCAGGAAAGAAGAGGCCAAACTGCACAAAACAGCTCTTAAGAAAATATAAACAGAAGGAAACTGAAACCTTCTTTTAAGTGTTTAGAGCTTCTAGAAGGACGGCAGCCTGGAGATTTCAATTCGCTTGGTAAATTTGATTTGATTTCTTTGAAGCCAGAAAACCTTTTCAAAAGCAATTATGAGAGCACAGCAGTTAAGTGAGGCTACTGAAAACCTGGTGAGAATTTCAGTTATTAGCCAACCTTTATCCACATAGCTCCACCCCTTAGAGCCTAGCAAGTGACGGTGAGTTTAGGTAAACTTCTAATTCTCTGCCAGCACAGAGTATAAGGAGGTGTGTGTGGGCAGAGGGAAGGGTGGAGGGGGGGTGGCTGGGTGTGGGGATGTGTGGGGGGGGTTGTGTGGGGTGGCTGGGTATGGGGATGTGGGGGAGGTATGTGCACTGGCACATGAATGGGGTGAGAGAAGAGAAAGCATCAAGGAGGAATTATTAATAAACTCTCGAGCTTCTTGTACTATCCTGAAACTAAATCAGCCGGTCACATACACATACATATACTGTTTTGTTTCCATGCAGTAAGAATAACACCTTTATTCGAGAAGAAAGGCTACCTGTAAACTGTTTTCCATCATGGTGTAGAGTGTAGTTCTGGCACCTGTTCCTCCCTGACTCCTACGCTCCTGACTGTGCTTCTGTCTTCCAAGCTCCTGGAGCCCACAACAGTGTCAGTTCAGTTAGATCAAAATCCAGATCTCCTGGCAAGTCTGGGATGCCCTTTACGGTTTATTTCCCCCTGTTTGACAAATCCTCTGTCTCTTGGCTGGTCACTATTCTAGCTCTTGCAAGTAGGTCTTCCATGGTTCTTTAAACAGGTACAATATGGGACGCCTGGGTGGCTGAGTGGTTGAGCATCTGCCTTCAGCTCAGGGCGTGATCCCGGAATCCGGGACCAAGTCCCACATAGGGCTTCTTACAGGAAGCCTGCTTCTCCCTCTGCCTGTGTCTCTGCCTCTCTCTCTCTCTCTTTGTGTGTCTCCCATGAATAAATAAATAAAATCTTTTAAAAATAAATAAACCAGTACAATATAAATAATAAAGGACTATCAGAGAGTTGGTCTGCCCACCAGTTTTAAAAACATTCACCTTCCCACCATTTGCTTCAACGTGGATGGAACTGGAGGGTATTATGCTGAGTGAAGTAAGTCAGTCAGAGAAGGACCGACTGAACATATAATGTTCTCATTATATGAACATTATATGTTCTCATTCATTTGGGGAATATAAATAATAGTGAAAGGGAATATAAGGGAAGGGAGAAGAAATGTGTGGGAAATATCAGAAAGGGAGACAGAACGTAAAGACTGCTAACTCTGGGAAACGAACTAGGGGTGGTAGAAGGGGAGGAGGGCGGGGGGTGGGAGTGAATGGGTGACGGGCACTGGGGGTTATTCTGTATGTTAGTAAATTGAACACCAATAAAAAATAAATTTAAATAAATAAATAAATAAATAAATAAATAAAATAAAAAAATAAAAACATTCACCTTAAGTCCTTCTTCCTTCACTGAAATTACTCACTTCATTTCTTTTTTTTTTTAAGATTTTATTTATTTATTTGACAGAGAGAGAGAGCATGGAGGGGTGGGCAGAGATGAGGGAGAAGCAGGCTCCCTGGTGAGCAGGACCCCGAGATCATGACCAGAGCCAAAGACAGATGCTTAACTGACTGAGCCACCCGAAGCCCCCTCACTCCATTTCTAACTGACTTTTCTTTCTCCTGAATTCCTGGAGAATTCTGCGCCTCACAAATGGCACTTGAGGAAGAATGAGTAATACTAAATTCTCTAAATATGTTATTTATGTTAGCTGTGTCTCTCTGTAAGATTGTAAACTTTTGGAGCACAGGGTACATGACTTGGGATGTGTATCCACCAGGATGTTTACAATGGCACAAAGGGGATGACTCAATAGCACATCATCAGTCAAGGAGCAAGACGGTTTTAATCTGTGCTGGTTGGGGAAATATCAGTTAATATGATAAATGAAGAAAGGATTTATATGTAAGGCAACTCTTCTAGGTAATACCTGGCCCTGAGGGTGGTCTTCTCCTTCCCAAATCGAGAAAGTCTCTCAAATTCTTCCTTTCCTGATTCTATAACATATCATATATTTTTTAAATTGAAACACAACATATAGTATGGTGCACTAATCTTAAATGTACAACTTTGTGATTTTTTACATAGATATACGCCCATGCAACTGCCTCCAAGGTACATTGGTAGTACGCCAGCAAACTCCTCCCCTACCAATTCCCGCTCAAGTAGCAACCACTCTTCCGACTTCTATCACTCTAGGTTAGTTATGCCTACCCTGGAATTTCATATAAATGGAATCATACCGTTAATTATATCTGGCCTCTGCCTCCTACCTACCATCATGACTATGAGATTTATCCATCTTATTATACAAAGCAGTGGTGTGTTCCTTTTCATCACTCCATAGTATTCCATCATGTAAATATGCTACATTTTCTTTATTCTACTATTGTTAGATATTTGCATTGTACCTTGTTTTTACTTGTTATGATTAATGCTATGAATATTCTTGTGCATAATTTTTGGTGGACATAAGCACTCATTTCTGTTAGGACTATACCTAGGAATGGCATAGCTGGGTCAAATGGTATATAAACATTAAATTTTGATAGGTACCATCAACCAGTTTTCCAAAGAGACTATACCAGCTTCCACTTATAACAGCAAATGTAAGAGTTCCTCTTGCAATATTACATGCTTTTTGCACAAGACAGTTTTGCAGTGTTTTTTTAACATGCAGTCAGTCAATTGGACATTACCAGTTGCACATGAAGCAGCTATGAATTGTTATGATTGGTTTACCAGTTCTAATGCAAGCATATGGATAACTCAAGTGAACTGGCACCCAAAAGTATGGTATGAGGACCAGATGCATCACAAAAACGACTTTAAATCAGGTAGACAAAGGAGAACAGACCAGACAATAACACGTTGGTTATTTACACTTGGCTAATGGTGATTCAAGCTTCTGAGAGAAGAGCAAAGGTTGGCTTATACCAGAAGTGCATTCTCTAGTATATTTTATTGCTGGAGACTGTACATTTATTACGTTTCATAAATTTTATGTAAGCCTCACCTAGAGAAAAGAGGCAGGAAACTGCCAGGAGAAACGCACAATCACCTGCCAACACTGAGGAACCTAGACCTGGGTGTTTAGAAATATAAGAAACAGAGCATAAAAGTCACCACACACAAATAAAGGAAATTAGGTATCAGAAACAATAGCAAGTTGAGTGATCAGAGCCAAAATCTCTCTCCCCAAGATGGACTTAGTACACAAGAGGGAATTTTTAAAAAATCTTTTTCATTTGTGCATTGATGTATAAACATCCTCATTTTAATGGCAAGACCCTAACTGAATTCTCCTGAAGAAAAAAACAGGTCTAGTGAAAACTTTTCCACTTGTTGAAATGTTGACAGAGAAGGAAATTAGGATTCTGGAGAAGGAAGTTCTGGAATGAGCACAAACAAGTAGGAGGTGGGAGGAGAGGTGGAAGCATGAGGGCAGGTCAAGCCCTGCTGGGGAAGCGGGTATGTGACAGCTCCTGGGATGGGGAGATGGAAGGACTTTCAAGGACAGCATGTGCTCTCTGGCAGGTTGTGATATCACTCGCTCCTTACACCTCCAACAAAGAGAGCCCCACACAAGTGAACGGCACTTGGGAGGGACAGGGAAAGACATGTTCTCTGTCTGGGCCAGAATGGGTTATAAGGAGGAGGAAGGTCAGGAGATCATTGGCCAAAGAAAACTAGACCTCTAAGGGATCACATGTACAAAATCCATTGGAATTAAAAAGAAAAAAAGTCTAGGGGAGACATTAAATTTCTCATCAGGCACATTTTTTTGAAGTCTCAAAGGACAAAGTGACCTGCAGAAAGATATTGCAGAGATGGAACAGAAACTATGAACAGGAATAGGAAGGGAACAAATGGTTGTAAGGAATAGAAAGATAAGTACCCAAACCACAAAGACTCATCAGAGACCTTAACTAACAGAATACACCCAAACCATGTTTAGAATCTATGAACTAGGAAATCAACTTAAGGAATCTCCCCCACCCACCCACCCCAAAAAGAGAGAGAGAGAGAGAGAAATTATGAAGCATAAACAGTGAGAATAAATAGGAATTTGTCTTTGGAAGGAGAAAAGAATGAATTGAAAAGGAATGATCAAGGAAATAATAAGATAACATTTTTTTTCAGCTGAAGGAAAACATTTCATACTTTTTAAGGATCTAATAACTGTTGGGCAGGAATACTGATAAAAGGCATACTACAGGTAATCTGATGACGTTTACAAGGAACAAAAAAAAAAAAAATCCGACAAGAAATACTACAAGCTTCCAGACTGATCCACTATCCACCCTACTTCCTCCACCAAAAGCCCTCCCCTAGAGCAGCATCTCACCAGGCAAAAGATACCTGCTGGTGTCAGCCCTTTCATTTGCAATGAAATGCTGGGGGAATGACAGGGGAATGAGGGGACTTTACAGTCTGATGGTGACACAAGCATGGCTCTAAAAGAACACCTTTTCAGACTCAACGGACTCAGAATACACGTTTCAACTGTGGCCAGAGAGTCCCCTCCTTGGTACCCACATCCCCTCAGTTGCAAACTCCAGTTAAAAACCCTGGTAACAGGGATCCCTGGGTGGCGCAGCGGTTTGGCGCCTGCCTTTGGCCCAGGGCGCGATCCTGGGACCCGGGATCGAATCCCACGTCGGGCTCCTGGTGCATGGAGCCTGCTTCTCCCTCTGCCTGTGTCTCTGCCTCTCTCTTTCTCTCTCTCTGTGACTATCATAAATAAATAAAAATTAAAAAAAAAAAAAAAACCCTGGTAACAGGGCAGCCTGGGTGGCTCAGTGGTTTAGCGCTGCCTTCAGCTCAGGGCTTGATCCTGGAGACCAGGGATCGAGTCCCAGTCGGGCTCCCTGCATGGAGCCTGCTTCTCCCTCTGCCTGTGTCTCTGCCTGTGTGTGTGTGTGTGTGTGTGTGTGTGTGTCATGCATAAATAATAAATAAAAAAATATTTAAAAAAAATCAAGAAAAAGAAAAAAGAAAAACCCTGGTAACTGAACTTCCTAAAGAAGTGTGCCAGTCTTCCCCAGTGGAAGATTTGTATTCTGCACAGTCTCGCCCACACCGCACCCCTATTCTCTAGATCTCCAAGCACTGTCCTGTTAAAAATCTCCCTGAGATGACGGTCTTCTAGCAACTGTCCTCTCTTTCTTTTTCATTTGCCAAGTTTTTTGTTACTCTTATTCCTCTCCTCTCCATGTCCTGCCTTTCACTCCCCCGTGGCTGTCTGGCTTCTTTCACCAGTGCCCAGAACGAAGGCCATCCAGGGATGTGTGAGAAGCATCTACCAATCCTCACCTTACCGGCCTCACTGTTACACTCCGTACCGCTGCCCATCTTCTCCCTTGAAACTTGCCACTCTTTAGAAATCACAGAATGTGGAAGGAGCCTCGGTGTCCAACGAAAGATGAATGGATAAAGAAGATGTGGTTTATGTATACAATGGAATATTACTCAGCTATTAGAAATGACAGATATCCACCATTTGCTTCAACGTGGATGGAACTGGAGGGTATTATGCTGAGTGAAGTAAGTCAGTCGGAGAAGGACAAACATTATATGTTCTCATTCATTTGGGGAATATAAATAATAGTGAAAGGGAATATAAGGGAAGGGAGAAGAAATGTGTGGGAAATATCAGAAAGGGAGACAGAACGTAAAGACTGCTAACTCTGGGAAACGAACTAGGGGTGGTAGAAGGGGAGGAGGGCGGGGGGTGGGAGTGAATGGGTGACGGGCACTGGGGGTTATTCTGTATGTTAGCAAATTGAACACCAATAAAAAATAAATCAAAAAATAAAAATAAAAATAAAAAAATTAAAAAAAAAAGAAATCACAGAACGACATACGTTCGCTCTGGGGTCTTCAGAGCTGCTTGTTCTGTTTGTTGGGCGTGGTTTGTTTTTCTCCTTTTCTGCCTGATCTTACATGCTCCTGTTCTCCAGGCTTCCTTCCCACATTGCTCTTTTCAGAGAAACTGTGTCTGTCTTGCTCATTTGTTTCCAGAAATCAGAACGTCCTCATGTAAAAAGAGAGATATGCAAGAAGGATCCAGGGATATCTCAAAGAACCCAAGCAATGGAACCCATCCAGTTTCACGCAGGCCTAGAACCTCTTCCTTTTTGTCACTAGAGGTAAAACACTTATCCCTCCCTCCTTGTGTTTCCACTGTGTGTGGCAATAGAAACAATGAACATGACTAATTTCAACCGATACCTTCCCATCAAGTATGACTGGCCAAAGTAAAGGTCCTAGCCTAGCCACTAGCCAGCAGCTCTGTAATGCAGAGCTCTCATTTTTAAGATCTATGCCAGAAGCCCACAACTTGTCAAGGTATTTGGTCTGTATGCTCGGAGGAAGACTTCCACTGTGCCTTTCCAGATGAAGGACACATCAGTTCCACCACACACTCACAGTACACCTCTTGGTGTTAGGTCATAGACTAAGTGCTGGGGACATCAAATCAAATAGGATACTAGAGTGTACAGCCTACTGAAAAAGACAGACATCTAGTTGGAAATGTCAGTGAAATATGACAGGTGACCAATCCCCCCACCTTGGTTCTCAACTTCCTCCCTCAGTCCATAATTTCAGAAGCCTCAGGCTATTGTCCCTTTCTCTCCTAATTCTTCTCTCTTCTCTACCTGGCTCCTTCCCTTTGGCATTTAAACATGTGCAAGCCTCTCCAGTTGTTGTCATTGTTGTTTAAGATTTTATTTGAGAGAGAGAGAGAGTGCTAGGGGAAGGGCAGAGGGGCAGAGGGAGAGAAAGAATCTCCATCAGACTCCATACTGAGCACAAAGCCCAATGTAGGGCTTGCTCTCATGACCCTGAGATCACGATCTGAGCCAAAACCAAGAGTCAGATCCTTAACTGACTGAGCTACCCAGGTGTAGCAAGCTTCTCCACTTCTTAAAACTGATTTTTCCCTAATTCACTATGGCCCCCAGCAATGGTCCTTTCTTACGGGAGAGTAGAGTTCACTCACTGTCTCTTTCTCCTCTCTTCTTACTTTCCAGTGACCCCTCAAGCCACTCAATAGGTTTTACCCTCACCATTCCACCGGAGGTGTTCTTCCTAAGATCAGCAGTATCTTCCATATCATGAGATCCAAATGATATTTCCCAGCCATCCATTCACTGGACATCTCAGCTCTACTGGCACCCCGGACAGCGTTCTCCCTTCTGAAACGCTCTTTCCCTGTGGCTTCCATGAAAGCCTTCTTGACTCTTGGTCCACTTCATCTCCTAGCTCCTACAACATCAAGCCTGTCCCTCCGAGGGAACACAGGGCCTCACCCATATCCATAACAGTCTCACTTGAACTTCAAGAGGAGCCTCCTAATTGAGCCTCCTACTCTCCTCCTGCCAATCCACCTCCAACTTACTTAGCATGCTACAGCCAAAGAAGCTTTAAAAACACCAGATATAATCATGTCTCTTCCCTGCTTGCAGCTCCCAATGATTCCCCCTTCCTTGAGGATAAAGTCCAAAATCCTTAGCATGGCCTAGAATCAGCATCCTGGTCAGACGTGTGCCTCTGTCTCCTGCCTTACCTGCCATTGCTCTCCCCAGCCCTGTGTCCATTTTGGCCAGTGTGACATTCTTATAGTTTTCCTGATGTTCCGTGGACTTTCTCACTTCAGCTGTTCCCTCTGCTGGAATATCCTCCTTCCCCATCTTTGCCTGGCTAACTCCTACTCACTATTCAGATTTCACTTTAAATGCCACTTCCTCTAGAAATCTCTGATACCCAAAGGTTTGGTTAAATCCCAATATAAGCTTCAATAGCATGTAGGAGTCTGCATTTCTCCTTCTTAACATCCTGCACACCTGTTATTACTTATTTGGTGTCTGTCTTCAGCCCTAAGCATTAAGCTAAGTGAGAGCAGGGGGCCTGCCTGTCTTGTTCATTGCTGTAACTCCAACACCTAGCATGATGCTGGGTGAATGAACAAACAGTAAATGCACTAGATGTTATAAAACAGCTAAGAGGGACACCTAAGCAGTCATCAAAGGAAAATGAGGGTCAGGCCTTTTCCAAATCTATACTACTACAATTTCTATGGGAAATTTAGTGGAAACCTGAGGACAGATTTATAGAAAGAGCCAGATGTTTGTAAAAGGTGAGTATATTTACCCAGAAAACAGGGAGAACATAGCTTTTAAGAGAACCACTGTTATTCTAAAGATTTATAACATAAAATACAAGATTCAGGGTGTGACAGTAACCAGTAACTCTGGCCAGTAATATGGCTCATATTCTGAGGAAATATTTGTTATATTAAATTCTTGTTGCATATTTTCAGCTGAGTAAAGGCATGGCGGGATAGGTATAAATGACAGCTTCTGTGATGCGGTCTTCGAAATTAGCTCACCTCACAAATCAAGACCTAGGAATCAAGGCTTTCTACAAATGAAAATCTGACCTAGATAACAATCAAGGTTTTTAAAGTCATAGATGTTTAGGGCGGAGATGGACCTGATATTATGCAGCGCATCTCTACAACCTTCTTTTCCCACCCCTTCTCCACCCAGTGTACACAATACAGGAAGTGGAGATCCTAAGAGGTTAAGTCACTTCCCTAAGGTTCTATGTCTGGTTAGTGGCAACTGGTTGACAGAAAGCAGATTTCTACACCAGTAGAACATAATTCTTTCTGACTCTGCATTCCATACACTCTAATTCTATGGAATTTATAAGCCTTCCCCAAACCATGGCCTGAAAAATGGTTTTCTGGAAACTCTTACCTTTCTCCAGTCTCTAATCCTGATTCACCAAATAGTCACCCTGAATAAAACGAAGCCATTAGGTGCCGCTAACCCCAATAATACCTTCCCTTTACCACTCACACTGCTGAAAGCCTTAGGAGGTAATAAGAGTAGTGGCTGGAGAACTTTGAATAACATCTTGACATAATATTCTGTTCTGCAGCATTATGTAACATCGTCCCTTTTTGTCCATTGTGAGTTCTGGGAAAAATAATCTCCCTGATGTTACAGAATATTTGGGAAACTTTTGTGTTTTAAAACATTATTCAAGATGATCCAGCAATTCCACTACTAGGTATATGTCTGCAAGAATTTAAAGCATAGAGGGACTCAAACATATACTTGCATATCAGTATGCTGCTCTGGACATATTCACAATAGGCAAAAGGTAGAAATGACCCAAGTGTCCATCAACAGATGAGTTGATTATAAAATGTGGTGTCTATATACATCGTGGAATATTATTTGGCCATGAAAAGTGAATAAAATTCTGAGAAGTGTTATAACATGAATATAAGTGGAAAACAGTCCACTAAGTGCAATTGCTCTGACACAAAAGGACACACATATTGTGCCATTCCACTTAGGGGAGATACTTATAACAGGCAAATTGAGACAGAATGTAGAATAGCTTCCAGGGCTGGAGGAAGGAACAGGTAGTCCCTGCTTAATGGGTACATAGTTTATTTTTTTAAAAAAAGATTGTATTTTTATTTATTCACGAGAGACACAGAGAGAGGCAGAGACATAGGCAGAGACACAGGCAGAAGAAGCAGGCTCCCTGGGGATCCCTGGGTGGCGCAGCGGTTTGGCGCCTGCCTTTGGCCCAGGGTGCGATCCTGGAGGCCCGGGATCGAATCCCACATCGGGCTCCCGGTGCATGGAGCCTGCTTCTCCCTCTGCCTGTGTCTCTGCCTCTCTCTCTCTTTCTCTCTCTCTCTGTGACTATCATAAATAAATAAAAATTTTTTAAAAAAATAAAGTGATTCTGGGCTGGAAATGCTCTCAGATGCCTGAGAAAGTCAACACAAATCCTATCTGGAGGAACACAACTTCTACTCAATCTACCAGTAATTCCCATAGATAATGTTCTAAGGAACATGAAATAAATAAATAAATAAATAAATAAATAAATAAATAATCTTAAAAAAAAAAGGAAAGAAAAGAAATAGGGCTCTACAACACATTTTGGTCCATTTACATTTTTTGAAGTGTGTAAAAGATGCCTACTTATAATTACCTGGGTTTAAAATTAACATCAAATTTCTTAATGCTACAAAATTGCTACACTATTGCTAATAGCAATCCATAGTTGCTCACTAGCTGGTGAAGCCTGGGACAAATTGATTGCATCTGACTCCCCAGAGCATCTTAGAACCTAGTTCATCACAGTCACTCAAAACTGTTTAACAAATTAATCAGTCAGGCCAGCGGCTCCAAGGCTCCTTCTGGCTGCAGTTTTTTGATTCTAACTGGGAGAAAACTGTCATTTTTAATAAAATGGTCCTGACGATACCTACCTCAGAGAGCTGCTATGATGATAAATAAAGCTATCCAAATTCTAGGAACTATTTTGTTGTTGGTCTTCACTGGATAAAAATGACTCTTCTGCCAAGTTCAGAGTCACTGTGGATGTTTCGGAGAGCCTTTTAAAAATATGTATGAGAAAAAATATATATATATGTATGGAGGAGGATGGGAAAGAGGGGTGAAGGAGAGGGCAGGAGGAAGGGTCAAACATTAGAAATATTATTATAGATGAGGAAAATGAAGGAGCTGATGGCAAGAGTCAAACTTGAATGCCAGAAAAGCTTTATACTAGTTAAAAGCTTTAAGAATTTACTCCTCATGACCAGGAAACTAAATTATGGAGTGGCCTCCAGAGAAGTTCCATTCCAGGTCTGTCACCTCATTGTCATTTCCTGATCATAACTGATGGGAAACTAGACTATAGGCTTTTAAAACTTACTGGAACAGAGAGAGTGGAAAAACCCAGTTATTAGTTTCCTAGTGCTGCCAAAACTAGTTCTCACAAATTAGGTAGTAATTAAAGTAACAGAAATGTGTCCCCTCGTGGTTCTAGAAGCCAGGAGTCTGAAATCAAGGGTTGGTTCCTGCTGGAAGCTGTAGGGAGTGTCTACACCTTTCTCCTAGCTTCTGTGGATTTATCACCTTGGTCTCTAGCTGTCTTCACACCACCTACAATCTGTATTTCTCCTCTGTGTCTTTTCCTTTTCTTATAAAAGGCACTTGCCATTGGATTAGGGTCCACCTAGATAATTCAGGAGAACTGCTCTTAAGATGCTTAATATTATATCTATAGAGACCCTCTTCCCAAATTAGATGAGAGGTTCTGATAGACATGTCTTTGGGGGTTACGTGCAATAATCAACCCACCATAGCTTGTTTGCATGATTTTGGTTTTGGAAGAAAGCTGCTACAATAGAAATATAAGCTGAATGGAAGCAAAAGCTAAAAATAAAAAGTGTAAAGTTTCCCAGGCAGTTTCGAATCAACAGATGTAAGTTCCTTTTGGTATCCTCTTCAAAACTTTGTGGTTACCTTCTTAAAAATTGATCCAAGCTAGGAACATTCCTCAAATGGTGACCATGTACTTCACCACTAAAGCCTACCACCTTCCTAATTAATATGCACAGAATTTAATACAAACTTTCTCAATCATAATGTACTGACATATATAATTACTTGAGAGGGAAGAGCATAAATAAGCAGTCTAACAGAGTTTGAGGTACCATGTACTAAATTTAGATTGTTTCCAATAAGGTGATGGGCTAAATACCTGAATGAATTCTCTTGTTAAAAAAAAAAAAAAACTAAAAATCTGACAATCTTAAGAGAGTCAAGGAGCTGTCACAAAAGTAAGGAATTATCAAATCAGAGACTGAATACAAAAAAGGCTGTAGCCAGCCATTTCCCAAACAAGGAGGAAGGAGAGGGACCCTGATCTTTGCACTCATGGCCTCAGATAGCTCCAGAGACACAACCCAGAGAGAGCCTGCCAAGCTGGGGAGTCTAACAGGAGATCTTCCCCCAAAAGTGATCCCACTGGGTAAAACCATCACTTTGGGAATGAATGTAGGAATAAAATGGTTTTGCTCCTCAATCTCCCACTTCTACCATCGGAACCTCAGTTCCAGGAGATAGGCAAGAAAATTTAGCTCAAATTTTAGTGCTAAGTAAAAGAGAGAGAAAAACAGAATCTGGGCTCCAAGAGTTTTTCCAGCCTGAATTCACACTATCTGGGGAACTAGACAAACCTCTTGCTGAATATTTAGAGTAATCCTAGGCTCATAGCTCCCATAAACCTGGAAGAAGCAAATGCTGATCCTGTCTGGAGAGCTCCAGCTCTAACTTGGCTAATGATTTCTGCAGGCAAAGTTCCAGAGTATCTAGCAGCTCACAGTGCACAATTATTAAAGCAAGGACCAGCAAAAAAACAAACAAACAGACTTCATGAGAAGGTCCATCATGTTATAGTTAATGACTATAATTAACTATAACTAAAAAACTATAACAATGCTATAGTTAATTGACACATAGTCAATTCTATGTGTCTGAGACCTGAAATACACATGTGCTTGTTTATGTACTTATACATACGTAATGTATGTATGTATAAAGGAGTTAGCAGGCAAATTCTAACTAAGCAAGAGCACACTGACGTAGCCATATTAACAATAAAGAAAGCATGTTTTAAGCAACAAATTATTGCCAGAGAGTCATTTCATAAAGATAAAAGGAGCAATTCATCAGAACCCATAACTTTTTTAAGACTTTATTTTTATTTATTTGAGAGAGCATGCATGGGAAAGAGCCAGAGCCAGAGCACGAGGTGGGATGAAGGGGGAGAGGGAGGAGCAGGTAGACGAATTCTGGGCTCCATACGACACCCCGGGGATCATGAAATGAGCCCAAAACACACTCTTCACCAACTCAGCCACCCAGGCGCCCCAGAAACCAGCACAATCTTAAATCTGCATGTACTACTAATAACCTCAACGTATACCAGCGACACTGTAAGGAGTTACAGGTGAATTCCAAATCCCAGATTTCTGAGCACTCCTCTCCGCAACTCTGGAAGCAGCCGATGAGGTACTTGGCTCGGTCCGGGGGCGCGGGCACAGCAGGGCCCCAGCTAGCGAGGCCTCCCTCCCTCGCGTGCGAACCGGGGGGCGCCTGGAGGCGAGCGGCCCAGCCCCGGGGACGCAGGCGCGGCGGGAGGGAGGGAGGGAGGGAGGGAGGGAGGCCGCACACCGCGGGGCGCGAGGGACGGCGGAGTCACCGGCTCGGACGCAGCATCCACCGGGAGCCGCGCTGGGAATCGCCCGGAAACGGAGTCCCCTCCCCGGGGCCCGGCCGCCCGGCGGAGAACTCCGGCAAGACCCCCGACCCGCCCGTTCCCTCGGGGAAGGCTCCTTCCCGCCGCCTCACCCGCCGGAGCCGCCCTGGAGGCCTCTGCGCCCCGCCGCGCCCCGCCGCGCCCCGGCTGCGCTCCCGGCCCCCCGCCCCGCGGAGGAGGAGGGGGCGCGCCGCTCCGGGGGTCCCGCGGCCCCCGCCCGCCCCCAGGCCCGAGGCCCTGCTCCACGCCCCGGTCACCCCCAGGCCCGAGCCCCTGCTCCACGCCCCGTCCGCCCCCCGGCCCGAGCCCCTGCTCCACGCCCCGCCCGCCCCCGGCCCGGTCCCCTGCTCCACGCCCCGCCCACCCCCAGGCCCGAGCCCCTGCTCCACGCCCCGCTCGCCCCCGGCCCGGTCCCCTGCTCCACGCCCCGCCCGCCCCCGGCCCGGTCCCCTGCTCCACGCCCCGCCCGCCCCCAGGCCCGAGCCCCTGCTCCACGCCCCGCCCGCCCCCGGCCCGGTCCCCTGCTCCACGCCCCGCCCGCCCCCAGGCCCGAGCCCCTGCTCCACGCCCCGCCCGCCCCCAGGCCCGAGCCCCTGCTCCACGCCCCGCCCGCCCCCAGGCCCGAGCCCCTGCTCCACGCCCCGCCCGCCCCCAGGCCCGAGCCCCTGCTCCACGCCCCGCCCGCCCCCGGCCCGGTCCCCTGCTCCACGCCCCGCCCGCCCCCAGGCCCGAGCCCCTGCTCCACGCCCCGCCCGCCCCCGGCCCGGTCCCCTGCTCCACGCCCCGCCCGCCCCCGGCCCGGTCCCCTGCTCCACGCCCCGCCCGCCCCCAGGCCCGAGCCCCTGCTCCACGCCCCGCTCGCCCCCGGCCCGGTCCCCTGCTCCACGCCCCGCCCGCCCCCAGGCCCGAGCCCCTGCTCCACGCCCCGCTCGCCCCCGGCCCGGTCCCCTGCTCCACGCCCCGCCCGCCCCCGGCCCGGTCCCCTGCTCCACGCCCCGCCCGCCCCCAGGCCCGAGCCCCTGCTCCACGCCCCGGTCACCCCCAGGCCCGAGCCCCTGCTCCACGCCCCGTCCGCCCCCCGGCCCGAGCCCCTGCTCCACACCCCGCCCGCCCCCGGCCCGGTCCCCTGCTCCACGCCCCGGTCAACCCCAGGCCCGAGCCCCTGCTCCACGCCCCGGTCACCCCCAGGCCCGAGCCCCTGCTCCACGCCCCGTCCGCCCCCCGGCCCGAGCCCCTGCTCCACACCCCGCCCGCCCCCGGCCCGGTCCCCTGCTCCACGCCCCGGTCAACCCCAGGCCCGAGCCCCTGCTCCACGCCCCGGTCACCCCCGGCCCGAGCCTCTGCTCCACGCCCCGGCCACCCCCAGGCCCGAGCCCCTGCTCCACGCCCGGGTCGCTCCCCGGCCCCCGCCCGCCCCCAGGCCCGAGCCCCACCCCCTCCGCCGCGAGCCTGCACCTGCGACCCAGCCTTCGCCCGCGTCCCCCTCCTCTGCCTGCTCCGTGCGCTCGGCCCCACTGGGCCCCGGACAGGGGGCAGTACCTTCCCTCAGCCGCAGGGGCCTTAGAGATGTGGTGTCCCGCTTCCAGGCTGACTTGAGCCACGGTTGGAGAAATGGCAGCCCCCAAAGGTACAAATAAATGTTGGGACATGTCAAAACTAAAAAAAAAAAAAATGAGTACCGTAGAAGAGGGTTTGGAGACAATTAATCAAACGTGACCTGATGGATATTCTACACACACCCACACAAATGGCCAATGAGCGCATGAAAAAGTGCCCAACATTGTCATTAGACATCAGAGAACTATAACTTAAAGCCAAAAATGGGTAGGAAACAAAAGCATTAAGAATGACTAATGACTCATGTATTTCTATTTCTGGCTACGATGGGTTAACAGGCACCAAATTTATCTTCCTGTTTGGGAAAAAAAAAAAAAAGGATGTAGATAGATAATAGGTATCTTATATAACATACCACTCAACAACTGCAGATTATACATTGTTTTCCTGCACACATGTAAGAGCTACAATAACTGATCATACACAGGCTTCATCTCCATAAATGTCCAAGGAATAGTATCATATGGAGATACAAGATTGCACATATCATGATGTGACTAAGCTCAGAATAAAAAAACAAAGTGATAACCAGTAATATTCATGGTTGGAAATTAAGAGACATATATTGATATAATGTATTGGTCAAATATAAATAATAATAGATAGGAAATTATTTAGAACTATTACTAGTAAAAACATATCAAATGTGAGGGATTCATTTGAAACAGCACTTACAGGGAAACACTCACATTAGAAAAGAAGAAAGTTTGAAATTTAATGAGCTAAATATTGAGTCCAAGTACTTAGAAAAAGAACTGCAAAATACACACACACAAAAAGGAAATAATAAAGAGTGGGATTTTATAAAATGGAAAACATGCAATAGAGATCTATTCAAAATGATCTACTCAAAAGTTAGTTCTTTGAAAAGACCAAAATAAAATCAAAAAGGCTCTAGTGATATTACTAGTCAAGGAAAAAAGTAAGGAGAAAAGACACAAGTCATTATTATCGGGGACAAGACACTATACTATCGGTGCTGCAGACATTAAAAAGATATAATAATACTATAAAAATCTTTCTGCCAATACATTTAAATATGTCGATGAAATGGATAAAATCCTAGAAGAGTATCAAACCCAGAATATTCCATCAAAATTCAATTATATATCAATTAAAACTCTGCATAAATAGCAACACTAAAATATCAAGGGTAGGAAGACTTGGTTGTTAACATGTCAATTCTTCCCAAATTGATCTCTTGAGTCAATAGATTCGGTGGATTTCCAATCATAATCTCACTAAGATCTTTTTTGTAGAAACTGACAAGTTTATTTTAAGACTCATATGGAAATACAAAGGACCTAAATAGCTAAAACAATCTTGAAAAAAAAGTTGGAAGACGTATACTACCTGACTTTAAAACTTACTATAGAACTACAGAATGAAGACAGTGTGGTAAAAGCAAAGGATTGAAAAGTTAGATTGGGATCGAATAGAACCCATTTGAAATGATAAACCACAATGAGATATCGCTTCACACTTGTCAGAATGTCTAAAATGAAGAACTCAAGAAAAAACAGGTTTTGGAGAGGATATGGAGAAAATGGAACCCTTCTGCACTGTTGGTGGAAATGGAAACTGGTGCAGCCACTGTGGAAAACAGTACGGAGTTTCCTCAAAAAGTTAAAAATAGAACTACCCTATGAACTGGTAATCACGCTATTGGATATTTACCCAAAAAACACAAAAACACTAATTCAAAGGGATACATGCACTGTGATGTTATAGCAGCATTATCTATAATAGCGAAATTGTGGAAACAGCCCATGTCTCCATTAACTGATGAATAGATAAAGATGTGGTGTGTATGTATATATAAATGTGTATATATATATACACACATATATAATGCAATATTATTCAGCCATAAAAAAGGTAGGAAATCTTGCCATTTGCACTGACATGGATGGAGCTAGAGTGTCTTTACGCTAAGCAAAATAAGTCAGGCAAAGAAAGACAAATGCTAAATACCATATGATTTTACTCATATGTGGAATTTAAGAAACAAAACAAAACAAAAAGAACAAAGAAAAAAAAAGACAAACCAAAAAACAGACTCTTAACTCTAGAGAACAAACTGATGGAGGTGGGTGGGGACACAGGTGAAATATGGGGAGGGGCTTAAGAGGACACTTTTCATGATGAAAACTGAGTAATGTATGGAACAGATGAATCACTATGTTGTACTTCTGAAACTACATCTAATGCTGCCCCACATCAGCATTAGATGAGAGAAATGAAACACAACACCGTATGGTACCTATGCTAGAATTAAAATTTTTTAAATTAATAATAATAATTAATAACAAATAATGATAAATTAATAATAAAAATTGAAAATATTTTAAAGTAGAATGCAAAAACAAAAACACAATAGAAGTCCTTTGTTGTTTTTCAACAAATGGTGCTAGAACAACTGGACGTTCATATGGGGAAACAATTCGTCTTTATCCCTAGCTCACACCAGATACAAAAATTAACCTGAGATAAACTTAAACACAAAACTATAAAGTTTTTGGAGGAAACATGAAGGGTACTTTCATGATTTTGAGGTACACAAAGATTTTTTACAAATGATATGGAAAGCATTACCATGAAAAAGATATTAGCAAATTAGGCTTCATCAAAAACTTTTTAAACTTCTGCTTAACAAAAGACTTAAGAAAAATGAACAGGTGTGCCATAGACAGGAAGAAAATACTTGTAAAACACATATCTGATGAAAAACTCATGCCCATGATATAAAACACAAGAATTCCTACAACTCAAGAATAAAAAAATAAGCAACCCAATTTTTAAAGAGGCACAATTTTTAAAAAGGCACAAGTTTAAACAGACATTTCATCAGAAAAGACAAACAAATGGCCAATGAACACACGAAAAAGTGTCCCACACCAGCATTAGATGAGAGAAATGTAAATTAAAACCAAAAATAACTAGGAAACAAAAGCATCGAAAATGGCTCATATATTTCCATGTCTGGCCAAGATGGAGGAGAAGGGACCAATTTACCCTCGTGTTTGAAACAACCAAAAAATAAAGGGGGGGGGGAGATGGTGTTGGGGAACAAAACATATGAAAGAACAGTGCTCAAAATAAATCAGATAATAAAAAACAGTGATCTCTAAGAACAGGGAAACCAGTTAGGGGAGCAGAATGATTGCCCCAGGTTACTATTTGGAGAGTTTCCAGGTCTCAGAGTAGGGAAGAGACACCTTTCCAGAAGTCTCCCTGACTTGAGGATGCTGCTGAGGGAATGGAGAGCGTGAGGCTGTTTTGTCTCCTGAGAAAAGGGGACAAAACTGAAAAGGAACAAAGGTCTCTATTTGGGATCTCAGACTTGCAGTTTGAGGGGTACCTGGGTGGCTTAGTGGTTGAGCATCTGCCTTTGGCTCAAGTCGTGATCCTGGGGTCCTGGGATCGAATCCCACATCGGGCTCCCTGCAGGGAGCCTGCTTCTCCCTCTGTCTGTGTCCCTGCCTCTCTCTGTGTGTCTCTCATGAATAAACAAAAATTAAAAAAAAAAAAGAATTGCAATTGGGGTGGGGGGCACAGATTCTGGGATAACCAGGAAAGTGTGCCACTGGTGCGGGGAAAGCAAGGGGGTTTTTATAAGAAAGGAAGAGGTAATTATAGGGTTATGTAAAGAGAGGGAGGAAAAAAAAAACCCGTATTGGTGCTGAGCAGTTCAACTGGTTGTGATGACTAACTTATTGGTAGTAGTGTTATCAAAAGAAACTGTCCCTGCTATGTATTCACTAACTTTGCTGTCTCCTCTGATCCAAACACCAGTTGCTCTGTTGAAATGTCAGGAGCAACCACTTGTCACACAATTGCTATTTCTGGAGTTTGGGAGTTGGTTAGTTGGAAAGGAACATGGGGTCTTTCATGTCCAGAGGTTTTATGCAATCCCATAATCTCCCCTTTCAATCAAGATATTTTCTCAGGAAAACTTCACAGATCAGCATTGTTCCTTCATGGCTGGAGTTTAAAGTTCTGTTCTGAACCTCAGGTAAGAAGTGGGCTCCATACTTTATGAACCAGCCTTGGTTTTGAGAGGCAGTCAATCCAGTTTAACAGTTGCCTCATTTCCAAAGCAGGGCTCCCAAAGTTGGGCCTGGACTTTATAAGCTATCAGGTATTTAATAAGAGACATTTCAAGGAAAACACAGGTAAATGGTTGGAGCAAATGACCATCCCAGTGCTACCAGGGAGGGTTCTAGAAGCCAGGCCCCTACCCACCGCTAATGGACTGGGGGCAGCCAGTGGCAGTCTGATGTGTTTTCCTGCTCTGCCATTTGAATGTCTCTGGTGATCGTTTGTCTAATCATGGGCTGTTGTGGCAATTTCTCTGAAGTTTATCTCAAGTTGTCCAGCTTCATTTCCCCAGAGCTTCAGGGCAAAAGGGTAGTTTCCGTTCCCAATGACTCCAGGTGAGAAAAATGGGACAAAATGGGAAACCTTTCTTCAGAGAGTCACTGCCAGATACTCAAGGAAACCAGAAAGAATTCAGGAGCCAGCCATTTCATTAGAAAACTGCATACACTCAAAGACCATCAGAACTAGAAGCTAATGGTCACAAAAATGTGTTAGTGAAACAATGATTTTTCTCTAAAATTCCCCTAATTTCCATCAAGGATAGCTAACTTAAGACTAATTTGTTTGTAAAATAATTCCAGTTTTAACAAAATGTAGCCTACTTATTTACATAAGTGAGACAAGAATGTGGTTGACCATATAGACTCTTTAAAACCTGCTTTGCTGGAACTTTTCCTAAGGAATCTCTACGTTGAAATTTTTAAAAAAATATTTTATTTATTTATTCATAGAGACAGAGAGAGAGAGAGGCAGAGACACAGGCAGAGGGAGAAGCAGGCTCCATACAGAGAGCCCGACGTGGGACTCGATCCTGGGTCTCCAGGATCACACCCTGGGCTGATGGTGGCGCTAAACCGCTGAGCCACCGGGGCTGCCCTACGTTGAAATTTTAATAGCCTCTCAAAGCCGGAAACCAACCGAAATCCTTGCCATCAGACTCTAAAACCTATAGGTGTGGGTGAATTTTTACCAAATCTCTGTAAGTCATAGATACCTGAAGAGAAAATGTTTTCTTAAATCTGGAAGAACAAATATTAGGGAAACGGAATGTTTCAAACAAGAGTCATAAAAACTACAATCATCTTCCTCAATTCATTCAGTCCTGTGTTAATTAGTTCTTGTTCTGTTGGAACCAGATTTCCCACCAGTTCTAGAAGTTCTTACCCAGTTTCATTTTATAATATTAAGGGTATCAGAAACATGTATTTGTCAAAAGTCCTTTCCACAAATCTCCTTGAAGAAGAAACACATTTGCAAGAGCATCAGAGTAGAATAATAGCTGAAAATGATAAAAGACTTAAAAATGGCCATGGTTAGAGATCTGGTGAGAGTTCATCACAATGCAATTGACAAGGAAATCTGGTTATTTCTATGACACATGACATCTATAACTAGAGTTACAAGTGATAACATTATGCCAGGGCATATCAAAACTTTAGGAACTTTATACAATTTCTGAAATAGTTTTATTAATAGTTTTATTAATAGTTTTATTAATAACATATCAAAACTTTAGGAACTTCATACAATTTCTGAAATAGTTTTATTAATATATAATTAATATATTAATATTAATATATAATATTAATATATTAATATATAATTAATATATTAATATATATAAGAAAGTTTGTCATCACTTATCTGACAATGCTTCTCTTGTAACTGAACATACCAAATAAATGAGTCCAATTAGTTAAAAAGAGTTCATTTAGAATTTGAATTTGGGAACGTTTGCCAAAAATAGCAGAAGGTTTTAAAGCACATGACTGAATAGGATCAAAGATCATTACAAAACTGAATAATTATCTATTAAACTGAAGAGGCAATAAAAGAGTCTAAAGACAAATACAGACATAGTTGTTAGCAAAATTTAGCTCTTATTGAGAAGATTCCATTTTCCTGAGTTAGCAAAGAGCTGCTAAAGACAAAACATGGAGACTTTTTCTATACAGGTTACATGAAAGATAAAGAAAAACTTTGCCTATAATTCCTTACTGAGAATACACCAATAATCTGAGAAAACTTGATCACTTTAACAGAGAGAAAAACAAAATTTATCTTGCAGCAGTGTATTTTGAGATTAAAACTCATTCATTCCATGGGCGCCTGGGTGGCTCAGTCAGTTAAGCATCTCATGGTCCTGGGATCGAGGCCTGGGTCAGACTCCCTGCTCAGCGGAGAATCTGCTTCTCCCTCTGCCTCTGCCTGCTGCTCTCACAATCTCCCTGTTTCTGTCAAATAAATAAATAAAATCCTAAAAAAAAAAAACCTCATTCATTCCAATTTTAGCCCTGACCATACATAAAATTCCTTCCCCAAGATTCCTTTTTCACAGACTTTCTACAGCATTCTTTTTTACATTCAGATTTTGTCTATGTTTTTTCTTCCTTAACAACTAACCTCATGTCAGGACAAAACTAGCTTCTTTCCTCATCCATTTTCTCACCAAAAATACACATCTCATTCTCTTTGCATACAGACATGTTTCCCTTATTGTTTCTAATTGTTTCATTATATTTATTAGAATTTTAACCCATAGAAACCTTAATTTCTAATGAAAACTAAGAAATAAACAACTAAATTGTTATGCCAACTTTCTGTAGATGGCAAATTTATGAATACATTTAATAATTTTTAGAAACATATGCCTCAAAGAAACAAGAGCAAAAATGAACTATTGGGACTTCATCAAGATAAGAAGCTTTTGCACAGCAAAGGATACAGTCAACAAAACTAAAAGGCAACCTACAGAATAGAGAAGATATTTGCAAATGACCCATCAGATAAAAGGCTAGTTTCCAAGATCTATAAAGAATTTATTAAACTCAACACCAAAGAAACAAACAATCTAATCATGAAATGGGCAAAAGACATGAAGACAAATCTCACAGAGGAAGACATAGATATGGCCAACAAGCACATCAGAAAATGCTCTGCATCACTTGCCATCAGGGAAATACAAATCAAAACCACAATGAGATACCACCTCACACCAGTGAGAATGGGGAAAATTAACAAGGCAAGAAACCACCAATGTTGGAGAGGATGCGGAGAAAAGGGAACCCTCTTACACTGTTGGTGGGAATGTGAACTGGTGCAGCCACTCTGGAAAACTCTGTGGAGGTTCCTCAAAGAGTTAAAAATAGACCTGCCCTATGACCCAGCAATTGCACTGTTGGGGATTTACCCTAAAGATTCAGATGCAATGAAACGCCGGGACACCTGCACCCCGATGTTTCTAGCAGCAATGTCCACAATAGCCACACTGTGGAAGGAGCCTCGGGGTCCATCGAAAGATGAATGGATAAAGAAGATGTGGTGTATGTATACAATGGAATATTCCTCAGCCATTAGAAATGACAAATACCCACCATTTGCTTCGACGTGGATGGAACTGGAGGGTATTATGCTGAGTGAAATAAGTTAATCGGAGAAGGACAAACAGTGTATGTTCTCATTCATTTGGGGAATATAAATAATAGTGAAAGGGAATATAAGGGAAGGGAGAAGAAGTGTGTGGAAAATATCAGAAAGGGAGACAGAACATAAAGACTCCTAACTGTGGGAAATGAACTAGGGGTGGTGGAAGGGGAGGAGGGCGGGGGGTGGGGGTGAATGGGTGACGGGCACCAAGGGGGCACTTGAGGGGATGAGCACTGGGTGTTATTCTGCATGTTGGTAAATTGAATAACAATAAAAAATAAATTTATTATTAAAAAAAAAGAAAAAGAAACATATGCCTCCGGGATGCCTGGGTAGCTTAGTGGTTGAGCATCTGCCTTTGGCTCAGGTCATGATCCCGGGGTCCTGGGATCGAGTCCTGCATCAGGCTCCCCACAGGGAGCCTGCTTCTCCCTCTGCCTATGTCTCTCCCTCTCTCTGTGTCTCTCATGAATAAATAAAATCTTTAAAAAAAAATAAACATATGCCTCCTCAGAGCAAATTTCTCAGCATGGCTCAAAACATGTTTACTAACATACCCAAAACCTTTAGCTTCTCTCTAAGAGAAAGTCAAAAGTAGATGAGCCTATGGTTAATCATTAATGTTTTAATATTTTATCTTATTTGGAAATGATCTAGACTTGCTACCCACCATGTAATTTAACTTAGCAAAAACTAAGGTTTTAAGTTATTCCCCCCCCACAAAAAAGTTGGGGGACATAATTATTGAAAAGTTCATTTATAAATCTTTATCATATATTTAATTAATTCACTTGCTCTTAATAATTATGTTTAGACTAGTCATAAAAAGTTCATGAGACATTGAATTGCTAAGCATCATCTTAAGTTCTCTTTCTTGCTGACAAATTCTAGAACAGGTATAACATGAGTTTGAGTTTAACAAACCTGAGCAGAATAAAAATATTATATTTAATGCTGACAACTTTAAAAACACACTTGTTTTAATTAAACAATCTTCAATTGAGTTTTATTTTTTCTTTGCCTGCTTGCTTGCTTTTTTTTTTCTTTTCTTTTTTGAGGGCCCTTGCTACAGAAGACCTCCTTCCTACTAGAGAAGTGCTGTCACTAGATCCCATGGCTCTGTCCCCTGGATTCTGAACTTGGCTCCCAGCTAGTCTGCAACTGACCTTTCCCACCTACCTGATGGAGCCAGGGAGACCCAGGCTTCTGCTTCGCCCCAGCCACCTGCCGCAGCTGACCCTGCTCTGGGGAAAGCCCATGTTTGAGCTCTTTCACACTCACCCCAGGATGTCCTTAAAACCAGGCCAGACCTGGCCAGAGAATGACTGCCAACCACAGCTGTTCTTGGAAACCTTGATACACACATTAATCTCACATGTGACTATCTCATCTCCACTGGGGAGAGCAGAGACCCTGTCAGCACTCTTTCTATCCTCTCCTGCCCCAGCCCACACTTCCATCCCCACGTAACCCATGTGAACAAAGCATCATAGCATTTCTGTCATTCCTCCATGCCCACACAACCTTACAACCAGTGCCAACTCACATACATATTCATACGGTGGGGGTTTTAGTCAATCTCACAGAATCTCGTTTATACCCTTCCTTATGTTGCTCTGCTCAGTTGACCACTCATTAAAGCTAACTTGGAGAGCACTAATGCATCTTTTTACTAGCTGCCTAATATTCACTGGTATGAAAATACCATAACTTGTTTACCCATATTGTTAATCAGTATTTTTTTACAACTGCAAACAATACTTAACATCACTGAAGATGTACTTTTATGTACAATGTTTTCAATCTTTAAACAGATTTTACTTATTTATTTATTTATTTATTTATTTATTTATTTATTTGAGAAAGAACAGTGGTGGGGAGGGGCAGAGAGAAAAAGAGAAGCAGACCCCCTGTTCAGCAGGGAGCCCGATGCAAGGCTCCATCCCAGGACTCTGAGATCAGCATAATTAAAATATTCAGTAGCCACTAGGGTCATGATTTGAATAGGTTCCTCATTTTTGCTCAGTTGGTTAAGTCCACAAAGTCCATATATATTTGTATAAAAAAGTACAGACTACCTTTTATTTTAAAAAGAGCACCTCAAGGAAAATATGCAGGTCTTCACTTCCTATTTCAGGTGATCCTACTTGAGCATTTCAACCTAAGACAATTGCCCAATAGAGACAATCATTGGAAGGCAGGTCTGAGCTGAGAGCTGATGTGTGTGTCCAGCAGGACTGAAAGGAATGGAGCCCCAGCGCACCCCTGTTGGGGAAGTGTGTTGATAGTGCAGGGTCAGGTGGGGGTGGCAGGTTTGTTGAGAGATAGGAGGCCCCTTCTTAGTGGATGGGGAAGCACATGGATGGACCATGCCTGTGGGGGCTGTAGCTTGGTCTCTGATAGTTTGGAGTCTTTCAAAGTGAAGGGTAGGACCTGAAGCATAGGCCCTGGTAGGAAGCTGGGTAAGATGATAGAGGTGTATTTGCTGGTGGTGGGGGCAGGGAATGGATGGGTGTAAATAAAACACCCCTGTTTCTTCTTCCTCTGTTTCCCCCTGATGTCCACATCTAACTTTCCATTGACATTGGCTCACGCCAGACCAACCTGCTCTTTGAGCAGCTCCTTGCTTATATATCTCCTGTTCCTCTTTCCCATCAGGAGCCTCTTTCTCCAGAAGCCTTTTCCTGGACATAATGGAGAAAAGACAATGAGGATTTTTGCTTGCTCATGGGGGAAAACCCAACTCTGGTTGCCTCCAGAACAAGAGAGTTATGAGGAAACCTATAGCTCTGAAAACCAGTAGGCATGTTTTGAGAACCAGTCATGGAAATTGGCAAGACCCACAGTAGCTCTAGGGATGAGATCAGCAGGAGCTAAAGGATGGCATTCCCAGAAGGAATGGTCCTGTCTAGGATGTTGTCCTTTGTGAACAAATGGATCAGCCATTTGTCAGAATCTCCAAAGAGACCTTGCTCTGTCAAGGTCCTGGAGGAAGGGGCTTCTCGAATGAAAGGCAATCCACTGGATTTCCATTCCCACTGAGACCACACATGTTTGAAGAGTGGCAGTGCTGTCACGAAGAGGGAATGAATGCTGGTCAGCCAAGAAAGGGGTTGGTTTTTGTTTTGGTTTTTTGGCTTTTTTATTCAAAGACATCACTTATTATTATTATTATTTCTCTGAGAAATGAATACCTGAACATGAAAACACAGTGCTAAGAAGTATCATAACCACACTATGTACTGCTTTAATCTTATGTCAATAGGTTTGTTATTTATAGTCAGTGTTTCTAGTTCGGACAGCAAAGCTGTAAGTTCCACATGATGGTTTTATCTGTAACTGATGCTCAGAGAGGTCAGAGTGTTAACTATAGGTGGGATCTGAATCTAGGTCGACTGACTTCAAACAAACCACTGTCCCATGCAGCCTCTCATCTCTCCCCACAATTGGATTAATTTCTCTCTCCTTTAAAACCTAATATCACTTTTGATACCACTTTATCCCATTTTACAATATTGATGTGGGCATGTTTCCTTCTCACTCGTTATTATGTTCATGCCAGTTACTTAGTGATCCAAATTTTGTGATGTCTTTCTTGAATTTTTAAAGTCAATGCTTCCTGTTTGTTAAAAAAAACTTTTGAGTTAAAATCTTGTGTCTTGGTGTGTTTGTTTTTTCCTTCTGAGTCAGTGACTTTAACAACAAAAAGGTCCTCACCCCTGACTAAGGCCAGGAGGAAAACCTCCTTTATTAAAATCAGCCAGCCCTGATCAGGGGCCCTTTTCCCACCCCCATGTTCTTTCACAACTTCCTCCAACCCTATCAGAGATAACCAGTCATCAAAGCCTAGCTGTTTTTTCAACTTACCACCATAATATACACAAAATGCAAAATAAAAAATTGTATAAACCCTGTGCAATGCTAGAAAGAACGATATAGTCAACTTCCATGACCCAATCTCAACAACTCTTCTCTTTCCCTACTCACACCCTCACATACCCTCTTTCTCATACTCATACCCCCCCACACTCTTGCATACCCTCACACAACCCTCTCGCACACTCACATCCCCTCACACTCACTCACACTTTCCACACACACTCACACATAGCCACACACCTTCACACACACCTTTCAGTCATATATACTCACATCCCCCACACACTCTCATACCTATACATACACTCACATGCACACACCCACTCACCCACATACTCATGTACTCACACACTCCCTCACACATGCATATAAAGTCTTGCACACCCTCACACACACCCACACACTCAAACTCACACACACTGTCCTCCCCAGTGGGATGATTCATGATTCATGACATCATGATTTCATCTTCTCATATTTCAATATATTCCTCTAAAATCCAAGGATTCTAATAAATATAACACCATTACCAAATCTAATACATTTATTAAAAATTCTTTAATATTATCAAATATTCATCCAATAGCCAAATTCTCCTTGTTGGCCTAAAGTATATTCTGGACCAAATCAAGATCCAAACCTGGTTCATACATTACAGCCAATTTTTAAAAATATTTTATTTATTTATTTGAGAGAGAGAAAGCGAGCATGCACAAATGGGGAGGAGGGGCTGAGGGAGAGGGAGAAGCAGATGTTCCACTCAGCGGGGAGCCCAATGCAGTGCTCAATCCCAGGACCCCAAGATCATGACCTGAACGAAAGGTAGATGCTTAATCCACTGAACCACCCAGGTGCCCCACCATACAGTCAAATGTTTAAGGAGACACCTATAACTGCCCAAAATAAAGAGATGGCTCCATATGTAATGACATGGAAATAACAAGTGCCAAGATATATTGGTGAATGAACATGAACAATATGTGTAATGTGACCCATTTTTGCCTAAACTTATATGTTTACTTTATATGTATTTCTATATACACATAAAGAAATCTGAAAGAGGGTTCTTGGATTGAGCCCTACATTGGGCTCCCTGCTCAGTGGGGAGTCTGCTTCTCCCTCTCTCTCTCTGGTCCTCCCCCTGCTCATGCTCTCTCTCTCTCTCACTCTCTCTCAAATAAGTAAAATCTTAAAAAGGAAATCTGAAAGAATAAACCATTTGGCACATGCCCAAATTAGAGATTCCCAGAAGACAATCAGGTGTTCAGCAAAAGCATACTGTTTGCACAAATGGTTTCTGCACAGTGAGCCCTTCTTATCACTTAAACATGGGCACCCTCCCAAAATTTAAGTTCCCAGTTGCTAGCCCAGGGCCAACCTCATAGGCAGGCCTGTCAGAGGACACCATCCACTCCCAACATGTTAACTCTTTCCAGCATAGCCAGCAACAATTAGAAGGAGTCAAGTGTACAATAAAAACCAAATTATAGGAGCAGCCTCCAGTCTGTTTTCATGGTGAAAATGGTGAAGCCAGTCAACTACATGTCTTTTTAGGAAATCACATTTTCCCTCTAGAGACCTGGGGATGTAGTGTGGAGCCCCATGTCACACTTCAGGTCAGACAGTCATTTGACAGCCCCCTTTTATGGACAAAGGCACTGCACTCCTCATCCTTTCTTCACTGTTCACAGCATCTTCCAAGAAAATTTAGAGCCAACACAAAACAATCCATACAAAGAGTTTTCCCTGTCACTATAGTGGTTCCTACTCAATTGCCTTCTGTAAGTAAGAGTTTTGATGCACTGGTCTAAGGTCTTTAAAATGAAGATTTGACTTTGAGCTTCTTGTCACTCCCACAGTCTCTTTCTTGATAGTCCTTTCCAAATCAGATGACTTGTACAAAGAAAGAACACAGCCAAGTGCTTGACCAGTCAGAAGGTAATGTCCATCCCAGCCTAGTCAGCCATACTTGAGTAAGTAGCCTTACTAGCCTTATTTTTGGGGTGATAACATTTGCCCTTTCTTTTAATGGAAAACATTGTTCTTTATACATCCAAGAATCCATACTCAAGATATCTCAGACAGTGTTAATTTAGGACATGCTACCTGATGTGTGTCATATGTTCAGATTCAGAGTTCAGCAATTTGAGGATTGTCCAAAGCACTAGACCATTTTGTCTGGTCCGTGTGGAGTTCTTTCATTGTTTGCAATTCAATCTCTACTGAAAAATAATGGAAGTGGAGAGCTTGGAGATTGTTTCCTGCACTTACAAAATCTGAATAAAAATTGTAAAACTCAGCTCAGTTCTGGGAACTACTTACATGTTTTACTTATAAACCTGAAGGCTTACACAGCCACACCAGCCATACCAGCTTGTTATAGCCACGGGTCAGATTTCTGCTGCTTTGGGTTTGGAAGTCATTGAAGTTACACATCCATAAGCATATCCCTATGGAGTGAAAGAATGCTGAATAACATATAAAATCTGCATACAAATAAATGATACATTTGGGGGCTTTCTGTGCTTTTATGATTTCCTCTGAGAAGAAATTTTAGCAAATATGGTGGGCCATGTTCTTTTTCTCTGTTTTAAAACTTGTTTCAAATTTCAGTGTGTTATATGGTATGTTGGTAAATTGAATTTAAATAAAAATTTAAAAACTTTAAAAAATTTTCAGGGTTTGGATCAAATAATCAACAAAGACATTCAATTACCCAAAATGGGCATGTAATTTCTACCTAGGAGTCACTGTGAATTAGCATATCAAAAATCTTCCTTTAAAACTTAGAGGATTTTATCTACTGTTTTCTTGATTAATTTTGTGATCAATTGTCTACTACCTTAGGATATCTCTTTATTTATTTACTAATAGTTCACATCTGCTTTGTTATTTAACTCTTCAGGCTTTCATCTGCTCTCTCAAAGCTCCATAAGAACAATAACTATATTTTTGTTCAACTCTGCCTCAAGCCAAGTGTGAGAAAAGTCCCTGGTATCTACTAATCTTTTACTGAATGGATGAACAGATGAGTGAAAGAATAGGTTGTCAGCTCCTGAAGTATGTGAGCTAGCTATTCCAGTATCTTTACTAGGTAAATATTTGTTTTCCTGAAGGAGAATCTGAATACTTATGCAAAAATCATGGAAAGGTGGCTATGCCGTGGTGCTTCTCCACAATCAAAAATTCACAAGCCATTCATCTCTTAGAGTTACATGCCCAACTATTTACGAATGAAAAGATTTCATGTTTGGGATTTGCTTCAAAATAATTGGTGAGGAGGGACACTTGGGTGGCTGGGTGGTTGAGCGTTTGCCTTCTGCTCAGGTTGGTGATCCCAGTGTCTTAGGACCAAATCCCACATCAGGTTCCTGCTTCTCCCTCTGCTTATGTCTCTGCCTCTCTCTGTGTGTCTCTCATGAACAAATAAATAAAATATTTTTTAAAAATTGGCGGGGATGGGGAGACAGAGGAATAAGTATAAGCACAGCTAAAACAAGATTAACCATAAGGTTGATCGAGTTGAAGCTTACTGTATGTTTGAAAGTTTTTACAGTGAATTTCACAAGCGATATGGTGGTCTAACCCACTTATGGTTGTTTCCACACCTATTTTAGAATGTTGTTCTCTCTGGGAAAATGAGGTACTACGAATACCTAACATAGCAAACGTCTCTGGTGACTTTTTAAACCCTTTATATGTGAGGAATTCACCACTGTCTGAGTCCCTGCCTTCCCAACACAGAAGCCTGAAAGTCACATTCCATTAGTGTGGCTGGGGTACAGACACTGGAGATGGACCCTGTCCACTGGAAGTACTCGGGCCAATCATCAATTCAGAAGGGTCCTAAGAATAGGAGGTGCTGGTAAGAACTGTTTGTGGAGAGGGAGCTGGGGCAGCTCTGGCCAGCCTGGCGGGGGCAGCTCTGGCCAGCCTGGCGGTTACATCCCTGGTCCAGGCCTCTGTCCCGGCACTGACGCGATCAGTATCGTACCTTGGCGCTTGTCCTGAGTCCTTAACCTTTAATATTCTTAACCTCCAATGTCCTTTAACACATGTCTTTATTACTTGCACTAACTGAAGTAGGTTTGCTGTTTTGTTTTGTATTTGCAACTAAATTCCTTGACATCTACCTCCTGCTAGGTATTCTACATGTAGTACCTCACCAAATCTGGAAACAATAACCCACTAAGGTTTGAAGAGGGCAGGAGTGATGTAATGAAAAACCTGGTTGGCCATGCCTGGGAGCTTGAAATTTATTTTGTATGCAAAGGGGAGCCTCTATATATTATATCTGGGAAGGAAGTGAGGGGGTTACAGAGACAATAGGAGGAAAGCCTGAATTATCTCAGGACTTTCTCCACCAACATAGAGGCAACAAAAGGCAACAGCACAGTGTCCAGAACAAGGACTCTAGAATGCCTCCGCCAAGCAAAGGCCTCCTCACTTTGGCCAGCAGGGGGCGTACCCAGGTACCATCCGTGCTCCTCACCCTTGATGTAATAAGCACTGGGTGTTATATGCAACTGATGAATCACGGATTCCTACCTCTGGAACTAATAGAGAATATGTTAATTAAATAGAATTTAAATTTTAAAAATATTAAAAATAACCTGTAAAAAAAAAAGAAGCCAAAAGTTGACGCTCCCCTTTCCATCATAGAAATAGATGTGCTGACCACTAAAGAAAGTCACTCCAACTACCTATGCTAATTGATTTTGCACTTCATTTTAAGCATAAATGAGCCCCTGTCATAGGCAGAATAATGGCCCCCACAGACACTTACATTCTAATCTCCAGAAACTATTAATAAATTAGATTAGGTGGCAAAGGAGAATCAATTTGCAGATGAAATTAAGGTTGCTAATCGGCTGACCTTAAGATAGGGAGATTCTCCAGGATTCTCCTAGTGGGCACAGCGGAATCATGAAGTTCATGAAACAGGAAGAGCTCAGATTCCAGGCCAGAGGCACTCTGCCTGCTGTTGCTGTTTGAGGAAAGAGGAAGATGCCACCAGCCAAGAAATGTGGGCAACCCCTAGAAGCTAGAAGAAGCAAGGGAACAGACCATCCTCTGGAGCCTCTACAAAGGAAAACAGCCCTGCTGACACCTTGATCTTATTCCAATGAGACCCATGTTGGACTTCTAACCTACTAATAAGATACTAATTTCTGTTGTTCTAAGTTTGTGGCAATGTGTTACAGCAACCATAGAAAGTTAATACTGCCCCCAGGGATGAAAACCATAAGTGCAGTAGAGTTACCATCATACATGCACAAATGATCGCTTAAAGAATAAGATGAGGGTTCTGCTGTGGGAATGGATGGATAGATATTAAAGAAGTGTGTGATTGACTATTTATTTCCATTTCCTGAGAAATATACTACAGGTCAACAAGTGCATTGTAACAGACACAAAACCCAGTTGAGAAAAGTTCCAGCATGGATACTTGGCAAGTTATGGGGACCATAAGCCCCTCTGAGGCACTGATTCTCCATGAATAAAGTGAGGTTAGTGTCTGGTTAATGCAGTGCTGATAGAATTAAATGAAGCAGTATACATGTCCATACAGTAAGAGCTACACAAACAAGTTATTTTTTTCTAAAGATTTTTATTTATTTACTTGAGGGAAAGTGAGAGAGAGGATGAGCTGGGGGAGGGGCAGAAGAAATGGGAGACACAGACTCCACGCTGAGCAGGGAGCCTGACACAGGGCCCAGGGCTTGATCCCAGGACCCTGAGATCATGACTGGAGCTGAAGGCAGATGCTTAACTGACTAAGCTACCCAGGCACCCCAAGACAAGTTATTTTTAAATTATTACTGCTCAACTGTGGCTAAACCGACAGGTGGGGGGACCAACTAAGCAATCCTAGACATTCTGTTATTTGGAGACCATCTTAAGGACAGCATCACATTTGACACTGCACACTTGGTAAAAATTATTGAGAGGTAGACAGTAGGATGTTGAAGAACACAGGCTGTAAATGAATACAGATCTGAATTCTGCCCCTGTGTGCTGCTAGGTGAATTACTTAAACTCTTCATTTATAAAATGTGAATAACAGAATTGTGAGAACGAAAATGTGATTAAGTCAATAAAGCACTTGGCATGAAACCTAGTACATATCAGGTGCTTGACTTAATGGTAGCTTTCATCATTAACTATGAGTGCTTATTCACACAGGGCATCGGCCACTTCTGAACACTTAAATAATTTTTACCCATATTATTTCATTTGATTAGCAAAGCCTCTCTCGGAAAGAAGCCTGGCTAGTTTTTATCCATTTCTCAAATACGAATAATAATGCACAGAAAAGAAACATGCCTTGCTCTAGTGAATGAACCCAAGGATTAACTTCACCTGAGAAAATTTAGGCAGACCACAATAGCTAGAATAGACCCAGAATAATTTCCTTTTGCTCACACCACTAATATTAGACAGCTAGCAGTGAATGGATAATAAGGATCTTAAAATCTCTCATCCTTAAATGCCATTCAGTACGAAGACAGTAGCGTCCTAGAGAAGAATTTAGGAAGTGGAAATTTTCTGTCATAGCCCATCCAAAGGAGAGAGGTCAAATGAGGCAACAATCCCTTGCCACGTGTGTTTGGTGAGACTTTAGAGGACACATCTTGTGGATAAAATCTACAAGATGTGTTGGAGCCCTCAGAAAATAAACATCTGTGTGTGTTCTTCATTATCCAAAGGCAAAGCAGAGGAAAAAAATAAATGTTATGTGTAATCAACTTGTAATAAGACATTTGGAATGTGGCTCAGTGGCTCCTTCCATTGCCTCGCGGCAAATTTTCAGTGAGTTGTTTGGCTTTTCATCAGCTAAAAATAATAAAAGTCAAGTAATGAGTAAAGTTTTGCAAGAAAAGAAATGAACTACATTGGAAAGATACCTTTTGGGCAGCCCCCGTGGCGCAGCTCTTTGGCGCTGCCTGCAGCCTGGGGTGTGATCCTGGAGACCCGGGATTGAGTCCCACATCAGGCTCCCTGTATGGAGCCTGCTTCTCCCTCTGCCTGTGTCTCTGCCTCTCTCTCTCTCTCTCTCTCTCTCTGTCTATGAATAAATAAATAAAATCTTAAAAAAAAAAAGGAAAGACACTTTTTTTCCCCAAATGTTTTATCACCAGTTTGGACAAATGGAGCAGAACATAGTAGATGTCAGCCAAGTATGGGCATCATATGAGCATGGCAATGATGACCTTCTCCTTCTCCTCCTTCTCCTCTTCTTTTCTCTGGGCTCCTCTTCCTCTCTCCCTTTTCTTCTTGTCTTCCTTTTCTTTTTCTTGTCTTCCTCTCTCCTTTCCTCTCCTCTTTTTTTTTTTTTAAGATTTTATTTATTTGACAGAAGGAGAGAGAGAGAGAGCACAAGCAAGGGCAGAGGGAAAAGTAGGCTCCCCACTGAGCAGGAAGCCCAATGTGGGTCTCTATCCCAGGACCCAAAGATCATGACCTGAGCTGAAGGCAGATGCTTAATCACTTGAGCCACCCAGGTGCCCCTGAAATAAAATTTTAAAATTCCATTGTCAATAGCATCAAAAAATGAAATGCGTGGGAATAAATCTAACAAAAGATATGCAAGACCTCTACACCAAACCCCCCCAAAATATTGCTGACAGAAATTGAAGGAGACCCCAGTAAATGGAGAAATATAGCTGTTCATATAATGGAAGACTTGATATTATTAAGGTATCAATTCTCCCCCAGTTGGGATCCAGTGCAATCCCAATCATAATCCTGCCAGGCTCTTTAACAAAAATTCACAAGTTGATTCCAAAGTATACATATAAATGAAAAGCACCTAAAATAGCCAAATAATTACTGAAAAAAGAACAAAGCTGGAGGGCTGGTTTCCATAATTTACTGTAAAGTATCATCAAAACAACACGGTGCTAGCAAAGAATGCACAAATTGATTAAGCAGAGCTTAGAAGTAAGCCCATACTTACAGTGGTAAACTAATTTCCAACAACAAAATTTCCAAAGCAACAATAGGAAAAGTCTTTCCAATAAATGTGCTGGAACAACTGAACATCCATATGGGGGGGGGGGAGAGAAACATTGATCTTTACCCCGTATTTGCACGAAAGTTAGTATGAAGCAGACCACAGGTCTAAGCACAAAGGATAAAGGGAAGAGCAAGAGTCCTTGACGCACCTGGCCCCACAAACCTACCTAGGTAACTTTCAAAACATCCTGAACACCTATGAATTCAACCTGAGATTTAAAGAACAGCCGGAATGCTAGAGAGAAAAGTTTTCACTTCTAACAAGGTAAGAAGATGGGGGGGGAGGGGGGAATCCAGTGGGGGAGGGGCACCGCGAGGAGCGGGGCTAAAGCTGAGCCGCAGGAGCCTCCGGGGCTAGAACGCCCAGCCCTGGAGAAGCGGGAACTCTAAAATCCGCGCTGGAGTTTTCCTGGTCGGAAAAGTGATTGGCAGGAAATCGGGCAGAGTGGCAGGAGGGGCAGTGAAGCCTCCAGATTCCCAGTCACTGGAAGAGGGGGGCGCCCAAGCGGACGACGCCCAGGATCCCGGGCGGGCGGAGGCAGGGAGCGCCCCCAGCTGCGGAGCGTCTAGGCCGGGCCGACTGCGAGGCTGCGGCTCAGTGGCGCGGCGCTGACTCCAGAGCTGGAGAGCCGGCTGCCGCCCTCGTCTCTCCTCTTGGTCTCACCGCGGGCCGCCAGGCAACCATGGCTAGAGATGTGGTCTCTGCATACTATGGACTATTCCTCAGCCATCGGAAAGGACGAATACCCATTTGCTTCGAGTGGATGGAACTGGAAGGTATTATGCCCAGTGAAGTAAGCCAATCGGAGAAGGGCGATCATCATGTGGTTTCACTCATACGGGGAATATAAGAAACAGTGAAAGGGATTATAAGGGAAAGGAGAGAAAATGAAAATGAGTGGGAAAAATTAGAGAGGGAGACAGAGCATTCTCGAGAGACTCCTAACTCTGGGAAACGAACATAGGGTAGTGGAAGGGGAGGGGAGGGCTGGGGTGACTGGGTGACGGGCACCGAGGGAGGGCACTTGCCGGGGTGAGCACTGGGTGTTATACTATGTGTTGGCAAATTGAACTCCAATTTTATTTTTTTTAGTTTTTTTATTTTTATTTATGATAGTCACAGAGAGAGAGAGAGAGAGAGGCAGAGACACAGGCAGAGGGAGAAGCAGGCTCCATGCACCAGGAGCCTGACGTGGGATTCGATCCGGGGTCTCCAGGATCGCGCCCTGGGCCAAAGGCCGGCGCTAAACAGCTGCGCCGCACCAGGGATCCCTGAACTCCAATTTTAAAAAAGCATAGGATAGCCGGGTTGGCTCAGCGGTTTAGCCCCGCCTTCAGCCCAGGGCGTGATCTTGGAGACCCTGGATCGAGTCCCACATCTGGCTCCCCGCATGGAGCCTTGCTTTTCCCTCTGCTGATGTCTCTGCCTCTCTCTGTGTGTCTCTCATGAATAAATAAATAAAATCTTAAAAAAAAAAAAAGCTTAAAGGATAAAACTCAAAAGCTCATGAAATAAAACAGAACAGTACATTTGTTGCCTTGGGAATAGGCAAAGGTTTCTTGGAAATGACAAAACCATAACTATAAAGGAAAAATTGATAAATTAGACCTTGCCAAAATTTAAAACTGTGTTCATCAAAAGACAGGATTAAAAAATTAATAGACAACCCAGACCAAGAGAAGATATTTTCAAAACTAATATTTTATGTAAGACTGATAATTAGAATAGACAAGGAATTCCTACAATTCAGTTAAAAGAGACGTCAAAAGAAAGGCCCATAATTGGGATGCCAGGGTGGCTCAGTGGTTAAGCATCTGCCTTCGGCTCAGGTCATGGTCCTGGAGTCCTGGGATTGAGTCCCACATTGGGCTCCCTGCATAGAGTCTGGTGCTTCCTCTGCCTGTGTGTCTGTCACTCTCTCTCTCTGTGTCTCTCATGGATAAATAAATAAAATAGAAAAGAAAAGAAAAGAGAAAGGCCCATAATTAATGGGTAAAATATTTGAACATGTTTTACAAAGGAAGATTTATCAATGGCAAATAAACACAGGAAAAGACATTCAATATCATTAATCATCAGGGATTAATGATCACAGTTTCACAGAAACACAAATTAAAATCACAATAAGATACCACTACAGCCCATCAGAATGGTTACATTTCAAGGCTATAACACCAAACGCTGGCAAAGATGTGGATCAACCACAGTTCTCATATATTACTGGTGGAAGTAAAATTGATTGCCTCTTTCTAGAAGGTCTGGCACTTTCTTATAACCCTAAACAAATGCCCACATTGTAAACCAGCAATTCTACTCTTAGATATTTATCCGAAAGCATGAAAGCACTTATCCACAGAAAAGAACATGCAAAATTGCTCATAGTATCTTTATTCATGATAGCCTCAAACAGCAAATAGCTCAGGTGGCCATCCATAGGAGAATAGTTCAACAGTTCACACTCACACAATAGAATACCACTTAGCAACAAAAAAGAAGTTCTAATGCATGTAACAATGTGGGTGAGTCCCAAGATTCCCTTTAAGTGAAAGAAATCTTCCACAGAAGACTACATATCATCATTAATCATCAGGGAAATGCAAATCAAAACCACTATGAGATAGATACCACTTCACACCATTAGGGTGGCTACCAACGCACCCCACCCTGCCAAAAAAAAAAAAAACCCAAAAATAACAATTGCTGGGGAAATGTGGAGAAATGGCAACCATTGTGTATCGCTGCTGGAAGTATAAAATGGCTTGACTGATGTGGAAGATAGTATGGGTGGTTCCTCAAAAACATGGAATTACCATATGACCTAGCAATTCTGCTCCTAGGTATATACCCAAAAGAACTGAAAGTAGAGACCCAAACAGCTATTTATACACCAATGTTCACAGCAGCATTATTCACAATAGCCAAAATGTAGAAACAATCCAAATACCCATCAAGGAATCAAAGGATAAACAAAATGGGGTATATCCATATGATGGAATATGACACAACCTTTTAAAAGATATAGAATTCTGATACATGCTGAACCTTGAATTCTGAACATGGATGATCTTGAAAACTTTATGCAAAGTGAGATAGGCCAGACATGAGAAGACAAGCATTGTATGGCTCCCCTTATAAGGGGTTTCTTCTAGAAGGGCAAGTTCATAGAGAAAGAAAGTAGAACAGTGATTACCAGGGACTGAAGAGAGGTGAGATTGGGGTGTTAGTGTTTAATGGACACAGAGTTTCAGTTTGGGACGATGGAAAATTCTGTCGATGATTAGTAGTGATGGTGACACAACAGTGTGAATTTAGTCAATGTCATTGAATCATACACTCAGTATTTTACCACATTTTTTTAAAAACAGGAATGGGACCTGAGACATTACCAAATTAACTACCCCCCTACATCATCGGCATGTGATCTTTTTCTATTTTTATTTCACCCTATTAAGGCTACTTACCAGTACAGCATGTGGCTTCTAGTGGATTCTAATGCTCTTTTGGAGGAAAAGTAATATGCCTAAGAGGACAAATAAAACATGACTTACCAGGAATACAAAAAATCCCTTTGCATGCACATTTGTCATGCTGAAAATCTGAACACTGTGAAGGGGAATAATGAAGTTGTTGTTAGATCCGACTGAGCATCCAGGGTGGTACTCAGTGTTGTTTCAGAGGATTCCTTTCCTTGCCCAAGGTCCACATTCTCTTCGTCAGGAAGACATATAACTAGAGATGCCTTTGAATTAGAAAACAACACTCTATAAACATGGGTTCTTACCATGTGCTTCACGCCCAGTCATTTCCAACCTTTGGAAAAGTTAAGGCTACCATTTATTTTTAATAGCTATGTGGTATCTCATTTCATTGTTCCCCTTTGTTGAGTGTTTGATGTCAAGTTTTTTTATTAATATAAATAATGCCACTGTAACTTAAAAAATTTTTTTTCCATATGTTAGCTGTACATACAGTGTGGTCTCAAAGGTGTATATTAAAAACTATCCATACTTATGTGCGAAATCACTGTCTCCCGATATTCATACCACCTCTTACCTGGGTAACAGCTCTCCCTGCCATCTTGATTGGTTGGGACAGTCCAGACCCAAACAAATCAGTGCATGGGATTCCCCTGCCATGGAGACTCATCTTCTGCATCAGCCATATGGGGCATTTAAACTCTGCATGGGCACCGTCTCCCCAAAGAATTGGTGGAGCCTATGGCCCCCCAGTATGAGAATCTGTCCTAACCCACATCATCTTCCCCTAGAAACTCTTTTTTTTATGGAGATGTGGTTCATCCACCAATGAAGAAATCTGCTGGATTATTCTTCCAGATTCCTGCACTGATTTCCAAGGGAGGTTAAACTGTCTTAAACAGAACAAGAAAGGGAATGCTGGATCTTTACTTCCACTTCCATTGGCTTCTATGCAATGGTTGCTCCAGCCATAGTTCAGCCTCCATTTCATAGTTGAAATCTGAACAAATAGTGTATCTTTAGAATTAATCACAAACTAGGCTTTATACCTACTGCCTGGGATGTCAAAGGAAAAAACGTTCTAGAATATATCAAGGCAGAATCGTGTGTGGCAGGGTTGGGAGCTAAGATGCTTTGTTGGACCAAGAACCATATTCAGACAATTAAACCTGAAGAGAGAGGCAGGATAATGTACAGGATTCTCAAAAAAGAAAGGCAATGGACCTGGGCTTGATCAAAGGCACTCCTTTTTTAAAAACAGTAGGGCTAGATTAGTGTCACTGTAACTCAAGAACTCTCCCAAACAAGGAAGAAACAGAGCATTTACAGAAACAAAATGGAAACTTCCTTTAATGCTGACCCCTAGAGCCGCTGTATTCTATGACATATGTGCTTCCCCAACCATAAAGGATCCTTTATAATGAGGATTAAAAGTAGCACAACTGGAAAAAAAAATCTGCCAAATTAACTTTAAATAAGGATCTCTTAATCTCAGTTCTCTTGTTGGTGCTATGATACAACAGAACAAGTTTGAGTTTCTCTACTTGTTCTGTTCAAATACTGCAGCCTTTGAAAAAAGCTTTTTATATAAATCTATGCACAAAGGGAGTAATTGGCAAGATAATACTGTGCCAAATAGGAAATGATCATGACCTAAAACATAAGTCAACAGGTCCATCTCAGGAAATAAACCTGATGCTCTCTGGATATCGTGTAAGGTTCTTCCCATATAACATTAATAGTGGCTTATATAGGACTAGGAAAAACTTAGACACTGATTTTGGAAATACTCCACAAATGCAGCAGAATGAGAATTTTCAGATCTGACTCTAGATGAGGATTTCAGCTGTTGGCATAACGAATGAAATCCTGACTTACGTTCAAGATCCTCTTGAGTATATCTTCATGACTTCAGATCACCAGCTGCAACACTCTGTAACTTTCCACTCAAGCCACAAGGTGTATCTAGGTGGTTCTAACCGGAGCAGCGGGGGTGGCAGCTGCAACAGAGTCAGCGTCACAAGATGAGGCCAGTGCAGGCTCCCCTCACGCTTGCAGATTGTAATTCTCACCCAGCTGTGCCTTTCACTTGTGTGCAGCAAAACCTACCCGTGTGAGCTCTTTTCAGAATTTTCCTGCAAACCGGAATTCTGCTCTCTTCCCCAGTATTGAGTTTTTTTCAGCTGGACTTGCTCTAGGAAGTTTTGAGACAACACCACACCTGACTTATAACTTACTACAGGTGGTCAGTTGTTTCTGGAAGTTTCTGAAATCTAACAACATGAGGAAATGCACAGCCTTATGGTATGTTCTCAGGTATGTTATGCGGGGGATATGGTATTATATCCGTGCCAGCCAGAGACTCCACTCCAGGCTCACAGACATTTTAAAACAAGTTTCAGAGCAGAGTTTCCAATGAAACACATTTAGCTGAATTAAATAGCATAAATAATGCTCAGACTGTCCCAACCTTCTGCCTCTTTGTTATCCATCAGAAACCAGACCTTTCCCAGAAAGACATCCAGAGGCCCTAGCTGTCTCACTCGGTGGAGCAAGCAACACTTGATCTTGGGAGTTGAGAGTTCAAGCCCTGTGTTGGGTGTAGAGATTACTGAAAAAGAATCTTCAAAAAAAAAAAAATGACAGTCAGTGAACGCCTCTAACCTGATTTTCACCTTGGTTTTGGATGTTGCTTAAGGTAAGATTATAGAGGAGTGGGGGGCTGTGAATGTTTGGTGCCAGAAAGTTCAAATGGAGGTCTGAAGACACATTGTACTGGCATTCCAAAACAAAATGAACTTTTGATCTCAGAAGACAACTTAAGAAATAAAATGAAATATGTATTCTTATGTCAGTATGAAAATAGAAACTGTGCCAGGACAAATAGTAACATACTGCAACTTCACCTTATTCTGAGCACAGCTTTATATGAAATATTTGAGAACAGAAATGAGCATATCAGATGCTTTTATTTTTTTAAGGTTTTATTTATTTATTCATGAGAGACACAGAGACACAGGTTGAGAGAGAAGCAGGCTCCCTGCGAGGAGCCGGATGTGGGACTCCATCCCAGGATCTCAGGATCATGACCTGAGCCAAAGGCAGATGCTCAACCACTGAGCCACCCAGGTATCCCCAGATGCTTTTAAATAACACAAAATTAAAAAAAAAAAAAAAGAATTAAAATAAATAAATAAATAAATAAATAAATAACACAGAATATTCTCAGTTTAAATTTGTTTTATTGGAATGAAAATGAAACACATAGGGTTTGCATTTCTGGACTGTTACTAGTAAATCAAACACAAAATTTAAAAGAACTAGAACTATTGCCCTGTGTTTTATAGCTCTGTTCTCACATCAGATGTTAAAAATAGTGTGTTGTTATTTTTTTTAAAGATTTTATTTATTGGGCAGCCCCGGTAGCCCAGCGGTTTAGCGCCGCCTTGGGCCCAGGTTGTGATGCTGGAGACCGGGATCGAGTCCCGCGCCGGCTCCCTGCATGAGCCTGCTTCTCTCTCTGCCTCTGTGTGCATGTCTCTCTCTCTGTCTGTCATGAATTAATAAATAAAATCTTTAAAAAAATATATTTTATTTATTTATTCAGGAGAGACACAGAGACAGAGGCAGAGACACAGGCAGAAGGAGAAGCAAGCTCCCTGCAGGGAGCCTGATGTGGGACTCGATCCCAGGACCCCAGGATCACGACCAGAACCAAAAGCAGATGCTCAACCACTGTGCCACCCCGGTGCCCCAATAGTGTGTTTTTATAAAATGAAAATCTCAGTGCTTTTCTCCTTCACTGTCAATCTAAGTGCCTCACAATTTTTTTCATCTATAACAGTATAGGATTTATAGTTTTTATAAAATATGATGTGTTTCTCATTAAATTAAATTAATAATATCTCTTCTGCACACAGGTATGTTACTTCATAAATCCAATCATTTTGATTGGTTCTGGTGTGCTTTACTATTCACCTGCTTTATTTAGGTAATGCAACATGAATGGTAAGTAATTATTGAAAAGAGACGTATTACATAGCTTAATGTCTTCTAGATTTTAATATTGTATCCCTTAGGGTGAAAAACAGTTCTGGAAGGAAAAAGATTATCTTTCTTAATTATTTCTTAATATTTACATAAATATGAAGATAGTAGCACTTAACCTTCATAAGTGCTTTCAGAAGAATATTTACTTTAGGAAGACTTCTGTATGGATAACTGAACCATATTTGAATATAGTTTAAATTTTTTTCAATATGTAACAACTCTGTTAAATGCAACCATTATTCACACAATTAGGAGACAAAACATTGATGAAAAACTGCATCAAACAAAAAAAGGCAAGATTGCTGAGGATGCAACCCTTCAGAAATAAAGGTTTGGGTCACCCAGCAGGTAGAGCATCCTGGCAAGCTGAGGCCATGGCTGAAAGTCAAGGAAAACACAGAACAGTTTGCAGAAGGAAGTTCTAAATATCAACTGTGGTTCTTTTTAGGTTGTCTAATTCTTCTGGAATTGATTTAATATTCATCAATAATAGTAAAGCTAATTAATAGGGATTTAATTTTAGATTTTTCTAAAAGACCCTGTGTTTTGTGCAAGTTTTCAAATTTATCGAAAAAATTACATATAGTTGTCTCATGGTTTTAAAAGTCTCTCCCATATTTGTAGTTATATCTGTTTTTCATTCCTAATATTATTTATTTGGGCCTCTATCCTTTATCTGTTTCATTAGAGATGGTTTATTTTATCATTTTCTTTTTACAAAGAAGATTTTCATTTTTTGATCATCTTTATTGTTTGGTTTGTTTTCTCATTATTTTCTATTCTTTATTACTTCCCTCTTCTACTTTTTTCTTTCATAGTGATTATATTTTTAAGTAATCTTTACACTCAACATAGAACTCAAACTCAAAACCCTGAGATCAGGAGTCTCAAGCTCTGCCTACTGAGCCAGCCAGGTACTGCCCTTCCTTCTAATTTAAGTTTACCCTTTCACACTTTCAATAGCTTCGAGTAAAGAGTTTCTTTATTTCTAGATTTTAAGTTTTTTTTTTTTTTTTAACAAATGCATATAAGGTTATACACGTTCCTTTGACTTAATCTCACAAGTTCAGATCTGTAGAACCTTCCCAGCCTTGCGGGAACATACCGTCATTTCTACTGTGGTTACTCTTTAAGCCACAACTATAAGGAAATTTATTTATAAGTTTAGTGTCTTTCCCATCCTTTTATCATTTTTTTCTGAGGTGGTTATTACAGTACGGTCAGATAATATGGTTTACATAACTTCGATGCTTAAAAATTACAACTTCTTTGTTATAACATAAATAGGTCCCGGGAACATAATGTACAGCATGGTAACTTTAGTTGATAATACAGTGTTGTATATTTGTAAGTCAAGAGAGTAAATCCTAAAAGTTCTCATTGCAAGAAAAAAATGTATAAATATGGGTGGTGACAGATGTTAATTAAACTTACTGTGATGATCATCTTGCAATAAATATTCTAGGATCCCAGGGCAGGCTGCCCCAAAATGAGCCACTTTGGCATGAAGATTATTTTGGAGCTGAAGGCAACAGAGACCTGCAGGATCAAGATAAACTTTTATGCCTCCCTTAACTACATGGAAGATTCTAAATTAGGGGTCTTTCCCAGAACAAGGGTTATCGTCAGAGGTAAACTTCATCTGAGGGACTCACCCGTATGGTAGGACAAACGTCTAATTAGCAAACATCTGCTCTTCTTTCTATTGCTTTATAAATTGTACTCCTTTCTTTCACAGCCCCAGAGCCTTACTCCCTTCATTTGCTTCGGGATGACACGTATGACTGTCTTTAGATTTTTACATGTATGGATTCCCCAGAGGTATGATATTAAATTTGATTTTCTCCTGTCAATCTGTGTCATGTCAATTTGATTTTCAGTCCAGCTGGAAGGATCCTGAAGGGGACAGGGTATTCTTGCTCCCTGACAATTCATATATCAAATTATTATATTGTACACCTAAAACTAATACATTGTGTGTCAGTTAGATCTCAATTTTAACTTCTTTAAAGTGAAAGACTTTATGATCTAGTGCCTGGAGTGGGAGAGGATTTTAAACTCAATTTAACTTCTTTAAAGTGAAGGCTTTATGATCTAGTGCCTGGAGTGGGAGAGGATATGGTAACATTTGAGATCTGAATTGGGTATTATTGAAGTTTTAAACAAAATGAACTTTTATTTTATTTTCAAGATTTTATTTATTTATTCATGAGAGACAGAGAGAGAGGCAGAGACATAAGCAGAGGGAGAAGCAGGCTCCCTATGGGGGTCCCCGAAATGAACTTTTAGTAACCAAAAGTTATTGAATCAAGGTTTTCACCAAGGATTTCATCAAGGATCAAGAAAGGGATATTTGATAGAGCATGATTGAAAGCAATGTTGGGGGGCACCTAGGTAGCTCAGTCTGTTAAGTGTCTGCCTTCAGCTCAAGTCATGATCCCAGGGTCCTGGGAGCCCCACATCCGGCTCCCTGCTCAGTGGGGAGTCTGCTTCTCCCTCTATGCCTTCTCCCTGCTTGTGCTCTCTCTCTCTCAAATAAATAAATAAAATCTTTTTAAAAAGAAAGCAATCATGGTGAAAAAATAACATTTCTTCACACCCACATCCCCCACTGGAGCAAGCTTATTAAATTAAGCCAGCTATAGTAGGTTCTCAATACATATTTGCTAGTGGAAAAAAAAATTATTCAAGAGCCCACATCTTCCCCAAAAGTCTTTACAGTCAGAATCTCTCTTTTTTTTTTTTTTTTTTTTTTTGCCTAATTCTCCCTAATCTAGAGGGCTTTCCTTTCTTTTTTTTTTTTCTCTTAAAAGTCTTGATCTGCTTTCATTCCCAGTTTGGTATAGTTTCTGGCTAAATTAACTTAGTCTCTCAAAGAAGCATGTCTGGGGCGCCTGGGTGGCTCACTTGGTTAAGCCTCTGCCTTTGTTTTAGGTCATGATCTTAGGGTCCTGAGATGGAGACCCGCGTTCTCCCTCTCCTTCTGCCTGCTGCTCCTCCTGCTTGTGCTCTCTGTCAAAAAAATAAAATCTTTAAAAAAGAAAAGTGGAAGAAGAAGCATGTCTATTTCTGAGGTCAAAGGCTTTCCTACTTTCTGAGGGTCCTCTGAGCCCCCAAGAGGATGCATTCCTGGTTTGACTGCTCAGGAGCAGGAGCTTCTGCTTTCCTTTCCCTCACCAAGAAAGCACATGCTCTACTGGGGTCCCTCCTTGGGGACCTCAGGGGGGGGGGGGGGGAACCTGACTGCGGGTCTATAGGAACAGGCCACCGGGTGTCAGTCCTGAGCTATATTTGTGGGAAAAAGAAAACAAACCAAGAAAGGAGCAAACGGGGGAGTGAGGACAAAATCAAGTCATCAGACATCACCCATTTTCAACCAAAGTAGGTGAAAGAAGCCATAGCAAGAGTCCGAAGAAAGGAGGGGTCCTCACAAGTTTGAAAAACTTGCCCAAGGCTCTTGAATAAAACTGGTCCAATTATGATTACCGCCCAGGGAACCGGGTGCGCGGCGGGCTGGGTGTGTGCCCACCGCAGCCCCGGGCGGCCGGGGACCACCTGCGCGGTTCCCCGCACCTGGGATAAAGCCCGCGCTGGCGTCCAGCTCCGGGGACCGTCCTGCTCTGCCGCCGCCACCTCGGCTCGCCCTCGCCTGCCTCCTGCCCTTCTCTAGCTGCGGGCGCTGCGGGGGAGGAGCACAGTCACGGGGCCTCCTCTTCGTGTCTGTGCGTTTGTGTAAACACCAGGGAGGGCGGAGGCTCGCCCTGCGGTGCCCCGGGTGGGCCCCGGGTGGGCCCCGGACACAGGTGCTGGGTGTGCCAGTGGGCGGATGGGCGGGGGAGCGAGCCCTCGGGGCGGCGGCCCCGGAGCTCAGGGAGCGCTGCAGGCGCCGCGGCAGGGAGGTCCCAGCTGCCAGCGATTTGGTCAAGCCCCTGTCACCCTCAACAAAAGCCTCGTCCAACCTTGGGAGCTCCTTTCTTCTCGAGACTATGGTGTGCCCCTGTGCTGGCAGCCCTAGCACTCCTGCCACCTGGTGATTACTCTTCACAAGGTCACAGGTGGGTAGTGACCTCATGGGGAGAGCTCTCAGTCCTTAGAAATACAGGACATCTCTTCCACATGGGGCACCATTGAGAACTTGCCTGGTATCTTTCCTGGACTTTTAACATTTCAGGGCTTACGTTCAAGTCTCTGACCCATTTTGAGCTCATTTGTGTGTGTAATCAAACAAAGTGGTCCAGCTTCATCCTCTGGCACGTAGTGGTTCAGTTGTCCCAACGCCACTTACTGAAAAGCCAATCTTTTCCCTGTTGTATATCCTTGCCTCCTTTGTCATAAATCCATTGACCCCATAAGTGAGAGTATATTCCTGGGCTCTTTGTTCTATTCCTTTGATCTATGTGTCTGTTCTTGTGCCCAGTACCAGACTATCTGGATTACTCTAGCTTTCTAGTAGAGTCTGAAGTCAGGGACTGTGATGCCTCCAGCTTTGTTCCTTTTCAAGATTGCTTTGGCTATTCAGGGTCTTTTGTGCTTCTGTACAACCTTTAGGATTCTTTGTTCTAGTTCTGTGAAAATGCCTGTGGTATTTTGATGAGGGTTACATTGAATCTGTAGATTGCTTTGGGTGGTATGGACATTTTAACAATATTAATTCTTCCATGTGACTTATTTAGCATGATACCTTCTAGGTTCATACAAGTTGTCACAAATGGCAACATTTCATTCTTTTTTATGGCTGAGTAACATACATATATGTGTGTGTATATATATATATATATATATATATATATATATATATATATATTCATCTATCAGTCACTTCCTTATCTTGGCTGTTGTAAATAATGCTGCAATAAACATAGGGGTGCATGTATCTCTTCAAATTAGTGTTCTTATTTTCTTTGGATAAATACCCAGAAGTGAAATTGCTGGACTGTATAAAATTTCTTATTCTTATTAAAAGAAGAAACATGGTTCGTTTTTTTGACTATATTCCAAAATGAAACTTTTTTACCCTAAATTCTGAATTAGGACAGGTAGGATTCCAGTGAAACTCTAGAATAGTCATGTGAATGAAATCTCAATAAGGACAAACCTTTCCAAAGAAGGGTCATATGTCAACAAGGGAGAAAAATCTGGTCCAACAAACCAGGTAAATACTACACTGAAAGGCTCTATTGTGTTCCAGCGCTAATGTTCACCTAGTGTTGGTTGATTTTCCAATTAGAATGTAATGCTAATATAATCTAAATGCTTTTGGACAATGGAGACCACCACAGCTAATAAAAAGAACACCACTTATATTTCACTGATCCAGATGGGTTATGATAAATGGCTGCATAAACATTCCAAGTAGAAGTTATATAGACAGTACTTCTCATTATTTTTTTCATGTTAAGGAACTATGTTATCTCCTATTAAGCTGCACAAATATAAAACGAATATAACTGGACCACTTTCTTACACCATACCCAAAAATAAGCTCAAAATGTATTAAAGACCTCAATGTAAGACCTGAAACCATAAAACTCAAAGAAGAAACCATTGGCAGTAAACTTTTGGACATCAGTCTCAGTGATATTTTTTTGGACCAGTCTCCTCAGGCAAGGGCAACAAAAGCTAAAATAAACAAATGGATGACATCAAACTAAAATACCTTTGCATGGGGGATCCCTGGATGGCTCAGCAGTTTAGCGCCTACCTTTGGCCCAGGGTGTGATCCTGGGGACCCTGGATCAAGTCCCACATCGGGCTTCCTGCATGGAGCCTGCTTCTCCTTCCGCTTGTGTCTCTGCCTCTCTCTCTCTCTGTGTCTCTCATGAATAAATAAATAAAATCTTTTTTTAAAAAAAAGCCTTTGCATGGCAAAGGAAACTAATAAGACAAAAAAGGCAATTTACTGAATGAGAAGATATTTGCAAACCATACATCCAATAAGGGTATATTCAAAATATATAAAGAACATATACCATTTGATACAAAAAAAAAACAAATAATTTTATTAAAAATGGGCAGAAGACTTGGAAAGACCTTTTTTTCCAAACAAGACATACAGATGGCCAACAGGCACATGAAAAAGTGCTCAATATCATTCATCATCAGGGGAATGCAAATCAAAAACACAAAAGAGATATTACTTCACACTGGCCAGACTGGCAATTATCAAAAAGGCAAAAAATAATTAAACAGTGATGAGAAGGTGGAGAAAAGAGAACTCCACTGTTGGTGGGAATATCAGTTGTTGCAGCCTCTATGAAAAACATTATGGTGGTTCTTCAAAATACTAAGAATAGAATTTCCATGCAGTCTGGCAATTCCACTTCTGGATATTTATCTCAAGAAAATAAAAACACTAATCCAAATAAATATATGCCCTCTCATGTTCACTGCAGCATTATTTACAATAGCCAAGGTATGGAAGCATCCTAAGTGCCTATCTATAGTTGAATGGATATACAAGATGTGGTACACACACACACACACACACTCACACATACACATTGGAATACTACTCAGCCATAACCAAGAATGAAATCTTGCCATTTGTAACAACACAGATGTACCTAGGAAGTCTTATGCTAAGTGAAAAAAGACAAAAGAAGAAAAATACCATATGATTTCAATTATATGTGGAAGCTTAAAAATGAAACAAACAAAACAGACTCATAGAAACAGCAAACTGTTGTTTACCAGAAGGAGAGAATAAAGGAGTAAGAATAGGTAAAGAGGATTAAGAGGTACAAGTTTCCAGTTTTAAAATAAATAAGTTATGGACAGTGTACAGTGTAGGAAATACAGTCAATATTGTAATAACTTTGTGTGGTAACTAGACTTATGCGGATCATTTTGCAATATAAAATATTGAATCATGTATGATGTATACCTAAAACTAAATAGTATAATGTATGTCAATTGTACTTCAATTAAAAGAATACAAATTTTTAAAATAAAGCAATGCTGAAAGAGGAAAGAAAAAATATGAATCAGAGGAACTGCCAGAGGAACTAAATTATAACACTGACACACCTGTTCTAGAGCCCCATCATGTCCAATATAGTGGCCATAGCTACCTGTGGCTGCAGAAATTTAAATGTAAATTCATTAAAATTAAGTAAAATTAAAAATTCAACTCCCCAGTTGCACCAGCCATTCTTCAAGAGTATTTAGTTATTACCTGTAGCTGCTTCATGGAAAGTACAGACGTACAGCATTTCCATCACTGCATAAAATTCTACTGGGCAGCATTGCCTTAGGCAAACAGACAGACAGACAGACAGATACACACACCATAGTCATCAGTTATGGACCATGGTAATAGAATTAAGTTTCTATGCCATACACCGAACTTTGGCCACTATTCCCTTGTTTTAATTAATTTAATTATCAGGTTTTCTTATTAAATTAATATATGCCATTAAGATTCCCCCCTCAGTTGTCAATCACTGAATTAGTTACTAAGAGATGTTATAAAATAGCCTTAAATGAAAAATCGTTTGAATACTGCCCCTCTTGGGCACAGTTATAAATTTGGGCACATATTTGGTTCAAATGAAAAGACTGATACATGGGATCCCTGGGTGGCTCAGCGGTTTAGCACCTGCCTTCGGCCCAGGGCATGATCCTGGAGTCCCGGGGTTGAGTCCCACATCAGGCTCCCTACATGGAGCCTGCTTCTCCCTGTGTCTCTGCCTCTCTCTTGCATGAATAAATAAATAAAATAAAAAAAAAAGACTGATACATTTAGCAAAACCTACAATCTACAGCGTGCTACCATATTTTTATTTACTAGGTCCTTATATGTCAGTCTCAAGTGTGCTGTATATATAAGTGATATATAAGTAATGTAACTTCTCTGAGAATCAGTTTCTTCTGCTGTACAAAAAAAAAAAATTATAGGAGATTTTTGGTGAAAGATTCAATGAGACAGTGCATGGAGACATGGAGACTCCACAGACATGAACAAGGAATGATCAACAGTAACCTTGTGTGCTGGCAAGTCAGTGGGTGTTAAAGATCTTAATGTAATGACTTCTGCACCTCCATCAAGGAACTGCTTTTCCCACCAAAGGACCAGAACCCTGTAGAAAATCCCATCTCGGGATCCCTGGGTGGCGCAGCGGTTTGGCGCCTGCCTTTGGCCCAGGGCATGATCCTGGAGAGCCGGGATCGAATCCCACGTCGGGCTCCCGGTGCATGGAGCCTGCTTCTCCCTCTGCCTGTGTCTCTGCCTCTCTCTCTCTCTCTGTGACTATCATAAATAAATAAATTAAAAAAAAAAAAGAAAAGAAAATCCCATCTCTTCCTGCACAAAGTGCAGAACAGAGAACCGAGCCACAAATAATTGCTAGTGCATTTTGTGAGACTATGCCTTTGTGATTTAATAAATCAGCCTGTGATTTACACTCATTACGAGAGGGTGGCAGGCTTCCCCTCCGGAGGAAGCCGCTTTTTTATCTTTAGGAGGAGGGGGCATTCGAAAGGCTGGAACTTTGCACAGCAGAGCCCAGACCCTGCGCTGGGGTAACGGAGAATCCCTTTGCATTGCGATGGACGATGGACGGGGCGGGAGCTGAGCAGCGCCAGCTGGAGCCGGGGACATGCGCGGCCCTGCAGCCACCAACACGGCCCTCCCGCATCCTGAACCACCGGGCCGAGTCCACGGAAGCGCTGCACCTGCACCGCCGCGCCGGTCCGCGCGCCCTGGTCACTGCTGGGCACCCTCCGGCCCCGGGCCGCGCCCCAGCGGCTGACCCGCGCACCAAGGCAGTCTTCACTTCCTTGAAGACCTCCGGCGTTTTGCTCATCGTGGATCTCTGCCTTACTTCTGGGTCTTTAAATGTCGTGTCGAAAGAGCGAGCATCCCGACGCCGGAGGACCCTCACCCCTCCCCGCGGCTGGAAGACGCTCTCGCGAGGTTCAGTCGGAGTCTCGCGGGGCGGAGGCGGTGAGCCTTAGGACCCAGCGGAGAGCGGCGGGGACTCCGGCGGGGAGCGCTGCAGGAGCGCGGACTCGGGAGCTGGGAGGCCTGGGGGGGTCGGCAGAGGCGAGGGCGGTGGCCGGGGCGGCTCTGATGCGAGCGCACACGCCCGGCGTCGGGAGCCCTGCGTCTGGGAGCCAGCCCAGGGCGCGGCTTTTCCTTTCTGCAGTGCAGCTCCGTATTCCCAAGTCTGGGGCGCCTGGGGCGGGGGGGGGGGGGGGGGGGGGGGGGGGCGGGGCTCAGCTGCTTAAGCATCTGCCCTTGGCTCAGGTCCTGATCCAGGGCCCTGGGATGGAGCCCCGCACCCGTCCCTCCCTCTGCCTTCTACCCCTGCTCGTTCTCTCTCTCTCTCTCTGTCAAATAAATCTTAAAAAAAAAAAAAGTATGTTAATTCCTACAGTGACTCTTTGGGGGCACGAAGAGGGGACCAAGGGAACATCTGCAGTAGTAACGGAAGCAAAATATCTTACGCTGTGTGTCACAGGCATGACCCCCTGCTCCCTTGCCATGGATTTCACATCTCAAGTGCCCCGGGCCTGCAAGCTCAGGGCAGACCAGGAGCCAGAGCTGCCGGCAGAACCACACCCCCCCCCCCACCCCACCCTGCTCGGAGACCACTGGGTCAGCCAAGCTCCGCGGTGTAGGGAGAGGTAGGCCAAACACACAGAAAAAGAAACGACTGCGACTTACCAGATTGAATCAGATAAAATCGCTGGTATCTTAAATCATATGCTAAACGCACAATCGCGTGGCCTCAGAAAAGTGGGAACCTCAGAAACATGAAACATCAGAATGATGTGACCTGGAGCGTATTTCCAGTTCTTCGGCTTCCATAGGCCATAGACTGAAAGACGGGATGACATTCCATCCAGTTGAGCCCTGATATTAAATAGGAAACACAAGGAAAGCTGGTCAAATATTGAAGCAGCTGTTTATGACAGTTAAATTATATTTCTGAAACATAAAAAATAAAAAAATTATATTTCTGAACTTCAGTAAATCAGTGTCAGAGGAAACAATGATCTATGTTAGATAAAATGGAGCTGGATAAAGATCATTAAAGGAAGACTTTAGAAGATAGGACACACATGGCTTGATCTAAAATTCACTTAGAGAGGGGCTCCTGGCTGGATCAGTCAGTAGAGCATGCCCCGTTTGATCTTGGTGTTGTGAGTTGGAGCCCCATGTTGGGTGTAGAGATTGCTTAAAAGTAAAAAATATTTTTAGAACTTCCACTTATAGAAATGTTCATAAATTCAAAGATATTTATTGAGTGGAAATTAAAGATTGCTATAAGTATTGCTAAGTCCGCTTAGAATACAGTCCATCCTTTCTGTATATCCAGAAAGAGAACCAAGGAGAAGCTGGGTGCAGCCATGTGATGTGAAAATGAATGTATATTCTCAGAGAATTTGTAGAAGTACTTGTCACTCAGAATGGGCACCCGGATCCTGGCTTCCCGAGAGTGGCTTTGGAAAGCCTGAAAACACGGGCACTTAGATTACATGTACAATTGTTATTAGAAATCCCAAAGACAGAATAATCATTGTAGGACAGACCCATATGCAGTATGTGAGAGGATAATAGCCAACACAGATCCTAGACAATCAACAGCAGAAATCCAGGAGCCAGAACAATTCCCTTGACCACATCTAGTGAATGGGTATTTATCACTGGAACAGTGGTGCATATAATTTGTGATATATACATTCATCCTTGAGTTGAGCGTTCAGCAAATTGTACCTAGTTGGATATTGTTACTGTCAATGAATGACAGTAAAATAAAATTCATAAAGTCCTGAATTAAGGAGTCCCTTTGGGGAATGCTAAAAATGATACCTCCAGCCATCAGTCATCCAAACTATAGTGCTTAGAAAGAGCAGGCTAATTAAACAGTGTAGCCGGATTTAAGTACCAACTACTTGAATCAGAATCAGGGGCAGCCTGAGTGGCTCAGTGGTTTAGCGCCACCTTCAGCCCAGGGTGTGAGCCCGGAGATCTGGGATAGCATCAGGCTCCCGACATGGAGCCTTTCTCTCTGTCTTTCTCTCCCTCTCTCTCTCTCCCTTTTTCGAATAAATGAATAAAATCACCTGGAGTGCTGGTTAGAAACACAAATCACAGATCCACAGAATACTGGTTTAAGGATCTGCCTGTCAGCCACTTACCCTGGCAGTTGTGAGTCAAACAATCATAGGGAAAGCTTATATTTCAAAACAAGTAAATGAGGACATCCTCACTAAGAAAGGTCTGAGACATCTGCCCGAAGGATCCAAAAGTCCTGGAACTGAACTTTGAGGACCAAGTGATACCTAAGCTCTTGAGCCAGACCCAAGATTTTCTCAAATAGGTAGAAGAATGGGCTTCCGCCAGCACCTGTGGGATGACCAGATCAAGGCCCCAAGAGCTCCATTCTTCTCATTTTTAACCCCATCCCCGAAGGAACCCCATGGGCAGAGTACAGGAGAAATTGCCCTGACTTTCCACCATCCCGCAGGATGGGAACTCCCTCTGGGACCCCAAACAAGTTTATAACTGAAAATGTCTGGGCTGCAAACGGTGGAAAATAAGGCAGATTCCAGGTTGTTCTTTCACATGGATGTAACAGGAGCATCTAATTATTACATGGAAGTGAAGATTGGCCTTTTCTGTGCCCTTGAGGGAACCACGAGCCTGCACCCCCTAACAGCTCAACCCTCAAGCAAGTGTGTGTTGACATAAAAACAAATGTTTTTATGTTAAAAGAAATAGGGCAGCCCCCGTGGCTCAGCAGTTTAGCGCCGCCTTCGGCCCAGGGCGTGATCCTGGAGACCTGGGATAGAGTCCCACATCGGGCTCCCTGCATGAAGCCTGTTTCTCCCTCTGCCTCTCTCTCTCTCTCTCTCTCTCCCTGTATCTCTCATGAATAAATAAATAAAATCTTTTTTAAAAAAAGAACTAGTTAAGCCTTTTACTTAAAAACAAAAAAATATATCAATGTCAGTTTCTTAATTTTGACAAATGCTCCCTGGTAGTGTAAGATGTTAACAATGAGGGGAAATGGGTGAGAGGGTAATATGCAGACTCTCCTCTTCTTGCCCTTTTAAACCTGAAATTATTTTATTTTATTTTTAAAGATTTTATTTATTTATTTGAGATACACACACACACACACACACACACAGAGGCAGAGACACAGGCAGAGGGAGAAGTAGGCTCCCTGTGGAGAGCCCAATGCAGGATTTGATCTCAGGACCCGGGGATCATGACTGGAGCCAAAGGCAGATGCTCAAGCACTGAGCCACCCAGGTGCCCCAAATCTGAAATTATTTTTAAATAAAGCTTATCAAAGTAAATAAACACAAGAAAACCACCTGCTGGAGCCTGTGGGGTGGCCACGATGTTGCGGGTAGCACAGGTGAGGGTAGATCTCAGATCCTACCTTCCTTCAGGCTCAGGGCTCTCTGGCAGAATTTTGGCTTCCATAAGTTGGAGATTTTCTCCTTTCAGCATCTCTGAAGACGGGGTCTTAGCACTGGTTTTCCCTTCCTGGTGGGGTGAAATCTTTACCTGTAACCTCTGTTCTAAAATAAACTGGGCCCTTATGAAGTATTCCAAGTAAAGCTGATGAGCCCCCCAATTTTCTGTTCTTAGCCCCATCACTGTGCCTTGTGTGAGTCTCGTAGCAGCTAAATATGCGAAATGTTTTATTTTAGAGTGTTAAAATTGTGTTCCACCATGCTTATTTTAAGAGGTAACTATTGGGACACCTGGGTGGCTCAGTGGAAGAGCAACTGCCTTTGGCTCAGGTAGTGATCCTGGGGTCCTGGAATTGAGTCCCCTGCAGGGAGCCTGCTTCTCCCTCTGCTGATCTCTCTGCCTCTCTCTGTGTTTCTCATGAATAAATAAATAAAATCTTTAAAAAAATAATTATTAAGAGGGATCATTAAAAAAAAAATTACAGTGGGTGTTGGGCCCTTTCCAAACTCCCATTTAAAAGAATATGAAGAAGTAGGGGGAGTGTTCTGTTTGTGAACGGAATGCATTGTGTGCAGCCAAAGAAAACTTCATTTGGGTAAGATTCTAGTTGTATTTTTCCTTATCATGCTGGAGAAGCTGACAACCTATATTTTACTGGGAAAAAAAAAAAAAAACCTGCTTAACTTGTTCATGGTACAGAACTCAGGAGTGCCTGAAAGAACAAATGGAATGAAATGTTTCCCTTTGATTTTCTTCTTTCTAGACTGCTAACCCATTGTTTATTTGGAATCGCTGGACCTGGCATGCAGAATCCAGGAACACAAAAACTGACCTTTTATTCATCCAATATGTTAACCACATGGAGCTTGCCCCGAGCCATGCAAAGCATGGCCCCCGCCTAAGCAAGCTTCAGTGTAGAATCGTGACAGATGTTAAAAGGCCTTCATTATGAGGCAGTGGTTGTTTTGCAATGTCTGGTGGCAATTTGGGCTGTCACAACCGTGGGTGGGAGAGGAGAAAGGACATCCCAGGCATCTAGTGGGTAGAAGTCACACAGTCGAGGAGGCTGCTAAACGTCCTATGTTGCATGGGGTAGCCCAACAGGGAGAATCCAACAAGAAGTTTTCAACCCAAAGTGTCAGTAAGCCCAAGGATTCAAGAGCAAATCTTTGAAGTTTATTCAAGGTTGAGAAAACATTGTAATATAAGGTCGTTAGTATACTCCTCTCTGTGTGATACAGGTCAGGTACTCCAGGAGAACAAAGTAGGAATGATCACACCCACCTGGGCTCATCAGAGAAGTTTTCAACAACCTTTCAAGTTGGGCTTTTCTGTGGCCCATGGTTCCTCATTTTTTCCTGAGTCTTACATATCACCTAGAGTCCCTAAATCTTGTATTTCTATACTTCAGTCAGTAAGTAGCTGGTGAATATCCTTGCTTGGCCAAGTAACTCAACATCTCTGTGTGTCAGTTTTCTCCACTGGAAAGGGACAAGTAAAATTCAGAAGCCCTAAGAACCCTCCAGGAGTTGAATCAGTGATAGTTCTCACTCTAAATATTGAACCCCATAAAACATGGTTCTCAGCCTTCTGAGGTTAACACACTCCTGTGAGTATCTATCTCCCCCAAAATGCATGTAAATGCAACATTTTGCTTATGATCTCAGGGGTCCACGGGCTTCCTGAAGCCCTTCTCTGCACCCCTTTAAGGGTACCTGGACACCAGATTAGAAATTTCTGCCCCAAAGTTTCCTGACCAACAAAATCTTTTGCTGGGTCTATCTGAACCCCTGGAACCTGACCCAGCTGTGTTTTCAAAACTAGCAAGCTCTTTCTCTCTTGCATGACACACTCATCTGTCTTGTGTTTTGTTTTGTTTTGTTGTTTTTTTTGCTTGTTTTTTTTAAGATTTTATTTATTTATTCATGAGAAACACACAGAGAGAGGCAGAGACATCAGCAGAGGGAGAAGCAGGCTTCTGCAGGGAACCTGATGCAGGACTCGATCCAGGACCCCAGGATCAACCACCAAGGCAGACGTTCAACCACTGAGTCACTCAGGTGCCCCTGTCTCTTGTTTTTTTCTACTGTGGAATTACTTTTTATTTTGCTGCTGCAGCTTCACCCAAATTGGTTTAGGTAGTCTCATGGCCTTGCCAAAATATACCTGGGAGAGCAGTTACTCTGACCCTCCAGGACGGGCTATCATCACTTTCTCTTAATATTAGAGAATGTTTCTGGTGGATTCCCTTAAGCTAAAGGAACTGCCAGTGAACTGAAGTCCTTACAGAGAAGATCCTGGCTGGAAAGATCTTAAGAGAGACCACTAGGGCAGTCTGCTATAAGTCAGCAGGGTAGACAAGAAATGGCCTGACTTTCCCTAGAAGAGAGGTGCCAAGCACTGCTCTGCCACTGTGAATATGGCCTGAAGATCTGAGGTCTATGCAGTTCAGTAAGTTAGGGACACGTAGCTATTCAGTACTTGAAATGTGACCAGTCCAAACTAGATGTGCTCTAAGTGGAAAATACCACCAGATTCTGAACACTTTATATAAACAAGGAATAGAAATATTTCATTAATGATTTTTATATTGATTGCATGTTGAAAGGATGATATTTAGGATATATTGGGTTAAATAAAATATATCATTAGTGTTAATTTCACCTATTTCTTCTTACTTTTCTAATATGGCTACTGAGAAGTTTCATATTACACATGTTCCTCAGATTTAGGCCTGCAATTATATTTCTATCAGACTATGCAGCTTTAGGATTTCATGCAGTATCCCCTGAGGGCTAGTTTTAATCTCGGTGGAGATTCTGTTTCTATTAAATGTGTGTGAACCTGCTGAATGGCTGATATCTCATCCTGATGAACCAACCCAGATAGCTGGAACTTCTTAGATTAGGCAAAGGCTCTGAGATCTGGAATATACTTTTAATTGATTAGTAAATGATCTTGTAATAGGTGCTATAGACTTAATATTCATGTCCTACCAAAATTCATATGTTGAAACCTAATGCCCAGTATGATAGTATTAGGAGGTTAGGCCTTTGGGAGGTGCTTAGGTGATGAAGTTAGAGACCTTGAGAATGGGATTCGTACTCTTATAGTAGAGCAGAGCCCACAGAATTCCCTTAGCCTCTTCCACTATGTGAAAAGACAACAAAAAAGACCGTGAGGAAGTAGGCTCTCACCAGACACCCAATCTGCCAGTGCCTTGATCCTGGACTTCCCAGTCTCCAGAACTATGACAAGTAAATTTCTGTTTTCTATAAACCACTCAGATTATGGTATTTTTGTTATAGCAACCCCAAAAGATGAAGACAGTGGTAATTATCAGTGCTCATGCTATGACTATAAACTCTGTGATGTTGGTGACTGAGTAGCAATCATTGATGACATTCAAATACATTTTTATTGTTAGCCATGGTGAGCCCCAGCAATTCACTCTCAGTGGTGGAATATATAGGCTGAAACTGGGATTTTCAGCTAAGAATGAGACTCGTCTCCTTGGTGATACCTGACTTTTCTCTACTGACTTGCATACAAGGAATACCCTGACACATAGTCGGCAGAAGCCCAAATATCTTACAAGGAAATACCTTGAGGCTATGTAAATATCAAATTTTTTACCTACTTGTTTTAGCAATCATTAATGTTTCTTGGCTAAATTCATTATTACTTCCATGGTTGCCAAATAGTGCTTTTCAAATTCTAACATTCCTTCCATGTATTATTTGGAATTCTGCTGTAAGAAAACCCTTTATTCTTATTTATTCATTTATTTATAGCAGTGTGGACTCATTGATTGCTGGTTTATTCAATGGGTTACAATTCATCACTATCATTTATTTTTTTTGAAGATCAAATTATCACAGATTTCACCAGTAAACGCCCCATTTAAACTAACTCTAGTGTCCTTTTTGATAAGTCCCCATCTCTCTTTGAGAATTTCCATACTTTCTGGCATGAGATGTCTCAGGACCATCTTGTAATTTCCCTGCCCTAGCCATGGACTCAACCATTTCTGTATAAAACCCTGGTTCATCTTAGTGAAGGGTGGTATTTAAATACCAAGATGTGGACACTGGCTGTGCTCATGGCTGTCGGGGTGTTGCTGCTGTTCCTAGGTCCTCTCAGTAGCAAAACTAAAGAATATACATATGTTTCTGCATAATACATGAATGCACACCAATACCTTTATTTCTATATCTAGATGCTCAAATATATTTTGAAGACCTATATTCACACTACAGCTCCAATCCCACAGCACAGATTGGTTCTAGTTTTTTCCTTTTTCATGTTGATAACTCCCTTTTCCCAGAGTGAGAAACTTGGCTCCTATAATCCTCAATGTATTCACTTATTGGCTCATCACCAACAACAACCTAATATACTACTAATCTCTATTGGTGCTACCACTACAATCCCTCAATTTCACCTCAGTAACCTCCTAACCCCACTTGGGTTCCAAAACCCTATGCGAGACCATTGCCACGGCCCCCTGTGTGGGTGTTCTTACTCAGATATCCCACACTGGGTTGCTGCTGACACCACTACCCAGACAAGGTTGCTTTCCTCTCCCCACCCCTGCCCAAACACCTACCTCATTCTGCACTTTATAATGACTTTGGTTTGCATTCCGGAAGTCAGGCAAGCAGGCAGGCACAAATAAATTAAAATATCTTTGAGACAATTTGGAGCATAAGCAAACATGCTTTATAGCTTTTAGGACAGCCTAACAGGTTCTTAACAATCTCATCTTGTCTACCTATAACAAAGTCAGGTGAGTATCTTGTGAGAGGGTGCTTGCTCTAGGAGTACAAGGTATACTTCCAGTTTATAAGAGGAGGCCTTCATTGAGAGTGTCACTGTGAAGCAGAATATTAATTTCCATGATACACAGCATTGTAAAAAGAGATCTTCTCTGTTTATTGAAGTCAATAATATTTAGTACCTAAGGTAGTTTTTGTTTTCAATGATATATCCTAAAATGCCCTATGAGTTCAAATCAAAATAAAAATAATAATTAATCATGCTAAGAAGGCCTATAATATTGTGGAGGAGCATTTGGGTAGTAAGTATACTTTATCCAAAAAGAATTGCAACGTGAGGAAACACTATCTCTAATAGGAAAACATTGTGGTGGCTCAGTGGGTTAAGTGTCTGATTTTGGAGTCATGATTTGGGGGTCCTGGGGTTGAGCCCCACATAAGGCTCCCTGTTCAGCAGGAAGTCTGCTTCTGGCTCTCCATCTGCCCCTTCCCCCAGTTAAGCATGCTGTCTCTCTCGTAAATAAATAAAAATAAATAAATAAATAAATAAATAAATAAATAAATAAATAAATAAAATCTTTAAAAAAAAGGAAAAGCATTGTGAAAAGATATCAAAGCAGAAAGCATTAGTCAGGTGGAAAGATATTAGAAAGAATTAGAAATACAGTGATATGGGCAGCCCTGGTGGCTCAGCGGTTTGGCACCACATTCGGCCCAGGGCGTGATCCTGGAGACCCAGGATTGAGTCCCACGTCAGGCTCCCTGCATGGAGCCTGCTTTTCCCTCTGCCTGTGTCTGTGCCTCTGTGTGTGTGTGTGTGTGTGTGTGTGTGTGTGTGTGTGTGTGTCTCATGAATAAATAAAATCTTTAAAAAAAAAAAAGAAATACAGTGACAACACATGGAACTATTTCAGGATACTGTATATAATAATTTCTGGCTATGGTTGCCCAGTATATATACAGACCAAGGAAGAGATGTGGATAACACGTGCATATGTATATTCTCCAAAATGCATAGAAACGGTGACTATTTTAACATTTACTTACTTAAACTAGAAGATACAGCATACTGTTTATGTCTTGACTTTTTCTCAACATACATGTCACAAACATTTCCCCAAGATATTAGATACTCTATGACCTTATAATTTTAGGGGCTATGTAATATTTTGTGGTAGATGCACCATAGTTTAATTAACCACTTTTCTGTTTTGGTGCATTTTAGAGATTTCCAATCTGGACTGTTAGAAATGATGTTGTAATAAACATTTGTAAATATATCTTTGCTCACATCTATCACTATTTCTTCAGCATAAACTTTTACAAGTGGAATTTGAGTTGTGGGAGCAAATAGTGTTGTACAAAATTATGTTACCGTCATGATTTTAATTATATGTAAATCAGTTGGAAATGCAAAAAGGAGTAATATACTTTCCTGAAGTATGTGACAGTTGTTTACAAATATAATTTATATACTCTTTAGCATTTTGGCTGGATTGTGTGCTTAATAATCCCTGGGAAAGCCAAAGAAAAAACTGTCTCCCGGGGGATCCCTGGGTGGCGCAGCGGTTTGGCGCCTGCCTTTGGCCCAGGGCGTGATCCTGGAGGCCCGGGATCGAATCCCACGTCGGGCTCCCGGTGCATGGAGCCTGCTTCTCCCTCTGCCTGTGTCTCTGCCTCTCTCTCTCTCTCTCTCTCTCTCTCTGTGTGTGTGACTATCATAAATAAATAAAAAAATTTAAAAAAAAAGTTTAAAAAAAAAAAACTGTCTCCCAATAATCTCAAAAAAGTAGCGTTGCTAGTTTGATCCTAGTTCCAAGGACTTCCCTTGGCTTTTGTGGTAATAAAGAAATTATTGCCTCATATGATACTGGCAGAGCAAACAGTGAAATATTTATTTTGGAATATGTGCTTTCTATCTGGATAGGATTTGGAATTTTAAAATCTTTTCAAAAATATTTCAGAACTACAAAATACAATCCACTTTGACTTGATTATTAATTAAGCTTTTCCCTACTGTTTGATCAATTTTTTGAGAAAAAAAAGAAGTGCTACATAGAATACAATTAAATCTTAGTCTTGAATAATTTTTTGCATACTGTTGTCTGGAAGGCAGAGACTGGATCAGATGATCTGCTGAGAATTTGTTTCAGCTCAGCAACTCCAACTTTTGTATTCAATGAGCTTTAACTTGGAGAACTTATTACCCACTGCTCAACCAAGCCCTTTTCTCTTTACTGCACATTTTCTTTGTGCTTTAATTTTCCTTTTATAGTCACAGCAGTGTGTGCCAACCCTCCATTGTCATAATTATGGCAGTGTTTTTATATGCACATTACTTTAGCAATGAAGGAGACAAAGGAATGCAATGCCAAGTTCAGCAATGTTTATACAGTCATGAGCATAGAACATTATTAGAGTATTAACAAAAAGTTTAAAGTCTTGGTTTAAAATCTGATGTAATGATTATACTTGAAAGTAGAAGAAAATTCTCAAATCCTAAACCTTGAAGTGCAAAGGAAAAACAGTGCTCTTTTTTTCTTACACAAACCTTTTATAGAAAGATGAAAAAAAATCCCATCACAATGTTATATATTATTTATCCTCTCTAATTCACTAAGCTATAGTTTTATAACTGAACAAAATCTTGTCATCTGTATGAATCTATTGCTCTAACATACTGTGTAAATGATCTATGTTCATTGGCCTTATTCAGCTTTTGTTGCTGCCAGTTGGGGTGTGTGTGTGTGTGTGTGTGTGTGTGTGTGTGTGTGTGTGTGAATATGTGTTGAGCAGCATAATGGTCACCTATTGGTTGATTCTCAATATCTGTGCCTCACATAACCTTTTCCAATAGTCCCCACTTCCATTAGATCCACTGATGCCCTACCCCCAACTATCCCATTTCAAGGATGGAAAAAATGGCATGTATTAAGACAAAGAAGTATTTTATTGCACTAACCGCAGTGCTTAGGTCAGAGCTGGGCCTATGGTCCAAGCCAACAATGAACTTCAGGACTTTTGCTGGCACTTCTAGGATATGTTTCTTTTTTTCTGCACAGTATGGAATGTAAAGTTAGAACTATTATTGTTACTTTGCCACCATATAGGATGCTAATCTCATAATGAGTCCAACATGCAAAGAAGGGAACACAGAAATGTAACCCTTATTGATCCACATGGAAAAATAAGTTCCCTTTGCTGTGTAACGTGGTTTGATTTAAACTTTCTGTTACTTGCAAGTATAACAGATGCAGAATCTCAGAAGTGGTTATAGCCCTGGAAAGTATGAAGGAAGCCACATGGTTCTGGCCTTCTTCAGTTCTTCTCTAGAATGTTCTTCTCTAGATCAATGCCTATTAGTTGAAGAAAAGATGAAGGAAGATATGGAGAGAGAAGTCATGGTAAATTTCATGTGACAACTTAATTGGGCTAAGGGATACCCATGTAGATGGTAAAATGTTATTTCTGGGTGTGTCTGTATGCAGTTTCATTAGCATTTGAATTGGTAGACAGAGAAAAAGATTGTCCTCACCAATGCAGGTCAGCATCAATTTGTTGAGCACCTGAATAGAACAAAAATATGGAGGGAAGGCAAATTTGCTCTGTTTGAACAGGGAGATCCATCTTTTTTATATATAAATTTATTTTTTATTGGTGTTCAATTTGCCAACATATAGAATAACACCCAGTGCTCATCCCCTCAAGTGCCCCCCTCAGTGCCCGTCACTCAGTCACCCCCACTCCCCGTCCACCTCCCTTTCTACCACTCCTAGTTTGTTTCCCAGAGTTAGGAGTCTCTCATGTTCTGTCTCCCTTTCTGATATTTCCCACTCATTTTTTCTCCTTTCCCCTTTAACCCCTTTCACTATTTTTTATACTCCCCAAATGAATGAGACCATATAATATATGTCCTTCTCCGATTGCAGGGAGATCCATCTTGTCCTGTTCTCAGACATTAGCATTTCTGGTTTTCAGACCTTCTGATTTGGACCAGGACTTACATCATTGACCCCACCTACCCAATTCTTGGGCCTTTTAGACTCCCCTTGTCCTGTATACCATTGACTCCCCTGATTCTCAGGCCTTGACTCAGGCTGAATTACATTACAGACTTTTCTTGTTCTCCAGTTTGCAAATAAAGATCATGGGATTTCTTGGCTTCTATAACTGCATGAGCCAATTCCTATAAGAAATAAATCTCCTGTATATATGTGTGTATATACACACACATATATATATATGTATTCTCTCTCTCTCTGTCTCTCTCTCTCTATATATACATATATATAAAATATATATAAAATACATATATATATAAAATATAAAATGTATAAAATACACATATAAAATATCCTCCTATTGCTTCTGTTATCTCTGGAGAACCCTAATATACCCATCTATTTTAGTTTTGTTCAACATTACTATTGTTTTGTCAGTTGTTCTATCAGTTATATGTTTGAATCATTAACAATGATTGTAGGCTTGTCTATTTCTGCTTTAGTTCCTTCAGATTTTTGCTTCATGTATTTTGAAGCTCTATTATTGGGCATATATATATGCTATACTTCATTCATGTACTGACATTTTTATTATTATGATGTATGCCTCTTGGTCTCTAGTAATACTCCTTGTCTTGAATGTCTTGAAGTCTATTTTGCCCAGTACTGGTAGACTCCAGCTTTCCCCAACTTTCCATGGTACATAATTTTGCAATCTTTTATTTTTAATCTTTGCATTTAAAGTGCACCTTATGTGGACAACTTTTTTTTTTAAGTTTTATTTATTTATTCATGAGAACACACAGCGAGGATTGAGAGAGAGAGGCAGAGACACAGGCAGAGGGAGTAGCAGGCTCCATGCAGGGAGCCGACGTGGGACTCGATCCTGGGTCTCCAGGATCATGACCTGGGCTGAAGGCGGCGCTAAACCGCTGCGCCACCCAGGCTGCCCTGTGGACAACTTTTAATTGATTCCTGATTTATTTATTTATTTTTATTTTTATTTTTATTTATTTTGGCCAATCTGATAGTCTCTGCCTTTTGATTGCACTGTTTAGTCCAGTTACTTTTTTTAAATTGAAGTTCATTTTGCCAACATATAGTATATCCCATCAAGTGCCCTTCTCAGTGCCTGTCACCCAGTTACCCCAACCCCCCACCTGCCTCCCCTTCCAGTACCCTTTGTTCATTTCAGAGTTAGGAGTCTCTCATGTTTTGTCTCCCTCTCTAATTTTTCCCACTCATTTTCCCTCCTTTCTCTTATAATCCCTTTCACTATTTCTTATATTCCCCATATGAGTGAAATCATATGATGATTGTCCTTCTCCGATTGACTTACTTCACTCAGCATAATACCTTCCAGTTCCATCCACATCGAAGCAAATGGTGGGTATTCATCATTTCTAATGGCTGAGTAATATTCCATTGTATATATAGACCACTTCTTCTTTATCCATTCATCTTGCAATGGATACCGAGGCTCCTTCCACAGTTTGGCTATTGTGGACATTGCTGCTATAAACATTGGGGTGCAGGTGTCCTGGCATTTCACCACATCTGTATCTTTGGGGTAAATCCCCAGTAGTGCAATTGCTGGGTCGTAGGGTAGCTCTATTTTTAACTCTTTGAGGAACCTCCACACAGTTTTCCAGAGTGGCTGCACCAGTTTGCATTCCCACCAACAGTGCAAGAGGGTTCCCCTTTCTCCACTTCCTCTCCAACATTTGTTGTTTCCTGTCTTGTTAATTTTCACCATTCTCACTGGTGTGAGGTGGGATCTCATTGTGGTTTTGATTTGTATTTCCCTGATGGCAAGTGATGCAGAGCATTTTCTCATGTTCTTCTTGGCCACGTGTATGTCTTCTTTGGTGAAATTTCTGTTCATGTATTCTGCTCATTTCAATGATTGGGTTGTTTGTTTCTTGGGTGTTGAGGTTGATAAGTTCTTTATAGATCTTGGATACTAGCCCTTTATCTGATATGTCATTTGCATATATCTTCTCCCACTCTATAGGTTGACTTTTAGTTTTGTTTCTTTTGCTGTACAGAAGCTTTTTATCCTGATTAAATGCCAATAGTTCATTTTTGCTTTTGTTTCCTTTGCCTTCATAGATGTATCTTGTAAGAAGTTACTGTGGCCAAGTTCAAAAAGGGTGTTGCCTGTGTTCTCCTCTAGGATTTTGATGGATCTTTGTCTCATATTTAGATCTTTCATCCATTTTGAGTTTATCTTTGTGTATGGTATAAGAGAATGGTCTAGTTTCATTCTTCTGTACATAGCTGTCCAATTTTCCCAACACCATTTATTGAAGAGACTGTCCTTTTTCCAGTGGATATTCCTTCTTGCTTTGTCAAATATTAGTTGACCATCGAGTTGAGGGCCCATTTCTGGGTTCTCTATTCTGTTCCATTGATCTTTGTGTCTGTTTTTGTGCCAGTACCACACTGTTTTGATTATCACAGCTTTGTAGTACAACTTGAAACCAGGCATTGTGATTGCCCCCAGCTCTGGTTTTCTTTTTCAATATTCCCCTGGCTATTTGGGATCTTTTCTGATTCCACACAAATCTTAAGATTATTTGTTCCAACTCTCTGAAGAAAGTCCATGGTATTTTGATAGGGATTGCATTGAACCTATAAATTGCCCTGGGTAGCATAGACATTTTCACAATATTTATTCTTCCAATCCGTGAGCATGGAATGTTTTTCCATATCTTTGTGTCTGCCTCCATTTCTTTCAGAAGTGTTCTGTAGTTTTTAGGGTATATAGATCCTTTACCTTTTTGGTTAGGTTTATTCCTAGGTATTTTATCGTTTTGGGTGCAATTATAAATAGGATTGATTCCTTAATTTCTCTTTCTTCAGTCTCATTGTTAGTGTATAGAAATGCCACCGATTTCTGTGCATTGATTTTATATCCTGTCACATTGCTGAATTGCCGTATGAGTTATAGCAATCTTGGGGTGGAGTCTTTTGGGTTTTCTATATACAGTATCATGTCATCTGCGAAGAGGGACAGTTTGACTACTTCTTTGCCAATTTGAAGGCCTTTTATTTCTTTTTCTTGTCTGACGCTGAGGCCAGGACTTCTAGTACTATGTTGAATAACAGTGGTGAGAGTGGACATCCCTGTCATGTTCCTGATCCTTGAAATGATATCAGTTTTCCCCATTGAGGATGATATTTGCTGTGGGATTTTCACAGATGGCTTTTAAGATGCTGAGGAATGTTCCCTCTCTCCCTACACTCTGAAGAGTTTTGATCAGGAATGGATGCTTATTTTGTCAAATGCTTTCTCTGCAGCTATTGAGAGGATCATATGGTTCTCATTTTTTCTCTTGTTGATGTGATCTGTCACATTGATTGTTTTACAAGTATTGCACCACCCTTGCATCCCAAGGATAAATCCCACTTGGTCATGGTGAATAATCTTCTTAATGTACTGTTGGATCCTATTGGCTAGTATCTTGTTGAGAATTTTTGTATCTGTGTTCATCAGGGATATTAGTCTGTAATTCTCCTTTTTGGTGGGGTCTTTGTCTGCTTTTGGAATCAAGGTAATGCTGGCCTCATAAAATGAGTTTGGAAGTATTCCATCCCTTTCTATCCTAGTCCAGTTACATTTAATGTTGCAAGGAAAGAGTTAACACTGCACATGTTTTATTAAATCATTGCTCATCTCAATAGCCATTGCAGTGACTCTTGGTCATACTCTAAGAACTAAATGTACTGTAATGTTTACATGGTTACTAGGTAATGATGTTATTCTATACACCTAAAGCAGTTTCTGGCTGCTTTTCCACTATGTTTTCTATGTCTCCTCCAGAAATGCATAATATAGCTTGTAAACCCATACAATGAGTTCTTAATTTTATGTATTATATTATTTTCTTCTAGAATGTCCATTTGATTCTATTATTATCAATTCCAGTTCTAGGGGTGCACCGGTGGCTCAGCTGGTTAAGCATCTACCTTCTGCTAGGGTCATGATCTCAGGGTCCTGGGATCAAGCCCCACATTGACTCTCTGCTCAGCAGGGAGTCTGCTTCTCTCTCTCTCTCTCTCTCTCTCTCTCTCCCTCTGTGCTCTCCCTCTCTCAAATAAATGAGTAAAAAATTCTAAAAAAATTCCAGTTCTAACACTCTTCATCTTTTTATTCTTTTTATCCTTTTTTTTATCCATTCATGATGGTTCTTTAAAAAATCAATATCTGGTAACTTCCACGTGAGACTTCTACATGGGTCTGCTTCTATTGTTTGTTTTTCTCTTGATTTTAAGTCACATTCTTCTGCCTTTTCACTTATCTAGTAATAATTGTTGTATTCTGGAAGATGTGTATAAAAGAATCATAAAGGCTCCAGATGACATCTTTCTCCAGAGAGTTTCCCTTTTCTTCAATAGATAGGATGAAAGATTAATTATCTCAGTCCAACCAGGGATTGAGCTGAGTTTGACCTCCCTGTAAATTCACTAAACTAGATCTGCTCTGGTTCATCCTTATTTCTTGGACATGGTCCTCCAAGGCTTTTTTTTTTTTCTCCAAGGCTTTTAATTGAGAACCTGGAAGTCTTTGTCTCCTTAGCCCAAGAAGAGGCATTTTGATCTGTTCTTTGAAGATTCTGAGCTGTTAGCCTCCCTCTAGCCTCCCACTCTATACATTCAAATATGGCAGATGCCTTGAGGGGAGACCAATTACATATTTGAGACAGATTCCCTCCTCCCTCTAGCAGGAGTTTGCCTCCTTAACATTGCAAAATACAGCCTCTCAGCTTCCATTACATAACCCAGAACTCAACAAATGTCTCATGGTAAAATCAGCCACATTTGCAGTTCCTCAAATTTCTAATCTATCATGCCAGCCATGCACAAAACTTTATTTGTTCTCTTTCCTCCAGCAAATTATCACTGTATAAGCTAAGCCTGATCATCCCTCTGTACCTAGATTCAGTAAATGCCTTAAAGAAGAAAACAGCAAAAAACAACAAAAAATAAATAAAAAAATAAAAATAAATTTAAAAAAAAGAAGAAGAAAACAGCAAGTGATTATCACCTGACTCCAGAAGGACTCCTCCTTCTCTGGAATTCCAGGTACCTGGTCTACATTGCTCTCACAGCTCTCTGGTGTCTAAAAACAAATGTGCTATTGTAATTTATCTGGCTTTTCTGATTACTACACGGGAGCATTGTGCAGCCATGACCTATTTTATTCTACTTAAAAGTGGAAGGCCACTTATGAGTAACCTCTTAATCAAACTAGTATTTAGTGTGGTGGCTCAAGAAGTAGTCTCAAAATTCTACCTTATGAGCTGTTTGACCATGGAAAATTCACTTAATATCACTTAGGGTTGGGAGGCCTGGGTGGCTCAGCAGGTTAGTGCCGCCTTTAGCCAGGGACCTGATCCTGGATGACCCGGTATTGAGTCCCATGTCAGGCTTCCTGCATGGAGCCTGCTTCTCCCTCTCCCTGTGTCTCTGCTTCTGTGTCTCTCATGAGTGAATAAATAAAATCTTAAAAAAAGAAAAAAATCACTTAAGGAGAATAATGGCTACTTCTTTGGATTCTTATATGGAGAAATTTCAAGGCATAGAGTGTTTTAAATAGAAAGCAGTCTCTTTTTACTCACTTATTTATTCATTCAAAGACATTCATTTAATACTTAATATATTCCAGACACTTGCTAGAAGCTGGATGGGAAAAATGAATGATTAAGACTTAGAGGTATGATCCCACAAGGAACTCACCATTCTAGTGAGGAAGAAGAATATATAACTCAATAAGAGAAATATATTGTATAATTATGACATAAATATAAAGTAAAATGGCATAGAGAAAGGAATAAATAATTCCTTTGATAGGGTAAGTAAGTTCTGGAAGACTTCTCAGAGAAAGTGAATGATTTACAAGTGAAAAGTAACCCATCATTGTAGAGACTACCAGTTGCTCACCTGAATCTGTTCTCCATCTGTTCTATGGAAAAGTGTCATAGTTGGACAAATAGCTACACTGCTTGGGAACACAATCTCAGCATCCTTTGCATCTAGGTATGATATGACTGTGCCTAAGTTTTCACTGAGGTGAAAATAAGTAACAATTGCCATATGTGCCTCTTGGCCTTAAAACCTATATAATATGCCCCATGTTTCTTCCCTGTCTTTGAGATCCAGAGCATAGGTATTCCTACACCCAACTTAGCCACACAGACAAGGGCAGCAACCTAGGATATGGCCAAACAAGAGGGTGTCAGGAGTCCAGGTCCCTGAATAACCATGTGCAACATAGCTATCCCATTAACTTGGAGTACTCACCTAAAAATTCTCACATAAAGGAAAAAGGATTTGTTTTCTTTAAGCCATTCTATTTCAGGAACTTTGTGTTATATTTATCTTAGCTGTGCTATACTCAATTGCCCTGAAGAAATACTTCTAAAAACCAATAAGAAAATGATAAGCCAAAGGAAAATGGGCAAAAGTCATGAATAGGCAATTATGAAGGAAGATATATAGATGGCCAATAAACATATGGAAACAAACATTCAAACTTACTAACAATTAAAAAACTGTAGGTAAAAATAAGATACCTTCTTGCTTTCAACTTATTTCATTATATATAATGTATATGACTGTATTAATGTACATTATATATATATATATCTTAGCAATTCACTTCTAGGCATTCATTTTAAGAATTATTTGTCAGAATATGAGAATATATTTAGAGTTGTTAGGTAATAACTTCTATAAATCAGAATTGACAGTAATTTATATCCTTAATATCAGGTTATTGGGTTAAATAAATCTAGGTATAAATAATATTCCATCATTTAAAATGACTAGTAGAAAAAGATAAAAATGAAAAAATAAAATAAAACGACTAGTAGAAGCCCACAAAGTGCCACTTGAAGTGAGAGTTGTCTGGCTGACTAGGCAGTTACGAGGGAATAATAAGATTGTGGCCCAAGTCCTGGGAGCAGGATATTTTAAGTGACTAAGCTTAGCAAAGGAATTACACAAAGTTTCTCATCCTTTTCCAAATCTTTATTAGAGAGGAAAAAAGCCTCTAGAAATTATGACTATGACCCAGCAAATAAAGAAAATAATTGATTTAAAATTATGCCCCTGGCTGGAAAATTATTCAGTGATAGTTGAAGATATTTGCTTAACTCCAGTAGTTCTGGTTTAAGGCAGATAAATGCTCATAATAAAAAAACAGTGAGTATTTTTCTGAAGTTTCCTTGGAACCATGAAATGAGACAACTTCTATTCAACAGGAATTTGTCTTTAAAATTGGCTTTAACTTTTGGGGAAAGAGAAGTGTCAGTACACATCTAATATTGTGGAGTTGTGTTGGGTTGTCTGCTGATGCTTACCAATAGTTTATAGAAAGAAAAATAAAACATCTAACTTTGCTGCTGTATTCCTTGTTGCCTCTTATAAAGTTATTCCTCAAAATTCACTTTGAAGAGTATGTAATAAATTATTTCAACTGACTTTAAGCAACCATTAAAAAAAAAAGGTCAAACCTATCTGCCAATAAAGAAACTGAATGTGATGGGAATTTTAAGATTTGAAAACAATTGAAAGGACTCTGGGAATGGGAAAGGTCACCTTACTTTTGTTCCAGAACATACCGATGATACAGCTAAGTATGTAGACGCATATGTATTGCAGTTTCATTGAGAGGTTGTGCCTATTAAGGAATGTTTGATTATCCAAAATATCTTGAAATACATGGTTTTCAGAAAGACATGTATTCTGAGAACTATGAACCATGGAGCAAATTAAAACCTTTTTTTAAAAGCCGTATAATTGAAACCACTAATGAAATGTAATCTATTTCACAATAAAGTTGAAAAATACGTGAAACATTTTCAATCTCAAGAAGGTGAAATGCACTGTAAAAAAATTCCCTTGCTGAAATTTCTAATATTGTTTACAAATACTTTGTCCTAAAACAAAACTTCAGGGGTGCCTGTCTGGCTGAGTGGTTGGTAGAGCATGCAACTCTTGATCTTGGGTGGTGAATTTGAGCCCCACGTTGGGTGCAGAGATTACTTAAAAAAAAAAAATAAAGCTTGGGCAGCCCCGGTGGTGCAGCGGTTTAGCGGTTTAGCGCCGCCTGCAGCCCAGGGTGTGATCCTAGAGACCTGGGATCGAGTCCCACATCAGGCTCCCTGCATGGTGCCTGCTTCTCCCTCTGCCTGTGTCTCTGCCTCTCTCTCTCTCTAGCTGTGTCTCTATGAATAAATAAATAAAATCTTAAAAAAAAAAGCTTTAAAAAATAAGTAAGTAAATAAAGCAAATCTTCAAATGGCACAGGAATATGATTGATACTTCTATGAAGAAAAATGAATGACATTTATTACCAGAAATGACAAAAAACAATTATCTTTTAATTTGTGGTTGTGTCTTACAAGAAAACATTTAAATGCATGTAGCTGTTTTGTAATGTTGAAAAGTGCTTAAAATGTTTTTAATAAATAATCAATATTGTTATTTTGTTCACATTGAGATGCTAGGTAAGGAAAACATCGTAATTATTAATATAATATTAATAACTTAAAAAATAAAAACCATCATGTTTTTGACGCAATGAAGTACATCTATAAAATCAAGATTTTATATTAATGCAGAATTTTGTTGTTGAAACTAGTTTCACACAGTTTATAAAGCTCAAGAATATTTTTGGTGTTTCTGATAATTGCTGGAATCAGCATGTTATGAATATGTGTATCTACATGAAAGAAAAGAGATGGGTATTATTTTGCAGAGCCTTAACTTGATATATTTATGGAATTGGCTAATTTATACTCAATTTTTCACTGTGTGCAGATTTCTAACATATTTATTTCTGTGCAATTTAAATTTCTTTTATTTGAATAAATTCACTATTTCTAACTTGTACTTTAAAAAAAAACATTGTGGAAGTACATTCTTTACAGTTTATGAAAGGGAGATATTAGGCTGTGAACTTATTTTTGTGAAATACAGTATGTAAGCATAGCAAAGGAGTCTGGAACAGATACTAGTTCCATAGTAGGATCACCTGGGAAACTTTAAAAATCCAATTACCAGACCTGACCACAATTCCTCTAAATTAGAATCTCTGGGTTGAGATCCCAGGCATTTACCTCAAAGGCCCCCCAGGGGGCGTGTGGGTGGTTCAGTTGGTTAAGCATCCTACTTGTCAGCTCAGGTCTTGATCTTGGGATTGTGAGTTTGGGCCCCACATTAAATAAGCCCAGTGTGGAGCCTACTTAAAAAAAAAAAAAAAAAAAAAAAAAAAAAAGCTCCATTGTGATTCCAATGTACAGTCAAGATTGAGAACTACTGGCTTAGAAATCACACACACAGAGGTGTGTTCTTATTCTCTCACAGGTATGCACACACACACACACACACACACACACCCCTACAGAAGATCTGTGTATGGATCCACTTGTGATGTAGATTATGGGAAATTTTATATTCTTCTTTTTGCTTCTCTGTGTCATCTGCAAATAAACGTATATTTTATATAATAAACATGTAAGCAAATGTATGTAACTTTTGAAAGGCAATAAGAATCAGAAGGAAAGAAGGATAGAAAGAAGGATGAAGGGAAGAGGGGGGAAGGCGGGAGGGAAAAACAGAAAGAAAGGAAGGAGGGAGAGGTTTTAAATGAAACTTGACCTTGCATCAGCTCTGCAAGGACTGGGGGTAATGGGGATGGGAAATATACATAGTGTCCTTCTGATGCTTGAGGAGCGTGAGTGACTGGGAGGAAGCTAACAGTCTGAGTCTCTACCATATGTTTGTGCTTTATTTTTTATCTCATTCAATCCCATTACCTACCCTGCAGGGTTGATAGGTCCTCTTTCTTTTACAGATGGGGAGATGGACCTCCCGAGAAATGAGGTGACCTGCTGTTAATACTGTATGAGCCAAAGCCACTACCCCTACTCCTAACCTCACATTCTGTATTAAGGAAAAGAAGACAGGCACAGGGCAATTTATCTTTGTGTGTCTCACAGCTCTTTACCTTTCTTGTTTTTCTTTTTTACTCTTGTAGAGAACTGATAACTTTTCAAAGCCTTTTTTAATGTTTGGTTTTTTTTTAAGTACGCTCCGCACCTAACGTGGGGTTTGAACTCACAACCCTGATATTAAGAGTTACATGCTCTACTCAAAGCTTTTTAGATACCACTTCTTCTGCCCAAGCTCTCTTTTTGCTTTCCCTTGGATGAGCATAGATTCTTCACTGTGTACAGCTACACAAATGGCTTTCTTGGAAGAATTGTCTTGACTTTCTCCTGAAGAACACCTGCTGTCACTCCTTAATAAAGACTCAACAAGACATTAAAAACCCCACCCAGACTCCATTGCAAACATGGCTGGGTCGGAGTATTGTCACTGTGTGCTAAATGCACAGCACTCTTGCCGTCTGCTTACATGAGTTGACAGCGGCCAGGAGCAGATGATAAACAACAAAAAGAAAGAGTTATCTAAGTGGCAAAAGTTACAGAAACCAGAGAGGGTCAAGTAAGAAAGAGATATAATTTAGTTATGTCAGCTCTAATAAGTGAATACATCATTTTTAAAAAGATTTTTTGGGGGGCAGCCCCGGTGACGCAGCGGTTTGGCGCCGCTTGCAGCCTGGGCCTGATCCTGGAGACCCGGGAGCGAGTCCCACGTCGGGCTCCCTGCATGGGGCCTGCTTCTCCCTCGGCCTGGGTCTGTCTCTGCCTCTCTCTCTATCTCTTTCTCTGTGTTGCTCATGAATAAATAAATAAAATATTTTTTTAAAAGATTTATTTATTTATTTGAGAGTGTGTGAGTGTGTGTGCTGGGGGAGGGGTAGAGGAAGAAAGAGAGAGAGAATCTCAAGCAGACTCCCCACTGAGTGTGGAACCCAACTCAGGGTGATCATATCAACCATGAGATCACAACCTGAGCCCAAAGCAAGAGCTGGATGCTTAACCAACTACATAACCCAGGCACCCCTGTCAATCTGTAAATTCATCATTTAAAACAGTATGTCAATCAAGTTTTTTAAGATAAGTGAACCCTGGGAACCCCAGGCTCTTTTCCCATTGGTTTTAGGGCCAGTGCTATATACCTCTGTTTCAGTAATATGTATCTTAGATGAAAGGAAAAATTTTAAGTTTAAAATAAGACCATTCTAATTTCTCCCTGACTTTACTCTTTATCACCTCCCTCAAGTTCGCCTTATTACAAAACCAAGTATGATTACAATTCACCATATTTGCTAATTTGCTTTATTTAATGGTTGGCAACCCCAAATAACTTGAGAAGAGCATATGGGAATCCCAAATCACCTGAAAGACAGGACTGGTTTACTTGCTCAAACAGTCCCAAATGCTGGAGATGGCTCCCTCCCCCAGTTAGCCTTCCCTCTGACCCTGTTTGACACATGTTTTCCCGGCATCTTTCCTTCAACAGGATGGTATGAGAGAGGGAACATTAGCTTTGGAGTCAGGCTGTTCTGGGTTCAAGCACTGACACTACTGTTGATTGGTTATGTGAGCTTGATACCATTGTTTAATTATCTTGAGCCTTACTTTCTATTTTTAAAGTTGGAATAAAACTCTTCCCATGTGCTTAGAAAAATTTCAAGCATGAATACATATCAAGTGACCCAGTGCTTAATACAGCGAAGGTACTTAACTAATTTCATTCATACTCATATCTGATTATCATTAACATTACTCCCAACATACTCCTGCCTGCCACATAGTATTATTATGATGGTGGATATTAATACTGTCCTCCAAGAGACTCCATGTTCACTGGAAGTGAAGACAATGCCCAATCTTTGATAAAGATCACGTAAGCCTGAGCTTCAGTGATGGGCAATAACCAATGTGCTTGGCTAACCAACCTTTCAACCAGGGGTAATTGAGGTGTATGGCCAGGCCAGTGCTTATCAGTATCAATTGGCTATTGATACATTCTGGTCAGTGTTGTACAGTGGCTGTTACACTTTTTAGCTCTAGCAAAGTTTTTTCCAATATCCCATAAAAAACATAGAGCTTTAAACCCTTTGAATCAATATACACCATGCAGCAACCTTTAAGTGTCCACTCTGAGACAAAGAGTCATTTAAGAGAGGCTATTGATTTTTGATTTGTAAACACGTGAAGCCCGGGCTACCCTACAGGACCATGCTGTGGGGCCCATTCCTAGACGAGGCTAACTAGAAAAATCTTTGATGCTCTCTTAGAAGGGATCCAAGACTAATACACCTTAGAGCAAACAGCCCCCTGAGCCTCATAGTCTTCCAGATGCAGGATGTTATTTCGCAGTCTTGGAGGTAATTTCTGAAATATCTGTCAAGTGAAAAATGTTCACTGATCTATAATATAAAGCCCTGTGTGATTTGAGGGAAAGATCATACTTCATTCAGCTCAGCAGCCTTTGCAGATCAGAGTATACACTGTGAATTCAGTAAGTGTTAAGTAACTGTGAGTTGAATTGAACAGATCAGTGCTGGTCTGTTGGAGGGCAAAAAGAAGAAATACTTTAGTTTTCATATTTTGATTTAAAAAGTCATTCCCATTGTCTTATTGCAGCTGAGAGTCACTCCCCCCAGCACAAGCTGATTTCTTTCAAGGCTTGGATAATTTCCACCAGTTATAAAGCATGTTAATTACACGTGGAGGTTTGGATATAGTTGTGCATATTTAAAATCAAATTCCTCTGAAATATTCTTGCCTACGAATATTTCAAATTCGGTCTTCTTTGGTTTCAAGCATCTAAAATATAAACAGGGTTTAAACTAAGCTGCAAAATGTAAACTATGGACTGACATTTGGAAAAGACGGGCTTCTCTATTTATGCACCAAAATAATGGGGTGATTGACTAACATTCCAAAGGGGAAGTCATCACCTGTTGTAAAGATGGCTTTAAGTACTTAGCCAAACATCCCATTCAGTAAACAGGTCAAGTGGCAAATTAGATACATTGCTAATTACTGTGTAGTCCTGTGGCTGAAAACAAAAGCCAAGAGTGAGGGACCTGTCACTGCCTATTGACAGCAAAAATGTGAAAAGCTATGATATTTGATGCCAATAGGACATTAGTAAATCTGGTGCTCTCAGTCACTGCTGACAGCAGCAAAAATGATGCCTTTCTGGAAAGCAATTTGGGAAGCCAAAAAAAGTTCCTAGCCTCTGATCCAACTTCTGGGACTTTATACTGAGAGACTGGTCCAATATGACCAAAAGCTATGTGCATGAAAACATGTCAATGGCAGCATGATACACACTGGTGGAAGAAGAGAAGTGTTGCTACTGCAGGGGTTAAGGAAGTTCAGTGTTGCTCCTCTATGGACTGTTAATTTCAAGAATGACTATAAAATCCATAGCATATAGAAAAATGCATGGAGAGGGGCCCCTCAGTGGCTCAGTCAGTTAAGCATCTGCCTTCGGCTCAAGTCATGATCCTGGCTGGGGTCCTGGGATGGAGTCCCAGGTAGGGCTCCCTATTCAGTGGGGAGTATGCTTCTCCCTCTGCCCCTCCCCCCACTTGCTCACTCTCAAAAATAAATAAAATATTTTAAAAAATAACCAGAATGTCAACCTAAGAAACAAGAATTGTAAAACATAAAGTGCTATTGTGTTGTAGCAACAGTTATGTAGCCAGTGCACATCATTCAGAAAGAGTAACCAAAAAGACGCCCAGGAGGACAGCGCCCTTAGAAATCGAGCACTGTAAGCATATAGATAGTTTAAAAACATTTTATCTTTCTCAAAAATTGTATATTGTGGTCATAATTATGTGGTCATAATTGTATATTGTGGTCATTTTAAATGCATATTTAAAAATTGCAAAACAAGACCATCAGAGAAAGGAAGCAAGTATCTTTTCCTGTTTCTTCCTCCAGTGAATCATAAAGGGTCATGAAGTCTTCCTTAAATCCAACCTGCATGAGAATACTGTGGCTTAAGTATATTTTTTCTTGCTCGCCTATAAAAATTATCATTTCCATCCTCTGGATCTGTTCTTTTGGCCAAGGGCACTATCACTCCATATTAGAATTTTTTAGTCCTTTTTTTCCCCTTGGGGTTGCGTGCAGGTGCATTTGGAACAGGAGGCTTAAACTCTGAATACGATATACTTAACCCAATAAAGCTTGTTTGGCTGTCTGCTGGTTATGGGGCCATCTGATGGATGTGTACTTTAATTCTAAAATCCTGAGGTTGTTATCTGGCCTCCTTCTGGGCTTATCATTTTATTTATTTAAAAAAAAGATTATTTATTTATTTATTCATGAGAGACACACACACACACACACAGAGAGAGAGAGAGAGAGATTGGCACAGGCAGAGGGAGAAGCAGGCTCCTTGCAGGGAACCTGATGCAGGACTCGATCCCTGGTCTCCAGGATCATGCCCTGAGCTGGAGGTGGCGCTAAACCACTGAGCCACCCAGGCTGCCCTGGGCTTATCATTTTAAAAAGTTAAAGTACAAAAACATTCCCACATAGGATTAAACCAGGGCTATTGCCTTTCTTGTATTTGAGGGCCCTTCTCTGTTCCAACCTGGCTAAGCTGGTGTTATTCAGCTTGCCTTATGTGATAGAAACTCAGATTTTCATGGTTGCCCACTGGAACTTCACCAAGTTCTCACTTTCCTCTAAGGTTGTGGAAATATGAACTGTATTTGAGCAAAAATAAAATATCCAAGATCTTATTCGTTTGAGACCATTTCTGACCCATTCTGGTGGTGGCGAGCTGCTCTGCTGCCCATGGATGTCTCTTTAGTTCAAAAAACTTACCTACCAAGTTGTTTAAAGATGTATGCCTCAACAATAATGTGTGCCATGAATATTGTAGAGTTAAGAAGCTGGGTTCAGGTAATAGCTCCTTGACTTACTAGATGTATACCTTTTGTCAAACAAAATAAAAATAAACAAACAAAATAAAACAAGAAACTCTTATTTCCTGGTACTTATTAGTACAAGTGAGTAAGAATCCTAGTGAGGATGCATTTTTAAGATGTGATCCTGGGTTTTTCCCTCAAAGTGCTCCCTGATATAAATCCTGAAGCACTCTAATGATATAAAATGTATATGTATGTATATGTTAGTGTGTGTGTATCCAAGACATTAATAATAAAATAATGGCGGGACACCTGGGTGGCTCAGTGGTTAAGATGTCTGCCTTCACCTTGGGGTGTGATCCTGGAGTCCCAGGATGGAGTCCCATGTCGGGCTCCCTGCAGGGAGCCCGCTTCTCCCTCTGCCTGTGTCTCTGCCTCTCTCTTTGTGTGTGTGTGTGTGTCTCTCATGAATAAATAAATAAAATCCTTAAAAATAAAATAAAATAAAATAATGGTTATACAAATTGCTCATCAAGGAAATATGCTTGTTGAGCCTCACTATGAGCCAGCCCACAATCCTAAACATCTCAGCAACTGCTATGAGTCTATGGGGTCATAAATGTTGTAAATTCCTTATCTCACTTCTTTCTTGAACAGCATTTATGAAATTACAAGAATCCTCAGTTTAGAGCATCTCAACTACCACACACAGTAAGTAAGTATCAGGTGTGTTGTCATCGTGATTCCTCTCAGCCCATAGGGCAGCCTGGTGGGGCCTGGGAATGTGCTGGATTCCCTGGAAAAACCCAGTCCAATTGAGAGCTGCCTTATCTTTTTATGCCAGTATGCTGGACAACTAGAATCATTCTATGTGTGCATGCCAGGGAGGGGGCTGGGAAGCCCAGTGATAGACACTGATCTCATTGTGGAACACTTGTACATCTAAGTAACATACTTCTTAGACCTGTCTTGACCTTCAATTGGCTCTCTTTCTAGCTGTTCCTATTTTGTTACTTTATTTTTTTAATTTTTAAAAATATTTTATTTATTTATTCATGAGAGACATAGAGGCAGAGACACAGGCAGAGGGAGAAGCAGGCTTCCTGCAGGGAGCCCGATGTGGGACTCAATCCCAGGCCTTCAGGACGGGCCCTGCGCTGAAGGCAAGCACTAAAACACTGAGTCACCCAGGGATCCCCCTATTTTGTTACTTTAAATTATTTATGCTTTTCCCATAGACAGTGCTGCCTTTTCTAAATGTGGGATGTCTAGGGACTGGAGCATCTGTTAACAAGCAGTGAGGTTCCTGGCAACATCTCTATCTGCTCAGAGGTGTCATTAAATGACCTTACAACTATACTATAGCTACATGAGACAAGAAGGAAAAGTAGAACCCACCCAGATCTCATTTAGGAAATGTGAAAATTTTTCAGAATAAAGTGAAGCCTTAAACAGATTCTTTTAATCCAACCAAAAAATTTAAAAATTTAGATGAAATTGCTAAACTATACCAGCCTTAACAATTTGGAGTAGGTCCCTTGGTCTTGGGGGACTCAGAAATGTACCCCACGTGGAAGGAATGGACTTGGTGTCTTCCACCTGCCCTATGCACTTGAGCTCTCCTCCAGAATCTCCAGTATGATATTGGAAAGACTTGGAATTAAGTAGAGAAGTGTTTTGTTTTGTTTTGTTTTAAGGCATAAAACTAGTGCTGATATTTTGGGTTTACATTTGGGAATAAACCATGACTAATGTGGTACTTAATGTAGTGTGTCACAAATTTTGAATATATGATTTGGAGTATTTAATAGATTATCACATTAGTTCCAAATTTAAAGTCTGAAATGCCATAATTCATCTAGACTTATTTTAGATTTCAACAAGATGGGGAAATTGAGACTCAAAGAGGTTAATATACTTATCCACAGCTGGGATCAGAAAAAATGCACATCCAACAGACTGGGCTTTATTTTATTTTATAAGATTTTATTTATTTATTCATGAGAGACACAGAAGAAAGGCAGAGACATAGGCAGAGGGAGAAGCAGGCTTCTTGCAGGGAACCCGATGTGGGATTCGATCCCAGAACTCCAGGATCACACCCTGAGCTGAAGGCAGATGCTCAACCACTGAGCTACCCAGGCGTCCCCAGACTGGGTTTTAAGTATTGGCTTTACCATTTTTTGCCCTGTGACCTTGAGGAAGTGTTCTGAACTTTCTACAAAATTCTGCCAAGGCGAGCTCAGCGGGATTTTTAAGGAGCAAATGAGGACAAGTATAAGAAAGCACTATCTAAAGGTAACATTACTAATTATCAACAGGGTAAGGCCTGAACCCACTTACTGACTCTCAGTTCAATAGAACCTTCCTGACAAATTCCTAATCAAGTTCTCTCTTTCTTCAAATGGTTTCCATCTCATTTCTTTTTAAACCTTTACCCATTTTTGCCTAGAGTGACCAGGATTTACTGAGTATGCATCTTGTTCTTGGCTCTATGCAAATATCACACAGAGCCAGGTATGTGAAAAGTTGGCTCATGCTACCCAGAGCCCACATGGTATAATGATGATGCAGAAGCAGACCAAATTCCTGATCTTGAATTTATTTCCTTTACCTCTTTGCACCTTAGTTTGTCCTTTTACACAATGAGTGATATACTATTGTCTCAAGAAAAATCATGTAAAGAACATAGCACAGTGAATTAATACAAACCATATGTAATAACATAAGTGAATCTTAGTAAGAATAATTGCCAGGAAACTGAAGCTGAGCAACTCTCAGAGTGCCAAGTGATGTTCATTTTCTACTGAGACGAATAGAAGGATCTTGCTGATCATGCCAGGTATTCACTAGACTCCCAAAGAACCACAGGTTGGGAGTAAGGCTAAAGCAGTCTAAAGTAAAGAGTATTCCAGACCAACCCTTAAAAAAAGACAAAAATGTTTTGAAAGCTGATCAATAAGCCTGCTAGAACAAAATGCAAATACTGTTATCTTTAAAAGGAAACAACAGGGGATCCTGGGTGGTTTAGTCAGTTGGGTGTCTGCCTTCAGCTCAGGTCATGATCCCAGGTCAAGCCCCGTGTCAGGCTCCCTGTTCATTGGGAAGTCTGCTTTTACCTCTCTCTCTGCCCCTCCCCCTTGCCTGTTCTCTCTCTCTCTCTCTCTCAAATAAATAAATTAATTTTTAAAAAAGAAAACAACAAAATCCAGACACTAAATAATATAATTTTCACAATATCTAGTATCTAATCAAATCTGAGGCAAGGAAGCCAGAAAATGCAACATCAAAACAAAACCAGAAAAACAAGCAATCAAAAGAAATGTGTGTATGTGTGTTTATGCAAACAAAAAAGAAAACAATAAAGCAAGCAAATAATAAATCTAATATTTAGGATCAAAATATCCTTTGAGGGAGATGCAGCAGGATGGGATAAGAAAGGAACATGTAGGGAACCTGGGTGGCTTAGTAGTTGAGTGTCTGCCTTTGGCTCACAGTGTGATCCTGGGTCCTGGCATCGAGTCCTGCATTGGGCTCCCTGTGAGAAGCCTGCTTCTCCCTCTCTCTATGTCTCTGCCTCTCTCTTGTGTCTCTCATGAATAAATAAATAAAATCATTTTAAAAAAAGAAAGAAACATGTAAGTAAATATGTTACTGCTTGTATTCTGGCCCTTGGGTTGCATGATGTTCACTGTATGATTCAAATAAGTAAAGGATGCTGTGAATGGACCAATGATGGTGACGCATCACCAACCAAAAGTTATCATTAATCTAATTCTATGCACTTGAAGTCAGGGCAGAGGGAGTAAAATGAGAGGAGTAGAAAAGAATACAACACATAGGAAGAGTATGGGACAGGAAACAGCAGAATTTTCTAGAAAATGAAAAAAAGGCCAATGTGGCAGGCACTTGGAAAATCAGTAAGATGTGCCTCTCAGGACAGACTGACACCAGCCAGTCAACAGAGGCAGTTGTTTAAACAAGAATGTTCATTTATTAAATCATGGTGTGAAATACAGCAATCATATGCTTAGCCCATTCATAATAGGGATGCGAGGGGGAGAAAAAGGCACACAGGAGCAAATCATTAAATGTGGGTTTACATCCCTTTTGTAACTGGAAGTTTCTGCACAAGGCAGTACTAGTGTTTGTTTTTCATATGGAGAAATAGAACAAGCATGATATTGTAAAAAGAACAATGAAAATGAGCCATGGCTTTGCCAATACCTAGCCGAATGATATAGGGCAAATTATTCTCAAGGGGTTCTGTTGTAGTTGGGGATACTGAAGCTTTCCAAGATGAATTCCACAAAACACAAACATTCTTTCAGGTATTGATAGGAGCTTCATGAAAAAGAATTACGGAGTCAAATAACTCTGGAGAGTGCTGTATACTATCATCCCCTGTCAAAGAATCCTCATGCAAAGCAGCAGCTGAGATAATCTGAGAAGCTCTACAGTGAAGAAACCAGTAGAACTTCACGTATTGCATAGTCTTGGAAACTCACTTGTCCCCAAAACACTGTTCTATTACCCTCTTTTGAAATAGGACTTTGGAAATGCTAGCCAGGATTTCTCCTTTTGAGTTTTGAAGCTAAGACTGTTTCTTAAATATATACACTTCAAATAATAGAGGTAGAGGTACACGCAAGAGTGAGTCTCAGCTTATAACCTGGGTTACAGCAATGAAATGTGAAGTGTGTGTGTATTCAATGCAGAGGTGGCATGGTGGGTTAATGGAATACAGTTAGAAGCAGTATCATTGCCTTGGGTGGAGATAGCCCTCATTATTTCCATATTTGGTTCTTCATGGAGTTAAAGAACTATTTGAGAACTTTTACCCACAAAAATTCTCCTGAGATCTCTCATTCATTCATTTCACAGATTCTAAGTGCCCACTATGCGTCAGGCTCTGTTCTAGACACATGGCCAGAAAAGGGGTCTGAATCTTGGTGCAACCTGAGCAAGAGCACGTTGAGTCAGCTAGTCACCAGCAGATGGTGGTAGTAACCCTTTCTTAAGCCACGAAATGACTTTAGGAATAACTCCAAGTACAGCCTCTTTAGAAGCTGCAATCAGACCTACTCTGATGCTGATGCGTGACCTTGGGACAGTTATTTCCCCTCTCTGGGCTAAAGTTTCCCTGTCCAAATAAAGGAGATAATGAAAGCTCCTACTTCATAAGTTATCTTAAGGATTAAACGAGAAAAGGCATTTAAAGTGCTCAACAGGGCAGCCCCGGTGGCGCAGCGGGTTGGCGCCGCCTGCAGCCCAGGGTGTGATCCTGGAGACCTGGAATCGAGTCCCACGTCGGGCTTCCTGCATGGAGCCTGCTTCTCCCTCCGCCTGTGTCTCTGCCTCTCTCTTCGCTCTCTCTGAATGAATGAATAAATAAATTCTTTAAAAAAATAATAAAGTGCTCAACATGGGGCACCTAGGTGACTCAGTCCATTAAGCATCTGCCTTTGGCTCAGGTCATTATCCCAGACTCCTGGGATCCAGGATAGCTCCTCACTCAGAGGTGAGTCTACTTCTCCCTCTGTTCCTCACCCCTCTTTCCCCCTCTGTTTCAAGTAAATAAATAAAATCTTTTAAAAAACATAAAGTGCTCAACATGAAGGAAAGTCTTGTGAACATTGGCATTCAGTATGGTTGATGCTGTTCTCATGCCTTTTGACATGTCACCTTGCCAAAGTAGGAATAAAATCAAGTGGCTAAAAGTTGTATTTCCTCATAGAGCAACAACGATGACAACAGAGAAGGGCTGAACATAACTGAAAATACAACAAAGGATGCAAGACAACCTCAATGTGATCATTTGAAAGAAAGCAGGAAATTGGGCATAGCTTTACATGCCTGGTTTTCTCATGTTTAGGATATCTTGGTTGTCTGATGACCAGCTAGTTGTGCAAACTCAAAGTCAGTGTGAATTATTGATCAATTTCCCATCTATCAGAGGAGAAGTTGGCTTGCCAATGGAGTTCCTCGTAGACAGCCAAGGGAAGCACAGGGCTAATAGAAAGTGAACAGTTCCTAATAAGCTTATTGTTTCTTGGACAAAGGAGACAGTTGTTCCAAGTTCCAAGACCTCCAGAATGCCTCAGTTAAAATGAACCAGAATTTAGGTGGGTTTTTTTTTTTTAAAGACTTTATTTATTTATTCATGAGAGACACACAGAAAGAGGCAGAGACACAGACAGAGGAAGAAGCAGTCTCCCTGCAGGGAGACTGTTGCAGAACTCTGTCCCAGGACCGGGGATCACAACCTAGCCTAAGGCATAGATGCTCAACCACTGAGCCACCCAAGCATCCAGAAAATTCAGGTTTAAAAACCTCAACTGTTAGCTGACCTTGCTTCTGGAAAAGATATGGAGGAGTAAAACTGGGGAACAGAGTTGGGGCTGAGGGTTAGGTAGGAGGACTAGGATCCTTTTATAGGACTTTAAGAACGGCTCAAACAGCCCAGAGTCCCAGAAACAGACAGCTATTTCTCAAGATAATCTGGATATGCAAGCATAGGTATTTATTGAATAAATTCATCCATACAAGAATGATCAAGGTGCTTCAGGGCAGAGATGATTGCAGTACAGTCTCAAGACTTCAGGTAAGGAGGCAAACTGTGTTTCCATTGGCAGTCCGAAACATCCACACTTTTCTCTGGTAACAGATAGTTATGTCTCCTGGGGCACCGGGTGGCTCAGTCAGTTAAGCATCTGCCTTTGGCTCAGGCCATGATCCTGGGGTCCTGGGATCAAGTCCCACGTTGGGCTCCCAGCTCAGTGGAGAGTCTGTTTCTCTATCTCCCTCTGTGAACTCCCTTGTTCTCACTCTCTCTCAAATAAATAAATAAATAAATAAATAAATAAATAAATAAATAAATAGAATCTTTAAGGAAAAAAAATAGTGATGTCTCACAAGAAACCTGTTTTTATGAAACTGTGCCGAGATTGAACAAGGGAGCAACAGAATATGGAGATGAGCAGCAATGTGGATGTATGTCAAGGGCTCAGCATCTGTGAATGGTGGCTATTACCATTGTTATGACTTTTCATCTGACTCAATGTTTTTGAAGCAGGCTTGATTCTTCAGAGCAGTTTTTGGTTCACTGCAAAATCGAGTGGAAGGTATAGAGATTTCCTAAACACTCCCTGCCCCCAAACATGCCCAACCTCTCTCATTATCAACATCACCACCGGAGTGACTCTGTTACAATTAATGAAATCTACCTGGACATGTTATTGTCACCCAAAGTCTGCAGTTTATCTCAAGGTTCACACTTGATGTTGTACACTCTAAAGTTTTGCACAAATGCGTAATGACATGCGTCTGCCATTATGGTATCTTGCAGAGTACTTTCCCTAAAATTCCTCTGCACTCTACCTGTTCACCCCCCTCACTCCCCTCGTCCCTGAAACCACTCATCTTTTTACTGTCTCTATAGTTTTGCCTTTTCCAGAATGCTGCAAAGTTAGACTCCTCCAGTATGCAGCCTTTCAGATTGGTTACTTTCACTTAGTGATACGCATCTAAGATTCCTTCATGTCTTTTTTAAAAATTTTTTTTTATTTATTTATGATAGTCACAGAGAGAGAGAGAGAGAGAGGCAGAGACATAGGCAGAGGGAGAAGCAGGCTCCATGCACCGGGAGCCTGATGTGGGATTCAATCCAGGGTCTCCAGGATCGCGCCCTGGGCCAAAGGCAGGCGCCAAACCACTGCACCACCCAGGGATCCCTCCTTCATGTCTTTTCATGGTTTGATAGTTCACTTATTTTCAGAGCTGAATAATATTCCATTGTCTATCTGAGAGAGAGATAGAGAGCATGAGTGAGAGGCACAGAGGAAGAAGGAGAGAGACTCTGGAGCAGACTCCATGCTCCATCTCATGACCCTGAGATCATAACCTGAGCTGAAACCAAGAGTCAGACGCACCCAACTGCACCCCCCAGTCGCTCCAGTCCTCTTTCTGTATAGGGGAAAGTCCAGTTCTTCCCTACTATGTCTTTCTTTCCTGTGTGTCTTCCTTATTTTTACAGAGAACATTTAACTTCTGACATTTCTGGTCACTGAATGCATGGTTTTTCCCCACAGCAAGTGGGGGGGTTTTTCCCCCCAAGCAGTGATTCTCTGTGACATGGGTGGGGTGTCCTAAAATGTACTTTCGTTCTGACCAATCTACCTGGAGATAGTTTGGATATAAACAGGTTAGGACTCATTCCCCTAAGACCGTTCCCATCCCACTTCCAATGCCAATCACTAGTAGGTCTCTAGGTCACCCATGACTTCGGCCCAATTTGGGTACAGTTCTGAGGTTCTCATGATCCCCTTCTCAGGTTCTATTAATTTGCTAGGGCATCCAACAGAACTCTCACAGAAGCACATTTACTGGTTTATTAAAAGATATAATAAAGGACACAGAGGAACATCCAGGTGAAGAGTGGATGAGGTCTGGGAGGATCCCAGGAGCAGGAGCTTCTTTCTTGTGTAGTTGGGGTGCATCACTCTCCTGGTGTGGATGAGTGTGTTCACCAGTGCAGAAGCTTTCCAAATCCTATACTATTGGGAGGCTTCCTCATGTAGGCATGATTAATTATTAACTCCACTTTTAGCTTTTCTTCCCTCCCCGGAAGATGGGGGTGAGGTGGGGCTGAAGATTCCAAGCTTCTAAGCATGATGGGTCTTTCAGATGACCAGCCCCAACCAGAAGCCACCAGGAACCTACCCACAGTGGCCTTATTAGAACAAAAGATGCTCCTAGTGCTGTTAGCACTTAGGAATTTGTAAGGATTTTAGGAGCTCTGTGTAAGGGACGGGATCAAAGTCCATTAGAACAATAGATGCTCCTGGTGTTCTTATCACTTAGGAAATTACAAGGGTTTTAGGAGCCTTGTGCCAAGAACTGGGGGCAGAGACCAATATACATATTTTCTATTATCTTACACCCCCTCACTGTCCATCCACCATAATCTCCTCTTTTATTAATGTTTCACATTAATTTGGTACATTTGCTATAATTGATGAGCCAATATTGATATAACAGATTAAAGTCCAGAGTTTACATTAGGGACTCTATGCTTTCTTTTTTCTCTCTTCCACTCTATTGGGAAAAAGCAGCATTCTATAAATGCAAGCATGAAATGCTCTGTGTTCAACAGGAAGTCCCTGGATAGCCTTTTGGATACCCCAGCTCTGGAGTTATCTATATTTTGCTTTGCCCTTCTTTTCCAATTCCTGTTCACTCTTCAGCCCACTGGAATTTATCTTTCCTCATTAGTTTACAGATATTGATCTCTCCCAAGAAAACAATTCTTCCCTTACTGCTAAATTCAGGCAATATCTGCTACTCCTTCCTTATTGCATCTGGCTTTTCAGCAGCACAGGACACTAACCCTTCCCCCTTTCTTGAAGTATTATTTTATCATGTCTTCCCAACTTCATGTCCTCTCCTGGTTTCCAGCTACTTCTCTCTGCTGGTTGGTACTTCACTGGCTCTGTAGTAGACATTTTCTGAGATGCTCTTACTGATGCCTGCCTTGGTATTCCCGTTGTGTAGCCAGCCACCTCTCTCACTGACCTGGGTTGATCCCCTGATCCATGTGACCAATAAAATACAGCAGGAGGGAGGGATTGTTATCCCAAGAATCAGTTACAAAAGGCACTATGTTTTCTGTCGCAGGTTTTCCTCCTGCCCCCCAATCCCTACCCACTCCCATCACTCACTTTGGGGAGAGCCTGGTCCTTCAGGAGAACACCTAAGCAGCCCTGTGTGTCCCGAGGAATTAAGCCGTCAGCCAAAAACCAGTGAGGATCTGAGAGCTGTCAACACTATGTAGAAGCTCCAGCAAAGTCTTCAACTGACCTTGGCCCCTTCTGGTAGCCTGACCTCAACATCATGAGAGACTCTGAGCCAGAACCAGCCAGCTCAGCTGCTCCCAAATCTCTGACTCACAGAATCTTTGACATAGCAAATGTTTGAGCTTCCAGGTCTTGGGGTAATTTGTTACACAGCAATAGATAACTTATACAGTCTCCTCTACAGCTTTTCTTTTTCTGGTGGCCTGTAAGTCTTCAGAATTTTATTCAAGCTCTTTCCTCCTCACTTTCCACACTCTCATTCACTTCCTGAGAGGCATTCCCTCTTTGATACCCATGTACCTCCCATTGGCATCTAATCGAATAAGCTAGATTTTCTTACAGAATTCTATGACTTGAAACATCATACATTGATAAATCTTGAGTCTACATGCCAGACCTTCTCCTGAACTTCACCTATCTAATGGCTGTCTGCCCTTGGATGTCTCATGGGCGCCTCAAACTCGTCTGATCAAATCTGAACCCTTCATCTTGATTTACCACATGTGCTCTCCTCAGTGCTTGCTTTTCTAGGCAGTGACAGCTATCTCCTGCCTACTCAGCACCCTAGAATCTGTGGCTTCATCTCCTCTCCCATCCTCTCCCCCTCCCACTGCTCTCAGATCTGATTATCCTTCTGCCATCGCCTTGGCTCAGGCTACTATTGTTTTTTGTTGGTTTTCTTCCCCCGTCATTTATTCCAAGTCTCCTACCTTCTCTCTCTGCTAGTAGTCTTGCCTAGCTTTCTGTCTTTTCTGTTATTCCAAGCAGGTAATCCTTCTAAAAAAGAAAATCTGATTGTGGTGCTGCCTTACTTAAAATCTCTCAAAAACTCCCCCTTTGCTCTTTGGATAAATCCAAACTCATTTGGTAGTTCTAAAGTTTTGCAGGACCTTCCATTCCCTCTCCATCTCCACTGATTAAAACTCAATTTATTTCAGTTTCCCCAGGTTTTATCTTGTTTTCTGTCCTGTACACATTTTTACTCCCACCTCCCCACCCTCCATTCTCCACCTCAGCACTTGAAGTAATTATCTATTTCTCTCTCTCTCTCTCTCTCTCTCTTTCTCTGTCAACTGCTTCATAAGGGTTCCATGAAACATCTGCATAATTCACCATTATATCCTCTGGCAAATATTCAGTGCTCAAATCATATTTGTTGAGTGAATTTATAAAGGCACCTCTTTCCCATGTAGCACTCTCTCTCCCTCCACCTCTATGAGTTTCTGCAGCATTCATCATTTGTCACCTAAAATGTTTTGCATTTACTTATATGATTTTCTAAAAGTATTCAATTTGGCTAAATTCAAGGGATTCACACCTACCCTGTGGCTGGCACTCGAATAATTTTAGGGCAAACGAAGATCACCTTAATCTTCCTCCTAGAGAGGAAGCATCTTGTGGGCAGGTGGGGCCAAGCCCTGGCTATCTGAAGACTTCCCATGGACCACAGACCAAGAACCTGGGAAAGTGGCATAGTAAAATGCTTGGCTTGCAAATCTCAAGCTCTAGATTCAATCTTTGGCACTTACAAACTCTATGAATTTGGATAAGTCACTCCACAAATAGGAACTTATTTCCTCATTATGATAAAGATATAGGAATTATAATTTCTTACCTGTCAGAGGTCATCAGTTGTTAGATGCACCATTGATTCCAGAGCAGATCTTGTAGTTGTGTTGGGTGTGGGGGGTGAAAAGCGTGATGTTAATTCCCTCTGCCAGTTATAAAATGCATTCTGATTTCATTAATATTAACATGAGCAAAAGTGCTTCTTTGAATTGAGGCCATATGATGTCTATGGGAGTGTTCAGGTGTTCTGAATACAGAAAACCATTGTGTAACTGTGAGATCTGATTATGGCACACTCACATAGATAGTTTCCAAATTAAGAGCTGAGTTGACCTTTTCCTTCTTGCTCGGTCTTACCTGTGAAGGATTTGTTCTTATTATTATTGAAAATTTCAAACATATGTGAAAGAACAATGAGTTCCCATGTACCCACTATCTAGCTGCAACAAAAATCAATAAGAGCACTCGTTTCATCTTTATTCCTATGATTTCCCAACATAATATCATTTGTAAATACTTTAAAGGAATATTATTTAATAGCTATTTACCTCGCACTGTCTTCTAATCAGAGATACAATAATTTTTTTCTGGAGGCATTTGCAAGCTTAGTGTTGCATCGTATATTTTTCCAGAAAGGTTTACATTAACCCTGTTGAGAAACATACACCTTAAGAAAGCCTCTCACCAATGGTAGTTGTTAAGAGTGGGAAATGGAAATTTTGTTGGCTCCCATGTATCTGAATACCTTCCGGTTTTAAAACCCTTGTTCTCAATGTAGTATGCAAGATCAGAAACTGACTTGAGTAAGCTTATGGTTTTTGTTTTTGATAACTTGATGATATTTTTTGTTTTTTTATTGGAGTTCGATTTGCCAACATATAGTATAACACCCTGTGCTCATCCTGTCAAGTGCCCCCCTCAGAGCCCGTCACCCAGTCACCCCATCCCCACACCCTCCTCCCCTCCCACTACCCCTTAGCTTGATGATTTCTTTTTTGTTTTGTCTCTATGGGTTTAATCATTATATGATATGGTTCCAACGATAGTGTGTTAGATCATTATAGACATTAGTATTTTTGGCAGATTTTTAAATTCAGAGTGTACTTTCTCACCAGAATGCACTACAAAATATACTATATGGATATGAACGTATGCCTATGAACTAAAAATATGTCTATATATAATTTACTAAAATAATTTTGTTGCTCCACATATATTACATTTGCAACTGTGTTCAGGCACAGTAGGGATTCTCTGAAAAACCAATGTTCTCTTTCTTTCTAATAGATTTTAGGTTCTCAGGGCTGTTGGTAATGCTCAAACATGGCTATATATAAATATTTACTTAGATGAGGCTATAGTTCATTTATAGTAACAATCAATTTCATTTAGTGGTTTAATCGCTCTCTTAAGACGGTACAGGCAGGGATGGCTCTAAGATTCTGGAAGTTAAAGAGCAGTCTTGCTGAGGAAAAGTTTGCAGCATTGGAGGGGTGGGTAGATTTTGTCAATAAGTAGGTACTTCAGAATTCGAAACACATTCTCTCAGCTTGCACATGACTGTACTGTGCAGGGGGACATTTACTGCTGGCTGGGTTATGCAGCATTAAAGGGGCTCCTTGGAATTCTCCCTTTGCTACTCTGAAATGTACTTGAAATTTGCACCCAAGAAGTAAATGATCTTCAAAATCAGCCAGTCCTTTTGGAGTACGGAGATAGGAGATTCATTTGAATCCATGCTTTTCAAAGATGTGGGAGCCAATCAAGGCTCTTCTGCAGTGAGAAAAATGGATTCTTTTATTGAAATCCCAGTTTCCTTTACAAGATGCCAGGGAGCACTGAGTTACCGGACTGCCATACAGCCTTTCCTTTATTCTTTCCATCACCCTGGGCCACAGGAAAAAGAAAAATCTTTTGTCCTTATTTTCACAAGTTACTGCATGGTTTGGAAACTTCAGGGCTATTTCTCTCTCTTTTTAAAAAAATATTTTATTTATTTATTCATGAGAGATACAGAGGCAGAGACACAGGCAGAGGGAGAAGCAGGATTCATGCAGAGAGCCTGATGTGGGGACTTGATCCCAGGGCTCCGGGATTACGCTGTAGGCGGAAGGCAGGTGCTAAACCACCTGCCTTCCCCAGGGAACCCCTCAGGGCTATTTCTCAAACTCTATTGGTGTTTGCCAGAAAAATCCTCTTTATCGCACACACAGTTGAATGGAGGATAGTTTTGAGATGTTAATTTCCATTTATTGCATATAAAAGATATTTAAGGCATAAAGGAAATGTCTAACTTACAGCAGGTTCCAATTTTTGAGACAAACATCTGGGAGCCTGAGGCCATAAGCTTTAAATCCAACCAGTTAAATGTTTATTGAACACGTATTTTGAACGAGTCTGTTGAGGGAGTTTAAAAGTCTATCTCAGACTTTATCTCAAAGTCCGGTCCTCAAGTCAACCAGTCTAGTTAGTTGGGCAGACAAACCCCGACTCAGGGAACAATGCAAGGTTAAACAGTAAAACTATACAAGTACACTAGCAGTGAAAGAAGGCGCTGCACGGTTGGCTTACAGAGGTTTCAGGCAATATATTCTGGTGGTGTTCCAATACAGGGATCACAGGGCTGGAAAACCCCTGAAAATCTTCACAAAGAAGGTGTGCATTGGACTGGATTGAAAACACAGGTAAGCATCAGATAGCCTTAAAGGGATGGGGAAGGCAAGAAGTCTTGAGAGAGTCGAGTTGCAGGAGTGGGGAGTGGGAGGGGTTAGAGGGGTAGCAAGGACCACACTGGGAGGTGCCTTGATGCGAATGCCGGGTGGGGAGGCTGGAGATTTCTCTCGTGGATCCAAGGTCGACAGTAGGTTTAAAATCAGGGGATCCCCTTTCCTTCCTCCTTTCTTTCTGTCCTTTAAAAGCAGAACCTGATTGACAGAGACCTTCCCAGCTGCCAGGGAAGAGAGCCGCTGTCGGAGAGCTCACTGGTCTCACTAGTGCTCCCGGCCGCGGAGTTGTCCCTCTGGGGGTGGAGTCGGGGGAAGTCGAGGGATCCAGGCCAGGCAGGAGCAGACCTATCAGCAGCCTTACTTGGGCTCCGGTGAACACTGCTCCGCTCTCCGACTGAGCCCCGGGGTGAAAGGAGACCCCCCGCCCCTACCCACGAGTGAAAAGCTTGGGCGGAAGCGCGCTCTCCACTCCCAGCTCCGGCTGCAGGGCTCCCGCCGAGCCCAGAAAAGTGTCTTCTCCCCACATGGTCAGCGATTTCGGGTTTCGTCTAGCTCCTGCTCAGCAGAAACAGAAAATCACGCTGATGAGAAGACAGCCTGTCGCGGGCAGGGCCGAGAAAGGAAAGCGCGGAGAGGGGTCCCGGGCAGAACCGGCTCCCGCGCAGACGGGGCTGCGGGATCCGCGCGCATCCGCAGTGCCCGGGACGCGAGCGGGAAGCCCGCGCTCCCCCGGCTCGCCTCCCGCGCAGCCAGCAGATGGCTCCCGGGCTCGCGCTCCCCCGCTCCCTCCTCGCTCCTTCCCCAGACGCAGGCCCGGGGCGGCCGCGGAGGGAGGCTGCGAGGAGGGGCGCGCGCCGCCCGCCTCCGCCCGCCTCCGCCCGCCTCCGCCCGCGCAGCCCCGCGCAGCCCCGCGCCGCAGCAGCCCTCCTCCCGCGCCCCGGGGTTCCCAGGCCGGCGGCCTCCCGCGCGGAGGCCGGGCTCTCGCGAGGTGAGGCGGAGAGCAGGAGGAGGCGGAGGAGGAGGCGCAGGAGGAGCAGGAGCCGGAGCAGGAGGAGCGGGAGGAGCAAGAGGAGGAGGAGGGCCGGGGCTGCCCCCGCCCAACCCCAGCCCGGCCGGAGCGCGGGGAAACCCTAGCCCCGCCGCCGCGCGCCGCTCTCCCCGCCCTCTCCGCACGCCTTCCGCCTTCACCTAGAGCCCTAGGTGCGCTGCGGGGCAGGGCTGGGCGGGAGCCGGCGGTGGCCGGAGCCGGAGCCGGAGCCGCAGCCGCAGCCGCAGCCCGGAATCCCGCGGGTCTCCGCTTCGCCGCCGGGAACTGCGCGGAGGCGACATGTAGCGGCGGCCGCAGCCGCAGCCGCAGCGGACCCACCTCGTATTTGCAACTCTTTTTTTTTTTTTTTTGGAGGGGCGGGGGGCGCGGCAGAATCGTATCCCCGCCCTCGCTTTCTTGCCTCCTCCCGTGCGCAACCTGCGGCTGCCTCTGGAAATTGAGGTTCTCGGGGGAGGGCGGGGGGCCGTGAATCAGAGTCGCAGCGGCCCTGCCCGCGCGCCTGCAGGGCCACCATGACCGAGGAGGGCTCCGAGGTCCCCAGGGAGCTGACAGGTAAGGGCGCGCGGCCGCCGGCTCGCCTGTGCCCCTGCGCCCCTTCCCCGCGCCCCCTGCCCTCCTCCGCCCCCCGGCGGGTCCCGCCAAGTCGCGGCGCCCCTCAGGTCGCGGCTGTGCCGGGCGGGGCGCCGGCAACTTTGCTGGCGTCTCGCGGCCCGCGGAGCCGAGCCCGGGGTGGGGGGCAGCGGGGCGCGGGCCCTGGGGGCGCATCGCGGCTGGCGGAGGAGGGGGCAGGCTGCCTCGGGCGTGGGGGTTCTGGAAGCCAGGAGCCCCCGCTAGGGCGGTCAGCCCACTGCCCCAAACTCGGGGAAGTCCGGGGAGGGCCGGCGGGGGGTCTCCTGCACCTGCTCCGCCCCCCGCCCCCCGCCCCCGCCCCCGCCGGGTAGCCCTCGGGGTGCTCCTCCCGCACGCACACTCCGCGGGGGTGGGGTCTGGAGGGCGGACCGAGCCCGGCGAGGCGTGGCTTGGCCCAGCCGGCCGGGAGCGCAGGGGTTACACGGGTGACGCACGCTTGGGTCGGGAGACTGAGGGTTAATGGGACACGCTTATTTCATGATCCTTAACCTACCCATTCTCCCCATCCCGAATCTCGGGGACCCGGTGTGCGGTCCCCTATGCAAGGTGACCCGTTGTTGGACTCCCTTGAGGGTTTCTTTTTTGGTGCGTGGGTGGGGGGAGGGTTGGGCTGGATTTTGTGTCTTGGGGTTTAACTTAATTACGTGGAGGGTTAAAATGGCAAAGCTAACATGAGGTGGGGATGAGTGTTGTCAAAACCCAACGTTTAAGCGTGTGTGTCCGTATAGCACGTCGTATTTTAACAAGGTATGTGTGTCTGCGCGCGTGTTTTGAGCCCCGGGGACCTGTATTCCTCACTGTACCGTTCTTGGCGCACTACACAGAAAGGTGCTGTTTAATCCGGCTGACGGAGAAAGTCCTGCTTGCCCATTGATTTGCCTTTGAGAAATTTGCCCGTTTCTCCTCTTAGCGGTAATACTAGGGGGCAGTTTGGGTGTGCTCTTCCAAAAGTGATTTAACTCAGCAGGTGACACTTGATGTGAAGAAGCTGTTGCTAGGTTTGTATGAAAGCATCTGCTTTTATTGAATTAAAAAAATCCCAAACCCAAACTTAACTTCTCACCCAAATTTACAATGTGAAGTTATCCCCCCCTTCCCCCACTCTGGCCTCTTTTCTCTCCCCAAACCTGTGGAGTCGGCTGGCTCCTGAGATAAAGCATCAGCTGCTTTTGCTGGAGTGAGTGGCCCATCCGGTTCTGGGAGGCTGAGATCTTCCCAGCGCCCTACCCGGAAGAGGAAACTAATGCCCAGAGTCTCTGCAGATGTCTCCAGGAGTCCTGAGAAAGCTTAGGGGAGGGCTGGCTGCCCTGGCCAGGGGACCAGGTAGGAAAAGAGGTGGGTAGATTTTTAAGTTAGTTGGCCTTGAGCCAGATGATGAAAAGTTTAGATAGTTACTTAGAATCAAGAGAGAAGGGAGGATGGGAGTTAGATACCTGGTTTATGTGGATGGTTCTCAAATACTTTGATATGTTTTATTTATTTTTTTTCTTTGATATGTTTTAAAAGTGAATTTAATCCTTATCTAGAAATGGAATTTGTGTGTTTACTGAGTCTAGCCCGCCTCACATATCTTTCAACCAAGTGACACATGCTTCTGTGACATGCCCAGTATGATTTTGCTGGGCCTTTCAGTGGTCTAATTAGGAGGGAACATTCCTGCACCTGCTTTTTTGTCCTAATTTGAAGTGCTCACAGAGTTCTCCTCAGATCATTCAAAATGGCAACCAGGCGAAAGCCTCCGTGTATTTATTCCCTTAAGCTAATTCCTGAGAACGTTTATTTATTTATTTATTTTCCTGAGGATGTTTAAAACATGTGTATCTCTCAGATAGTGAAAGAAACAGACCTTTTCTAAAAAAGAATTTAAACGCTAAGAAGAATGAGTAGACGGTCAGTCATATTACCTCTCTGAGATCGCCTCTTGTCACCTTTTGATATAGGACTTTCCAGTCCCTTTCCATGTGTATACATCCTTAAGTCTATTCCCCCCTCCAAAGATTTACTTATTTATTCTACAGAGAGAGAAAGAGCACAAGCGGGAAGGGCAGAGAGAGAGAGGGAGAGAGAATCCCAAGCGGACTCCACACCCAGCAGGAAGCCTGACATGGGGCTGATTCCATCACCCCGAGATCACCACCGGAGCTGAAACCAAGAGTCGGGGAGCTCAACCCACGATGCCACCCAGGCCCCACTCTTAAGTCTATTTCTGATGGCTTCTTTCCCACATACCTTTTTTAGGGGAGGGAGGAGTAGTCTTTATCTGTTTGGAGCTCTGACAAGATGGGAGGTGCATAGAGACCTCCCAGCACAGTGGGTCCGCTTTCCTGCCCACACATCCCTCCTGTTGCTGGTCCCCCCATGAGCTGCATTTCTCTTGTTTCCATGCTCTTCCTTCTCCTTCTTCACTCTTTCCTAACTTGGCAGCTCTAAACTTTTGTGGTGGGTTTTCTAATAAGAATACTTGATTACCCCTTAATAAACATATTTACTTATTAAGCTACATACAAACTTCATTTAGCACGTATAACTTAAAACATAATCTGGATACCATTGCAGATGTAAATAAAAATTCTATTTCCTTCTTGCACCTCAGTGGATTGTAGTGTACACTGCACTTTGGACCAGTGGTCTGTTTCCTGCTCCTTCAAGATTCTGCTTAGGGGTCCCCTACTCCCTGAACCCTTCAGGAGTCTCCTTGTCCATGGTCTCACAGTGGTGAGTGCAGATTTGCCTAGAGACATCCGTCTGTATCTTGTAGATTGTAAGCACCTCTGAAAGGCAGGGGCCATCTGGATCCCAGGACCTGGTGGAACACTTGGAATCCCAGAGCTTATTCCTGTGTCCGTGTATTTGTTGAATATATGAGTAAGCCAACATGATTATAATATAGAATACAGAGCTTTGGGAGTAGAGAGGAGGTTGCTATATTTTGAAGTTGAACATAGCCAGAAGGAGAATGAGAAAAGGCATCCCAGGAAAGAGAGTAGGACATACAGAATCTTATTTTTTAAGATTGTCACAGGGGTGTGGAAGATGGAGATGGTAGGGATGATTGGATTGTATGTGTGCTGAGAAGGTAAACTGAAAAAATGTGAAAGACCTTGAGTGGCATGCTGCAGGGTTGGGGTCTATTCCAACATGACAGCAACTCCTAGAGCAAGAGTGATGTGATCAGACCTGTGTTTTTTTTGGAGGGTCCCTTTGATTAGGGTGGGGACAGAGGGCTGATAGGTGGGATGTCATGGACTTGTCTTGGGGAGACATTCTGAGTCCTTGAATGCAGGGTCAAGCCCAGGGGTCGGGAGCTGTTTAGGAGGAGGTAGTTCTCGGAGAGCAGGTGACTGGCTTTCTATCTGATTTGGAAAACAAGATTCATCATCAGTGGCCAGAGGAGTAGGGGAGGGAATGAGTTTGATTTGGGACCCATTCCATTTGGGATACTCACTGGAGTCATTCCTGCCACCATCCAAATTTTGAAGTGTCCCCTTCTCTCTTGATTCCTCTTTTCCTGTTGTCTTTGACTACTTTTTGGGGTGTTGTGCTGTGATGCTACATTGTCCAGTCTGCTTCTGGTTCTTTGCCATATTTCTTAACTATCACGTTAGGCAGTCCTAGAAAAATACTGACATTTCTACGCCCCTGTGATGAACACAGAGGCTGTTAGGGGCTAGAGGTAACCAGCCAGGGGAGTTTATGAATTCCTGCTGTGCATACAGTCTGCACACAACACAGCACTCTGTGATACTGCTTGATGTTACTTGTGTTTTTCCTTGGGTGTGCATCCATTTGCCCAGCGAGATTATGTCACACCCTGCAAAAACTGGCTTCTGTCACGTACTGGTATATTTGCCTCCGCTTCTGAGCATACAATACAACACACCTAGTAGGTGTTCGTTAAATATGTGGTGACTGATCACTATCAGGCTTGTTACAGTGAGCTAAAAAAAAAAAAAAAAAAAAAAAAAGACTATCCATAATAATAAAAAGAACCAAAAATACTCCTTCAAATGTTCTCCCCTTCCTAATGCTTTTTTCTTAGTAATAAGAGAATGTAATGAAAACTATTCCCTTCTTTCAGAAAGCATAAAGGATGTTATTGGCAGAAAGATAAAAATTGCAGTGAAGAAGAAAGTAAAGTTGGAAGTTAAAGGAGACAAAGTTGAAAACAAAGTGCTGGTAAGTATTCTCGTTTCTGAAAAGGCTTGGAAGTGAAAGTGTTTTTCGCCTTCGTTGTTTTGATTGCTTAATTTCCATGCAACTCAAGTGCTGTGTTTCTTATTTTGCTTGAAAGTTCTGAGACCATTTTGTCCTGGATTAACTGGAATATCTGCCCCCAGAAAGGTAATGGTAGGATATTTACGTGTTCCAGATGGAAGTTTGAAACATTGTATTTTTAAAGATTGTCACAGTCACCCATGCTGAGATGATCTCCTACGGCTTGTTATCAAATTATTCAATTTGATGTGAAGTGGAGCTTCTTTATAGGTGTCTTTGTTGTGGCTGATTGTACGATTTCATTTGTGAGGACTTTGGGAGGAGTTTAAAAAAATTCATCTCATGTTGATTTAATTATGTAACTGAATGTTCTCAGGTGTTATATCTGAGTCCATCTCAAGGGGAAGAAGACACCTGTCATGTCGTGGGGACATTTGGTGTTTTGAAGGAAGATGCCTGGTGGAGGCAGTACCTGCTAGTGCTGAGATTGGACTCAGGGTCCCCCCCAGCGTGTGGGAGAGCTGTGGGGATCCAGGGATTGGACTGCATTGGGCACAGAGTCGGGGACGGCATTGCCAGTGACTAGACTGCAGTTTTAGGGAGGTGTAATACCCTTTTTGGTATTATATTGGCTTCTAGGTTGAGGTTGTGGCAAACCTAGATTGAGCCTTAGGAGAATACATGTTGTGTGTGTTTTGTTGGAGACAATATTTTATTTATCTTTTTATCATTGGAAATTTTCAGACCTGTGCAAAAGTAGAGATAGTATATTGAACCTGGTATGTGTTCATCCAGCATCCACAGTTTTTCATGTTTTACCACTATCGTTGATCTCCTTACGGTTTTTTTTGCCCCTTCTTGGAATATTTTAAAATGAATCCCAAGTACCTGTCATTGAAAGATAATTTTTTAAAAAGATTTCTTTTTTTTTTGAGAGAGAGCACAAGTGAGTGAGTGAGCATGGAGGGGAGAGGGACAGAGAGAGAGGGAGAAGGACAAGGAGACTCCCTGTGGAGCAGGGAGCCCAATGTGGGACTCGATCCCAGAACCATGAGATCGTGGACCTGAGCTGAAGGCAGATGCGTATCCAACTGAGCCACCCAGGCACCCTGAAAGAGAATTTTTTTTTTTTAGAATATTTTTAATAGTCTGTTTCTTCAGTTGAATTTGCCACAGAATCTGTAGTGTCTCTCTGATAACATCTGTCTTGAGAATCTTTTAGAATATCTGGCTGCCTTTCCCTGTAGATGTGAGGATTACACTGTTGATGGATGACTCTTCTTTCTCTGTGGTCTATGCATACACGTCAGGATGGCAGAGAAATTGAAGTGGGAAGACTTCATTGAGGGGCCTTGCCCCTGCAACAAGGTGTGTTCCTGTAGCCTTCATAATTAGGGTTACCAGTAGCAGAAATGATGGGTGCCATCATTCTGATTTATTTTGCTTTAATAAAGAGTACATTTCTTTAGAGTATATTTTACTTAGTGTTATAGGATAGTGGTATTTTGGGGAGGTGGTAGTGGAGAGAGAAGACATTTTATTTCTGCCATTTTTTGTTTTATACATTTAAAGTAAATACGTAGATGGATCCACCTTTCTATAACTGTTGTAGTAGTCAAGTAGTGTTTGCTACCTTAGACTGACATGGTGCATGGTATTACTTGGTATGGATACTATTCATCATGCTAAGTATGAGGCCATGCCATGATTAAATTTTACAAACTGAAAATTACAAAGATGAATTTAAATGCTCAGTATAACAGAATTAGCACCATTTACAAATAGTTATGTTAGAATTTAATGTTAAGGACCCTTCCAGACCCCCACCCCATGCTCATCTCAACATAAGCTAGAGTCAAGGTTGTAACCAAATTGTACCCATCTTTGAATTGTACCTGTAAGCATTTATCTCCCCAAATCTGGATCCTAAGTAGTTTCTGGTCGTTTGGCATAAACTTGTTTTGGCTGTTCCTTACATGCATGGACAGGAGTTATTAATCGAAATATTCAGAGTCTGACAATCTTTTTTTTTTTTTAAGATTTTATTTATTTATTCACAAGAGACACACAGAGAGAGGCAGAGACACAGGCAGAGGGAGAAGCAGGCTCCATGTGGGACTCGATCCCAGGACTCCAGGATCACGCCCTGGGCCAAAGGCAGGCTCTAAACCACTGAGCCACCCAGGGATCCCTGAGTCTGACAATCTTAATAGAAATATTCAAGTTGGAGCAAGATGGTCAATGACAAACTGACCTTTACATTGTTGATTTTGGAGTTTCTGAATTGAGAGAAATTCAATTACTTAAATGAAAACACTGGAGGGAAATCTCTTGATAATGTTCATTTCTGACTTTCTTTGGCTGTCCACTAACATTTGTAATAAATGAGTTGGTTTAATACCTTCAATATATCTTGTTTGAATTTTCTTTTCTCAGTGTCTTCCTCCTTATAAGGCTGCGAGTATGTGAGTATGCATGTTATACGTTACCTACTTCCCCTTTTTCAACAGTTGGAGACTTTATACTCTTTGTAGTTTATCTTTGGTAGAAGCTTTATCTTCATCTTCCTTCTTTTCATGGTCATAATAACTAATATTTATTGAACATTGACCAAGTGCTAGGCTCTCTGCTGAGCAATTGTACATTAGCTTATTCAGTTCCACAGCAATCCCAGGATGTGGGCACTATTTATCTCTGTTCAGATTTGGTGAGGCTCACTAAGTTGCCTCAGGTCATTTAGCTAGTCATGACTCAGCTGGGGTTTGAACTCAGATCTGCCTCAGCATTATTTTTTATTTTTTAAATATTGTATTTGAAAGAGAGAGCGTGCATGTGCATGTCCGAGTCGATGGAGGAGCAGAGGGAGAGGGAGAAGCTGACTTCCTGCTGAGCAGGAAGCCGGATATGGGGTTGATACCAGGACCCCCAGATCATGACCCGAGCCAAGGGCAGACCCTTAATTGACTGAGCCACCCAGGCACCCTAGCTTCACCATTATTACCAAAATAAAAAGAAAATAGCCTTTGGCTTGTTGTTCACACTTTCACCCAATGACCAGGAAGATTTGGACCTTAGAAGTATCAGGAATCCTTGTGTTTGTGTGGCTGATCGATTGTTTTATAGATAATTTCCTGACTTACTGAGCTCGTCCTGTGTGCCACACATGCAGTACCTACAAGACCTCATGTATTCAGAGCTCACCCTCTCATGGGGCAGGTAAACATGTGTGGGGGCCGTGCTTTGAGCGGTGCCATGAGCAGGATGACCGAGGGCTGTCATAGCACATCACAGGGACCTCAGACTCAGGCTTGCATATCAGGGAAGAGTTCTTCTAGAAGGAAGGGAACCCTAAGCTGACTCTGGAGGCTGAGTAGGAGTCACTGAGGGAAGAGTAGAGATGTGTTCTGGGCAGAACAGGGGACGGAGTAATACCTGGAAGCCAGAGGGGATTACCTGTTAGAGAACCAGCTGAAGCAGGGCTGGAGCAGGTACAGAGTGGAGAACGGCCAGGCATAGAGTTAATGCCTTTTCTTGCAATCCGGATATCAGGTGAAACTGGGACTGGGTAAATAGGTCTCTTCTCACCACCTGTTTCTAATAACCTGTAGGTGAACTTTATCCTCCCGTCTCTAGGGAGGCAGTCACAGGCTCCGTGGTAGAGTACTAGGGCCTTGGAGTCACACCTGGAGCCACTGTATAACATTGTTGAGCCTTCATTCCTTTCTCTAATGAAATAGGTATTCTAACAGTGTCTATTTGTAAATGATTGCTTTGAACGTGAGCTAGGATATGTTTTAATACTGCTTAGTGCAATGCCCAGCATATGATAAACAGCACACAGGTGATAAGGCAAGAGGAACTGAGAGATCCTGCATTGTTTTCTCCGTGACACAGAGAATGCCACCTTTTTATTTATTTATTTATTTTTTTAAGATTTAAGAGACGCACAGAGAGAGGCAGAGACACAGGCAGAGGGAGAAGCAGGCTTCCTGTGGAGAGCCCAATGCAGGACTTGAGCCAAAGGCAGATTCTCAACCCCTGAGCAACCCAGGTGCCCCCAGAAAATGCCACTCCTGATGCCCGAGTATCCGCTGCCTTTATTAAGGGGTTGTGTTCAGGTCACCATAAGGCCAAGAACAATATTTATAGTTTATGTCACTTTCAGCAGGATGGAGTGTAACTGAGCGGATCCCAAATTCCTCAGGTAGGCTTTGGTCAGATGAAATCAGAAATGCTAGGATATGCAGGGGAAGAGCATTCTGTGGGCACATATGTTTGGCAACCAGGCTGTTAAAGATAAACCAGTGTCTTCACTGCATGGCTTCGCAGAGCCACTAATACAACGATAGGCATTGTTGACTCCTGAGAATGAGCTGAAGCATGCTGTCTTTCTCAAACTTATTTGGCCAGAGAGCCTAATGACTGTAGGTTAGGAAACCAAGGTGGAGCAGGCCTGAGCTGGTGCCTCTTGGGACAAAGGGAAGATAGAACAGGCTGTCCATCCTTAGGAGTGCCCTCCTAACATACGGTCCTCAGGCCCCATACATTTTATGTATGTGGCGGGCAGGTCCACAGAAGGCCATGCACTGGCACGTGTCCTCTGTTGCTGTAATACCTTTCTCTCTCTTTCTCTTGTCTGCAGGGCATGCCATTAGGAAGTGATTCTGTCTTTGATTCATTCCATTTTCTGATTTGCTAGTTGAATGTTTACTCCATTTTTGCACTACCTGGACTCTTAAAAATGTGTCTTAATTTATGCATCTTTTTAATTAGATTTTTCATTTTTGGGTGATTGTAGATTTACCTGCAGTTGCAAGAAGTCATATAGAGAGATCCTTTGTACTCTTTACCCAGCTTTTCCTGTCTTGCAAAATTAGAGGCAATATCACATTCAGGATATTGCCATTGATCCTGGAATACGCAGAACAATTCCCCACCACAGTGAGCCCTCGTACTGCCTTTTGGAGCCAAACTAGTGTGCCTACTTCTCTGACCCCCCGCGAGCTGCTAATGTAGTCTTCGTTTTCTTTAATTTTGTTACTTCAAAAATGTTATGTAAATGTAATCACACACTATATGCCTTTGGGGATTTTTTTTTTTTTTCTCACTTGGGATAATTCTCCAGACATTCCTCTAGGATGTGTGTAGCCATCCTTCTGCCCCCTTCCCCCACCGGGGAATATTCCCTGGTATGGACGTCCACTCACCTGGTAATGGACCTGTGGGTGGTTTTTGTTTTGGGGTTATTAGGAATAAAAGTGAGATAGGTTACAGACTTCTGCCAGATAAATGCCAAGGGTTGCAACTGTACCTTTGATTTAGAATTGCCCGTTTAACATAGAGGTGGCTGTCTCCCTCCATAGTCCTTCCAGCAGTATGTGAGCAATCCAGTCTCTCCAGATCTTTGACAGCATTTGCTAGTGCCTGGACATTTTCTTTTCTTTTTTTTTGTGGGGGACAAATGGTTGAAAGAACAGTATTGTCAGGAAGAAGCAAGGTTGCCGGTGACCTCTTCCCACTCACACTTCTGGTGTTGTTGGCCTTGGGGAGAGGAATGTGGTTTCTTCTCTCCCAGGTAGTGGCTCTGAAACATGTGGAAGCTTCATCCCGGCCTCAGCTTCGTATTTTTCTGTTCCACTTTGATATTTGGATTGTGTCCTCTTTGCCAGACCTGCATTCTTCCACACCTGCCATCAAATAGGCCAGAAGCAGGACTGCCTTTCTTACTAGAGTGAGTAGGCGGGAGAAGTGCAAATGCGATGGGAACCACTTTGCTGTGTTCACCTCTTCTCTTTGAAACAGTTCATCCATTGTTCATTTATTTCCTTTTGAAGAGTTAACCCAGAATCTCTTTAATGTGTTTTTTTTTTATTTGACTATTTATTTATAATGTTTGAGCATCGTAATCCGGTTTGGTTGGAATAACTGTAAATTAACGTTACAAGCATTGAAAGGTTTAAGGATTGGGCAGCCCGGGTGGTTCAGAGGTTTAGCGCTGCCTTCAGCCCAGGGCGTGATCCTGGAGACCTGGGATGGAGTCCCACGTCGGGCTCCCTGCATGGAGCCTGCTTCTCCCTCTACCTGTGTCTCTGCCTCTCTCTCTGTGTGTGTGTCTCTCATGAATAAATACATAAATCTTAAAAAAAAAAATAAAGGTTTAAGGATCTTATTTTGGGTAATGTGTATCCAAAATATCTTGGTGGTGGTACTTTATTAATTGAAAATATAAACTCTACTAATACCTGTTTATTTTAAAAATACATTCAAAGGGGGAATATCTCTTACCTAAAAGTTTTCTAAGTATCTAATCCACTTAGTTGTGAATTATTTTAAATCTCAGATATTCTCAAATATGGAAATAGTCTTCGAGACTAGGCCCTGTTTATTTTGTATGGCTAGCCTGCTTAACATTTTTCTGATGTCCCTGATGTCTGACTTGGTTCAGCAGCTCAGCCTGTGGCAGTCATTTCTCAGACAAATATCCGATCTGGAATTGGTGTTTTGCAGCTACTTCCAGGTACATCAGCCTTGGCCAATGGTGTTCAGCCCTTTTGTTTTGTTTTTTAAACCAGTATTACTTTTTATTTTTTTATTTTTATGTTATTCATTTATTCATGAGACAGAGAGAGAGAGAGAGAGAGACAGAGACACAGGCAGAGGAAGAAGTAGGCTCCATGCAAGGAGCATGGGACTCCCATGGGACTCGATCCTGGGACTCCAGGATTACGCTCTGGGCCGAAGGCAGGCACCAAACCGCTGAGCCACCCAGGGATCCCCACCAGTATTACTTTTTAAAACACATTAATATTCCAGGGAGCACATAAAGTAGAGGTATTTTAGGAGTTTGTTTTGCAAGTTTATACTTGAATCCAAAATAGTATAAACCCAATCAGCAATTTCAGTGAGGCTGTTTTGATGAACGTAAATTAGAAATAGAAGGGGGAGGGACACCTGGGTGGCTCTGCAGTTGAGCGTCTGCCTTCGGCCCAGGGCCTGATCCTGGAGTCCTGGGATTGAGTCCCACATCAGGCTCCCTGCATGGAGCCTGCTTCTCCCTCTGCCTGTGTCTCTGCCTTTCTCTCTCCGTGTCTCTCATGAATGAATGAATAAAATCTTAAAGAAAAAAAAAAAAAAAGAAAGAGAAGGGGGAGATTGGATTTTGTTTTGGCTATACAGTATAGAGAGACTCCCTGTTCACCAGTTAAGTGGTACAACTATCACAGTTTTTAAAATAGCTAGTTCTGTAGTCTCAGGATGCTTTCCAAGTAGAGATGGCAGGAGAAGCTTTATTCTGAGTTCTGTATGACCGTGGTTTTACGCTGACAGCACAGCTTACCTCAAATATGTAAAACTTAGTATAATACATCAGGTCACGTGTGTGTGTTTTCTTCCATTTGTGACAGTAGATGGAGGGATGAAGTCGTGTCATATGTCTCTAGACCGCAGTGGCTTCTGAAGAACACTGTCGGAATACCATTGTCCAGGCCTCTGGGCTTACTTCCCTTTGCTGGAGGATCTTGTGCCAATCGTTGGGTAATTTGAACGGTTCTCTTTGTGGTACCATTAAGAGCCTCAACTTTTAAGGATCGCTTACAATTCAGTGCTTAGGTAATTTTCAGAGCACCTGGGTGAAGTTACCTGACTCGAGAAAATTGAGCTTTGGAAAACAGCAAGCAATGTTGACATGATTCAGGAGAGGGTATCAGAGAGCAACACGTTGTTGCCAAGGGTTCTGGCAGAAGTCCTGGGAAATTAGAAATAAATCCATATTTAAGTGCTTCAGACCTTACCCTGACTCAAGGCGGGAGCCAGCTCCCACTGATCTCTGGGTAGGGCGTTGGAGGCCTCCTCTGGCTCGGGGCATATATTTCCAGAAGGCAGCTCTGGCCAATGTGCACCTGTTACCTGAGCTGCGTTCATGTTCTACTCTGTTATCTGCAGCTGCCCGTTTCTGCTGTAGTCAGGATGGGAGAGTCCGGTGACCTTGGGCGGGAGCCCTTGGATGTATACCAGCCCTGGTGTAACTTTTCATTGTTCTTAAAAAGATACTCTTTTCCAGCCTCTGGGATTTAGCGAGATCCCGCGCAGCAGGGCATTTCGGTCCACCCTGGGGAGGCAGGGCTGTGTGTGAGTGGTTTGAAAGGGACATTGTGGAAATGGGTGGACCAGGAGATCCATACAAAATATGGAATGAATAGGGAGAAGAACTCTTCCAGAGTTAATGGAGGAAACTAAGACTTTAGTGAAGGTTTGCTGTAACACTGTTTCACTTCAGTGGAGACTGTTACTATATCTTGTTAAAGTAGATAAAAAAATGCAACTTTATAAAAGTGAGTAAATGGTAGAAGATTCAGCCTCCCCACGTCCATCATCCTCCCCCTTTTAAAATGCTTGTTCTCTTTTAATAGAGTTTAAGAATGTAGTGTATATAGGGCGTGTTATCTCAGTCTTAGATACCGTGTCCTATTTTTTTCTCTCTAAATAGATCACTCTCGAGATCCCTGGGTGGCTCAGCAGTTCAGTGCCTGCCTTCCACCCAGGGCATGATCCCGGAGTCCTGGGATTGGGTCCCTCATTGGGCTCCCTGCATGGAGCCTGCTTCTCCCTCTACCTATGTCTCTGCCTCTCTCTCTCTCTCTGTGTGTGTCTCTCATGAATAAATAAATAGAATCTTAAAAAAATAAATAAATAGATCACTCTTTCCACCTCTGAGAAGAGAGAGGGAAAGATGGGAAAAGAAGGATGCTTGGGATGGTGTGTGTGTGTCTGTGTGTGTGTGTGTAAATGAAACAGTCTGTTCACTTTCACCCACTGGGTCCTTTTCCTGATTATTATTATTATTATTATTATTATTTTTTTTTTTTTGAGAGAGAGTTTTTGTTTTGAAAACATTGTGCCATGATGAACCTTGGCCTGCAGGTGTCTTGGTCTCTTTAGCTGTGGTAGATATGCATGGTGGGTCCTCTTAGAGATAGAAGCAGGGATGGACACATGGCCTGAACTGTACATAGACATCGACATAAATGTGCTTAGTCCCTGCTAAGGAGGCAGATGTGTCTATTTCTGCAAACTCCTGGGCCTTGTCATCTCAGGAGACATTTATGGGTGTCAGCTGGGATTAGGGTCCTTGTCCTTTGGATGCTGTCTGGTATGGAGGGGCTCACTTCAGCTGTCTCTGGGGAAGGTTTTTTTTTTTTTTTTTTTTTTTTAAAGATTTTATTTATTTATTCATGAGAGGCACAGAGAGAGAGGCAGAGACACAGGCAGAGGGAGAAGCAGGCTTCATGCAGGGAGCCTGATGTGGGACTCGATCCCAGGACTCCAGGATCACGCCCTGGGCCAAAGGCAGGTGCTAAACCGCTGAGCCACCCAGGGACCCCTGTTTTTTTTTTTTTTAAAGAGTTTATTTTTCATGAAAGACACACAGAGAGGGGCAGAGACACAGGCAGAGGGAGAAGCAGGCTCCCCACAGGGAGCTCATGTGGGACTTGATCCCAGGATCATGACCTGAGCCAAAGGCAGACACTCAACCACTGAGCCATCCAGGTGTCCTTGGGGAAGTTTATTGAGTCTTGCAATCCTTGACTGTTGCCCAGAGGGTCTTGGAACTGGAAGACTCTTAGTGGGCATCTAACCAGGCATCCTAGCCTATAAGAAGTTTCTTCTGTAACATCCCTGGGTATCCATACACAGTGGAGTGTCCATTTTTTGCTTAACTCTTTTCGGAGATGGGAGAAACAAGTTTTAGAAGGCCCTTTTTAGTTTGGGCTGGAATTTGTTTCTCTGTAGCTCATCTGCATTCATTGTAGCTTAATTTTCTGGGACATCACAGAACTCTAGTTTTCCTAGGAGTGTGGTTCAAGCATGTGAAGATGGTTGTATCGTTTTCCCTTGGTCCTTGGTCCTTCAGTTCTCAGGCTGAGGCTTCCCACTGGAGCCTCCTCCCACTGTCTTACTGGAGGAGGATGTTGCTTTCAGAGTTCTCACTGTTCTGATCACAAATCATCCTACTTTATCAATGAACCTTTTAGACTGTAGATGTTTTGGGATCACAAGTATTTGGTAAACAAGGTGAAACTGAAATCAACAGAATTTGTCTGAGTATTCAGTGGGCTCCTGTGGGTTGTGCCTCTTAAAGGGGGTAGAGCATGTGTCATCACAGAATTATCCCTCTGACCATATAGGAAACATCAATGTATTATAGTCTGCTAAGTAAAGAATGCCAGCTGCACATTGCTTGGGCACTTGAAAATGCATTCTTTTTGTTATTTTTTTAAATTTCCTAAGTATCTGTGCTATTCACATTACTAAAAAGTTATATAGGAAAGCAAAAGTGAAGTATCACCTAGGCAATCAGTTCAGAAGTGACCGTTGGAAAAGCTATCACTAAGGATTCTTTTATATTTTTCTACACGTATGTACATATAAGTGTATGATTTTTTTTTAAATGAAAGTATGAATACTATTTTGTACTCTACTTTTTAAAGTATTAGTATTTAGTATTGGGACGCCTGGGTGGCTCAGTGGTTGAGCGTCTGCCTTCGGCTCTGGGTGTGATCCTGAAGTTCTGGGATCAAGTCCCACATTGGGCTTCTTGTAGGGAACCTTCTTCTCCCTCTATGTCTCTGCCTCTCTCTCTGTGTCTCTCATGAATTAAAAAAAAATTTAGTATTTCAAGTCAAAGCTTTCTATGACAATAATGTATATATAATATATGTATTAATATATATTATATATGTATTAATATTGTATGTGTATAATGTATATATTGAATAATATGTATCTATGTTTTAGACTTCTGTATGGCCCTTCATTAATCGCTATAATTTAACACTTATTGTGAGATATTTAGGTTGCTTCCAATATTTTGCCTTATAAATGAGTACATTCTCATATTTATTTCTCTTGGATGAATACCTGGAAGTGGAATTGCTGCCTGACAGACATTTATTTATTTATTTATTTATTTATTTATTTATTTATTTATTTATTTAAAAGGCTTTTTAAAGGATACATTTTCACCTGATTGTTATTCAGGAAGTCTCAATGGAGAATAATTCCCCTACGACATCAATTTCATTGTCTTAAAAAAAAAATCTATTTCACAGACTCACTCATATTCTTTGTTGAAGTTCTTGTATTTCTTAGGCCAGCACTCTTCAGACCCTAGCTCCCGAGGCAAGCAAATGTGTGTGTGTGTGTGTGTGTATTTATTTAAATATTTTATTTATTCATGAGAGAGAGAGAGAGAGAAGAGAGGCAGAGACACAGGCAAAGAAGTGGGCTCCATGCAGGGATCAGGCCCTGGGCTTAAGGCGGCGCTAAACCACTGTGCCACCCGGTTGCGCTTATTTTTTTTTATTATTTTGCAATTTCAGGCCCTTTTGGGCAAGCCTGTGGGATGTGTTGTCTTTTCTCCTATGGTATATTTGCAGGCTTGGAGTCCTGTGGCTCTTGTGTTTTCTGGTGATTGCAAATGGGCTTCCAGAGTCATAGTCTGGTGTGTGTGTGTGTGTGTGTGTGTGTGTGTGTGTGTTTTAGTTAAAAAAAAAAAAACTTTTATTGAAGTATAGATGACATACACAGCCTTGTGTGATGTGACCATTGCGTATGCTGCTCTGTGCTTGCTGTGACAAGTCAGCAGGAGTCCTGGCTCTGGACTCTCCCTGTTCCCACACCAGAGAAATCTTTCCCAGAGTTGCACACCCTAACTTGTGTGAGATTGTATTGTAGGATTTAGATCTTTGATCTTTGCCCCTGCCATGGGACTTTCTTCCCTTGGGTCCTTGAACCCTCTTTATAAATGGTAATTGAGCAGATTTGCAGGTGATAAGGCTCAGGCCACTTTCAGGAGACCCAACGTGGTTGAGAGGAATCTGAAGGTAATGAGCACATACAGCTACTCCTGTGTCTTAGTGGGTGTTTTAGAGTCATCAGGAGAGGAGACATTACTTTTCCTCCCAGTTTTTTTTTTTTTTTTTTTTAAGATTTTATTTATATATCCATGAGAGACACAGAGAGAGGCAGAGACACAGGCAGAGGGAGAAGCAGGCTCCCTGCGAGGAACCCGATGCAGGACTCAATTTCAGGACCCTGGGATCATGCCCTGAGCCAAAGGCAGATGCTCAACCACTGAGCCACCCAAGGTGCCCCTCTCCCAGACAGTTGTGATGGCGATTACTTTACCTGTGTGTAGCTGCCACTCAATCTCATGGGTCGCATGGCTCTTCCTTGCTCTGTCTGCAGCCTTGGCTTCCTTGCTCTGTCTGCAGCCTTGGCTTGGGCCTTCCTTCTGTTCTACTCACCATTCCCACCACTCCCACCACTCCCACCCTGGGAGGTGGGGGGCATGTCCAGCTGAGGACCTGGGAGCGTCCTCCGTGAACAGCTAGCTTCTCAGAGAGCCCCTTGTTCCTTGCTGAGCCCCTCGATGGTTCAGCCTGCCTTTGTCTCCTTACAGAGCTGTTGGCGTGCTCCATGTTGCCTGGGGTCCAGTGAGGCTCCTGGAGGCTTCCCTGATTCTTGCCTTAGCAAGCAAGCACACAAGGCTCCTTCCCCTTGCAGTGCCAAGTTCTTAGTCACCTGGTGGAATAGACAAGGGAAGACAGGAGCCAGATAGCAGGGGGCAGCTGCAGAGATGTCAGAAGCTTTGACAGGCTCTTTTCAGACCATCTCTGTGCCGTGTGATGCCCGATGCTCGGCTTCCCTGCCCAATGTGGCCTCACAGTAGCCTCAGGGAACAGGAGCCCAAAGTCTGGCCAAGTGGAAGTCGGCCCGGTTGGTAAGTCATCAGTAGGCGTTTTGGGTTTCCTGAGTCCATCTGTCCTGCATCACTAGCAACCAAGATGTCATCTTCCCTCCGAGGAGGAGAGAGCTGCTGAGCCCTAAGAGAAGCCTTGGTTCTGATTGCTATCCTGCTCAGTCTTGGAAGGTTCAGTTCAGCACTTGGGGATGCAGCCAGCAACTTTTCTTTTAAGTCATGGGAGGGGGTGGCCGCATCCTCGGGCTAGCCAGAGGGTTGCAGTTTGGGGACACGTTCTGTGCAGCTCTGTTCACTGCCTTCCTGAGGCTCCTTGTGCTGATGAAAGTCACAGCCAGCCTGTCCAGACTCCCCCCAAGACAGCTTGCTGCTGCGGACTCTGCCATTTAGGGCTCCTGGGCTTCCGTCCTGCTGCTTGTCTGAGCTTTGGTCCCCTGAGAACTCCTCATCTGAGTGAATTGTAAGCTTCTGGGAGCTGTTTCCTTCTCAGCCATTTGCCCAGAAAGTTTCTAGAACTTTCTAGATCCCCAACCCTCTCTCCTGGTACCCTCCTCAGATGGGCTGTTTGCAGAGCTCCTCTTGTTTTTCCCACGAGGCCTGGATACAAGAGGTCGGGCCGGCCTTCCCTGTCTGGGTTGCATGTTAACAAAGCAACTGGAGCAGAGGAGAGGCTGTTAGCACCTTGGTACCTAGAGTTTCTTACGCATTGTTCTCTTTGTGAGGTTTAACGAAAGCGACATCTGTCATTTTATGTGATGTCTACAGGTTGTCTGGGGAGCTGACCCAGTGGTGTCCCCGGGTACCTGCGTGTGTGGGAGGCCTTCACGCTTGGTCCCTTTCTGGCTGGCTCCGTGCTCCCTGAGAAGAGCCAGATTCTCTCCACGTTTTCCTGTTCTGAAGAGCGATGCTTATGGTGGAATCAGCCTATAATCCAGGATGGCATTTTTTTTTTTTTAAATGTCTTCATGGACATTTTATGCTTTCTGTTCTTGTGGCAGCTTTGTGTGTTATTGGATTAGTTTGCCTGGTTTTGAGATTTTTTTTTTTTTTTTAAGATTTTATTTATTTGAGAATGAGAGTGAACACAAGCAGGGGGAGAGGCAGAGGGAGAGGGAGAAGCAGAGTCTCCACTGAGCAGGGGGCCTGATGCGGCGCTTGATCCCAGGACCCTGAGATCATGACCTGAGCTGAAGGTAGACACTCAACTGCCTGATCCCCAGACACTACCCCCTGGGTTTAAATTCTGAAATTGCTGTATTATGCTCTAACCTTAGGCCAGTGATTCAACCTGCCTCTGCCTCACTTTTCTCATCTACAAAATGGGTGTAATAATAGAACCTACTTTATGGATTTGATTTGAAAATTAAATGAGAGATTATACATAGAATATTTTAAATAGCGTCTGGCATATAGAAAGGTAGCAGTGAATCCTAGTGCTCATTGCTGTTGAGGGTGCTGGTGCAGTGATAGTGCTAAATGCTCTATATAAATATTCTAAAAGAAATATGTCTCCCTTGCATTTTCTTCTGGTCCTATGCAAGATATTCATTTTGATGTTTTCTCTGCCCAGAGCTATTTTCAGCCAGTATTGGTTTATTGATAGAAACGGGTTCAGAATTTTTTTCTCCTTTCTGCTCTTAGGGAAGGTGCATTGTTTTTGAGAAATATTTCTTTAAGAAAGGCTTTAAGTATGTTATTGAGGACTATGTCTCTGAAGGCAGTACTGTACATTTTTAAACTCCTTTTTATTGCAAATTCAGATGTCTTCAGAAATATGCTGAAGCCCCTCTTTCACTTCCAAGTTAGATTAAAAAAACAAAAAACAACAAAAATCAGTAGTTGGCTTTTATTCATCCCCATCAGGCTTTCACGGCCCCTTGACCACTGCTGCCTGTCCTGGTGCCTAACTAGATTGCTTCTCCCTGCATTTCAGTTATGATTGCTCTTTGCTCTGTGGCAGGGGGTATTACTTGGGTTCATTGGCTTGTGTGGTTCTGCTCTTCCACATTAGGGCATCCCCAGGCATGCAGGATTCTTAATTTCCAGGCCACTCGGGATTCTCACCTTCTCAACACCTTTGGGTCAGGGCTAATCAGCATTAGCACTATTGACATTTTAGAACAAATAGTTCCTTGCTGTAGGGGGCTGCCTGTGCATAATAGGATGTTTAGTAAGATCCCTGGCCTTTGCTCACTAGATGTTAGCAGCATCACCTCTTCCTTCCAGTTATGACAATTAGAAATGCCTTCAGACGTTGTCAGATGTTCTGAGTGGCAGAATGGCCCCCGTATGAGAACCACTGGTGTAGATCAGTGGGTCCCAAGAGGTCAGAGAGCAGTACCTAGTCATGCTTACTTATACAGTTATGTCTAAGTCTGAAAGTGTACAGTTCTGTGATATAATTATGGTGACTTGACATAAAAACCTATATTCATTTTAGAATACTTATTTTTTGAAGTAATCGGGTAGATAAATCTATATGAAACAAAATCACAGATTGTACCAAATGGAAGGTTGTCATAAGACACCTAATAGGTTCCAGTGGTGGTTTTCAGTGTGTGGTTCTGAGAACCGCATATTAGTATCCTATTAGTAGTAGGAACGTGTTAGAAATGCAAACTCCTGCTGAACTGCAGACTCCCAGAGTGGGGCCCAGCAATCTGTTTTTATGAGCTCTTCGGATGATGGTGAGCCACACAAAACTTGAGAAACGTCCTTAAGTCCCAATCGGAGACCCATGGGATGAATCAGTCTTATCCTGAAATAATGGTAACCTGTCATCTACAGGACTTTAGAACCTGCTTGGGAAAATGACTTCTACTAGGCAGGTTGTGCTAGGCGTCTGCTGCTGCTGGGAGCCTGCCCAGTCTACAGCTTCCTTTGGGGTTTTCCTTCTCAGCATCCCTGTGCTGGGTACAGGAAACCTCACACCCTATTGAAGAAGGGATGCTTGTGCCTGACTCCCAAAGTGAGCATCTTTGAGTCAACCACCAGCTTGTGTAACCTGCAGCTCTACCCACCTGACAGCGCTGATCTGTACTGGACAGAGATTCTTCTTGTTGTCCTCGAGGAGAGAGGGGTGTGTGTGGAGAGAGAGAGAGAGAGAAAGAAAGAAAGAGAAAGAAAGAAAGAAAGAAAGAAAGAAAGAAAGAAAGAAAGAAAGAAAGAAAGAAAGAAAGAGAGAAAGAAGGGAGAAGAAAGCAGAAGGCATAAAGCAGTAAACGCCCTCATAGAAGCAGAAGCCACGGAGTGTGAAGCTGCTAATGAGCCAGTTGTGTGTGGCAAGAAGATCAGAAGCAGAGTGATAAGGCCCTGCCCGGGAGGCTGCTTTAGAAAAGAGTGAGCCTAAAGTTGAGTGAATTGAACTCTTTTTTTTTTTTTAAGATTTTATTTATTCATGAGAGACACAGAGAGAGAGAGAAAGAGGCAGAGACACAGGCAGAGGGAGAAGCAGGCTCCATGCAGGAAGCCCGATGTGGGACTCGATCCCGGGACTCTGGGATCGTGCCCTGAGCCAAAGGCAGACGCTCAACCACTGGGCCACCCAGGTGTCCCTGAATTGAAACTAACATCTCCAGAAATAGTGGTTTTAGTTTTCTACAAGGCCCAATTGGGCCGCTGCTGGTAGGGATTCCTGTCCTGCTTCTCAATATCCTCATCTGAGACCATTATGAATTGGGACGTCCTCTGTATATGTCTGTTCTTTGTCGCCTGTAAAAGGCTAATGGCTAGATAACATATGTTAGGAGACCAGGTGGGTTCTGCAGGCATGTTCATGGTACTCGGCTTCCGTAAGGTAGAGATTCTCTGCTTGGCTAGGCCTCAGCAGCTCCTTGGTTGTCCCTGCCTCATTGGTTAAAAACAGTCTCATCATGACAGCTTTATACGTAGTTGAGGTCCACAATGCAGGAAAGAATACAGCATGTTATGTTGACCTGCCCCAAAGAAACCTGCATGGGGCATGTTTCAGAAAACCATAGGCCTCACTTCACTTCCTTAAACCAAACCAGAGAGGACAACTCATCGTTAATTTGTCCCAGGGACTAATTGCTTTGACTTGGATGACTTGGACATTAATATTTTCTCTTAATGTTTCCTATTAGGGATTCTCAGGAGGGAGACTTAGAACCTTAAAAAAAAAAAAAAAAAAAAAAAAAAGGAAAAAAAAAGAAAAAAAGAAAGAAAGCAATCAATCAATCACGGGAAGTACAATCGAGTGTTGAGATTAGCCTTCTAAATCATTTTCTAAAAATTCAGTGGACCTAGAAAATTTCTTTCTCATTTGAATTAATGGCACAGGCCCTTTTCTGTTGATTAGTCCCTCCTTCTCTTTCCCAGTAAAACCTGGAACAGAACACCACTACCTTCATGCAACATATTCACTGGACTGTTTCACACAGATCACTCCAGGGGAGGAATGAGTGGAGACGCAGAATATTTTACTGGTTGCTCAGATGGTTAGCTGACTCCACTTGGGAAATGGATTATGGGAATGTAGGCCAGTGCTTGTTTTCAAGGCTAGTTTCAAAGATTTGGGGCCTAACTAAGCATAGTCAGGATTCTCTTATCAAACCAGCATTCTCGAGGAGATTGCACACTGTTTGAGAGCTTGGACCTATTTCCTTACTGTATCTTTGTGTCAAGCATTCCTACTCCATAGCAATCTTTTCGTGGATTACAGGCATATTTGCCTAGTAAATGAGCTGGGCCTGGAGTACAAATATCAAGCCCTAACTGGTTTTCTCAGAGTCCCTTTGCTTAGCAGCTGTATCTGACATCATCGATCTTTAATTTAGCATCCTGCAGGACTCTGGGATCAGTCACAGTGGAGTGGCAAGGCAGGGGTCCCAGCAGCTGCAGACACTTGGATTGGTTTCTGTGGTTTGGTCAGGGATGAGTGTGGTCCAGAAAGCCAGTAGGTGCTCCCTGATCAGTTGGTTTGGGTTCTGCTGCCCATTGTTCTGGTTCCTGAGCCAGGGGCTCATGGGATGCTTTGGGGGGGCGGTAGGGTTGGGGGAAAGCTGCCCACTCCTACCCGGTGGTACTGTACGATGTGTGTACCCCTGCCTCAGGAATGTGAGTCCCTGTGCAAATGACATGCTTTTCTTATTTCCCCTTCTGCACATCGTTTCAGAGAGAGTGATTTATTTCCTGTTTCCAAAGATGTGGGTTCATCATTTAGGTGGGAGAGAAATGGTGTGTACTTTCAATTTTCACCTGGCTGCCAGCTCTTCTCTTCCCTGGAAAGATAGTCTTCCTTCCCATCCTAAGAGTTGTTCTTGCTGGTTCAATGAAAAAATTTCTTAGGCTTTCAGAGGTGACACTTCATTTCTTTTGTGTGATAAAATTATAATGTGTGGTTTTATTTTCTTATTTATAAACAAATAATGCTATCACCTAAAATCTCACCAACAGTTGGAAGTACCAAGAAAGGATCTCATTTCCTCGTGGTTCTACCAGCAACCCCTTTTAGCACATGAATCAAAAGAAACCCTGTGTAGCTCTCTGCCTGTATTCCTAGATTGGGGAACAGTTCTTGTTCCTGAGATCAGAATAGATGTGCTGGGAGCGAAGTGGCCTGTGCCCGAGAACTTGGACTCTGCATTTTCCAAACTTCTCCATTTCTTTGTTCTTGGAACCTTTAGCATTCTTACATAATATACATTGCACATTTCACAAAGCACCAAGTCACATCCTCTAGGACGCCAGTGTTTTGAGGAACTTAGAGAAAAGCTGACCACTCATTTCAGTTTTTTTCTTTGACACAAGGAACTGTATATTAGAATTCACACCTCCCTTTAAACTATTGTCATATCTGCTTCTGATGCTTTGCAGATTAGCCAGATGGAAAACAAATAGGTCAAGAAGAAACACATCAATTCATCTTACCTTTTGAGAGATTGTTGAGGGTTCTTTTTTTTTTTTTTTTTTAACCAAATAGTTATTGTGTACCATCTGTGTCAAGGAGCCATGTTTTGAGGGAAGAAGGCAGTTACCTGGGAACTGACTGTGTAAAGTTGAGGAAGAAACACTTTTTTTGGCGGGGGGGATCTCCTCCATTGACTTTGGTTTGAGAAGACGTATGGTCTGCTTCTTAGATATGTTTAGGGTAATTTCAGAATACTTTGCTTTATTTATTTTTTTATTTAAAGATTTTTTATCCAATATTTGGCAGAGAGAGAGCGAGTGAGCAGGAGCAGGGGGAGCAGCAGAAGGAGAGGGAGCAGCATGCCCCCCCCCCCCGCTGAGCTGGGGACCCCCCATGTGATGTGGGGCTCAATTGGAGGATCATGAGATCATGAGCTGAAGGCAGACACTTCACCAACTGAGCCACCCAGGAGCCCCTGGAACACTTTACTCTAAGAAGAGTACTGAGATGGGGCGAGGCAAAGTTAAAGACATGAGTCTCCCTGATTGTATGGTTTCTATCATGGGACGGCCTCCCCCTCAGTGCTGAGCATCCGTCATATGTGGGAGGGGCTGCCTCAGAGGAGATGGAGGTAGATTTAGTGTTTGTGGCCTTGAACTGGGGGCAATTGATCAAAGCTACCAGGGTCTGAGGATGGTCTTGAAACTCAGAAAAATCTCTCCAGCAGCCAGAGCTGTCCAGTAATACAATGTGCTGATCTGTGTGTGGGGTGGAGGATGGGCCTGAGATCCTTGGAGCTGGACAAGTTCGGGTATAGGTTGCTCAGCCTCTTGACTGGGATGCCCTAGAGGACATCCAAGTATGAAAATGCCTCCTATGATCTAAGATCCTAAGATTCGGAGGTTTCACTGCTTATGCGTCAATTAATGCACGTTAGTGCATATTAAATACCACAGTTTTCCTGTTATACACTTAGGCCAGGGCAAAGCGGTTGCTGAGAACCCTTGAGTCTCATACTGACTGTGGGTTGGCTCTGTGGTTTTTTTTTTTTTTTTTTTTTTTTGGCTCTGTGTTTTAACATTGAATGTACTTTATCGCTTTGATGAGGTTGAAAGCAAATTGGGAAGTCTGGCCCTTTGGCTTCTGGTGGATTTGCCACTTTGACTTCCAGTAGAGATGTGAGAAGCTTTTTAAAACATGTTTTGCAGGGTTAGATTTTGACATGTTTTGACACTTCTGAATCTTACCCTGAGCAGAAGTCTCTGCCTGCTGTGCTGGTGGCAGAAAACAATGGGCATTGTCTGTCTAGATACGGAAAGATGCAGGGGTCTTCAAAGAGCCATTTTTGTTTTGGAAGATTGGGAATCAGAAGACCTGAGGGTTAGTGCTCATGCCCTAGCTGTGCTTTTTTAAGTTAATGGTGTAGGGTGGCAGAGGCTCCTCCCAAGAGTGTTGTGAGAGCTGGTGTGATGGTGAGCTGCTCATGTTTTAGCAGCAAAGGGCCCAGCTAGTTCAATTAGTAATTGAAGCCTTTCTTCCTTGCAAGATCCTCATTTCTTTGCATTTCAAAAGATAAGAGAATTCACTAAGTCCTCCCTCCCAACTTGAGGTGAAGTATTATCATCGTCTGAACTGACTTTAATTTTGTCGAGTAGTTAAAACAAGTGGCAAGTTGATGAGCTGTGACTCTTCTCTGCTGTGAATTGCTGCTCTTATGGGTGACTTTTGACTTTTAAATTTTATTTAGTGAGTTGCATCCAGTAGAGGTTGTGGATAATTTTTTTATTCTAAAGTTGTTTTCCCTAGGTGTCCCTGTTGCTCAGCTAAGAGTGCACAGAATAATGCAATACAGTGTTTCTCTTATGGGAACATGGAGATCATTGTCATCCTTTGTGAATATGTAGCCATTGTGTAGGTTAGGGACCTAGGACTGTCTGTTGCAAGACTGTCAGGAGAGTGGGGCTGGTGCCTGTCTCTACCCTCATGCCATACTGTTCATTGAACTGCTTTTGCCCCAGCCATTGGGTAAAAAAAAAAAAAAAAAATATATATATATATATATATACACACACATATATAAATATATATAAATATTTATATATTTATATATAAAATATATTTTTTACTTAAAAATTATGCTCAAATATGCATAATGTAAGACTTACCATTTTAACCATTTTAAGTGTACAGTTCAGTGTGAAGTATATTTACAGTGCCACCAACACCACTAAACCATTTCTAGAACTTTTTCATTACCCCAAACAAATTCCATACACATTAAGCAGTAGCTCCCCATTCCTCTCTTCCCTCTACCTCTGGAAACCACCATTCTACTTTGTTTCTACAGACTTGCCTATTTTAGGTACCTCATGTAAGTAGAGCCCTATATTTTTCCTTTAGTGTCTGGCTTATTTCATCATAATGTTTTCAAGGTTCATTCACATTGTATACTGTATTGGACTTTATTCCTTCTTAATGGTAAAATAATGTTACATTGCGTGGACGGGAACATATTTTGGGTATCCATTCATTGGTCGATGGAGGGCAGCCCCGGTGGCGCAGCGGTTTAGCGGCGCCTGCAGCCCGGGGTGTGATCCTGGAGATCTGGGATCGAGTCCCAGGTCGGGCTTCCTGCATGGAGCCTGCTTCTTCATCTGCATGTGTCTCTGCCTCTCTCTCTCTGAATAAGTAAATAAGTAAATAAATAAATCTTCAAAACAAAACAAAAAATCATCAGTTGATGGACACTTGGGTTGTTTCCATGTTTTGGCTATTGTGCTTGAACATCAACTTACTAGTCTCTGTTTTCAGTTCCTTGGGGGTGTATACCAGGCAGTGAAATTGCTGGTAATTCTGTGTTTAACTTCTTGAGGAGCCACCAGACTGTTCTCTATGGTGCCCTGGCCATTACAGCACTGGGATTAATACCTGTGCTTGTAAATATTTATCAACTATTTGGAGCTTTGAATTAGAAAAGTGATCAGAGAGTATTTGTCAGCACTTTTATTATGTCCTTATATTCTCTCATAGAATTTATTTGTCTTCTGTGCATGTCACTTGTTTGGGTATCTGTTCCTCACTTAATTAGACATTCCCTGAGCTGATCTGCATTTCTCTGTCTATGGCCACCTTTTTTGTACTTTATACAACAATAATTGTATGCTGGTACATTGGTTAGGTGGGTGACATAGTCTAAGACGTCACTTAAAAAAGAGATCAAGGGACGCCTGGGTAGCTCAGGTAGCTCAGCTCAACTCTGAGCGCCTTCCTTTGGCTGAGGGCATGATCCTGGATCAAGTCCCACATCGGGCTCCCTGCATGGAGCCTGCTTCTCTCTCTGCCTATGTCTCTGCCTCTCTGTGTGTCTCATGAATAAATAAATAAAATCTTAAAAAAAAAGCAGTTTACAAGAAACACATGATTTCCAGGTTTTTTTGTGCCAAGGTTAAGATCTGATATTGTTTTAAATTTTGCTTGGTTGCAGAATGGGACATATTCCTGCTATTAAAAATACATGTTAAAGAAGAAGATGGTAAAAGAAAAGTATTTAGATATTGGGGAACAGTTTCTTCTGGGAGCCAAAATAGTGTGGGGAGGGAATACTGTTGAGGTAGTCATCCTATCGTGTTCTTATTTTGTTTAGACATGGCTTTTCCTTCGACCCCTCTGTGGGGATCTAAAAGTGAAGTTTAAAGACTTTTTTTTGTTATGGGAGTGAGTGGTGGTTTTATTTTTAATAGACAACCAAAATTTTCACCTCTCGGGTCAGAATGTTGTTAGTCACTTATTTATAGTGAGCTGGTGGCATTCTGGCAGGGTGGCCATGGGTGTTGGCATTTAAACAGACACTGATAAGGCCTGAACTGAGGTAGCCATCCAGTTAGGCTGGAAAAATGGCTGTGTGTGGATTAAGCAACATATCTGACACTCATATAAGAATTTTACTTTTATTAACAAAACATCAGTGCACTGCTTTTATGATTTTAGTTTCCCCGAGCCTTTGTTTCTAATCTCTATTGGCTGTGCTGAAACTATATTTGTAGGATTAAGCTTCAAGTAGGCAGTGTGAGGTCATGGCCCACTGTGGAGTGGCCTCTCACCAAGCGGCGTGGTTTCCCATAGCACCCTTTCCTCCCTCCATGGGCCCCAGAGCACTTCTGTTAGCAGGATTTCATGTTGGGTTCTGTGTCACAGACTGTTGTATGCCTTTTTCTTTTTGAGACATTGGAACAGGAAAAAAGTGTTTTTCTCTCTCTCTCTAAAAGAACCCCTTTTAGTTTACAATCATAAAGGACATTGAACTTTAGATTGTCTTGTAAGTGAAGTTGGAAGGTCAGTTAATAAAAATGAAGCCCATTTCCTTCTTGGAGTGGTTGACCTCAGGCTGCCCCAAGGTGGAAGTATCTTCCTGCTGAGAAAGCCCATCCAGTCATGGTCATGGAGTCAATGATTAATTCAGCAGATATTCTTGGAGCCTCTGCCACACTCCTGGCCTGGTGCTAGCCATGGAGGAAAAAGGGTAAGTGAGGCAGATTCTACTCTTGCCGTTCACCACTTGGGCCAATTCCCAGGTCTGCCTCTAGATTCCTTCTTTTTATTATTTATTTAAGATTTTTTATTTTTTAAGTAATCTGTATACCCAATGTGGGTCTCGAACTCACAACTCTGAGATCAGGAGTCACATGCTCTGCTGACTGAGCCAGCCAGGCAGCCCTAGATTCCTTCTATCTATCTATCTATCTATCTATCTATCTATCTATCTATCTATCTATCTATCCATCCATCTATCATCTATCTATCTATCTATCTATCTATTTTTAGGTTTTATTTTTTTATTAGAGAGAGAGAGAAAGCACAAGCAGAGGAAGGGGCAGAGGGGGAGGCAGACTCTGTTGAGCTGGGAATCTGATCTGAGGCTCAATCCCAGGATCATGACCTGAGCTGAACAGACGTTTAACTGACTGAGCCACTCAGGTGCCCCAGATTCCTCCTTTTTTTTTTTTTTTAATAAAGATTTTATTCATTTATTCATGAGAGAGAGAGAGAGAGAGAGGCAGGGACACAGGCAGAGGGAGAAGCAGGCTCCATGCAAGGAGTCCGACATGGGACTCGATCCCGGGTCTCCAGGATTATTCCCTGGGCTGAAGGCAAACTGCTGAGCCACCCAGGGATCCCAGATTCCTCCTTTTTAAACCACTTCAGTAATATATAATTCATCTACCATGCTGTGCACAATTCTCCCATCCTCCTCAGTTCTTGACATCAGGGAGACTACTGTCTGTCTCTATGGGTTAACCTCTTCTGGATATTTCATCTAAACGGAATTATATGAGACCTTTTGTGTCTGGCTTATATGATTTTATATAATGTTTGAGGGTTCATCTGTGTTGTACATGAATCAGCATAGCATTCTTTTTTCATGGCTGAGTAGTATTCCATTGTGTGGCTATGCCACATTTTGTTTATCTATTCATCCATCAGTGGACGTTTGGCTTGTTTCTATCTTTGGGCTGTTGTGAGCCATGTCACTGTGAATATGTGTGTACATATTTTTACATGGACATATGTGGTCAACTCTCTCGGATCTGCTGAATCTCCTGCCCGTCCCATAGACCCAGGCTGTCGTACCACAAGTTAATGTAGAAGGGCTGGATATTATGTGAGCATAAATGAAGAACATGCAGTCCCAATTTAGGGAGGCAAGGAGCCTTCCCCTGAAGACACGGTGTCTGAGCTGAGACTTGAAAGGATGAATAAAAACATCTTTATACTGGAGGCCATGACCTGTGAGTTGGCTGTGAAATCAGTGTAGTGCATCATGGCTGGCATTTTTAAGATCTGAACTAAAATAGCATAGTTGATCTGGGAAAACTTTTACACATTATGTATCGTGTGAAATTTATTTTTGCCAGCTCCATGTGAACACAGAGTGACTTCGGTGTAAAATATATTCTGTACTTGCAGTCAGGAAAGTGAGAAAGCCACTGTTCTAGGGAGTTTTGAAATGAGGATTAGATTAGTAATCTGGCAGTTTAAATCCGGTGTCACTAGAACATGGAGGGACACAGAGCTAGGAAAGAGGGTAACCCAGAAGTGTGAAGATTCTTTTTTTTTTAAAGTTTTTTTTTAAATTTTTATTTATTTATGATAGTCACAGAGAGAGAGAGAGAGAGGGGCAGAGACATAGGCAGAGGGAGAAGCAGGCTCCATGCACCGGGAGCCCGACGTGGGATTTGATCCCGGGTCTCCAGGATTGCGCCCTGGGCCAAAGGCAGGCGCTAAACTGCTGCGCCACCCAGGGATCCCAGTGTGAAGTTTCTTTAAAAGCTTGGTGTTATCTGACCTTTATGCTTTTAAAATTATTCATGTATTCAGCAATATGAATATATCTGCCATGCGCCTGGACTGTGCTAGGTTTTGTGGGGTTACAAGATTTATATGATGCTCATCCTTTTGGACTTGAGAATCTGGCAGGGGAGATGCACACATAGAGAAGCAATCAGAACGTATTTGTAAAATCTGGTGCAAATCCCAGTCCTTCCAAAACACCTCTAAAATGAGAAAACAAGGGAATAGAAAAGATAGAGGCCCCATTAAGAAAGAGTAGGAGGGGGACCCCAGCAGATAAGAGCATCCTCAGGTCTTTGGAAGGAGGGGTCACTAACTCGGCAGAGCAAGGGCAGAGGCAAGGGACTCCAGGGTCTCAAGGAGCATGCTGGTGAGAAGTGAGCTGGTTAGCTTCATGGGGCCCCAGAAAGGCCCAAGACCTGCAGCTAGGGCTGGAGATGTGGAGCTGAGAAAGAAAAAGGATATTCCATGGAGGTCCTTAAACCCCAGCCGCACACTTACGTGTCAGATTCAGGTGACTGCCCCTCCTCTTCTCCCAAAGGGTTGGTTCTCTAGCAAAGCTGTAAATTATTAGCCACCAAACCCCACATACGTATACACTGGATGTGAGACTCACCCCCAACAGAAACAGTGGCACACTTAGGCAGTGATTGTCAGCTGGAGTTGGGGACGGGGCAAAGGGGAAATCAGCCAGACCCCTGTGGGCAGAGGAGGTGTTGTTTGTTAAGTTTCCACCAGGGAGATTCTGAAGATGTGACCCTCCCACCCTCCCCTTGCTTCCCAGTCACTGGTTCTATTCCAGGAGGCGTTCACTGCCCATCAAACTATACAGCTGCATTCTTTTCCTCCTGGAAGTAAGAGTAATTTGATGTACTGTATGTCTAGCCACATGCTGTGTCTTGTGGGAGGTAATAACAAAAATCATCCCATGCCCCCTGAACTTAAAATCAGCGTATGAGTGATGGTATTAATTCTAAGTCCCATCCTTTAGAGATCAGTCTTGGCAAAGTCAAGAGTAAAAACCCTTCTCACTGGCCCATCCTGTCCACACCTCCGCCCACCCACCACCCCCTTTCATTTTGGGTGTGCTCAAGTGTATTTTATTTTATTTTTTTATTTTAAAAAATATTTTATTTATTCAATCATGAGAGACACAGAGAGAGACAGAGAGGCAGAGACAGGCAGAGGGAGAAGCAGGCTCCACGCAGGGAGCCCGACGCGGGACTCGATCCCAGGTCTCCAGGATCAGGCCCTGGGCTGAAGCCGGTGCCAAACTGCTGAGCCACCTGGGCTGCCCCCAAGTGTATTTTAAAGCACCAAAGATTTACAGGGCCCCTTAGAGCAGCCTCACCAAAGGCCAGGCTTCCTGTTTGTAACAAACTTACTGAAATGTTGTTGGACTGCTTTAGTATGAGAATATATATCCCCCAAGACAAAAGACCCGAGAGCTAGCTTTTCGGTGGTGAAGATACCAAGGATGACTTCCAGATTTTAGGCATCATTCTTCTTATTCTGTCAGTTTTTTTTCCTCCTGGGAAAATAGCCAAGATAATTGCAAAACATAAGCTTTGAAAAAAGACAAAACTTCATGAATGTAAGAATGTAAATTGAGGGCCACTCCCATAATAAATCTGGAATTTACATTTTAATTCCTAACACGTGTTTTTTTCCCCTTCAAATGTGTGATACGCCTCTGTAAGTGAAGATGCTTTCTTGCTCGGGAGATGAATATTCTGCTAGGGAAACTTCCTGTTTAGAGTTTATATCGTTTTAAGGGGCATTCTTATTATCAGGGTAGCTTTTGGGAATTCCCATGTCTCCTTTGGCAAATGACCTTTGTCTTCGAGAAATGACTGAAGACCGAAGACTGACGCTGAAATGCTGCCAGGTTATAAGAGTTGCCTGATTTGAGGAACTGGCTGGCCCTTGCCCAGTGACCCACCTCTGAGATTTCCCTTGCATGACTCAGTAAGAAAAGGCCAGGGGGAGGGAGTGAGTGGTGAGAAGAAACCCTTGTTTCCTTCTCTGAGTTGCAAAGGGCTCTTATGAAGGTTTTCATTTAATTGTGCCTGTTTCCCTCGCTGGGCTGCAGCATATGATGAAGGTGCAGAAACCCTCCTCCTGGCACGGCCCTGCGGGAACTCTGGGCATGAGCCAGCTTGGCTTCCCGCAATCTGGGGGAAACATTTTTCTTCTTCACTAAGTGATCACAGTTCTCTTGCTAGGCGGGGGATGATTCATTTCAGGGAAAAAACAAAACTGTTACTCAGGTTTGCAAAACCAGTGACCTGAAGCTTTGCCTGCAGGGAGAGAAGGGTGCTTTTCCTTCCCCACCCTTTCCTGTGCCAGCGAGGCTGAGGCCAGGTCTGGGATGGGGACGGGAGTGGCTGTCTCACTGCCGCCTGGCTGTCCCTCAGGCCTGCTTCTTGGGTACTGGCTTCTTTGCCTGGGACTCCTCTTCCCCGGGTCAAGTGGCTTCTCTGATCATTGTATGTTTTTAGTACAGTTGGGTCCAAGGCCTGCAGGTGCGGGGCAGACAGAGATGTGTGAGGGGGGTGAAGGCCCATGGCCTGTGGCACAGCCTGCTGCCCAGGGGCAGGTCTCTCTCTCTTTTTTTTTTTTTTTTTTTTAAGATTTCATTTATTTATTCATGAGAGACACAGAGAGAGAGAGGCAGAGACATAGGGAGAGAGATAAGCAGGCTCCACACAGGGAGCCCGATGTGGGACTCGATCCCTGGACTCCGGGATCATGCCCTGAGTCAAAGGCAGATGCTCAACCACTGAGCCACCCAGGTGTCCCTGGGGCAGGGCTCTTTGCCTGGGGTCCCGTTGACAGCTCATTAGCAGTCTCACGAAAGGCTTGGACAAAGACCTACTTGTGTGTGTCAGTAGTACCGGCATTTCTAAGATCCCCAGATCTGCAGGGAAAGCAGTTTTGCCTTTTAAAGATTATTTGGGAGAAACCACAGTAGTGTGTGTGTATGTGTGTGTGTGTGTGTGTATATATATATATATAATTTTTTTTTAAATAAAGGCTTTGAACTTTCAAATAAATGTGTTTTCAGGCGCACTTATTTGGACGTTGGCCAGTTCCTTCTCTCACTCCTTGCCTTTCAGCGATTCCTTTCACTCAGAGTGGGCGTCAGGAGCCCAAGGATGTAAAAACATGGAATGAATTTTGCTAAAATAAGCCCCAGTTAAAGCTGGAGGGGAAGAGATACCAAAGACACTGGAGTCTAGTGAGATTCAAACATTCAGTGTTGTGTTATGTTGGGTTCTTTTTCCACCTGATCTTTTTCTAAGTGGTTCGGACATTTGAACGGAGCTAAGACTATGCCACGTAAAAGGATGTAAAGGGTCTTAGAGGAAGACTAAGCTATACTGTGAGATCTTTTTCTGCCTGATTTTAAAGCCAGCTTATTTATATTTTTCATGTGTATACATCTGTCTTCACTATGAGAGTCAACCTCATTTCTGCTAGCCCTTCCCTGTCAGCATCTCTAATATTCCATGCTGTTCCCTGGCATAGCCACCCTCTTCCTTCATGGAGACTGCTCCATCCTTCTTTGAGATATTTACCAACAGTCAAGCATATACTTGGCTTTCTTGCAGGGACTGGCTATGATACAGACGGAGGTACTCTATATATAATTATCCCCAAATAGTTTTTATTTTTATGATGGTGAGATTTTTGCCTACACATGTAAGGTTTTGCTATGTGAATTGATTTGCTTTAGAGTCCGAAAAATAGCAAAGGCATAGAGGGGAGCAGAGAGTCTCACTGCATCACAGAGTGTTACAGAGGGCAGGGAGCATCCGAGGTAGCCTGCATCACTGCTGCGTTGAATGGAGAAGAAAGGAAAATGATAATTAGCTCTCATTTATTAAAGGCTCCTGAGACACCTGTGCTCTGTGCAGTCACTATTTTAGTCCTCTTGGTGACTGTGCTGGGCCCATTTTATCTCCATTTTACAGATGGAGAAACCAAAGGCTTTAGATGGCCTCCCAGGTTTACAGCAGAGGCGGTATGTGGACAAGGTCATATGTTGCAGACTCTCGGGCCGGTGTCACTTTCTGCATGTGGAGACTTTCCTAGTCTGCTCTGTCTAATCCTGGAAGCCCTGTGATGTCATGAGGTCTTGCACACCAGTTCCAGCTTCAGCCTCAGCTTTGATCCTTTGTTCTGAGAGGTATTCAGTTGTTATTCACTGCGCACTGTTTGAAAACGATCGGATCGGCGTTCTTGAGTTCTAAACATTCCCCCTTGCAGACACAGCAGTTTGCACACTCTTGCCTTCTCCGCTGCCCACCCTAGGGGCTCCCCCAGTACTCACCCTATGGTGGCCAGAGCCAGACTGGGGCCTAAGCAGGGCATAGCTCGGCACAACTCCCTCTGTACCACCTGCTCCCTTTCTCATCTCCCTTGTCTTCCCCTTTATCTTTTCCTTAGGCAGGTTATTTAATTCCATGTCAGGTAATCGCTTCTTCTGTGGCAAAATGCAATCTTATTGTTTCCCACCTTTGACATATAAAGGAAGGTACCCCTTCCCTGAAACAGGGTATTGCTAGGACCTGAATTGATATTGAGTTTTCTTATTATTTATTATGATAATATTCTAGTTTTCCTTTCACTGTGCTCACTCACAGACACAACAGAATTAAAAGGAACACTGTCTGGCCCCTTGCTGCTCAAATCATGGTCCACGGACCAGCATTGTGGGTGTCAGCTGGGAGCTCATTAGAACTGTAGACTCTCAGCCCCTCCTGACTTGCAGAACGGGAGCGTTCATTCTTAACAAGATGCATAGAAATTGTATGGAAGTAACACTGAGGAAACACTGTGCAAATCTGCTCTGTTTTCTTTTCTTTCTTTCTTTTCTTTCTTTTTTTTTTTTTAATGGCTAAGTGTTAAGACTTGATCCTAGCCGTGCCATATTAATGATGAGGCTGGTACCAGTGTAGTTTGAGGGTGACATCAAGTTGAGATGTGTTTCTTGATAGAAGCAGAGAGCTTCTTTTACAACCAGGAGGATAGAGTTGAAAGTAGCCTCAATTAGTAATTACTCTAAAACAGGTTGAAACTGCACAGGGAGCAGGGCTGCTGAGCACAGCAGCACTGTACAGAGTAAGGAGTGGTGGGACTGTTTGTGCTGATCGGGAAGTGCTGGGCTGGTGATCCTCCCACCCTATGCACGCCTCTCCCCAGGGACTGACAGGGGCTTAGTTCTGAATTGTCTTAATGATTCTGGGTGACATGGGCCATATTCCATGGGGCTGCTTAATGAATACTCATTGTGGTGCTACCCTTGAACCATGTTAAGTTATTCAAAGGCAGGGCACTTGGACGTGCGTCCCTCCTGCCCTTTGGTGGTTTTCCCGGAGGTCAGATTTATTGGGAGGCTGGTAGCTTCTTCATCAGACAGTTGAATGGAGGGGAAAGGCTGCAAGACTGTTGCTACAATTTAAAAGCTGAAAGCTGTGTCCAAGAATTTGCCTTTCCAACCAGTTTCCAGGGGTGCTGATGCCGCCAGTTCTCACACTACACTTTGATACTAAAACTCTAAGTTCACGTGGTAACAAAACGGATTTTGTTTTCTTTTAAAAAAAAAAGTAAAAACTAAAAACTGTCACTGAGGACACTGATCATCGTATTTCTCCTCTAGTGTGTATGTGTATTGCCTTTGGAACAAGTGCCTCTCAGAGTTTATGAGGAACCTTTTTCCTGTAGGCTTCTTTTTATTAGATAACGAGAGCCCTAACGCACCTGGTTTTCTGCTCCTCTGGTCTTCCGGGAGGCCCCTAGTCTGTTGACCCTCTACCAGATGCGCTCCTGTGCTTGCTACGGCTTCTAATTCTCCTTCCATCTTTATCCTCCTTATCTTTAAATGCTCGCCTCAATAATTAGAGTTCTTTAGAATCTGCATTTTATTTCAAGTCATCTCAAATTCCTTCTGGGAGCAATGAGGGAATAAATATTAACTCAGAGTAACTGCACAAGCAAACAAAAACCCAGAGGCATGTTGGTTTTGTCGGGCTTTCCTGTCTTCACCTGCCTTGACTGTCTTTCCCGCGCAGAACTCTGGGCCCCGTCTTTGTCAGCCTTGGTCCCTGGTTTTGTTCTGTGTGAACTGAGGAGCCATTGGGGCTTTGGGCAGGGAAGGGGGGTCTGCTTGAGGGGAGGGCAGTGGGTTGACAGGGGCCTGGGGTGAGGGGCTGTCAGTTGGGTGGTGTGTGTGTGCGCACGCGTGCGTGTGCTCGTGTCTGTGTGTGTGCTTGTGTCTGTGTGTGTGTGTGGTCTGAGGCTAGAGTCTCTTCAGTAAGGTTGGGAAGGAGTAAGGTTGGAGAGATTGTGAGACCTTTTGAAGACACAGTGATCTGGGCCACTCGTTAGGTGCAGAGTAAGGAGAAGGAAAGAGTCTGTATGATTCTGGTTATCAGGCTTTGATTTTGCCTTGAGAAGATCCTCTTCAGATTTTGGTATTCTTGGGGGAACCTGATAAACTAAGCCTTGGGCCAGCAGAGAGTTTTTTTTTTTTTTTTTTTTTTTTTAACTCTTTCTAAGCAGTTTGTCATGAATCCTACCATGGAAATGAAAAGTAGCCACAAAAGGCACATCACCTTTTCTGTTCCCTGGTTTATGCCCCAGACCTCAGGTCCTCCAGCACCAGGGGGTGGAATGGGTGGTCTTCTTAAGCAAGACCTATGTTTTTCTTGGAGAGCCCCCTTCCCTAACTCATCTGACCCACAGGAAAGGTTGCACACAAAGTGTGGGGCAGTGTTTGGGAGATGGCCACGCAGGGTGTGCTGTGTGGGATGGTTCCCTTGGCCATGAAGGAACTACCGGGGGCTCAGGTAGGTGGGGAGGTAATGGCAGATGACTGTCCCGGAGCGCCTGGATGTCAGCCTAGCCTGGTGGCCCAGAAAGCTGTCCTAGATCCCAAAGGCTCTTTTCTTTCCCCCGGGTTTGTGTGGTGCCCCACGGGGACATTGGTATTCTGGAAGGTTGAAAGGCTTTTGCTTTTGACCTGGAGGGGATTCTGGACACACCCCATACTTGGGAAAGCCTTCCTCAGTGAATACCCAAATTTGGAAATTGTGTTCACCTGAGGTTGGATTCTGGGACTCCCCTTAGCTCTTTACTCATGAGTTGGGCTGTGTAATGCTGATATAGGAAGGTAAGCTGCTGAGTTTGAAGCAGCGAAGACCCCAGACTCCTTTTAAAGCATCCTGCTCTGGCCCTATGGAAGAAGACTTAGTTTACCTGGTGAGTAAACTAATTAGATAAATTGCGCATCACTCTGATTTATTCATCAGAGGTATCCTCTGCTTTGTAGCTTGTCCTGGGCTTCACAAGCCTGGCTTCTTGTTGTGACTCCTGTGAATGTTTGCAAGCAATAAAATAACTTTTATAATTTTGACTTAAAAAAAAACTTGAGTGTAATAATTTAGGTAAGGTTTGTTGTATATGGTAGCATGCATACTTCTGATCTGTGCCCTTTGATGCTGAAGGTTATGCTGATTTCAAAGAGCTAGATTTCCTTAATGAAGGGAGCCTATAAATGTGAGAGCTGATTTAAGGGAGGATGGTGGTCCTTTCAGTAGAAGGGGGTGGTCCTTTCAGTAGAAGGTCCTTTCAGAGACTTGTGCTTGTGTGTTTGCTGCTAACTTTTGTAATCTAGAGCCCATGAACCTCCTGGAAAGTATATACAAACTTCATCTGTATTCATTATTCTGGGGCCTGTACCTTTTATTAAAATTTCAGAGGAGGAGGCAGAATGTTTTCTTGACTGGGATAACAGGGTTGCAGATTTGAGAAATACTGAATCTCTACTCTTAAGGCACTGTGTGAGTGGGTCACTTGATTCCAGTTTACCCTGCTTGTCTAGCAGCAAACCTACCCACATGTGTTCTGTTCAGACACTACTAGCCTAAGAAGCTGAAATAGTGAGGCTTAGTCACTGAGCAAGGGCAGTCCTGCTCCAAAGACCCAAAATGTACCTGGAATTTGGCGTTATTTCTGCCACGGTTATAGCATCGTTTCGAATGAGAAAAAGCACTTGGATTAGGTTGAATGTGAACATATATTCTTCTTCGCTCTCCTGCCCACCCCTCTCCATGGTTATAGGTAGATTTTCAAAGGCAAAGTGGACACCGTTAGGTGATTCTAGCAGCGTTATTTTGCCACATCTATGTAAGCAAAGGCATTGCCTTAAACTTACAGAGGAGGGTGTTCCCTGTTTGTTTTAGGGCTATGATTTCTCAGATTTTTGCATTTTGCTGAATAATGACACAGTGGACAAGGAGGATGATTGTCATGGTTTACCTTTGTTCCGACTACACAGAAAACACATAACGTTAGTAGCTAGTGGATTCTGAATGTTTGCCATTTACCAGGAGCTGTTTCTAAGCTTTTTATATATACTAACAAATTTTATCCCCCCCAAGAAATGGCATAGTTTGAATAGGTCTTGTTCAGAAATGAAAAGGAAACAAAGCTATGTAGTCAGTAATCTCTTCCTGCAGGCAGGTCGAATGTTCAAGATAACATTCCTACCCATGACGATGCATTCTTGGGTGCAGAGGTGCAGATTGAGCTGAAGGCTGCCTCTCAGCCTCTCTGGAGTCCAGCTGGGGGCAAAGGGCTCTGCTTTGTCACAGACTCAGGAATGGGAAGAACCTTAAAGAACACGTAGATAGACCTTTCTGTGCACTCCGTTTGGCGCCTCTCCCCACCTCCAGTGCTTGCAGTCCTCATTCAACACACATACTGGTGGCCTGGCCAGTGCCTGTCTCTTCTGTGGATGTCTAGAATTGAATTTTTTAAAAAGACCTTTTACATTTATCTTAGAAAGAGAGAGAAAACAAGAGTGAGCACAAGCAGGGGGGAAGGAATGGAGAGGGTGGAGAGAGAGAATCTCAAGCAGACTCTGCACTGAGCATGGAGCCCAACACAGGGCTTGGTCCCATGATGCTGAGATGGTGGTGACCTGAGTCAAAACCAAGAGTTTGGATGGTTAACCGACTGGGAGCCTCTAGGCTTCAAACAATCTTTGAGGGCAGGATTTACAGAACATCGTGACATATAATGTAGTTGGTCAGTAAAAGTGTGGTCATTTAATCCATTTTCAATCTTTATTGAGCACCCAATCACTGGTTTACAGGGACTTAGGAGGTTTTGTGGCAAAACAAGAAAAAAAAAAAAAAAGGTCTTTGTACTTGATTTGTTCCCAGGCTTGTAGGGAAGACAGGTAACCTAGGTGTTCTGCTGATGAGGTAACAGTGCTGCTGAGGGCACACAGGATGTTCTGAGCACCTGGAAGAGGGACTGAGTCAGCCTGGATCTAAAAACAGGGCAGGTTGGGGGAGGAGGTTGGGGGAGGGGCAGAAGGTGGTGTTTGAATGAGTAAGTTAATGGTAAATGCGTGCTATTGTCTGGAAGCCTGGGGAATGTGACAGCCTATAATGCTTTCTTCAAATAGGAAAGGTTGAAGTCACTTTCCAAATAAAAACCAAAATAATGGGCAGCCCTGGTGGCGCAGCAGTTTAGCACCACCTGCAGCCCAGGGTGTGATCCTGGAGACCCGGTATCGAGTCCCATGTTGGGCTCCCTGCACGGAGCCTGCTTCTCCCTCTGCCTGTGTCTCTGCCTCTCTCTCTCTCTGAATGAATAAATAAATAAATCTTAAAAAAAAAAAAACCCACAAAAACAAAATACCTTGGGCAGCCCGGATGGCTCAGCGGTTTAGTGCCTCCTTCAGCCCAGGATCAAGTCCCACATCAGGCTCCCTGCATGGGCCCTGCTTCTTCCTCTGCCTGTGTCTGTGTCTCTCATGAATAAATAAATAAATTCTTAAAAAAAAAAAACCCAAAATACCTTCTGAACATGGAGATAATGCTATAATATGTTATGTTATATAATATTATGTTGGCAAAGAAATCTAAGTATTTGATACTGTTTTGGGCTTTTCATTCCTTGTAGTTAATTTTGAAGAAATCTGATGCTTTTATATAAGGGGGTAAATAGGGTGAATTTTTTTTTTTTTTGTTTTTTACAAAATGAACATGTGTTTGTGTGTGTGTGTGTGTGTGCAAGTAGCAGGGAGGGCAGAGGGAGAGAGAGAATCTTAAACGGACTCCATGTTGAGTGAGGAGCCTGATGCTGGGCTCGATCTCATGACCCTGAGATCATGACCTGAGCCAAAACCAAGAATTGGATGATTAACTGACTGAGCCCGCCAGGTGCCCCAATAGGGTGATGTTCAGGCCCTCTGGACTAGAGACACATGCCTGCACACACGTGCATGCACATACACGGTTTAGAATATATATGTGTGTACATGTCAGTGAATGCCTCATGTCATTTCATCCTTCTGTCCCGCTGTGGGGGGTTGAATATCATTACAAGTGGAGGTGCTTACCATCTATAGATGGCTTTTGTAAATGGCAGGATGTGTTCCTGAGCAGCTAGACACCTAGGAAGAAGCGGCATGGAGTACCTGGAAACTGTTTTTCAGGTTTGGCCAGTGAGGTTGCTGGAGCACCACAGACACTAACTGTGTCTCATGGCTTCCATGGCACGGAGACACTGTTGGTTTCCTTGGCCTTGTTAGTGTTATGTTTAATGCCAGCTTCGGATCAATGCTGAATGGATGAATATTTTTTTCCCTGGGAGAATAACTGTTTCAACAGCTGTTGATGTGAGTGGGATTGCTACTTAGTCTCACAGGGGGAGGGAATTCCCAGGTGAGCTGGGTTGGGCCTCTGGACTGTGGACACCCCAGAGGTGGGAGCTGTGGTTTCCCTGGCACTCAGCGACACACTGTATGGTCCAGTGTACTTTAATAAACATTTGAGGACTGAGCACCCCTTTGCTTCTCCTCATAGTGAGCACCTCTTTTTAAGTTATCAGTGGAGGAAAGAGAAAATTGTCTTCTTCTCCCTAAAAGCAACACCTCTTTTTAAGTTATCAGTGGAGGAAAGAGAAAATTGTCTTCTTCTCCCTAAAAGCAACATGCCAGAAGTATAATGAAACTGCATTCAATCTCGTTTGACTCTTTGTCAGGCCACCTGGGTGCTTCCTTTGGTGTGCTTGCAGACAGAATCCTTAGATTTCCATGATCTGATAACCTTTCCTTTGCTAACACAGCATCCACTTTATAACCACTTGAAAAGATGCCACCTGCATACCATAACGGCACATGCCTTTATCCAGCTGCATTTGGAAAGGAGTTACCTGGTTGATAGGTGTAGGCTGAAGGTCTCTAAAGAGCAGAGTTTCTGGTAAGCTCGAATTACTTACTGGTATCATGTAGGCCCCATCTTCATGTCTCTGCCCTCCTTATCCACTTGGAGACAGTTCTCAAGGACAGTCTGCTAAGTATGAAGCCAGGATCTCATCTTTCAATAGGTCAGCATTCCACACCTTCCAAGGCCATTCTCTCTGGCTGGGTCGCTCACTCCCTTCAGTTTTGAAGATGACATGGTGATTGGTTCATATGTACCCAGCGAGGAGACTCCTGGGAGGGCTGGAATTGTGATGGTTGAACTAATTCTCTCAGAGCACGCTTTTCCCTTCTCCCTTTGGTGATTTGCAAACATTCCAAATAATTCCACCTTCATCTGGAAGATCTCTCTCCCTGCAACCTGCTGGCTAGGTAGCTAGAATGCCAGAAGATAGAGGCAGAGGCAGAAAAATCTGTCACGTGGATGGGATAAAAAATGGCTGCCACCTTGGACATCTGACCTGGATTGACTTTTGGAAAACCGTTGGTAGAAAAAGTGTTCTTAGATGGGGAAGGAATGGCTAGAGAAATGTGAGCTAAAATTGGTTGGTTGTCTTGGTTGAAGCTGTCCTTACCTAAGGAATTTGTAAATGCTTGAAAAGATTTTTGAGGGCAGCCGGGGTGGCTCAGTGGTTTAGGGCCGCCTTCAGCCCAGGGTGTGATCCTGGAGACCTGGGATCAAGTCCCACATCAGGCTCCCTGCATGGAGCCTGCTTCTCCCTCTGCCTGTGTCTCTGCCTCTCTCTCTCTCTCATGAATAAATACATAAAATCTTAAAAAAAAAAAAAAAGGAAAGAAAATATTTTTAAAAATGGTAGAAATAGTTCCTGGATATTTTTTTTTTCTCGTTTTTGTGACAGTTTGTTTTACAGACTGTCACTGGATGGAACCTTGGGGATTCGGCCTGTTGCATGAATTTGAACATTCCCCACTGTGCAGAGCATGGTTTGCCCCTTTGTGCTTTTTTTCCCCCCTCTTGGCTGTAGTTCTCACGTGTTAATGGTCAGATTACAACATGGTTCGGATTTAGGCCATTTTGGTTTTCTAGCTCAGAATAGAAAGATGGAAGAGCAGAGACCAGTCATAGTAACTATTTTGGCAGATGGAGAAAAAAGAACAGAAGGAAGAGGCAAAAGAAGTGACTGGCTGGCATTGTAGGCAAGTCTTCAGGTGAGCAGTGTGGGTGCCCGGCTTTGGTGATACCCCAGGGAATCATGAGTCCCTGGAGGCTAACCCCTTCTAATGCCCTACAGAGGAGAGGGCTATAAGGATGCCTTGTCTGGTCTGCAGCTGCCACAGAGAGAAGCCAGCCCCATGCTGGGCTGCGTGCAGGAGATTCTGGTCACTGTGGAGGAAGACCCTGCCATTATTACTTATGAGCAGGGGGCACCCTGGCCAATTCCTAGTGTTCTCAGCACAAGGTACTCATTGTGTTGAGGAACCTCATACCTCAAGATTCAAAACAATTTTTGGCTCAGACACGTATGTCCATTGACAGAGGAACTGTTGGAACAGAGCTCTCTCAGATCATCACCTTGTGATGATCACTTTCCGATCCTGGTCGGAAGACAGTAAATTCCTTGTGTCAGGAAGGGGAGGTAAATTTCTGCAGAATGTTTAAATATGGACAGCAATCCTGAGTGCTAAGTGTCCTGTCTTCTCGTGGTATCTATTGTGTAGGCCTGAATGTGATCTTGCTCCTCATATACTTGACAGATATTTTAGGGCAAGGACATTCTAGGTGTTGGGAAAGTAGCAACAAAGCGGATCCCTAAAGCCTGGGCTCCTGTGGGGGTGGTGGACCGTGACCAACCACTTGGACACATGGTGAGGTGTCCAGTAGTAATCAGAGGTGGGAAATATGGAGGCAGTGAGGTGACAGATGCTAGGGCCACTGTGCTGCTCAGGGAGGTTGAGGACGTCTGGGAGGCATGTGAAGTGAGGTTGAAGTGTTCCTGGTGAGGGCACAAGTCTGACAACAGGTCCTGAAGTGGACGTGTGCTTGGCCGGATAAAGGAGGCTCATGTGAACCTCCTGCCACAGGGGGAGGGAAGAGGGCGCCCCAACAGTCTGGCCACATGGGGCCCTGAACACCCTTGGTTTGCCAGTGGTCTCCTCTGTTTTTTTTTTTTTTTTTTTTGTAGCCTTATGCCTTTTGTGGCAGCATGACTTCTAACAAGTGGGAAAATAGAAATCTCTGTGTGGAATTGACTTTTCTGGAAACTGAAGGATTCTTGCTTAGACCTCAGTTGGTGGTAGGACACGGTGGCTGTGCTGATACAAGTGTCTTTTTCTCAGTTACAGCTATTCTTGCTCTTTTTTTTTTTTTTTTTTTTTTTTTTTGTTACTGTAAAAGAAACAAACCCACATCACCTAAAGTTTACCATCGTTACCATCTTGAAGTATGTGGCACAGAGTTGTTAACCACATGCACGGTTTTGTGCGGCGGCAGTCTCCAGAACTTCTTCATGCTGTGAAGCTGAAACTTCGTACCCAGATCTCAGACCTGGCAGTCACCATTCTGCTAAGAGCTTGTCTGTTTAGTTGACATTAGTGGAGTCACTAGGTACTTATCTTTTGGGGCCTGGCTTCCTTCATTTTAGCATGGGAAGGTTTGTTCACATTGTAGCATGTGCCAAATTTCCTTTTTATTTAAAATTTAAAATTTTTTATTTTTAAAGATTTTATTTATTTATTTGAGAGAGAGTGTGTGCATGACTAGGGTGAGGGACAGAGGAAGAAGCAGGCTCCCCACTAGCAGGGAGCCTGACATGGGGCTTGAACCCAGGACCCTGGGATCATGATCTAAGCCAAAGGCGGACACTTTACTGACTGAGCTCACCCAGGTGCCACCAGATTTTCTTCTTAAAGCTGAATAATGTTCTCTTGCAGGTGTAGGCCACGTCTCCTCTGTGTGCTCACCCATTACAGACACTGCAGCTGATGACGTCTAGGCTATGTTCACTCTCTGGTAGACCTTCTTGTATCAGGCTTTACGTAAGGCCTGGGAGCAGGACGTGCACACGGCCTAGACCCTCCCCTCCTGGTGACACTGGGCAGGCAGGGAGGGAGAAACAAGGAAGTCCGGGAAGGGCCACAGAGCGTCCACGTTTGTTCCACCAAGCGACATTTGGAGGAAAGTCTAGAACTAGCTAGTGTAGGATGATGAGGTGGTCAGTGCAGGGTTTGCTGGGGAAGGGAGCTTCATTGGCAGACTAACAGATTTGGTTACAGAGTTGCAGGAGGTGAGAATGTGGGGAGCTGGAAAAAGGGGTAGCCAGGCATTGAAACAGCAGCCGGGAAAAGCAGATAATGTCTCCTGTGCCAGACCAAAGAACATCGAGTTATCCTTGAAGGCCTCTGGGAACTCTTGGAGGAGTTTTCAGTAGGGAAAGTGATAACAGACATTCTTTTTAGGGTAGTGTGATTGTAGAATATTGCTATAAACACCCACCATGTCCTTTTTCACTTACCTCCTTGCTCAGTAAATATTTGCTTAATGAGCGAGCATGGAGGGATCCCTGGGTGGCGCAGCGGTTTAGCGCCTGCCTTTGGCCCAGGCCACGATCCTGGAGACCCGGGATCGAATCCCACGTCGGGCTCCCGGTGCATGGAGCCTGCTTCTCCCTCTGCCTGTGTCTCTGCCTCTCTCTCTCTCTCTCTCTCTGTGACTATCATAAATAAATAAAAATTAAAAAAAAAAAATGAGCGAGCATGGAATAGGACCTTTCTCAGGGATCAGAAAGGAGCAGACCAGGCCCTGTTTTGGGGGTTGGAAGTACAGGTTCCATTGAGCGTTGTGTTAATTTGCTTCATTTATTACCAAGTCTCTATGGAGACTGGTTCCCAGAGCCGTTCCCTGGGATGAGGTTTCCAACATCCGGGGTTGGGGGAAGGGGTGGAGAGTTCGTAGAAACTTGAATATTTGCCATTCGGTGGGGGCAGGAATATATGTTCTGTGAGAGGGTGTTGACATATTGTCATATACCATGAACTGTTTAATCTGGAAGTATTTGTGCAAGTGTCATCTGGTGTAAAGGCTGATACTTAATTATCTTAAAAAAAAAAAGACAACCTGCTTCCAGATTTTAGAGTTCTGCTGTGGTTTTTTTTTTTTTTTTTTTTTTTTTTTTGTGTGTGTGTTTGTGTGTGTGTGGAAATGATTTGTGTTCAGGGGCATATTTTCCCCCCTACTGCTCTCATATGGTATTGTTTTGACTTGTTGGGAAGATAATTGACTTATCTTAAAAAGACTGATTCAGCTGATCTGGAAAGTTTGACTATGTGAGCTAGAAATGTGAAATCATTGAATTCTCTCATTGCAAAGTTCGCATTTATTCATTGGCTTGTCCATCCATTTATACAATATAAATTTATTCTGTATGTGCTGTGTCATAGGTGCTATGCTGGGTTGTGGCAAGTATGACAGACTCCAGTTGTCTAGCCATCTATACAGTGAGGGAGGCAGAGCAAATTGTGGCAGACAAATTACTAAAAAGGGTATAATGGTAGGGAATTTCGAGTAAGGTGGGGACGGTCAATGTGGGGTCATCAGACACTTTCGTGATGGTGACATTTAAGATGATGCTTGAAGGAAAGGTAGGCACAGTCATGTGAAGAGTGAGGGGGAAGGGGCTTCTAAGCAGATTCAGCAGGATGTGTAAAGGGCCTGAGGAAGTGTATTGTTTCGGGGAAACTAAAAGCAGTGAGGCCAGAGCATGGTGAATTGGAGATGTCGTGCCAGACCACATACGCTGTGGTCACAAGGGAGTTTGGGTTTCATTTTTAAATAGAGAAATAATGTAATTTGTGATATGTTTAAAATGATTGCTGAGGCTTCTTCGGCAGAGAATAAGTTAGAGGGCACTGAGGCCTTGGGAAAACCTGTAGTAAGGTGTGGCCGTGCCATGGATGTGAGAGTGAATGGCTCGGTTCAGGGAAGGGGTTCTCAGAGTGAGGTCTCAGGATCGGTGACCCCAGGTCACCCATGCACTGGTCAGTAACGCACATGCTCAGCTTAATCACAGACCTGTTCTTCCAGCAGCTCTGTGGCTGGAGTTAGCCCTCCGGAGACCTGGCACACGGGAAAACTTGGTGGTGTGGGGGCTGGCGGAGGAGATGGAGGGGCTGGGGACTTGGGAAATATTTCAAATAGAGAAAGGACAGGGCATATGTGTAGAGTTGAGAAACAAGGAGGAATCAGGGCTGAGATCCAGCAAGTGGGTATACCGGTGGAGACCTAATTTAGTGTGGTGAGGGGGACGGGCAGGGGGCAAGGTCTTAACTTTTGGATGCCCTGAGTTTGGGATGCCTTTGAAATGTCCAGTGGAGATGCTGAGCTGTCGATGGCAATGTGAGTACAGAGCCCGGAGGAGAGGTTTAGTTTCAAGAAAGAGTCAGGACTCGCCCCAGAGTACAGGAAGGACTTCAAGCTGCTGGAACAGGTGGGATCCCACCTGGGGTGGGGGGAGGAGAGAGAAGCAGCAGCAAATGACCATGCTGGGAGGAATTCAACATTCAGAGGAGCATGAGCCAACAAAGGATGGGAAGAGCAGCCAGTGGGAAGAGGAGAACCAGGAATATTTCAAGGATGGAGTGGCCAGCTGGGCTTGGTACTCCTGGTTCGCCATGATGAAGGCAGGCTTTGTAGCACAGAAAGCAGGAGCGAGCATTCGATGTGGTTCTTCAGTGAAACTGAAATAAAAGTCCCAGCATCAACTTGATTTGCGTTGGGGATTTCAGATTCGAAGAAACCAGGGAAACAGCTCCAGCTTTCTACTCACTAGCTTTCAAACAGGGGTTTTCTCTGGTTTCTCTGGCTCCCCTCCAGCTGCTACTTGGTGTGTACAAGCAAACTCTGAATGAGCATTCTGTAGTCCCGAAAAGGAATAGCATATGGGCTTTCATAGCTGGTCATATTTTCTTTTATTACTATATTTAAAACAACATCCAAGATTAGAAAAAAAATTTCCTGGCAACTTGTATAACAGGCTGCAATTAAAATTATTACTGACTATTGATATGGGCTCCTGGATACCTTATGTTGTGGTTTTGAGTGCAGCTTCTTGTAATCTGTCGCTTAGCAAATTCATGTCGATGAGGAAGAGGAAGAAAAAGAGATTTATGGCTTATGTGTCTTTTCAGCCTTCTGTTGTGTATGGTCAGGATTTCAGAACTTTCTCCTTTTGATGTGTGGGGTCACAGTCTGTAAAATGTTGGGGCTTGTGTGGGAGGCCATGGGCTTGTGAGTAGAGAGGAGCCATTGAAGCACCATTTATGTCTGAAGCATTGAGCATGGGTCTTGATGTTTATTGTTTCATCTTGTCCCCACTGTGAGGGTTCTGGTGTTTCTCCATTTGTAGATGAGGCAATGACCCAATATAGGAAACTCCTATTTAAGCCTAAGTCTCAAGTGAGATTTTCTTGTGTACCAAGCTCATGGGGCAGAGTCGTGTGGGGCTGGAGTGGTATGGATGGGCCTCACAGAACAGTGTATGTCCAGAGAAGCCAGAGACATCTGAAAGGGATAAAGTACTCACAGGAGACTTTGAAGGGGACTGAACCGCCACAGGATGCCTCAGTTTAGTTTTACTGACAAGGACTGAGCACAACAGCAGGGGCTCTTCAGATGCTTCAGATGCTTAGCATGGAGCCTACTCCTTCAGGGCTGACTTGTGAACTTTCTGGAGAGCACTATGCATCTTCCAGTGAGGCGGCTATAGGCTAGGAGCTCCTTGGGGCATGTCATTAAAAGCTTCCTTTCTACTTTGATGTAGTGTCTTTCCCTCTTGTGTGCATGTTTATTTACCTTTCTTCCCTGTAGACCCACAGACCTGCAGGCCTTGTTTCTTTTCTGTAGTCATTCTGTGTCTCCAAGTCACATGTCACACCCTCTTGCCCACTTTTCTCTCTGGTTCTACTGTCTCTTTCTCCCTCGCTTATCTTAGGTTGTGTGTAGGCCTTCCTCCGAGAGCCCGTCTGCCTCCACCTCTCCCCTGGCTTTTTGTGGAGACAGTGGTTGAAGTGATAAAGTGACATGGAGGAGTGGTGAACCAGACACAACTCCTGTCAGCGAACAAGGGTGTTTTACCAGCTGTTGGTGAGCACAGACCTCGAGTCTTAGGCTCTCCAGTTGGTGCCAGTCTTAGGAGGGTCATATGTACTTCTAGTCACAAAAGATCTTTCAGTCATGGGGAAGAAGGCAAAAGTTCATGAGAACCATTGGACCATTTGAGATGATGATGAGCGATTTGGACCTAAAGCGGAGGTCATGAGCTGGCAGCTTGTACTGTATCCTCCTGTGCTTTCCCCAAACAGTCTTTAAAAAATGAAAATTGACTCTAGGAAACAAGCAAAGGGTTTCAGAAGAAGAGGTGGGTGGGGTGATGGGTATTGAGGGTGCATGATGAGGTGAGCATTGGGTTTATACTATATGTTGGCAAACTGATTTTAAATAAAATTAAAAAAATTAAAATTTGGTTACTAACATTTCCAAATTCAGAGATTTCAGTCCTGAATCTTGATTCCAGCCACTCTTGGAAACTTCGATGTTGGAACATTTGGGCTGTATTTGTTTCTCACAGAGACTGGAAGAGCTAGTGACAGCTTTTCAGTCTGGGCATGCTCTCTCCAGTGTCCTGCAATCCTCAAGGCACCGTTGTGCTAACTAACCCTGAGGCCTAGTGTTGGCTGCCGTTTGTTGGTATCTTCGAGGCTGTTGGTCTTCCATCCAGTATACTTTGCTCTTTTACAACATCGGTCTGTACAAGTGAGTTCACCGGTCCTCATCCTAAATGGACAGGACATGACGTGTTTAGAAGTTTGTCTTTGGAAAAACGGAGATGAGAAAAGTCGTCTTTACTCCGAGGCATTGCTGGTGTTCAGGTCAAGTATGAGGGAGGGGAAGCACATGCTGAAATGGAGCATGTGAGGGATCTCCTACCTAAAGCACAGATGCCTTCTTGTTTCAGACAGATTTTTTTCAGAGATACTGGAAGTATCTTGGCTGTCGTAGGTGTGTGTTTTGGAAGATAGGGTTTGAGGAAAACAATGAGATGAGAAATAAGGATGTCTTTACCCTGAAGAGTTGTTCAGGCTTTTTGGTGTAGATGTTTGGATATCATATATGGATAATAGAGATATTTGGGAAGTTTCAGTCTCTAGTCCGGCATTCATTCATTTATTATTCATTGAAGCAGACATTCTTAGATAGGATTTGTTAATAACGAACTTATGGAGAGCGTGGAATCCTATTCATCTTGGGAGATTGTGGTTAAAATAACCCATTTGTGCATCTTGAGGTTTACTCTGGTAAGTCAGGAGGAGAGGGGAAGTAGAAGAGTTTCATTCTGCATTTGGTTTGGAGCCACTGATGGAGCCCCTGAGAGGTGTCTGGCCTGTGCTGCTGCTGGGGGTGTGAAGATTTGGAACAGAAAGAGAATGTGCAGATGCTAATAAATCATGTCAGTATCTCCTGATGAGAGGTGTGCCCACAGTGTGGTAGGTCATAGCCTGGCCCTTGGCCTTAGTCCTGGATTGGAGGGATGCTTCCCCAGGCAGGTGATGCCCCATTGAGCCTTGAAGGCTGAGTGGCAGGTGGCCAAACAAGGGCAAGTGTGAAGTGCAGTTGGGGAACAGAGGGGCTGCATCAGAGAGGGCTGTGCTGAAGCTTTTGGGAGCCCAGGAGGAAGGGGAGACATGGTAGGGTTTACGTTTGCCCTGCAGCCTGGGATACCAGGAAAGTTGTAACCAGGTCAAAAAGTCCTCTTTTATTTTTGAAGGCAGAGGAGGTGGGGACCTGGAATGGTCTAGGCCTTTATTATCTGCTGCCATGGGTGAGACACTTCTCAGGGGTGCTGGCCCTTTGGCACTTTTTGAGGACTGGCTCCAGTGCTCCAGTGCTCCAGTGCTCCAGTGTAGACTTAGAAAGACTGAGGGTGGTTGAGCCGTTTTATCATTTTGCTGAGCTCTTAGATTATATCTTGTAAGATTTTCTTTTTTGAGGTGAGGGAACTTGTAATTTTGCTAAGTTTTGTGGAAATGCATCATGTTTATCAAGATAAATTGTACAAGTTTGTTTGATTATAACAACATTTCTGTGGGAAATCACTCAACGGGAAGGAAGCTTCCTGGAGGGGAGGATGCCTGCAGCCACATCTTTTGCTGGTAGGGACCCTAAGGAATGGAGCGTGGCTGCCACTCACACCCCAGGATGGGCTAACTCAGCCCTGCCACCCTCCTGCTGTCAAAAAAGCCCTTTTCTGTTGCTTTTCATATAAGAGCTGCAGGTGTCAGACATTCTGTGCTGTAGGCAAGGGTCTCGCTAGCGGGTGAGGGGATCGTCCCTGACAAACTATTCTGGGTAAGGATTACCTACCTCTCCTGGGGCACCGCCACTGCAACAGTTGCCTTGCCGATGCGGCCGCCTCTTGGAAGCTAAAGAGATTTTTGTGGGTGCAGTTCAGGTTGTCCTACCCGCTCTCTAGGAAAACCTCAGTAGCCTCTTAACCCAGCCCTGTGGCCTTGGCTTCACTCTGATCCATTGTCTGCATAGCTGCTGGAGTGGTTCTCTGAACCGCAAATCCGAGCATCTCATCCCCTGCTTACAGTTCTCCAGCAGGGCCCCAGAGCTAATGGGGGGCGGCCGGGAACCAAGAACACTTGCCTATGGGACCTTGCAGCTGTGTTCTTTCCACTCTGTCTTGGGACCTGTGGCCTGGCCCCCCTGCCTCCCTGCCCCATGCCTGCCTTCTTGCGGTTAGGCCTCTAGACAGACACCTGGCTGGGCCCACCCGCAGAAGCACCTTCACTACTTTAATTTTTAATGTTGCTACGAGAAGCCTAGTGAGAAAGATACGTCTCTGTTTTCTGTTAAAAAAACAGGTCATTTTCTTCTTGTGTTTTCCTTATATTAATATAATTAATATTATATATAATATAAATATTATATTCAATAATATTTATTGAATGAATAGCTTACATGCTAGATTGCTTTTAGCATTTGGTGCCAGGAAAAGTGAACTTTTTTCATTTAAAAAACTGACGTGTTTCCTTTAAACAAATCAATTAAAATCATACTTTTTTTTTTTCTTTCTTTCTGGCCTTCGTTGCCAGGAGCCCCAGAACTAAAATTCTTGGTTCTAATAATCATAGGATTCTAGGTAGTGGCTGAGCTGGTGGTCTGCTGTTTGTATCTGCCCAGCCCAGATGCTCTTTCCTAACTTACCTATTTGTCTGCAAATATTTACTGAGTGGTTGTCGTGTGGAGTGCTGAGGCCACAGCACTGGGCAGGCCAGGCCAGTGAAGGTGGAAGTGGGTTGACATGCCTGTTCTGTTGTCAGGCAGTGCTGGCTTGGATGGGGCTGGTGGGGAAGTGGCCAAAGAGTGGCTGGAGTCAAGGATGACCACCAGGTTTGAATGCCGCTTGTAGTAGGGGACTACAGGGTGGCTGGTTCTGGGGAGGTTGAGGAAGAGATTCTGCTTCTCCTCCTCTCCCTCCATCCCCTGCACATGCATGCTTGCACACAGGACTCACCTTTAGGGGATCTTTCTTGCCCCAGCCTTGCGATTCTCCTGTAGCTTCGGCCTCCCTGGCCATAGGACAAGATCTGAGGCTTCTGTGCCTGCTGGGCTCTGGGCCCAGTCCCTTGACTACAGTGATTAGTCTGGGGCAGGGTAGGAGGTGATGGGTAGACCTATGACCCAACCAGGAGTCCTTCACTGGGTCCTTTGGAGATATAGCCCTGCAGGGAAAGGCCCTCCCTTTCAGCGGAAGCCTGGATAAAGTCCAGAGGCCTGCTTCGTGGAGGAAGCCCATCTGAACAGTAGAGGACGAGGCCCTCACCCAGAAAAGCAGAGATTCGAGAAGTGTGGACAGATCCCTTTCCTGCCATTGGACGCACTGTATCCCTTGGAATGCCAGGGTTCCGAGGTGTTAAATGAAAATTTTTTTTCTGGCCAAACATGTGTAAAGAAATAGAACGATTTCTCAACAGCAGAACTTGTCAGAACCTTTAATAGTGGATGGACTTTGTGCCTCTTCGGGGCGGGGAGGCAGAGATTAGTATCTGGGATATCCCACATTTCTATGTGTGTGGATTTAAAAAGGGAAATGGAACACCTGTAAATATCCCATCTTTGCAAATGAAGGGACCAAGTTCCACATGGGTGAAGTTACTTCCTGAAGTCTCATATGCAAGGGCTGGTCTGGAAGATAAACTCAGTTGCCTGCCTTTTCCATCTGTCCTGTGTGGGTTTATGCTGCTTTCTTTTTTTGGAGTATGAGAAGGCTTGTCCCTCTCTTTTTTTTTTTTTTTTTTGGCTTGTCCCTCTCTAATCGCATGCATTGTTGGGGCGTGTGTGTGTGTGTGTGTGTGTGTGTGTTCTAAACTGCACTGTGTTGTAGCTTGTAGTCCTGGTTCTTCTATTACTCAGGTATTCTCTATAGGTAAGCAATTAAGCTGTGAAAATACTGGAAAACATGTCATTCTGTTGATGTGATTTCTTTATAAGGTAGGAGATTTATAATCACTCTGGGTTTGGGGCTTTAAATTATAAGGATGTGTTAAATTATGAAAATGATATGAGGTCTCTGAAAATTCCATGTTCTGAAAAGTGTCATTAAGAATTTCTATGTTGGGGGATCCTGAGGTGGCTCAGAGGTTTAGCACCTGCCTACGGCCCAGGGGGTGATCCTGGAGTCCGGGGATCGAGTCCTGCATCAGGCTTCCTGCATGGAGCCTGCTTCTCCCTCCTCATGTGTCTCTGCCTCTCTCTATGTCTATCATAAATAATAAATCTTAAAAAAAAAAGATGTGTTTTCTAAGAAGATGTTGTGCTGTTACTTGTGATCTCTGTAATTTTTTTTTTTTGAAGCTGTGCTTGGTTGTGAACATTTGTTTATTTATTTTTATTTTTATTTTTATTTTTTTTGAACATTTGTTTAAAATAAGCTAAGTGGGATGCCTGGGTGGCTCAGCGGTTGAGCGTCTGCCTTTGGCTCAGGGTGTGATCCTGGAGTCCCAGGATCGAGTCCCACATTGGGCTCCCTACAGGGAGTCTGCTTCTCTCTCTGCCTCTCTCTGTGTGTCTCTGATGAAAAAATAAATAAAATCTTAAAAAAAAATAAGCTAAAAAAGGAGAGAAATAGCATGAGCATTTTACTGATTCTGACATGTCTTCAGCTGACAGACAGTATTCAGACAGAATCTGGCAAGGAGACTTAGAGTTCATTTCTAGCCTGATGAAGAATTGAGCGTGCAAGTGACCATGTGGACTGTCCCAGGTCACCTGCTGGGGAGGGACACCGTGGCAGCCACAGTAGTCCACAGTAGCTCTGTGCTCATGAGCTCTGTGCTCATGTTCAGTGCTCTTTCTCTCACCTTTGCTAGCATCTATATTTTAATTTATTGTCCCTGGGTTTCCACATCACCTGCAGTCCATATAAAATTGAAGTCATTTTATATGGAAGATGCATATCTTGTATGAAGGATGGGCATGTCTCAAAGATTTGTTACTAATGGGTCCTCATTCTGCCGTTGCTGTAACTGTTGGTCACTGGACCGTTCCACCACCTTAGTTTGGATGCTCATTGCTTCTCTCCTGGATTGTGATAGGCACTTCCGAATTTGCCTCCTTGCTTCCTAGTTTAAACTCCCACCTTCCCCCCAGCCATTCCTTACCTTGCCAGGAGTCCCCTGTTCCCCACTAGCTCTCTGGGGCTGTTCTATGGCCCCTCCCTCCCCTTCTAGCCATGTCTCCTGCTCCTTGTTGCATGCATCCTGCATTCCAGCCTTAGGAACTGCTCCAATGAATGATGAGGTTTCAAACCTTCGTGTTCCCAGATTGTACCCCCTGTGCCTGGAATACCTCCCTCTCCCCAGTTCATCCAGTTCATCCTTCTGGACTCAACTCCCATGTGTTTCTTTGGGAATCCCTTCCAGACACAGCCTCTTTCCTTACCTCCCACCAGCCTGTGAGAAACTTAACATAACAAGAGGGTGAAGAGGGTGGACTGTGATCCCAGATTGCCTGGGTTCAAGCCCCAGCTCTACCAGTTTGGTGCTGTGTAACATTGGGTGAGTCACTTAACCTCTCTGTGCGTCAGCTCTGTAAAATGGAGTTAATAATAGTATTTATCTTCTAAGATTGTTGGTAGGATTAAATGACTCAGCACATATAAATCAGTCATGAAAGTGCCAGAATGTAAGTCCTATTATTATTTTTATTTTTAATTTTATTATTAGTTTTTATTAAGGGTGAAAAAACTAGTCTTACTGCATTTTTGTACTCTTAAGATCCTTTTTTAGGACATGGTACATGTAGGCACTCAATAAATACCACTTACACCAAAGAGCGAATTGAAACTATCAATAAATACAGAGCCCGTATTTATTTTTTTTAAAAGACTATATTTATTTATTCATGAGACACACACACACACACACACACACACACACACAGAGAGAGAGAGAGAGAGAGAGAGAGGCAGGGACACAGGCAGAGGGAGAAGCAGGCTCCATGCAGGGAGCCTGACGTGGGACTCGACCCTGGGTCTCCAGGATCACACCCTGGGCTGAAGGGGGCACTAAACTGCTGAGCTACCCAGGCTGCCGGAGCCCGTATTTAGTGTATGTCAAGTTATGCCTTGCTGTGTTAGCGAAAATGATTTACTTCATCACCATCACCACTTTGGATGTGTCCTGTTAAGAACAACGGATAGATATAAACTAGTACTTATTTCATATTTCAGACTCAGGAGCCATTTGGAATTTCATTTGAAAATTATGCTCTTTTCGCTTGCTGTTGTATGTTGGGCATAATCATCCTTTCAAAGACAATGTGTAGATTGGATGTAAAAATACCCTGTTTAAATAAATGACATATCTGTTCTAATAAGTGAAGTGGCTCTCCACAAAAGCAGTCATTATGTTGGATTATGATGTCAGGCTTACGGAGTCCAATGCTTATCATCTGTTTGTGCTTTACAAAAATGTGTGGAGATAACCAAATACATTTCTCGACTTCCGCATTCTCCGTCACCACTTCTGAGATACTAAATATCTGGGTGCAAGTCAACCCCGTGTCTATGCAAAATTCACAGGTTGGTGGTTTAGTTTCTAATATTTGTGCCAATATGTTTACACTCGTTATCATTTCTCAAGAACTATTTACAGCCCAAGTAACACTTACAAACTTAAGAGACTTAATTTCTTTATTTTTGCATTTCTGTTTCTTTATTTGTGTGACAGTAATTGGGCACATTTCTTCTGACCTTGATGATCTCACCTCTATTGTAAGGAGGCTGGAAGGAAACTGAGATCTAGACCAGCTCTAAAGAACAGAATGTCAAGTTAATTGTCTTATCATACAATAGTATGACCAGCCAGTGTCCTCTGAAGCTCCCATGTCCACAATGGTGTCATTGACATCTGAACTGTATGGGGCTGTTTTCTGAAAGGTGCAATAGAGAGAGCACAGTGTGAGGGGTGGTGGTGGTAATGGTGGCTCAGAGGTCCTCGGAGAGAACTGAATGAGGCCAGCCGGGAATGAGGACAACACTGTGAATGATCCTTTTGTTGCATGGTGAAATGAAACACTAGAAAATGTTCTTGTTACAAAGAGTATTGTTTGGTCAGAGTGGACATGATGGAGTGAAGAGTTTTTTGAAAATTTTCATTTACTGACTAATATTTTGACTCCGTGAAGGTATTAAAAAGACACTTCTGTACTCAAAAAGGATACCAAAGAAGCAACACTCACTCAGTAGTATTAACGTGGGCAAGAGAGCATGACTCTATTTGCAGTGGCTCTGTGTGGCTAAGTTCTGTTCCCAGAGTTTGTTCCGGGGGAGACTCTTCCCTGCACTGTTACCTGTCAGATTACACTCTGATTTTCCATGCATATGATGGAAATAGCTTGGAGGCATATTCCACTGCTTTTCCTAGTAGGTCTGTCTTTATATATTAATTTACTGAAAAAAAGAAAAAGGTGGTCCTTCTCTATTTCTTGTTTGGTTTTCTTAGAAGAGCCTATACTTTTGGAACAGTTCTGCAGTTATGTCATTGCCTGTGAGCAAGTATAAATTGGTTATTTTATCGAACCACTTCAGAGAATTTTGTTCTAATGAAATCTTTGTATTTAACACTTCCCATAAGTGGGCCATTGACTGGGTTTTAACAACTATTTTGATGAATGAGTTCTGTTATAAAGGGATTTCACACTTCAAGTTTGCTTCTTGGGTTGTGCTATATTTTTCTCCTGGAAGTTATTTAAAATTAAAAGAATCAGCACCTAGGTATTATAGGCTGAAAATTCAGAAGTGATCCCATTATTTCAGAATTGGAGTCTCTGTCAGCATTAATCCTCCTGTGGAGAGCCCTTAAAAGTTTTGATGGAATATGTATATTCCATGAATGCAAAAAAAAAAAAAAAGGTATCCCTGGGTGGCGCAGCGGTTTGGCGCCTGCCTTTGGCCCAGGGCGCGATCCTGGAGACCCGGGATCGAATCCCACGTCGGGCTACCGGTGCATGGAGCCTGCTTCTCCCTCTGCCTGTGTCTCTGCCTCTCTCTCTCTCTCTGTATGACTATCATAAATAAATAAAAAAAAAAAGAAGACCAAATGTAAAATAAACAGGAACTACCATAACAAAGCGATGGAGTTAAAAATCAAGAAGTTGCTCCTTGTGTCCTAGGAGGAGAGTCCTGTCACCGCCCCCATGCACACACCCACAGTCCCTGAGCCCAGCCTGGGAGGGGAAAATGCTTTCCCATCCTCATCTGTCTGAACCCTCCTGGGAAGGCTTTTGAGCCTGTGAGTTCTGGATTTTATTTTTTATTTTTTAAGATTTTATGTATTCATGAGAGACACAGGAGAGGCAGAGACATAGGCAGAGGGAGAAACAGGCTTCCTGCAGGAAGTGTGATGTGGGACTCGATCCCAGTACCCCAGGATCACAATCTGAGCCAAAGGCAGACAAACGCTCAACCACTGAACCACCCAGGTGTCCCAGTTCTGGCCATTTTAGAAGACTAGCTGGCTTCTAGCTTGCATCCAAAGGTGGGGTTAGGTTTTCCCCACCTCCTCCTCCTTCTCCTTCCCTTCAGTGGAATTTATGGAGTGATAACGGGAGTCTTCCCTGCCATGAGATAGTTTTCCCATGAGGAATAGGGGAGGGAAGCCCTATTCCTTTTATGAATCCTGTCTGATCCTTTTCTGGGTGTAGCTTAATTTTTGTCATGGAGTGTGTCCAGTGTCCAGTACTCTGCCTTGTGTGGTGGATATTGAGTAGGGGAGATTTCACATGTTCTTCCTTGAGTAGACAAGCCAACTCCTAGCAGCATATTTGTGGCCTTTTGGACTGTGATGTCCAGTGCCAGTAAAACCACCAGATGGAGGTTTTTTTCCTCACCAAAGTCCATCTTGGGCTGGAAAGTCGGTGACCAGGCTAGGGCTGCTGCTGCAGACAGAGGGCAGGAATTGAGGGCGTGGAGTAGCTTTGGACCTTGTGTGTATTGCTGATCCTTGCTATACCTCAATAACTTACACCATAGGATTTTCATAAAGGCTAGTGAGGTGGAGTGAAGAGCATCCTTAGCATACTCATTTCCTGGCATACAGTCAGTAAACAGTGGAGGTGGTGGTGATTTTATTAAGAAAGAATTGACCGTGGACACCCCTTTTCCACCTTCCAAGATCCTAGCATCATGCCCGTTTTGCCTGTGTTGTTACGAAACTTAGCAGGAACTGTCAACTTCATTTTCTGCTTGGTGCGTTATGACTCTCCTCTCCTTATAAATTCATTACTTATATTATTTTTATGATGTTTTTTTTTAGCCTTATCAGAGTCACAGACCAAGTTCTAAGTAGAACTGAAATGGGAATTTGGCTGAGTGTCTGAATTGGATGCTCCCTGGTCAACCCAGGTGGGCAGACCTTTCTTAGGGGTGTCATTTATTTTTTGAGCTGCACAGTAAAGAAGCCGAGTTGCTCTTGACTTCTGAAGTCAATTTCCTTTAAAATCTTTAGTGTTTAGTGTATGGCTTAATGTCTTTTGAAACGATTGCTATTTTTGAACTGGTGTGTATGTCACAATATTGTGAGTGTAGATTACTCATTATCTGACAAATCTTCCACTTGTAGGATTTTACAGATAATTGAGAACAGTCCATTAGAATGTATTGCTTTTGGCTGGAGACCAGGAATATTGGCTCATTCATTTAGGGTGTGATATTTAAAGAGGCCAAAGCTCAGAGGTTTAATTCCCAGATGGGCCAATTAGTGTAGCTTTGCTTTACAACATCAGGTTGAACCACAAACCCCAGCCATCTGTCATTTAAAATGCATGCTGTTGGCCACGTGGGGCATTGATCACAATGGTAAAAATCTGGATGGATCAGCAGAAGACCATGGATCTCTTACTATGAGAAGAAACCCCTGTGCAGGATGGTCGACCATTAGAATCAGGCTAAAGTGAGTGCTGGAGAAGACTGTCCAGAAGGCTATGAAAATGCTAAATAATGGGGTGGCTCAGCAGTTTTAGCACCGCCTTCGGTCCAGAGCCTGATCCTGGAGACCCGGGGTTGAGTCCCACATCAGGTTCCCTGCATGGAGCCTGCTTCTCCCTCTGCCTGTGCCTCTGCCTCTCTCTCTCTCTCTGTATCTTTCATGAATAAATGAATAGAATCTTAAAAAAAAAAAAATGCTGAATAAGGGTTGCTGAGGGATAGATGAGAGTCTGGAAGTCAGGAAAGTTGGGAAATTCTCAGATACTTTAGTTCTCACCGTGCATTTACTTGTGAATGATTCCTTTGTACACAATATAGGGAAGTACTGAAAGAAAGGAGTATGGCAGTGTTTTCTAATGACCTAAGGTCTTTTAAGGAAATGTAGCAAAAACAGAGGGCAGAAGGTCAAGGGACCCTGCAGTAATCATAGCTCCTCCCATTTACAGTTCCGTTCCAAGCACTGTTGTTTGATCTTGCTTTATGAGGCAAGTGCTCTTATGACCATTTCACAGATGAACAAATTGAGACACTGAACTTTTAGGTATTACTGTGCGTCATGTAGCTAGTTCACTTGCCCAACTGGGATATGGATCTAGGCATTCTGATTCTGGAGGGATCTGAGACTTGCAGAAGATGCCATGCACAATAAAAAGGTTGTCAGCAGAAACATTTAGAGCCAGAAGAGAGGAACATCACTACATCTGAATGGCCCTGATGAAGGGTGTGGGCAGCACTGGAGCATACACTTTCAACTCTTACAGTCTGTCTGTCTTTTATATATGTATTAAAAAACCTGGAATGGTGAAAGCATGTTGGGGGAGTATTAGGAAAGATCTAGGGTTTCCAAATGAATTTCAGCCCCTCACTCCCCAGCCTAACAAAATTCCTTCCCAGGGCCCCGAGGACACTTTGGATGGAGATGTCTCACCATCTTCATGATCTTTGAGGAAGCACCAAGAAGAGAAATAATGCCGGGAAGGTGGGGGTGGGGCAGGTGTGTGGCTTGGTGTGAAGTGGGGAAGCTCTGCTTGGAAGCAGCTTCCATCTGTAAATCCATCTTTAAATAGTCTGATCTCACTGTGTTTCCAGACTTATTCTGAATGAGTCCGTAGGATAAAACTAGAGTCAGAGAAAGGATGTCAAATGGGGACAAAGTATAATTGCTGATGTGACAGTAGGTTTTTCACCGGTTAGTGAGGGGCCCACATTTCGAGGAGTTCAGGCTTAGGATGGGTGGGACTTTGGTGTGGAGATGCCTCAGATGGGGTGTGTACATCTGGGGATGACTAGACACCCTTAAGGTTTCCTCCCACGTGTTTCTAAGAACACGACCTTAGGCTTACGAAGCTAGACCAGAGGCTTCTGTGGCTCTTTGGTTTTACATCTGTGTAGAGGTCCTTTAATCTTGCTTCTAGAAGATGAACTCTAGGGAGAGTGAGAGAGTGGATTTCCTGAGTCCAGTCCAGTCCAGGGGCAGGCCGGAGGGCTCGGCTGTGCTTTCCTCTGACCATAGTCCCCGTGGGCACCAGGCCACAGAGACACAGTCTCCCGGAGGTGGTGTGGGCTGTGCAGGGGTGAGGCCTACCCAGGTTCGCATCCTGGCTCTGCTCATACGCTTTGGTCTTTGATGACTGCATTGACTGTTCAAAGAGATGTGTTGTTGGGAGGACTGGGTGAAAAATAAGTGTTTGGGCATGAGGGAGGTGCTGAGGGTATGTCCTCTCTGCCGTGCAGTGCAGGCTGGCCTGACATCTTCCTTTGTTTACTGATTATTGCTCATCAGTTCTCCAGTATCTCTCAATTCAACACCAAAGAAGTGGCATTTTTGCCTTATTTTTCTCTTTGGATAATGTGTGGAGTTTTTACCAGGGTCTTACAGTTTCTATGTGAAAACTTTGCATCTTCTCTGGCATTTGGGTGGAAGATCCTACCACAGGGCCCGTTGTTACCCTTTCCAGCTCTGGAACTATGTGATTTATTCTTTTTGAGAAAGATGCCTTCTAACTCTCTTCCTTCTCCTCCTCCAGTCATCCGTATGGTTCACTGGTTACCAGGGTAACCATACTCTAATAATCCTGTCAGGAAATATGATGTAACTGTGTGTCTAATCTTATTTTCCAGACGTAGAACAAGCACACGGCTTCCTTCTAAGAATTCTTGAGCAGCCAGGGGATGCGCACTACTCCTTCTTGTTCTGATGTTTTATAAGATTGTACTTACAGGGGTATGAATGCCCTTTGCTGGATTTTTCCAGAACTTTAGAATGTTTGCTGCCCTCAGTTGCCTGTGTGTCACTCACTGTGAAGGCTCCTGTTTTCATGTTCCTTTTCCAGCTGTTGGGGAAATTCGGGGTATTTTGAGTTGTAATTAAAAAAAAAAAAAGCAGAATTGTGGTTGGTAGAGGATTTACGTTTGTATTAGACATGAAGCATCCATGCTGGGTAAGTGCATGGATAGATCTGCAAGTTTTTTCAAGAGGCTAATTTTACAAAACCTCTTGCTGGTCCAGGAGTGGGGGGAGGTTTGTATCTCCTCAGTCCCCCACCCAGCTTTCCTCAGCAGGGGTCACATGGAACTGCCCTGCCCCCTGCCAGTCTCCCCACCCTTCTCCGCCTTGCCCATGAGGACCAGTGCCAGCACGCCTCTTTCTCCTGTCTGTGCCAGTCACCACAGGCGGCCTGGACTCTGAGGCATCCGTCATGCCCATGTCCCAGTCCTCGGGCTCCTTTCCAGTGCTGTCCCTGCCCCTGGAACTCATGGAGACACATAGGGAATCCCCCTGCTTCCCCTCCTGGTCTGTGAACACCCCCTTCTTGCCTTTTTTGGACACCAGATCTGCCCTGATCCTGCTGCTCCTCCTGCAGCCCTGCCAGGTGGCTGTGATGTTGCCTCCTTACCCTGGAATCGCGGCTGGAGCGGGGCCAGGGGGTGCGGGTCAGGGTGGGGTGCGTGGTGCCCTCCCTGTGGTGTCCGTACTACCTCCCTTCTCCCCTCATGTGCTCTGAATCTGGGGTCTCTCCTGCCCTCCACCTCCCATTGCCCTCATCTGCTCTTCCACCTGGTCCCTCCCATCACATATTGGAGACTTCTATTTCTAGTCCCTTTTTGCAGACCACCCCTGCCAGGTCCCTGGGAGGCCACTGTTCCCGCTGATCATGCTCCCCACATTTTGGAGTCTCAGCTTCCCAGCCTCTGCTCCCAGTGTCCTCAGCCCATGTGTCCCTGGTCAGGTGTTTGATGCCATGACCACCAGTAGCCTCAGTGCCTCCATGGCTCACTTTGGGTGCCCTGCTCCCATCATGTCCTCCTCGCCTTGCGGTCCCTCCAAACTCGATAGTGCTCGTACCCTCAGGATGTTCACTTCACCGAATGAACCACCTCTTCATAGTCCCACCCTTACCCCATCTCTTGACTCCCATCCCTTTCCAGCTGGAGTTCCAGGATCGGCCTCTAGGATCACTACCATGGTGTGTGTCTTCATCACCCCTTCCTGTTGTCCGCTCGATCCCCCACCCTCTTACACGACACTTTGTACTTGCTCTTCGGATACCCATCCATTGCCTCCTTACTTTCAGCCACTTCCCTTTTCACTAACAAAACAAATAATCAGAAGAGAACTTCCCCTTGCTCTGGCCACCACACCTGCCACCTGCCTGTATCTGTGCCTGAGCTCCCAGCTCCTTATGCATCGCATCCTACCTCTGTCTCAAGGACGTTGTTACACAGAATTTCCCTGCTCTTCCTATATCATCAGTTTTCTTTACTGAATCCCCACTGACATACAAGTTATTATTTTTCCCATTAAATAAGAACATCCTTTCTCAGCTCCAATTTCCCCTCTAGGAACTAGCCAATTTCTTTTCTTCCCTGTAGAGCGGAAGGGTTTGTGTGAGTTGTCTGGATATGTTACGTCTAAGATCTCTGCTCCCAATCTGTGCCGGACCTATGACAGTGGGACATGTGCCCTTGCTCATCCCCCACCAGCTCTGCTTCCAGCAGCTCAGCAGTGACATTTCCCTGCCACCACCCACAGTCAGGCCCTCATCTTCTTGTAAGTTCCCCTGGTGGCAACATTGAACACGTCGATTATTCTCCTCCTAGAAATACATTCTCTACTTTATTGCCTGGGCACCCCCTTCCTGGTCTTCCTTTACTCCCTGGAGCTGGTCTTTCTCAGTCCCCTTTGCTGGTTCCTCAGCTTTGCACACTCTCATGGGGCGCGGTGGGAGGCAGGGACCTGTAACCCTTCTCTGTGGATGTCCTGGTATGAAGAAGGTGTCTGCCTTTATGGCCGTTGCTTAGATCTCTCTGCAAACTCCAGACTCCTGCACCTGACTGCTTGCTAGACATTTCTGTTTGTGTGTGTTCAGTAGGCATTCCAAACATCACCTGCCCAGGGGACCCCTTGAGGCTACTGATGTATCTGTTTCCCTGGGCGGTTGTTTCTGGGGGACCTCATCTAGGAGAACACTTCTGAGAGGTTGTGTAAGGAGATATGGGCAGAGGGAGGGCAAAGAAGGCGGTCTGAGGCCAAAATTGCCTGGATAATGCCTGATTTTTTTTTAAATTTTATTTATTCATGAGTTGAGAGACAGAGAAAGTCAGAGACACACAGAGAAGCAGGCTCCCTCTGGGGAGCCCGATGCAGGACTCAGTCCCAGGACCCCTGGATCACGACCTGAGCCAGAGGCAGATGCTTAGCTGCTGAGTTACCCAAGTGCCCCCTAATTGTCTAATCTTAATAAAAACTTAATATTTTTGAGGAGTGTTTGTGGTTGCATGGGGAGGGGTAAGGAGGGCCATAAGGTGTGGGGCTGGGATGGAATTTGGGAAAGGCAGATTATAGCAAAACCAAGAGCGATGATACCTCTTCTGAATGGATCTTGAGACTGTATCTTGTCATTAATTTGATTATAAATTCAGAAATGCTGGAATAAGAATCAACTGCTTGAATTTAAAATAACAGCAACAAAACCAACAAAAAAAATCTGTAACATGTCCAAAATGGAAATCCTTATTGTCCTTTTATCTCCAGCCTGCTAGTTCCCACAGTCTTCATTTTGTTGAACAGCATTCCCTTCTTTCATTTACTTGGGACAAATACCTGGAGTCATTCCTAAATTAACTTTTTGTCATGTCCATTAGCAAATCCGATAGGCACCAGTTTCCATGTATGTTCAGACTCCACTTCTCATCACATGTCCTGCTGTAGCCTGGTCCAAGCTGCCCTAACTTTTTTCAACTGCAATTAGTGAACTGTTCTTTTATGTGGCCTCTCTCTTCTAGCCTTATCCTCCCTTGTACTCAGATTGTGTCACTCCCCTTCCTATCTCACTCAGACTCAAAGAGAAGTCATTATCCTGGGGACCTACAAGGGGTCAGGTGATGCAGCCCCCTACTACCTTCTCACTTCACCCCCTCCTTTCTTCTCATTTGCTTGCTCCACGTCCATCCTTGCTCTCTCTCGAAACAGTCTAGGCACTTCCATCTCAGAGCTTTTGCATTTGCTGTTCTGTTCCCTCTGCCTGGAACTCCCTTTCCTTTCCAGCCATAAATCCATGTGGTTGACTCCCTCACTTTCTTTGGGTCTCTCCTCCAACATCGCCTTTTCAGAGAGACTTTGCCGACCTCGACCTCCTGTGTTCACTTTCAATGCCTCCAGCACGTTCTGTTTCCTTTTTCTACATGGTTATTCCTTAGCATTTAGTTTCATCTAGCAGAGCGTCTATTTTGCTCATCTTATTTCTTCTCTCTTCTGTGTCCTGCTGGAGGGTAAGTCCCAAGAAACCAGAAGTCTTTGTTCTGCTCTCTGCTTATTCCCAGGGCCCACACATAGTTTGCTTCATGGTAGAACCTTGTAAATATTTGTTAAACAGAAGAATGACTATTTCTTGCTGCATTTTTTAAAAAAAGATTTTATTTACTTTGAGAGAGAGCGAGTGAGCAAGCACTGGGGGGAGGAGCAGAGGGAGAGGGAGACAGGTAGGCTCTGAGCTGAAGGGCTCAATCTCACCTGGGATCATGACCTGAGCTGAAGACAGACGCATAACCAACTGAGCCACCCAGGGGCCCCTCTTGCTGTGTTCTTTTAGCTTAAAGTTACTGTAATTCTGCTAGTGAATGATTTTATTTCATGTTTCCTCTGAAGTATAATTATTACATCTGTCAAACTGATTTAAGACCAAAAGAACAGGAGGGGCAGACACGCAAATAGAAGGGGCTCCTACAGATTTTTCTGCGGTTTCATTTAGGGGGGTCCTGTTCATGGTACAGCTGTCTCTACATACGTTTGGAAACGTTTCAGTTTATTCATTTATATGTTTTCCACCTGATTACAAAAACAGAAACAAGACTTAGAGGGACTGATTGGAAATGTGATGAGGTAAGGATGTTGCAACCTAAGGTGCTGTTTCAAATGCAGGGTGAGGGATCCCTGGGTGGCGCAGCAGTTTGGCGCCTGCCTTTGGCTCAGGGCGCGATCCTGGAGACCCGGGATCGAATCCCACATCGGGCTCCCGGTGCATGGAGCCTGCTTCTCCCTCTGCCTGTGTCTCTGCCTCTCTCTCTCTCTCTGTGACTATCATAAATAAATAAAAAATTAAAAAAAAAACAAAAAAACAAATGCAGGGTGATCTAAATAGAATGTATGTTATTTATATGAATATTCTCATTCCTCAGAAGTACTACTGTCTGTCCACTGTACAGATTGTGTTATTCTATGTCAAAGCTTTTGTACCAACTACTTCAGTTCTGCCTCTCTTGTTTGGGTAATAAGGTCTATCTCTATTCCTCCATTTGTGAACTAATTTATATTCTAAGGCCAAACGCCATTGAGTGTTGGGCAACTTTCTCGATTCAAGTCAAATGAACCATTCTTACCTTATATTTTACTAAAAGTCCATTGATTCTGTGCCCTACTGCTAATAAGCACATAAGATGTAAAGCCCAAAGAACAGAGCCTGTTCTGGTCCTTTCTGGTTTCTTGTAGTCACTCAGTCTACCAGCGTGAAGATTCAGGAGAAATTTTAAAAAACATTTCATGGGGTGCGCCCAGCTGGCTCAGTGAGGGGAGCATCCCAGTCTTGATCTGGGGGTTGTGAGTTGGGTATAGAGGTTGCTCAGAAATAAAATAAAAAAAAAATTCATTTTAGAAATGAACATCCTATAAAGTTAACATTTTTGGGGGGCAGAGTGCAGTTCAGTAAGTTTTTTTTTTTTTAACATTTTATTTGGCAATTATTTTGGGTTTGGGGAAGCGAGGCAAAGCTACCTCAGAGCATTCCCATGGGCCCTTTCCCCAGCTTTCCCTAATGTCAACACCTTACTTAACTGGGGTAAATTTACCAAAACCAAGATATTAGCATTGGTGCAATAATGTTAATGAGACCACACTTTATTTGGACTTTTACTAGTTTTTCCACTACTGTCCCTTTTTTTGAATTCCAGGATCCAGTACAGGATACCATGTTTCATTGGTTATTTGTCTCCTAGTCTCCTGCAATCAACAGCACCTTTTTCATGGAGAAGAGGGGATAAGTTAATGCTGTAATGATGTTGTGACAGTGTGTGGGTTTAAAGCCACTGGAATGTTGGGGCGAGGTGAGATGTTGGAGATGTTCTGACTTGGGGGCTAGAGCGGGATAGCCCTGTAGACTGAATTTGGCTTACACAGTGTTGGAAATAAATTTGAATTAGCTGCCAAAAAGTAACAAAGAGATTTTCCAGAAAAAAAAAATCTGTACTTTTGGCTTCTTTTTCAGAAATTGGCAGTACCTGCTTCCCTAGGTCTGTTCACTGGACTGGGACGATCACATGGCCCCAGGAGGTGCTGCTCCTTCTCTGTGGACATCATGCCCCTCACTTTCTAGATGTAGATGCCCGGGGAATGGGCTGGAGCAAGCCTGCGTTAGCACTGCTTTCCTTGTCCTTCTGTATTAGAGAGAGCTCTCCCAGAGAGCCCAGGTTTGGGCTCCTCTGTAGGGCAGACAGAGGGTGCAGGAGAGACCCTCTCAGCCCTTGACTCCCTCCTTGTCATTGGGTATCTTTCTGTGTCCCACAAACACTGGGATCTATAGCACAGTTCCCCACAATGGCATTGGTTTACAATTACTTCCTGTTCAGTCACACATACTTATTTAAAATAGCATGTGAGTTGCTCATACTTAAAGATCAGGTGATTAGGGGCACTTGGGTGGATCAGTCAGTTACATGTCTGCCTTTGGCTCAGGTCATGATCTCGGGGTCCTGGGATCAAGCCCCTCACTCCCTGCTCAGTGGGGAGCCTCTGCCCCCTCTATATCCCCACTCATCCTCTCTGTCTCTCAAATAAATAAATAAAATCTATTTTTAAAAAATCAGGTGATTAACCTGGAAATTCAGATTTATGACTTCCCTTGAGAAATCAGATCATCTGGCGATACCGGGGCTGCTTTCCCACCTGGCATGGTGTCCTGGGCTGGGACAAGTTATCCCCTTGGATGGGCATTGGCGCCTCTGGCCCTGAGGGCATTTGACTTTGCAGTGCTGCCTTAGGTTATTAGGTTGGAAATAAGGGGAGCCCCAGAGTTTCCTTCTTGTGTTTCTTGATGATAGTTATTCTTTTTTTTTTTTTTTTAAGATTTTATTTATTCATTCATGAGAGACACAGAGACATAGGCAGAGGGAGAAGCAGGCTCCCTGTGGGGAGCTTGATGCAAGATTCAATCCCAGGACTCCAGGATCATGGCCTGAGCCAAAGGCAGATGCTCACCCACTGAGCCACCCAGGTGCCCTGATGATAGTTATTCTTGACAAGCAGTTACTGAAATAACTCCCCCAAGTTACTGAGGAAAAGGGACTTCAGGCAAGAGGCTTGTGACAGAATCAGAGGGTAGGGGTGCTGAAAGTCCACCTTTGTGTCCTCACCTCCTGGAGGTGCTATCTGTGTAACCTCAGGTTTAAGGCCAGATGCAGTAGAGTGTGTTCCTCCACAGCTCAAAGCACTGAAGAATTAACTGGAAGCTACGGGGTGAATTCCAGGTAGTCTCTGTCTGGTATCCCTGTGATCTCATCCCACAAAGTGTGTGAATTTAGGGACAAGAGGAGAGTGCTCCCTTTTTGGATCATTATAGGAACAGGGACAGATTATTAAAGCAGTGTTCCATATGTGGGACTCTAAGGTTCTAGAGGTCTGTGGCCAGCATGGTAGCTGCTAGTCATTAATAGCTACTCAGTGTTTGAAATGTGCTGGTCTGAACTGAGATGTGCTGAGAGTGTAAAGTACACACTGGATTTCAGAGACTTCTGTGAAAGGAAGAATGTAAAATGTCTCATTAATAATTTTCATGTTGGGGGCACCTGGGTGGCTCGGTTAGTTAAACATCCACCTTTGGGGAATCCCTGGGTGGCTCAGTGGTTTAGCACCTGCCTTGGGTCCAGAGCGTTTGATCCTGGAGATGGAGTCCCGCATCAGGCTCCCTGCTTGGAGCCTGCTTCTCCCTCTGCCTGTCTCTCTCTCTCTCTCTCTCTCTGTGTGTGTGTGTCTCTCATGAATAAATAAATAAAATCTTTAACCCCCCCCCCCCAAAAAAAATCCACCTTTGGCTCATTCATGATCCTGGGTTCCTGGGATGGGATGGAGGCCTCCCACCCCCATCCTTCCTGCTCAGCAGGGAGTCTGCTTCTCTCTTTCCCCCTGCCCTTTCCCCCCCATCATGCTCTAGCTCTGTTTCTCAAATAAATAAATAAAATTTTCATGTTGATTACGTGCTTAATTGATAATGTTCTGGATGTATTTGGTTAAATAAAATAACTTACTAAACTTGCTTCCATCTTTCTCTGTTTAACTCTTTAAAAATGTGGCTATAAGAAAATTCAGACTTGCACAGTTCATAAGTTTCCATTGGACAGAGCAGTTCTGACTCTGCTGGATTTGGTGTGAAAGGGCATGCAGTCTGTGTTCTAGGCCTTCTTTGAAGGTACAAAGAACAAATGTGGACAGACTGTGGTGAATTGTTTTTACAACCTATGGTTTTAATCAAATGTATGCTTTATTAATGTATAATATTGTCACGTTAGTGGTGTGACACTGTGATCCAAGGTCCTCAGCTTGACTTTGGGGTCACTTAATTTTCCTCCCTGAGCTTTGATCTCTGCCCTGTAAAATAGGGACAATGGTGATCCACGCTATTGAGGGAAGACTGGGGAAAATAACATGTAGAGTGTCCAGTGTTACATGGAGAACACGCTATCAGTATGGTAAATTATGTTTACTTTTAATTATCATTCCTGGTGGTAGGTAAAAAAAATCTCGTTTATCACTTCTGTATGTTAGGAGTAAGCTGCCCAAAAATAGAAAAAGGCACCTCTTTGCTTTGTGACATGTTTCTTCTAGTAGAAAACATTTACAAATGGATTTTTTTTCCTATTCAGTACTTGTGAATACATGACATAGATTGTTACTCCCAGCACATCAGTCTTTTCTGTTGTTGGTGCTCAGTAATTATTGAAACTCAGCAGTGGATTAAATGACAGATGTACTGTTCTGGGAAATATTGGACGCCTTGGCTGTTTACAGACACTGGGAATGTGTGTCAGGGGGACTGTATAACATGCTCTGTGTGTTACTGCGGAGGTAATCCCAGGGAGCAGGAGCTGGCTCTGCTCCTGGCATGGGACTCAGAGCCATGCAGTGGGAAGCCCTATCTGCTCTTTGTCTTGCCTTTCCCTTTGTGGTTTTCAGGCACACATAGGAGTACTTTGTGATTTTTTTTTTTTTTAAAGGTAAGGCTAAGTATTCTGTGTCTTTAGACCACAGCCTCTGCCTTAGGAAACTTATTTGATTTAGGAAGTAATGAATACTCCTAGGGAGCATCTGCATGAGTCAGCTACTAGAGAAACCCTGAGTGAAGACAGGATAGGGAGAATTGGTAGTTCAGTGGGTTTTTATTCCTTTTCCTCTGGTCATCAAGAAATTACAAGCCAGAAGCTACGAGTGTGAGACTTACAAGACCAGCAGATTACAATGCATAGATTGGAAATGTGTTGTTTTCTTAGAGCTTATCTGTTTTCCCCTTAAATCTATTAAAGATACTACATTAATTGTTCTCTTGCTGACATCTGTGTCTCTTATGCTACAACTAGAAGGCAAGTTTTATGTCTCTCACTTTACATAGTTTGACTTTTCTTGGCAGTGACTTTTCAAGTTATTACTAGAACTCCTTGTTTCTAGTAGTTCTCTGGTAGTGATGGACAGGCTTGCTATATGCAAATCACTCAGATAGTACAAGTAGTAATGCTTTGCTAGCTAAAACTGATTTTTATAACATGGAAAATCTTACTACTAACCTGACCATCGCCACTGGCCATGAAGTTCACCTGGAATCGCCCATGGACCCCAGCCAACCCTTCTGCCATCACCTCTTGGCGGGTGTGGGTGGTGCTTTTGTTATGGTTTTCATGCTGCCCCACCTGGATCTCAGCCAGCATGTCATGACTAACAGGAGCCTGACTTTGCCCCCAACTACACATTCTGGTTGTTCTGGTCAAGATACTACAACCACTGTAAGAGGAACCCTCTGATTTTTGATAGATGGCCTCTCTTCTTGAGTGCTTCTTATGTTAAGTAATGTATCATAATTATATAATAACAATAATAATAGAAACTAACAATTAATTGCCCAATAGGTGCTAGATCCTCCAGTAGTTAATTCGCCCTCTTTGTTCCTCTCAACCCTAGAAGATAGGTGTTGTTATTGCCCCCATTATAGAGATGATAAAACGAAGGTGCAGAGAAGCCAAATGCCGAATGCCTGTTCTCAGGCATGAGTCTGTAAGGACCTAGGTTTGTCAGAGAGTAGCTCTGGGCTTTTAACCTGCTCACTTTGTGAGCTCTGCTTATGTTGTTTCCCTTCTCACCTGCCGCTTGTCAAAGTATTTCTACTCTTCAAGTGCAAGCTCTACCTCTGAAGTGACATTTTCATTAAGGACTCCAGACTACTCTTGTGTGTGCTTTTATCTTTCCTGATCTGAGCCACTGGAAGGATGTCTTGCCTGTCTCTATGATTTAGCCCTTTACATGTTTTTTTCCTGATTGTTCCTTGAGCATCGATCTAAATTTTTCAGACTTTGTCAGGACTTCTAATGTGGGGGCATTTTGCTTGTTTCTCTCCAGTTTCCCAAAATACTTGATATAGTAATAAGGGAGCTCGTCAGAAAACATTGAAGAAATAGGTATAGAGCATTCAGGGCAGAAAAAGTCCGGTGGACTACGCCCCTTTACTACCCTCTTTGTTTGCCTTATCCTACGGAGTGGTGATTAGTCTAACAGTGGTTCTTAGCCATGGGTGATGCTGTCCTCAAGGGTACATTTGACAATGCCTAGAGACATTTTTGATTGTTGCTGCTGGAGGTGGGATGGGGTGCTACTGGCCTCTATGGGTAGATGCCAGGGCTGTTGGTAAACAACCTGTGATGTGCAGGACAGTCCTCTACAGCAAGGCCTCACCATCAGTGGGGCTGAGGCTGAGAAACCCTGGCCTAGGGATGTGCATATAGTATCTTCTGGTCAATTAAATAACAGTGAAAGCATACTGAGGTTTTCTGTGAAAGTTCTGTGTTTCTGATTGATGAGCTTTCCCTTTCTGTTTTCGGGTCCTTTTGCCTTTAACACGGGCTCGTTCCTGGAGGTGGGATATCTGTTTTGTGACCAGAGGGTAGCAAAGGTGAAGATAAAAGTCAACACACTAAAAAAAAAAAAAAAAAAAAAAAAAAAAAGTCAACACACTAAGGATGGTGGAATGAAAAGATGAAAGGTGATTGGGTTTTCTATTCTTTGTAGCCACATGCATTCCTAACTAATGTCCCACAGAAACCTGATTTAGGAAAAGACTTAACCCAATGTCTTACCTAGCCAAGAACTGCTACTCCATTTCTAGTGATGTATTCACTGCATAGGGAGGAGAGTCTAATATTGTTGCAGACATTTATTTGTTTCTTTGTTTATTTAAAAGATTTTATTTATTTATTTATTCATGAGAGACACAGAGGGAGAGAGAGGCAGAGGGAGAAGCAGACTCCATGCAGGGAGCCCAACGTGGGGGACTCGATCTGGATCTCCAGGATCAGGCCCTGGGCTGAAGGCGGCACTAAACCGCTGAGCCACCCTGGCTGCCCTGTTGCAGACTTTTAGTCATTTTAAAGTTTTCCCTTACGTTGAAATCTGGTCCCTGAAGCTTGTACCCCTGGACCTGGTTTTAGGCTTGGCTGGAACTTACCTTGGCAGACTCTCCCACGTTTTCGTAGATGTCCATGGGAAGCCATCTTGATCAAGTTGGCAAGTCTGCTGACAGACACCCTCTTACAAGCATTCTGGAGGGGGGTAGATCTAGAACATAATACCCTCTTCTTGGATCAGTCTTAAAAGCCACAGTCCCAGTGGCAAAGCTGTTATGTCACCCCTAGGGCCCTGAGCCTTTTGGGTTCTTACACAGAATTGAGAATCAGTGCAGATATCCTAGATACTTCTCATGTGATGGACTATATAGATGAGCCAAGGAAGGAACTTTCAATTCTGTTCTCCATCTTATGGACAAGATGCCAGGAATACTGCCTTCCTGTTCATTACCTTTGTTTTCTGTCCAATCAGCGAATAAGTAAGTGCTGCAGAACCTTTGCAAGTAAACACCTGCCACCATCTTGCCTTGTCTTTTCCTCCTTGGCTTTCTGTGCAGTGAAGCATGCTGCTACAGCTGAATATGCATTTTTTTTTTATTTCTAAAAAATTACGGTAAAAACCACACATAATTTACCATACTAACCATTTTTAAGTGCATAGTTCAATGATATGTATAGTCACATTATTTCACAAAAGGCCTCTAGGACTTTTTCTAGAAGTTTCCAGAACTTTTTTTTTTGGTTTGCTATCTTTACTGCTGGTGTCAAGTGAAACATGTCTTTATTGCATACCTGTTCATTTACTGTTTGCCCTGCTGCCGATTCCCTCCTACAAAACACTTCAATATATTGAGATCCTAGTACAGGAGAGAGGCTCTTTTGGTCACACCTTCCCCCTGTAAGATTGCCTGGCCAGCCATTCAATGAGTATGCTCAAGTTGTCTCCGTCTTGATAAGCTCTCTAGCTGGCAATCTGAGTAGACATGGGGTTTGAAACACCAGAGATTTGGTTTAATGAGAGGGTGTGTTGGGGGCCGCATGTTTTCTCAATTGATGGGATATAAACCTCACCAAATAACTCAGCTGAAAAGATTCTCACTTTTGTACAAGGTCCTGCATGGAAAGATGTATACAATTGTTTTTCCTGGCACTTCTCTCTCCCAGATATCCCAGATGGTGGCTCCCTTAGTTCTCAGCACCTCCTGGCAGCCATGTCCTCGTCTTGCTGAGGCTGAATCACAGATGTTGGGTGCTGTTTAATTTTGAGTTAATTGGGCTCTCTGCTACTAGACTCTTGTGGTTTCTTGGATTCATGAATTAGTCATTAAGCTGTGTTTACCAGGCAGGCACCTGGCAATCTGTGGGCTGGCCAGCTGACCTTCCTTTAGAAGGATGTTCCTCATGCAGGCATTAGTAAATGATAGTGGGAAAGACTGAATTCTCTTCAGGGACTCTTTGTAGCCTTTTCTTTTCTTCTAACTCTTACCTGGGCAGGTGGGTTTGTGCCTTACGGTAAAATGTGGGATTCTAGTGGGATTTTCTCTCCAACTGGGGTGGAAGGTGTGTTTTGAGACAGCAAAAGCTGTAGCAGCCTCTAAGAGTTGAGGAAAGTCAATTATTGGATGACTTTTCCCCCACGAGGACTAACCTCTAGAAAAAGTGAAATTAAATTGGATAATTGGGGTTTCCTGGTTGAGGTGATATTGTCAGCTTCTGTTTCTTTCTTTCTTCTTTTTTTTTTTTTTTACAGTTGTGAAAGCAGTTTTGAAATTTCAGGTTCACAAACATGTACCACAAAACTCAAAGCAGCATATAGATATTCATGGTGTCATTACTCTAATTATTTAATGTTTAATATGCCAGAGAATCTTTTGCTTATTATCTATCCTGAGCAGGGGTAAATGGAAACTTCCCAGTTCAGGGTAAACAATATGTAATTGTGTGGTGAACAAAATAAGCTCCAACTGATGAAGTTTTGGAATATAAGAGGTTTGGAGCCGATAACCAAGAAAGAATTCTTGAAATATCTTTGGTGCAAAATGGTGCTTTTATTAAAGCACGGGGACAGGACCCATGGGCAGGAAGAGCGGCTGCCCCAGGCCTGTGAAGAGTGGCTGATTATATACCTGGGAGTTGGGAGGGGTTTGGGAGAGCCTGTTCTCTAAGGAATTTTGGAAGCAAGGTTCCCAGGACCTTGAGGGGGCTAGCTATTGTTGGGAAAAGGTCACTTATTACCGGCTAATAAAACCTGAGACATGAGACCCTTCAGATGTATATCGGTGGGCCATGTGCTTGGAGGATGATTGCCAACACGTGTCTTGGAGGGTTAGAGATAAAGGGACATTTCTAAAGGAATCTATATGTTCAAGTAGACTGGGAAGCCCAGGTGGCTCAGTGGTTTAGCACCGCCTTCGGCCCAGGGTGTGATCCTGGAGACCCAGGCTCGAGTCCTACGTCAGGCTCCCTGCATGGAGCCTGCTTCTCCCTCTGCCTGTGTCTCTGCCTCTCTCTCTCTCTCTCTCTCTGTCTCCCATGAATAAATAAATAAAATCTTTAAAAAAAAAAAAAAGTTTGAATTGCCTTTCTCACAAGCCAGGTGGTAAATGAAGTGAAGTCACAAATATTTCAACTTTGCTTGCTAAAGATGGGCTAATGTAGCATAATGAGCACAATATTTTTGTTGGGAGGTTATGAATGCTTCAGATTTCTAGGTGTGACCATCTCAGAGTTTGAAATCATACACTGTATGATTTATACAGCACAAGATATTTTTTTTCAGTTAAACCAAATTAATTGTAAGCTTTTCAGCCCCAAAACTTGGACTCACTTGTCATATTCACTGATTTTGTCCATAGAAGGAGTATCAGGGATGGGTCTTACATGCATTAAAAAAAATACTTTTTGGTAATAAAAATATCAATTAAAAAAAAACTTAGCTAATCCAGTAGGTGAATTAACTATTTCTGAACTAAATTGTGAACACAACTTAGATTGTGTTTTGTCTGTTGCCTTAAAAAACATCGCAGACAGTATCATATTGGCTGTAATTTTTCTTCTATGGAATAAAAGGTGGATGTCATTTTTGGGTGAAGCATTGCAATTGTCCTATAGTTTCATTTCTGGTCATATTTAATAGTAGAAACAAAGGGAGACCATGGAGGTAAGAGATGTGTGACTTTAATGTGAATGTGTAAAAAATACATAGGGTTTTCTATTTGCTAAGGGTGGGAGCACATGCTGTAGATAAGTAAGAGTAAAAATTAGAAAATTAGGGCAGCCCCGGTGGCGCAGCGGTTTAACGCCGCCTGCAGCCCAGGGCATGATCCTGGAGTCCTGGGATCGAGTCCCACGTCAGGCTCCCTGCATGGAGCCTGCTTCTCCCTCTGCCTGTGTCTCTGCCTCTCTCTCTATCTCTCTCTCTGCACCTCTATGAATAAGTAAATAAAATCTTAAAAAAAATTAGAAAATTAATGCATCAAGTAACGTACTGCCTATGATACTAGGACATTAAAATATTTACGAAGTGTATCATAGACTGTGTAAGACTAGGGCAGACAGAGTCGTCCTGACATTATAAGGATGTGCTGTATCTCTGGGGTTAAGTATAAGTAGTCACAAGCTGCTTATATGAGAATCCATAGCTTGTTCAAGGCTGGTCCCCCAGCAAACAGTGGCAGTGTGTACCATGCATTTCTGAGAAATAATGCCAGGAAACACATTGCAAAACAACGGAACGTAGTATATAAGCAATATAAGAAATGTAATGACACAAGGAGGGAAGGAGGGGTCTCAGGGTGGAAATTGCAGCCATGTGTTAGGGTCAGGTAATTCATATAGACAGGTGCCATGCTGTGGAAATCTGTTAAGGTGGCAGGTTTATTACATGGTCATAGCCAAGAATACCAATTGTTTTACCCAGTTTGGAAACTAAATGGGAATGTATAATCTTGCTATGTAGGATTTGTTCTGTGCTGTGTGTGCACTTATTGTTGAGATCATGGTGTGTCCTTTTCAGTCCGGTTGAACTTCGGGCACCTTGGTCACAGACTTACTGGGTGTTAGAGAGAAAGGGCTCCCTCTCGGCTTGCTCCTGCTGGGCAGCGTCTCTGGGTGCCCCTGTGGCTGGGACCCTCACGTTGCTGGCCAGCGAGGGAAGCCAGGAGGGCGCGGGCTGCGTGATTTGTGCTGGCACCACTCAGTGCTGGTGCTCGGAGCCTTTGATGTCTGTCGGCGAGCCAGGGTTTCAGAAGTGCAAGGCAGGGCACGCTGTTCCAGACACACACCTCTCTGATTACTGGCTTCCCTGAGCTCACTGAGGCTCTTTCCGCCTGGTGGTGTGGCCCTCCCGGCAGGTGCGCCCCTGGCCCCGGGCTGCAGCAGCATAGGCCGTGCGTGAGGCTGGCCCAGTGCTCAAGCGTGAACGTGGTGATGCTCAGCAGTGAGGCTGCGAGGCCGGCCCTCAGCCTCTGGGCTCAGCCCAGCACTTCAGGCCTGTGGGTTTGTGTTTGGAATTTGAGAGGAGGCACTCTGACGATCCAGCAGGCTTTGAGCTCCGGTGGCATACTAATTTTTTTTCTGGGATCGCCTTCCCTTGAATACTGCAGCAGAGAAACAGAAATGGGAATCATTTCCTGTGCGCTCTACTGGGCACAGCGGGGGAGCCAGGGAGCCAACCTGGAGGCTTTTCTCCCTCCTTTCTGAAGCGAGTCTGGCTTCTCCCTTAGGGCTATTCGGGCCAATTGCTGCAGCGTGTAAATGAAAGGTTCTGCCAAGCCTGGCCGAATAGTTTAGTTTTTTACAAAAACAAAAACACTTTTTTTTTTTTTAAAGTGAAAAAGTTTAATTCGTTTTTGAGCATGGTGTTATTGGCCTCGGTGAATTCAGGCAGGTTAAAGGAGTCAAGGGAGGACTTTTTCCTGCAGTTAGGGGAGGGTCTGTCACTTTGCAAGTGCATCAGTGTCCAAATGGGGGCCTCCTGATAAGACAGCGGTCGGCCTCCCCGAGGGGGGGGGGTGGGGGGGGAGGGCCACAATGCGGTCATTGTTCACGGTCTTCCCACTGCAGTTATTTAAAAAATGGCACACAGCATTTACAATTCTATTAATAGAACTTCGGGTTAGGAATGAGGGTACCTGGGCTCTCCCTCTTTGCATCAACATTAAAAGGAATTTAGGAGAGTCTTGTTTCCTGTTCCTGTGTGCTGGAGCCAGGGAGGGAGAGAAGGAAGGAAAGGGACAGACTGGCTTTCTCCCTTTGAAATAAGGAACAAAACATCTGGCAGCAAGCAGTGAGAGTGTAAAAGATACTGAGTTTCTTGTAAGAAAACTTTTACAGACCATGAGGGGATTTCAGTTCTGTAGCTCACACATCAAATTTTCCTATTGACTATTTTTTTTCCCCTAACTTGTTTGGTGTTGGGCGGGGGTGGGGGGGTGGGGAGGGTGCCGAGTTCTGGAAGCTCACCAGGATCTCTGCGAAACCATAGAGACCCTTTGTTTTGTTTTGTTATCTCAAATTTAGCTCAATTACCAGAATATACATTTTTCTTCCTCAAAATACTTATTTTTCCCCCTCTGTGTTATTATCTGGGCTGCGAGAAGGCTGCGACAGCAAAGACAAGGCGATCAGTGCTCTAGTTACTGTGGCCACAAGGAGACGTTTGGTCCTGTGACACTCCGGGGGTGGGGGGTGCCACTGAAGAAGCAGAGTGGAGGGACAGACAGACATCTCTCAGTGGACATCTTGGTTCATTGGAAGTGTTAGGATTAGACCCAGTCGTGCTGAGGAATAGATCAGCCTGCCAGCCATATTCCTGTGATGCTAGGATGACCGACTGTGATGGACTATCCAAACCATTGCTTAGTTTTATATAGTAAACTTGAAACACTGGAATGCTTGAGTTACACTGAGTTTTTATCTGAAACCTTTTCATTTTCAGACAGGTTAGAAATGTTCCCAAAATGCATGATTGTGCCTTTGGAGCAGAATGCTCAGTGCGTTTGCTTTATTATCCTTTAGTGATTGAGACTTTTTTTTAGTATGTCAGGGGTTCATGATAAACTCTTCTAATTCTTTACATAGAAGATGGATGTAATCGAGCTAATGTTGAAGTGTATATTCTTCAAATACTTGGTGTGCTTTTTAAAAAAAAATCCTTGATTTCCCCCCCTTATTGATTATTATGATTAATTTCATTCTTTTAAATTTGTTCTGATTTCTTTTTAATTTTCAAGTTAGTCTGTGGTCCTTCAAGTTGGAGTATGGGTTATTCCTCTAAATGGAAATGTGTTACTGTCAAGCACTGTCTTTGGCTTCAGTGGATCTGTGGATTAAGTGAAGCTTGATTCTGAGAACTTCTGCCTTCTTTTGTTGCTCCTTCCTAGGAGGCATGATCTTAACCCTTTTCCCAGTCCTCCATCCATGCCTGATCTCAGAAAATTCTGACATTTGCAATTCATTTATATACCTTTAAGCTTAGGTCATCTTCATGATATGACTTTTAATTTGACTCTACCTCTCCCAGGAAAAATTAGAGCTTTTTCCTTAGGTTTGATGGGAAACATTCTATCCTGCTAAAGGAATTTCAAGGCCTATAATTTTGAGTAGGGATCTTTTTGGTCATGAGCTTATTTCCATGAGCTTATTCCTCATGATCATATCACAGTGTAAATTGCTCCTTTAGTTGTGAGTGGATGCTGTAGAGGGGGAAGAGACACTGGCATAATGGAAAACCTTTGCATCTATCTGAAAGTTGGAAAAACTTTCAGAAACTTCCAAGAAAGGAGCACTTTTGTTTTTTCAACTAAGTGAGGTTCTTCAAAGAAACCAGGAAGAGCTGTTTCTCCTTTGCCTGGACTTGTCATCCCAGGACTGTACTTGTGTTGAATTGAATTCTGCAAGCATTTACTGACACCAGCCGCAGGCAGTAAGACCACTGCACTAGCTGGAGAAAAGCCATCTCTTTCTCTTTTGAAGTACATAATGGGTGAAAAAAGTGAGTAGTGAGCAGCTGACCCATATAGAATGACTTTTAAAATTCTAGGCCTTGGGAGTCTTTCTCAGGATGTCGGTAGGTTTGATAAAAGTGATTTTGTGAACATGTAAATTTAGGGAAAGACAGACTAAATGAAGTTGGGTAGGGATTTTCTTTTTAACTGGAGCTCCCAGAGGGGACAGTGTATGCAGCATTTCCCAATTTATTTGACCATGGATGATTGATTGATTGATTTTTATTTTGATTTTGTGGAGCATCTCAGGGAACTAGTGTTTCTTGGATAACATTTTGGAAAATGCTGCTCTAGATCACAGAAGTATTTTTCTCTCTCTCTTTCCCTAGGACTCTTATATATATATATAGTGTATATGTGTTTGCTATTCAGAAACTGAATAAATATTCTTTGCATATTGTGGTAAGCAAATTCCTGTCAGTAAGTTTCTCCATTGGTTATATAAAGAGTCTGTGTATTTCACTTGGATATTTGATGGGGTTTTATGGGGCTGAAGTCCAAAGGTAATGGTAGTAGTGATGACCAGCATTGCAACAAACCCTCACGTTGTGTGCTCACTCGGGCACAGTGCTCAGCATTTCCTCTCTGATCTAAAGTGAGAAGTAGGGATTCACAGTTCTGGTTGAAGGATGACAGGGTAACTTGCCCAGTAGGTCACTCCTGGAGTGTTCATAACATGCCAGGCCTTTTTTTTTTTTTTTTTTTTTAAGTTACGAGCTTTAAAAAAACACTTAATTGAAATAATAATTGACCCCTTGACCCTGTTTCCTCCAATGATAGCCAACATTGCATGAGAATATTGCACTATCACAATCAAGAAAATAACATTGTTAGAATCATCAACCTTATTTAAATTTCATAGGTTTTGTATGCACTCATGTATGTGTGTGTATGTGTGTGTTCTATGTGATTTTATCATGTGTCATGTGACCACCATCCCAGTCAAGGTACAGAACAGTTCCACAGCAATGATCCTTCATGGTATCCTGTTATAATCATGGCCAGTGCTCTCCCTGTGTTCTGCCCCCAGCTCCTGACAAGCAGTAATCTGTTCTCCATCTCTCTAATTTTGTCATTTCAAGCATATTCTATAAATGGAGTCACATGGGCATAAACTTTTGAGATTGACCTTTTTACATGCTGGCTGCTTTTAATCCACTATTTCCAGTTTTTGCAACAGTTGTATCCTGTAGGGAGTAGGAACTTTTTTGTAGATGAGGAAGTGAAGCTTCTGAAAGCAGAAGAGGCCCATCCCCGATGCATGACTAGGGAACCAGAGAGGGGGGCCAGGTGCACCTGACTCTCAGCCTTGACTCCTGTCACTCTGGCCTTGACCTTCCTTTGCGTTCTAGATTCACATTCTGCTTTTTTTTTTACATACACAGTTCTCCTTTTTCTGTTCCTGTGTATTCAAAATAAGGATGTTTATGCTTTTTTTCTTTGAAAAAATTGTAAGTTTTAAGGGAGCAAGTTGGATCATGTTAGTATTTTAGAAGTGCAGAGATTGGGTATTTTTTCTTTCCATCTCTGTTTTGAGATTATGACCATTTTCAGTTTTCTGGGCTGACCTGAGCACAGATGATGAGAATAGTTATGGCATAGGGGATAAAGGTAGAGCTTCTTGCACACCGTTTCTTGAATCCATATATAGGCATCTTTTGACTTGCAGCACATCTAAGTGCTGTACTTGGCCTCTGGCTTTGGTTGCTGTGGTGCTAAACATACTCCTGGAGCCCTTGGGACTTAACTCACTGCAAACAAGAAGCTGTCATGCACATAGGGATGGTGGGAAAGCAAAACACGTGCATGTCTCTGAATCACAGTTGTGTCAGATGTTACATATTTAAGAGAAAATTCGAGTACCAGAAACAGTGAGGTCTTTTGATATCTCTCTGTGGGATACAGTTTTCAACAAGTTTCTGAAACAATTTTCTAGCAAAATGTAGATTTTTGTTGATCACTAACACTGCCCCCCACCCTTGCCTCTTTTTCAGGATCTTTGAGCTAGCTAGCTATTTCACCTTTGCTAGGATTTCCACTAGGCATGGCTCACTCCTTCACCTTTTCTCTGTAGTCTTCCCTGATATTTAAAATTGTAACCCCCACCCCATTCTCTTGACTGGATTTAATTTTTCTTCATCACACTTTGGTCAGCACCTGCCATGCCCTTTGTCTTATATATGTGATCATGTATTGTATTCCCCTTTGTAGAATATAAGCCTCCTGAGAGCAGGAGTTTTTGTCCATATAGTTAATTACTGTATACTCAAGATCTTAGAATAGGGCCTGGCACATAGTAGATAACGGATATTATTCAAATAAGTGTTGTCAAGAGTAGATTTGTTTGAATTAAGTCATAGGACACAATAGAATAATCATGTCTTGATTTAAAAATGTTGGGGCAGCTGAGTACAAATGTACCTTATCCTGGCCTGTGTAGAACATGTTTCTAGAAGTGACTTTTCCATTGGGCAAGGATTAACTTCGGGGGAGTTCGTTTGGATGTAAAGGAAATTAACCAGCAGATCTAGGTAATTGAACCTTGCAGACTATTCCAGAAATGTTTATCTTTCTGCCAAATTGAAGCATGAGTTCTGTGTTTGCATAAGCACCTGTGTAATTACTCATATTAGCATTCCAGTGTGTATGTCCTGGGCTCCACTCTTCAATTTTGCAATAAAAGTATTTTCACATTTTGGCTGCTACTGTGAAAATTGGTTTTCTTCATATATTTGGGTAGCTTGTGCCACTGTTTTGATTTGGGAGGTGTGGCCTAGTGCTTCCTAACGTCGGTTTTCTTGATGGCAGAGTGTCTGTGATGGACGTAAATTTTTGGTTTCGATTTTTCTTTTTTGAGCTATTTTTGTTAGGGCTGGGAATGGAAAAAAGAAATAAATGTTGCTCTAAGGATACTTTAGGTAATATATACCATGGTTGAAAAAAATGCTATGTTGCCTGTACACGTTACAGGGTGGGGAGCTGCCAAGCCAGGTGAAGGTCTGGCCTCCCTGGGATTGTGGCAGTGGTTTGGGAGTGGTGTGTAGGGTGGCGTGGAGAGAGAGCTGCAGGAAGCGGTGTTGGCTGCTGTGGTTGGAAGAGGCCTCCCAGGTGGGGCCCAGCACCCGTTCTCCCTCCAACGCGTATAGGACTCCTCTGCTATTGGTAAGGTGGCTGTGTGGACGCCTGCTGTTCCTTGGTCCTAGATGAGTTAAGAAAGCCAAGAGGATAGAGCATAGAAAGGAAAGAGTTAAGGGAAGACATTCATTCACTAAGAAAAGAATTCATATTTTGGGACAGGCCCCCGATGTGGAAACACTTGGACTTGGCTTCCAGAGATGTCACACTTTCCTTCATTGTCCACAGACACCCCTAAAACCTCTTTCTGTGGATAGCCTTTTCTGTGTCAGTTGAACCAGAAGGAGAATTTTTTTTAAAGATTTTATTTTATTTTATTATTTTTATTTTTTTTTAAGATTTTAAATTTATTTATTCACACACACAGAGGCAGAGACCTAGGCAGAGGGAGAAGCAGGCTCCCTGCAAGGAGCCTGATGCTGGACTCGATCCCAGATCCCAGGATCACGACCTGAGCCAAAGGCAGTCGCTCAACTGCTAAGCCACCCAGGCGTCCCCAGAAGGAGAATTCTGAGCACAAGTATGAGGGCAACTGAGACCCAGTTGGGTGGTTTAGTTCTCTGAAAGCAGAGAGTCCTGATGGTATTACTAAATTTGAATAACCGATAGAGGTCACACAGCACTTCTTTATTTTCTGAGGATAGTCAGCTGGCTGTCCTTTACCCGAGGGAAACAAGCTCAGTGGAGTTCCTGACTTTACACTTTTTCCATTTCTTGAAATAATTTCCATTACCCTGCCCTAGAAAAAGTAGGCGGCTGCAGAGAGGAGGTTGAGACAGAATTATAAAGCCATTTGGGTTAAATTAGCTCAGTACATCACTCTTAGAACTCATTGAGCAGACAGCTAACACCTCCTAATAAGCACCAGCTGCATACAGATCAATGTTTTCAAATGAAACCCAAGGTGAGTAGTCAATTTAGGGAGACAGACAGGACTTGAGACTCTCACAGAATACCAGATGCAAAATGACTGGGCATAACCAACACATGATAACTATCTGCTTGGTAGTTCTGTGGATCTTCCTGCAAAAATGTTTAAATCCTGCCGTCTTTATTCTTGAGTCTTCTGCCTATCGTTCAAAAATGGTGGAAATGTCTAGATGTGGAATTGAGATTTTTGTATGTCTATAACCTTGCTTACATATATTATCGTCCCTTGTCCCCCAAAACTCATGTTTTTTGACCAGAATTTTGAATTGGTTAAAATATGTCGTATTGACTGATATGTTGTATGGAATGGTACACTTATTGGTTTACAATAAGGAGTTATAATGAAGCAATTCTGGTAGGAGGGTTTGCTTGATGTCATTTTAGCACAGACAGTTTCCTATGGTCCTATGTTCTGCTGATTTTAGCTGAATTAGAAAACCTGTATGTGATTAGGTTGTGTGTTCTTTCTATTTTTGCTCTCATGGAGGAGTTCAAGTAAACAAGTTTATCTGAATTTTTAGGAGTCTCTTCTTAGACTCAAATTACTGAGTCTTTACAGGCCTTTGTTAAAGGTTGGGTTTAAATATTGAGTGGCTCTGTCTTGGACCTTGTTTTAGGGAACGTTTCTTGGAAGTCCCAGATGGGGACTCATTATAATCTGATTCTACCTCTAGAGTGGCCCTGTGCATGGACACTATTAGAACAAGGTTGAGTGTCTCCAACTTGGGTTTTATTCCCAGCCCATTGATTGTTCTTGCAGCCTACCTAACGGTTGAATATAATGCTATATTTTGATTTTTTTTCAAGTTATTTCAGAAATTACCACAGCTGCTTCTCAGTTAATCAGATGCTTGAGACTCTTGTTCCTATACTGTTGGCTGCTACACGTTTACAACGCCACAGCTGTCTGGATGTAGCCTCTGCCCCCACCCTCACTCCTTTCCATCTGCCACCTCTTACTGCTTTCTTACTGCTATGCTTGGAGGTGGCAGGTTCCCAAATAAGCTTTTGACTTCCTGCTCTCACTGGGGCTGGGCCTTAGATCCATAATAGCTTCTTTTACTGGGAGAATTTTTCTTGCCTGGGATTCCGAAGCACTTGCTTTGTATCATAGGTGTGGGTTCTCCCCCTGAACAGGGGAGCTTTGGCAAGGTGCTTTCTTTCAGATGAAGCAGCTGTGGCTCCCCCTCCCACTCACCTCATTGTTTTTAAAGCTCAGAATCTTATCTGCAGGTGGGAGGGTTGTTGTCAAGGGCTCCCATTTATGAAGGGGTGTTGCCTACCTTGGATGAACCCTTCTTCCTAATGGAAGTTTCTGGTCCTGGTCATTTCCATGTGGTAACATCCATAGGGAGTGGTTCCTTGCCACCTCTTGTAAAACCCATCAGACTCGCTCTGCAGTGCTCCCCCAGCAAGCTGTTATGGTAAGCACGAAAACAAGCCCGTTAAACTAAGAATAAAATGCCAAGTTTGTATCCTGTTGCCAAGCTCATTAGAAAACAGTGATAAAGTATGTATGCATCTAATTACATTACACATATAATTAAACATTTGAAGCCAGCTCAACAGGGGACTTCTTAATGCTTTTCTAAGTGTGGCATTTTCATTTCCAAATGGGTATGCGGGCACTTCTGGTTTTACTTAATCCTTCATCTCTGGGGATAGGGAGAAGGGAAAGACGTGTGTTCACTTGGACCAGAGCTGCGAGGTTCTTTCTCATGTATGGTAGAGTAGATCTACCCTACTTTTCCGTAGTTGAATTTACTACTGAGGATGAGTAGCTGGATGATGACTTTAGCTGTCTATAAAGAGGTAAATGGCCTGGCTGTTAAAAAGAAGCATGGGAAATAGTTGTACACTGTATGATTCGCTTGCTCATAGGTGTGAAAAGCAGGACTGTGGTGCAATTTTGTCCTGATGGAGTTCGCTAGCCGCTGCAGTTGTGTGTAGATGATGGAAGACCAGATTTGTTGGCCCCCTTGCTCTCCCATCCTGTGGGATGTTCTAAGGGAGGAAATGGAAAGATCAAAGGGCCAGCTAAGAGTGGAACCAGAGTTTGGGATCTGTTTTCATTCACTAAAGAAGTTTTATAGAGTACTTTCTAGGGTGAGAGGATATAATTTAAGGACAGACTCCAGTTGGAGTCCTGGCTCAGCCCTTCTGTAGCTCTATGACCCTCAGCAAATTTAGCACTTTTGTCTTGGCTTCCTCATCTGTAGCACTGGGAAGTGGTGACAATGCTTACTCATAGGGTTGTTTGAGAATTAAATAAGATAATGCATACAAAGCATGGAGGATAGTGCCTTACTTGCTAAATGCTATTTGTTGTTAGTTCATTACTGACTTATGTATTGAAAAAATGTGTAGTGTGTTCTGCCTTCTAGAAGCTTACAGTCCAGTGGGGGTGGTGGGATACATACCTTGATTTACAAAGGAGAAAGGGGATATTACCCTGCTGTGATGTGGTTGGGAGATAGTTTATGGAGAAGTCATACAACATGGTGGCCCTAACGCCAACTCCAGAGGTGTAATCTACATGATCGTCTTTGTGAATGGATCCCTCTAAGGTGCAGTCGTACTGGTTGGGATTTTGAATGAGATGTTGAAGGACAGGTGGAATTTGGGTAGGTGGAAGAGGAATGAAGGGGGACTTGGTAGGAATAAACTAGCTTCTGTCAGAGGAAGGCCAGACTCTCAGCAGGAGAGATGTTTGTACTGAGGATGAGATGGCAGGTCATAAGGCTCGAGAGTTCGGCTTCTTCCCAGTCACTAAAAGCTGGGTGGAGTGAATCTCCTGGTGTGAAGGGTACAGGTCAGGGTGAAATGCTTCTGTTCCTTCCATATTGTCTTCATTGAGTCTCTGTGTAGGGCTAAGATTGCTGTATTTCCAAAAGGGCACTTCTTTCTCGTAGCCTTCTAGTCTGGATAAGTGAACCAAAAGGTTACTTGTTCTCTCTTCCATTTTTTTTTTCATCAATATTGTGCAGACCTCATTTCATTAAATACCACATGTACTCAGTATGCAGAGAGATCAGGATGTTGCATGCCCTTATACCCTGGTTCGATCTTGTATGGCCTTAATGTCATTTTAACTTCTTTATTCCATTTTTTTTTCTTAACTCTGGAATTTATTCTGCTCTTTAAGAGCTCTCAGATGCTTCAAGTGTATCATGACATATACTAGGTGACAAGAAACAGTTTTCCTTATGATTTGACTTCTGTTAGTGTTTGAGGCATATCTGTAGTAGATTTCTGTTGTGAGGCTATAAATAAAACCATAGTAGGCAGCCCTGGTGGCCCAACGGTTTAGTGCCACCTTCAGCCCAGGGCATGGAGACCCGGGATCGGGATCGAGTCACACGTCGGGCTCCCTGCATGGAGCCTGTTTCTCCCTCTGCCTGTGTCTCTGCCAATCTCTCTCTCTGTCTCTCATGAATAAATAAATAAAATCTTAAAAAAAAAACAAAACATACTGACCAAAAGTAGAAAATATTTTCAATTAACTTGTAAATAACTGTAAGTCAGTAAATCATTTGAGTTATTTTATAAAACACACTTAATTGGCTAGTCAGTGTTCCATGATGCTCTAAAACCAGGGTCAGCAAACTTTTTCTATAAAGGGGCCAGATAGCAAATGTTTTAAGCTCTGTCATAAATACTCAGGTCTGCCTTTGTAGTGTGAAAATAGCCATGGACAGTAGATGGATATGGCTCTTTTCACAACAAAATTTTTTTTAGGAAAAATAGATGGTGGGCCAGATTTGGCTGTCTGAAGTAGTCTGCTGACTCCTACCCTAAAGGAAAGAGATTGTGTTAGATTGGGAAGGTAAGTAGAAAATGAAAATGAGATAAATTAACAACAATTTCCAGATAATGAGCTCTGCCAAAAGCTTAGAAAAAATTTTGCTTTTATTGTTCGAATTAAATTTCCTACTTAATGAGGAGTTTGTCAATAAGCCTTAAATACCATTACAGGATTTGTTGCTTAAATCCAGGACCTGAGGTTCAAAACAAGCCTGTCTTTATTAAGCCACCATTTATCGAGTGTTTTCTTTGTGCTAGCCACTGTGCAAGTCTGGAAATTCACAAATAGCTTAGGCACGCACCTTTTCCTTTTGGGAGCCACAGTCTAGACTGGACACTAGTTGTTGCCAAATGTGGGCTCATGCCTGGACCACAGCACACGTATGGCGTGAGGTTCCAGGGAACCTGCATTCCGAAAGGGACTTTTGGAATAATTCTCTTTCCTCTCTCTACTTCATATGCATTTGGGACTTGAGTATTTTTGTTGCTTTTTTTTTGTGGTGTATTGTTGGAGAAAGCCTGCTTGTGGAATTTACCAGTGGTGAAAATATTTTGGTAACTTAGTTGCCAGAATTCTCAAGTTTTGATGATTCAAAAAGTTACATGTTTTCCTGCCTTTTGTAGTGTTTACTTAGTTGCCCTAATCCACTTTTTGAAGTTTTGTAAATTCTTCCTACCAAATCCTGGGTGGGCTCTGCCAGATGGCAGGGGACACTCTTCTGGTAATGTGGGAATGCACAGGTATAAAAGATTGTCCTGTGTCCGCAGCGCTCCCAGAGTGTTATTTTTTGGACCAAAGCCATTCTGGCTCTTGCAAATTGGGTGGAAATGTTGGATTAGGGAGGAGAGAGGCCATTCATGAAGGAGGAAGCCCTGATGTCTGATGGGTGTGGAATGTGAGCTCTGGGAGCCCAAGTGGTGGGGCCTGTGAGCACTGCTGGGGTGGGGAGAGGGGAGAGGGCTGGGGGAGTGGGGGATGACTCTGACAGAGGAGGACCTTGGGAGCCAGGCAGACAACGAAGTGTGATGGGACATAGTAGAGATAGAAGGTTGCTCCCTGAGTAGAAAAATGCCGGGCAAAAGCCAAGTTCTGGAGAGAGTAAGCCTTTTATCAACAAAATTCGAGCGGGGACAGAGAGGGAGGGAGAGCATACATGGTTTCAAGACGATTGGGGCACCTGGCTCAGTGGTTGAGCGTCTGTCTGCCTTTGGCTCAGGTTGTGATCCCCCGATCCTGGGATCAAGTCCCACATCAGGCTCCCCATAGAGGGGGGCCTGCTTCTCCCTTTGCCTCTCTCTCTGTGTCTCTCATGAATTAAAAAAAACCAAAAAACAAAAAAGCACTTGGGCTCAGGTGATTTGGAAGAACCTTTGGAAGAAGGGGGGGCTTTGCCCTCTTTTTCTCCACGTAATTATAAAAAGAACTGCTTTAGTAGAGCTTATTGAGGTGAGAGGAAGTACTCTGGATTGAGATGAAGGAAGAAAATTTAAAAAGAAATAAAAAGGCACATTTTTACAAATACGGTTGGCAGTGATGAAAGTGTGAGGGAATGAATACAAAGATATATGAATGGCAGCCATTTTTATATTTATATATTCCTCTATTAAAAACACAGAGGAAAGGCCTTCCGCTCAGCCCTCCTTGTTTCTTCTGAAGTAGTGGCTTGTTTGCAAAAAGAGGGAAATTCTAGTTTGTGTCTTTGAGGACTTGAAGGGTCAGCTGGTGGTAGGAAATGGGCTGGAGTTGTACTGAGAAATGTTTGCATAGAGATTGAAACCTGTATGGGTGTATAAGGAAGGCATCCTATCTAGATAGCATCATGCCTGTCTGAAGTATTTTGGAAATGAAAGACAGAAATAATAAATTCCAAAGGTGCAAGTAATTTCCACAGCTATGTACCGATTCATAGAGAAGCGTTTAATCTGCATCTGGTGACATTGATTGAGTCCCTCTCTAGCAGGTGGGATGAAATCTATGTTTGAATCTGTTCTGTTATTAGTATTGTGGTGTTTTCCCTTCAACAAGATAATTGTGATAACCTCACTTTCTTCACTTTTTCTTGATTGCCTTAGAATGAAAGTCCTGAAGTAGAAAACTCTGGCTTTTTTTTTTTTTTTTTTTAATTTACTCTGGAAAATTTCTTAAGAACAAATTATTATGGGATATTTTAATATCAGCTGAAAGAGAATAGCATAAGGAAGCTCCCACCTACGCCTTATTTTTAAGATACAGAATTTGAGACTCTTTGTTTTTAAGAAATGAAGGCTGATTGTCCATGACACAGTCTAGGGGATCAGCTCACAGGTAGCTGGACCACTCCTTTGTCTTCTGTTTTTGCTGGTGGTGATGCTGAGACCTCTCTGTGGCCAGTGATACTCAGCACCTGTGCCAGAGGTGATGCTTAGTTAAGACAGAAATCAAACATTCTTGGGCATTGTAGTGATTCTAGCTAAAGCTACAGTAAGTGAAATCTGCAGTGCCAGCCGAGTGCTCACTGAGTGCGCACCGGGTCCTGAGGCTTCCCGTGGCTCGCTCTCCTGCAGGAAACTAGGTTTGCACCAACATGTCCATTGGGTGGTGGTTGAGGCTGCTCCGCGCCAGCCCCGCCGCCTCTGCACTGAGTGGAGGCTGTGTGCCTGCATGGTGGTCCTCTGGCATCAGTTTGCTGCTTCTTAGCACTGGCTGAAAATCATCTCTGTCCTTGAATCTGCTTTTAGAATGTTACCCCTGGAGCAGAGAGTCCAAGAATATATAACTACCACTTCATCGCTCTCAGTTCTTTGGGTTATCCATATCTCATTGCCCTGAGAAATTCAATGAGAGCCCAAGCAGGTACTGCCTTACATGATGAGTATCAATTCTGCAATCACTGCTAATAATGGAGAGTATTTTTTAAAAATGTTATTTATTTGTTAATGAGAGACAGAGAGAGAGAGTCAGAGACATAGGCAGAGGGAGAAGCAGGGTCCCTATAGGGAGCCTGATGCAGGACTCCATCCCAGGACCCCAGATCATGTCCTGAGCCGAAGGCAGATATCAACCACTGAGCCACCCAGTGCCCCAATAATGGAGAGTTTTTGTTTTATTACACAGTCTCTCTCTCTCTCTCTCTCTCTCTCTCTCTCTCTCTGTGTGTGTGTGTATATATATACATATATATATATATATATATATATATATAGTATCTCTATGTATTTATATTTATATTTTTCTACTTGGTGGGCCTAATATTGTCATCCTCAAAAGCATGGCTGCCTATGGCTCTTTTTTGGATAGATGTAGTACTCTTTCATTTTGCTCCATCCAAGATCCAGTAAACATTTATTGATACCTACCATGTGTTGAGTATTTTGTTATGGACTGGGGATACAGTGATTACTAGAATAATCTTCCCTTAAGGAGTTCATAGCCTGTGGGGGCAGGGGGACACCAAACAGTTAATAACACAATGAACTAAGTGCAGTGATAAAGACATGTGGTGCCTTTCAGGTGAACACAGCTATCTAGGGCATCTGGTTGATAGATGAGGGGGAAGACTCCACGAATGGGGGACTTCACTGTTTTTACCACAGAGCCACCAAGGCCAAGGGTGGTGAGAATGGGCTGGAGATGCGGCATGGTTGCTTTGTGACAGAGCTTGCACTTCAGCTTGCTGAGGTGTGAAGTCCGTGAAGTGGTTGCAGCTGAGCCACTTAGGTATCTTTGTACTTCGGAAGAATCCCTTTGGAGGCTGTGTGCAGTGTGGTCTTTGGGGGGAAGGACAAGAAACTGAGAGTAATGGGGGGGAAGAGTGAGGTAGCACAACTATTGCTTCATGCGTGACATTGAGTAAATGTTTATTGAGTACCTGCTATGTGCATGGTGGCCCTGTTCTAGGCACTTAGCATACATTTTCGCATAAGAAAGCAAAAGAGAGGAATAGTAATAACATTTATTTGGGAGGATTATTAATACCAAATAAATTGCAGAATTTGCTGGTTAGAATCATGACAAACTTGAATACATGCTTGTTTATAGAGGAATACACTGGTTTGGGATATTTGATCTTGGATTTTGGGTCAGGCAGCGCTAACATAGGAATTGGTCTCTTTGATGGTGCACATTAGTAAAGCTCCTGAGGTGTCAAAGACTGATTATTCCACTCTGTAGACTGTTTTGGGCCTTAGACCTTCATTTTTCTGCACATTAGCACCTCTCCCATGGATAGGGGAATGAGACTTCAGTCTAACTTGCCACTTATTAGCAGATTTGGTAAAGAAGGTGATGAAATTAATACTGTGTTTTTGAAATCGAGTTGCAGATTGTCTGCGGGCTTGTTCTAGTCTGTAGTTCTTATTTTTTCCCAAGTGTGGGTGACTAAGTGTCTGCATGTACCTGGTGAAGGCTAATAGCCCGATAATGAACACATTTAATTATTTTACCAATCACAGTAAGGATTTATTAGTACCAAAGAAGTTACCTTGGTCTGATACAAAGTCATGAAATTTGTTATTTATCTGATATTTATTTTTTACTTGATTTTTGCTCTACAGCTTAAAAGTAGTAGGAACTTTAAATAGTAATCAAAGTCCTGGAGAGGCCTTAAGTACCCACCTTATAGGGTCATTGTGAGAATCTTATGACTTAATAAAAGCAAAGCCTAGGATCCCTGCACATACTGTTATATAAATAGTGGCAGTTACTAGTGATCTAATTTTTTTTTTTAAGATTTAATTTTCTTATTCATGAGAGACACAGAGAGAGAAGCAGAGACATAGGCAGAGGGAGAAGCAGGCCTCCTACAGGGAGCCCAACGTGGGACTCAGTCCCAGGACCCTGGGATCACACCCTGAGCGGAAGGCAGACCCTCAACCTCTGAGCCACCCAGGTGTCCCTCTAATGGTCTAATTTTGAAAATCAATTGGAATTTGCATGAAACTAACAGGTGAGAAACATGATAGTACTAGATAATACAATACTTGGATAATGCAAGACAATAATATGCAATAGACACAGTATTTGTAGCACCTTTTGACTTCACTACCAACACATTTCATGGGCAGCCTAGTAATTTTTAAATGCTTAGATTCTAGGAAATTTATTTTTTTATTTTTTAAAAATTTTTATTTATTTATGATAGTCACACACACACACAGAGAGAGAGAGAGAAAGAGAGAGAGAGAGAGGCAGAGATACAGGCAGAGGGAGAAGCAGGCTCCATGCACCGGGAGCCCGACGTGGGATTCGATCCCGGGTCTCCAGGATCACACCCTGGGCCAAAGGCAGGCGCCAAACTGCTGCGCCACCCAGGGATCCCGATTCTAGGAAATTTAAGTATTTTTTTTATTTTTTTATTTTTTATTTTTTTTTATTTATTTATGATAGTCACAGAGAGAGAGAGAGAGAGAGAGAGAGGGGCAGAAACATAGGCAGAGGGAGAAGCAGGCCCCATGCACCGGGAGCCCGACGTGGGATTCGATCCCGGGTCTCCAGGATCGCGCCCTGGGCCAAAGGCAGGCGCCAAACCACTGCGCCACCCAGGGATCCCCCCGAAATTTAAGTATTTATAGTCGTTTGGGCTGTGGCCTTTTTTCCTCTTAATCCCCGAAGTAATCATTGTGAAGAGCATGTGCAGAGACATAAAAGTCAGTGACTAAGGAGATAGCTCAGTCTGTCGAACACTGGGCCCACCATTCCTGCTTTGAGACAAACGAAACATTAATGGAAATTGTTTGGAATTTTCTAAGAGGTCTAAACTTCCTTAAATAGGAGATACAGAAACTCTCAAATAGCAATATATATTCTGCAATTCAGCAGCTTTTCCATCCATGATTTTTATAACCACTTTTGGATTTGAAAATGCAGAATTCAGAATTCCTACTTGAGGGCATTCTCTTCAATTCAGTGAAGCCACTCATGAGATTGAAACAGCAAAGATCCCGTGCTCCATGTGGGTGAGGGATAGGACCTAACGTGCCCGTTTCAGTGCCTTCTAATCAAAACGAGACAGCTATGCATGGAGATGGTGGTGAGTTTATAATGACAATTAAAATATTTTTAGTACAAGAATGAGGCCTAGAGGGGAAGGCAGTCGACATATGCATTGTATGAAATGAACACTAATGACCAGATGTGGTCGTGGACCGCCTCTCCTGGTGGGTAATGACTTCTTTGCCTCTGGCTATGAGTTACCAAATGGACTGTCATTTTGGAGATCTTTTGGAAGAATGAGAAGGAAACAGCAGAGCTATGAGTGAAGCAGTTCATGAGGGAAAAAAAAGAAGAAAGAATGTTGAATGGTTAAGCAAGTGGGAATGAACAAGTGTCAGGCGTGTGGAGCCTTGGGGTCTGACCGAGTCCTGGGATCGTAGGGCCACAGCTACCGTGTGTCCGAGGGCCTCTCAGAGAGGTAGGGGTGTCTGTGAGTTGGGAAGCATTATGTTTGGGTGTTTGACACTGTTCTCTCAAACTCCAGAAGAGTTAAGGCTGCAGAGGATTGAGAGGCTGGTGTCTCTTTGGGGGACGTCTATCCTGGATGACACAGCTGAAGTTCTGTGATGGGCCTGAAGGCTTCATGTTGATATTAACACCGTCAGCTTCCAGAGTGCTCAGTCCAGATGGTGCCAGGACTCTTGTATCGCCTTTAGACGTGGAGGACCCTGCGTGCTCACGTGGGCCTTGCTCCTCATGGAGGAACAGCTAGCCAAGCGGAGTTCATCTGGTGCTTATTGCCGGACGTTTGCCCCTTCTGCTGCTGGGGTGCGGGGACGGGGAACCCATGGGCCGTGTTGGCAAATTCAGTGATCATCAAGCATTTCCAGCGCCTGGAACTGTGCCCTGCAGTGTGCTCCTCTCCCCCTCCGAGACCTTCCTTGCTGAAAATGCAGTGATTTAAATTCAGAAGATGGAGGAAAGACTCCCAGTTTCTTTTCTGGAGCCTCCTACGGACTGAGTGTTTTTGCTTCCCTGCCAGACTGCTATGTTGAAACCCGAATCTGTGTGATGTTACTTGTGGACGGGGCCTCAGAGATTGTAATCGGGTAATGAGGGGGAGGTCCTCAGGATGGGATTAGTGCTGTCACCTTCTGCCTAAGAAGAGACCAGAGAGCTGGTTTGCTGTCCGCTGTGTGAGAAAGGGCGAGAAGGCATCTATCTGTAAGCTGTGAGGAGGGCCCTTATCAGGAATTGACTTGGCCAGCACCTGGTCTTCCATGGAACTTGGAGAAATAAACATTTGTTGTTTAGGGATCATGGGTGGCTCAGCGGTTTAGCACCTGCCTTCGGCCTGGGGCATGATCGTGGAGTCCCGGGATCAAGTCCCATATCAGGCTGCTTGCATGGAGCCTGCTTCTCCCTCTGCCTATGTCTCTGCCTCTCTCGCTCTCTCTCTGTGTGTCTCATGAATAAATAAATAAAATCTTTTTTTTTTTTAAATAAATAAAATCTTAAAAAAAAATTTGTTGTTTAAACCACCCACCCAGTGGTTTTTGTTGTTGCCGCCCAAGCTAAGATATGATCTATGGGCCAACTCAAAAAGACTGTGCCCTCAGATCTTCCCTTAAGTGTTTCAAAGTTAGGGCACTGTCCATTTCATGTTTTTCGTAACTTCAGATCATCTTTAAGTCTTTAAAAAGTGTTAGTGGCTTAAGATTGAAGTCAGCCAGGAAGCACTTGATTACTTTGCTTTGAGGTCTAGAGTGGAGTCATTGGTAGAGTGGAATATCAGTGTTCTTTACTCTAGATGCTTTGAAACATGAATAATGCTGGGCGTTTGGGAATCCCTGAGTCAGCATGCGTAGAGAAAAAGCAGTCAGTTCAGTGTCTGCCCAGTGATCAGAGCCAATTAAGCAGGAAGGGTGGTTACCCATGGTGTGGGCAGCAGCAGGAAAGCTCTTGTTTGCCTTGCTTCGGGATGCAAGACCCAGGATAATTATAAGAGGCATGCAGTATCAACAGAATGTGCTTTAGGAATTAAGAATCAGCAAGCAGACATCTGAGTTTTCTGCATAGAAAAATTTCCTGTGTGAGACTAGCCAGTGGTGCTGCTCTGTGTTGCCAGGAAGCTTTCCAGATGCAGTTGTTAGCAACAGATGACTGGCTTATAAGATTTTTCTGGTGGCCATTGCCTAGTTCATAAAAACAGGCTTAAAAATATTGTAGAGGACTGCAAAATAATAATTTCCCAACCTTACTGTGAACTTTTTTCCTAACCTAGTCTTTCACGATTAGAATCACTGCCCTAGCACGATTTGCTCTTTTGAGGTCTCCTCCAGTGCTGTGATGACTGGTGCCACCAATGCATGTTAGGAGACTTGACTCCAAGTAAATCTCTGGAGTCTGCTGGTTATAAACATTGTCTGGCAGTTTTTAAAAAGGTTTTTCAGGACTCTTTACATTTATTGAAGAAACAACCTAGATAACTCTTTCAGAAGTCATGTTTTCTGGCTTTCACTATTTCTGTGTTTTCAAACTTGGGACAGAGATTTTGTAGTTGGTTGTATAATCAGATTTGAAGTAAATATAGAAACCTCAAATCAGTCTGATGCTATACTTTGTAAGAGAGCTTTTAACTCATTTAGAGGTAGCTGTTTATACTCTGCAGGGTACATTGTATTTCAGTTATGTTCACTAATCATTCACCAATATCTACTAATAGTCTACTAATGTTTTCATGTCAGGGGTAGGTGGCTGGTGGTATTTCCCACAGATCACTGCATTTTGCAGTTCATCTTTCCAGAGAATTTGGTGATTACCCTGCCATACTTGAATGTGGAGCCAGCTCTGGAGGTTAAAGGATAAAGGGCTACTGCGGTGTCCATCCCAGGATGTTGGAACAATGATGGACTGGAGAGGCAAAGAGCCAGGGGCCCAGGTAGTCTTCCCTGGCTGGGCCTTGGATTCCATCCCTCTTCCTTCTCTCACAGTGTCTGTGTGGTATTAAGAGCTGACACAAAATGATGGGTTGAGGGACACCTGGGTGGCTCAGTAGCTGAGTGTCTGCCTTTGGCTCCAGGTCGTGATCTTGGGGTCCTGGGTTTGAGTCCTGTATCAGCCTCCCCGCTGGGAGGCTGCTTCTCTCTCTACCTATATCTCTGCCTCTCTCTCTGTGTCTCTCATGAATAAATAAATACAATCTTAAAAAAAAAATGATGTGTTGAGGTTAGTCTGGAATTTGACTCTTTCTGGAGTCATTAGAGCTTTATTGTTCATTCAGTACAATAGCCACTGGCCACACGTGGCTGTTTAAATTCAATAAATTAATTATAAGGAGATATAATTAAAAATTATATTTAAATTAAAAATTCCTCTGGTGCACTTGTCCCATTGCAAAGGCTGAAGAAAGTACCTATGGTTAGTGGCTACTATATGGACTCAAAACAGCCAGTTTTTGCACACTGACCTCTGTAGAGAGGCAATGGCATGCCCCAGGCCACATAGCTAGTCAGTGCAGAATCGGGCATTTGGACTTGTTTCCCATTTTTTTTTTTTTCCCTATACCATGCAGTCCTTCAATTTTGGACATCACAGCTGGAGCTAAAAAGTTTGTTCCTGGGGTGTCCACATCCTTTTATCCAGAGTATCTGGGAGAGATTCAATAATTAGAGTTAGAAATTCTTTCTTACTACAAGTTGAGCTTTAGAGATATTTGTGATTCACCTTTGTCAGTTTTGTGTGAATGTATGAGACATCACATGCGGCATGGTGGTATTGGCCGTATGTGCCATAGGTTGTGAAGCCTTGGTATATATGATGCCCATGACACAGGGAGGAATAGGGATTTGGGATCCCAGGGAATAGGAGTTGGATGGGACTTCGGAAGGTTTCTAGTTCAATTCTGCACACTTGTGTATAGTATTCTTGATAAGGTTATTGATTTTGAGAGAGCTTCCTCAAAAATGAGTTCACTTCTCCTCTATCTGGGGACCTAGTCAGTCTGGGGTTTCCTTCTTATCAAACTAAAATGTTCTTTCCTTTAATTTCAATACACTGGTCCTCAATAGCTCACAGAAAAAGCTGGTTCTCTCTGCTGTATGCAGCCCCGGTCACTATTTGAAGACTCCTCCTGACCGTGAGTGTCTTATCTCCTGTGTGCTGGGTAGACCTGGTTCTGTCAGCTGTTCCTGTGGTACAGGATTTGCAAACCTCTCACTGCTCTGTTGGCTTCTGCTGGACCGACTCCAGGGCATGGCTTGGAGCTGTGCTTGGAAGTTCCACTGTTCATCTGAATGGAGGTCCTGGCTGGATACATTTGGAAAATCTCTAGTCTTTCTTGAGGGAAAACAATGTCTACTCTTATCCACATGTAGGAAATATATTAACTTAGTTTCTTTGGTAAGAAGTAATGTAGTTGTCTATAATAAATACATATTACTTTTATAATCAGAAAAAGTACAATTTTAATAAAAGTTAAGCTTCTCTTTACAATATATTGGGTAGAGTTTGGATGTAATGAGTGGAACAAAAAACCATGTTCCCAGTCTCCCTTCCTTCCAACCATCCACCCAACCCACTCACCAATCTTTGTGTGCTTGTGGGGTCAGGAACTGTAGCTCTGGGGACAGTGGTGAACAAGGGAGTGATTCTTCCATGAAGACAGGCACTAAGCAAGTGGTGGAGTTATTCTGGCAGTGGGAAAGATGAAGTAGAACCATGTTTGATTCTCCATGATGACACTTGTCAACTGTATGGTCCTCAGCAGGTTTTTGAGTCTGCTCTTGCCTTTGAATTTCCGAAATGGGAATGATCTTTGGAGTAGCTGTCTTATAGATTGTTATAAGACTTACTTAAAGTATTTGAACACGAAGGTAAGATTTCTATAAAGATCATACTATTGAGGCGCCTGGGTGGCTCAGTGGGTTAAGCATATGCCTTTGTCGGCTCAGGCCATGATCTCAGGGTCCTAGGATGGAGCAGCTCCACATCAGGCTCCCTGCTTAGTGAGGAGTCTGCTTCTCTGTCTCCCTCTGCCCCTCTCTCTGTTCATGCTCTCTCTCAAATAAATAAAATCTTAAAAAAATGATTATACTGTTATTGTTGTGCATTGTTATTAATGAATAATATCTTGGAAGTGGAGTTGACTCATCTGCCATGCTAACGTCCCCTTTTCACATATTTCTTCCCCCATGCACTTCTTTCACCATCTTACTATGAAATTTTTCAAACATACAGAAAAATAGAAGGAATGTTATATTGAGCATCCACATAACACCTCCTGGTTTCTGTCATGTGCATTGCACTGGGTCGCAGATCTATGCATTCTTCGTTCACCATCCAGTGTTAATGAACTTGTATTTGCAAAGAAAGATGCACAATGGCTATGGTGATGTCATACCATTCTGGGCACAGTGCTACACTACTAACTCATTTGATGTTTGTGATGATGCTAGGAGACGAGTGCTATAATTTTACATTTTACAGAAGAGGAAACTGAGGCATACAGGTGGAATGTTCCACTTAGTATCACACAGCTGGTGAGGGGCAGAGTCAGACAGCTGGTAATCTACTCTGGTTAGGGTAGGTTTATACATTTTTTTTTAAAAACTGTAGAACTAATAAAAAAGAGAATTGAGGTACTACTTATGAGTCGGTAAAGTAATCTGGATTTGGTTTAAGCTGCTACTTTGTGGCAGCAACTGCAAAGAGCCGGGCTTACTGTAGGTCTCCTTAGAAGGATTAGTGTTGTAATATAAACAGCTCACTGGAATAGTTAGAAGTGAAGGGTTTCAGGGAAGAAAAGTTATATTACATTTCTAATTTTACCTCAAAGAAATCTTTGCACGTAAATAGTTGCTTTTTTGGGGGTATCTGTGACAAGAGAAGTGATTCTAGCAAATGAACACTACCTATTGGGAAGTGTCTTATTGTTTGCAGATTTATTTCCTTTTGCCTTAGCCCAGGAAAGTAGTTTGGGGGAAAGGTATCATTGTTTACTTTAACCATAAAGTAGATTCTGATTAATGGTAGTTCTTAAGATGACTTATGGTAAAGTGTGTCTAGTTACATTTCCAAGGCATCTTATCATTAAAAAAGTACATTGTTCCCTCAACATTTTTTCATTTTTCAACATTTTTGTCTAAATTTGCCAGCACATTATAAGAAGTGCAAATTAAAACCTCAACAAGAGGCCATGAGCTTAGCCCCGTGGCTCCCATCAGTGGGAATGTATAGTGGTTCTGTGTATTGCAGCCCGCAAGTTCTTGCCTTAAGAATGTACCTTGTTGGGGATCCCTGGGTGGCGCAGCGGTTTGGCGCCTGCCTTTGGCCCAGGGCACGATCCTGGAGACCTGGGATCGAATCCCACGTCGGGCTCCCTGCATGGAGCCTGCTTCTCCATCTGCCTATGTCTCTGCCTCTCTCTCTCTCTCTGTGTATTACTATCATAAATAAATAAAAATTAAAAAAAAATCATTTGCTTTAAAAAAAAAAAAAAAAAGAATGTACCTTGTTGGGCAGGTGGGGTGGGAAACTCACCAGGGAGAGTGTCCCAGATGCAGAAACGGGGCTGCCATGATACCATTAGTTAATGGGTTTGAGTGACAGTAAAACATGTTTATACATGAAGAACAGAGGCATCCTCTGTGATAAATATTTAACACCACTGAAAATTTAGAAACTTCTCACTCTAGGCTCATTGACTTTTTTGAGCAGGGAAAAGCTTTTAAAATAATAATTTAAAAATAAAGAATCCAAGTTAAAATAAACTATTTCTACTTGCCCCTTCTTGGGGCCATTCCTTGATCAATATCTCTGAGAAGGAGACTTAAGAATGCCTCTTCCTGTGAGAAAATGAGATAATATGGGGGAGTTTGCAGTTCTGTTTTCATATTTTTCCTGTTACAGACTTTAAAAATACATCATTTAAAAATGTGTTTTTTATTATACATGAGTAATTTATTTTGAGAACCTTTATTATGATCATTCATGTATTATTTTGGAATCTGTGGTCTGCTGGACCATTGCTGGTCACCCATATCAGCATTACTCTGAGGTTGCTGTTCTAGATGATAATTTTGTATAGAGGACGGAGGTCCTGTTGAGGTAAGGCACATGCCAGTGGAGAGATAGTGTCCAGCTGGGTGATGAAGCCCATTGCTCATGCTATTGTGTGTTGACCGGACACACAGGTCAGGCTGTCCTGACCTTGGGGATCCTCGTGACTCCCACATGCCACAAATTCTAAATATTCTGTGCCTTATCCTCCTCTCAGAGTCTTTCCTGTGCTATGTTTGGCGATTTTGTGACTAATGGCGATTTTGTGACTAAGGGTAACACTGAAGCTTTTCTTTATTTGAGATTTATCCTATGCACACGCTGAAGAGTGTGCATAGGCTGAGCAGATTTATATTGACAACACTGCCTGGAGGGCTTGCCCCATTTCTTTCCAGGAAAAATTAAAATCTTTCTGCCTTTTTTTTTTTTTTGATTGTGTATTTTATAAAAGCCACAACAGTATAAACATCTTAATAGTCATAGGATTATAACATTGTTTTCAAAAGTCCTTACTTGGTCATGGAATTATGGAATTGAAAGAAAGAGGTCTTGGATGACCAGTCATGTGTCCTTGCTTTCTAAAGCACTGAGAGTAAAACCATCTCTGGAAAATAGGGAAATATTTTTATCTCTAGGTAGTTTCACTAATTGATAGTAACTCATTCAGTTTTTTGTTTCAACAGGAAGTTAAAGGAACTTATTCTTTTTTTTTTTTTTTTTTTAAAGATTTGTTATTTATCTATTCATGAGAGACACAGAGAGGCAGAGACACCGGCAGATGGAGAAGTAGGCTCCCTGCGGGAATGTGGTGCTCAATCTCAGGACCGCAGGATCACACCCTGATCCAAAGGCAGATACATGCTCAACCACTGAGCCACCCAGGTGCCCCTAAGGGCACTAAGGTTCCTAAGTAAGTAAGGAACTTACTCTTAAACCTGAAAGCATAGCCTAATAGAGTCACAGGGTCCCTTCAAAGTGGTCTCATTGATTCCCTGCAGAGAGGAGGAGATGAGCCCAGAGAAGCCAAGTGGTTTGCCCAACATTGAACAGCCAGCAAATGGTAGAGCTCAAATTGGGACTCACACCTTCTAACTGCCAGTCTAGTGGTTGGTTCCACTGCATGGAGCCATTTGGTTTAAGCTCTCTGGTCTCTAGCAGTTAACAGTTTGTCATGTAGATAGCCAGCTGATGAGAGAGGGTTCACCTAGGGGGCCATCTTTCAGCAAACAGTTTGGAGAAGTGGTACAGCAGGATGAAGATGATTAAGGCCTAGTCTTGCCCTTGCAGAGCAAACAGTCCAGAAAAGGGTTTGCAGGCATGTTGTACAGTTTTAAAGTTCTTTCTAGCTCAGTGATTCTAGCTTCTTTAAAAAAAAAAAAAAAAAAAGTTGTTTTCACATCTCCCGAAAAGCAAGTGCCTCATGGTTAAACCATCATGAAAGGTGAGGTTGTGTGTGGTGTCTAAAAGGGGAATGCAGGAAGGTGGACAGTCACCACCCCAGTCTCTTATTAAGAGGGCATCAGTGTACGGGTGGTCAGAAGAGGAATCTGGATGGTCTGGGCACATGTCAGCAGATAGAACTTGGGACATAGGTGGTCAACAGGAAGGGGGACTTTCTGAGCATGGGCTGGGGCAAATGGGGAGTTTAAAGACACGGAGGCTAAGTGATGAAAGTTGCAGCTGTCACTGCCAACCAAAGAGTGGTTTTCATGTGCACTTTTGCCACTGATTGTCAGAGAGGCACTGGCCATCACAGTGCCCCGTGGCCATCCTTTTTTGGCGGGCTGTGGTTTTCCATCAAGAGAACAGCAGGGTGATATTCTCTTGTCTGCTCAGAGAAGTGTTGCGTGTCTGAGTGATGGGTGGCTCCTTGTCTTTTTTTTTTTTTCCCCTTTTTTTCTTCCTTGGGCATTATCTCTTTTTAACAAAAGGTCTAACCTCACTGCTGTGGTTTCCCTGGAGGACCCATGGAGCCTGAAATTGTAAGTCTAGGCTCTTGCTTTAAACATATACACGATTTTTTTTTTTTTTTTCATATACACGATTTGAGATGAATTCAGGATTACCGTGCTGGAGATGGGGGCCGCGCGGCACTTCCTGCGCAGGCAGCAGCTGACCAAGACGCAGGAGGAGCGCGCCCAGCTCCTGCAGCCCATGCTGGAGATCAGCCCCAGACACATACTGATCAAGAAGCTCAGTGAGCTGCGGGACAGCGAGCCTGAACTGGCCCAGCTACTGGCTGATCAGATCTACGCGAAAGCAGGGCTGGTCGAGGACCCCTGCCCCATAGTGGGCCGTCTCAACCACCTGCTTGCCAAGGCCCTGGAGCGCCACTGAGGGGCAGCGGCCCGAAGGCCCCAGGTCTCCCTGCGGAGGTGACTGGAGAGGCAGCCTGAGATGAGCCAGGGTGAGAAAGGAGGACTCGATGCCACCAGTGACAACTCCCCCTTTGAGCTTTATTTACTTAAATTAAAGGCATTTGTCAATCTCAAAAAAAAAAAAAAAAGCTATTTCTTTAATCGAAATAGCTGTGTGTGTGGCTACTGTCATTTAGTGAAAATTTGGATGATTTAAGAATATCGAGGGTAAAGAATATATTTTTTAAGCAGTCAGAGAAGAGGGCATGCCTTCACATAATGAATTACTGCAAAAGCGGAATCACTGGAGGAAGAATTATTTACAAATTAATGAATGAAAGAGTTATGATATATTTTTCTAAAGATTGATGCAGGACTTGATCTCAGGACCCTGAGATCATGACTTGAGCCAAAGGCAAATGCCTAACCACCCAGGTGCCCCAGGGTATTTTTCTAAAATAAGTGGGACTTTGTGTGCCTCCAGTGGTGAGACCTAATGATATGGACCTATTTCTCTCCAGTTGGGATAATTCATTGGTTTGTGCTCAAAATTCACAGCCACCATGGATGCTTCTCTGAGGACCTGTGGCGGGGGGGACGTCTTCACCTACCAATAGTGAAATCGGCATGTCGGTTAAAGTATTGTCTCTCCTCCCCCAAAGATCTCCTCACCATAGGGGCCTTAATTTGAGTTAATCCTTTCCTTATTGTGACATGCTTAGGATGATAGACTGGTGCATCTTTTAATTACCAATCAGCCTGTTAACTTAGTGGAAAGAGGCTTGTTTTTTTTTTTTTTTTATTTAAAGATTTTATTTATTTATTCATGAGAGACACAGAGAGAGAGAGAGAGGCCGAGACACAGGCAGAGGGAGAAGCAGGCCCCATGCAGGGAGCCCTATGTGGGACTTGATCCGGGGTCTCCAGGATCACGCCCTGGGCTGAAGGCGGCGCTAAACCGCTGAGCCACCCGGGCTGCCCAAGAGGCTTGTTTTTGAAAGCCTGATGTTCACAATAGTCCCGATGTTCACAATAATCCCCTGCGGAGGACACAGGTTTGCTGTAGTATGGTGGTGAGAGGGAAGATTTACATTAGGCCTCCATTCTGCTGGACACCGCACCAAGTGAAGTGTGACATGGACAAGCCCTTGCAGGTGAATATGAATCGTTGCCCGTGAGATGATTTTGAGGAGTGAATAAGGTGACGGATGGGGCGAGCCCCACCACTTGGTTTGAGGTAGTGATGAGAAGCGTTGGCTGCAAGACCTTGTTGGATGCTCACTGCAGGGCACATGGGTTTAGCAATGATGGAGGTGGCTCCAGAACCTGGCTCCATCTGGGTCTTTGGGGCAAGGGGACTGAGACCTCTCGGAGTCTTGGTTGCCTCATCTATAACCTGAAGATTCTAGTACCTTCCTCACCGGGTTATGTGTGGTAAGGGAAGTGCCTTGCCAATCCTAGCTTATAGGAGGCTTCAAAAATATATCTCCGTGCCCTCTTGCCCTCCTGCCCCCCTGACAGGTGGCTCATCAGAGGAGAAGCAGTGTGAACGGGAGAGTTGATGGAAGGAGTACCTTTTGAGCAGTCCAGAATGTGAGGCCAGCCCATGTGGCTACAGAAAGGCCCATGACCCCTGGCTAAGCATTTGCTCTAAGCACGTCTGCTTATGAAGGGCTCTGACTTTCTAGCCTTGGCTCTACTGGAAAGTGGCTGTCAGCCAGCTCTTGTACTAGGGAGGACCCTCCCTCGACAGCCAGGGTCCTTCTGACCAGGGAGGCTGGGAGGAGCCCTGAAAGGCCTTCTGGGGTGACGGATATGTGTTGACTGGATGTGAGTCAGGTTTCTGGAAATGATTGTAAATTGGCAAGTTTTCTGATCATGTCAGAGTTGCTGAAACCAGATATCAAACTGGCCCTTGAACATTCGGGAACTGTCACATACTGGCTTCTAATGAATAAAAAAATGGACATTCTGTTAACTTACTAAATTTGAAAGTAACAGTCATGAATCTTCGTGAAGGGATGGTTTGGATGGAACCTGTTCTGCATAGATCCTTGGTGTAATTGTAAGAGAACTCGAAAACCAAATTAGGTCTGGAGCACATTGTAATTCTGATTTCAGTTGATTCATTGGCAAGGTAAGGGAGTTAGAAATTTATTTGGTTCTGCCTGTCCAAAAGCCACTATAACTGTTTGAATTATGGCTGTTATTGTTACAGTCATCAGCCAGCTAATGTTTTTTGAATTGTTGTCGTTGGCTAGGCTCTCTGCCAAAACGCTTTCACACACATCCTCTCACTTCATCTCAGTGTTCATGAGAAGCAGATACTGCTCTGTGTCTGTGTCTGTTCACAAGCGAGGATGGGAGGTGTGGGGAACCAGATAATTTGTCCTATGCAGCAGAACTGGCGCAGGCATGCCAGTCTTGAGAAGCACTGCACCACTGGCCTGCGATTATGTCTGCAAGAATCATCGGGCTGGCAGTATTCATGTGGTTCATCCCTGCAGCTTCCATTTCCATTTTTTTTTTTAAGATTTTATTTATTCATTCATGAGAGACACACAGAAAGAGAGAAAGGCAGAGACACAGGCTGAGGGAGAAGCAGGCTCCATGCAGGGAGCCCGACGCAGGACTTGATCCGGGTCTCCAGGATCACACCCTGGGCTGAAAGCAGTGCTAAACTGCTGAGCCAACCGGGATGCCCTCCATTTCCAATCTTATGCTCTCTTCTTCTCTGTCTTTACCTTAAAAATCTTCATGCAAATCATGCAAATTTTGTACGATCTGTGATGAACTCCCCTAACATTTTCAGGGAAAAGAAACAAAGGCCGCAAAGGTGAAGTCCACCCTAGTCCCTGTGCATGTTCTTGGTGCTAGACCAAGACGCAGCTTCCGGGAGGCTTTCTCTTTCTACCTGTCTGTAGAATTAGAATCCGTTTTGCTGCTGGGAAGGTTTCACAGGAAATCAAAAAGACATTTTGAGTGTAATGATGGAGTTTTGACTCATCTCCCTTTATTCTAAAATGCACCAGTTATGGCCCTGCCCCTGGCTGTGCTTAATGATATTGGCTACAAGTTTTTTCATGATTAAAACTAGGAGTTTTTGCCCTTATATCTTGAAAGTCCTTCTAAAACTTACAATTAGGAGATTTTTAAAAACATCACTTATGAAGGAAATGTGGTTTTCTCTAACAGCGGCTATCATAAGGACAAGCCAAGTGATACAGTGCAGCCAGCAGCTTTCTTCGGGCAGGTGACCTGTAGCAGAACAGAATGGCTTTGCTCTGCACCTTCATCAGACAGTGTGGTAAAAGGCCCTGCCTGAGTATAGCACACTGAGTTATTGCTCAGGGCGGGGAATGTTTGAATGTCTCTGCTCACTAAGAGGGAACCTCAGTTCAGACTTGCTCAGACTGCGTTTTAAAAGACCAGGCTACCTGAGCCATCCTTAAGAGACCCTTCTAAAATCCCAAGAAGCAAGATTTATGTTACAGCTCTAATTTTCTAGATTCCCCAAATATTGAATAGTACTTTTGGCCCCAAACATAATATATTTGGTATATTTATACTTATTTCACAGGAACTAACTAACCCATATTCAAAACGATTTTAAATTATTTTAATGGTTTAAATTAGTGTTATCTTGCTTTTATGTTATGTCTCAGCTCTAATTTAGTAATGTTCAGAGACACCATCACCAATTTTAATATCCTTCCTGGGGGGGAGATTACATTATATTAAGTTATACACATACAGCTTATATGTATAATTGTGTTTTATGTTATGTAATATGTCATGATATGTTATAGAATATTCCATATATATACATATACACACATACATATATAAAATTGATGATCCTCTAATCCTAGAATTTCCTAGAAACACACTGTAGTTAAAAGGTCAAGAGAGGGATGCCTGGGTGGCTCAGCAGTTGAGCGTCTGGTTTGGCTCAGGGCGTGATCCCCGAGTCCCGGGATCTGAGTCCCGGGATCCGATTTCCACATTGGGCTTCCTGCTGGGAGCCCGCTTCTCCCTCTGCCTATGTCTCTGCCCCTCTGTATGTCTCTCATGAGTGGATAAATAAAATCTTAAAAAAAAAAAAGGTTAGGAGACATGATACTATATGTCAGTGGTAGGTAGTAGGAACTCAGGCTTGCTGGTTTGAAAAATGAATACAGTTGTGTTTTCTTGCAAGTTATCAGAGTGTTCCTGGGACTTAGTTTCCTTATCCTAAAAATGAAGGAATTTAACTGACAACTTCAGTAAAAGGTCAGCTCTACACTGATTGAATTGCCCTATTAATCTCTCAGGCCATGCAATTTAGTGATATAACTAAGGTTAGCCTGAGTGATTCAAAAGCAAGATTAATGAAAGCTCATTCTCCAGCTGTTGGGTGAGGAGATTAGTCAAGAATGTTGCCCTGTTGTTTGAGTCTGCTTTGCTGGCATGTAAGGAAACCCCATCATGCTGAGGCTGCCTCACCAAATCCAGCCCCAGGCAAACTGCTCTGAACTTGCCGGTTGTGGGGCCAGCCTCTTGGCCATCCTTAGGGGCGTTGTTGGGGTGCGTAGAAGGTCTGAGACACGAGACCACAAGGGCAGGTATTGCCACCAACTCTGTTCATCCAGACAGCATATTCCAGACCCAGCCCTGCCAGCTCACTAGAATTTGGGAACTAAAGATATGCACATAATGGTGTTTTTTTTTTTTTTTTTTTTTTTAACTTCCAACAGATTTCTCTCTCTATGTTTTCCTGATTCCTGTTGCTCTTTCTTGACCAACCTATAGATTTACACTGTAAAATTTAGGACCACCATTAATCTGTCTCTGCTGTGGTTTCCTTAGCTGAAAGATGGGGTACTGACACCAGCCCTGTCACTCGCTGTGATCTTGGGAGGAAAAATGAGAGAACCAATACTGTAAACTGCTTTGAACTCAGAGCAGGAGTGTAGTTCAGTTATCATAAAAAATGTCCTTTCTTTCTTTCTTTCTTTCTTTCTTTCTTTCTTTCTTTCTTTCTTTCTTTCTTTCTTTCTTTCTTTCTTTCTCGGTGACATTTAAAATGTTAGCATTGAATATGTTTCAGGGAGGGAGATCTCGTTTTGGATGTCATTGATAGAGTGATGGCCTAAAAGATATTAGAATTGCAAACAAAAACTAAGAAAATGTGTTTGAAAACTGTTAAGACCAAGCCATCCACTGTTTGTTTTCAAAGAATGTGTGCAGAATGAAGAGAAGCAGATGGTAACTTAGAGCATAATAAAACATAAGATCTTACAAATCTATGTTGTGTATCCTTTTAGTTACGAAAGAAAAAGTGTAACATATAGTTTATGAATGTGAAGTGATTTTTTTTCCTTTAGAGCTGTAGAATTCAATATGGTAGCCACTAGCCACATGTAGGTATTTTGTTTAAAATTAAGTAGAATTCAATAAAATTTCAGCAACTCAGCCACATTAGTCACATTTTAAGTGCTTAGTGGATGCTGTGTTGAAGAGAACAGATGAAGAACAGTCCTAGGAGGTTCTATGAGATCGTGCTGCTGTAGAGATGCTGTGAGGAAAGGCAGAAGAATAACACCATCCTCCTTCTTCCCAAAGTTCCTTTTTAGAATTCAGATAGAATCTCTGGCTTTATGTTATTCCATCTTAACTGTACATTTGAAATTTTTTTAAAATTTTTATTTTGTTTATGATAGTCACACACAGAGAGAGAGAGAGGCAGAGACACAGGCAGAGGGAGAAGCAGGCTCCATGCACCGGGAGCCTGACGTGGGATTCGATCCCGGGTCTCCAGGATCGCGCCCTGGGCCAAAGGCAGGCGCCAAACCGCTGCGCCACCCAGGGATCCCAATCATGTTCCATCTTGAATTGTTATGTAATTATGGGTATAAATCAAATTCTTACCTCTAGCAAAACAGTCTCTTTTATTCCAAATGCACTCTCTCCACAAATCTAATTGGGCTCTACTGTCAAAGGCTCTCCAGACTCTGGCCACTTCTCACCACTCTGACCATTGTGGTTCCAACCACGATCATTCACCAGTCATTGCAGTCACCTCCTGATTGGGTTTCCTGCTTCACTCTTACCTACTTCCCATTCTCTTCTCAACATGGCGATCAGGGGGTTTGCTTTAAATATCAGGTCATGGGCAGCCCCAGTGGCCCAGCGGTATAGCACCGCCTTCAGCCCAGGGTGTGATCCTGGAGACCTGAGATCGAGTCCCACATTGGGCTCCCTGCATGGAGCCTGCTTCTCCCTCTGCCTGTGTCTCTGCCTCTCTCTGTGTCTCTCATGAATAAATAAATAAAATCTAAAAAAAAAAAAAAAAAAAAATCAGGTCACGTCAGTCTTGTGCTCACAGTCCTCTGGTAGTTTACCCTTTTATTTGGAGTAAGAGTGAATGTGTGGGTGATGGCTTGTAAGGCCTCTCAGGTCTCACAGCCCACTCCCTGTCACTTGCTACCCTCTGGCCTCACCCATGCATGCTCTCTGTGAGCCAAGTGGGCTCTTTATCCTTCTGTTACCACAGGCATATTCTTGCCTCAGGGTCTTTTGCATTTGCTCTGCCCTCTGCCTGGACCATGCTTGCTTGCCCAGAGATAGCTGTAGGGCTCATTCCTTCCTTTCATAACGAGGTCTCACCAAACCATTTAAAAATGCCACTTCCCACTCCTGCCTCCCCGCCGTGCCCATGCAGCTGTGCATGTTCACTTTCCTAAATATAACTTTTTCCACAGTACTTCTCATCATCTGGCATACCATCCATGTGTTTTACTTATTTATCATTTATGATCTGTCTCCTCTCAGTGGAGTATAACCTGCTTGAAGGCAGAGCTTTATGTCTTTTTCATCTGAGTGTCTAGCACAAGGTAGGCACTCAATAATTATTTAATGAATGAATGAAAAAAGAATTACTCAGATATTTAAAGTATGCTAAATGCTACACATACACAAAGAAGGCAGAAGGAGGATCTTGTGGGTCTGGGAGCTGAGCTGACACAGACTTGTGTTTATTCTAAGGTAGCAGGGCCATGGGTGAGGACCCAAGCATAGTGTGCTGCTTTTAGAGGGGAGGGTTGGGAGGGAGTGACACTGGGAAGTGGTTGATGCCAGACTGGGTACCCTGCCTGTTTCTGGCATAGCGGGATAGGGGAGAACATGGGAGTGGCTGGGAACCATCCAGGTTGGGGGCATTGACAGTTTGCTGCTACCCCCCACCCCAAGCAGGGGCCCTTTAGGTGCTTGTGGAAGCGAGTAGTGATGCAGCAGCAGGTGTTTGTGTCTGAGGATATTTGCTTCTTGCTTCCTGCCATTGTACCAAAGCTGATTTTGGCTGAAAAAACATTGGCCCCAAGGTTTCACTTTACCTTGAAACTTCAAGCCATTTGGCAAAATGCTCTGGTGGAGTTCTTTAGTTAGATGAATGATGTTTCTCTGTTTCCTAAGCAAAACACTTCTCCCTGTAGCAAATCTCATTTTATCTGAAATTTCAAGAAAGAAAAACAAGCTCTTTTTTTTTTTTTTTTTTTTAAGTGGTTTCCTCTCTTTGGCACATCCTCTGATTATGCCCTGGTTTTAAAGGATAGGTTAGCTTCTGTTTAAATTTTCTGTTAATTGTCACTAAAATAACATATGTTTTTTTCTGTATTTTGTCCAAAACCTGTCTCATCAGGACCCTGACCCACCCTTCCTAAGTTGTTCAGTTTTGTGGATTTAACTCTGTTGCCCCGTTGGCACAATCAAGGGCAAAATCAAGATATAGAAAGCCAAAGGGTATCTTAAATTATTTATTAAAGCAGATTTTGCTTATCCTGCACCCATTGCTAGAGGTGACATTCCCAGCTTATGGGAGCTACTGAATGCTGGAGCTGGAACCTGCCTTTCTGTAGTGAATTAGTGAGTGAAGAAGTTCTTTGAACACAGTAGGCAAAAGGTAGGGATGTCAGCACTTGGCACTTCTAACCCTTTCCTCTGCTAGGTAATCTTGTTCCGTTTCTCTTCATTTTGACAGGTAAGTTGGGAATTAGCTAGTAGATGTGTTTGAAGTGGGTGGAGGGGAGCTGCAGACAACAGATTCTCAGGTACTTTCCTTCTAGGATATGCCTGTTAAATAGGAAGGATGTGTCACTTATGTGATAGGAAGCAGGAATACATGGGCAGACCTGAATTTTTTCTAATCCTTTTCACAGACTGTAGCAGCCTTTTACCTCCTAAAATCCTGAATTTTCACATCTGGAAAGGAAGGTGGGGAAGAGCTTTCCTTGTTGCCTTCACTTCTTCAACAGTCACTTGAGCCCCTGCTTTGTGCCCCACATGGGGAAATGTAGCTTTGAATAGGATAGATATGACCCTGCTGGCAGGCACCCTACAGTCTGGTGGGGCTGGCAGATGTGAAATGTATGATTCCATTGATAATTAAAATTGTGGGATCCCTGGGTGGCGCAGCAGGTTAGCTCCTGCCTTTGGCCCAGGGTGCGATCCTGGAGACCCTGGATCGAATCCCACAACGGGCTCTCATTGCATGGAGCCTGCTTCTCCCTCTGCCTGTGTCTCTGCCTCTCTCTCTCTCTCTCTCTCTATCATTAATAAATAAAAATTTAAAAAAATGTTTAAAAAAATTGTAATGGGTGTCACTAAGGAAGTGTGCAAATGCTGTGAGAGTGTGTGATGGAGAGATCTGCTATAGTCTGAACTATCTTGGGTTGGGATCCAAAGGATGAGTAGGTGTGAACAAGGTGAAGGTAAAGAAAGGAGGGGCAGTGGGGGGAGCATTTGGAGCAGGTGAGGGGCGGGACCCTCCCCTTGGGAGCACCAACTGGAGGCCAGTGTGGCTAGATGATGAGGAGAGGGATGAAGTGACACTCAGAGCCACTGAAGTGTGTGGCTGAGAAGGGATATGGTGACATGTGGGTTCCAGACCCTGCAGGACCCACCTAAGTAGTTGCCGAGGTAGCATAGGAACCAGATGAGGTGGCCTGACAGAGTTGTCACAGTGGAGATGGAGGTGAGTGAGTGGATTTAAGGGATGTTTGGATGGTATTGAGCTGGGTGAAGGATGAGGTAGGGAGTGAAGGTGATGATGCCTGGATTTCTGCCTTGAGAAACTGCGTGGCTGCCCATGGGCATCCCTGACCTCAGACCATTGGAGGAAGAGCAGATTCTGGGAGAAAGACCACAAGTTGAGTCAGGGACATGCTGGGCTTTAGGGTTGGAGAGATATCCCAGCATCCTAGTGGGATTTGATGGTCCCAGCGAGGAGAGGTCTGCACTGGGCTGGATCTGGGGTGGAGTGGGGTCGTGGGAGAGGTTGGAATGGACTAGCAGGGAGTGGGGAAGGGACACGGAATGGGAGCAACCAGAGAGGTGAGTGGAAAGCCTGTGAAAGAGAGAACCACAGGCACCAGGGCTGCACCTGCACTTGTGCAGCTCAGCGCCAGGCTGAGGAGCGATCTGGTGAGGAAATGCTGAAACTTGCACCCTGGGTTTAGTCAGGCATATGGGATCAGGACCTCTGCAGGACCAGCGGGGGCTGAAGCCCATTTTGAAAAGTACGGGAGAAAAGCTGGGGTGGGAAGATAAAAACAAAATACCCTTTTTTGAGAAGCTGGGCTCAGAGGAAGGGGGGGATCACTGCGCCAGAAGGGGTGTGTACGATCCAGGGTCTCCTCTAGACCTTGAGCCCGTGGGAAAGGTAGTTTCCTCAGTTGCTTAAGGTTCCAGGGCACATGGGCGGGATGTAATCCAGAGCCCAGGTAAAGGGATGGGCATTTACCTTTGGCATGTCTGGGGGAGAGGAGGAGGGAGGGTGGAGGCAGCAGCAGGTGCAGGCAGGCCCAAAGGTCTGGGGTGGGATAGTCAGTGATTCCCTTCCGATTCCGTCTGTTTTCTCCATGAAATAGGAGGCAAAGCTGCCTTCCCAGTTGAAGGAAGTGGAGTCGGCTTGCAGGGTTAGATCAGTTCTCCAGCTGTGCTTGGCAGCCACCTCAGCAGGCATGGAATAGGCAGCCGGCAGGGGGGTGGTCATCCAGAGTTGAGGTTTTCCTCTGTGGGCATAATGAGAGGACAAGGAAGGTATTAACAGTAGAGGAATGGTTTCAGCGAGGTCTCAGTGGGATGAGGGGGTGCAGGGGAGGCAGGATGGAGGATGGTCGGTGGCCTGGCCGTGCAGGGGTTAGGAAGAAGGTGGTGGACTAGCCGAGTTAGGGGACAAGATACCTGGGGTTGGCTGTCATGTGCATGGAAATCACCTGGGAATCTTACTAAAATGCAGAATCAGATGCAGCCCGGTCTGGGATGGGGCCTCAGATTCTGCATTTTAATAGCCCTTTTGGCCCACCGATTTTACTTTGGGGAGAAATTAGAAGGTAATCATTCGAGTGAGATGCCTGAATTAGAAATTCTAGAGGTGGTGCAGCTTTTAAGCAATAGGTAATACGGCCTGAGAATGAGGCCTGGGAATGACGGAGCAGCCACCTGAGGCACTCAGGATGCAGGATGATGATGCTAGTGCATCATCTGCAACACTGCTCCCAGTTCCTGTTGCTTAACCCTCCCCCAAAATTGCGATGAGGTACCGAGTTACAGTCCCTCATCTTACAGGTGAGAGGTGGGACACAGAGAGTCCTTCCCCCTGTCACCCACGGGAGCAGTGGAGGTAGGACTCCAGAGCCCAGGGCCTTTCTGAGAATGGATGTGTGACTGACCCCTGGTGACACTAATTTACCAGGGGAGGTAGGCACACAGATTTTTGAGCCAGGTGTTAGCATCATCTGTGAATGCAGTTAAGAGGGTTTAAGAGAAAGCTAGCGTTTCACAAGTTATTCCGTGTAATCCTCACAACTGCCCTGCTGGGGCTATGCTCTACCCATTTTACAGGTAAGAAAAGTAAGACTCAGAGGGATTATGTCCTTGATAAGTGGGGGAGTTTTCATGTGAATTGGCTTTGGTTTGAGTCCAAAGTCCAAAGTCCTCCTCTATATCAGGTTTCACTACATCACTGCACAGAAATGCTAATTGACTTCTTAGTCTCTGGGAGGAGGCTACAGTTACCATGGAAATAATCTCCCCTGCCCTGACTCAGGCTACATCCTGGAGTTGGAGGTGCTGTGAACAAAGCTGAGCCCAGGGGATGGAGCTTCCGAGTTGGGCTCCATCTCTAACTAGCAAGTGTGCACACATCTCTTAGGTCTCAATTTTTTATCCTTATGGATCACTTCCAGAGCTATACTCTGTAAGTTTTAGAACATTTATAATGGCTCCTTTTACAGTAATGTCTCTATTACAGGCTTAGCATTTCCATAGGTTATTCTTAATTTTTACACAAGGATTAGTGTGGTTTCTAATTGAGGGGTGAGGGTGCTGCAGCCTGGAGACTTCAGGTCACCTGCCTGCTGCCTCTCAGCTCATGAGGTGGCAAAGCTGGGGTTTCTTCTGGGGTTGGTCTGACTGCCAAGCCCATGTTCTTGCCTCCTTACTGCTCTGCCTCAACCTCTTCTGTAGCCTTGTGGTGGATCGTGTTTATAGGTGTTGTAAGCCAGTGTGATCACGCTCTCAAAACCTCGACTCTGAGGAGAGCCCTGTATTTATATATTGGTTTTGAGAGGGACCTCTCCTATGCATGCTACACACACACACACACACACACACACACACCATGTGCACGCTGATACCTCTAGAACAAACGTTTCATGAAACAGTGTGTGTGGCACCTACTTGCAAGGCACCTGATTTTCTTTTCTCTTCCAGTTCAGTTTAGTCCATTTTATTAAGATACTTGTTCAACTCTACTGATGATTGAACCACTCGCCAATGGGCTGCAGTCCTCAATTTGAGAATTCTCTGCAGGGGTGCCCGGGGAATTCAGTCCAGTTAACCATTGGACTCTTGATTTCAGCTCAGGTCATGATCTCTGGGTCATGAGATCGGGCCCTGTGATGGGCCCTGTGCTGGGTGTGAAGCCTGCTTAAGAGCCTCTCTCTGCCTCTCCTTCTGCCCCATCCCTCTACTTGTGTGTGTGCTCTCTAAAATAAAAATAAAAATTATGTGCGTACCTGGATTTCATGGTACCACTATCACTCCCAGTCCTCTTTTTTTTCTCTCCTAATTTTGTATCTCTGAATTTCATGAAGAGTATCTGATTATTTATGTAGCAGCGTTAAATCCAAGTCAGTGCCCTCTACCCTGTGCCACCAGACTTTTGCAAAGTGGAAAAATATTTCATAAATTTGTTCCATGAGGAGGAAAGAAAATTATACTTTTAAAACTTGATGACAGTGCTAATATAACAAAAGAAAAAGAAGGAAGTGACTTCTGTGTCTCCTTGGCTTGAAAGATTAGTTCATAAGGCTGGGAAACATGGGCTGATAAAGTGAAATGGTGCAGGTTGGGAGGGGACTACACCATAGGATTCTGGTAAAAGACAGTGAAACTAACTTCTTGTTCCAACTCTGCCGTATAGCCAGCTGTTATCTGTCATTATTATGATAAACTTGTCCAAGGACACCTCTTTATTGGACTCCTTTCTGTGCCATGTCTTGTTCTGAGAACCTCACATAGAGTGTCTGGGTAGGTGATATTGTTTCTAGGCTTTTACAGATGAGGAGACCAGGGCACAGAGAGGCTAAGTAACCTGCCCAAGGTCGCACAGCTGGTAGTAAGTGGTCTAGTGGAGTTCACACTCCGGCTCTCTGCATCTGGAGCCAGTGCTCTTTGTCACTACGCTATAATGGTCATTTGTCTTTTCTTTCAAGTGGTTCTCTGTGGTCTGTGTTGGACGCCATGCCTGGGACAGGCAGTTCTCACTGCTGAAGTTTGAATCTTGAGAGGAGTCACACATGGATGAAAAGTGACTGGAGTCCATCCATCCGATAGGAGCAGCCCGATGGGCCTCTCAATTCCTTTTTGCTTCTCGAATCTGGAGAGTAGATGGGGTTTCTGCCCTTCTTGAGCTCAGGATGGTTCTTGCTTTGTGTGTGTGTGTGTGTCTGTGTGTGTGTGTGTGTGTGTGTTTTGTATTGTTTTGTTTGGAATATGAGAACAAGCCCCCCCCCCCTCCTTTTTAAATTGTGTTTAAAATTCTCCTGCTTGAAACAAAGCATCTAATGGATGCTGACCAATCATTCAACCCTTCCTGGTCTGTTTCCTCATCTGTAAAATAAATGAATTGGATACACTTTTCCCCAGGTTCCCCCTAAGCTCTGTGATTTTTTAAAAAGATTTTATGTATTTATTCATGACAGACACAGAGAGAGAGAGGGGTGGGGGGAGAGAGACAGAGATACAGGCAGAGGGAGAAGCAGGCCCCATGCAGGGAGCCTGATGTGGGACTTGATCCTTGGTCTCCAGGATCACGCCCTGGGCTAAATGCAGGCACTAAACCGCTGAGCCACCTGGGGATCCCAGCTCTGTGATTTTTAGGTAGAATTGGGTTCTAGTAACTCTCCCATTCAAGAAGAGACTGACTCGTCTTGTGTTGGGGAAGCAGAAGTTTTGTTAATTAATTGGGTTAATCTGACCCTTCCCTCCATGTTGTATGTTTTTTGTCCTCGTTGCATGTCTGTGACTCTCCTGTTGGTGAATTCATTTAGCACATAAACAGGACAGGGATGACTAATCCCATCCCAAGTGGGCAAGCCTGGAAGGTCCAGTTCACAGCCCCCCCAGGGCTGAGAGCTCCGGACAGAAATTGTCCACACCTGAGGGCCTGACTGGAGCCCAACTGTACCTTGAGGGGCTGGAGCTGGGTACCAGACTCATCTTATTCGGAGCTTAGGGGTGGCCCCTTTCCAGGAATCATTCTGCCTTGCAGAATGTGTCATTATAATAGAATCCGTGTGGCATGATCCAGAGTTTTGTGTCAGCTGGTGCTTTGAAGAGAAGATCTGATATGGAGTGATTAAGGAGATTTGCTGTTTTGAAGTAGCTACATGTTCATCTGTGGAGAAACGTTAAGTGTGTTTGTCTTTTTTCACGCTTTGATAATGCCCTACAACTTGCAGTAATGGGGCTGCAGAGGGAACGCAGTGATTGTGTCTGACAAGGTGTGTGTAAACACTCCGTTTCTGCACAGTGGCGTAAATAACCAGGTGAAAAAAAGAAATGGATTTGCACAGGTGTTAGAGAATGAAAACAGAACTCCCCTGGCTTTGTTGCTCTCCTGTCAAGGGAGCATCTGTCATGCCAGGGAGTAGGGCCCCAAGACGGAATTAATTCCTCTCAGCAGATATTTACTGGGGACTTGCCATTCATTCCCAGCTGTCCACACAAACCAAAGAGGAGCAGGATCCCAGAATGTGGGGAACCCCACAGTGGACCCCCAGTGTAGGAAGGTGACATGGATCTCTTCCAATGCCCTTATTCTGGTTTCGGGTACGTTTAGGTCCACAAAGATGGTGATTTGTTCCATAAGGTCACTCAGCTAGGTTGAGACAAACCCCAGGGTAAATCTGGGTAACTCTCTTCTTTTTTTTTTTTTTTTTCTCTTCTTAATTCAATGCTGTTATGGGCATATATGGTTTTATTATAATATTGAGATATACAAATAATAACACCCTTGTAGCTCTTTCACCTGCCAGCACTCTTCTACATGTACAATGTACAATGAACTGTTTAATCCTGCCAGCTCCATGGGCGTAGGTACAATTATTGTTCCCATTTTACAGAAGAAACTGGACCACAGAGAATTCAATTCACAGAGAAGGTTAAGTTATCTTCCCAAGTCACACAGGTGGCAGATTGAATTGACATGCGGACAACCTGACTCCAGAGTTTTTCCTTCTAAACCACTAGACTAGGAGTTGGCCAACTTTTTCTTTATGAGACCAGATAGTCAGTATTTGAGGCTTCATATGCTCTAAAAACTTCCGTTGCTTCAACTCTGCCTTTGTAGTGTGGAAGCAGCCAAAGACAAGACGTTACATATATGGTGTGGCCATATCCCAATAAAACTTTATTTATGAAAACAGGTCGGGCACCGGATTTGGCCCATAGGCTGTAATTTTTCAGATACTGTGCTAGACCAGACTGCCTTGTTAGGGCACATCTATTAATGACAGAGGGAGACAGATACTCGGGGATATGGTGATCCAGTTTTATAAGGGACTGGGGGCCAGAAATTGCATGAAAATGATGTATCGTTTGCATTCCTTTTGGGTGAAGTGTCCTCCTGCTTTAGTTAGAGAGGGTGATGGTCATCATGGCTGTGTACAGTGGGATGTTAGGAGGCTTAAGGTCAGGAGACATTGATTCTCTTTCAACTTTCTGGGTGATCTTGCACAACAAGGCTCTGGGCATCTGTCGCTCATAACTCCATGGCAGTGATAATGACCTTCGCCACCTACCCTGCTTTCTCCTGGGAGCATGTGTCTTGGATTAAAGAGGACTTGTCCATGATTTCCTTGTATCTGTGAGTCTGGAAGAGGGTATGCGTTAAATGGCATGCATCATTGAGTTTGCTTGCAAATTAGAGAGCACTTTGGGTGTATAAGACCCTTTTTTGAATGTTTGCCATCTGTAGAGCCCAATTTTAAAGGAAAGGCTACTTGGTAATCTGCATGAGAGAATGTGGATTTAGGTGGCATAAATTTATGGATTACCTTTGCGATGATAGGCTTTAGGCAATGGAGTTATTAAAGAGGGTGAAACAGGTATTTATTTCAGTTTTTAATAAGTGCAGTGAGAGGGCTCCATAGCCAGCCTCATTATATATCATTTCCATAAGAAAATTTAGGCTTCTCTGCTAAGCTGTGAGTCTTAGCGGTAGGGAGGATTTTTATAAATGTTTCCAAGTGAAATTTTGAAGTAAAAAGTTGAGTAGAGAAGCCTCAGAGGGAGCAAGGCTGCTGCCTGAATTTCAATGAAAGGGAGAGGAAATTCATTACAGGGGTTGAAAATGTGGTTTGCATGCTAAGACCTTTGTGGAAGAATGGGTCTCCCCAGGAGGTGGGAGGGAAGTTATAGCTTGCCCTGGGTGACTAAATTTGCTTGATTAAGCACAGATATTTCTTCTGTTGCCCTCCGCCCTCCCCAATTATTTTTTTTTAACTTTGCAAGCAAATATATTGAACAGAAAATTTCAGCCTAGAGATTGTCCCAGAATCTTGGTGGGTTTTGTTGCTTGTTTTGTTTTGTTGTCCCAAACTATTATTTAAAAATCCAGTAACCGTAGCTGGATTACTTCTCTTAATTTGAGAATCTAAATTTAAGATGCTACCACCTCAGTTATAATGCTAGAAGAGCTGGTTTTTGGCAAAGAACTCCTGGGTGCTGGGCTAGGGCTTTATCTACATTTGTATCTTACTTATAACGGCATTAGTCCTGCAGAGGAATATTCTTCTTGCTTTACAGATAGATGAGCAAACTGAGGCATCGGGAAGTTCACTAACTGTCAGCATTAAACAGCTAAGAGAGTGGCAGAACCAGAATTTCAATCTGCCACAAAACCCATGCAAGGAGGCTGAGCAAGAGTCCTGGATTTCCGGGACACAGGATTCTCAGTGCTAGGGCTAAAAATATCCTGGGCAAATGGGAGGATTTGGTGACCCTGCAAGCAAGATGCTTGTTACCCCCAGCCTCAAAGTGGCACTTATTAGCAGGATATATCGCAGAAGTTTTCCTGTGTCATTGCCACTCACCTGCTAGATGCCATATGTATGCACTTTAAGACCTCCCAAGATCACAGATCCCAGGGCAGTCTTGGAGCAGAACAGGAAAGCTAGGAGACTAAGTGCTTTGGAATTACCAGCATGAGCATAGCCCCATTTATTGGCCTAGTTTGCATTAATGGAGCAAGAGGCACAGTTCTTGGAACTGTAACCTTTCACTCTTGCTTCAGAATATCCCTTCACTGTAGATCTCACAAGCGGGCATCATCTTGGAAAAGGCTGGTCAGCTTTGGAAGATTTCACCCACTCCACCCCATCCCCTCCCAAACTATCTAAGACCAGTCCTCATGCCTCTGGGGACAGTAGATGAGCACCAGACATGTGCACCACCAGCCTGCACAAAGCTTCTTCCTCCAAAGCCTGGGCTCCCTCATGGATGTGGCTCTTTTCAAACAGATTCTTTTGGCCGTTGTCCAAATTCCAGAAGGACGCTTTGTACAACTTCTGGAGGACACTGTGTACTTAAAAAATATTTTTAAAGAAAGGGAGTTGGCACGCAGGACCACAGATTGCAAACTTTGTCGTTGCCTGAGTGAAAGCAGAAGTGATCCTTAGCATAGCCACATGTCTACATGGAGTCAAGAGATAGATTGCTCTTTATTCAAAAGGTGAATCCATATGAACATTCTGGGCTTTTTATCCTCCCCTTTAAAAAATGTACTGACCCAGTTAATACCCCATTAGTGGCACCCCATGTGGTGACTGATCAGGAGAGGGCTGGTCCGTCATCTGAAGCTGTGGCTGCCTGTGGAAGACTTGATTCCCCAGAGCACACTACATAGAAAGGGCCAGAAGGCCACCCTGTGCCTTGTACTGGTGCTTGCTGCTGCATGTCAGTTGTTTGGGTGCTTGTTTGAGATTCTTTTCTAAGACTTATTAATTAGATTCACACAGGGGACCTTGTAATCACTTAATTACCCATGTGCTCATTGTTTAACCATGTCAAAGGCGCCTTGTCATTTTTATTTCGTGTTTTGTTCAAGTTTCTCTGTGACTGTGTTACAGATGAAATATTCGTCCAGAATTCAGTATTTCCTCTGGGGTTGGTGTCTACTGCTTCGTGATAGGCATAAATACGATACAGGCTCTCAAGTGATTTGCCTAGGGCAAGCTCGGGGAAGTGAGGGCAGAGTGGATGTCGGGGAGTGTGTCAGAGGACAGATGGGAGTGGGAAGTTGGGAGCATGGCCGGGGCAGTGGCAGCCCCAGCGGGGCAGGAGTGGAAGAGGGGGAGCAGGTGGGGAGAGACACACACAGAGTGAGGGATTCACAGATAGAATCAGGCAGGCAGATAGAAGACAGAGACAGAGACAGAGACAGAACCAGTAGGGACTCGTTCTTTTCCTTATGTTACTCAAACATCCCTCATCCTGTCGATGATACTTATACCTGTTTATTTCTTTCTGGCTTTAAAGTCCTGTGACTCGTCTGTGATATGTGTGTGTGGGCTATTAAGGAAGTGGGTTCTGGAGATTTGAGAGGCAGTATAAGGCATTAGAAGCAGTCCCTGGACCCAGACCACCCCAGGTTCAAATCTCAGGTCTGCCACCTGCTTGCTGGTCACCTGGGCAAGTTACATCCTCTCTGTGTGCCTTAGTAACTTCTTTTTATTATTTATTTATTTAAAAAAAAAAACATGTAATTTATTTATTCATGAGAGACACACAGAGAGAGGCAGAGACAAGGCAGAGGGAGAAGCAAGCTCTCTGCAGGGAGGGCCCTGGGATCCCGACCTGAGCCAAAGGCACATGCTCAACCACTGAGCTGCCCAGGTGCCCTTTGTCTTGAGATTTTACAAGTGATTTGTTCAGCGTGGACCTTCGTATAGTGACTCTTAAGTTAAACTAGTTCCTTACGGCTGACAAGCTGTCCCAGGTCACTTACTGTTCTTTTGTGCCAGGAACCAAGCCCCATGGCCTCTTGATGCTTCAGTGTCACACAGTCCTGTAGGTGACACCAAAGCCTACTGGTCCTGTACTTGTACTGGTGATACTTGTACTGATGCAGCTTTTCTGTCCTGCAGGTGCTCACTTCATGCCGAGCCTTCCTTGTAACAGCACGGATCCCTACCAAGGTAAGTGCTCATTTCCTGCAACACACACACACTCTCCTCAGTGATGGAGACTTCTCCATTTAGGCTGTTTCCAGGGTGCTCTTAGTGCACAGTATTTTCCTTCCTTCTCCTCAGAAAGCCCCTCAGCATTGTGATGATGAATAGTTTTTACTCTATCCTTTCTCCTCTTCTTGTGTAAAAGGATCCCACAAGAAGGGGTGAAGTGTTTTGTGCTCTTATCCCTGAGGCTTGTGATTCCAGTCATTTCTCTCTCTCACCCGGGGCATGGTTTACACATTCCTCAGGTCTAACTCTTACTTCTTTCGGTCCAGTAGCAGCAGATTTTTCTAAGGCTTTGACATGTGGGAAATAATCTTCATCACTCTGAAGGGTTCATTCCCGGTAGCGGAGCACCTCAGCCACTCTGTGTGTACGCTGGGGTTGCCTGTGAAAAATACTATGACACCACTTTGTTCTTTAAATGAGCTATTTAATTTTGCCAAGATACCGATCCACTGTTTGCTAGTCCAGGGCTGACAGTGGCTGCTGCCTTTTTTTCTTTCTGATTATACAAATGCTAAATTTTAGGAAGTTTCCACCAGGAATGACCACTGGTCCCTGCCCCCTTTTGGAAATGTAAAGTGAGTCACCCTCCTTCCCGCCTCCCTCCCTCCCTCCCTCCCTCCCTCTCTCTCTCCCTCTCTCCCTCCCCCTCTTCCTCCCTCCCTTCCTTGATTTTTTTAAAAAGATTTTATTTATTTATTTATTCATGAAAGAGAGAGAGAGAGAGAGAGAGAGAGAGAGAGAGAGAGGCAGAGACACAGGCAGAGGAAGAAGCAGGCTCCATGCAGGGAGCTTGATGTGGGACTTGATCCCAGGAACCCAGGATCATGCCCTGGGCCGAAGGCAGGTGCTAAACTGCTGAGCCACCCAGGGATACCCCTTCCTTGATTTTACTTATTCATGAGAGACACACAGAGAGAGGCAGACACACTGGCAGAGGGAGAAGCGGGCTCCCTGCAGGAATGTGGAGCTCGATCCCAGGACCCTGGGATCATACTCTGAGCCGAAGGCAGATGCTCAACCACTGAGCCACTCAGGTGTCCCCAGTTTCTCCATTTCTACTGTGTTATAAATGAAATCAGTTGTTATGTGAATGGTATTGGGCTGTTACCCATATATTAAGACACCTGAAGGCTATAAGGAAGTGAATGAACCATTATCCCATGGTGAAAAATTAATTGCAGAAGGAAATTTTATGAGCTTGAGAAATAGTCAAGTAGCCTATTGAGTAGAAGGCCCCTGAGTAACATGTTTACCTTAATTAAAAAAGTTTTGCCGCAGAAAGGTGTATTACTTCCTGGGAAGTCATCCGCCTCTCTTCTGCTGGCTGCTTCCATATCCCCCTCCCTTGCTCTGCCCTGAGTGAAGGTCTGGCTTTGTTCTGTGATGTACATTGTGCTCCACATTGGCCTGGCTAGGGTAGCCAGGACATTGGTTCTGATTTCTGATATTGTCAGCATCACAAATTGAGCAAAGCAGTTTTTCTTTCAAAGTGATCTGTGTTCAGGTCTCCCCCTTAGCCAAGGCGGATTTTCATGTGCTACGGTACACCTTGGCTGAGAAGCAAAACCTATGTCAGTGACATTAATTTTCTGGGGATATAATTATATTCAGAACATTACTGTATAATAGGTACTGATTATGGCATAGATTTCTTCTCTTTTCTTTGGGGGTTGATTAAACATCTTTTGTCTTCCTGTTGTTAAATGTATCATATATGCAGTCACATGTACAAAATAGAAATGTATATCTCCATGATGAACCACAGAACAATCTCCACAGTCACACCCAGATGAGGAAATAGAACTTTGCTGTCACCCCAGAAGGCCCCAGCTCTGCTTTGGAAGTGGGAATGGGTAATTATCAGATTAGAGGTGGACCTGCAGAGCTGGGTTGAAGGATCGCTCCACATCAACCAGATGAGAGGGTCTTCTGCTGGTCAAAGTTTAGTGGTATGAAAGAGCACCATACTTTGGGGAACAGGGGTGTGTGGAGAGGCTGTGGGGGAGAGAAACAGGTCAGAAAGGTGGGTGACTGGGAGGGGGGAAAGACATTCCTGCAGGACACACAGTCACCTGTACATTTGCTTATTGCCTGGGGGAGGGGGACACACTGGGGGTGCGTAGAGGCGGGATGAGTGGGAGAGCAGTGGGGAGCTATTGATAGTCTGGGTTAATTCCTTCCTTATATCTAACCAGCCACTAATATCTCTGGATTTGCACAGCGAGTCACAGACACAGCTTGTCCTTGCTTCCAGATTGTCCATCCTACTGGCTCTACTTCGAGCTTCTGTCCATTCCTGGTTCTTTTGATGCCGCTGTAGCTTTGCAAATTCTTAATCTTCTGCCTAGATTTCCTTTTTGCCCCTTCTTTGCTTGATAAACTTGAAGTTCTTCCTCAGAGCCCTGCTAAACGACTCCGTGTTTGCCTGGCTCCCTGACACTGCTTCTCCCAGTGACAGCCCCAAGGTGCTGCAGAAGCATCTTAATTGACCTCCAACTAACCTCGCTCGGCCAAATTGATCAAGACTGTCCGTGCCATCCCTGATGGGGCCTACGGATGCCAGCTGCAATTTCATAGCTGCTGAACTGTGAGAGCCTGTACCTGTTCACACCTGCTCCCACCAGTTGAATGAGATGCCCACCAAGGCTCCATGGTTTGCTTCCAAACCTATTCTAGCAGTTATGCTTACAATAGTAAATTTATTTAATTAGGTATTTCCCATAGCAGTGAAATAGGCTGCAGAAGGAGAGAGTGTCTATGAAATACTGAATATTGATAAAGGTGAATTATTTGAAAAAAATTACTGTCTTGTTAAGGATGAGACAGTTATTAAGGACTAGGGTGAGAGGGAGCATAATAATTCAGCCAAATGATGCCCTCAAATTCCTTTGTAAGTGTCTTAAAGTTCTTCATTTTTATTTATTATTATTTTAAAAGATTTATTTATTTGGGAGAGAGCAGAGTGAGGGGGTGAGGGGGAAGGAGGGAATCACAATCAGCCTCCCTGCTGAGCATGGAGCCCAATGCAGGGCTCGATCCTGCAACCCTGAGATCATGACCCAAGCCAAAATCAAGACTTGGGCGCTCAACTGACAGAGCCACCCAGGCGCCCCCTCTCTCCATTTTAGAGAGACTTGAACTGGTCATTGGGTGCCCTACATTTCTGGGTATGATTCCCCAGAGGAAATGCCATTGCAGAGCCGGCCAGTGGGCTTTACTGAAAAAAGAAACTCGGTCACTATATCAAAAGCTAGCAAGTGAAACAATGCTTCTGGGTTTTAATTTAAACTGACTGAAGGCAGATATGTATACCTTGTAGAAAATAATTCCCTGCTTGAGATGACTTTTCAAAACCCAGATAAGCAACAATATTGATAATAATGATAGGTAAGAAGACTTCTCCTTGAATAGGATGTTTAAAATGTGCCTCCAGTGCCGCGTTTGACTCTTGGAGGACGAGATGTGTCATTCTCTCCAGTTACCGTCCTGCACGAGTTACAATCCTTCCATGCATGTCTGTAAGTTGACTAAGTGAAGAATGAATAGCTTTTCTACCTCCAGTCCTCAGCACTATACATCAAGATATTTAACTGGAGATTCAGGGGTTCTCTGTTCGGCGGTTCATCTTACCAAATGTATAGGGTTACAAGCATAGCACCCAGGAGCCAAAACTAAGGGTCTCTGAGTTTGCTTCCGATTGGGTGCTTTTCCTTCACTTTTCTAGGCTGAGGATGAAGGGGTCAAATAAACTGATCTAACTCAGTCCCCTCTTTTGGTGCTCTGTGATTGGTCGCTGTAGTCAGATGAAAGACCACAAAACTGGGGGAAAGATTAGTGGCTATTGTCCAGGAAAAATAGGAAAAGTGTGGGACTGGAGATATTTTGAAGAAAAAAAATTGCTGATTACCAGAGAAGAGAGAAAGGATCGTTTATGATTAAAATAGGAAGGAAGTAAACCATTTATCTGCACACACAGATTAGATTTTTACTTAACTGTGTTGCATTTAACCACAGTTTTAAAATTCCTACATATTATATTTTTTGAAATCCATTCAAAATATGCATTTTTATGATGGATAAAGAAGGAATGATGACTTCCATAAGTAGCCAGAGTATAACACAAAGAGGTAAAGGGTTTAGAAAGAAGGCAAAACCATCATTGTCTTTATCTTGATGGGACATTCTGAAGGAAAATTTTGAAATAGGAGAAAAAAGTATATTTAAATGGCTCACTTTATACATTCAATGAATAAATACTAGAGCAGACATACAAGAGCTTTCCGTTGAGTTTGTACCTGGATAAAATGTAAAAAGTCTGACTTGTAGCTTCCTTTCAACCCTTTAGTAAAACAAAGAATACTTTTTTCTGAAAGATGATAAATCTAGGTCATATCTTAATGCACAAATGGAGATGTTAAACCAGCCTGCCTTCCGAAGATGCCTAGTATCTTGTTCTGCTCTCAGATTCTTTCTAGTTGTAGCATTTTTACCTTGAATTATAGGTTTTACAACTCTCATTCATTACAGATCTCTATTTCAATTGCAGCTCGAGTTAACCTTCAGCTACTTGGAGATTCATGGCGTCATCTGCAGCAAGTCAGCTCAGGTGGGTGCCAACAACACCTGCCTGTGTGTCATAGCCAGAGTCCTAACCTTTCTTGAGTTTCTGAAACTGAGAAACCCCTATTTTGGTTTCACTGTTGAAATTCTCTTGAAATAATGTAGAAAAACAGGATTAGGGGAGATGAAAGTTTCTGAATGAGAGACTGAACAGGGGCCTGGGTGGGTAGGGGCTGGGGAGGTTTTCTCATAAAGAAAACACATTCTCCGTAACTCAGTCTGAGAAGAACTAATTAGCTCCTATGTGGTAGTGGTGTAAACGTGAGAGTACTGTTCCTTAGAGATTTTGTACAACAGAGTTTTGTGTTAAAATCTCATAGCTATTACATAGCATATCTGTGTCTTTCTGGGAATATAGTGATACATGAAATTTTGGGGTGTTAATACAATGTTGATTTTTATTTTTATTTATTTTAAAATTTTAAAAGATTTTTATTATTTTAGAGAGCGTGCAAAGTGGGGAGGGGTGGGGTGGGGGGAGAGAGAATCTCAAGCAGACTCCCCATTGAGCCCAGAACCTGATGCCAGGCTTGAGGCAGGGCCCCATGTAGGGCTTCATCTCATGACCCTGAGATCACGACCTGAGATGAAATTGAGAGTTGGACACTTACCCGACTGGGCCACCCAGATGCCCTTAAAATGTAGATTTTTAAAAACAGCTTTATGGAGCTATAGTAAGTAATATGCAGCAAACTGAAGTGTACAATTTGATTAAGTTTTGACATATGTGTACCCATACCATTACCACAATCAAGATACTGAATTTATTTGTCACTCCATGGTGTCCTCATCTCCCCCAGTAGACACTCCCTCCTGCTCCTCCTCATCTGCAGGCATCTGCTCCCTGCAGCTAGAGATTAGTTTGGATTTTCTAAAACTTTGTATGAGTGGAATCATACAGTGTGTGTGTGTACTCTTTATCACCTACGTTCTTTCCATCAGTATAATTATTTGGGAATTCATTGATTTATTTTGTTGCTTGTCTCAATAGTTACTTTTTTTTTGTTGAGTTGTGTTCCATTGTGTTCTGCTGTGTTCTGTTTATGTCCCATTACGTCCCATTGTATGGCTATATCTCCGCTTTATCCATTTACCTCTTAAGGGACTGTTGGGTTATTTACATTGTTGGCCAAGATAAGCAAAGCTGCTGTGAACATTTATGTACAAATCTTTGATTGGACGTAGGCTTTCATTTCTCGTGGGTGGGTACCTCGGAATGGAATGGCTGAATTGTATGGTAGGTACATGTTTAGCTTTTTCAGAAGCTGCTAAACTGTTTTCCAAAGCAATTGTACCATTTGATGTTGCCACTAACAAACAGTGGATGAGGGTTCCAGAACGTTCCTTCACATCTTCCTGACACCAGTGTGGTCAGTGTGTTTAAATGTAGCCATTCTGGAAACTATGCGATGCTTTCTCATTGTAGTTTTAATTTGCATTTTTCTAATGGCTAAAGATATTGAGTATCTTTTTATCTGCTTGACTGCCATCATCTGTCTCCTTTGTTCCAGTGTTGGTTAAAATGTTTTGCCATTTTTTTTAAGTTGACTTGTTTTGTTATTATCTTAAGAGTCCTTTATATATTCTGAATACAAATCTCTTATCAGATAGACAATTTATACATAATTTTTTTCTCAGTCTGCAGCCTGTCATTTCATTTTCTTTGCAGCATTTTTCAGAGGCACAAGTTTTAAGTTTTGATGACATCCAATTTGTCAATTTTTTAAATGGATTGTACTGTTGTCATATTGAATAAATCTTTGCTCAACTCGAAGTTACAGAATGTTCTATGTCTTTTGGAAGTCTTAGAACTTTACATTATACATTTAGGTCTGTTATCAACTTTTTTTTTAAGATTATTTATTTATTCAGAGACACACACAGAGAGAGAGAGAGAGAGAGGGGGGCAGAGACACAGGCAGAGGGAGAAGCAGGCACCATGCAGAGAGCATGATGTGGGACTCAAACCAGGGTCTCCAGGATCACGCCCTGGGCTGAAGACGGCACTAAACCTCTGCGCCACCAGGGCTGCCCTGTGATCAACTTTGAAGTAGTTTCTGTATATAAAGCAATATGGATCCATGGGTTTTCTTTGTTTTTTGTTTTTTTTTTTTTTTGGAGGTTTGTTTTTTCTTTTTTCTTTTTTTTTGCATATGTGTAGGATATCCACCTGTTTGAAAGACTGTTGTTTCTGCATTGAACTGGCTTTCATTTTTGTTAGAGATCAGTTGTTCGTGTGTGTTGGTCCGTTTCTGGACTGAATCCTGTCTCTGTGGTCTGTTTGTCTGTTTTTATGCCACTACTACTGTCTTGATTATGATAGCTTTAGAGTAAGACTTGAAATCACATAGTGTTAGTCTTCCAACTTTGTTCTTCCTTTTCAGAGTTGTTTAGTGATTCTGGGTTCTTTACAATTCCATATGAGCTTAGACTCAGCTCAATTTGTACAGAAAAGGCTCTTGAGATTTTGATTGGTATTATATTGAGTCTATAAATCAATTTGAGAAGAATTAACATCTTAACAGTATGGCATCCCTGATCCAAGAAAACTACTTCTACACATATTTAGGTCTTTAATTTCTCTCATCAGTGTTTTGTAGCTTTCAGTGTACACATTTCAGTATTACACATCGTTTGTCAGATTTATTTCGAAGTATTATGTAATTTTTGATGCTATTATAAATAGTATTGTTTTAAATTCCAGTTCCTAATTGTGTCTTGCTGGTAAGTAGACCTAAAGTAGACTTTTGTGTATTGATCTTGTATCCTGACAACTTCTTGTGCTCACCTAGAGTAATAGTTCTTGTAGGTTTTAAAAATGGATTTCATCATTTTCTGCATAGGCAATTGTGTTGTGTGTGAATAAAGACAATTTCTCTTCTTTTTTTCCAGTATTAATACCTTTTATTTCTTTTTCTTGTCTTATTGCTGTTGGGTGTCTCACGTTCCTGCGTGTTTTGCTGGGTATGCCAAGAATTCATGCTGTGACTGCTCTGTACCCAGGCTGCTCATCAGGGTTGTGTTTGCCATGAGCATCCATGTGAGATGATGGTGTGTTTCCCTTATGAACAAAGAGCGGACTTGCTTACCGTTTATTGTGAAAACAGATTATCCAAGTTCAGCAGGTCCTTTCCTGTAAGCAGCCTACTGTGAGTGCAGGCATCTCTCTGAGCCCTCTGTGTCACCTTGTGAGGCTTTGGGGTAATGGGGGTTGGTCTGTGCACACATGGTGCTCTTGCACTTTGCTGTGCTATGAATAATCTTTCTGTCTGACCAGGAGTCTCCTGTGTCCTGCCAGCATTTACAAAACAGCAACAGGCTAACTTACTTCTAGGCAACGTAAAATAAAATCTCAGCCCCTGACAACTGCCCCGGCTAATGCCTCCAGATCAGTGCTGAGTAGAAGGGCTGACTAGAGACCTTGTTCTCTACCTGACCTAGGAGGGAAAGTGCCATTCTTTCTCCATGAAGTGGGGTATTAGCTCTAGGTTCTTCATTGATGCCCTTTATCTGGTTGAGGAGTTTCTCTTCAATTTCACATTGGCTGTGAGTTTTTATCAGGAATTAGTGTTGTGTTTTGTCACGTTTTTTCTCTTTTTCTCTGTTATTGTGTGTTTTTCTTCTTATAGTTTGTTAATCAGGTGAATTATATTGATTGACTTTCAGATTTTAATTCAACCTTTCATTCCTGGGATTAACCCTACGTGGTCATCATGTATCATCCATTTTGTATTTTGTTGGATTCTATTTAAATTTTATGTAGAACCTTTGCATCTATGTTAATGACAGGTACTGGCTGTAGTTTTCTCTTTGAAAAAAAAAGTTTTTGTTACTTTCTGTATTAAAGTGATCATGGACTCATAGAATTTGTCCCTCTTTTTCAATTTTTTAGAAAAATTTAAGTAAACCAATTCTTTGAATCTTTTTCAAAGATTTTGGTTTTGTTGTTTGGTTTTGTTGATTTTTCTCTTGATTTTAAGCTTTTTTGTTTCCAATTTCCTTTATTCTTACTCTGATGCTTATTGTTTCCTTCATTCTACTTTTTGTTTTCATGTTTAAAACTATGAAGAAAATGTTTGTGTGTGCACAGGCCTGTGCATGTAGTCTGTTGACAACATTCTTAAAAGAAATTGTCAGAATTGTCACTTTATGTTGATTGAGATTACATACAAATCCTTGGAACTTTTCCAGAGTTCATCTGAGAGCAGTGTTTTATCCTGTGTGTTTAGCATTCTTTAGAAACTGGAGTTTGGAAGAAAAATTACAGCACCATATGTTTGCCCAAATGGCAGACATATGCAGGAGTGAATGATTATTCACGAATGATGACATAAGCAGGGCCTTCTTGATGGTCTTAATTCAGGCATGTTTATGTTGGTGATATTGGGGTTGTGATCGAGCAGAAGGGCACCACTGAAATGTTAATGCCAAGGTTATTTTCAAAGTGTGGTTTGACTCTAGGATTTAATTATGAGAAAAGATGTTGATATAGCAGGACTCATTTCTCCGCATGGCTGCTGGCATTGGTCCAGTCTAGGGACACTGGAGTCCTGTCCCTTCAGTCTTTCTGGCATTCAGAGGCACTAATGTGATCGAAAGTAGTTCACCTCAGGCCCGTGGAGCTGTTCTCGTGTGTACTGGAGGAGGAGCTCTGTAGCATCGCTTTGGCGGAGTATGGATCTTGGAGAAGAAAGTACAGGGGGGCAGTGGTGCTGTTTCCACAGAGGGGCCCGTGATGCTGGGTGCTCATAGCCTCGTGTTTCAGAAATGTCTATGGTGCTGTTCAGAAACCGATACCTCCAGCAGTCCTCCCTCCCAGTCACACCCCCCTCCGCACACACACAGCCGTTAGGACTCAGTTGATTCTCTTGTATCCCAGAGGTTGAGAAATAGTAACCTGTGTAACCTCAGAAAATTTGAGGTCTGGTTTCTCCAGTGTTCTCTAATGTGAAATCATACAGATGATAGTGTCTGTCTGCCTGTGGCACTCACAATCCACCCTGGATTGGGACATACTTTTCCTTTTTTTTTTTTTAATTAAGATTTTAAATTTATTTATTCATGAGACCTATAGAGAGAGAGGCAGAGACATAGGCAGAGGGAGAAGCAGGCTCCCTGCGGGGAACCCAATGTGGGATTCGATTCCAGGACTCTGGGATCATGACTGAAGCCGAAGGCAGACGCTCATCCACTGAGCTACCCAGGCGTTCCCCTTTTTTTCTTTTTTCCTTCTTTTGTAATGTTTTCTGGGATTGATTCACTTTTTATCACTGTTTAATTCTAGCTTTGTCAATTCAGATCAAATGCCCAGGGCATTCACATTTCCTTGTGTATGAGCGAGAGAGGTGTGTGTGTTACTGAGTTGGTGAAAATGTGACATTCACTACCGCTCTGTTCTTCTTCCTTGTGGGAATGTGGGAGACCTTTATCTTATTTTCCACATCTCATTGCCGTCGTATTTTCTGGAGTCCATACCTATTCATGGTCGATACACTGAGACCAACATTTATATAGTTTTATAGAATTTTCAGACTATTTCTTGTACAACTGAAACACCTATGATTGATTTTTTTTTTTTTTTTTTAATGATGAGGTTTGCTATGTCAGAGGATGATTTTGGGCAACCACCCATGGCTGTGTCTGCTAGAAGAATGAAGAATGCTTTACCAGTCAGTTGGCTGGCATTTATTTAAAAGTGCCTAAGAGTGTAGCCAGGTTGTTCTACCTTAAAAAAGGAGACAGAGTGCGGTTGGAAACTTGAATCTTAAATAACATACCAGTACTCTGTTGCTGATTACTATTTTAAACGTGTACTGGAGGTGGTGGATTCTGTTCTGCTGTAGACGTGTAAGCCAGATTTGCTGCAAACATTTGATTTTTCCCACTGAAATAGTAGGGACAGAGGGGTCTCTTTGTCCTGCTGAAATGGTTTTCTCTGTTAGTGTCACCTCTATCACTCAGCGGCAATCTTTACATTAGCCTAAGGTGCTGACATATTCTTCAGGGCTATGTGCTGCTGTCATGTCAGGGTAAATTTGAAGGTCTCATTTCTTCCCCTCACCTGCCACCTTCTTTTCTTCCCTGGCATTCTATTCAGTCCTGAGCAATTAAGGATGATTAGGTGTTAAGATGAAGCAGAATTTGAATAAGCTAATTACTGATTACTCACCCCCCAAACTGTGAACTGGATGGATTCACCAGACGTGAAGAACGGAGAAGGGGCCATGCAGTGAAAGATGTAATTACCCTCGGGGAGAATGTTGGTGGCAGGGTGTGGGGCACAGACACAAAGGCTGCTTCCCAAAGTCTTGGCTTTTTTTATTTTTTATTTTTTATTTTTTTTATTTTTATTTTTATTTTTATTTATGATAGTCACAGAGAGAGAGAGAGAGAGAGAGAGAGAGAGAGAGGCAGAGACACAGGGAGAGGGAGAAACAGGCTCCATGCACCGGAAGCCCGACGTGGGATTCGATCCTGGGTCCCCAGGATCGCGCCCTGGGCCAAAGGCAGGCGCTTAACCGCTGCGCCACCCAGGGATCCCAGTCTTGGCTTTTTGTATGTTTGTTTTAAGATTTTATTTATTTATTCATGAGAGACAGAGAGGCAGAGACACAGGCAGAGGGAGAAGCAGGCTCTCCAGGGGAGCCCAACACGGGACTTGATCCTAGGACCCTGGAATCATGACCTAAGCCAAAGACAGATGCTCAACCACTGAGCCACCTAGGTGTCCCAAGTCTCTGGCTTTTTTTTTATTTTTTATTTTTTTTATTTATTTATTTTTTAAGTCTCTGGCTTTTTAAAACATGTATAGGCACAGATATGAGCCCACAGAACCACAGAATATCTGAGCCAAATGGCAGAGAGCAGCTTTAATTTGCTCAAGATACTTCCTTGAGGTATCCTGGGGTTTAACAGTAAATTACCTCCAGGTACAGCAATGCTTGCTGCCTTTTTGGGGACAAATATTCCCTGGGCCACCTTCTAGAAGACCAATGCATGAAAGGATAAAATTTCTTTCTTTTTTTTTTTTTAATATGGAGAGCCAACCTACTGGTGCAGAGGTGGTGTGTAGTCAGAGATCCCTTTGGGGTGCTGCGGGAAAGTAATGTTTTAAGGTCTCAGATCATGTAAGTCTTTTCTGGTCTCTTCATTTTGACAAATTGTGTTACTCCCCCCTCCCCTTTTTAAAGATTTTTTTATTTATTGAGAAAGAGCGAGTATGAGCAGAGGGAATAGCAGAGGGACAGGAGAAGCAGGTTCCCCACGGAGCAGGGAGCCCGATGTGGGACTCCATCCCAGGACCTCAGGATCATGACCTGGGCCGAGGGCAGACGCTTCACCAACTGAGCCACCTAGGCGCCCCTCATTACTTCTCCTTTTAATGTAAACACTTTGGAAGACAGATGATTATTTTTAATGTAGCAAATTTTAGGACAGCCTAAAACAAAGCTAAAAACCACTCACTTTGTTAATCCAATTGGCGAGCTGCACATGAAGTGTAGTGTGCCCCCCTTCATATTTTTGTACAAGTTAAATACAAGCAGGAAGTAAACATGGGAGGTTCTTTTGATGCAATGAAAATCCAAGGGGATTGCATTTGGCATGAATATTTTTGAGATCCAAGATAACAGCATTTTTTTTTAAAGTGAAGTTGATTCTTTTTATTTGAATAAACAACCTGTTGTACTTTGCGACCTGCCCCTTTTTCAGGTTGACCTATACATGTTTTCAACTATATGTTGACATTCAGCTAGTTGACACTAGCTTTGTGACCTCTGTGTCAACTTTTTTGGTGGTAAGCTTTGGACATTTCTCAGCAGTTAATTAGAATGATTATTTATTTATTTATTTATTTTTAAAAGAGTGGCAGAGACATAGGTAGAGAGAGAATCAGGCTCCCTATGGGGAACCCGATGTGGGACTCTACCCCAGGACCCTGGGAGGATCATGACCTGAGCCAAAGGCAGATGCTCAATCACTGAGTCACCCAGGCACCAATTGGAATGATTCTTTGTCTAGCCCTGAACATTATGACCTTGTTCCTGTCAGATAATCCTTTGCGAGAATTCTCTCTTTTTAGAGGAGTTGAAATGTTTATAAGCATTTTATTTTTCTTTTGTTGCCAGGCAAAAGGTTTTAACAGTTCATTTAAACATCTCATAAGGGGTCTTGTTTTTAAAACATGTCCAAAAAAAAAACAAAAAACAAAAACAGTGATGATGAGATTGCCCTCAGCTACTCACTGAAGGAGGTATACTTACTAACTCTGGAGAGTAGGGATATATAAGAGACTTGATAAGACCGCGTCTCCAGACAAAATCTTGGTAAAAGGAGAAATCCTGTGTGAATGTGAATATCCTGTCTCCCTCACACAGGAGGAGGGGGAGTCTATTTGAATTTTGCTTTTGGAAACACTTGTTCCAGTTTCTGGATGTTTCTGACAACTGTTCCACCCTCTACCCAAACAGTTCCTCAGGTCTTAACTGAGAGTATGGTTTTAAGGAAGTGGTCCTTAAAAAGCTGGTATTGTATCCGTATAGGTCAGCATGAATGTGAAAATATATATATTCATATATATATTTTTTTGTTAGTATTCATATATATTCATATATATATATATACACATACATATACACGTACATATATACATACATATATCATTTACACAATGTAAAACCAAAGATTCAAGGAATTGGACTGATTATTAAGCAGTGTCCAACTCGGTTCTTGCAGATGGTGGTCGAAACCGAGAAGTACAGCATCTCCATGAAGATGGCGTCGCCTGAGGATGTGAGCGAAGTGCTGGCTCACATCGGCACCTGTCTGCGGAGGATATTTCCCGGCCTCTCCCCAGTGTGAGTGCTGGGGGGTTGTGTCGGGGAGGAAGGGTGAGGAAAGCAGAGAACTTCCTCCTCAGACTGGTGAATGTGAATATACCTTCCAATAGCCCCTTCCCTCAGGGCCTCGCTCATGCTTCCATCTTCGCTTCAACGTTCAATAGCAAACCCTCCCTTGGGTCTTTGTGGTTTAAATCTGAGATTCTCCATGGGGCTCTGCCTCATTCTCTACTTTCAAGACTTGAGCCATGAAGGGTTTGGCCATCCTTTAGACTCTACTCATGACACTGAAACCTTTGTGACAGAACTTGGGGTGTACCCTCGTGTGACTTCTTATGGCTGGTAGGGGAGTACCAAGGGGCTCAGGTCTAGCATTCATGAAGAGTGACAGGCTTCATTTTCCTTTTTTTTTTTTTTTCTCTGAGTTTTCTGAAACATGTGTTAGGAATATTAGTAAATTATCCCTGTGCCTGCCCTCATGTTTTTTTTTTTTTTGTTAAGCGCCTTTCATTAGGATTATGTGCTTGGGTGACAGTTTGTCCTTAGGGAGCGTGTGAGTTGTTGGAAGGGTGGGGGTTGGATTGGATGAGGTAAAAAAGCAGAAGGATCCTTATGTCCAAAAGCTCCCTAAATTAATAGTCCAGAGTGAAAATACCTTCCTGCTGGAAGGAGATGGTACAGAGATCATAAAAATTCCTTTCCCTGCTACTCGCCCTGTGCAAGGAGGCCATGAAGCCTCACAGAGACACGTAGATGATGCTTAACTGTGTACCTTGCTTGGTGGGAGCGGCAGGGAAATTTTGGAGACTTGCCCTTCATGGAACATATTACTCTGATGCTCCGCCTATAAAGTAAGAGGCAAAGCAGGAAAACCTAGCCTGTGTCTTTCAAGCCTTGGGTGCCTGTAGGTGGCTCATTGGACGTAGTAGCTTCCATCTGGTCTCGGGCTTTCTGAGACCTGCTAGTTTCTTCTAACAGCTCTGCCCTGGACTCTCTCTTTTTTTTGCCATATGCTAGCATGGAGGGCGGCCCATGCTTTCTGGCTGTTCACCCAGGCCTTCCTCCTCTCTGCAGCCTTGGGCTCCCTTTGCTCCTCTGAGTCTCTGGCGAGCTGGTTGCTCAGGGATTAGAGCATCCCCTGGCCTCATTCCCATGGCATGGAAGAGATGAGCAGGGGCTGCACCTCCCTCCTGCCTGGCTGGAATGTCTAGGTATGAAGTCCCTTAAAGGCAAGCTGTTGGGGCATCTATCTGGCCACACCCACTCTCGTGTCTGTGCAGGAGAGGTGCAGGTGGGCAAGGGTGTGGGATGAAGTGAGGAGTGATGAGTGGCAGTGAGGGGGAAATACTAAGAACATCCTTAGAGCCACCAGAGAACTATCTGGGGTAATCATGAGTTAGCAGTCACTACAGCTCATTCTCCCTCAATGATGTTAGTCGTGTGACATTGCACGAGAGTCTCCTTAGAGCACACTTCCTCTCATTCTGAGTTAACACTGATGAGATAAGCACATTATAAGCACAGCCTATTTATCCAGGGCTTATATGATCCTCAGAGAAATATTTAAAGAACTGCTTTCTTTAAAGTGCAGTTTTATTTGCCTAATATTCTAGGCATTTTGAGGGAATTGTCAGTTGTGTTCTGGGTTTGGATTCTACTATTTTTCCTTCCCAGAGAAAATTGTCTAAGAAAGATGTTTTCACTCTTCTCCATTTAACGTCTTGTTAGAAGGTTTAGGCAGCAAGTATTAATCAAGCATGACATAATGAGCTCCATTTCCAGGGAAGCCACCGCTACATATAGGCGAGTTTCTAAGTCCGTGACCTCCATGTGAGATGTGAGCCTCATCTTCACTTCTGTCACTGGCTGCGTTGCATAGGAATGACCCCAGCAGCACCTCACACAGGATGCGGCCTGTAACCTTAGCAGCTTTACCTCCAAGCCTGTCTGGATTTGACATTCTGTCTCAGTTAGTGGCTTGTCATTTACATAGTCTCTTGTCCTTAACTCACACACGTCATTAATTGCCAAACTCCTTTCATGCGTATCTCCTGGTCTGGTACTCATCTGGCTTGTCGCTTCCACTGCCTTGGTTCAGGGGCTCTCACTGTCCCAGGGCCACACTGTCCTGCCAATGTCTCTGTCTTCAGTCCTCCTCCTCACAACTGGTTTTCTTCGCAGTCACCAGAATTATCCAGTAGCTTCTATGCCATGTAGCCTGGTGTAGCAGACCACTGCCGTCTGGCCCCATGGTCCGGCCTGTGTTTGGTGCTTTCATATACACTATTAATCCAGACAGACTCCCCCTCCAAACGACATAGCCCAGATCTCTAAAGAGTTTCTTTATTCATGTGTCCATAAAGCTTTGTGATCACTTCCTTTGCTAGCACCTATCATGTTGTGTTACAATTGTTTATTTGCACACTTACACAGTCAGTGGGTGTTTATTGAGTTTCTGCTGCAGATGGCAGGGTGCTAAATGTTGGGGCCCTGGGCAATGTGGAATTTACACTGGGAAGTTGCATCAATAAAGTAAGTGTAAATTTGAGTAAATGTTTACAACTGATTGTCCATACAGGACTAATAGAAAGAATAAAATCCTGTCTGCAAGGGCCTCCATGTGGCCGTGATACCTTGAACAAACCCCCCTGGAAGACAAAGAGCCTGAACTGAAGAGGGCAGACAGCCTTTCCTTCTCAGGACCTGTTCATGCTGTCTCGCCTGCCTAGGGTTGGTGTCTTTGAGGAACTGAGAGAGAACCTGGTGGCTGGAGTCTGGGAATGAGCAGAATGCAGGTGGGAGGGGATAACTGGCATGAGATGAGGCTGGAAGCATAGGTGCTGGTCAGTGTACATAGATCCTCATGGGGAAGAGTTTGTAGTTTAGTGCTGGCTCACTAGGAAGCCACTGTCACATGCAAGTAGGGATGTGACATGATTCCTTATATGGTTTATAGCATTTATTTTTGCTGCTAGAGAGAGAGGGGAGTGGGAAGGGGAAGAGCAGGAGAGGGGAGCTAGTTAGAACATAGGCCATGATCTAGGGGAGTGATGGCTATGGCTAGGAGTAGGGCAGTGACATTAGAGATAAGGTTGGGAGGTGGAAGATAGAACAGTTATTGTAGGTACAGGACTGACTCATGGATTTGGTATGTGGGTGACAGCAGGACCAAGGATGACTCCTAGGTTTCTAAGGGAAAGGTCTAGGTCTGGAGACATAGCCAGTGTGGGAATCATTAGTGTAGAGAGTCTTGCATGCACGACTGTTTTGAGATCATCCAGAGAGAGATATGCACCTAGAAGAGAAAGTGTCTTGTCAGTGAGAACAAGTGAAAGAGGAAGAACCACGAAGAGAGTGTCGGGACAGGATTCCAGTGGGAGACCAGGGCCTGGGAGAATTTCTGAAGCAGGGAGTGATGACTGCAGAATGATTGGGTGTCGAATGAGCTGAGAGAAGAGGGCTGCTGGTGAACTGGCCATGGTGAAGGCACTGGTGGCTTTGACTGGAGCAGTCCCAGGGTTCTGGTAGGGAGAGGAGGGCCATCATGCTTATGGGATGAACTCCGAAGGGAGGAAGTGGATGTGTACGTGTGGGAAACTTCTTAGAGACATTTAGCTACCAAGGAGAACTGATAAATGGGAGGTAGCTAAAGAGGTAGGAGGAATTACAGGGAGTTTTTGTTTGCATTCAGAATGGGAGATACTAAAGCACATGGCTATAATGAGGGGAGTGCTCCAGTAAAAGAGAAAGAGAGAGAGAGAGAGAGAGAGAGAGAACACAAGAGATTGTTGCTGGAAATGGCGGTAGTAAATCCACACTATCCTTGAGAAGGTAAGAGGGACACAGAATGCATGCCACATACTTGAGCTTCCTTCTAGGCCAGGAGCTACTCGAGCAAAGTCTGCATTTTTATTCATCTTAAATCCCTAGTCCTTGGCACATAGTACATCCTCACTGAGGTTTTTTATGCTTATCATGTGCCTTATGCATCATTGGGCGGTATGACTCAGGAGCACATGGAGTTTGGAAGACCATGGTCCTGTCCTCCATCCACAGGTGTGGGGGCTGAGGTGACACGGAGCAGATGAGACAGTGAGTGCTTGGGCGTGAGCAGGTGGTGGCTGGGTGCAGGCTGGGTGTGTGGAGCTCCACCTGAGAAGCAGGGAGAGGATTCAGAGGCAGTTCAGATGAAGCCACCGATGTGCAAGAAGGCATGGATTGTAACTGAGAACTTGACTTGGCAGAGAATTTAAAGAATGTAAATGTACCTGGCTTTTATTTTGCTCTCCTACCCACTGTGCGTCGTTAGCTTGTCAAAATAAACCTGTAATATTTTGTGATTTGCATGTTCTGCTTTACTCTGGAAGTTCCTTAGATTGTATTACATAATTTTAGCAGGGGAAATGGATGATTATGTTGGTGCTGGTTATCGATTGACGGGGGTGAGGGGGGCAGGTGGAGAGGTGGGTGATTATATCCTTTCTTCTCCATCCCTTGTCTTGTGTGCCTTGTTAGATTGGTCAGTAAATAATGACATAAATTGACATAAATAATGGAGAATGTGCAAAATAAAATATGTCTCCGGAATGTCCTACATCCGCTTATAGTAAGTTGAAGAATATAAAACTGTATTTGATACAACACTGTATGTTAACTAACTGGAATTAAAATAAAAACTTAGGAAAGAAACTATATTTGGAATCCTTAACCTGGTTTGAGTCATTTGTCTCATCAGATGTATTACCTGAACCTGTGGTGGGGACCCTGGGTCCCTGGCCCTCATCGTCTCGTCTCCTTCCCTGCTTGGGGCTCTCCTAGTAGAGGCAGATGGACAGGGGAGTATCTGATGAGTGTATTATCAGGAACCAGGACAATCCGGAGGATAAACGCAGCCTGGGCAGCCCTGGGTTCAGATCATCAGTTCTTGGATAGTCCCAAGTTTGACTATATATGAATGAAACTTATCTGCAAAGATCTGAATTTCTGGTTTTACCCAAATATAATTGTGAAATTACATCCATAATCAAAATCAAAAATAAAAACAGGGTATAAATAATATACAAAGTATAATCAGTCTTACTGATGACAGTCCAGAGAATGCAGATAGGAAAAAAATGAAGAATTTTAATTAAAGTCAATAGTCACACCAGTGTCCACTCTTTACCACTCCCCCACCATATGTATATGTTAGGGTATTTATCACTTCCTCTCTCTTTCCCTTACAAAATGACATTTACCCTCCTCCCATTAAATAAGAAAAATTTATTTCAAAATATAGAGGGAATTTAAAGATGCAAGAAGAAAATTTAAATTAAATTTAAAAATCAGATCTCCGTTCGCATTGTGCTGTGACTGCTCTCATCCTTACGCTGTGCGAAACTGAGTGTCTTTGGAGGCCTGGCCTTTGAGACAGTGATATTAAGGAAGCTAGGGAAATGTTTGTAAGTAAATGTTGTTTAATCTGTTTTCCCAGAAGTGTCTGCATTGTAGTTTCTCTTCAAAAAGCGGTTTTGTGTGATAGCCTTCAGCTTTTCTAATATTGAGACCCTTGGTTGTTCTCCAAAACCAAGCTAGATTTTTTTTTTTTAACGTCAAATTAAGTCATCAGAGCACAGTAGAATTCATTTAGAAAATGTTCATTAAAGGACTCCCTCAGGCATGCATACAGGAGTGAAATGTTTCCTGCTCTCTAAAAGTTTATAGGCTACAGGCAGTATAAGAAAGTTCCATGGGTAATAGTGAGGAGAGAGAGAATCCTCAGATTTCAGAGAAAGGAAAGTCACATTTAACTGGAGACACCAGGAAAATAATGTATGATTTGTATTTGCTTTCTGCTTTTTTTTGAGAGAGGGGATTTTGAGAGGATGGTGGGTCTGGTAGAGTTCTGTGGGGAAATGGCAGGAGCAGGTGCCTGTGGGAGACAGCTGCCTGCCTAACGTAGGAATTGGGAGCCTGCAGATGTCACTGTGAGCAAACGCCTCAAGGATGGGTACTGGGGAGCTACTGAAAAGACTTTTGAACGTTAGAGTAAAATGGTAGTTCTGCTTCAGGAAGAAACAGTCCTAGGTTTTGCGTTATGAACATGTATGGGGAGAGCCTTGAGGTACAGCTCCAAGGTGTAAGGTTGTCAGGATACTTTAGTGGGGTTGAGATCCTAGGCAAGTTAACTCACTTCTCTATGCCTCAGTGTCCTCATCTGTAAAATGGGAATAATGCTGTTAATGCAGGTAAGGCTAAAATTAGCTCATGTAAACTGCTTTGGCAGTGTTCCAGAAGTTTTATCTGTAGTACAGGTTGTTGTGGTCAGTTACCCAATGGCCCCAGAGGAAAGCCTGTACCATCCAAAAGGACATTGGTGGTGTTTGTAGGGAGCTTCTTTGAAGTTTGATATATATATTTTTTATTATATGTTTACACAGAAGCTGAATGCATTTCTCTAATTTGATTTTATTGTTGTTGTTAAATGTACCTAATAGCATCCTTTTCGGGGGACAGAATGGTAGCCTTCTAACATGATTTTTTTTCCCTTAGGATTTCCGCATGCTGAATTCTTCTGTCATACATGTGACACATTTGAAAGTTGCCTGAGTATTAGTGTCCGCGTATTAGGACAAGCTTTCTTTGATACCATAATAAAAATGGTATTGCAGATCCCGGTATAGGAAGTCAAAGCCAATTGAGGTAGGTAGGTGAGGTTATTGTGAAGAAAAAAAATAGGAGTTTCTGTAAAAACAAAAGAAGGGTGCTTTATAGTCTGTTCAATTGTCTAAATCGGAGGCAGCATTTAGTTGGGGTGTGGTTCCCGTCAGTAAAACCTCTGTGGTTCTGGAGAAAACTTCCTTATTGCGTAGGAGCTTTGAAATTGAATTTTAAATAAAGCAATTAAGTGGATTAAAAGAATTTACAGCTTTTCCGGGTCCACAATTTAAGCCCAAGATTTGCACAGAGAGCTGGCATGCTGGTCATCTGGTTCGCTGTCTTCCTGGGCCTTTTTGTAAATTAGACTCATGTGATGCAGGTGTGCTTGATCCATCTATGCAGTAGTGCCTGCGAGTGAGCCATGGGCTTTGTCTGTTCGCTAGGATTTTGGTTTACCTGTCATGACAGGTATTCTGACAGCAAGTCCTTGGTGTCTGTCCATGACACTCTCTCTCCCTGTGTATGTATGAGCTGTGCCCTGTGGGTGCGCACGTGGACTTCTTGCCACTGTTTAGCTACAGGCAGAAAACAATGGGGATCAGCGGTGGGATCTCCCCTCTAACCCATTTATTGTTTCTGAGCATGTGTTAGAGCACGTGAACGCTTCCCACCTTCTGGAAGTTTAGTTCTTCTAACTTTATCTCTTACGGAAATAAGTGCACCTGTTTCATGAGACGTCTTCAGTTCCTGAAATCTAAGTGTGTCCTAGTTCCTGGCAAAGGCAAGAGGAGAACTGTCACAGAGCAGGGCTGCTTGGGAAAGCTCAGACTGATAACTTCCAAGAGGGGTTTTGGAGGTCAAGGGGCAGCAGCTGCACACACGTCTATACTGGCTGCTGCTTCTCTTGCTCTGCAGCTGACTTGTCCTTACCCCTGAACAGGAATGTCTGGTGTTGTTTTGGGAGCAAAATTGAGGCTTTAGCTTCTGACTCAGCCCTGAGGAGTCCCTATAATCCTAGACTGCCACCTTCCTATACTTGATCCCACTAGCTTCCTGCCAAAGATTTTTGCCTTATTTTCTTCCTGCTTTTGACTAACTTCACTTCATGCTGTGTCATTGAAACAGCATGCCGTGCAGTCCTGCTGAGATGAAGCAAGAATCATAGAACACAAATGTGAGCTCAGATGAAGTCTGACCCCAGTGTCCTTCAGTGCATCCAGAGTTCACTTAATCTAGCTGTGTCAGCGCTTGGGGCAGCTTCTGACCGCTCTGGTCTCTCGTTGCATGTCTTGTAGCCAGAAAATAATGCCACTACAGTTCTAGAAGGGTAGTGTTGAACCGAGATGAGCCATTCCAAATTGCCAGATTCTGTAATATCCCTTTCAGTGTGAATGTCTTCTTAAACCCATGGTTACTCCCAAATTGAGAACTTTTAGGATAATGGGGCTTAATCATAGGTATTTTCAGGTGAAACAGAAAAATCGTGCTGCACTTGCAGACCTCATGCATTTATCTAAGAATTTGAAGGAACTCGTGACAATTGACATCTGTTGGTTGTACGTGATTATGCTTCCATCATAAAAATTGCAAAGTAGAAATATTTTCAGTGCTAGTAGAACATTAGTATTTAAACACTTTGTTATGTATTTGAGGTTTCGTCTAAGCATAGAACAAGCACATCTTATCTGGCATCCGTCCAGTGAGAAAACGGAGCTACCTGGAAACATTGCCTGCCAATACTCTACATGGGGATCGAGATTCATCATGATGACTTGAGAACATTATATGTAGCAAAAGTGTTTTTAAGTCATTAAAGGAAGATGAAAATATTTTCGATATAACAGGATCTTAACTCCGCCAACTTTGCACCCAGGTCCCCCTGTGATCACGGGTGCCTCTGACCCACTGTTACCCTTCCTCGAAGCCTATGACCTCCCCTACCCCCTACTTTGAGGGCTGCTCCCAGACCCCGGCACCTCATGGAACAGCATCTTCTTGGGTGACATCACAATTTGCTCATCTTGCTCTGACCACAGCCCTTCTACTTTTCTCTCCCTGGAAGGAGCAGTGCTTGGATCTTTTCAGGGCCTCCCAACCATCCATCCCTTGGCTTCCCCCCTCCTTTCCCAAGTGCCCATCCTGCTGTGTCCGACCCTCCAGCTGGGCGCTGGCAGTACCATCAGGTCCGTCTGTCCCGCTGTTCTTCTGGCTCGCCTGCCTGGAGAGCTTGTGGCCCCACCACGCGCACCAGCTGCCCCCTTTGGCCACAGGTCTGGGCTGCAGAGAGTGACAGGACAGAGTCCCCCAGCTGGTCCACGTGGGGCCACCAGAAGCTCATGACCTTCACTCTCATGGGGCTCTTACCCATCCTGTGGGCTTCTGTTTAATTCCAAGTTACTTATCTGTTTCCAATGTCTGCCCCCCATCCTCGCCTTCCAGATAGTCCTCTCCAGTACCTGTCTGTCTTGTGCACCTGCAGGCTTTCCGTGGCTCTTCATTGCCCTGAGAATAAGATCCAAACTCTGTAATTTCACCTTGGAGCCTGTAACCTGGTTCCTCTTTCGTTCCCTGGACTCTGTTTCCCCTTCCCTGTCACATGGCATTTACTGGCCACTTTGAACTATGTGTCGTTTCTGGAAGCGATCACAAGCCTTCTCACCTCCATGAAGTTGCCATCCCTTTATCTGGAACACCTTCCCTGGCTCCTGGTCTCCCCCCTTACCCTCACCCGAGATTAAGTCTGTCTTCCTCTTCAGGGTTTAGCATAGCTGTGTGATGTACTGAAGACCGTTCCCAAACTCCCTACTCCTCCATTGATCTCCTACCAGAGAATTAGTGTCCTCTCTGCTGTCCCCATACCCGATGCTTCTCCTGTATTAAGACTTTTCCTTTTATGCTGCCTATTTATTTGTCTGGTTCTCATGCTAGACTGCTCACTGGGGACACAGGGACAATACCTATTTTGTTCACTGCTGTATGCTTAGTACCTGGTAGCTGCTCTTGCCACACTTGTAGATGTTTAATAAAAATTTGGGGGTGAATTAATGGATTCATAAGTTGCTCATTACATGATGATTGTGTGGTGTACCTATGAGAGCATCGGCTAACATCTGACTTTACCAGGCATCAGAGATTGTTTTAATCACTTCATAGGTATTAATTTCTTTCTTTTTCACAATTACGGTAGGTCCTCCTACTTTGCTAGTTCTATGAATAATGAAATTTTGGACGTGGTTGGCTGTGCTTGTAACCACTAATGTGTCCTGCTTCTCCATGCTGGCAGGACTCTGTTAGCTCTGCATGAGAATGGGGGCTGGGTGTGCTCCCCAGCCCAGAGGAGCTGTGGTCATAGGAGGGAAAGAGGTAGTAAAAGGAGCATACTCTCCCATGATGGACATTCATATGGGGTATTATGGAAAGAGGAGATTTGTATTTTAATTTTTGGAAAGTTAGTGATTTATATTTAGTATACACATAATCTAATAATTAAATAGAACACACTGTTTTCTAACTATTCTAATACAATCGAATGTTACAAAACAAGTAAATAACATAGAGATGATTTACATTGCTGGGTAATACCCACGCTTACAAAAGGGAGCTAAATAAAGAAGTTTATTAAGTTCCTGTAGATTTCCAGCTTCTTAGTACTCAAAAAATGGAATTATGTTTACCAAAATTGAAGTGGTGCCCATCTTTGATTTTAAAAAAGGCATATCAAAAAACAAAAAAATAAAAAAGGCATATCACCAAATAGATTTCTGCGTGCTGTACAAAAAACTGAATTTTTGAAATTTATTGTTACTGTTGATCTTATAGGCGAATCATGAAAAAAGTCTCCATGGAGCCATCTGAGCGACTGGCCAGTCTCCAGGCTCTGTGGGACAGCCAGACTGTGGCCGAGCAAGGCCCCTGTGGTGAGCATGCATTTTAAAACCAAATTATAAATGGCTGCATAGATGTCCCCCTGCCAGGAAGTTACGTCTATTCCTAGTATGCTACTGTAAAGGTACAATTAGTTTTAAGGTGTAATTAGTACCGCACAGACTTTAGCTTGGTGGACAGAAGTCCTATATTTAAGCTGTATTGCGTGCTGCTATGTACTTACTATAGAACGGGGGGGGGGTGGGGGGGAGCCTTTGCTGTCTTCCCAAACAGAAAGAATAATCAGCATTGTCAACATCGGCCATATTTCAACTTTTAAATTTTAACTTAAGATAAATCAGTTAGTTGAAAACCTCTCACATTTCTGTCCTGTGTTTCAGGTGGATTTTCTCAGATGTATGCCTGTGTTTGTGACTGGCTTGGATTTTCATACAGAGAAGAAGTACAATGGGTAAGTGTATCTGTGTGCAGACGTGTGTGTGTGCACACACACACACTCCTGGAGAATATTCCAATGTTTGACTGGCTTCTTTCTTTCTTTCTCTCCCCCGCCCCCACCATTCATTTTTTGCTTAAATCTTCCTTTCTCAGAAAATGTGAAAAATCTGTATCATTATCTAATTCTCTTTGTATTCCTCTTCTCTGATCATCTATGTGGACTATTCACATGATTGAATTATATTTCTGACAGGATGTGGATACAATTTATCTGACACAAGACACCAGGGAATTGAATTTACAAGACTTCAGTCATCTTGACCACAGGTAGGCTACTTCCATCTTTCCTTCCTTTTATAACTAATTCTGCTTTTAGAACCTTACTTCTCTGTTGGTGCTTATGGACATATGTGATCTCCAGAAAACCTTGTTAGAAGGGAAATCAGGAGAATCTAAGACTGTCTGAATTTGGCCTTTCAAGTAATAGTTTCAGATATGTTCATTTGGGAATGAAGTGCATGTGTATACATCAAATCCAGAGTTTGTAGTTAGAAACTCTGGAAACAATATAGTTCTTAAGTCCTTGTACCAGTCCACAAGTCTATTTGATCATCTGCCCTGTATATATGATATAGTATTATTTTCCTAATTGCCATTAGAACATTCTTCTAGAAGAAAATTTTATGTTGCAGTTCTAAGAAATGACTTTTAGTTTCTAATTTCTTCATGAATTGGGGATTGCTAGGGTATATATGTTTATATCCTGGTGGAAGTCAGTGTGCCAATATCTGCCTTGTGATAATGATAGTGAAACTGTGAACCGTGTTGCACACTATTTAAGAGACTGGTAGGTTTTAAGATCTTGACTGTCATGCGTTTAAGGCTGTGACTAGTGTGATCAGGCCCCAAAGAAGGCTCTTCATTCAGTCTGTTGAAGTTCTTTTGCTTCCTGATGTAGTTGTGTGGTGCCCTAGTGTGTTTGCTGGTGGTTTATCCTGTGTATCCCCATCTCCACCACCCTGGATGTGCTGCTACTTATTTTAAGTGGCAGGTATTAGCCGTTCCCCAGTGAACCTCAGCCTGAGGAACCTTCCCTCCCTGTTTGGACTTGAGAGAGAGGATCCTGGGATTCTGGCTGTACCTTTTTTTGCCATTTGGACAGCTGGAATTGCAGACAGTAATTGCCTGTGTTTCCTCTGTCGCTTATGAAAAACTGAACTGAGAAACAGAGAAAAAAATTGCTCTGCAGGTTTTTTACGATTAAAATAGAAAATTATATGTAGGGCAGCCCGGGTGGCTCAGCAGTTTAGTGCCGCCTTCAGCCCAGGGCTTGATCCTGGAGACCTGGGATCAAGTCCCACATCGGGCTCCCTGCATGGAGCCTGCTTCTCCCTCTGCCTGTGTCTCTGCCTCTCTCTCTCTCTCTCGCTCTCTCTCTCTCTCTGTCTCATGAATAAATAAATAAAATATTTGGGGAAAAAAAATCTCTTAAAAAAAAAAAGAAAATTGCACGTAGAATAAGAAGAGTGGGTAGTCCTGCTGTATCAGATCACCATGTCTTTGGCCCTGGGATCCTTTTACAGTTCTTGAAAACGGTTGAGCTTTTGTTTGTGTGGGTTGAATCTTTTGGTACTCAACATATTAGAAATTAAAATGAAAATTAAAAATATTAATTCATTTAAAAATGTTAATGAACCTATTATGTGCTAATACATACAGGTACCATTTTTATGAAAAATATTTTCCAACACGCAGAAGAAGTCAGCCAGAAGAGTGCATTAGTTTACCTTTTTGCTGATCTCTTTAACTTCTGAATTAATAGAAGGCTGCCAGATTCAGTGTCTGCTTCTGCACTCACTCTGTTGTGATACGTGGCAATGATTGAAGTAAATTAAGAAAATGCAGATTTAAGCAGATCCGTAGTTAGAAAAGGGAAGAGGTTTTTTTTTTTTTTTAAGATTTTATTTATTTATTAGAGAGAGAGAGAGAGAGCATACAAGTAGGGGGGAGCGACAGGCAGAGGAGAGGAAGAAGAGCATCTCAGGCTTTCCCCGGGGTCCACAGACTGTGAGCAGAGTGGTGACACTGTGTGGGGCAACTTGAGGTGTGTCTCTCACTTTCTTTGTTACCTCCTTAATGATTTTTACACCATTAATAGGTTATTCACAGTGGCAGTGCTAAATTTTCCAGCTGATCCCCTGTACTTAATTTGGTGATTAATCTATCAGCAGATAGAAACTGTATCTAGGGAAGCTACTAATAAATACAGTTACTTGAAATATGTAGAAATAGGTAGAATCTTGTTTTTTCTTTTTTTTTTTTTTTAAAGATTTTATTTATTTATTCATGAGAGACACAGAGAGGCAGAGACACAGGCAGAGGGAGAAACAGGCTCCATGCAGGGAGTCTGACGTGGAACTCGATCCTGGAACTCCAGGATCATGCCCTGGGCCAAAGGTAGGCACTAAACCGCTAAGCCACCCAGGGATCCCCAGTAGGTAGAATCCTATCCACAATTGAGAAACTTTGTCAAAACCCCGAATTTTCAGGGATGCCTGGGTGACTCAGTGGTTGATCGTCTGCCTTTGGCTCAGGGCATGATCCTGGCATCCTGGGATCAAGTCCCACATTGGGCTCCCCCAACGGGGAGTCTGCTTCTCCCTCTGCCTGTGTCTCTGCCTCTCTTTCTGTGTCTCTCATGAATAAATGAATAAAATCTTAAAAAAAGAAAAACTTAGAATTTTTGTACAGATTTTTTCTAATTCCTTAGCTGGAGAATTTTCAGTTTGTCAGTAAATGCTGTATTCATAAATCATCTACTTTTTTACTTGGTTAAGGGCTAGAAGGATGTTTTTCATTACTGAGACTTTAGATTAAAAGGTGGAACACTTTTTCTGTAAAGCGCCAGATAGTATAGTAAGTTTTTTAGGCTTTATGGAGCAGACGGTCGCTGTTGCAATTATGTACTGCTGTTGTTATAAATCGAAAGCAACTCTACACAGCATGTGATTGGATGAATGTGATTGTGTTGGAATAAACTTTATTTACAAAAATATACACCGTGAGCTGTGGTTTGCTGACTCTTGCTTGCTCTAGATCAGTGGCCTCTCATGCAGGATGTATGTACCCAAGGAAAAATGTAAGATGAGCTGCAAAAAAAAAAAAAAAAAAATAGAGCTTCTATTTATGTTTATTGTTGACTCATTTTAAAATTTCTTTGTTTTACACTATATAAGACTATTACTATTGTAGTATTTGGTATATAATAATTATGAAAAAATTAAGGAGTTCTCGAAATTTGTTCTTTTTTCTTTTTTCAATTGCAGTGGGCTTATTAACAGTGGGGATTGGGATTGTTTCTCTAGATGTCCTCTTTTCTATTAATGCCTACATACTTTGACTTTTTTCAGAACTCTCTCTCCCTGATCTTCGAAGTTTATCCTCCCTTTCTTGAGGAGGTAATTTTTTCCCCATGATTCTTCCTGGTCAAATTAGCGCCATCTTCTATATAAAGAGGTTACTGTCAGTCCTATAAGATGGCCTGTATTAATAGTATTTTGCCAATCAAATCACAACAAAGTATATTGGAAGAACATTTCTGTTTATTAGAAGTATGAGCATGTTCCATGAAGGAACAGTCTGGCTTTCAATGGCATGGTCATTTGGAAGGATTCAAAGTGGCACAATCTCAGTGTGATTTGGGTTGTTCTCCGAATTTGAGAGGTTTTACAAAAATGTTGGTTATTTTCTCATTTGGGTATGAATTATGGAAAAGAGAATAGAGGAATTAGACACATTGGAAGTACAAAAGGAGAGATTAGATGGGCCATATGTGGAGCTGGAGTTCGTTAGCAAATAGGGTAATACTTGTCATATGCATTGATGGATTTTCCCACTGTAGCCCCTGGCTCCTGTGTATCTCTATGTGAACATAATTCCTAATTGGCCCATTCAAAGCTTTATCTTGTATTTAGTCATCAGAGTTAGAAACATCCTTTCTTAAGGGTCCCTAAAACCATTGTGATCCTGGAATGGAAGTTCCATGAAGGCTGGGCTATGTCTGTCTTGTTCATGCTGTCTAATGTGAAGCTCTTGAATCAAACTAGTGGCTCAGAATAAAGGATTTTCAAGGGACACTGAGCTGCTCTAGGGGAGCAGATCATTATTCTGGGAGGTTGAGGGGATTTTTAAAAGGATTTTATTTTACTTTTTTAAAGTAAGAGAGTCAGCACTGGGAGAGTTAGCGTGAGTGACAGGGTGGGGTTGAGGGTGAGGGAGAAGCAGACTCCCTACTGAGGAGGGAGCTGAACACAGGGCTTGGTCCCAGGACCCTGGGATTATGACCTGAGCCTGAAGGCAGATCTTGAACTGACTGAGCCACCTGGGTGACTCAAGATTTTAAGTAATCTCTACGTGAATGTAGGGTTTGAACTCACAATCCTGAGATCAAGAGTCGCATGTTCTATTGACTGAGCCAGCCAGGTACTCTAGGATTGTCTTTTATTTTTTAAAAGAGATTTTATTTATTTATTTATTTTGAGAGTGAGTGAGAGCAAGAATGTGAGCTGAGAGAGAATCTCAAGCAGACTCCACACGGAATGCAGAGCCCAATGCGGGGCTTCATGTCTGAATTCACAATTCGTGTCTGAATCCTCTCTGGATTCCTATAAATTCTGAGTGTTTCGTTCATTTCACTCACTCCAAGCCATTATCTTTTGTATCTGGGGATTTGTAAGTACCATTTTTCTCAGATTATCCAAGTTGGGAGGATTGGGTCATGCATGTGGCATCCATGTTAACGTTGCAGGTCTGGTAACAGGGAGGACTGCTAATTCAACAGATCATCTTAACTTTATGATGGGATCTCTCAAAGGCCTGTGAGCCTGTGTGTTACAAGTGTAATTATACTGTAATTTGGAGTGGCGGGGAGTGATGAGGGTGTAGAGGTGGTGGAGCTGAGTCTAAGAGAATATATAGCTTTATATACATAGATTTTTCTTGTGCCCAGGAGATTTTTAAGAGGAGCTAGTCTCATCAATCCTCTAAAGACTCAACAACATGCATCACTGAATTTAAACTTGGCTTATGAGAGCTCAGGGAGGAGCTCATTCCCTTCAGACTCATATTTTCGAGTTTTCATATTTCTTACTCAGTGACGTTCCTGAGCCTGACACTTTAAGGAAAAGAGTTTCAAGTGTGGGTTAATGTTGGTCAATGCTGTTTCGAGGGTATTAGTGTAGTTCTTTCCCGATCTAGGCTCTGTTTCTCTAAGCCCACTCTATTGCCAAAGGATGAAGTACTGTTTGGAGTGTGGAATCAGGTGTGAAGAGCACCGGTTTCTGCTTTCCATCCTAAAGTGTCTGTGAACAGTTGTATAAACAGTGGTTTCCAGCCTAGGTCAGGTGGACTCCGATGTAAGAGTTGATGATATTTTGGGGAACATGAAGAAAATAGTATAACTTGATTTTCCTTTTTCTTTCTTTCTTTCTTCTTTCTTTCTTTCTTTCTTTCTTTCTTTCTTTCTTTCTTTCTTTCTTTCTTTCTTTCTTTCTTCTTTTTCTTTCTTTCTTTCTTTCTTTCTTTCTTTCTTTCTTTCTTTCTTTCTTTTCTTCTTTCCTTTTCTTCTTTCTTTCTTTCTTTCTTTCTTTCTTTCTTTCTTTCTTTCTTTCTTTCTTTTTTTAAGATTTTATTATTTGAGAGAATAAGAGAGAGCACAGGCAGGGGGAGGGGCCGAGGGAGAGGGAGAAGCAGACTTCCCACTGAGCTGGGAGCCTGACAATGCCAGGGGGCCTGGATCTCAGGACCCTGAGATGATGACCTGAGCCAAAGGCAGATACTTAACCAACTGAGCCACCCAAGCACCCTGAGTAGAACTTGTTTTATGTTTATTTTACATCTGTTTTATTTGTGTGTGTGTGTTTTACACTGAACATAATATATTGAGATAGTAGCACATGTATATAATTTATAGATAAACAGATTTTGTGGAGGTTTGTGTTCAAAATATTTTTCAGTTAAGAGTGAATGATCAAAAAATTTAGAGATCATCTATTTAGGATTCTGGTCATGTCGTCATCTGTGAAGTGTTTCAGATTGTCATGTACCTTACAGAGCTGGTGAGTGGTCCAGCTAATCATTTAATAATAGGACAAATATAAATATATAATATATATATTATATAAATATGTTATATTTATATTTAATATAATTAAACCGCAATATAAATTAGGATAGCAGGAAGGAATAGCGAATCCATAATATTTGAGACTTTTTAAAGCACCCCACTTCCATTTTCAAACTCGATGTGAAGGAGAAAAGTCTAAATTGTACCCAGAAAGGCTCTCAAATGAATATGTCAGGAAGATATTGCTTTGGTTTGGAATTTTACCATCCTTTCCACAAGAGCGCATATTCCATCGTATGTGTACAGAAAGTGTGCAGAGTGGCAAGACTGTGTTCTTGCATGAAATACCTCCTTTGAACCTCTGAGTGTTTGTTAGATTTATTAGGGGTAAATCTTCACTACTGTGGTGTGCGGATATACTACAGATAATTAACATGTTGTTCACTGGATTATTGTGCTTTTACCTTTGTGCTTTTTCCACATTGTAGATTATGGGGCTCGCTAGACATCCTTCAAATCTGTCAATTATTTTTATTCTTTTACACCTTTTTGAAGTATTTCACAGTATCTATTTAAAAATTATAGTGCCTTCCTCTTGGAGTTATTGTGAAGACTATAGGGATTAATATATCTAAAACATTTTATGCTGGTACAAATAAATGTTGTGGTTTAAATAAATGCTTGCTACTTTTTTTAAAAAACAGATTTTATTTATTTATTTTGGAGAGAGAGCAAGCAAGCGGGGGGGGGGGGGGGAGAATCTCAAGCAAACTCCCCATGGAGCCTGATACAGGCTCGATCCCAGGATCCTGGAGATCATGACCTGAGCTGAAATCAACAGATGCTAACTGACTGAGCCACCCAGGTGCCTCTGCTTGCTACTTTTATATCCTAAAAGACTTGCCTCCTTTAAAAATGAACAGCTATAACAAGTTGCCAGTTTTCTTAGTTAAAAGAAAAAGAGTTAGAGATACAAAATCCCTATGTGACGTAACAGTTTGTGTTTCCAGAAGCTAGTTCATTGTCTTTTCCTTGATGCTGCTCTTAACGTTATGATGACATTTTCTTCTGAAAACGTAGAGGTGAAAAACTTGGTTCTTTAGAGTTTTAAGGGAAGGTTTGGATTATTCAGAGTTGCCAACTGAAATGAGAAATAAGGATCTCAACTTATATTACAAACCCCAACCCATGGCTGGATTAACAACAAGGGACAACTCTATCATCCATTTATATCCAGAAAGAGGTTAGGGAATATAAACTGTGTCATCTCTTTCAATACAGTGTAAGAAAAGATTCTGCTAAAGGATATTAACACTGGATCTTCTCAGGATTTGGAGTCTTAAAATGTTTTTGCTCTCATTTTAAGGAAATGGTAGAAGTGTCCTATGGAAATGGCAAGAGAATACTATGTTGCCATGTGGCCAGGACTCAAGAGAGGGTTCCCTGAACTGTGGCTCTTCATGGATGACATTGCTCTTCAGATGGAAAGTCAAGTGATAATTAAGAGCCTTTTAAGAGATCAAAGCAAAACACAGTGGGATACACAATAAATGCCATGGACTGATGGTAAAAAGCCGATACCCTGTGAAAATCAGTCATGATGACAAGCATTGGTGTTTGGAAACCTTTCTACATTATATACTATAACGCTAGTGGTACTAAGTGAAAACACCTAAGAGAAAGAGTTTGTTCTGATTGACACAGACCCCACCAGGGAAATCCAGGGAGCTTTCTGCAGTGACATGGTATTGGCGCAGCAGTTGGGAGGTCCGCGTGAATGCCAAATTGGGTATTTATCCTAGGTTTGCTTATTTCGCTCACTTATTACTAAGTTCTAAGTAAGCCACCCAGGAAAATGAACTCTCAGGAATGAAATTATTGACGTATGGTCTTGTGTTTTTTTCTTTTGTTGTTGTTGTTTGTTTGTGTGTGTGTGTGTGTGTGTGTGTGTGTGTTTCTGTTGCGATGAGATGCACTGGTTTTGATCATGATTGATGATTGTTGTATTTAAATGGCATCTCCTGGAACCTTGGCCTCTGTGTTGTGACTGGCCTGGTGGCTTGGATGTTCTGAGAGTAACAGATTCGAGGAATCCCAAATGTCACCTGGTTCAGACTGACTTTTCTCCAAGTGCTTGCTAAAGTGCTCCCTGAATGCTTGCTTCTCAGACTTTTAAAGCTCCCCATTCTCTGCACAGTGCAGCCAGGTTGAGAGATATTTCAGACCTGAGAAATTGATGTTTTACACATTGTTGTATGTAGCTGTGGTTTATTTACTTTTGTTTCTGTTTTACATTCTAATGTGTGAACATGCCACAGTTTATCCATTCTACGGTTGATGGAGTTAACTATTTGGGTTAGCTTAATGAGTATTTTGAGATACCGGTAAGGCCATTCTTATAGTTGTTTATGTCAAGAAAAGCATACAGTTTTGTATCAGAATGCAAATAAGGGTAAACTGAACCACTATGCCTGCCAGGTCAAAAAATAGGCTATTGCCTCTCCTAAGAAGATGTACATGAATGGGTTTTCATTTCATTTCCCCCTGCACCCCTACCCTACCTGGTTGTAATAACTATTCTAACAGTCTTTGTGTTTATGATTTCATCATAATAGTATGCATATTTCAACCAGGGTTGTATTAGTTTAGGAAATCAGTTTAGGAAAAAATTATTTAGTTTGCCTTGGCTCTTGTTCCAGAAATCTACTTTCTGCCTCAGGCTTCTCCCATATCTTGGATACATCTTGTCTGTATAGTGGAAATTGTCATCTTCCTCTGATACATCTTACCTACATTGCTGAAATTGTTCATCTGCTGAAACATTTCTCTAAAAGCTTTTTATGGTTGCCCTGCCTACAGTCATGTTTCTGTAATACAACTTTCAAGTCTTGTTTCTTAGATACTAAGTGTTTAAATTAGCTACTATATGCAGACCACTCCAGACTTAATGGTGTGCAGCATGAACAATCACTTTTAATTATCTGTCATGGTTCTGGGCTTGATTGGGCTCTGCTAGGTGGTTCTTGCTGGGGCTCTTTCAAGCAGATAGTCAGATGGTGGGGCTGGCTCTGGAACCATCTTGAAGGGGCTTCTTCATTCACATGTCTGGTGGTTGATGTTAGCTCTCTTCAGGGACCCTTCCACGTGGTCTTTCTGTGTGGCCTGGACTTTCTCAGAGCAAGGCAGCTAGATTCCGTGGGTGAACATGTCAAGAGAGGAAACTGAGCAGAAGCCATATTATTGCCTTTTCTATCCTCGCCTTGGAAGTCCCCACAGCATCAGTGGAAGATATCTGTGTTGTCTCCAGCATTGGACAATGAGGAATACAGCCGTTATAAACAATAATATATATGTTTCTGTATAAGAACAAGTTTTTATTTCTCTTGGTTTACTATGTAGGATTGAGATTGCTAGATCTTATGGTAAGTGTATGTTAAACCTAGACACTGTCAGACTGTTTCCACATCGACTGTGCCATTTGCATTCTCATCAGCAATGTCTGAGGGTTTCCTTGCCAGCCGTTGATTTTTTTTTTTTTTTTTTTTTTTTTTTTTTAGTTTTAGCAATTCAATACGTTTGTAGTAGCATCTCGTTTTGGCTTTAAACTGCATTTCTTTAATGGCTAATAACTTCAAACATCTTTTTTTTTATTTTAATTTATTTTTTATTGGTGTTCAATTTACTAACATACAGAATAACCCCCAGTGCCCGTCACCCATTCACTCCCACCCCCCGCCCTCCTCCCCTTCCACACATCTTTTTATGTACTTCTTTGCCATGGATATATCTTCTTGGATGAAGTATCTTGTTTAGATTTTTTTTTTTTTAAATGGGTTCTTATTACTGACTTCCAAGAGTTCTTTATACATTCTGATACAAGTCCTTTGTCAAAAATGTGATTTGCCAGTACTTTCGCAGAGCAAAGATTTTTGATTTTGGTAGTCCGACTTATCAATTTTTTCCTTTTTTGATCATGCTTTTGGTGTCAGATCTAAAAAATTCTTGACTAAGCCATTCCTTGCTCTGTTGACCATTTCTTCTCTTAGATTCTCTACCTTTAGTTGTGGAGTTTGCTCTGCCTTTTCAGGGTTTTTGCGATTCATATGGAAAGATGATGCCGCCCTACCTCCTGTGTCAGTGTAAAACCTGGTTCTATTAATGATGTGCTCTTCACTGCCTGAAAATGACTTCATTATGACAAAAGCCAGCTGTACTTCAAATCAAGTGACAGACTAGAACACAAAATAAAGAGGTTCTCAAGTGTAGTTGCTACTTGACATTAAATCCACAAAAGGAGGTAAGATGAGAGTGATTTGCTAGAGTTCCTGAGTGAGGAAGTCCAGGAGAGCACTCTTGGACAAAGTGTGTACTTGCCCTCTGAGAAGCTATACCCTGTCACCAGGGACCAGAGAGAATGACAGGCACTAACTCTCACGTAACCAGCGGGGAATGCTGAAGGAAGTGAAGACCATAAAACCACTGTGGAAAGAAGTTGCCATCCGTGGTTTTAAATCTGAAATCTAAAACTCTAGCAGAATTAATGAAGAGACTATTCAGTAGAACAGGTGGCATATGAGACCACATGACTGGGACTAGTAATTCCTTTGCACTGTTTTTCCCCCTACCTTCGGGACTCATTCCTCCTTTTTAAAGCATGTCTGGAAAAAAAAAAAAAAAGCATGTCTGATGAAACCAAACGTGTGGTTGGACGGGATGGTCTGTGTAGCGTGCCTGCCACAGGGCCTGGTACCCAGAAGCTATGAAATAATGTGGATTTCACCTCTCTTTCCACCTTCTGCCTTTCTTTTCTATTTCAGTAATGTTTGAGTACTTGCTATGTGTCATGCCATGCAGATGAAACTGATTATGGTCTCACTGAAGCCAGAAAACTGAAGCAGACTTGGTTTTCAAAGAATTTACAAGCTGGGATGGTGAGGGGCAGACATGGAATACAAACTGTAATCCAAGACAGAATAAAATTAATGCTAAATAGAGATGCAAACAGGGCACTGGCTGGGGTGACCCAGGGGCTCATAGAGGAGAGGATGTGTGATGCACACAAAGAAGCATGCATGGATTTTCATAGCCAAACACAGCACTAAAAGATATTTCTGACTGTGAAATTGTATGATGTGTTTGATGAGTAGTAAATCATCTGCTTTTGGCTTGAGCATGAATTAGGGGCATGTTAAAGGAGATTAGGCTGGAAAAATAGTGCAGGCAGGTCTCTGATGCAAATAGCTGCACTCAACGGCTGAAGAGTTTGTGTGAAGCATAAGACAAAAATACACCTGGGCTATCTCATGTATTTAATAAATACTAGAAACCACAAGAAAGTACCAAAGGGTTGTAACATGCTTGCTAAGCCTCAGGAATCCATTCAGGGTCACTTATTATCCACAAGGCTAAATGGTGTCCTTGCTACAATATAAACTCCTCAATTAGAGAATACAGTTGACTTGTAACCATGGTGGGAGAGTGGAGGCTGGGGCAACAAACCATCCCCCTTACACAGTCAAAAATCCAAATACAGCCTTTGACTCCCCTAAAACTTAAGTACTCACAGCCTAGTGTTGACCAGAAGCCCACCAATAACATAAACACTTAACACACATTTTGTTTGTATTATATACTGCATTCTTACAGTAAAGTAAGCTAGAGGAAAGAAAATGTTATTAAGGAAGTCATAAGAGAAAATACATTTAGAGTATTATATTATTAAAAAAAATCCATGCAGTTCAAATCTGTGTTGTTCAAGGGTAAACTGTATATGACACTCTTGATGGTTAAAGAAATCAGGTTCATTAATATAGACTGAGAAGTACGTTTCTCCAAGAGCAAGGAGGTTCTCTGAGCAAATGCTGCTACCAGTCTCTCTTCCTTTGGATATAGACATCACGGGCCCCAGAGGGAAATAAATTCAGCTTTTAGGAATTCTACTATCATCATTACTGAAGATCTGTCCCAAAGAATTTCATTGTTACCTCGTGGTCGAAGTAGTTTTAGCTGGATGTTGTGATTGTAAATAATAGCAACTAACCAGTGAACTTGGATGTCACAGATTGAAAATAAAGCGCCAGCATGGCTGCGGTAAGAGGGCTTTCACGTATGTTGTTATTTCTGCTTCTAGGGACCTAATACCTATCATTGCTGCTCTGGAATATAATCAGTGGTTCACAAAGCTATCTTCCAAGGATCTGAAACTGGTAAGTGAAGATGTTGCAAATGTTGCTTACTTCTGCTTAGTTTCAAAAGCCTGATAATTATCAAAAAACATTTGTTTTCCTACTAATCTGGTGAACTGTGTACATGCTTTTTTCTTGAGATATTTTCCTGCAAGCGATCTGCATACATTTTACAAAGTTTGTAATGTGAGATGCCTCAGAGAAGTTCTTCCTTATGTTTTCAGCTGCTTCAGGCAATTTTAGATAATGAACAGAAAGACATTTAGCGAAGCCTTCTGTATATACTCATTCTGTTGGCTAAAACCATTAAAGTTACGTTTGTACAGCTGCAAATAGCAGATTTTATGTTTCTATCCTGCATTCCATCTCCACAAAACTTCCCTTCCTACGAATTTGGGAAAACGTTAGCAGGTAGGGTTGGTCTGCTTGAGTTATGAGAGTTAACATTAATTTTCTAGAGGAGTTTTGGGGCAGATTTATATGTAAACAAAATGAAATCAAAAGTGAGATGTTAGCTTTTATAAGGTATGGGGGAACCAAATTTTTGATATGTTTCACTGGTGGAAATAAGATGCTCTGTTGGGGATTTTTTGCAAGTTCAAAGCAGCCGTATGGACACTTACCCATAAGTTAGCTTTCTACCACTTCATTTTAGGACAGGAAATAATCTAGAGATTGTTTTATTGGTCACTCTATGGTCAAGCCTCCAACTTTCAGAGGTCATGGAAACTGGGCCTTACGATTTTCATAGTGAAGAGGTAGGATTTTGATTAAGACGTGGATCTGTAGAAAGTGGAGGGTTGAGGTTTGCTGGTTCTCTGAATTTACCTCGGGTATGAGTAGCTTAACGTATTATGAGTATGGGCATGGACTGAACTCATTTGGGGCCCATCAAAAGCCAATGTGGTATAGGAAAGAGGGTGGGCCTGGAAATAGAAACCTGGGTCTTCAGATTCTGGCTCCTATTACAAGGCTCTGTGACTGTAGGTAAGTTACTTGACGTTCTAGGACCTCAGCTTCCTATTATTGAGAGTTAATTGGAGCTCATCTCTGTCTAGTGCATATCACAGTACATGGCTCCTAATAGCTATTCCATAAAAATTGGTTTAATAATTAGGTATCTGATTAGTTTGTTGAATGAATGAATGAATGAATGGACATAGCAATATAGCTAATTTGCAGGTTATTGAGATGAGTAAATCATGTGTATAGAAATTCTAACACAGTACCTGACATATTGTAGGCATTCCCTATTAACTATTGTCCTTATATCATCACTGACTACCAAAGAGGCTGAGCAACAAGCAAGTGTGGAGACGTGAGTTATGGAAACTGTATGAGCTAAAAGGAGAGTATCTGCAGTCAGTGATGAGATGATGGAGCTAGGCATGGTGGGGCGCCAGGTGAACTCTTGGGAACAGACAGGAAGCCATGATGAGAGGGAGACCTGGCAATAGAAGCCTCCGTTTGTTGTTTGCTGACATGGGGACCATTTGTAAGACTGAGCTAGCAGACATGACAGGTGGGAGAGGGGAGTCATTCAAGGAAAGAGAAGTAGATTAGCTCAGGGATTGTGGGGTCAGGGAGGACAATGCTTCTCTACCAAGTCAGTTTACCTGGCTCCTTAAAACAGTCATGATTTTCAAAATGGGGCACAGGAGAGCTCTGTGGAGGTGGTACATATCCCACTTTTGGAAATGGTGCCAACTATTTCAGGAATGTGTCCTGGCCATTGGTGCTGCCCATCTATCATTATCTCCCACAGGCATGGTCTTTTCAGTAGCTTTAGATGTTTAGGCAAGAAATCATGGAACTAATCATTTCAGTTCTGGAAAATAATGCATGTGAGTGCCCAGATGCTTCCTAGGATGTCCTGGGATAAAAGGAAGTGTCATGACAGGATTTGAGGGCTGCTCTTACTGCTTTTCTCTTAACTAAGATTTAAGCACAAAAATACATATGTGTATATTTTTAATATTTGGTATTTTAAAATGAAGAATCGCGTTTGAGATCTTACTCTACAGTCTTCAAAAAGAATAGAAATTTTTCATGTTTTTCACCCAATGTTCAAGAGAACTGATACTTGTTCCTTTGATGGGATTGCATCAAAACATTTTCTGATACTCAGCTTATTGGAGTGAAGGGCTCAGGCCCTAGCACATGACAAAAGTTCAGTGAAGGGATCGTCATCACAAACCTAATATTGTTACCATCATTGGCATCACTAAGTCTTTTGTTCTCCATGCTGGAGATCACTTTCTTTGGCAATTCCTTTTGGTTTTCCCAAGATTGGGATATACCTGTGAGTGCCCACAGTACTACTAAAATGGGTTTTTAATCATTCCATCATAATTGTCTGTATAATGGTATACTCTTAAAAACAGGGACTTTTTGTCTTTCATGGCATTGTATTCTCAGGACCCTCATTGTGCTGGTACATAGTAGTAGATGCTTGATCAGGTTTTGTTGAATGAATGAATACATGAATAAATGGTTTATTTGATTAAAACTTTACATCTGCATGGATTTGTAAACAATAAAGTGAGGTTGCTTTTAGACTTATGGCATGGTCAAAAAATATCTTCTCTTACAGTCCACTGATGTCTGTGAACAGATCTTGAGAGTGGTGAGTAGGTCCAATCGGCTGGAGGAATTGGTGTTGGAAAATGCTGGGCTTAGAACGTGAGTATTTTCCTGAATATATGAATATGTGGCTTAAAATCTTTCCACCATTTCTTCTAAAATTAATATATAGTTAAAAAAAAAAAGAAAAGTTGGGTCACTCACATATACAGTGTTTTCCCTTCTAAAAAAGAGAAAAAAAAAAGAAAAAGAAAAGGGATGGATGGATACTTGTTAAGGATTTTATAACATCTTCTGTGATCCAGTCACTTGTTCTTGAGGGAGCATGGTGTGGTGGTTAAGAGGGTGGGCCAGATGCCTCATGGTCTTGGGTGAGTTGCCTCACTTCTGTGCCTCAGTCTCTTTATCTTTTAGATGGAGAAAGCAATAGTATCTACTTTATAGAATTATGATGTTAGGATAAGTAAATTAATACATGTAAAATGCTTAGAAAAGTATCTTTCATCTTATAGATGCGATGTGTTAGCTTTTATGAATACCATTAATGACACTAGTAACAACATATTTCCCATGATTTCATTGCTTTTGCCTTGGTCTGTATCTGTCTCTTTCCAAATTCATACTTACCCTGTTCGGTAGTTGGTAGTGATTCAGTAGTCAATGCCCAAGCCTTATGTGGAATTTGAATCTGCTAGAACAAAGACTTTACTGCTCCTAACTGAGCAGGGTTGATAGCTTCATAATCATAGCACTTAGTGTGTTATTTTAAGTACAACATACCTAAAATAGTGATTTTGATTTTTTGTTAAAGCATAGTGCTAGCAGTCATAGCCTTTAAACTCAATAATTAGGGCAATCAGTTTTGCATTTGTGAGTATTGCATGAAATGAGAATTAAGATATAGTGAACAGCCTATTGCAATTTTCATGAAAAGCAGGTTCAATTCAGGATTTTTTTTTTTAGTTATGGAAGAGCTGTAATACTATTAATAGCATTCTGTAATAATGTCTTTAAAGGGGCATTTATATATTTTCTTTTTGCTTTTGAATGAGGTTTTGGCTAATCAAAATGAACCACATTTTGGCTGTGGCTTTATGGATTCTCTAATGAGGATATATAGTTGTGTGAAATAGATTGGGTGTTAATGAATATGTGGTAAGTAGACTAATACTGTAAAGAAAGGTTTTCTTTTTTTAGATTTCACTCCAGCTGTTCTAGCTGTCAGTGTTTTATTTGAGCAGTTTTACCTTTTGTGTTATTTAATCTCACTGTTTTGTTTACTTACAGAGATTTTGCACAAAAACTGGCCAGTGCTCTAGCACATAATCCCAACTCAGGACTCCACACGATTAACCTTGCTGGCAACCCACTGGAGGATCGAGGTACCGTAGCATTCATGTGATTCCTGATGCCAAAATTTTAAGAGGATTAGAGAGTTTTAGTGTGGCTACACTCGGAAAATGTTGTCAGGCTCAGTTGTAATTATTTAATAAATGCTCCTGATGCTTTGTTGGCTTCTAGTTTTTTTCCACCCTTTGATGAAAATACTGGTGCTAACATTCATTATCTAATTATCTTCTTTTGAAGAGATACACAGAAAGGATATTATTTTTAAACTATCATATTAGTTTTTTTATGGCTCTGTAACAAATGACCACCAACATGGTGGCTTAAAATGACACAGATGCATTACCGGACCATTTCTTTGGGTCAGTAGTTGGCACAGGTTTGCTGGGCTGTCTACTCAGAGCCTCTCAGGGCTGAAACAGGTTGTCAGCTGTGGCTGTGATCACATGTGACCTTCTGTGTTCAAGCTTACAGGTTGTTGGCGGAATTAATGTCCTTGGGTCTGTAGGACAGAAGTCACCATATTCTTGCTAGCTGTCGTTGGGGACCACTCCCTCCACCCAGAGGCTGTGCTCATATCCTTCCTCCATTTGAAAGGAGGCTTGAAGCAGTAAGGAGCACATCTCTTTGATGCTTACCTTTCTTTTGAATAGGGTACCTGATTGGGTCAGGCCCACCCAAGACAGTCTCCTTTTGATTAACTCAAAGTCAGTTGAATAGTAGCCCAATCATGTTAGCAATGTGCCATGTATTCATTAGTCTGCCCACACACTCAAGGAAATTATACAGGGCATGTGTCCCATGGGGGTAGGAATCTTGTGGACCATCTCACTATTCTGTATACCAGAAGCATCTTTTAACATTTAACAGGATTTGAACATGAAGATCAGGAGAAAATGGAGGACTGGAGTTCATGATGAGGCAGAAAAGGGTTTCGTTAAAAGTGTTTGGGCAGAAGGAAGAGTCAGTAGAATGTGTAACTTGAGTATTTAAATTCTCGGTAGGAGAACATTGGTGGGTGGGGTTTAAGAAGAAATACTTTATCTCTAGAAGGAGTATTTTGTTTTCATTATCTGTGGCAAATGTTCTCCAGCATTGTTGAATAAAAGCCTCTCATCTTGAATGTTATATATTTGAGGATTAATTATTAAACTGAACTGAAGGTACAGATACTCAATTCTGCTTTGTGTTCCTGATATAGACACTGTTCTTCACTGCGAAGGATACCCACCCATGTGGCTTTCAATCCAAAAATAAAGAGTAATTTCCTAGCGTTTAAAGTGGTGAATCTAAAGGAAGTTTGAGACTGAATTAGGACACTAGATTGCATGAAAATCATCCTCATGGAATAAACCACAGCTGAAAATAATGGATGCCTATCTCTGAAACAGGAGTTTCATTGGGATTTCTTTAGAAAAAACTAGATGTTGTCTGTATTAGTCAAATGCTAGAAAGTGATGAATATGATACATGGAAATGTAGATGTAGATCTATGTGTAAATCACCTTTTATAGACAGGATGGCTGTTTTTGGTTTGGTTTCTAAGGTAGGAGGGACCCAAACATATTTATCCACTGACTGGACAGTCAGTGAAGGGAGAGTTGATGGAGGCAGGTGCTTAAGGATATAAATCCAGAGCACAGTAGGCCAGGAAGGGACACTGCTTAGTCATTGCAGAAACGAAGATTCAGGGTGCCTGGGTCGCTCAGTCAGTGAAGCCTCTGCTTCAGCTCAGGTCAGGATCTCGGAGTCCTGGGATCCCTGCTTGGCTGGGAGTCTGCTCCTCCCTCTCCTCTGCCTGCGTTCTCTTAAATACATACATACATACATACATACTTAAAAAAACCCCACAAATTCAAACCACAGTGAGTACCACTTTGCAACCAGCAGTATGGCTGTGATCAAAGAAAGTGTTGGGGAAGACATGGGAAATGGGAATGCATGCTTTCCTGATGGGCATGTAAAATGGTGCAGCCACTTTGCAGACTAGTCAGATAGTTTCTTAAAAAGCTAAACACAAATTGGGGCACCTGAGTGGTGTAGTTGACGAAGCAACTAACTCTTGGTTTCGGCTCAGGTCATGATCTTGGGGTCATGGGGTCAAGTCCTGCGTCAGGCTCCATGCTCTGTGTGGAGTCTACTTCAGACTCTCTCTCCCTTTCCATCTGCCCTTCCCCCCAACCCTCTCTTTTTCTCTTAAATCAATAAATCTTTAAAAAATAATAAAGCTAAACACAGATTTGCACATGATCCAGCAGTTCAGTGGAACTCCTGGATATCCCTGAAGAGAAAAGGAGCCTATGTTTGTACATAGACTTGGGAATGAATGTTTATAGGTGTCTTCTTCCTAGTAGCCAAGCATTGGAAGTCCTCTGCAGTCTGTGACTGGTGAGTGGGCACACACAGTATAGTGTGTCCAGACCATGGCACCCAGCTGAACTGTGGACACAGATGAGGGGCTACAACATGGTGGAACCTCAGAAACCTCATGGCAGGTGAAAGAAGCCAGGCCTGAAAAACCACATACAGTTTGAGTTTGGGGGGATTTGAAGGAAGAATGCACATGAGGCCCTTTGTTTTCCATAATGAACCTCACATGTGAGGTGTAGCTGGACTAGGTGGCTTGTCCCCTCAGACGCAATCTTTGTCAGACCCTTGTCTTTGGTTTAACCTTCTGTGGTGGTGCTTGCTTCATTCTGGTGCATTCTAATTAGATGCAGACATTTCTTCTCCACCTGCTTCCTTATCATCCCTCCTGCTCCTTCTCCCCCAGCCTCCCCAATCTCCTCAGACCTTGGACATACTCAGTGAATATTACCTTTATATTGAGTTTGACTTCATCTTAATTCTCTTCTGTAGCTTTTTACTTGCATTGAAAATCATGGCAAAGTTTATAGCAATTTCTTTTATATAAGAACATGGGCTCAAAGATGATGTTTCCAGGCTTTTGTTCTCTACATTCTTACCTTGAGGGCCTGATTTGATCTTTTCATACATAGTCCATTCATAGGAGCTAAAATCCCAGATTGTTCCAAGCATGTTTTCCTCAACATTGTTGTACATATTGACTCTCTGGTATGGTGTCTCCTCACATACACTTAATTTTTGACACTCATGAAAATGTGTTCTCAAGCTGAGACATTCCTTGTTTAAGCCCCTTCTAGATTCGTTCACTGATATATTTGCCAGTGTTCTTGGACAACTGCCAACACCCATATTTTCTACCTTCCCTCTTGGAGCTGTGCCTCCTGAACACAAATTCTGTATAGATTTTTTTAAAAATTCAGGCTAAATATCTGAATATGATTGGTCATTTTTCTACTCGTGGATGGAAATTCCACAAGAAATCCCACGAAGTGTAAAATATTTATAAGAATTTCAATCTAGGCAAAATATTTCATGATTTTTGTTTCTGAGCTGTTCAGTGACAGGATTTTATGTTTGAAAACAATAGAAAGCATGGGGAAAGAATTTATAATTGAATCATATAGTATATAAAAGAGACCAAAAGAAACTCAAGGAAAAACACAAGACAGTTTAAAAGCAGCCCAGGATTCTGAGGAATTTCAACACCATACGGAATTTGATTTTGTACCTGAACCATCCACTCAGGGACTTATTTGGAAACTCAGAGAGCAAATTTGACTTCTTGCTTTGTGATATGAATGTTGATGAAGCAAATTCCTGTTAGTTAGTGTTCAGTTTCTTGTCACACTTATGTACAAAGGACAGACAGCCTTCTGTTGTCAAGGGGCTTGTGGTGAAGGAGGGTGAAGTATGAATTAGTAAGCAGGAGTGTAGTGTGTAAGAGCTGGGCTTCATGTGCTAGGGCTCTTCTCTCTCTCTCTCTCTCTCTCTCTCTCTCTCTCTCTCTCTCTCTCGGAAGAGACACACAAGGCAGCAAACAGACCACACACGTGCACGAGCTCTTCTTATTCTGGGTACAAGGCCAGGACTGTACCCCAGCTTGCTCTCTGCCTTTTCTCCTGATGTGTTTTCAGATTGTAGGTCAAGACCCATTAGCAGGTCATGAAATCAATTTAATAGCTCATGACAAGCATTTAAAAAAGAAGAATACAGTGCCTGGGTGGCTCAGTCCATAAGCGTCTAGCCATGGTCTCAGCTTAGGTCTTGATCTCAATAGTGGTGAGTTCGAACTCTGGTTTAGGCTTCACACAGGGCATGGAACCTACTTAAAAAAAAAAGAAGAGATAGAACAGAATAGAAAATATTGGGGGCATCTGGGTGGCTTGGTTGGTTAAGAGTCTGCCTTCAGCTCAGATCATGATCTCAGGGTCCTGGGATTGAGTTCTGGGTCAGGCTCCCTACTCAGTGTGGAGTCTGCTTCTCCCTCTCCCTCTACCCCTCCTCCCTGCTTATGCTCTCTCTCTAAGTGAAAAAATAAAATATATTTTTTAAAGATTTTTATTTATTTATTCATTATAGTCACACACAGAGAGGCAGAGACACAGGCAGAGGGAGAAGCAGGCTCCATGCAGGGAGCCCGACGTGGGATTCGATCCCGGGTCTCCAGGATCACGCCCTGGGCCAAAGGCAGGCGCCAAACCTGCGCCACCCAGGGATCCCGAAAAAATAAAATATTAAACAAAAAGAATAGATGGCAGCCCTGGTGGCTTAGCAGTTTAGCCCCTTCAGCCCGGGGCGTGATCCTGGAGACCCAGGATCGAGTCCCATGTTGGGCTCCCTGTGTGGATCCTGCTTCTCCCTCTGCCTCTTTCTCTCTCTCTGTGCTTCTCATGAATGAATGAATGAGTGAATGAATGAATAAAATAAAATAAAATAAAATAAAATAAAATAAAATAAAATAAAATAAAATGTTTAAAAAATGAAAGAATAGAAAACATCACAGTGCATTTGTTTGGGAAAATTTTGGTTTTACTTTTATAATATATGTGTATGCATTTATTTTTGTATGAGGTTCCTTCACTGTGATGTCAAATCTGTTTCTTTATTTGGGTCATGGTAGAAAAGGCTTATGAATGTCTGCTCCAGCTCAACGTCATCAACTTTCTGTGGTAGATCCCTAGGCTGACGTCGTGTCTGAATACCATGGTGTTCTCAGTCACTTCCTTAGAACTTATCCTTTGCATCTAACATGACTTTTTGGATAATAGTTGAGTCGTTTGGAGACTACAGATCTCTCTGCTCATTCCACATGCTTGACTTCCGTAATCATTACAAACTCCATGTTCTGTACTAACTGGTTGTCCTTCCCCAACCCCCTCATTTTTATGGTCTTATTAGCCTTGTCAGGAATGTCTGTCCATTTCCTCCCCTTACTTTCTTCTAAATTGGATTATTTTGTTTAAAGATGATTTTGAATCCTGTCTCAGAATGTTTTTCTTTTGGAAATGTTGACCTGAAGTACCCAGATTTTTTTTTTTCTTTCTGACCATCTGGTGGTTTGATCTGAATAAGACAAGAGAAACAGATTCTAGAACTAACTGCCACTGAACTGTTTTTGGTGCTTTTTATCTTTCATATCTAATCGTGTGTACACCTGTAAATTCTGGAGTCAAAATGCATGAGTTCTGGAGTGTGTAGGTGACTCAGTCGATTGTCTGCCTTCAGCTCAGGTGTCCTGGGTCCTGAGATTGAGCCCTACATGGGCTCCCTGCTCAGCAGGGGGTTTGCTTCTCTCTCCCTCACCCACTCCTCCTGCTTGTGCGCGTGCTCTCTGTCAAATAAATACATAAAATCTTTTTAAAAAATGCACTAGTTCAGTTCTGGGCTTTGTCACTTTCAAGCTAAATTTCCTTGGACAAGTTACCTAACTTCTATGTTTGTTTCCTCATCTTTATTTTTATTTTTAAAATTTTAATTCTTGTATAGTTAACATACAGTGTTATATTAGTTTCAGGTGTGTAGTATAGTGCTTCAACAATTCTATATATTACTCAGGGCTCATTGAGCTACATGTACTCTAGTTTGTCTCTAAAATGACAATAGTACCTACCGTGTAAAGGTGTTCTCAGGATTAAATGAGATAATATACAGAAGCAGATAATAATAGCCTGTCACATGCTATGCACTCGATGTTTGCTTTCACTGCTTCCTTTGATTTATAAAATAGGCTTGTGGAGTAAAATCATGCAAATGTTATTCTTTCCTTTTTATGAATGAGGAAACTGTGTTTACATGATTTGGACACAGCTTGCAGAGTTCTACCTGATACCAGTTGTTGAGGCTCCTGTCTAGGACTTCCTGAATATCAGACTGCTAGTTGGTCTGTCAGGCTCTCATACCATGGTTGTGATTTTCTGCTTTGACTGTCTAGATTTCCTTGGGAAGTAGGAGGAAAGAATGTTATGTGTGCTTTTTGAAAAACATTGGCTTATTCCATAGTATATCAGTCAATTTTCTTAATCACCTTAATATTTTAAGATACCAGGGTTGTACGTGATAGCTATAAAACAGAAAGTACTTTTCTTCAGATGCATGACTTTAGCCATATTTAATTGATACTTTTAAGGTGATACAAGGTAAAACAATATTTTAAAAACTGCCTACCTTTGGATCTTACAGCATTCGAAAGTTCGGTGCCCAGACTCCATAATACCACTGGTCTTTTTATTCCTATATTCCTAGCTCTTGGATCTTTTTTTTCCTCAGCCTTATTTATTATTATTTTTTAAGATTTTATTTATTTATTCATGAGAGACACACAGAGAGATAGAGGCAGAGACACAGGCAAAGGGAGAAGCAGGCTCCATGTAGGGAGCCCGATGTGGGATTCGATCCCAGGACTCCAGGATCACGCCCTGGGCCGAAGGCAGGCGCTCAACTGCTGAGCCACCCAGGCGTCCCTCCTCATCCTTAATTTTGAAATGGAAACGCCTCATTGTATTTTGTTTATTCATGTTTCATAGTGTTTCTGAACTTTCCAGGGAAGCCAGTGGAATTAATAGAAATCTGAAGGTTTGGGCAGCCCTGGTGGCACAGTGGTTTAGTGCCGCCTGCAGCCCAGGGCGTGATCCTGGAGACCCTGGATCGAGTCCCACATCGGGCTCTCTGTATGATGCCTGCTTCTCCCTCTGCCTGTGTCTCTGCCCCTCTCTCTGTCTCTATGAATAAATAAATAAAATCTTAAAAAAAAAAAAAAGAAATCTGAAGGTTTTCACTGTCACCTGTGTTCTGACATCCACAGTGTTCAAATCTATATGCTTTCTAACAGACAAAAAATGACGCCTCTTGCCTACCCATATTCTGTTGCTAGAACTCCACGTGCAGAATTTTGTTAAGCTATTAATATTGATGCTTTAAGCTAACAAAGATTTCCATAAACCTTTTTGCCTAGCATGTGAATCATACTGATTCTAGATATCCAAGTGTTAGAATTTTATGTGGTATTATCATAGGCTTTTAAAAACATGCATGATTAATAGGTTAAATATGCAGTGTCGGGATCCCTGGGTGGCGCAGCGGTTTGGCGCCTGCCTTTGGCCCAGGGCACGATCCTGGAGACCCGGGATCGAATCCCACATCGGGCTTCCGGTGCATGGAGCCTGCTTCTCCCTCTGCCTGTGTCTCTGCCTCTCTCTCTCTCTCTGTGTGTGACTATCATAAAAAAAAAAAAAAATGCAATGTCAAATTTAATTTCCTGTCTTTGTAAGTTAATAACATCAGGTGGCACATGATAATACTAAACATTTTATAATTAATTTTTTTATTAAGCATAAATATTTGGAAGTTGAGGAAGCCATAGTAGTTTTGTTTTGAAAGGAGAAACAAAAATGAAACCATTTTTCCATCTAGATTTGACACATACTTAAAAAAAAATCATAAGGAGGGTAATTCAGTTAGTAAAGTCTCCAAATGAAAACTTCCAGTGATAAATTCTGTTTTAATTCACAGCTCTGAAAGCTATGTGTTGCTTTATTTTGGGAGCAGAATTAAATATTTTTGGCCAAAAGTTTAAAAGTCTCTTCTTTCCTTGTTTGTGGGGTAATGTCTTCTCAATGATGAGTTTGTTCTATGGCACCGTTGAGTAAGTGGCTTCAGAAAGTACCAGGCAGGTTAATTTTTTTTTTTTTTCTTGAGATTTTTTGGCTGACAGCCACACTGAATTTATTATTCGTGTTGCCAAGCCCGTGTTTCTGAAGTCTGCCAGAAAGCAAGAGGATCCTTTGTGTAATAATCTGTTACCTTTTCTCAAAGATCAGCAAGTGTTGGATCACTGTAATGTACACCTGAAACCAATAGAATAATCCTTATCAATTTATAGTGCAATAAAAAGAATCAATTTAGTGCTTTTATTTTTAAAAAAAATGGACAGTAGTGCCCTGCATTTATGCCTTTTATTGTGTTAGCACTTAGCAAGGGTGTTTCTTTAAAGAAGAAATGTAATATATTTATGACTTGCAGATGCCTAGGAAATTAAAACAAAATATTTTGTTAAGAAAGAAGCTAATAATGTAGTCGGAAATTTGATAAAAAATACTTGAAACAGACTGTCTTGTACTTATGTCTTTAGTCTACTTTACTTTCTATCCTGTTTACCTTTTTCCTGCATTTTTTTCTTTTAAATAAATTACCAAACATGACTTCATTCACCTTTAGTCTAATTCAGGAGCTTCACTTTTATTTACCATGTGATCAATTTCTAGAGAAAAATAGTGCTGGACTGTTTACTCCTTTTTGTCTTCCTACCTTTTTTAAAGATAGCTGATGATTAAGGAATGAATACTGGGTAGTGTCACCAGTGGCGTAAAATAATTGTTCCATTCCCGCCTTGCATCTGGTTCTAGGCATTTATGGTGTTGTGTGGTATGTCCGATGCAAAAGAAAGTAGTGAAATTTTAAAAATTGTCATTTTTCCAAAAAAGCAGAACAACTGAGATCAGCCTGAGCACAACAGATTTGAAGTTGAGTGGTAGGTTTTAACTTTGATTTAATGTATGTTCAGCATAATTTGAAGACATGGGATATAGGCTTGGGGATTTTTTTTTTTTAAACATTGTCACAGCATATGTTTTGCTAGGTAAAAAACTATGTAAAAGAATTGGTCATGAGTAGGCAGTGATAACTCATATCAAAATTTATAAGTGAGAATCTGGTATCCTTCCTGATTCCATACCTAATTTTTATTTATTTATTTGACTTTTCCAGAATTTCATGTAGTTTTCAACTCCTTTGGATAATACCAAGGAGTGTGATTGCTGGATCACATGTTAATGTATGTTAAGTTTTATAAGAAATGACCAAACTGTCTTCCAAAGTGGCTGTGCCATTTTGCATTCCCACCAGCCAAGAATGAGAGCTCCTGTTGCTGCCCATCCTGGCCAGCATTTGATGTTGCCCCTGTTCTAGATTTTGGCCTTTCTCAGAGGTGGGTAGTGGTATCGCACTATTATTTTAATTGGCATTTGCTTGAGGACATAAGGTGTGGAGCGTCTTTTCATATGCTTATTTGCCATCCTTGTATTTTCTTTGGTGAGGGTTCTGTTAAGGTCTTTGGCTCCTTTTCACTTGGCTTGTTTATTATTGTTGAATTAAGAGTTTTTTGTATATTTTGAGTATCAGTTCTTGCAAACATTTCCTTCCAGTCTGTGGCTTGCTTTCTTTTTCTCTTAACATTGCCTTTTCCGGAACAGAGCTTTTTAGGTTTTTTTTTTTTTTTTTTTTTTAATAGATTTTATTTTTTATTAGAGAGAGAGAGATCACAAGCAGAGGGGAGGGGTAGAGGGAGAAGCAGGCTCCCTACAGAGCAGGGAGCAGGATGTGTGGGACTATTCCCAGGTCCCTGGGATGGTGACCTGAGTGGAAGGCAGACACTTAAGTGACTGAGCCACCCAGGCACTCCAGAACTTTTTAATTTTAATGAAGTCCAGTTTATCAGTTATGTTTTTTGTGGATTATGCCTTTGGTGTTATATCTAAAAAGGCATCACCATACCCATGGCCATCTCCGTTTACTCCTCTGTTATCTCCCATGCATAAGTTTTTTGAAGTAAAATTTTTCATCAAAGTATAATACACCTTCCGAAAAGTTCACAAATCCCAAGCTCACATCTTAATGAAGTTGTACAAAGTGAACCCTCTGCGTGAATCACTACCTACCAAGCTCAAGACAAAGAACACTACCAGAGCTTCTCAACTTCCCAGGGTTTTGCTCTAGTGATTTTCACCCTTGCCCTCTACCCCTCAGAAAATATAACTATTCTCCTGACATCTGTTAGGATAGGTTTGCTTTATTTATCCTTGAATCCTTGAACTTTGTAAGTAATAGCATTATATAGTATATACTCTTTTATATTTGGCAACTTTTGCTTTTTCCTGTGGAGAGGTTTTAATAATAGGTTTATTTTCTTAAATAGATAGATGACTATTGAGATTATCTATTTCTTCTTATGTACGTTTTGGTAAATTGTATTTTTCAGAAGGAATTTGTCCATTTCTTCTTAAATGATACATTTTTGACCTAAAGAAAAAATTTCAATACCCTTTAGTTATATTTACAGTGTCTGTAGGATTTCTACTGGTATTTTTTTCCATTTTTCTTTTTGATCATTTGATCCTTTTCTTTCTTTTTTCTTTCTTCTTTCTTTCTAACAGTCTTGCTGGGGTCTATTAATGTTTCTAGTTTTTTGAAGAACAGGATTTGTTAAATTTACTTATTTTGTTACTTTCTGTTTAATAGATTTCTTTCCTTTTCTTTATTATCCTTTCCCCACTCCTATTTATGAGGATGGAGTGGGGATTAATTTACTGTTTTTCTTTCAAATATCTTGAGATGGATACTTAGATAATTAGTTTCTAGCTTTTTTGGGATTCACATAAGTATTTAGGACTATAGATGTCACTCTAAGCATGGCTCCAATTGTATCCCTAAAATGTTGATATCATAGTTTTTTAAAATTTAAATCAAAATATTTTTAAGATTTCCATTGTGATTTTTTTGGAAGGATCATTTGTTATTTGGAAATATATTGCTTAAGTTCTAATTATTTGGGGATTTTCTAATTCTCTTTTTGCAATAATTCCTGTGTTAATTGCACTTAGTAGTAGCAATCAGAGAATATGCTTTGTGTGATTTCACAGCAGTTAAGGAACATCCTATGTATTTGTTGAGACTTACTTTTTGGCTCAGTATATTGTCACTTTTGGGAAATAAAGGCTCCATGTGTACTTGGAAGAAATGTTCTGCAATTATTAGGTACAGTTTTAAATATTTCAAACAGATTTTTTTATTGTGCTCTTGATATCATCTGTGTCTTTATAACTTTTTTTTTTATCTCTTTTATCATCTACTGACAGAGATGTGTTTAAAAATCTCCCACTGTTGCGAGGTAGTACAAACATATATGCATGTATATGATAATCTATGTGTTTTCCTTTTGTTACCGCTAGATTTATTTTGTACATTTTGAGACTATGTTATTAAGACCATACAAATTTAAAATTATTTCTTCTTCATTAATGAAATGTCTCAATTACTGAACTTGTCTTCTATTATTGCACATATACTAATTTTCTTTTGGTTAGTGTTTGCAGCATATATCTTTTTACATTCTTTTAGATTTACTTCTAAATACGTGTATCTATAAGTGTTCTTGAAAACACCTAATATTTTGTTTAGATAACCCATTTTTACTGGTTTTGAGTATCCTAGTACATTTATTGTAATTATTGATTTATTTGTATAGCAATCTACTATATGTCTGCTGTTTTTTCCTCATTTTTCTTTGATTTTTTTCCCTCTCCTTTTCTGTCTTTTAGATTAATTACATTTTTTAAATGACTCCTTTTTCCCTCTGTCCCTGCTAACTTGTTAGTTATATGTTCTTTCATAAGAATAACAATATGGATTAATGTATTCAAATCTCTAGAAATATTCACATTAAAAAAGACCTGTTTGACATCATTTAATGTAGCAGTTTCCAAACTTATTTGGGAAATGGTATGAGGTAAAATAGGGACTCTCAGAGCACCCACTATCCTTGGGGAGACACCCATCTGGAGCCTTAGTGAAGCTGCATGATCTTTCTGGGTATTTCTACAGTAGTTATTTCTTGATAAACTTTGATAAAATGTGCAGAGAATGTGGGGTTATATAATAGGTCAGCGACCATGGTAGTTCTGTATCAGTGCATAGAGCTTGAGAATTAGTCTAGGAAACCAAATGGTTAATATAGTTTTAGGAACCTTCACAGGAACATGCCCCGGGGAAGGTGATAACTCACATGTAACGGGAAATTGGTTGAAAGATTTGTAGGAAGAGCATACATTCATGTATTACTCATTCCTCCCAGTGAACAGACTACATTCATTGCAGTCCTTGAATAAGTAAGCTGATGTTCACAGTCTCCCAGTCTGGTCATTGAATTTAGACTGTCTGATTTTTAATACTGATTTTTCAAGTTACAAAACCTACCTTTAAGAGCTTAAATACATTCTGATGCTTTGTCTGAGGTTGTTAGCCATAAGCTAATTAAGTATTAGGATCCATGTGCTAAAATTGAAGCTGTTATCTGAATAGTTAACATTATACCATTTTCTTGATAATAATTAAGTAGCATGCATCTGCTCACCCAGAAGAGTGATCAACTCATTAAGACACAGGTTAAAAAGAAGCAATTATATCACTCTTCCTAGGAGTATTTGCATTTGAAATAGGACTATAGAGGAGAGGGTAACACTTTAGTCCAAAGAAAAACATCTCTAACAGTAAAGTTTTTATATTGTTATGCTTAATTAAACAATCTTTCTTTTCTCCTATCCTTTAGGTAGGACAGAAAAAAAGGGGAGGTGTGATGGTAATTGGGAATTAACTCTGACATTAGAAAGAAAAAAATGTTCATTTAAATTAGAATCAAATTTAAGTTAATTTTCAGGCATTATAAAACAAATGCAATTCTGAGAACATGAACATTCTAAGAATCTTTTTTTTCCTTTCTCAGGTGTGTCCTCTTTAAGTATTCAATTTGCCAAACTCCCAAAGGGATTAAAGCATTTAAATTTATCTAAAACCTCATTGTCACCTAAAGGTACAGTATGTGTTATTTACTTTATGTCTGAATATTTCTGTTACACCATGCTACCTTAAATAGTTAGAATTGTTACTCAGTTATGTATCTACATATGTATTACAATACTATGATAGTTATAAGATAAAGAAACTATGTAATTGGAATTCTGATTGTCTAAAGTGAAATGCTTTCAGAGCAGAGAATAATTTTGAGATACAGTATTTCACTTTTGACTTTAAGTCAGGAAGTGCTTACCTATATTTCCCCTGCCCCCACCCCCCTGTTGCCCCCATCACACACACTGTCAGATAGATGGTCTCCTACACAAAAGACTGGTAAGCCTAACTGCCCAGCCACACTATAGCTCTACGCCTCTATCCTGCTCTGGAAATTGCCTTTCCTTCCCCTGAGTCTTTTCTGACTCCCCCCTCTCGTGTATCTGATTGTTCAGCACATCCTGTCCATTCTATCATTATGTTTTCATATCAGCACCCCTGTAATACTTGAAATATCCCCATGCACATTGTGCCTTTGTATGTGTTTTGTATCTTGGAAAGTCTTTAATCCTGTGAGATGAAACCTCCTTCTGTCCTTCCTTCGTGTTTCTCTTTCCTATATGACTCCTTGATTCCTCACACCAAACACTCCCCTTCTGTTGCTTCTGGTCACCAGATGTGTGGAGGTTTTTCCTCACACCAAACAATTCTCTGCGATACCAGCTAGGTGTCCCACAATTTAACTCAATTCTGATCCTGTCTACCCAGAGACAGCATCAGATCCCACAGGTTCAGGGCTGAGTCCCACAAGACTGCTCCCAAACTGCCTTTAGATGCCAGTTATAAGCCCAGGTTATTGGAGGTTCCAAAGACCTTGCCTTGGGTTTGATTAATTTGCTAGATTGGCTCACAGAACTCAGGGAAACACTTACTTATGTTTGCTAGTTTATTTATTTATTTTTAAAGATTTTATTTATTTATTTGAGAGGGAGGGAGTATGAGGCAGGGGGAAGGGCAAAAAGAGAGGGTGACAAGCAGACCCCCCCTGCTGCATGGGGAGCCTGACACAGGGCTTGATTTCAGGACCCTGAGTCGAAGGCAGACGCTTAACTGACTGACTGAGCCACCCAGGCACCTCTGTTTGCTAGTTTATTAAAGGATATGATAGGGCAGCCCTGGTGGCACAGCGGTATAGCACCGCCTTCAGCCAGGGTGTGATCCTGGAGACCCAGGATCGAGTCCCATGTCGGGCTCTCTGCATGGTGCCTGCTTCTCCCTCTGCCTGTGGCTCTGCCTCTCTCTCTCTCTCTCTCTGTCTCTATGAATAAATAAATTAAAAAAAAATCTTTAAAAAAAATTAAAAAAAAATAAAGGATATGATAAAGGACATAAATGAACAAGCAGGTGAAGAGATAAGATATGGGATAAGACAAGGTGTGGGAGCGTTTTGAGCCCAGGAGCAGCTGTCCTTGTAGAGCTGGAGTGTGTCACCTTCCTGGTGTGGATGTGTTTGTCACCTGGAAACTCCCTCTGCCATTGGGATTTTATGGAATCTTCCTCACTTAGGCGTCATCCATTATTAACTCAGTCTCCAGCCCTCCTCCTTTTCCTGGAGGCTAGGGGTACAGAGGGAGCTGAAAATTTCAAGTTTCTAATTGTGGCTTGGTTTGTCTGCTGATCAGCGCCATCTAGGAGCCCACGCAGAGTCACCTCAGTAGAAAAAGAGATGTCCCCAGTGCCATTATGACTTTGGAAATTACAAGGGTTTAGGGGACTCTGTACCAGGAATAGGGCCTCCGGCAGAGACCACTATATATGTTTTCTATGATTGCACACCTCTCCTTATATTCTTGAGAGCTTCGGTTTATTTTATAAAACATTTATCTGTAATCGTCTCTTCTGAGACACCTTCCCTATTCCTAAGACCTCAGTAGAATCAACCGTTCTTTCCTCTATGTTACTTTTAGAGCAGATTATTGATCACATTATTACTTATAGATCTAACATTCCTGTACAAATACTGTGTTTCCATCCTAGAGGGGGGCTGTCCTTGCCTCCTGACCTCCATCTCTCCAGCCCCTGGCACAGCACCCAGACCACTGTCATGTTTAAGGGCTGTATATAGAGGGCCTGAGTGTCAGCTCTCAAGCAGATTGCCTGGGGTTGAGTCCTGATTTTTTTTTTTTTTTTTACTCTTTTTATTTTTTTTTAATTTTTATTTATTTATGATAGTCACACAGAGAGAGAGAGAGAGAGGGGCAGAGACATAGGCAGAGGGAGAAGCAGGCTCCATGCACCGGTAGCCCGACGTGGGATTCGATCCCGGGTCTCCAGGATCGCGCCCTGGGCCAAAGGCAGGCGCCAAACCGCTGCGCCACCCAGGGATCCCCCTGATTTTTTTACTTAATATGAACATGCCTTCACAGGGTCTTGGTTTCTCAGTTAAGCCATTTATAATATGGAAATATGGAATTAAGTCAGACACTTAGACACTTGGGGTACCTGGTGGCTCCGTTGATTAAGCACCTGACTCTTGGTTTTGGCTCAGGTCATGGGATCCAGCCCCACATCTGCCTTCCAAAGATCTTAAAGCTAAGTCTAGTCTGGTGATGTTACCCTCTACTCCAGCAAATCAGTTTGATAAAAACTTTTTTATGATGATTATCAAAGCATTATACATTTATGATAAAGATTTAGAAGATACTGAAAAGCATAAATAAGAAAGCCAAATTCTTTGTAGTGCCAGCACCAAACCATATGAGACTGCCACTGCTGACAGCCTAGCACCCACCCTTCCACGTGGTTTCTGCCTGTATGTAGTTTATCTACATGCATATGTGGTATTACAGTATGTGTGCCATTTCATAAACTTTTCTCCCCACGTGGTATATTGTGATCCTTTATGACTGCAAACACTTTCAGTGGCTGCATGCTGTTCCAGTGTGTGGAAGACATCCTATAATTTATTTAAATGATCTGTTATATTTTTGCATGGTTTCTAATTCTTTAATCATGCAAACAATGCAAACACGACTTCTGTATATAATTAATAGTCATTTGTTACTTATTTAGGATAAATTTCTCTAGAATTGCTAAATCAAAAAAGCTTTTAAAAAATGCTTTCTTTTGTTATTTATTGTCAAGTTGTCCTCCAAGTTATTTGTATGAATCTCTGTGCTCCCACCACCATTGAATGTTATTCTCCTTTTTCATTGTTTATCAAGCATATAAGCAAAAGCATTCTGATTTTTAAAAAAGATTTATTTATTTGAGAGAGAGAGCAAGTGTACATGAGTGGGAGAAAGGGCAGAGGGAAAGAATCTTTAAGCAGACTCCCTGCTGAGCAGGGAGCCAGTGTGAAGCTCCTGATCTCACAGGTCATGAGATCATGACCTGAGTGGAAACCAAGAGTCAGACACTTAGCTGACTGAGCCACCCAGGCACCTCAAAGTGTTCTGATATTTTAGTTTCTTTGCTTACTGCTTAGGTGAATTCTCTGCCCTCACTCCCATCCCTACAACACCCTCCATTTCTTAGTCATTTGTCTTTCTTTTGGTGGAAGTTAGTAGTTTCCATCCTTTGTTATCTATTTGCCATGTTAATCTTCTTTCTTGATTTATATATATTCCCTACATATTAAAAGTGTTAATCATTTATCATGTGCTCTATAGGTATAACTTTAAAAATTTTATTTTTTTGTTGAAATATAATTGACATACAACATTATGTTAATTTCAGGTATATAATGTAATGATTTGATATCTATGTATTGTGAAATGATCACCACAATAGGGCCATCTGGTACCACCTTTATCCAGCTGTAAACACTCCAATAATAAATACAAAGAATGGTTAAAATCACTGGACAGCCAGAATGGAGAATGGTGTGTAACTCTGTTTAGTTTAGGTTGTAAGAGCTCTGATTTTTTCCATCCTATATTTTTGTAATTTCCTGCTATTAGTGTGCCTATTAACATAGGCCTCATGTGGATGTGGCCTCAAGAGGTAGAGGAGGAAGTCTTTCATTTTGTTTTAGTAGCATGAAGCTGAGCCGAGAATATAATTCTCTCCTGATTCTGTTCAGATGTGTTGATTCTGTCAACACACATTACAATTTCTTTTACACTGTGATGAGAACTTTTAAGATCTACTCTTAGCAGCTTTCAGATACACAATACGGTATTAACTGTAATCACTGTGCTATGTGGTCTCTTTTTTTTTAAGATAGAGGTGTTTAAAAAAACAAACTTGAATTTATATGTTTAATTTATTTGTTCATTACTGTGAAACAAATAGAGGGATATGGTGATCATTTAACTTCCCAAGGACAAATGTGGGGTTGGGGTACCTCCATGCCACCACTCACTATGTCTCTATCCTCCAATGTCATGAGGGTGGGAGGTTCACCAGGCAGAACAGAGTTCCTCAAACCCACGTTGCCCATGCCCTTCACAAATAAAGGTCACTACACTACATTTATCTCTTCTCTGCCATAAAGTATGTGTACATTAAAATATGTGTTTTGAGAATTAATATTGTTTAATGATATTCTGACCAAAGAATTTTAAGCTGCCCTTCCTAAAAGATGTATGTCTTGAAATGTAGGTTGTTTTTTTAATATATAAAAAGGATTTTTTTTAAAGGATTTCATTATTCTTGTAGATTTTCCTCTCGTATTTAAAAGGTTTGAAGATTCACAGTAGCTCAGATTACATTGCAGTCTTTTGCTGAATTTGACATTTGTATTTTAGTCCTATGAAAACATTTATATTCATGGCTCCATAATTCAAGTCAGATTTTTTTTTTAATTTATCCATAACATCCCCAATGTCTCCAAATACCTTTTCTCTTCCTCAGATATTAGCTAAATGATAGTTTTCTGGATTTCTAGTAAATGTCCTGCTGGTTGCCAGATTATGTCAGTGCAGGGCCATCTGGTACCACCTTTATCCAGCTGTAAACACTCCAGTAATAAATAGGAAAAATAGTCAAAATCACTGGACAGCCAGAATGGAGAATGGCGTGTAACTCTGTGTTTAGTTTGGGTTGTAAGAGCCCTGATTTTTTCCATCCTATATTTTTGTAATTTTCTGCTGTTAGTGTGCCTTTAAACATAAGCCTCACGTGGATGTGGCCTCAAGAGGTAGGGGAGGAAGTCTTTCATTTTGTTTTAGTAGCATGAAGCTGAGCTGAGAATATAATTCTCTTCTGATTCTGTTCAGATGTTGGCCAACTGCCAAGTACCCACACTTGTCAAGAAGCATTTTCCTGTCAAGACTAATTTGACCTTCTAATTTCGGAATTTATTTATTGAGTTTTGTTATACTTCCCTAAGGAAGTGATTTTACAAATGATTTTCTTGATGAAAATTCGCCATGTTTTGGACTCAATTATTCCATTACCGAATATACTAGTACTACTACTAACAGTATACACTGGTGATTTAGGCAATCATAGATGTTACCTTCAGAAATTAGCCTTCTATAGGCCATTGCAAGTTCCTTTTATCCAGCCTAATTAATCAAATCTCCACCTCCTTCATTGCTGAGCTCTTGTTTCTTACCTGATAGAACTGACCTCACTGGATTATGATTATTTGACTGTGTCTCTCACTTGAGGGTATATAGTGTCTGCTGGGTCACCAAAGCCCATGCCTAGTGGACAGTAGGTCTTAGATAAACTTTTGTTGCAGTGAATAAATATTCCCTGGGGAATGCTGATTTTTTCATGCTGGAATTTATTTAGTTTCCTTCTCGATGGTCTTTGAACTTTTTGAGGGCAACGGATGGGTCTGACTTACATATATTTCCCAATCCCCAGAAATTTATAAACAGTTTATGAGCGCTTAATAAATGTTGAATTGATAGCCAACAAATTCTTCCTGGTACTTAACTAAAATATTTTTCACTCTACACTTCTGTCTCCTCTCTGTACATACCCAGAAGCACATTCGTGCCTGATAAATGGCTCAGTAGTCTTTATCAGACACAGAGTGAGTGCAGTCATGTCTTGTGACCCCCCAAAACTGGCGATAAGATAATAATCCTTTCATCAGTGCCATGCACCAAACATTCTAAACTTAGAGCAGAGACCTGCTCCAGTGCGGGGCTGTACCTGGCACCCTCTGCTTTTTTCTTGGAGCGACTCACTAGATCCTGCTATTGTGACCAATTCTGGCTCCCATTGGCAGGCCCTACTGCTCACCCTCCCCACCCCTGTCCCTTATCCTGAGGAAGGCTCTGTGTGAGTGTGGATGAAAACCCCATTCACTGTCTCCCCAGAGGGTGCTTAAGATAGGCTGGGATTTTCAAGAAGAATTTTACTGAAAAAAAAATTTATAAATGTATATCCAGTTTAGAAATAGCCATATTTCCAAAATATACAAATTGAAACTGTGAACTGTAGAAACAGGAAGAGCTGTGCTATGTCCCATATCCCTGTTACTCTAAGAGTGAGCATCAGTGCTACTGTGTATATTGGCATCTTCGAATCCCAGTGAGCCACCAGACTCTCCTGGGCTTCCATTTTGTAGTCACCCCTTTCTTATGCCTTTCCTCCCCCATGGAGAGAAGTGGCCTGAGGAGAACCCACCAACAGGCATGCCCCCATAATGGTTACTCACATAGAAGAGAACATGGCTCTCACCTCACAGAATACTCTTGCCCTTCTTAGGTGTTTATTCTTTGTTTTTTGAGGTGGCAAGAACCCATTCAGTTCAGTTCAGTTGACTTTGACTTGAGCCATTTGTGTTATGTAAGTAGTGTATACAGTGTCAATTACTCATTTTGCCTTTTGATTGCTTCTTACATTGTGTACAGATCGTGTTTTCTTTGTAAAAATCCACTTCCATCTGAATTTTGCCGTAAATATGATTTTTTTTTTTTTGCCGTAAACATCATGGGCTGCCTGGGTGGCTCAGCAGTTTGGTGCCACCTTCAGCCCAGGACATGATCCTGTAGACCTGGGATCAAGTCCCACATCAGGCTCCCTGCATGGGGCCTGCTTCTCCCTCTGCCTGTGTCTCTACCTCTCTCTTTCTATTTCTCATGAATAAATAAATAAAATCTTTTTTTTAAAAAAAAAAGTATGATATATTAGGTAGAACAATTATCTGATTTCTATGTTAACTTCTAAGTACTTTAACTAGGCTGTAGTGCCTGAATACAATCTACATTACTCAAATCCTATACACCAAGTCAGGAACACCGAGTAGAATTAAGAGAAAGATAGAAGTGACCAGTTAGTCTTGTGTGTACCATTTTAGGACTTCAAAGTCAAATCCTTTCCATCCACATCAGAAGTGGAGCAGAATGAAGCCACCTCTCTCTCTCTCTCTCTCTCTCTCTCTCTCTCTCTCTCTCCTACTCCATGAGATGGCTGTGTCTGTGACTAACCTCTTCTTTCTGAGAAGACAATCCTACCTTTGGGGACAGACAATACTTGTGGCTGACCTCAGACCTGCAGTTTGAGGCAGAGCCATTTATAGAACTCCCAAACCTCATTTTGTTTTCTGGCGTGCAAACTGAGCCTGGATCTTTTCCATGTTGCAGGGGTGAATAGCCTTTCTCAGTCACTGAGTGCCAACCCATTGACTGCCACCACCCTTACCCATCTCGACCTCTCAGGGAACGTCCTTCGTGGAGACGACCTCTCGGTAGGTTTTCCTTTCCTCATGGCCATGTTCAGAGACACCAGATCCCCTGATCCTGAATGATTGTCAAATGTGGCTCTTCTCATCTCCCCTTTTCATGACACTTTCAGATCATTTAGTTATGAGCTCATGAGATATTGTAGAGAAAAATTCTAGAGCTGTCCTTAACTAAATGTAGTTTAGCACACAGATCCCCCGGCCACCCAACATTGCTGAAGTGTGATTCTTTTCGGAAATACTTTTTCTGAAGGACTTTTTTCCCCCTTCATTTTAATCGTTATTGCACCTGTTAAAATTGCCTGATAAGAAAGATTGGAAATGTAAACTGATTTCATCATTAAATAATATTGTTAAGAAGACAGGTGGGTTTGTTGTTATTGTTGTTTTTAGTAGTTTGCTGTTAATAGAAAATATTGGGATGAAGTCCAGTCTTATCTTCCATGAATACAGTAGGGAGAGGAGAGGTCTGGGAAGATATTGGGGCCACTTTTTAAAGAAGTTTGAATTTGAAGGCAAAAAGTTTACCCTCAATGATGAGATTCTTCATGCAGCTGAATTGGTAATATAAATGTTTGGCACATCTTATTGGTACAGTGAACTAGGTATGATCTCACTATCAGATTGAGTGAGTTGTCCCCTCTGGTCACCATGATAGAGTTGAGAAGAAATGCTCCCTTACCTATAGCAAATGTGCATCTTTGCACATTTGTGTGCCTTCTACCTTTGTGTGCCTTCTACCTCTTTATGGGGTTGAAAACCATTGTGAGATTTATTCTTATTTCTCTGTAAAGCAGGGAATATTGCCACAGTTCCTTTGTAGTATCTTTCCCCCTCTCGCTGATAACTTGAACCCATTTTAAGCAATACTGTTTTCTGGTGTGCCATGACTTTCAATGCATTGCTCCATGTTAGTGGTCACCTTCAGTGATGATTCATAAATCTGCTCCCTCCCAATATGAAACAAGGAGTCTGATGTGAAACCACCAAGACATTATGGTGACAGACAAGAGAAATAGAGGGGTAAAAGAGGAGCCCAAAGATTAAGTAATAAGACTCTGCTAACATAGGGGCATTTAGTCACTCAAGGTAGAGTAACCCAGAATTTTTTCACTGGCTGAGAGGGGGTCTTGTACTAGCTTGCCTCTGGGGTAGGAGAGATGGAAGGATGAGGCCTGCGTGAGTGGGTACCCAGCCCTGGACAGGCTCTAGGAGGTTCTGGGAGCCATACAGCAGGTGCAGCGAGGGGCTTACTGGGCCCCTACCTTCAGGGGACCTGCCTCTTTGGAGAGGTGTTGGCCAAGTAGGGTCTTGTCACCAATCGAGGGTGATTAGAGCTCCCCCAGCTGGTGGATGAGAGGAAACCACAGCGCCAGGCAAAGCATGATAGAAGCAGATATCTTTACCGAAGCCGGAACAAATTATTTTTCTGGATCAGAACGTCTCATAATCCAGTCTGTGGTGTGTGTCTAGTTATTCTAAAGTATTTACAGGCTAATCTTTTGCTTCTCTGAATTCCTTAGTAGAGGGATTTTGCTCAAGCATGATATAGCTAAGCCGCTGCACTGAGTCTTTGCTGAGGACAAGGGCATCGCATGTCGGTGTAAGCTTTTTTGTTTTTACAAGGATCTGGTGGCATTCCGTGAAGCTAAGGAGAATTTAGTTCTTTTCTTGGTGACAGGAGTTTGGATGCAGCTTATTTTTGGTGGACTTTGGGAGTTGCTACTCACACAGGGAAGTGAGGTGGCACTTAAATTTATTGTTTTGATGGCCTTGCACAGGAATAAGGGGAGAGTTTAGACATTGTGACCCTTTGAAACCAGACGTGTCTTACTTATATGTGAGGTTTTTTTAAAGAAACTAAACTAATAGTGCCATCAGACCCCTTCTTGTTAGATTATGAAAGTAAGGATAGAAAAATAGCTGTGTTGGACAGAAGAGAGTATTGCCTGAGACCCATCTTATGGTTCAAATTCAAATTAGTGAAACTTTGAACGTTTTCAAAAATGATTAACATTTTGATAGGGTGAGTGCTATTCAGGTGGAATTTTAATCTCAGCAGTTAAAATTAATTAGCACTGCTCCAAAATTATAAAAATGGAGTTAATCAGGAAAATTAAGTCATGTGTAACAAAAGGGGGTTTGGCAGCCAAGAGTTCATTTGGCCTTTTTTTTTTTTTTTTTTAAACTCAAACATAATTTTATTTTAAATATTCTTTGGAACTTTGCTCCAGAGAAGGCAAAGGAATGAATGACATGAAATTCTGCTCATTCTCTTGGGAAGAGTAGAGAATGATTATGGGAGGATTTGGGCAACATCTTTTTAAAATACTAACGTGTGTGTATGTGTGTGTTTCCAGATCCTAATGTGTTTGTTTTTTTGTTTTTTATTTCAAGTACATGTATAGTTTTTTGGCTCAGCCGAATGCCATTGCTCATCTGGATTTATCCAATACGGAATGTTCCCTGGACATGGTAATGTTTTTTTTCATATCACTCTGGGGGTGTCAGAGCATCCATTTAGATGGGGTACAGAGAAGGCTTTCTCTCTAATAAAATATTCTCTTAGTCCTTGAAATATTTGAAACTAAGAGTGTCTTCTTTCTTCCTCAGGTCTGTGCAGCTCTTCTCCGGGGGTGTCTCCAATATTTAGCTGTGCTCAATCTCTCCAGAGCTGTCTTTTCTCACCGGTATGGGTTTATACCTGCCATCACTGTCATCTAGGAATATCTTCCTCCCAGAGAAGGTCATAGCGATCTGAAAATAGAGCGATAAAGGATGTGTGTTGCGCATGAAGGGAGGTGACCTTAAAACATAATCTATCAATATGTTGCCTTGAAAGTGCAAGTTTTTGTTATTTTTTTTCACTGAAGTACGATGGATATTCTTAACACCCCTTTCAGTCTGCTATGTGAACTGTCTAGTAACTGCTTGTCATATGTACACAGGCACTCTCAATACAGTAAAAACTCTTTTAAAAAGGACTTTTCAACAGTGAACTTGGAAGCAAGTATAAACTCCCCCTGGGAGCTTATGGCTAGCTCCATGCATTTAAAAAAATTTTTAAGACTTAAAAAAAATTTTAAAAAAGATTTATTTATTTATTTATTTTAGAGAGAGAGAGAGAGAGAGAGAGAGAGAGAGAGAGATCGCACACAGGAGGGAGGGGCAGAGAGAATTTCAAGCAGATTCTGTGTGGAGCCAACACAGGACTCTAATCCCATGACTGTGAGATCCTGACCTGAACCTAAATCAAGAGTTGGCCACTTAACCACCTGAGGCACCCAGGTGCCCCCTTTGTGATGACTGGTCTTCAGTAGAGCTATTGAGCTTACTAATAAATCACCTTGTCTTCCAAATGAGAGGTTTTATTGAATACCTAGCACCTTACCTAGAAACAGTCCTAGCAAGCCTTAGTAATTATCTTGAAATTGATGTATTTACATTGAGCTGTGGACTGTCCGCCAGGCTATTCATACTTTTGTTCATAAGTATATCAGTCAGAATAGGATAGATTGCTTCATAATAACAAATGATCCTCCCTTCCCACCCCCATCTCCATGGCTTTCAGCAGTCATAATTTTGTGACACGTCCCTTGTAGGCTGGACAAATTGCCTTTATTCTGGAAGGCAGATCTCTAGCCACACAGCAGAGGACCAAGAATTACGGCTCATGCTGGCTGGGAAAGCTTCTCTCTGAAAGTCATACACATCACTTCTATTTGATGTGATGTCCCCTTGCCCAAAGTGACTCTCATGACCAAGCCTGCCAGTGGGTGGGGTGATGAGGCATCATCTTCTCACAGAAAGGGGCAATGGATATTTGGAAACATTGGTACAGTAGACACCAGACAAAGTAGTAGTAGGAGAACGTATATTCAGAGAATATTTTAACATTTGCTAACAAAAAACAAACAGGAGCGCATAAGCTTATATTGTTCCACTATTTGGAACCAGAGTTCATTGGAAACATCTAACATGTATTCTACCAGAATTTTCTTTCCTCTTAAATTTATTTTCAACCTCTTAGAGGTTCTGCTTGTTTTAAAATTATCTTGTTTTAAAAACTTTTTTCTAATATTGACAGGTTTTCCTGGACCTCTGTACAAGAAATATTGTTGAATGTTATATGGTTGAGCTAGACCTGGCCTGGCCTCTGCCCTCAGTCTCTGTGAATCCACCCACAGAGTGTGAATAACTACCATTAAATGAGTGTTTACTCTTCATCAGGCTAGTGCTTTATACATGTGGATTTACTCAATCATGCCATCAATTCTGGCAGATAGAACAAAACAAGCAGAGGGTTCACATTCCAACTTTGACCCTGGGATCTTGTTTTTCTAAAACTCTCATAGTATGGCGTTGACTCTGCCTCTTTTTCGAGATGTATGATTTCTACTATAACAACAAGGGCACATATTTGGAATTTACAGCCATCTCCTTTGGAGTTTTGTCTTTATTTTAATATTTGGCTTGAAATTATTATATTTGCCCGATGGCGGAAGAGCTGAGCAGGCCATTTGCCTTGCAGGCTTCATGCCAATCAGACTTTCTGTGTTGTTCCTCGGTTCAACATCCGGTCGCATATTATTGAATCTAAGACATGCCACATCCAAGAGTATTGCCAAAGTGCATGTAGTAATTCTAAGTATTCAATGCCACCCAGGGGGAAAGCTCTTTAAATTGTGAGAAATCTACATCTCCTTTGACCTCTAATTTCTTAAAAACTCAAACAAGGAGATCTGTGGGCAAACACACTGAGTTCATTGGCTGCGATTAATAGCAATAGTTTTAAAGACTTAACTTAATATCTTAACTTCTTAATAGTTTTTAAGACTTAACTTTAATATCTTAACTTCTCTTGCATCATTCCTTTGATGGCATTGGATATATTTAGCTTCAAGGCATTTTGTTTCTTTTTACCTTTAAATTTCTCCCAAAAACGTTATGGATTCATGGGTTATTTCCCAGTGTCTGAATAACCAATGGGTAATTTTGCCAATCTGGGAGTGGGGTACAGGACCAGAGGTGCAAATGCTAGCATGACTCTCGTGTTTTGTTTTTTAGGAAAGGAAAAGAAGTACCCCCATCCTTCAAACAGTTTTTCAGTAGCTCCCTGGCTCTGATGCAAATCAACCTTTCAGGCACAAAACTGTCTCCTGAGCCCTTAAAGTGAGTGGTCAATTAATTTTCACCAGAACTTTTAACGTTCAGTTTGTTATTATGAATGTACTTGAAGAAGATGACACATAATCCTAAAACAGACGGCGCAGATGAAAATGCCTTTCTAACTTGTAACTTGGGACACAAAAGGAAATCACATTCTTTTTGAGTACATTGTGCACTGTTGATATTATTGCATCTTCTGTTTAAAAAAAAAATCTTCCTTTGGTTTGTGACCTTGGCAGTTGTCACTGATCTTCTATAAATGTGCACTCAGATGCTGTTTCCTTTATGTTAACCTCTGTTCAGCCTGTTTTAGGTGTATTCATATATGTGTGTTCTACTCAATATTTATTCTACATATTTCTCCTAACCTTAATAAATTCTATACACAGTGTGTATGCAGCAGAGTCGGTTTTTAGGTGCTTTAGTTACTGAATTACCTAGGTCGGTATAGGCTATCTATCTGGTGTTTTTATTTGGCAGTCAACTTAGGTAATGGGTTAACATTCCTAGTGGTGGAGTTAAACTCTTTAACTAAAATATGGCTTGAGGATAATTTATCATCATTGAAATTTCTGTTCACCATTGCCAGAAATAATCAAAAGGGCTATAGCATCAAATTCTCTTTAAGTCTAAAGAACATATTTTCAAGTAGTTAAGAGTACGTACATGTTGCATACGCTCAAATGCATACACAGATTTCTCCTTTCCCCAGTTGGCATGTAAATCAGCATTTAATTTGTATGAAATGTTAAAATTAATGTCTGCTATTCATTTTACTAGAAAATTAATCTTTATCTAATTTGTGAGTTGCCTTTTTTCTCTTTGAGAGGTGTTTAATTCTTTTTTTTTTTTTTTTTTTTTTTTTGAGAGGTGTTTAATTCTTGATTCCAGTATCTCACATGGCACCATAGGACTTAAACAATGAATGTCTTTAAGGACAGTAGATCTAGTCAAGTACGAAGAAAAAAATCCAATGGATATGGCAGCCTTTTGTTTTGTTTTGTTTTAAACATTGAATTGATATATTGAAGGTCTATAAATGTAACAGCTACAGATAGTAAAAGCCTCATGATGAGACTCTTTGTGTGGATATTAATTAAACTAATGGAATCAGTATTCTAAAAGGGGATCCATTATAATTTAGTCATATTTACTTATTCATTCATTTAACTAATATTTATTGAGCATTTGAAGTGTGCCAGACAAGAAGGTGGTACTGGGCAGAAAGCAAATCCACACTTGATCCTTGTCCTCATTGTACCAATAGGAGATCAAAACAGTTTTAGTGACAGGTGCACAGCATTCCAATTCTTTTAATGTTCTTGATCCTGTGAAATGTAGAGTAGCACTTGATTGATTAGCATTATTGATTTTATAGAATGTTCCATACCACCACAGTGCTGGATTTTACTGTATTGTTTGTTTGTTTGTTTGTTTAATTTTTTTATTCATGAGAGACACAGGGGGCGGGGCAAAGACACAGGCAGAGGGAGAAGCAGGCTCCATGCAGGGAGCCTGACGTGGGACTTGATCCCGAGACTCCAGGGCCATACCCTGGGCCGAAGGCAGGCACTAAACCGCTGAGCCATCCAGGGATCCCCCACTGTATTGTTCATTATAGAGACTTACTGATAAAAAAAAATCATACCTCAAAGTGAACTTTGTAATTGTTAAATCTTGTGACCTGTTGTTATTTATGTGAACATCTAATAGTGTCCTGTAAGTGGTCTCTTCAGCTCTGTGTTTTGCTTAATAAAAATTTTAATATGAGGGAACAGGCTCCATGGCTGAAGAGTCTGTAAGCAAAATTCCATATGTACATTTAATATAATTCTATACCGTGAAAAGATATAACAAAACTAAGGTGTTCGGGTTTACCTGTGAGGTGGGGGGAATGGAAGAGAACTTGCAAAGCAAGACCCCAGTTTAGACACTGGGTCTCTGCTTGTATGTGGGCCGTAACCATCAGTGTTGACAGCACCTGTGAGCAGGCGTTGTGGGATTCCTAGTTTAGAGTGGAGGAAATGGAGGCCCAGGAAGCTACGTAATTTGCCCAAACTCACAGTCACAGGTTGGGTTTCCCGTGAAGCAGATGTTAAGATGGAGCACAACATGTAGGAGATGGAGGCTGGGACATCCTGACCCTGTGTCCATCAGTCCTTGGTCTGTAGTCTGCCTCTGGAAGGATATGGCCTGGGACATGACATTTGCTTCAGCCAAGGCCACCGCTGATGAAGACTGACTGCCGAGGGGGTTCTGGGAGGTGCATCGCAGTGTCCACTGCCACCACCAGCTGCCACCAGCTGAGGACGTGCCTGCCCCGCCACTTTCCCCTGTACCAAGAGGGGTAGATGGAGGCCTTAGCTTGCTGAAAGATTGGGGGTCAGCAGCCATCAGAAAATATGCTAAAGCAATGCACCTTCTTTTGAGAGAAACCTGTTGTGCTCGCTTCGGCAGCACGTTACTAAAATTGAGAGAAACCTACTAAGTTTGGACATAACAGTATTCTGCAGAAGTATTCTTCTATTTGGGGCTGCTTCAAAAGCAGTGGAAAGCATATGACTGTTACTTCAGAGCTGCGCTTTCTCCTTGCAGTCCATGATGAAGTATTTCAGTTTTAGTAAAGAACATGATGACATTGTTCCTTGGTGTTTTCTAAAGTCTTCAGAACAGCATGGTCCTTGTCTGTCCTGAGGATGCTCCTTGTCCTGCGTCACACAGAGTAAGGCCCGAGCTCCTGTGTCCTGCTCACGCTGGCACCTTCACTTCGTTCCCCCTCGTCTCTACTTCCCAGTGCCCTCTTGGCTCCCTTTCACATGACACCCCTTCTCCCCATCTCCTGGGCTGAGGTTTTTTTTTTTTTTTTTTAGATTTTATTTATTTATTAATGAGAGACACAGGGAGGCAGAGACATAGAGGGAGAAGCAGGCTCCCAGTGGGGACCCTGGGATCACGACCTGAGCCAAAGGCAGATGCTCAACCACTGAGACACCCAGGTGCCCCTCAGACTGAGTATTTTTAAGAACCCTATTGCACGTGCTACTCAAAAGTCGTAACTAGCCTCACATATCCAGAGCCAGTGAAATGAGATACAAATTCTTCTGTTAACCAGGATTGCAGTTGGAGGATTAAAGAGGACAGTCGTGAAGACAGGTTTCCTTCCATCCCTGGGTTAAAAGTAATAAGGCTTCCTGCTGTAGGGCTTTCCCCAGCACATGCCAGGCTTTGTAGCTGTTCTGTCTGGCTTTGTTTTGCAATTGCTGTGAATTGTTTGTATTTAGAGCCTCGGGAGCTGTTCCCTCCTCATGGCTGGTCTTCGGTACTATCCGTGTGTCAGTATCTTAATGTGCACCATTGTTTCCTCAGCCTTCATCTTCGCGTAAGACCAACAGGAAGAATTTCCCTCCCACTGAAGCATTGTAAGAATATAGTGTTAAAATATGTGGCTAGGTTCTAGAACCCCAGCACTTATTAAAACAAGAAGGGACCTCTTTGGTCATGTGCTGACTCTCCCATTTTGCTGATGAGCACCTGAGATAGGAGAAAAGCAGCGTGTGATGTCTCAGGAGCTACGACGTGGTCAGTACAGAGCCAGGACTTGGGGACTGGCCTTGGGCTTCTCCGTCTCAGGCGATTTCAGCCGCTCAAGACTGCCCCCAAGAAGGAAAGGGGGGGTAGAAGGGGGTTGGGGGGAAGCACTGGTTAGGGAAAGAGAAGCAATTTAGTAAATAATTAAGCAGGAGTATGCGCCCAGGTGACATCTGCCCAGCCTTTCCCACCTCACTCTTACCCCGGGGTATTTTTGGAGTCTACTGGGTGCAGTCCCTTTTCCTGGGAACATTGAGAACAGGTGGTGGGCCCCCGCCTCCTGGTTCCACCCACTGGTACTTCCTCCTATATGCCTATGATGTGTGCCCACCATTGCCCGTCCCTGAAATCAGGAGCTCTCTGGTGCTCACCTGTGTGCTTCTCCCAGGACCTGGTGCAGGTCTGATCCCTTCGGTGTGACTGATGGATGTGTGCACACGTGTAAAATGTCTGCATCAAGCCTGCCAAAGTGCATGATTGTACAGGACTGACTTGTACAGGTGGAACCAATTCATTGTTTTAGAGATGTGATCCATGTGATGAGTCCAGCCTCCTCGACGTGCAAATCAGAAAATTCCTTTCCACGGTGCTGATGCAGTTTGCCCCGACACCAGCTAGTGGTGGCCAGCTGGACAGGCAGGATCCTGGACTCAAGGCTCCAGACTTGTGCCTTCTCTCTTACCTCCTGCTGTAAATGCTTAGAAAAACAAAACAAAACAAAAAACAGCCCTCTGCATAGACCGTAATTTCCTATGCTAGATAGTACAGAGCCTGACTTCTTCATAACCTGTTCCTTAGGGAAAACCAGTGTTATTTTGCTACTGTGATAACAATTGCCTAATAATTTCAGAAACAATATTAAAGGTGTTCTTAAGCAGATGCAGGTGGGAACTGATCTGTGATGAACACAATTTAATTTCAGTGTGCAGTTAGGAGTACTGTTGGTTTATTTGCATAGGAAAAGCGGTCCTGGAAGGTCATGCATTCTTATTACGTCCACTGCCCATCAAACAGAAGAATGTTACAGCGTCATTTTCTCACGGAGTCTGGGAGGCAGAAATGCGGCCGGGATTTTAAAACCTGAGGTGGTGCTTGGTGCTTGACCTGTGGTTCGGAAAAGCATTCTTCCTTCTCTGGGCTTTATTCAGCATGTGACTATGTTTTGGGGGCAACGTGTGGAATTTGTATCTAACGTGTGTGTTTTCTCCCCTCAGAGCACTGTTGTTGGGCCTGGCTTGCAATCATAACTTGAAGGGAGTTTCTCTTGATCTCAGCAATTGTGAGGTAAGAACACATTTAGACTATGGAATGGAAGAGATTATAATACCATCAAAATTGCTTTGCCTTTTTCCTGGAAAAAGTGTGAGACTGAATCTGGAGGGTTCAGAAAAACACACATTTTATAGATGTCTCTGATGTTCTGCATTTTGCAAGTTTTATCTACAAACAGCCATAGAACACCATTCAGAAAGCATTTGAGTGGGTTTTTAATGACTTAGGGATTTGTTTTGTTTTGTTTTTATTCATTCTTAGTGCCAGTTGCTTAAATATCTTATGATGAAGGCTTTAGATAGAAAAGCCATAAACTAGCTTTACTGTTATGAAAAACGTAACATTCTGCATTCCTTGCGGGGCACAGATGCCTGTAATCTGACATGAGTTCAGAGACTGAAAGAGAATGGCTGTGGTGTCATTCATCTTATTTTTTTAAGATCTTGATTTAAAACAGGAAAATTAAGATGCTTCTCAAAATTCTAACAATTGCAGACACTTCCTTTCAAAGAATACCAAGATAATTTGAGACTAAAAACCTCTACATTTTAGAGGGTACCTAAAAGTCTTGAGACTTTCCTTTTATGTGGAGACCAGTAAGGAAATACCCAGGTACAAATCATGGGGCCCCTCCAGAGCCTGACTTTAACCCCATATGTCATACTTGGTTTCTTCTGGAGGTTATGTCCTTTCATTTCTGTACCTGGGCCTGTGTACCCACTCTTCTCTCCTTCTGGCTCATGTTTGGTGTGTCCCACTTCTTCTCCAAGGCTCCCGTCTCTGAGGAGTGAGGTCAAGTCCAGTTTCCTCCATGTCTGTGTCAGATTCCAAGGGTTCAATTTGAATTTGGTCTCAAATGATATGCGGTCCTACATGAATTAGATGATACCTCAAAATCTCAACACCTATATCTGCAAAATGGAGGCAACATTAGTGCCTTACCTGGTGGCTAGTGTTATGGAGTTTAAAGGAGCTCTTCTTCATCTGGGGCATCTGGGACATATAAAAGTTATTTGTTTTTATTGTTTATCTGTTTGTAGAATTTCTCCCCTGACTGCTTCATTCCTTTGTGATCTTATTCTTTTTCTGATTGTCTGGTACTTTTCTGCACTGTCAAATTTTCATGTGTAAGTCAGTGTTGTTTGTTTTAAAAATGTATTTATTTATTATAGAAAGAGAGAGAGAGAGAGCATAAACAGGGGTAGAGGGAGAGGGAAAGAGAATCTCAGACTCCCCACTGAGCACAGAGCCCAACGTGGGGCTTGATCTCAAGACCCTGAGATCATGACCTGAGCCGAAATCAAGAGTTGAACACTCAACTGACTGAGCCACCCAGGTAGCCGTATTGTTCCTTTATTTATAAAGACAGACCATATAATAGAAACCAAGTTTGGAAATATGAATTAATTGTTTACCAATACTTTCTTAAGGAATGTGGCATTAATTAAAACTTTTGTTTGGGGGGAGGAGTAAGAAGAATGGGGGTAGGAAGGATTATTCTATTAAAAAAAAAAAGCAAATTCGTACAAACTTGATTGCTCTACTAGCTCACACTACTGAATGACCCAAACCTTTTACTATCCTCATTAAATATAGTGATTCCTATCAGTACAACATCTTCCATTTAATTCTGTGATCAAAATAGAAAGGGACATAAGTGATCATCTGGTTCCCATACTTAGGGATGAAAAAAGTAAGGTCTAAAGAAGTTGAAATGATCAGCTTGCTAATGGCAGAGTATGATGAAAATGTGCTTTCCTGATTGTTGTTAATTATACAGGTAATTATTAGAACATCAAATGTGATTAAGACATTTACGTCTCAAATAAGTTGTTAGGTTATCATATGCCCAAAGAATACTGTGTTATATTGCTATGTCACTTGTTTTTAAACTTCTTTATCATCCCACTGGGAATAATGTTCAAAGACTGTTCTATTTGGTGAACTGTATAAAATTGACATTTTTGTAGGTCAAAATGGTAGACTGTTGACAATTTCATTAGGTTCCACCAAATGGCTAATAGACCTTTTTCCTTTATGATTTTTTTGTTACTAAGGTGGGAATCCAGATCAAATGATTGCTCTCTGATGTTAGGGTTGGCCGTTAGGATGATGGCAATTACAACTTTATTTTGGCCATTCACTTACAGATTATATGATACAGTGGTACTGCTGAGAAATGGGAACCCTTCAGACTACCTTAGAACCCTTAGTACCGTGCTCTCCCACCATCTTAACGCTTGAATCACAGTTCTGGTGGCCACATTTATAAAGTCACGTTATCTTGCTGCTTGTGGAAATTGATGAAACACAAAGTTATTTTTCTAAATTAAGGTGTCTTGTCATATTTTTCTTCTTACAGATGGGTGTCCAAATCTAACTAGGTTTCTCTTTGCTTCTCTCCATGATAAAGTAAATCTCCCCTGGAAAGGTGTTAGGGGTTATGATATTATCTGCATAGAATGCTTGGCCATTTTGAGTATTAACTGATACCCTTTTAATTATTTGATACTTCACAGTTTAGGTAGTGCTCTTAGAAAAAGTCTTTCACCAACTTGGATGTTTGAAATTATTCATGTGTATATTTTTTTCTTTTCTTTCTCTCTTTAGCCATAGTAGACACAATCCCCTCTACTGTTAGCATGCCCATCAAAATCATGCAAAAATTCAGCACTTAATGTTCCTTTATGATCAGATAAATTGCCCCACCTGTGGTGGTAGGGGATGAAACTTCTCTCTGATGCCATGTCATCTTGGAAATCTTCCACAGTGACCCAGGATGAGGGGCTGACCTGAAAAGAGTCAGTCCAAAGTGTAACACTGGATATTTCCTGATGTGGGCACCAAACAAGTTCACGGTCCCCCAATGATGCCTCTAATATGACAGTCTACCCAGCCATGGAAGCAAAGGACAAATGTGATGTAACATGAAGTTTTTGTATTTTATTATGAAATAGCTACTTGCCATTGGTTAATTTTAAAATCAGGTTTGTGTGGGTGTTACAGAAGATAAATGGCCATCACTTAAGACAGTGGTTGAGTTTACTGGGAGGGGAGAAGGAAGTAACTTTGAAGTCAGAATTACATGTTTACAGAGATGAAAAGAGGATATGGTCAGTGATATTGTAATAGTGTTGTAGGTTATCAGATGGTGACTCCACTTAGCATTCTGAGCATTTAATGTACAGAGTTGTTCAATTATCCTCACCTGAAACAAACATGTACACTGGACACTGTGTGTCAACTACACTTGAGTAGTTTTTTTTTTTTAAGTGTCTACATAGGAAGCTTAGAATAACTTTACTTATGGAAATGATTTTTAGTTTTTACCATTGCTGGTCCCTTCACTGTCCATGCTCACCTCTCTGGTGACTTGTCCCTGTGGTCCTCAGAGGACTTCTGTATTTCCCCGAAAGAGGCACTTCACGTTCATCAGTTTGAATGAGAGAGGAGATTTATGCTAAATGCTGTTTAAAAATAAAAGTACCATGTAGCTGTTTATAAATTATAGAATTGCTTTCCTCCAAGCAAACATCATTGGTATTTGGACACCTAAGTCCAGAATTTGAGGCTGCAATCTTTGGATCTGTGAGGGCAAAGCTAGTAAGTATGGAAATTAAGCTTTCATGTACAGATAACGTCTCTACTTAGAGAAAAAAGCATCTGCATTCCTTAAGATGTTCCACATGAATTATGTTTACCAGTTTGTTTTCTTTCCCTCGGTCTTTTTAGTACCCAAAGGGGTCATCTCTCTAGGAAAAGAATTACAAGTAGTCCTGGGAGACAAAAGGGGTCATGACCAAGGGTTGGTACACTGAAATCAGTAAAGCGCCCTTTGAAGTCTGGCTAGGCCACTTGGCTTGCATTTCTTCAGGCTTCGTTTCTCACCTGTGGAATGGAGACCATAATAGCTCCCGGGGATTTGGCACCCTGCTGAGCCCGGCCTGTGTGAGCCATCCTCTGGGGAGGAAGAGAATGACTACTGTGAAGCCTTATTTTGAATGTCAGAATTTACAGCAAGAGTCAGTACGGCCTTTCTAAAAATCTTTATTTAGAAGTATTAAGATTCTGGATTTTCCGAAATATTTTTGGGAATTGCCTTCAAAGCCATTTTCAATCTTTCAAGAAGAATTAGTCTCATCAATTTATAGTCCCACCTGATTTGGGACGCAAAACTGTATTACCCTCCACGGCCAGACTTGTACCCTGAATGGCCTGTGGCTATCCTCATTCACTCTCACAGGGTAAGGATTCAGCATCCTTGTGGATGTTCAAAGATATGTGTCCCGTTGCCCTCAAGGTTCATTCCAAAAGAAGTGTTTTACAACTGTTTTATATGGTAGTAGTGAAATTGGCGTGCGGATGGATTCTCTCCACACACCTGTCTACCTGAAGGGAGCCAGTGGCTCCGTCATTCTGGCCTGTGTAGAAATGTCACCGTGGTCCTACTGCAGGAGCAGAATAGAGAAATGCTGCTGCTGAATTCCTCCAGCTCACGGTCCTTCCAAGTGAGAGAGAAGAATCTCCAAGACCTCAGGAGTGATGCAAAGTTGTAGGTCTGGGTGTAGAGTCGGTTCTTTTAAGCAGAAACTTTCCTGCACATGATTCCACAATTCCCGCCAGGGTGCTGAGGAGCAGCAGATCAGATCATTTGTAATGATTAGGACATTGCAGCACCGGAATAGAAACTTCTGAGGCAATTCTGTCCAATGCGATAGTGGTTCACCCACCTTTGAGGTGGAAGGCAGGTGTGCTGCGATGCGGGTGGGTACCTTCCACGGTTGTACCCCCCAGGGATCAGCTTCCTGTTGGGCCCAGGGTGGGAGGCAAAGCAAAAACTGTTGTCGCAGCAGGAAGCATATAGGAAGCAAAATAAAACGCACAACTGTTTGCTCCTTAGAAATGACTACTTATATCTGTCTTTTTCGGTTCCAAATTGCCTTTTGGCCTCAGACCCCACTTAACAAGAGGACATTTTGAGTCCGCTCTTGTCAAACCACTTTTTGTCCTTGGAGAAACCGATACACTATTCACAGTTTGTTTTCTTTTAAAGAGTTTATTTATTTATTCATGAGAGACACGGAGAGAGAGGCAGAGACACAGGCAGAGGGAGGAGCAGGCTCCCTGTGGAGGGCCTGATTTGGGACTTGATCCAGGAACTCCGGGATGACGCCCTGAGCCAAAGGCAGACGCTCACCCGCTGAGCCACCCAGGCGTCCCCGCTGTTCACAGCATAAAGTGAGAAAATTTCCCAGGATAAAAATTATTTTTTAATTGAAATTGGGACCCCTGTAGAAGAAAAATGCTAATTTGAGGGATTATTTTATATTTAGATTATATATTTTATATTTTGTCACATCTTTTTAAATGGCAAGTGATCTAGAGGAAGGAAAATGAATTTTTTTTTAAGATATTGTTTATTTTAGAGAGAGAGCAGAGGGTGGGGGTGGGAAGAGGGAGAGAAGCAGACTTCCTGCTCCATCCTCCAGCCCTGAGATCATGACCTGAGCTGAAATCAAGAGTTGCATGCTCGACCGACTGAGCTACCCAGATGCCCCAAAGGAAAATGAATTATTAAAAATTCTGTCTAGATTTTAGTTTTCTGCTTCTCTTGTCCTCATTATGGCTATTTGAGTATTAGATGCAACTATTCTCTTAGAACTGTGAGTAACATCTACCTTTCTTGAGCAAGAGAACACTTCTCTGTTGAAACAAATGTGAGTTTATTTTTAACATTTCAAAAAGTATTCAGTGATTCAGTCACATTTACTCCTCTTTGATCTTGCTTTCTTTTAAATAATGCTAGTGTGTGGGATCCAAATGAGGGTAATTTAAAAACCAGTTTTACATGCACACATGCAGACATAGCCTCTCATTATGCAAATTTCATTTAAAAGGATTTTCATTTACAGTAATGGAAAAGCTTTTACTGTTTTAGGAAAGCCTTAGCTTTGGGGCAGTTTTAGGCATTTAATAACCTGTGAATTCAATTGAATGTTCTTGGTACCTGAAGATAAGTTATTTTATTAGTTAAAGTTTTGATTTGGGTTTTGGGAGCGGATTTTTAGTTGCAAGCGTTTTTCTAACCCTTTTTTTCATAATAAATTGATAAAGGCTTCGGCTTCTCTGCTCTGCTTACTGCTGATAATGTGCTTTTATTTTTTCTCCTTGGGCTTTCCTTAGCTTGGCCACTGTGTAAGTACTTTATAAATCAATAAATTAAGGTCTGTTGATATATTTGATTGGTTTTTAACTATTGGAAGAATGTTAGTTTTATGGCTATATGCTACAAATATTATCAGTCAAGAGTATTTATAAAATAAACAGAATTGAGCACTTAAATGTCACCTGTATTTTCCATATCTGTAAATGGAATATTGTTACTGTACTTGATAATAATGAGATATTTTCTTGAAGAAATTTTACTTCTCTGCAGAGACATCGCTAACAGCAAATAATCACATTGTGAAGATTTTATGCACTTATGTTTATCTTCTGAAGAGCATTTTTTCATGCTCTAAAAGCCAAATTATGTTTCTTTGAAGTGTTTGCTTAAAATATTTTTTGCTTTAACTTTGACATAGTCTGTATACACATTCACATCTTCAAGTATTAACAAGCTATTATCTGGAGCATTGCTTCTCAAAACTATATGTGGTGAAGAATTTGGTTGTTGTGTTTTTATTTTTTAATTTCCATTCTATCATAAACCAGTACTTTTGCAAAAAATGTAATAAAAATATATAGAAAAAGATTTAAAAAGACATAAAAATATAAGCCCTCAATTTTTGTTAATTGATGCAACAGACCTCAAAGTATTATTACTCAGATTTTTAATATATTCATAGTCAATTTCTGCATCTATTTTACCCAAGACCAGTAGCAAACTTTGCAGACTGCCATCAGTCTGGGGACTACACTCTGAACTGCAGGCTGCTGGGGCGAGTCTAGAGATGATGTGATAAAGATGGACTCCGGGTTTGTGGGTCAGCTGGAGAGCACCTGGGAGTACAAGCAGTGTAGTAAAATGGGCCTTCTGCCTTGGCAGCCGCTGCACACACTGCGTTCTAAGCCCCTCAACTGGAGTTAGTTGGTCTTGGTTTCCCTAAAGCTTGAAGACCAACCTCCTGGGCAGGTCTGCCCCTTTACAGTTCATGTCAGGCCCCACAGAGTGATCTGCTGCCACCGTAGAAAGTAGAGAAGGCTGAATTTAAACACCTCATCTGAAATACTCCTGAATAAATAACAATCCCAAGGATCTGATCTGTGTGAAAACTGCCTGACACCCAAGCAGCCATGGAAATGAGCAGGTTTTGGTTCTGGGTAGCATAAAAATATTGCATGTAAAACAGTGAATTGGTTCTTTAAATTCTTACATCAAAACTTGCACAAGTAGGAAGTAGCATTTTGCATTTTACACTTGGTATAGCAGCTTAGATAAATTTTAATGTTCTTACATTGGTAGAGAAACCAGGGTACCTAATAGGTTCCCAGAAGGTGATCATTTCTTTCCCTTATGAAATAGTAAGTTTGCTGAGCAAAGAGGCCACATCTTGGGAAATTTTCATCCTTTACAATCCTTTACATATAGTAGGAACTCAGATATTTGAAAACAAAAAGATCTTCTGATCTCTGTAGATATGCTTTTGGTTTCCTGGGAAAAGATGCAAAGTATTGACTTTTATAGGTTGCCGGTCTTTGTAAAATAAATGAGGTTATAAAATGAGAATTAGTTTTGCTATAAGGCAACCATAATATTTTAAATTATTCTAACATCTTTCTTTCTTCTGTGGCTCATTGAGTTTGTACAGATCATTGTAATCACCTTGAGCTGTTTACTTTGTAATACTGAGACCACAAACACTGTTTCTGTGGGACAACAGGCTGGGTCTCTCCTGAAGTGGTTGACAGCAAGAATTCATCTTCGCTATCTCCTTTGCTTGTTTTGCTGCTACTTGGTGGAGTCCTACCCTGAAATCTGGAATAATCAGACAAAATCCATAACAGTTCCTTACGTATAAAAGGGAATTGTTAGGTTCCCAAAAGTCAGAAATGAAGACAGTGCATGTAGGCTGACAGAACCCATGCTCTTCATCTTTCTGTTTCTTTTTCTAGCAATTACAGATTTAGGTAGTATGGGAAACAGTAGCAATGACTAGTGATTGGCTCTTTACCACTGATGATAGCTATGGAGTTGATAAGCTTTCACTTGTTCTTTGGCATGAAGTCTGAGACTGTATCTCTTGCTTTTAATTTTATTTGGTTCCACTTCTAGTAGGTGACTCCTTTACCTTGTGTGTGGTTTGTGTTTCTCTAGCTGAGATCAGGAGGTGCACAAGTATTAGAAGGCTGCATTGCTGAAATCCACAACATCACCAGCCTAGATATCTCCGATAATGGTAAGTTGGAAATCAGAGAAGAAACAAATACTATTTAAAGCAAGTTACTAAGGGGGAAGAAAAAGCCCAATCTAGCCAATACCTACACGAATGTGTCATGGCACTTCTTGACTAATAGGACTGTTAGATTTAACAGAATTTATGTATGGAATAAGTCAATGCCAGAGTCTTAGTAAGTTGATACCATGGCCAAAAATGCAATAAAACAAGTCAGTTTAAAAAAAAAATTGTCATCAGAACATTGATAATAATCTTTATCTGACCTTTTGCATTCTTAGTGACAATAAAATAAAATCCTTTTTTATTTACTCAGAAACTTGTTTCATTAGCTTCATTTCTGCCAACTATAGTAGCATGTGAGTAGGAGCCTGTTAAGTTCACATAGACAACTTCAGTTACTCGCCAAGAAACGGTATGTTGGAATTGCCTCTTACAAAATCATGGGCAGAGATGAGACTCATCCTTTCCCCATTTCTTGCTGACTTGACTTACCCACTGAGTGTATAAGAGATTTAGGTATGTCTTAGCAGAGAATGAGTTTAACCCTGTGAAATAATAGGACATGAAAAGAGAGAAAATAGTTCCTTGGAAAATGAAAGATTGGAATCCCAGGGTTCTCGAGACCATAGGGAAAGTCATCCAAGTGCGTATCACCTTTGCTTAATTATGTTACATTTGAGAATTTATTTATACACGTGTGTTTTGATTCTCTGCTTTTTCTGATTCTTTCCAGGTTTAGAATCTGACCTATCCACCTTAATAGTGTGGCTCAGTAAAAACAGATCAATACAACACCTGGCATTAGGCAAAAATTTTAATAATATGAAATCCAAGTAAGAGTTTTGAATTTTTTTATATAACAATGATGAAAATAAGCAACCTCGTGAAAGCTTTTGATTTGATTCCACTGTCCACATCTTTAAAATCTCTTTAGAAATCTGACACCTGTGTTGGACAGCTTAGTACAGATGATTCAGGATGAAGAATCGGTGAGTACTATTTTAAAGACTTTTGCCTCAAGTCTTTAGCTTGTTACCATGTTTACTAATTATTTCTACTGAGTTAATGCTGCTATGCTTCCAGATAATTTTATCTACACCATTTCTGTTTTTTTTAATGGAATAAATAGATATGCTTTAGTACATAGAATGTATTCAAAATTGCTTAGTCTTCATTTCAACTCATTACTAGTTAAAGGAAGATTGTAACTAAAAGATTAAAAGAAGTATAAATTGGCTCATAAGCCCATCTTTTAATGAAACTTACTATGTCCTAACTTCAGCTGTTGCAGTAATCTGCAAATATGATTTTTTTTCAATCTAGTTGAATTTCTGACCTTATATCATGCTGGGAAATATCATACTGCTAATTTGAATTTTGTCTCATAATTATGTAGAATTACAAGAGACTAAGAAAGCTGGTTACTCATCTGAAATTGCTTTTAGAGCTCAAGTGTTATTCTTATATTTTTATTCCCTTTAGTTGCTTCTGGCCAAGACTTGGTTCAGATTAAAGAAATTTAATTTTAAATAGTATCCTATTTTGCTGCCCTTTAAAGTACATTAGAAAAAAAGAAAAAACATATATATTTTTAAGATTTATTCATTTGAGAGAGAGTAAGAGCATGAGCAGGAGGGATAGAGGGAGAGGGAGAAAGAATTTCAAGCAGACTGTGCGTTCAGTGAGAAGCCAGATACATTGACCCTGAGATCATGACCTGAGCTGAAACCAAGACTCGGATGCTTAACTGACTGAGTCACGCAGGTGTGCAAGAGAAGGATATTTTATGAACAAAGCAAGAAGTGATCTACTATTAATTTCTTTAACTTAAACCTGGTGTTATCTTATATTTTGCACCTTATATTTTACTGAGGCTTTTTAAGGGTTTTTTCCACTTCATATTTTAGTCCTGTTTGGCCACCAAGTAGCTTTGATGGTACCTAAAACCCAAATCAATGTGTATTCCTACTACAAAGATTCAGGTTATTGATGTTTTGTGATTGCTACTTTTTAGGTCATGAGACTGATTTCCTATATGAATCATGTGAGAGAGGACACATTTTTATTTATTTATTTTTTAAAGATTTTATTTATTTATTCATGAGAGAAACACAGAGAGAGGCAGAGACACAGACAGAAAGAGAAGCCAGGCTCCATGCAGGGAGCCTGATGTGGGACTTGATCCGGGGACTCCAGGATCATGCCCTGAACCAAAGGCAGATGCTTAACCACTGAGCCACCCGGGCATCCCGAGGGGACACATTTTTAAAAAGCATTGTTTTCCACTTTGAATTCTTGCAGGGTAGTAGCAAGTTCTAGTATGACTCTAAGCTAGGTTTTCTGAGAAAGCCAAGGGGCCAGAAAGGTGGAGACTAGAATTTTTCCTAGATGCTGGCATCTTTCTGTGTAGATCTGACCTGGAAGGTGGAAGAAAATTCAGTTGTCCTGTCTCTTTTTTGTGTGGATATAATTTCCAAACTGTGGGCCAGAGATGAAATTCATTATCAATTCATGAATTTGAACACTTCTTTCTGTCCTCATTTGGTAACAAACTCCATGTTTTGTTACTTTTATACTGGGTTATTAAAATGAGGCACATAAATCAAAATTGATGCAGTTTTGCATATTTAATTTGACTGTATACCACTCTGCTTTGAGTTTCTGATTTCCCAGTCTTGGCCCTGTTTTAAAAGATTGAAGATGCTAATATTTCAGCATCACAGTTAATATTCATCCCCAACTACTGTTTCTTAGTGTATATTTTAGCGAAATTTATATTTTGTGAAAAAAATATTTTAAAATGTCATGTTTTGCCTCTTACATGAGGGTCTTCTGTTTCTGTAATTCCAAAAGGCTCTCACTTAAAAACGATCTTGATATTTAAAACATGCCTCAAAACCTATTTGCAGGTGGGAAAGTTGCTCTATAAATGTGAATTCTGTCAAGTTATAAGTTTGGGAAGTGTGCCACTAATAAAATACAGGGGAAAGCTCTTTATGTTCACGTCATTGAAAAGTAGGTGGCTTTTTCAAAAAGCAATTACCTTCTATTTTTTCCTACTTCTGAATTAGTAATGTGCAAAACAATTCAGAATGATTAGGAGGCGAGCCTTGCAACACTAAAAGTTCCACCAATAACTGACACAATTGGGATCCCTTTTTTATTTTATTTTTTTAAAGGTTTTTCCATATATAAAATAATGTCTTGCTTTTTACATTCTGGCCATGTGTTGTCAGAGCCTGTTCTTTGACAGCTCATGGAATACTATCTTCGCCTGAGTCACACATTATATTTGGTTAGAAAACCTTGATTCCCCAGGGGCTCCAGTGTCACTTTCAAATATAGACAGTGGTTGTCGGGCTGCTGTGCCCAGAGCCCTGGGACAGTAATGCAGAGAGGCTGAGATGACAGGGAATCTTGTTTTGAAGTATCACAAAACCATTTGTAATCAGTACTAGAAAATGTGCTTCTCCTGGGGGTGCCTGTGGCAAGGAGACAGATTCAGATTAAGCATGTTCAGCTATGAAAAGAAATAGTAAGATTTCAAATAGTAATATTACATGGAGGTGCAATAAATCAGGAAGGGATGACCTTATAAATATGCATGCAATTCAGGCTGTTCTGTTCGCATTAATGACTCTGCCTATTAGTTTTAAGTGTTAGCTGGGGTGTATTAGAGTTTGAATATACTACCGGCATTGGTGCTTGCTAGCTGGGAGACTTGGCAGCTTTCCAGTATTAGGAAGAAGCCATAATATAACATTTTTGTAGTAGCTGAATAGAGATTATTAAAATCATGAGAGATGTGATTTTAGCTTTTTATTAAAGGAACACTGCATTTGTTTTCATTTAAAACATTAAGTTTCCCTGAGTCTGAGGCATTTTAGTTAAGTTTTTTTCATTTCCCTGAGTGTGGGATCTTAACATTAAAGCAGCCCCACTAAACCTGCCTGAGTCTAAACATATGCAGGCTTTCTGGTTTTAAATGCCTCAGCACTTACCATGCCATTTAATTTTAGAAATTTGATTCAAGTTCATACGTTACCTTTTGATTTTACGATAGCTATATCACATTTAGAAAAAGTGGCCAAATTTGTACAATAAGGACAGTAAATATGGTCACTTGGTAAACCTTTAGTCAAATGCATAATGCTGCTTTGGAAGTAACTGAGTCTTGAGACCATCAGCTCTCCCATCCTGCCTTCTGCAGCCTTCTGGCAGATGTACCCTAAACAAATCAGTATCTGGTGGTTGAGTGGGTATAGAGAGATGCCACGCAGTGGTGTAAGTCCTACAGACTACCAGGCACATCTCAAGAGCCCCGATCCCATGGGCTGTGGTGGAACGTAGATGACCCTAGCAACTATTTCCAGTATCCCCCCTCACCCCCTAGCCTGTAATGTCAAACTGCTTACAGAGTAAGCATCTAGAACTGTTATGTATGGCTGGGTCAATCTAGACCACCATAAGCAACCTGGAAGCCATCCAGATCCCCAGGGAAGGCTGCATTCTGATTCTCAGGGCCACATTGGTTCAGGTTCTGGAATTCTCAGTGCTGTGTTAATTCCGTTATGGCTGAATTCAGGGATTGCAAATCCAGATGCCTCTGGGTCTGGGCAGGTGGCGTAAACAAGTAAAAGGAAGTGGGGGTAAGGAGGGGCCCTCTTCATTTTCTTGGCCAGACAGAACCTGCCTCTGGGCCACTTGGTCTTTAGTCCCCAGCTTAAACGGACAGCGAGTGGGCTGGTTTGGATTCACCATCCAGCTTCTAACAATAAAATAGTCACAGATGTTTGACTTTTTCTGTTTTTTTTAGAAAAATTGTATATCTTCTGATTGTTACTTATAAAGCTGAGGATGATCATCCAGAAGGATTGAGGGTGTACTCTGAGGGGCAGCATGATGGTGTCGGAGCCCAGAGAACAGAATCAGGAACCAGACTATCTGCTTCTGTTCAGTGACTTTCTAACTATATGACCTCAGTTGAGTCACTTGTCCCTTCTGTGTTTCACTTGGGATCTGGGGATAACAATACTGAGTATAGTAATACATCAGTGTTAGAGTACTGGGAGGATTCTATGACTAAATACATGCAAAAAGCTTGAACAGTGGTTAAGGATAGTATGCGTTCGGTAAATGTCAGCTGTTATTAATCTTGGCTGGCTTTTATTTTGCATTTGTCCTCTGCTAGTATTTTAAGATGTCATTTCACCTTTTATAAAAATAAAATGGGTAAAATAGGGGTAGTGTAGCCATATAGAAGCTCAGAAATTTTTATGTACTTTTCTTATTCATTTCTTCATGTCTTCCACTTCAAAAGAGCTGACATCTGCCCCTCCGGCATCCTTCCACGCTTCCCTTTGGAGAGAGGTGGCCAGTGTTCAGCACTGAAACACAAGCTCTCTGTGTTTGACTGCAAAGGTCCATTTTATCCAGAACCTTTGGGTCCCATTCATCAACATCTTTTAGGCAGAGTTTTAAAATGAGACACTTCAAGTGCGTGCAGTAGGTACCTCCCCTGGTGATTCTCCCTGAAATGGGTCATTGAGAGCAGTGGCTACTTTGATCAGACCATGTCACTGTTACTTCCTATTCCCTTTTCAGCCCCTGCAGTCCTTGTCCCTGGCCGACTCAAAACTCAAGACTGAGGTCACTATCATCATCAATGCCCTGGGAAGTAATACCTCCTTGACCAAAGTGGACATCAGTGGGAATGGAATGGGGGACATGGGAGCCAAGATGCTGGCCAAAGCACTACAAATCAACACCAAACTCAGGTATGTGGGTCAGGCACTAGGCCCTGAGATGTGGATGCTCACCCTAAGGAGGGCCCTAGAAAGCTCTGGAAAAGATTCTAGTCCCCAAGCATTGGAGAACTGGCTGTACCCAGTGGGACCTGAGTTTCCCATGAGCCCAACTGAGAAGAGGTGACCGTTTCAAGTCTTTTGTCAAAATACTGGGGATGGCGGGGTGGGGGTGGGTTCCCAAAGTTAGATATTGTGGTTCCTATGAGCTGTTGTCTTAACAATTTCCACTGTGGCATAAAACCCAATGGAAAACTGGCACAATGTCCTGTTTCACAATGTTGACAGCTGTAAGGGGAAGGTCAGTGAGCAGCAGAGGAGAGTTTTACAGGTAGAGAGTAGAATCAGGAAGACTGAAGGTCCAACACGAGGGCCTATCTTACTTCCCCTCCCCCACTGCCAATATAGACTTAAAACCTGAGGGATGCAGGGGGTACCCTGGTTAAAGGCAAGTTTGTGCTCTGTGCTAACTATTCTGTGTAGTGGTTTTCAGCCACTCCTGGTGTTTCCCAAGTGTGGCTTTTCTTAAGAACTAGCTAAGTGGTCACTCTTTTTTTTTTTTTTTTTTTTTTAGATTTTACTTATTTATTTGACAGATAAAGAGAGCAAGCACAAGCAGGGGGAAGGCAGGCCAAGGGAGAGGGAGAAGCAGACTCCCTGCTGAGCAGAGACCCTGATGTGGGACTCGATCTCAGGACCTTGAGATCATGATCTGAGCTGAAGGCAGACACTTAACCAACTGAGCCCCCCAGGCGCCCCTGTGGTAACCACTTTTATTAAGGACCATATTATCCTCCATCCTTCGGAGAAATGTAGTTGTTCCCCAGCCCAGCAGTCTGATAAATGAATATTTAATTCACATTGCTCTTCAAGGGCTCTTTATTGATGTTTTTGGACGCTTCCTTGTTCTCCTGAACCTTCTGTCTACACAAAAGCCAAGAACCACAACAGTTTCTTGGAAGGCCAGGGTGTACTGTACATAAAGAAGAGATCAGGATCATTGCAATCAGGAAGTGAAAGCAGCTAGAGGTGTGATTTTTGGATCAGCCAAATAAAAGCCATTTCATGTGTCAGGTGAATTGACAGATGCCAGAATATCTCTGAAGAATTCACATTCTGAAAGTGAAGTAGTATTTTTCTTCCAAAATAGAATTTGTGCTTAAAAAGTAAACAACCTCCTATTTATAGAAGCCGTGGGTTTACCAGCAGAGTGCGAACTGCCTGGGATTGCTGATCATACCATGTCAGGGCAACAATGAAAACAGACAATGTAGGAGGATTCTTTCTAGTTATTTAGAATGGGCAACAGTCTCAGGACCTGAAATTCTTTGTGTTGGACAAGAGACCCTTTGGCATCTTTTATGAACAGCTCCAGCTTCAGACATGAGTGCTCAAGTAACTATTTGGAGAATACGTTGAGAGAATATCAGAGAAACCAGGTTTTAGGGTTTTCTGGCTACAAAGCATCAGGTGTTTTCATGGTAAGTTAATGAGCATGCTGTTGCTTTTCAGTACAATTTTCTTGTACTGTGTGAGCAGTAAATGGGTTAAGAATGTAATGTTGGAGGAGATACTCATCCTTGCTGTGTTTAAAACTAAGTCGAATGTTACTCCTTGCCCAGAGAATATTGTCTATAAGAGACTCATCTTCAGTAGGAGAAGCATTTTGTCCATCCCTAAGTGTCTGATCATTTGTGTGACTTGATTTCCAAACAGGACTGTGATATGGGACAAGAACAACATTACTGCCCAAGGCTTCCAAGATATAGCTGTTGCTATGGAAAAGTAAGTTTTAATTGGGATTTCTTTCTGGAAAAGTGCAAAAGAACCAATGGTATCTGTGTTACCGGTGATGTGATAGAAGGAGCAATGGATTTTGATCCAGAAAGTCTGGGTCTGAGTTAGCCTCTGCTACTCCACCATGGGACCTGGGAAGATGTGGGCTTTGGTCTGGTGTGACTTTCCTCATCTGTACACGAGGGCAGAGATACACCACCAGCATGGGAATTAAAGAGACCATGCGGAGAAGCCATGCTATGGTCACCTTGCTTTTTCTTGTTGTTTCACATTCTCTTCCTATTGGGTCTTGCCTTTTCTGCGCATTCTGACAATTTTGAATACAGTGGAAAGAAGAAAGCTAAGCTCCAGAAAATAAAACTGGAATTGAGGAACGGCCGATTAACTTGTCTCATTACTGTCAAAGGTTTTATTACCATAGTAGCTAACATCTACAATTACTGTTAATTGTCAAATTAACTTTCCCAGTAAATAACATGAGGCAATAATACAAAGATGGCTGGAAGAAATTCTAGAAATCTGGTTCTTTCTGAGCTCTTCAGCCCTCATCTTGTTTTCCGAAGGCAGAAATGATCACCTAGCATTAAAAATGAGAGGTGACAAAATGTGGGTAGGAAATAAGGGGCTAGTGGCATAGAAGCTGGTCCCCTGGGGAAGGGGTGGGGGTTACTCATCATTGATGTTTTTTCCCCAGATTTCCCTTCATGCATGAAGCCTCCTAGGTAGGGCTCTCATGCCCAACATGGTGCCATGGATAAAATCCGAGGCCTAGAAATAAGAGCCCTCTATTAAGTCCCTGGCTCTGTCATCTACAAGCCTATCCTCTTGAGCAAAGGAAACATTGCACCTTTCTGATTAATTCTTCTTTTATGAAGTGAGAAAATCAGAGTAAATTATCCCGAAGTGCCTTCCAGTTCTAAATCCCAGGGTTCTGATTTATCGAGCAGGTCAAGAGTGCTGCCCCCATAGACCATCACGAAACATGGATAAGGTAGCTTGCTCCACCTCTTCCTGGTGCCTTCTGTGACTGCAAAACCATCTATAATTACTCCCATTGCATCAGGAAACCTTCTAATGGAAACATTCATTCACAAATAGCTACACTTGGGTGGGCACAGCACAGTTGCCACTGCTGTAGAGTGCCAGTAGCCCACACTGGTCTTTGTGAGAAGCCAAGAATCTGCACACTCAGTACTCAACGTATCCAGATTGATGGTAGGGCTCCCCGGATTACAGTCTGTTATGTATGCTGTGCTCTACAATGCCAGTGGCCCAAAATCACATTTGGTTTAAATAAAGTATGCCGGTCGGGAGCATGATCATAGTTGGATGAGGCCAAGGAAAATCCTCAAGGCTGCAAAATACATGTGCCGTCTCTTCATTTAAGTTGGTTGGCTCCTCTTAAACCAAACAAAAACAATTTTGCTAAAACAAAGCTAAGGCAAAAATTGAAGTCCTAGAAATAACAGCCTTTTTCTTTGTACATTATTTTACATCAAAGCACCATACATTGGACTGAGAAACATTTTTTTCCATTAGATAACACCCATATAGATGACTACTTTTATTAAGATAGTTGCTTATTTCTTCTATTAGTTCTTGATGATACCGTATTTTGGGAGTTAGTTAATTTACTCTTCCAGTAGAAGCCATCTAAATAGCCACCAGAATCACACTGTGAGTATTGTTTAGTGTTTACACGGCAACTGACTGTGAGATCCCAGTGGACTAGAACACCCCACTTGTCACCACATGGCTCAGAAGGTCATCCTTCTGAGTGTCGTGCGGTAGAAAAAGGCAACTGGGTTTAGAGTGGGAGAGAGGAGGCATCCCCAGGGCTAGTGTGTGGTCCAGGAGCAGGTGTTTGTGGTCATTGGGCACAGAGTGGTTTGCAGCAGGGTCAGGATCCAAGGCCAGGGCACAGATTCAGAGTTCCGTGTTGATTTCCTTACACAAAGACGACTCTCTTTGCACTCTTGTGCCCAACCAGCTGTGCAACAGCAGGGAGGATGATACAGGAACACAGTTTTCCACCAGTTGGTTCACTGGGAGTTGAGCCCAGTGGACACAGGCCATGTATGAAATGCAGACCACAGAGACGTGCACAGGGTCTGAGTGTTCAGCCTGGCGGGAAGCCTGTGTGAAGCAGCTTTTCTGAAGACAGTGGCTGCTTTGGGGCCTCCTTGTTTAAAGCGGTGCAGAGCCTACACAGACTATTTTTGTGGATGCTAAAGTCCTTGCTCTGCAAACAGATGTTTTGGTTTCATTGTGTAGTTTCCCTCTGTTGGTTTGGGCCTGACAGGTGTCACTGTGGTGATACAGATACGTTCAGATCTGTTGGGTGACTAAATCCTGAGTAGCAGGTGGAGGCTGGACTTCCTAGCCTTTCTCTCGGCCCATTTTTCCAGTCCCAGTTTGAAAATCTGGTTTTGAAAACACCACCATCAGTTGCCTTGTGGTCGTGTCACTTTTATAAGACAACTTGAGCTGACGTGGTGGCCCATGGCGCTGCATATATGAGTACTAAAGAAAGTTGACCTATAATCTGGGGCCCTAAGGTAGCTTGTTAGTTCAGAATTTTCTAAGACGTTCTAGCAACTGTTTCTGGGTTTTAAAAAAAAAAGAGTGCTGAAGTAAGGTAGTAGGACATTATTTTTAAATAAATATTACTTTCTCCTTTTTCTAGGAACTATACATTGAGGTTTATGCCAATCCCTATGTATGATGCTTCTCAAGCCCTAAAAACAAACCCTGAAAAAACAGAAGAGGCTCTGCAAAAGGTATTGGAGATTCAATAGCTTAATCATAATAAATCCACATTTGAATTGAGTTTTGTTAGCAATAATCCTGAATGTGTGAATATCTTACACATATCTTAAATATGTGTGATATTTATATCTTACAAAGGTTTTTTTCACATGAACTTGAATTCTTGCGATCACAACTTGCATAATGTGTGACCAAGGGAGGAATGACATAAGAAATACGAAAACTTGTCATGAAATTTAGGTGGAATAACATCCTTACACCATCAGCATACCAGCACTGATGCACAGATAGCGTCTTATTCATCCTTCAGAGAATGTGTCGAACTGGATGCCAGCACAACTTTTACCCTCAGCAGCTAAAACCTTCCCTTTTTTCTTTTCTTTCTTTCTTTCTTTTTCTTTTTCTTTTTTTTTTTAGATTTATATATTAGAGAGAGAGAGAATAGGAGGGAGATCAGAGGGAGAGGGAAAGAGGGAATCTCAAGCAGACTCCCTGCTTAGCGCAGACCCCGACACACGGGGCTCATTCTCAGGACTCTGAGATCATGACCTTGGGATTCTGACCTGACCCATAATAGAGTTGGACACTTAGCTGACTGAACCACCCAGGTGCCCCACTTCCCTTCTTTTCTTATCAAGACATTTAGGATGTGGATGAGATCTTCTTTTACCAGCTTTGTTATGAATGTGTCTAATTCCACATCCATTCCCACCTCCTTTCTGACACCCCAGAGGATGACAGAGATCTCCCCCTTCAAAGTCCATGGTGCCTATGACCCGGCCGTCTCTGCCCAGGCTGGAAACTTGCCCAGAGTCATACTCTTGCTCTGCTGTACCTCCATCCTTCTCTTTCTACAGTTACCGTTACCTTTCTCGATTTTTAGATCTGCTAAGGGTTTCCCATCTGAAGAAGGCTACTGTACTTTTACTATTGGTAGCTGGGGCATCTTTGAAATCTTTCGTCCTTTTTGTCCACCTATCTGGTAGTACCATCCAGCTTCCCACGCTTGACTTTTCTTTCCCAGGTCTTCCATAGCCATGCCGTCATCAAGTTTATAGATAAATCTCTTCATTAGCTCTATTCTCCTCTCTTCCTAGCATGGATGCTTTTGTTCAAGCCTCATTACGTCTCAGCAGGATTATTACATTCTCTTGTTTGTTTTCTATGCTGCAGTCAAAAAAGAGCCATCTTGTTCGCAGCAAATTTGAGCAGACTAACCTCTTCGGCACCCCCTCCCCATTCCATTGCCCTCCCCGCTACTGTGGCTTTTTAGGATAGAGCCTGCTCTCGTTGAACTGGCATAAAATTCTGCCCAGAATCCTCCTCCTATCCACTGCCACCTTCATCTCTTACCAACTCTGCCTCTCTGCTCTGCTTTCCTTCAGGGAACTTGTTAGAGAGGCAGATTCTTGGGTCTCAGAAATAGGCATGGGCCTCAGCAATCCATGTTTGTACAAACTCTCCTGGTGGCCACAAATTTGGGAATCACCGCTCTGATCTCAGGACACTCATGCTTTCCCCACGTCGTGAATATTTGTCAACATTAAAGGCAAGTGTCAGCTTATCTGGAAGACTTCTCAGAGCCTCTTTCCTCCCTGTGTAGGTAATCTTCTCAGAATTTCCTGTGCCTGTCTCAGTCACTGGCCTTGGGACATCGTATGAGTCACCTGACTCCCTATCTTTTTTTCTCCAGTGACTGTGAACCCCTTGAAGGCAGCGCCTGTGTATTTTCATCTTTTTAGATTTTCAGCAGTAGCACAGTAATTGGCATGCATGCTTGGATACTTCTTAGACTTTGTTGAATAAAAGGGAATAAGGTAGGGGGTAGGGGAAGGGAAAGCTGTGATGTGCCAACAGAAATCATCCAAGATTTGTATCAGAAGATCTGACTAGGGGCGTCTGGGGGGCTCAGTCACTTAAGTGTGTGCCTTCGACTCAGGTCATGGTGTCAGGGTCCTAGGATTGAGCTCCGTGTTGGGCTCCCTACTCTGTGGGAAGTGTGCTTCTCTCTGTGCCTCTCCTCCTGAGTGTGCTCTTTCTCATTCTCTCTCTCAAATAAATAAATAAAATCTTAAAAAAAAGCATCTGACTAAATCAAACTTTTTTCAGCTTTATAATTTTCATAAGTTACTTAAATTTTCTGAACCTTGGTTTCTTCATCTATATAAACATACAGTTAGGGATGCCTGGGTGACTCAGAGGTTTAGTGTCTTCCTTTGGCTCAGGGCATGATCTTGGAGTTCCAGGATCAAGTCCCACATCAGGATCCCCACACGGAGCCTGCTTTTCCCTCTGCCTGTGTGTACCTTTGGCTCTCTCTATGTCTCTCATGAATAAATAAATAAAATCTTTAACATACAGTTAGTATCTATGTTTAGCTGACACTTAACATACAGTTCATGCTGGGTGCCTGACACTATTATAAATGCTGTAAATAAATTAACATTGGTAATCTCTAAAATAAATCCATGAGACAGGTTTGTTATACCCCCATTTTGCACATAAGAAAACTGAAGGACAGTATGACCCAAGTAATTTACCTGTGATGCCCATGGAGCAAAACCAGTTAGTGTATGTGAAAAAAAAAGTTTGCAAAGCACAAAACATAAGCATCGTAAAAATGTTAGACATATTTATATTTTCCCAAAGAATATTAGCAACTTTTAATAAAAGACATATCCTAGAGACCCCAGGTTTCAGGGTTTAGATTTGACAGGTCAAGGGTTTGGCACTCATTGCGCCTATCTTCACAAGAGAAAAGCTGAACAAACAGAAAATTGGTGACTTCTTAGATCCATCAGAGATTTGAAACAAAAGCAAAGCAGACTGTCACCCTTTGGAAACTGGACACATGGGATTACGGAGAATCACAGTGGATCAAAGCTGAGATGGACTCACCAGGGGCAGAAGCTAATGGAGCCACTAGCTCAGAGAAATGCTTACACAGGAATTGAGGAATTACTGGAGGCTTAATGTGGACCGGATTATGAGTTAAAAACTCCTAGAAATCTAGTCTTAGTGAGGCCCTGACCCTCTCCTGGGCTTCACCTCCAAGAGCCTTACCAAGTTATCACAGGAAAAATATCCTCTCGTGTTCTCAGAATTTCCTGCCCTTTTTCTGTATCACTGGCCTTAGGACATCATTTGACTTACTTGAATCATATATATATTTTTTTCTCCCAGTGACTATGAACTCCTTGAAGGCAGAGCCTATGTATTTTTCATCTTTTTAGATTTAGCAGCAGGGGGAAGGGAACAAGTAACCATTTTGAAATACACCTGGAGCATTCTGTTGTCTGTAACAAGGCTTACACTCAAGGGAAACTATACTACTAGAGCCTTATCTGACCTAGTGGAAGACAATCCCAGCCTTCCTGTTTCACAGAAAAAAGAAGCCAAGCAATACTTTGGTAGGTCAAAGCCCAGAGACTCAGGCCCACTAAGAACCCTAAATTTAATCATAAGTTTATAGAACGATTCTCCTCCTTACCACCTTACTAACACATCAAGTGTAAGAAGAATGGATTACAATTGAGCAAAGTTCAAAGACACTGTATTTAAGAAGGGATTTCTAGGGAAACCCCATCCCTAGAAAGCAACCAGGAGATAAAAACAATTAAAATCTTTTTAATTTCTAGACATTCAATATAACCCAGCTTCTAGCCAGATTAACATAAAATTGCACACTAAAAGGCTCACTACCTCTGTTTCTGTTATGAAATATATCCAGTTTTCGACGACGATGACAACAACAACAACAAATTATAAGACATGCTAAAAGGCAAGGGGGAAAAAACCCACACATATTATGAAGAGACAAAGCAAACACCACAACCAGACTTAGATACGACACAGATTTTAGAATTATCAGACAGAGAATTTAAATAACTGATTAGTATAATAAGGATTATCATGGAAAAAGTAAAAACCATGCAAGAACAGATGGATAATGTAAGCAACAATATAGAAACTCTAAGAAAAAAATCAAAAGGAAATACTAGAGATCAGAAACAATATAACAGAAAGGAAAAATGCCTTTTATGAGCTTGTCAGTGGGCTGGACACAGCTAAGGAGAATCCTTGAGCCTGAGGTTAGGTCAGTAGAAACTTCCCATTGAAAAGCAAAGAGGGTGGCTTGATCAGGTAAACAACTGTCTTTGGCTCAGGTCATGATCTCAGGGTCATGGGATTGAGCCCTATGTCAGGCTCCCTGCTCAGTGGGGAGTCTGCTTCTCCCTCTTCCCCTCCCTTGGCTTATGTACTTTTTTTTTTTTTTTTTTTTTGGCTTATGCACTTTCTACCTCTTACTCTCTCATTCTCTCTCTCACATAAACATTTTTTTTTAAAAAAGAGAGTAAAAAAGAAGGGAGGACAAAAGCAACAGAATATCTTCAAACTGTGGGACACTTACAAAAGATAGAGCATCCGTACAGTGGGAATGCCAGAGGGAGAAGAAAAACAAGGGAACAGAAGAAATAGTTGAAATAATAATGACTGAGAATTTTCCAAATTCAGTGGTGGGCACCAAATCAAAGATCAAAGAATCACAGAGAACACCAAGTAGGATAAATACCCAAAAAAACTACATGTAGGCGTATCACATTCAAACTGCAGAAAAACAAAGACCAAGGGAAAAATCTTGAAAGAAGCCAGAGGGAGGGTGAAAAAAATCACCTTACTTATTGAGAAATAAGGGTAAGAATTATAACAGACTTTGGGTCATATATCATACAAGCAAGAAGAAAGTAGAGTGAAATATTTAAAGTGTCAAAAGAAAAATATCCAGCAGCCTAGAATTCTGTATTTAGCAAATTCTTTCTTCAAAAATAAAGAAGATGATGTCTGAGTGGTACAGTTGGTTGAGTGTCTGACTCTTGATTTTGGCTCAGATTGTGATCTCAGGATTGTGAGATGGAGGCCCGTGTTGGGCTCCATGCTCAGCACAGAGTCTGCTTGGGACTCTCTTTCCTTCTCCTTCTGCCTCTCTCTTCTTCCCCTTGCCCCTACTCTCCCTGTTTCTCTCTCTCTCTCTCTCTCTCAAATAAATAGGGGGAAATGGAGACATATAAAGATAGCAATGTTACAAGGGTAGAGAGGGTGAAATTGACAATGCTATCTTTTTTTTTAAACACATTTTTCTTAATTTTATTTATTTATTCATGAGAGACACAGAGAGAGAGAGAGAAAGGCAGAGACACAGGCAGAGGGAGAAGCAGGCTCCTTGCAGGGAGCCCGATGTGGGACTTGATCCTGGGACGTGAGGATCATGCCCTGGGCCAAAGACAGGTGCTAAACGCCCTGAGCCACCCAGGGATGCCCTCACTTTTTTTTTTTTTTCACTTTTTTAAAAACCAATTTATTTATTTATTCGTGAGAGACAGAGAGAGAGAGAGAGAGAGGCAGAGACACAGGCAGAGGGAGAAGCAGGCTCCATGCAGGGAGCCTGACATGGGACTCAGTCCTGGGTCTCCAGGATCAGGCCCTGGGCTGAAGGTGGCACTAAACCGCTGAGTCACCCGGGCTCCCTTAGTCTTCTACTTTACTAAAGAACAATATTGGGATTCTGTACTTGATCTTTAGAAGTTGTTTATTTGTTTAAATATTACATTCCTAAAAAATATATATATGTGTGAATATATAATATAATATAATATAATATAATATAATATAATATATATACTAGAGGCCTACATTGAAATGCAGGTCTTTTTGCCTTTTGCGCTGTGCTGTTTTCAGCAGTGAGACTGGAGGCATTCTAGCTGACCTTCCAGGTCACTGCTGCCCAGGGGGACTGGCAAACATGATGATACTTTTGGCCCTGTCCTGACTTCAGTTAGGCCCTCTGTCCTCCGCCTGTAGGATGTGGGTTCTTGTCCTCAGCCTGGAATGGTGCAGGGAAGGAAGGTTTACCCTGCCAATCCAAGATACAAATAATTTCTGGGGTGATGTGCCCGTGGTTGATATTAAAGACACTGAAACATTATCCATTCTTCCCCTTGCACTAGCTTTAGAAATGTGCTTTGAATATAGGTTTTTTTTTTCTAAAAAAATTCCCTCTAGGTTTAGCCTGTGCCAGCACCATTGGTGCCCCTGGGGAAGGTCTGGAAACATATGAACCAGTCTTGGGTGCATGACCTGTACATGAGCTGAGCCTACTGAATAAACAAGCTACTCTCACAACTGGCCCCCAGCCAGTGCTTAACCAAGTCCAAATGTAAAAGGACAAATCACAAAGCAAAAGTACCCAAAGCTGAGTGGCACTGTGTGTGCCTGTTATATTTCAGTTTCAGGCAAGAATATATATATATATTTTTTTTTTGGCAAAAACATTTGCTGTCGATAGTAATGTCACCTTGGAAAGAGATGACTTTTCGGGAAGCAGCAAGAGAAAATTAATGTAATAAAATGTCATTGTCTTAATGTGTCACTTTAATGATGTTTTATTTCAGGGATCTTTTTATTTTTTTAATTCCTTCATTTACGTTTAGTAGAAGGGTATGTTTTGTTCTGCTCTATGGTTTCCAGGGATGATAGTAATTATACTCTGTATTTTAATTGTACCTAATTGGTGTTAGGTAGTAGTTATTTTAGCATATGGAAAATTAAAATGAAAATGTAATAATACTGAGAACCTCACAGCTATTAGAAGTTCTCAACCAGGGAAATGTAGTGACAAAAGCCAAATGGTTAAGTGGTATTATTAAAAACAAAGGAAAACAACAACGGAGGGAAAAAAAGCCAGATGGTGCAATTACCAATCTCAAATCATTCTTTGCAGGCATCTTCATACATATCTATAAGTCCCAGTAGTTAACCCTGCACTTGTTATTCAGTATATACCCATTGCATATTCTTCTTAAACACTTCATTTCAATCTGGTTATCACTTGTATATTTGAATTCTTAATTGAAGATTATTTGTGTAAAAAATAACTGTCAAGCAACTTCAAGGGGTCTTATCTTCTGTGGAAATTTGTTTTCTTATTTTCTCTGCTTTTGCTAAAGTCAGTCCTGTTTTTGAGACCATATGAAAACCTCAGGAATTAATGAAACTAGTATATGTCTTTGAGTTGTCCAAGCTTGTAGGCTTCAAATATTGTACTTATTTTCTCCTTTTTTCCTTTAAAATAGAGTTTTCCTAGTGCCGGTGGATTCTCCCACCTAAAGGCTGAGAGTTTCAGAGGGTGCCATCCATATCCCTTGGGGATACTTATTTAGCTTTTGAACTGCTGAGTGGCTAAAGAGACAGAGATTGTGATTGTGGGCCAGAAACCAGAGAGTCACTGAATTGGGTCCCCAACCACATGGACAATAAACCCTTGCTTATCTTTGTCAGCTACCAAGTCACATAAAAATACTCCCATTACCTGCAGGTTACATCTCTAACTCAAACACCAAGAGTGCATCACAGTGACAGCCAGCTTCCTGTCTACTGTGTTGTAGGGGGTCAAGGCACAGGCAGGAATGTGAATCAGTGCTTTGGTTTCAAGTTCAGCGACTGGTTCTTTCACTTATCACTTCACCCTCTGCTGAGTTGAAATGTGTTCTTGAGAGATCCATGTGCTTGATTTTTAGATAGAAAACTATCTTCTCCGGAATCATGAGACCCGAAAATACCTACAAGAGCAGGCCTACCGCCTCCAGCAGGGCATCGTCACCAGCACCACACAGCAGGTAAGAGGGCACTATACTCTCCTACTCAGTCACAATGAACACTTTTCAGAGCAGAGGACCCAGGATTTCTATCATTTGAATTATCCACAATGGGATAACAAGAACTGGTTTCTGAAAATGGCAAAAGGAAATAGAGCTTGGGGGAAGATGTAGAGTGTGGAAAATGTAGGCTGATTCTAATGCTAAAAATGTGCTTTTAATTGCTGATAATTTTGTGCCTTTTAAGATTATCAGTAAAACATATTTTAGATTTCCATCCAAATATTAGGAACCCATCATTACAGATGAGAGGATCTGAGGGTAAGCAGATTTGCTACTTTGGGGACATTGTGTTCCTTTCCATCTCTCCTCCTTCACACTCATGTGAGATAGAAACAAATTCCTAGATTCCTTGAAATAATTAAGAATTTGTTGAATATTAGGGCACCGAGGTGGCTCAGTCAGATAAGCATCCGACTCTTGATTTTGGCTTGAGTCATGAGATTGATGCCCACATCTGCTCCATGCTGAGCATGGAACCAGCTTGAGATTCTTTCTCTCCTCCCTGTACCTGTCCCCACTTTCATCCTGTCTCTCTCTCTCTCTCAAAATTAAAAAAAAAAATTTAAAAAGAATCTGTTGAATATTAACACGCGCTAAAGTGTTTTTCTTTTTTACTTTATTTCCCATCCCTCTAGCCAATGTTAGAGAAGAAAAAAGGAATTATAATAATAAAAGAAATGTGGAATATTTTCTTCCCAAAGTATCAACACAAACCAAGGATTATAAGATATTTGGGGAAATAATACGTCAAGGAAAAAGCAAGATAAACCAAAAATCTGACCTCGGCTAATTCAGAGCACAGCCAAAGACTTTGAAAAATATTGTAATTAGTAAGTTCAGTGGGACTTGAGGGAGTATTGTATCCACAAAATAGGAAGAGGCTGCTAAACAACAAGAGACAATGTTTAACTATTGAAAAATATGGAAACTGTAATACAGAATTTAACATAAACTAATAGGGCACAAATGAAGCTATTTCTCTAGAAGAAAAAGTAAAAGAAATCTTTATAATATACAGTAAAAAGATGAAAAATATGAAAGAAAAGTCAAAATGGTGACCAGATTCAAATTGACCAACAGCCTTCTGATAGGCACTTCAGACTATAAAAGGAGAAAAAAACAGTAGAAAACCATTTCACATAAATCTTGGGGTTGATGTGACCTACTGAAATGGATCCAAATGAAGGGACCAAAGAGCTACACCTAGACATGTCCTGGTCAGAACACCTACAAGAAAGAAAAAAAAGTCTTAAAGAGTGCCAGAGAGAATCAAAAAGCTGTCTTACTTGGGAACTAAAACTATTTCTTAGCGTCCATCCCAATTACTGGAAGCAAATGAAGTGATATTATCAAAGTTCTGTGGGGGTCTTATTTTGGCCCATGAATTCTCTACTTCGCCACTTTGTCAAACAGATGGGGGACAGATTATAAATATGTTCAGCCATGAATGCAGAAATTTTACCCCCAATAATCTGTATGTGCAAAAAGTTATTTTTTTAAAAAAAAAGATGATTTTATTTATTTATTCATGAGAGACACAGAGACATAGGTAGAGGGAAAAGCAGGCTCCCTGCAAGGAGCCCGATGTGGGACTCGATTCCAGGACTCTGAGATCATGCCCTGAGCCAAAGGCAGACGCTCAACCACTGAGCCACCCAGGCATTCTGCACAAAAAGGTCTTTGAGGAAATTCTCCACCATAACAATGAAAAATAAGAGAGTACACAGTATGATGTATAAATAAGAAACTGTAGCAGAAAGGAAATCCTTGAAGTCAAAAGCTGAAGAAAAGCTTTTTCAAAATTGTTGCTTTAGGCAGTCTACCTGGAGCTGCAGGGTTAAAAGACATAGGATTACATTCCTTTCTCTATGGATCCCATAGTCAAAATTATGTAACTGCATTTTAGTAGGTTCAAAATTTTAATATTAACTAAGACAAGAGGGGAAAACCGAAGGATTGTTACATTAAAAAATGTGAATGTTAGAAATCATAATGTAAAAAGTATTGATACTAACTAAAATTAGGAATTGAAGAAGGAGAAAGTTGGATGAGAGTATTAGTACACTAAATTTTTAGTTTTTATTTTATGGAATCAACCTCTTTTATCATTCATCTTTAATCAAAAATACAAATATAGTTAACCATCCTGGAATTAAAATAATATCCTTAGTTAGAAAAATACAAATGTTAGTCTAAGTTTAAATTTAGACATTTTAAATTTCAAATGGAAGCCATGAGAAAAATTTAAAAAGCAACAGGTTTCCAAAAGTATTTATTTTAGCAGGGTGAGAGAAGCTGACTTGTCATTTGAGACCATTTTTTTTTGATGGTTTACACATTTCTTAACCTCACACAAATGTCAATTTAATTTTCAGTTGTTGCTTTTTCTTAAAAGAGAAGGAAAGAAAAGTGTCCATAATAAAAGCATCACGTATAACATTCCAAGTAGGTAAAATTATCTGGAAGACTGCATAGATCTGTATAGAGGTTTGTGAAAGAGTGTTCACCAAAATATTCATGAAGGTTAGGTCAGGTGGTGTGATTAGGTGAGTTTTATTCCCATATGTTTCACAGTATTCTTTGAAACCTTAACAGTAGACACAACTCTTTGTAAAACAAAAAGTAAGGCGATACATGTTGAGAAAAAGAAAAACATTAATTATATGAATATCAGTGAAGTAACAGGGAGTTTTAAGAATGAAAATTTTCTTCTAAAATTAAAAAAAAAAGTATTTTGCCCTTACTAATGCTTTAAAAATCCCCCCCCCTTTTTTCTCCCCACAAGGGGCTAATATTAGCTTAGTATTTTATAGTTTACTGTTACTTCTTGGTTTCAGTAGTGAACATTAAAAGCAATGAGAGCCTAAAATCGTACACTGAACCTTTGCCTTGGGTTCCTTTATAAGCTGCTGTAATGCAGGCTTTTCTTAATATAATATCCTTCCAACTTTACCCCTCGTTCACAGGGCATTTTGCCCATCCAAAAAAATTACTGCAGCAACCTGTAATGCTAATCCTTAAAAGTAAGTTTCGTCACCTCAACCCAGAGGAAATTGTACACAGGAGGCGTAGCGTGGATGTTTAATTCTGCATGGGTGGCATCAGTCTGAATTATTTTAATCATTATGTAGTAGGTATATTGCCACCTTTATCTCTTTGGAGATTTCTTAGTAGGTTATGATTAGCAGTTTTTAGACTTTAATCGTTTTAGTCACTTATCTCTTTCTTACTGAAACTTCTTGTTGAAGTTTCCAGAAATCTGAATACAGAAATAATAGACCCTCTGTGACTAATGTCCCTGCCAGCTATGTAGCCAGGCATCATTCCCAGGTGACACCAAAGGTATTAAAATGTTGTGATGAAACAGTGATGTCTCATAACTCTGCACATTGTTTCTTTGTGTAGGAATGACCTCTGTAAGGCTCCATGCTCTAACCTTTGTTTTCAGTCTGTTCTTTTCCTTCTCATAAACTCTCTTCATCAGGAGTCAGCAGATAAAAACAAATATAAAATACAAAAACAAATAGTAAATATTTCCGGCCTTGCAGCCTGTGAGGTTTCCACTGCAACTACTCAGCTCTGCTTGGAGAGCAGAAGCTGTCATAGTCTGTGAGGTGGCTCTTCCAATAACACTTTATTTATAAAGACAGGTCCAGACATACCCTCACCCACACAGTCTTAATTTCTTTCTTTCCAGTCCTTTTTCCTATATGGATTTTTTTTTTAATGTGGAAATCATAAAATTTATATACTTTGAAAAGATAAAAATAAAAAAAATTAAAACAGGCCTTGCATTGCCTATAGTTTGCTGAGCTCCACTCTTCTCACCCTTAAAGTTTTCTGACCACTTAAAAAAGGGAGAAGGTGATTTTATTGCCTGGAGCTGTTTACTCAAAACATTGTCTTCTCACCTCTCGTGTGTAGTTTTTATACTTGCCTTCTTGATTTCTTTGCTACCCTGTCACTTCATAACTGTTCCACATGTGTCCCCATCTGTACTGAAATGGCTCTCTCCATGGTCTCCTGTTCCCCAGGTCCCCAGCCTTTTACTCCCTCTTCATCTGTTAATGAGAGGACACAGGATAGTGTAGATGACCCAGATTTAAGGACGGATTCTGCTTTCCCTGTAGGTATGAATTGATGTTAGATGCTTAAACTTGTCTAAGTGTTGATTTCTTCATCTGTGAATCTGGGGAGATGACTCTGAAGATGCTGGGAGGATTCACTGGGATCAAGCATGGGAAGTACCTGACTCACCCATCACCAGTAAACCGTTAATGTTTGTTGCTGCTCTTCCTCTTACTGTCACAATTATTGTCACGATTGACTACCTTACCTTTGGTAAGACTCATTGCTTGGTTCATTGACAGTGTGCCATTTTGAATATCTTTCTGCTGCTCTTTGGTCTTATCTGTCTCCTTTCTACATGACTCTTTACCTCTTTACATCTTCCAAATGTAGACCTTTTCCTAAGTTTTGTACTTAGTGCTTATTTCCTTTAGCTGTTTCTTCCACTCTTATATTTTTACAACCTCATCTATGGAGGACTCCTGGGGTCTCCCTCTGTTTCTTTCTGGAAAGTTTTATCTTGTCAACACTTGTTCAGCAGCTCTGAGATACAGGATTACTAAGACAAAACTTATCCCTTAGAACTCCTGATTTTACCATTTCTCTCAGTGGCATCATCAGTCCCTGAGAATAGAACCCTCAGGGTCATCTTGGATGTCTCCTTTGCTGTCGCCAGCCAGTGGTCGCTGTGCCCATCTGCTGACCTTCTAAGTGTTTTTCCCTTCCATTTTCATCACCAGCCTCTTGCTCAGGTGTTTTTACCAATTCATTTGTACCTCTTCTTTTACAAGTGCTATGAGAACTGTTATATCCACCTTCCATGTCTCCTCTTGCTATCTATGCCCCATATCTTATGCATTGGAAGCTGTGCCACCAGGATTACTACAGAGTGAGGGTTGTTAGAGCTTCACAGCTGTAGGAGGAGCCAGGGACTGATGCCCGGTGCCTTCCACACCGAGTTCCAGCTCCTTACCATGTGGCCGAGTCTCACCCTGTGTTGCCTTAGCCTAACTTTCCAATCCTCTCTGCCACAATAAAGTACCCTGTTCCTTTTTTTTTTATAATAAATTTATTTTTTATTGGTGTTCAATTTGCCAACATACAGAATAACACCCAGTGCTCATCCCGTCAAGTGCCCCCCTCAGTGCCCGTCACCCAGTCACCCCCACCCCTCGCCCTCCTCCCATTCCACCACCACTAGTTCGTTTCCCAGAGTTAGGAGTCTTTATGTCTGTCTCCCTTTCTGACATTTCCCACACATTTCCTCTCCCTTCCCTTATATTCCCTTTCACTATTATTTATATTCCCCAAATGAATGAGAACATATAATGTTTGTCCTTCTCCGATTGACTTATTTCACTCAGCATAATACCCTCCAGTTCCATCCACGTTGAAGCAAATGGTGAAGTACCCTGTTCCTTTTTTTAAATTTTTTTTATTTTTTTTAAAGATTTTATTTATTCATGATAGAGAGAGAGAGAGAGAGAGAGAGAGAGAGAGAGGCAGGGACACAGGCAGAGGGAGAAGTAGGCTCCATGCAGGGAGCCCGATGCGGGATTCGATCCCAGGTCTCCAGGATCGCGCCCTGGGCCAAAGGCAGGCGCTAAACCGCTGCACCACCCAGGGATCCCAGTACCCTGTTCCTAAGCAGGAAATAGGAATTGCAGGTGTCTGGTTGTGCCATAGCTTATGTTTATTCTTTTGCTTGAAAGTCCCTTCTATTTTCTCAATCTGTAGAAATCTTTCAGGCCCCAGTTGAAAAGCCACCTTCAACCTCAACTAGATAGGATCCCTCCCTTGGCTGAAATCTTGTACAATGTTGTATCATTCCTGTGCCCATTGAATACATACTTATAAGGGTCTGCTATGTGGCAGGCACTATTGTAGGAAAAAAAAGGAGCTGAGTTTGAGTGGTAAGCAAAATGTGGTGCCCTTGTAAATGTTATATTATGTAGCACTTTTTATCTTGTGTTATAATTATCTGTGAATATTTCTTTCTACTTCTAGGCTTTTAAGTTGCTTAGCAGCAAAAGGCATATCTGACTCAGGACCATATCTCATCATTCAGTTTTAGGTGTTCAGTATATTTCTCTTGAATTGGATAAAGAAATTGACATGGAATATAAAATACCAGCAAATACAGTATTTGCTGGAACGGGGAACAGTTATAACAAGTGGAGATGGCATTTGCTACTAATAGTTCTAAGTTCTGAACTTTGGTTCTATAGCCCTGTGCATTTGAAAAAGCCTGAGTAGTCATCAGCAAGTGACATGAGTCGGTGGTATGATTTAGCTGCCAGAGAAGCCAATTCGACCTTTACCACATTAATGGAAGTAAACTTGTTACAGTAAGGAAGGCACTGGTCCTGTTCATGTTGCCAATTTCCTCCTCCTGTGTTCCAGTTTGTTTTATTGAGGGGGTATATTTCATGAGCATCCAGGATGGAAGAGACAACTCAGAGAAGGGACCTGGTGTGGGGACAGGGTTGGGAACCATAAGACTGTCACCATAATAAAGTGGCAAGAGGAACTAGGGCTGTGAAGCCTGAAGAAAAACAGATTAGGGGAGAAGAGATAACTGTGTTCAAGCATGTGCAAGACCATACCGTGGAAAAGAGGCTGTGACTGATTTTTCAGTGTGGCCTCAAGGGGAAGCCATGGGTCTGTAGGAAGGACGTGGGAAGACATATTAGGACTCAAAGAAGATCATGTTCAAGAATGACAGAGTACATCTCCTTAGAAGGAAGTGAGCTACTCAGATGGTGGCCTTTGGCAGCTTCTCTGCGCTGCAAGAGAAGAGTGGAATGGGGTGGTTAAGGCTCCGTGGAATGTTTAAGATAAAGAGCTCAGGTACTGTCATCTACCGTGGAGGCATGTGATGGGCCAACCCAAGGGATGACAGTCTTTCCCCTTCTGGTTTCTGTTCTTTTTCATATTTGTGAGCATTCTGGACTTCAATATGAACTGATAGTCAAAACGCTTGATTTCTTGTTTCAGAATTGTAGATTTGCTCTCTACATAATCATTCTGTATCACCTTCTGCAGGTTAACTTTCCTGGGCCTTGAGCTCTTTGGTTGTGAAGCATCTGCACGTGATCTGTTGGGCTATCCTAAACTTAGCAAGCATGTATTCAGACAAATCTTTGAGACTTGGGAGGTTTTATGTCCTATTTGAATGGAAGAACTAAATTTTTACATTTCTTTTGGATATAATTTTAAAAGTCCCACTTAACATGGTGTTGAGTTTATTAGAACTTGTCTTCTTGGGGACTGCCTAATGGCACACATTTTCAGGAGTCTCCGGCCTCCTGATATTAAGGATCACCAACTCACATAGTGTCACATCCACATGCCTCTCAAACTAGTCTTGTATGGCTTCAGACATGTACCACTTCCTTTCTTAGTATGTGGTTTGTCTCTTGAAATTAAGTATTAAGTACTTCTTCTTGGTAAGATCTGAATTATAGATGACTCTTTGTTTCAGGAAGCACAGATCAATACAACAATTTGAAGAGTTAGAATTTATATCAATTAAGATATTTTAAAACATATAGTTAGTTCTCTCTGGGCATTGTGAAAACGCATCAAGTTAAGATATGATCGTTCCCTACGAGCTTAGATTTTAGTTAGAAGCATCATTCATAGAACTTCTTTTTCCTGTGGGGAGCTCCAGATCCTTCGCTTCTGTAAACCTCAGGACATTTTATAGCAATAGGAGCTGTTCTTAATGTACATTAATGTCGACATTAGTGACCTTTTGTCAAGGGAAAGGTGTTCTAAGTGGTGTTACTTTCCTGTGTTGTCTTCAAAGTACATTAGAAAGGAAAGTGGGGTAGATGGTATGAACCTGATTTTCTAGAAGAGGAGGGCAGGAAGGATGGTGATGCTGCCACTCTAACCAGACCGTAAGTCTTCTGAGCAGTGTAGCCAAGTCTCTATAGCTGCAGAACTTGTGGTGGAACGAGGGCTGACTTTGACTTCCTATGGTTGTTAGATCAGATAACTCAAAATAGAGCAATCATGAACTTAGATAAAAACATTACTAGAGTGTCATCTCTGCCAAATGAATTATATCAGATGTGATGGGACTCTGGATGTTATAAGGTCTCTGGAAGAATTAATAACTTAAGAACATAAAATAGCTTGCAGTTCTGATCCAAGTACTGGAGAAACTTTGTAAACCACACCGTTTATCTCTTTCTTTAGAATTCTTAGCTTTCTTTGTGTTTTTCTCTAGAAGTTCAAATACAAAAGGACATAATCTTACCCATATATAATATTTTTTTGTCTGTAATAGTGATTTACCACTTCCCTTTGGATTTCATGGTTGGGTCTGTGGAGTAACCAAAAATGATTCAGATGTAATTAACCTGAGAGAAGGGCTCCCACAGAATAGAAACTAAAGGTTATCAACTTTACTATTGCCTGCGTTAAAATAATAAAACCTCAACTTGCTTTTGGGGGGCAGGGGAGTGGCTTTTAATTCATGTGGGAAAGTACCTGATATAATAGAATTAGCTTGAAAGATATTAATTTCCAGGGATGTTATGATTCTGTAATATTGAGACCCAACTGGCTGTGGGCACCATCTTGTAGTCATTTCAACCATCACCAAATGACGTGCTCCATTTCTCTGCGTCCTCCCTCCTCCCTACCCAGCACTATGTCTAACACAGAGGGTACCCAATAAAAGTAAATAAAGGAGAGCTACTACCTAGTGAAATGTCACAGAGTAGCCAGGAAATTCTGAATCATCAAGGAGTTCGCACTTCAATGCATTTCCTAGAGCAGGAAAGGGGACGGAAGCCCCGGAGATGTTTTACTGGAGTTCATGTTGCCCAAGGCTGCCACTATGAATAGGTAAATTATAACTGGCTATAAGCTGCCTTCTTGCCTGTTTCAGCTAGAAAATGTTTTTGCCCTCATTCATTCCGCGTTTTCTTCTGTGCTGTTGTCTGTGCTGCCTTGGATGCTTACTGTCCCTCTGTGGCCTGGAGCAGATGATTGACAGGATATGTGTGAAGGTACAGGACCACCTCAACTCTTTACGAAACTGTGTGGGAGATGCTGTCCAGGAAGACTTGAAGTCAGCAGAAAGGCTCATGCGTGATGCTAAAAACTCTAAAACGGTGAGTTTCACTTCAGGCTACATGGGAGTCTTATGTAATAAAAAGCCTTTTTAAACTTCACTTTTAGAAACTAGTTCTACTGATGTGGTCTATATATACACTGGACTATTGCTCAGCCATTAGAAATGACGAATACCCACCATTTGCTTCGACACGGATGGAACTGGAGGGTATTATGCTGAGTGAAGTAAGTCAATCGGAGAAGGACCAACATTATATGGTCTCATTCATTTGGGGAATATAAGAAATAGGGAAATATATGAAAGGGATCATAGGGGAAAAGAGAGAAAATGAGTGGGAAATATCAGAGGGAGACAGAACATGAGAGACTCCTAACTTTGGGAAACAAACAAGGGGTAATGGAAGGGGAGGTGGGTGGGGGGATGGGGTGACTGGGTGATGGGTGCTGAGGGAGCACTTGGTTGGATGAGCACTGGGTGGTATGCTATATGTTGGCAAATCGAACTCCAATAAAAAAATATACAAAATAAATAGAAACTAGTTCTACCTTTTTTTTTTTTTTTTTATCTTTCTACCCAATTTCAAGGTTACTAATAAGTGGCAGAGTGAATGGAGTGCCTCTTTGCCTCCTTTCTGTTCCCTGGGCTGATTCCCAGTAATCAAAAAATAATAAAATGCAGGGGGCTGATGTGGTGACAAGGGCTGTAATCAGGTCCTGAGTCCCTGAGAGGTAGAGTTGTAGTTGAAATGAGGAACAGCTCATTAAGATTATTCTACTTCCAGCTAATAGCCTGAAATTCCCCTCTATCACCTCTAAGAGGAAGCTTCTTTCAAATTAGAATTTGGTTCCCAAAGTGTGTCTTCACAAGGAAAGGACTAACGGGGCCGGAAAATCTGGGGCCTGGGCCTGGCTCTGTTTTGGACTCACTCGATCATCGAGTGTTGTAAGTAGGACCGTGAGCATTAGTCAGATACCTTCATACCCCAGATGCCTATCAAGGGGCGTGGAGATAATGTATCGTTCTGTAGTTTCAAAGCTGAACCCGTTTATTAATCTATATAAAGAGCCTTTGATTGAGAGCAAATGATCTCTGATGATGTTTCTTATCCTTTTTACTAACTCCGCAATGACTTTTTTACTTAAATAATTATGGAGAGCTTATTTGTACTTTTATTACAGTTGTTACCAAATTTATACCATGTTGGTGGTACGTCTTGGGCGGGAGCCAGTGGCTTGTCATCGGGTCCAATTCAAGAGACCCTGGAATCAATGGCTGGAGAAGTCACAAGAGTTGTAGATGAACAACTCAAGGTTTGTGGAGTTTCTGTTATTTTGGAAACTGAAATTGTTATGATTTAACTATGTATAACATCATTTCATCCCATAACGACTTACATGTTACAAATTTGTGTCTGTGTGTGCACACATGGGCCTACACACATACATGCACTTGTAGTAAAGATTGAGAACTGTGTCTTTCTAGCTTTGTTTACAAGTTGTGGAATAGCTTCTTACCTAATGAGATCAAGTAAAACCTAGAAAATTCATATTTTTGATGGTAAATCTCTAAATGTACTTTGCAAGTTGCCATTGATAAAAGAAGGAAGGGTTTCTATTTATGAGGCAGAAAGAGAAGTCCACTTTAGGAAAAAATATTTTCTGGCATTACATTTGATTTAGAGAATCAAAAGGAAGGAAGGAGGACAGGAGCTCTGTTTACAGGGCCTAGATGCTGGTGCTGTGGAGAGTCTCCTGCTAGGTCAAGAGGTAACAGTGCTTATATGAAACTGGCTAAAAGAAGGATAGGGTTTTATTATTTTTTTAAATTATTTATTTGAGAGAGAAGGAGAGGGAGATGCAGAACCCCTGCTGAGCAGGGAGCACGACATGGGGCTTGATCCCAGGACCTGAGTTGAAGGCAGACACTTAACCGACTGAGCCACTCAGATGCTGCAAGTCAGGTGCCCCAAGGATAGGGATTTAGACGAAGTCATAAGGCCAAAGTAGCAAAGACTTGTCCACAGCCTCCCTGGCTGGAAAAAAAAAAGTCTCTGAAACGTAACCTAAGGCTCGATTTTTCTTTTTCTTTTAAAGATTTTATTTATTTATTCATGAGAGACACACTCCCTGTGTGAGAGAGAGGCAGAGACACAGGCAGAGGGAGAAGCAGGCTCCAAGCAGCGAGCCTGACACGGGACTCGATCCCGGGTCTCCAGGATTGCACCCTGGGCTGAAGGCGGCGCTAAACCTCTGAGCCACCCGGGCTGCCCAGGCTCAATTTTTCTTAAGGCCACTTCAAAACATAGCTACACAGAGAAATTTCACCTTCAGAAGGTTTTCTTCATTTCTAATCTGCTTGCTCGAGGATGCATTAAAAAAACCTGGTCTAAATTTCTGTAATTATTTTGTCTGTTTTCTTCTGAGAACGAAATTGCTTCAGCTCACAGGGATTTGATGTGGGACTCAGTAATAACTATGCAACATGCTAATTACTCTGCTTGTAAATTAAAATAATGAGCAAGAAAATGTTGTGGATTATTTAGGAGTTTAAGCCCCTCTGTCTTCCTGTGTATATAATGCAGAGAGACTCATGTGTGTTGTCTTCATTTTATTTAATGTGTATTTTGCATCCATTCTGAATAAAGACAAAAGGGGCAGAAAAAGGATGGGCTGTTTGGTACAGAATTCTGCCAGACTGTTACCTAATGGCGCTTGCTTTATCCTCCACGAAGGATACAATATGTAAGAAGGATACTGTCTATGTTGCTATTTATTTCTGACTTTAAAAATGAAACTTAGTCTGTGAAGCATTTAAACAATACAAGTATGGAAGAAATGAAAAAATTACTTGAGATCCTAGAGAAGCATCATCCTCAATATTTTAGTGATTTTCCAGACGTTCTATGTCTACCCACACAATTGTACATATATGCGGTTATATTGTAATACTTTTTATATTCAATACAATATCATGAACACAATTTAAGATAAGTGAATGATTACTATCCTTTTAATGGCTACATAGTATCTCATTATGTGGATCTACCAGTGTCTTCCAAAACCTCTGCCCACCTGTGGGTCTCTCCTCCACTTTCACGGAGAATGCTTCTCTTCTGACCCTTGCGGTCACCAGATGTGTGGGTGTTTCCCCCCCCACTGAGCAATTCTCTGTGACACCAGCTGGGTGTCCTACAACTTAGTTCAATCTGACATGCTCCACCTAGAGAAGGTTCAGACCCCACAGGTTAAGAGTGCGGTTTCACAAGACTGTACCTCCCCACCCCTACTTCAGATGCCAGTGACAGGTCTAGGTTGTCACTTGTGCATCTCACTGATTGACTATATAATTAAATCACAGCTTCCCATGGCACCTTGCTTAGGTGTGATTAATTTCCTAGAGGGCTCACAGAACTCAACACATTTCCTACTTTATTGAAGGATGTAGTAAAGGGTACAAATGAACACCCTGATGGAAGACATGCCCAGGGCAAGGTCTGTGGGGAGGCGTGGAGCTTCCCGTCCTAGAACACCCCTTGCCCTGCACCTCTGCATGTTCACCAGTCTGGAAGGTCTCTGGACATGTACTTTTCAGATTTTTATGGAGGTTTCATCATGTGGTCATGACTGACTCCATTTTCAGCCCTTCTTCCTTCTCAAGAAAATGAGGAGCAAGGCTGAACATCCTGACCTGATCGTGGTTTGGTCTTTCAGTGACCAGCCCCCAACCAGGAAACCATTCAGAAGCCCACCCAGCGTCACCTCATTAGAACACAAGATGCTCCTACCACCCAGGATATTATAAGGGTTTTAGGAGCCTTTAGGTCAGGAATCAGAGTCAGAGGCCAAATTTTAGAACAAAAGATGCTTCTACTATTCTCTTAATAGGAGATTACAAGGGTTTCTGGAGCCCTATGCCAGGAACAGGGGTCAGAGCCCAATACGTATTTTCTTTTACCTCACAGCCAGCATAATGTATTGTCTAATTTCTGATCAATCCATTTAGGGTAAATGCCTGTAACTGGCCCATGCCTCAGTCAAATGGTACCTTATAGACTTTCACTTACATTTGTAGACTGCTCAGTGTAGGCAATTGCTCATGTTGCCACACCCTCACCGATATTAGCATATTGATCTTTTAATATTTTTCTGTCTAAAGGATTAGAAAAATTTCATTTTGTCTTTGGGTTTTTTTTTTAATAACCAATATAAGTCAAGTGATTTTATTATCCATTTGTATTCCTTCTTTTATAAATTGTATGTTTGTGTCTATGGTCTAATTTTTTCCTTTAAAGTATTTGTGAGAACTCCTTCCATTACTAAGAATTGGCTGGCAATGAAATCAGCATGAAACATCTGGGCTGAAGTCTTTATTTGTTGGTAAAAGACTCTAGAGCTCTCAAGACGCCTGGGTGGCTCAGTGGTTGAACATCTGCCTTTGGCTCAGGTCATGATCCCGGGGTCCTGGGATCGAGTCCTACATCGGGCTCCCCACAGGGAGCCTGCTTCTCCCTCTGCCTATGTCTCTACCTCTGTCTCTGTGTCTCCCATGAATAAATAAATAAAATCTTAAAAAAAAAAAAAAGACTCTAGAGCTCTTCCAGCCTCAGGGAGGCCTGCACAGAAACTTGAAGTAGTTTAGAATGCTGAACCCCCTGCATGGAGAGTGGCTGTTCTGGAGAGTCCCACAGTTCTGTGGCAGACTTGATGGGAATGAGAAACAAACTTCTGTAAAACCAAAAAAAAAAAATAATCAGCGTGGAACATTGCAACAGGTACTTCCCGTCAAATAGCTCCCAATTGTATTTGTCTCAGCTGATTGAAACCACAAGTTATATCCCTGTACATCTGCTCCATTTCTTTCTGCAAACCAAGTGGCTGGCATAGACTTGCTGCTCATTCTTGGGAAGGAGCAAAAGTCAGAGGTCTGAAGCAAGAGGCTTTTGAATTTTTAAAATCCTGAGATAATATAAATCTGTTTAGGACCAAAAATATTTTCCTGTAAGTAGACATTCCCCACATTCTTGGATGCTGGCCTTTTGGACACCTTGTCAGCATCACAGCTTCCTCACTTGCAGGCGTCAGAGCATGCTTTTCTCTTCCTCATGTCTTGCAGGTGTGGGCTCCTCAGTGGCCTGTTTTTGTGTTCCCCACTTGCTTTTTTCTTTGCTCGGTCCTTTTGGGTTCCATCTCTTTATCTTTGGCAGTGACTGGCATGAATTGTAGCAAACCTTCAATCACAACTTCTTAATCAAATGTTACTCATTAATTTCCTTGTAGCTGAGTACAGTAGACTTCTTTCAATACACTGCAGACAGCTCACTTCCTCTCTGTTTCCTTCTGATTTACTGACGAGTGGACATCATTTTACTATTTTAAAAAAATTCCCATTTGTCTATTTTTTAAGATTCTATTTATTTATTTGAGAGAGCAGGGGGAGGAGCAGAGGGAGAGGGACAAGCAGAGTCTGCGATGAGCTCAGAGCCTGACATGGGGCTCGATCTCACAACCCTGACATCATGACCCAAGCCAAAAGTAAGAGTTGGACACTCAACCAACTGAGCCACTCAGGTGCCCCGCCCACTTGTCTATTCATATAGCCTTTCAGTATCTTGATATTCTTACAGTTATTTTTATTGGAGTATTTTAATTTTTATTAGAATCCATATTGACTTTCTCACTAAACCACAGGGGTCCTTATTTACTTCACTACTAGTATCAACTTTTTTCTGGCTAAAAAAAGTTTTATTTCCCAAATTCTTTAAAGTTAATATGTTACACTAGCAGAAGCTAAAGTGGATGGATTATTTTATAAAAATAATTTTTTATTACAGTGAATTTTTAAAAAATGGCACAAGTAGGCCTGGGATTGTGTCCTGGGCTTGCTAGGAGTTAACTTCTTCTAAGCCATTGGGCTATATCACCTGTGTCTAAGCATTGTCCTACATGAAGGTCAGCAGTAGATATTTTGAATATTGGGTAATAATAAGTTCAAATAGCCCTCTGAGCCATCTTTCAGAAAATATCCTTTCAGAAAAGGAATCAAAATAGCCAGGTGAGCCAGCTTTCTTAGCAGACTATCTGGAAGAGAAGAAAGCAATTACATTTGGAGAAATTCCTTTGAAAAGAGGTGATATTTTCTCCGGGCTGGCCTGTTCTAGATATTTTTAAAAGACAACTCTCTTCCTGTTTTCCCTGTTTTTTGATCCTAACATTTATTCCTGGAGTAATAATAGATGATAATGGGATTTGAATTCCCTTTAACATAAAAGAAACTTTCATTTTTCCCTTTTAGACTTCAATTTCAGAGTGCTTCTTTTGGCCTTGGAAATTCATGATTTTACTCCCAGCATACCCTATGAAATACTTCACTGGTAAATTTCAGATTTACTTAGGAAATGAGGCCTCAGGGGTGTTGATGGCATTTTAGCAGGTAGTAACTCAGTTTGTCTCAAAAAGTTCTCTTTTTTTCCCCTATACTTATTTTTTAAAGCAAAAGAAAGATTTCAGGGCACATTAGTGTGGATGTTGTATTTGCTTGTGGTGAATTACAGCAAGTTACCCACTCACTGCAAGAATACAGGAGTGTAGCTGCCATGGGAAGGATGTTCATCCAATTTACTTTACAAATATTATATAGGTTTTCTGAGTATTAGTTATTTTTACAGTTAGGAAATATAGATTCTCATAAGTAACATTGGGGAGACACATGCTAAGTAAAATCTGATAATCACATTTCAAATGCAGAGCCTGCTCAATTCAGATGGTCTGAAGGTAGCATAACATAGACTAACAAAATGGAGACTGTGTAAGAAAAGTTAAGAAACATGTTTAAGTTAGAAAGTTTACCATAAGCCTAATTTCGATTTCCAGAAGGAAAGAGAGAACAGCAAAAGGCCAACAGTTGAAGAAATGGTGGCTGAGAATTTCAGACATTGATGAGAAACCAGAATCTTTCAATTCAGGAAATCCAGTGAAACCCATGTCAGATAAAAGCAAATCCATGTCTAGAATCACCTAACAAAAAGTGAAAAACACTGAGAACAAAGAGAAAATATTGCAAGAAGCCAGAGGGAGCAAAAAGCCATATTATTAAAAAAAGATCAGTAATAAGACCGACCAGACAGTCTCAAATCAGCAGCCAGTGGAAGCCAGAGACAATGAAAAGCATATCTTTGTGCTTCTGAGAGAATGTAGAGTGTGAACCAAGAACAATAGATAAAATAAAACCTATTTTTTAAGAATGAGGATGAAATGAAAGCATTTTCATGTAAGAAAAACTGAGATAGTTTAATGTAACTAGATTACACTGAATAAATAGCCAGACATACTTTTGGGTCACCTGGGTAGCTCAGTGGGTTGAGCGTCCCACTCCTGATTTCAACTCAGGTCATGATCTCAGGGTTGTAAGTCTGAGCCCTGCGTCCAGCTCCACACTCAGCAGGTGTCTGCTTGAAGATTCTCTCCCTCTGCCCCCTTTCCATCTCTCTTTCTTTCTCTAAAATAAATCTTTAAAAGAAAAGATATATTTTAGGACAAAGGAAAAATTATCAAAGAAAGAAGGACAGAGAATAAAGAATAACAAGCAGGAAAAATACCAAATGTGGGTAAAGAGAAACGTTGACTATAAACAACAGCTTTTTTTTTTTTTAATTTTTATTTATTTATGATAGTCACACTGAGAGAGAGAGAGAGGCAGAGACACAGGCAGAGGGAGAAGCAGGCTCCATGCACCGGGAGCCCGACGTGGGACTCGATCCCGGGTCTCCAGGATCGCGCCTTGGGCCAAAGGCAGGCGCTAAACCGCTGCGCCACCCAGGGATCCCTAAACAACAGTTTTAATGCTTAGTTTGTGCTATAAAATTAAGATGAAATTAAATACTAGAAGCAGGTATTTAAATCAATAAGGAATGAGGAAGAACAGTTTAATATCCCAGTCATATTCCAGAAAAGATTTAAGACATCCCCATCCATTAGGCCTGCAGTGTCCAGTGTGGTAATTTACATTTAAATTAATTAACATTAAATTTAAATTTTGAAAATTTACAATTCAGTTTCTCTGTTGCAGTAGCCATGTCTGAAGTGCTCACTAGTTGTGTATGACTAGTGGCTCCTTTCTTGGTCAGGACTGATCATTTGAGGAAGTTCTGTTGGACAGTGCTGCTTTAGACAGGGAGTAGAGTATCCATGTTAAAATTTCTCATGTAACCACTGAAACAGAGGCACAAAACTAGGGGCTATATTGCACACCTAGAAGGGCATTAGGACGTCTTGGAGATTATTTTTGATTTTTCACAGCAACTGGCATAGGCAGGTGACAATGAACCTAGCCACCCTGGAATACAAGGGTTTAGTTCCACACCAGAGGAATGCTCCCATCCAGATCTAGTGATACAATAGAAGAGGCATCACTGAAAATAAAACAGATCATTGAATGACCCAATTTACTAGAAATACATAATTTCAAATGTATATGCATCTAATCCTATGGCTTCATGGTAAGTGGACATATTTATAAAGAGAAATGGAAAAAAAATAAAAAAAAAATAAAGAGAAATGGACAAATTGACCGTTATGGTAGAAATCTTTGAAAATGACTACCCTAATTGGTCAAATACATTTAAAAAGTAATGATAGAGTAATGACATGAACAAATAGAAAGATATCCCATGCCCATGGGTTGGAAGAACCCACATTGCTAAAATGCCCAAACTACCCAAAACAATTTACAGATTTAATGCAGTCCCCACAAAAATACCAACATTTTTCACAGAACTAGAACAAATAATCCTAAAATTTTCATGGAACCACAAAACATTGCTGCTAGCCAAAGCAGTCTTCAGGGAACAAAGCTGGAGGCATTACAATCCCAGATTTCAAGATAAACTACAAATCTGTAGCGATCAAAACAGTATAGTAGTGGACAAAAATAGACACATAGATCAATGGAACAAGGATAGAGAGTCCAGAAATAAACCCACATTTTTATCGTCAATTTATCTATGATAAAGGAAGCAAGAATATACAATAGGGAAAAGACAGTCTCTTCAACAAATCGTGCTGAGAAAACTGGAGAACTGCAGGCAGAAGAATAAGACTGGATCATTTTCTTATACCACACACAAAAATCAACTCAAAATGGGTTAAAGACCTATATGTGAAACCTGAAACCATGAAACTCCTACAAGAAAGTGTTGGAAGTAATTTCTTTGGTCACATACCTAGAAACATACCTAGAAATATTTTCTAGGTATGTCTCCTCAGGCAAGATAAACAAAAGCAAAGTTAAACTTTTGGGATTACACCAAAATGAGAAGCTTTCGCACAGCAAAGGAAACCACCAAAAAAACAAAAAGGCAACTTACTGAACAGGAAAAGATATTTCTAACTGATATATCTGATAAGGAGTTAATATCAAAATATGTAAAGAACTTCTACAAGCCAATGCCAAAAACAAATAATCCAACTAAAATGAGCAGAGGACCTGAATAGATATTTTTTCCAAGAAGATAGATGGCCAACAGACACATGAAAAGATGCCCAACATCACTAATCATCAGGTAAATGCAGATCAAAACCACAATGAGACATCACTTTATATCTGACACAGTGGCTAAAATCAAAAAGACAAGGAGTAAGTATCGGTGAGGATGTGGAAAAAAAGGAACCCTTATACACTATTGGTGGGAATGCAAACTCCTGCAACCACTATGGAAAACAGTATGGAGATTCCTCAAAAGTTTAAAAAAAAAATATATATATATATAGTTAAATATGTAGTTAAATATATAGTTACATATATAGTTAAATATGTATATATATACACACACACACATACACACACATGCATACACATACAATGGAATATTAGCCATAAAAAGAATAAGATCTTGCCATTTGCAACAACAGGGTATAATGCTAAGAGTGTATAATGCTAAGTGAAATAAGTCAATCAGAAAAAGACAAATACCATCTGACTTCACTCATATTTAGAATTTAAGAAACAAATTAACAAACAATAAAAGACAAAAACAGACTCTTAAATACAGAGAACAAACTAGTAGTCATCAGAGGAGAGGTGGATGGGAGAAGGGGTGAAACAGGTAAAGGGGGTTAAGAGTACACTTACCTTGATGAGCACTGAGAAGTGTATAGAATTGTTGAATCATTGTATTGTACACCTGAAACTAATATACAATTTGTATCGTACTTTTAAAAGGATAGAGAATAATAATATATTAAAGAAATAAACATTTTAGGTTAAGTTCTAAAAGGAGGAGGATACTGGAACAACAGAATTCTCAATTCTGATCAAGTGGACTAGAATAATATTAATTTTTTTAAGGATACTTGGAATATTTATGAAAAATGCCAATGAGGTCGTAACATCACAACAGTTTTCATAAACTGTGTTCTCTGGTCCTATTTCAAACAAATTAAAAATTAAAAGAAAATTTAGGCAAAAATCCAATTGTTTACAAATTTGAGAAATTTCATTCATTCATTCATTCATTTGAGAGAGAGAGAGAGCACGATGGGGTAAGGGCAGAGGGAGAGGGATAGAACCGTAAGCAGGCTCCACACTCAGCACAGAGGTGACATGAGGCTAAATCCCACAACCCTGAGATCATGACCTGAGCTGAAATCAAGATTCGGATGCCCACCAACCAAGCCACCCAGATGCCCCTAAAATTTCTTACAACTCAGTGGTCAAAGGGGAAAGTATGCTTTAAATAAGATACTCAGAATTAAATAGTAATTTTAATAGTAATATTAGAGCCTCTGAGATTCAGCTAAACTAGCTTAGAGTGAAATACATGGTCTTTTTAAATGCCAGTATCAGAAGTAAGGAAAGGGTGGAAAATAATAAGCTAAATCTAATAATTGAAAATTAGGAGGGAAGTCTTGATGCCTACAACTTGTTTTCAAATGACCCAGGGGGGAGAGAAAAGCAAATACTGCTAATTACTAGCAATTTCTAAGTTTTAGGAGAAGGATACAGATTAATCCATTCTTTGAACTTCTCTGTAGGTCTGGAATTTTTCTATTGGGGGAAAAAATAAAAACATTTTCTTTAAAATCAAGAATAAGGCAAAGATTCTGTTATCACCATTTCTATTCATTATATTAAAGTTCTTAGTGCAATATGACAAACAAAAGAAATGAAAATTATAAGGATTAAAAAGAAAGAAAAATTATTCTGATTTTCATATTTTATGGTGGTCTACATAGAAACCCCAAAAGAGTCTGCAGCTATGTTATTAGGATTAGTACTGTAAAGTTGTTGGAGATAGACTAATATGTAAAAATCTATTGCATTTCTATATATCAGCAACAATTAATTTTAAAAAATCATTAGAAATAGTTAATTATTGGGGCATTTGGGTGGCTCACTTGGTCCTAGGCTTAAGCCCCACATTGGGCTCCCTGCTCTGCAGGGAGTCTGCTTCTCCCTCTCCGTAGGCCCCTCCCTGTGGCTCGTGCTTGTTCTCTCTTCTTTCAAATAAATAAAATCTTTTGGAAAAAAAAATATCAACAGAAAAATACAAGGTACCTAAGAATATATTAAAGATGTATAATACCTCAGTGATGAAAAATTGCAAAACTTGGTTGAAGGTCTTTAAAGAAAGTCTAAAACAAAGTAAAATATGTGTCATGTTTATGGGTAGAAGAGACAGTATCACTGGATGGCAGTTTTTCCCAAACTCCTCTATTATGGGATGTAATTCAATAAAAATTCCAACAGATTTTTAACAAAACTTGACAAAGCTAATTCTCAAAAATAGCTCAGAAATAGCTCAGACACTTATGAAGAAGAACAAAATAGTTGATAGTTTTGCCCTACCATATATTAAGACTTATCATAATTAGGATGGTAGTAGATAAACCAATGCAACAGAGAGAGAGATTAGGAGAGAAAAGATGGGTTGTTTAGTACCCATATTCATTGAGTCCCTGGGCTTGTAATACTTTTTATACGTTTTCTAGAGATTGTTCCAAGAAGTGCGGTAGGCCCTGGCAATAAGGGGTAGAATTTCCCAATTGCCATCAGGTCCAAGTTGTGTATCTGGAGTCTGGTGCCTCTAGCTCTTCATGAACTTCTAAAATTACACACTAAATTTTATACTAATTTTTCTGGATGAGTGTTCATCAGATTCAGAGGGATTCTTTCATCCCCAAATGGTTAAAAGATGCTACATTCTTGACTATTTATGACACATGTAATTTCTGAGGTCCCCCCACCAGATGCTAGGTGATTACCCAAAGGATGTCATGTAAAGGTGTAAAGGGTATAAGGGGAGACGAGCAAGAAGATCTCCTCAAAGAGGTCATGTTTGAGCAGAGCTGAGTGTGGAAGGGTTCTGGCTATAGAGGGGGAAAAGAAGGGTTCTAGGCCAAGAGAACGATGTGTGCAAAGCATGGGAGCAGAGCCCAGGCCATCATGTGGGGAGCTGCCAATTAATTTAAGGGGAATAGTTACACAGGGAATATAGACATAGGACAAGAAATGAGGCCAGAAAATTGAGCAGTCATCAGATATTTCTATTCTGTGCTAATGAATAATATTCTGACATCTTTCTGCTTTTGAGGAAGCATGTAGGAGTAAATTTAACATGTTTTAGAGGTAGATGTGGTCGATACAGTTAAGGTGGGTCGAGTCTAAGGAGACTCAAATTTCTGGTCTCGTTTAGTACCATCACAATAAAAACTTTGTGAGCATGGTTGATTTTGCCATTGTAGTTATTGTTTAGGTGAGGGTAAGGGTAGGATGAAATGTGTTGTAATTGACCTTTCCGTGGTAGAAAATGCAGGTGAAAATGGTTAACAGACTGCATCGTGTATGTATTGTATGGATTATGTAGGTGGTTATAGATAAACATTTGATTGAGAATGGTTGGAATGTAGGTAGTATTTTGAAGCCGTGGGAAGGACGGATTTTAGAGTATGGTTTGGTATGCAGAAGGCCATGATATTTGGAAGGAGATGCTGTGCTAGGTAGGACCTGCACTGGGGGCTAGATACAAAGTAGTCAGAGGCTCCATTGCAGACTTACCTGACATTTTTTCTCCCCTTTCTACCAACCCCATTACCAGAAAGTCTACCATGGTAGCCTCAGGTACCACTGACCCAAGGGAATGGGATGAAAATTGTAGGTTACTAAAAGGAAGAGGAAAAGGCTCCTCTGGGCAATGGACAGGGGCATTGGAGTAGGGTGGCCAGAGTAGGAAACAGAAGATCTGAGTCCCCGTCTAACCTGTTCCATTAACCAGCTAAGTGAGCTCAAGCAAGTCACTTATCTTCTCCAAGACCCGATTTCCTTAGCTATAAAATGGGTTTGTGAAAATCAGCCTTCACTTTAGAAAGTTGTTATGTGGATCAAAGGATACCATGGATGATCTTCTCTGGTGGAATATAAAGTGCTGTGTTGTCATGTTGGTCAGTGGTTGGACTAGAGGGAGTGGCAGGGGACTCGCCACAAAGCAGCTACTGAATCAAATGCTGAGGGCAGGCTAAGATTCCATTGTACTTCCAGGCTTGAAGTCATGCAGTTATCAATTTATAGAGCAGCAAGAGGCCTGAGAAATAATGTTGTAGCAAGAGTGCAGAGATCTGCAAAGTTATTCTGTGATAATATTCCACAGACATTTCAAGTCAGGGGCTAGTCTAGAAGCCAGGTCTCCTCTCTAGGTGTGAGATTCATTCTGGCTAAACTTGTTCTGTCATGCAGGGGAACCTTCCCGAAAATCACAAACCTCATTGATGAATTTAACACAATCTAAATAGCATGTTGTTACCTGAGGTTTATCTTATCAGGAGCACTGGATGCTACATAGTCTGGGCCAGAGTGTGTTTATTCTAATGCTAAAGAGGAAAATAATTGGTCTTAAACTGGACTTATTTGCATTGCTTGCCGCTTTCTTGGAATAATGTGTGATATCAGTAATTAGAGTTATAATAGGGACAAAGGGCTGTCAAAATGTGAGTTGCTTTTGAATACTTTTCAGGTGGCTGCCTCCTCCCTGTCCTCTCTGGTTTTCTACAAGATCATTATAAACATCCTGCTGCTCTGCTGCTCATCCTGCAGTAGAATGATAGGCTTTACTAGTGGACGGGCTTGTACATACAAGCAGACAGAGCACTGTGCCAGTCGGGCCATCATCCTGCCTCGGTAGTCCTCGTTCACACCGGAACAGTAATGGGACACCGCTGGCTTCCAGAAGCAGAAGAGAAGTGAGAGTAGTGTCTTTGGAAACAGATTCATAATATCTGTGACAGACTGAATTTTTATTGTGTGCTGAGCATTATCTTGAACACTTCACATGTGTAATGTATTTTATCTTCAATAATCTGAGGAGGCAAGAACTTTATATTTGCCATTTGATACACGAGGAAAGTAAAATTGGGAAATCCGTACAGTCCGGTGTCACTCAGCTAGGATTCGGATTGAGGTCTCACACTGATGGTTATGCCCTTTCTCATACTTCCCAGCCATGTCCTCCATCTCTGGCAAATTCTTTCCCTTCCCCTCACTCACATTTTTCAACTTCAAAATGGTGATCACATGAAAAGCACCTCACCTCTTCACAGACATCAGAAGGATAAAATGTGCAGAAACATTTTGCAGACTCTAGAGTTTTGATTGTTGTTTGTCAAGTGCCCAGTAAATGTTTTTGTTTGCCATTCATGCTGTTCCATGTTGTAACAATTTCAATTTTATTAGCACTGAAGCTTTTCTTTTAAAAGCATAGATCTGTGGGTTGTTTTTGTTTTTGTTTTGTTTTTTTTAACTACTGATGTTTTGATAGAGCTATTGAAGGGTTCAGTTTGGAATTTCTGTGATTTGCAAAATCAAACGAGTTCAAGTTTGATATATTTTCTAGGGGTTTCTGTAACTTTACTTTCTGGCAGCAGGGGGAACAGTCTGGTGTGGTCAGTTGGCATACAAAGGCTTGATATGTGTCTTCTTTAATCTTCTCATGAGCACCTTGTTGTTAAGCGCAGCTGGCACACCGTGACATTTCAGGTGCCAGCCCAAATCTTGGGTGGATCTGCCGGGTGATCGAAAGTGATAACCTGGAGTGCCAGGGTGTCTCAGTAGTTAAGCATCTGCCTTTGGGTCAGGTCATGATCCCGGGGTCCTGGGATTGAGTTCTGCATCGGGCTTCCCGCAGGGAGCCTGCTTCTCCTTCTGCCCATGTCTCTGCATCTCTCTCTGTGTCTTTCATGAATAAATAAATAAAATCTTAAAAAAAAGAAAAAATAAAGTGATAACCTGACATCCGTGATCATCCAACAGGCCCAGGTTGCCCTGGAGTGACTCAGATTCCTTGGTCATGCTCCAGGACCTTGCTGTGTCCCTGGGCTCTGAGGGCTCAGTGTCACACCTAACCAGCTCTCAGCTTTTTGCCTCCCTCCCACACACACCCCTACTACCTTGTCACCTCTGCCCTCCACTTGTGCTCATTACAGGTGTTGCTAGAGTCCATGGTCGATGCCGCCGAGAATCTTTGTCCAAATGTGATGAAAAAAGCACACATTCGACAAGATTTGATTCATGCCAGCATTGAAAAGATTTCCATTCCACGAACCTTTGTTAAAAACGTCCTGCTGGAGCAATCTGGAGTCGATATCCTTAACAAAATTAGGTGGGTTTATGATGTCGAGAAACCAAGGTTCCATAGTTTCTGTGAATGCAGGGCAGGCAGCTGTGAAGAGTGTTATTGTTGGCTCTCTCCGTATAGAACGTGGTGGACATGTCTAATATGCAGTGACTGTATCTAAATAGAGCTGTGCGTAAACACATAGGTTTATACATTTCCAAAATAAGGTGACCACAAATACGCCTGTGTTCCTGAAGAGCATACAGTTAGTTACTTGATCTTCTTAACTGTTTTATTTTTAACCGGCGGGAGAGGGCATGTATATGTTTATAATCACTTTTTTCTCTTCCTGAAGCTTATCTTCCACCTTTAAAAGTTACTACCCTGAAGTTTGCTTTCTGCCACTGTGCTGTTCTGAGCAAATGCACAGTCTCTAAATAGGCAAAGAGGCCCACTGTGGCCTCACCATGTTTTCCTCCTGTGTTCTTTTGGTAGGTCTGTGATAACAGTGTACGTACTAATGCTGCTCTGGAGCATCAACATAGATTTGTGCTTGGCAAAGTTTGAAAAATACGCCAAGATACAAACATTGAGAAGGATGTGATCATCAAACAAACTGCCTTGGATTCCCATATAGAAACTCTGGAGTGCTTACCAGTCTGAATGATACTTCATGAATTTCAGTTCTTCTCAACTGGGGAGTCTGCAGACTAGAAACTATATTCAGAAATATTTTAAGTTTCCCCTCTTAACTCAATAAAATACTTAGATAAGCAAACAAGACCAAACCAAACCCTAGCTCTTATCTGAAGAATTGGGAGCATACTGAATGATGTGTAGCTGAATGAGAGCCTATGAGAAAAACGAGAGTTAAAATAAGCCAAAAATCATAGTACAATGTAGATTTGGAAGCTAGGTCATGGAACTTTGAGGGTTGAGGAATTCTGCAGGGATGGGACAGTGTCTGGTCTCAGGTACAGCTGTCCTGTGTGTGTGTGTGTGTGTGTGTGTGTAGATTTCTACAAATAAGAGATTCTAGGGCCAGCTCAGCTGAATGATAAGATAATTTGACAGACTTTAAGCAATGAAAGGACATTTAGAAGATTTATAGGACCCCATAGATCAGTGATTTTATTCACTCTAGCCCTGACTAGATTATACTTACATATTTCTGTAACCGGTAGTTTTAGGATTTTTATTGAAGCCCCTTAGGTACTGAGGGAAAAAAATTGTATTGGCCACCATTCTTCTATCCTATTGGATTGAACTACCAGTGGATCAGATTCTAATGCCTTTACTAGAGTTCCAGATTCTGGCAGATATGCTCACTTCTTCTGAAGATGGGCACATTCTGAGAAGTGAGCAGCAGGCTAGAACCCCTGTCATCAGTGAATCACTTCTGTGTTCATTAACTCCTTGCTTGGCTTTTTATAATGCATTATACAGAGCACTGATGGAATGAGTGAAAATATGCATGGCTACACCTGTGCATACGGTCAGATGCAGCTGTGCCCACGCAGGCTGAGTGGAATTATTTCCTCTAAAAAGTTTACAGTTTGGAAGTTCAATAAAGAAGCATAATATCCAGTAACAAAATGATAGAACAGTCCTGAAACTTGTGTGTGTGTGTGTGTGTGTGTGTGTGTGTGTGTGTGTGATTTTAAAGGATCTTTTTGGTGCTACAGTTTGAAACAGATAAACTACCCTTCCCCAACTCAGAGGGGGTGGGGAAGAGAAGGAGAAATAAAATGACAGATTCTATAGTTTTATGAGGAAGTAAAATTCCCAAACATGCCTTAAAAAAATGAGAGGAAGTACTTGTCAAAATGAGATTTCTAATTTTCCCCCTCATCCCAGGTTTAGAGTGGGACCTACTAATCTGTATTTTTTTTTAATTTTTTTTTAATCTGTATTTTTAATGAGACCCAGGTGAATCTTATCAGTGGACCGCTGGGGAATAAAGAAGTAAAGTGTTAGATAAATCCAATAGCTACTGAAACCTTGTTTCAGAGGCAGGAATTAAACAAACATCCTTTTATCTTTAGCCTAGGAAAATTTTTAATGTAGACATCAAAGACTTGGTGCTTCCATTTTTCTGATTTGCCATCTGAAATCTGCCTTGGTGGAAAAATGTCAATGCAAATTTACTGCCTTTAGGTTAAAAAGATTTTTCCCCCTGTTACACAAACAGACTTTCAACCTTAGCTTTAGGATTAAATAATTTTATTTTGATAACTCCCTTCCCCTGCTTTAAAATATTTAAAATTCTTGACTTCAAAAGCAGATTGAACTTTTAAAAGGCTATGTTGGAGTGTGGGTATCTCTCTAGCACATTCACTTTTAAAAGTGTTGTGCATTTGTGTCTATTTGTGCATATGTGCATTTAGGTAGGATTATTCAGACTGAACAGACTTAAGTGGAGTTTGAATTCTTGAAAATAGCCAATAACTACAATGCAGACTAAAAAAACAGCTCTCTGAGTGAGACCTTTATGGCTGACTTCTTAATCAGTGAAAACCCCAAAACTAGCTAGCGGGTTCCTTCCTGGCGTCGAGACCCCTTCTTCAGGTCAGGTGAGAGGCACAGAAACTGAATGTTTCCCTAACCTCTGTTAAAAGGCAGGAGAACAGTGAATCTGTAGCAATTTGAAGGAAGATGAGGAGTACAAGCAGAAGCAGTTGAGTATGGTACCGTTTGGTCGGTAGAGGTTTTTTTTTTTATTATTTTTTTAAGATGGGGGGAAATGCATATTTAAGTAATAACCAAAGTCTAACAATCAGACTCTCTTAATTTACTCCAGCCTGGGTTTGTTTTCCTTTTTGTCAATGGAAGAATTGTTCTTCACAACATGGTACATGTGGTTCCCATTAAGTTTGTCTTTACCCAGGTGTTTTTCATTTCTTCCACTAAATCTTGAGTTTTGAGATTGCAGAGGCAGGTTGAAATTGGTAAAGAAAATCTATTACCTGTGTGTTTATGGCAGCACTTAAAGCTTATCTTTGGAAATCCTTAGCCCTGTTCACACATTCTTCTATTCCATTTTCAAAGACAGAAGCAGAATCGCAGTTGACCTTATCAACAGCATAGCATCAAGGGTGGGTGATGTTTTTCCATACAAATTAAAATGTCACTGTGTACTTTTGTTTTTCACATAGTGAAGTGAAGTTGACAGTGGCCTCCTTCCTGTCTGATCGGATTGTGGATGAAATTCTGGATGCACTTTCACACTGCCATCATAAACTGGTGAGTGTGGTGGACATCTTGAGTGGGACTTCCTGTTGTGGGCTGCTGTGAAGCAGGGCAGGCTCCAACATGGGGATGTGGCTTCTTTCCTGCATTTTACTCTTTTGCAACTTTATGGGCCAAGATCCTGCTTTTCCCTCCTACAGTGCTTCCAAATATAGAACATGTTAGAACTTCTCCAGAGGGAATAGAAGGGGAAAGGAGAAGTAATTGTATTGAGAAGTTTTGTTGTGTGATTTATATTGCTGGTCAAAGGTTTTGGTATGAAATAATGCTGAGGCTGAGATCTAAAATTAAGAAAATTACGATTAATTTTTGTGTGCTTGTTTTGTTGCTCTCTGATATGATAATTTGGTAATGGACTATTCTTGAAAACATGGGGTGAGGGGAATGAAATATTTGGAGTCCAAAGAAAGTCAAGGGTAAAATGGACATGTCCTAGGGATTGATAGCTGCCGAGTGCCCAGCCAGGCCTCTTGGATGTAACTGAGGTGAAGAAATAAATTTTCTTCATCTAGAGACTGGTTTTATCAAAGTAGGAGACTTTACTTCCAATACTGTGCATATAAAAAATATATCAGACACTTCATGTGTTTTTAACTTTAGGAAGTCCTCTGAGGCACCTATGAAAGTTTTGTTACTCCTTACATCTTGCGTCATGAACATTGTAGCAATGTGATGTGATAGGAATCTCTCAAGCAAGTTATGACATATTCCCCAGAGAAACATTTCAGGTTAATTACAGGCTGGATATAGCCAGTTTTATGACATTGAATTGTTGGTGACGCCAGAAAACACCACGGTGAGAGCAACAGTAACTGCCTCTTTTCCACGAGGCAGGCAACATGAATATTCTGAAAAACTCATTTTAGAAAAATACATAGGCTGTCCTCTAAAATTGAAAAGGTAGGACAGGCGTCTAGAGCAGTGCCATCAAAATGCTGCCCATGGGTTGGAGCTGGCCCCACGAACCTATGGGCACCTGACAAGGTTAGGTCCACAGGCAAGAGGAAACACAGAGAAAATTCTGGAGCAATTTGAGATGGCCACAATACACAAACACAGTTATTTCTCTAAAGTTTCATTTTTATTGTATTTCACCAGTTCTATCGGTTTGTGGCAAACTGGAAATATAAAAAACTGGTTCCTCCCCACAGAGAATCTAAGAATCACTAGCTTCTAGCTTATGGCACAATAAAGAGCTATGTTATTGTTTAGAGCTCCCAAGTCAGACTTTTCCTTTTTTAAATAAGCAGACACAACATCCATGGAGCATGCTTTATAGAAACAGTTTCTCCATAACCCAAGGCTGCAAGGACCACCTCAAAATGCCCTCAACATGATATTGTATCAACGTGACCGTACATGAGCACCACACTGAAGGGTTGAATTTTCCGCTTTTTTTTTTTTAACATGTGTCCTTCTTTAAAGAATGTACTCAGAAAATATTGACTTTTTTTTTTTCAATTTAAAAAAGAATTGTGTGGGTACTTTTTTTTTTTTTAAGATTTTATTATTTTATTTATTTAATCATGAGAGACACACAGAGAGAGGCAGAGACACAGGCAGAGGGAGAAGCAGGCTCCAGGCAGGAAGCCCGATATGGGACTCGATCCCGAGACTCCAGGATCACGCCCTGGGCTGAAGGCAGGCGCTAAACCGCTGAGCCACCCAGGGATCCCTGTGGGTGCACTTTTATAGTAAGCTTTATTTTAATATTCTGCAGATTTGGATTGTAAGGAGAGAGCTTAGCTTAACTGTTATATGAAAGGAATAGTATCTAAAAAAAAAATGAAATTTTGTTTTCAGGGACATTCCAATTACATTAATATGTTCTCTAATTTAACTTTAGAAGTATAGCCAGAGGTTCCACGGTATTGTCAACTGGTTCTCAATTATCGTTTCACAAGAGTTAATCAAAGTTCCTAGTGATGATTCAGCTCAACACTAGAGTTTATTAATTTCAGCCCAGTTTATTCTCTTATCATTAATTTTTTTTAGGTTTACCTAGAGCATAACACTGGAAATTAATCAATCCTATTAAATATGGTATTCATGATCTGAAAACAATGAAAGCTAGCAGCAATTACAATTTTGTTAGCAATTTCCTTCCTTTCAGCCCTTTAAAAACTGAGAATGTTGGAAACATCTTGTGTCTCCTAATTAGATACTTTTAAAGCATTAGAGAGAGAAATAAATTATTTCAGAGGAAATATAAAATAAAATTAATAAAAAGAACACTCCTTGTTTTCTTCTAGACTAAGTATTCTTGTCAATTACTAAAGGAGGTTTTGTAATTTCTTGCTTAAGACAGTCCACCCTCCAAAGATAATAAGAGGTGAGTTATTGTAGTGGGAATGTGTTAAAAATTGTCATTAACCACACACAGGTGGAATCCTTCACTGTGCCACCTTGTGGAAGGTATCTTCCAGAATTCTGCTAACCTGCTCTTCCTTTGCCTCTGGTGCCTTTTCTCCTTGTACCCGTCTTGACTCTCTTAGACTGACCATTTCAGCAGACGAGGCAAGACCCTTCCTGAGCCTGAGGCCATAGAGATTGAGCTGGTGGAGGAGAAGCCAGCTAAACACTCTGTCATCACGATGGAGGAGCTCACGGAGATGGAGCGTTTGGAAGATCTGGATACTTGTATGGTAAGACACATCCTTTGGTGACACCATGACTCCATCACCATAGGGCTTTGCTACTAAATTTTTTTTTTTTTAAGATCTCACCTTTACAAACCAGACCAAATAAAACTCCCTGGCAGAGATCATTCTTTCAGAAACTTATTGCTTACAGAGATTGTTAATGAAGCTAATAAAGCTGAAGCTTCAGGTCCCCCTCCAAAGCCCGGTACCATACTTTGGATTTGTAATTTTATAAAACCTCATTTTATTTTATTTCATTTAATTCTATTCTATATTCCAATATGTTAACAGACAGTGTAATATTAGTTTTAGGTGTACAATATAGTGACTCAGCACTTTCATCCATCACCTGGAGCTCATCACAGGTGCCCTCCTTCATCCCCATCACCTATGTCAACCATCCCTCCACCAACCTCCCCTCTGGTGACAACGAGTTTGTTCTTTAGAGTTAACAGTATATTTCTTGGTTTGTCTCTCTCTTTTTTTCTTTTGCTCATTCTTTTGGGTTTATTTGTTTCTTAAAACTTTTCTTAAAGAGCATTCCCATACACCCCTCCCAAGGACAAATTGTGGAAGTTTCACTGAGCCATAAAACCTGGTTCTGTCCTGTGGCTGCAGTGGAAAAAATTCCTAAATTCATTAGGAGAAATTTATTATTTAACTTTTGAAGGTCATTGGTAACAAGAAAATATTTTTAAATAAATAAGCCATTAAAAATGTGGGAAGGACTTTTTCCCACACAGAATGTGTGGAATGACTATTTCTGTCTTGGTCCTATCATTTTTTTCCTTATGGTGCTTTTTTCCTATTCTTAACTTACATAATTTGAGGGTATCCTCTTAAATTTGCATTTCCCATTTAGTTTATATTCTATTTAATTCCCTTGACTTGATGTGCTTTAGAAGATGGAATATACATACAGTGTTACCTAGCAGTGGGTCTCAATTCCTTATTTTCTAAATTTCACATGGTATATTCATCTGGCCACATAACTAGAGTGTTCAGCTTGCTGATAAATTTTTTCTGCTCTAAGGGCAATTTTACTTAGGTTCCTATTTCATTATTTTAGAATTTGTATTATTAACATAGTTACATTTTACTTTACCATTATAACAGTTATATGTGCCTCCGTATTCAATATTTTTATGTTTCACTAAAATAATTCATCTTTTAGGAATTCCTCATAATCTGAGAGAGTGCTGCTGAGATAACATCTGGGCTACTTCTTTGCCCAAATGTTTCTACAATTACTAATAATTTTAGTAGTTTTTAGTTTCAGGCATGTCAGGAATGATATTTGTTTTTAACTTTCAAAACCAAGGATCTGAGGTGCCCACTATTATTTTTCTAGTCCAGAAGGAAAGATAATGCTTTAAGTAGTTTCTTATTTATAAGCCATTGTTACCTGTTAAAGTTGGTGAATAAAATAATTGAGAACCCTCCAGATAAAATCCTATCATATACAAAGAGGCTAGCAAAGAAAGTCAGAAATATAATCCTACTTTTTCAAATAACATTCTAGTAGAGCTAATGATGGCAGATAATTTGCTATACAACTATGTAAACTTACAAGTGTATTTATTTACTCTATGTAGGAGGAATTGTCAAGTTTTTAAATAACTTGCTTGTCCAGTATATTGTAAAATGTTTCTTTAGTGTTTTTACTTTGTTTGCATCTTGAGGCAATCGAAGTTAACACAGGGTAATTATTCAGTAAGCTCTTAGGCTAACCCCCCAAAAAATAAGTATGTTATAGAAAATAAGGTTTTGTTTTGTTTTGTTTTTTTAGGAAATAGGTTTAAAATCAAAATTAACTCTACATGTCACGTTTTCTGCCAGAATTGTTTGGTCATGTGTGAGTTCAGAAAGAGTAAAGAAAATGTGAGTTAGTAATATGTATTTTGTTGCATTTATAAGTTATGTGGTTTAGGCTGAGAGTGTTGGCTAAGAAGGACTAGCTTAGCCACTATAAGGATGGTGTTTCATTGTGTAAACTTTGTTTTTGTATGATTGATTAGGGTTTTGTCATGTGAAAGAAAAAGGTGGTTCTTAAAGTGGGTGGGGTGAGAATAGAGGAGAAAATCATTTCTTTAAATTTATTTTTTATTAAGGTACAATTGACATATAACACTCTTTGTTTTATTTACTTTTTATTTTTTAAAAAAGATTTATTTATATATTTGGGAAAGGGAGAGAGTGCACATGAGCAGGGGTAGGGGCAAGAAGGAGAGGCAGAGAGAATCTTTTTTTTTTAAAGATTTATTTATGTATGTATGTATGTATTTATTCATTCATGAGAGACACGGACTCAAGAGATGCAGAGACATAGGCAGAGGGAGAAGCAGGCTCCTCGCAGGGAGCCCAATACGGGACTCAATCCGGGATCCCAGGATCACGATCTGAGCCGAAGGCAGGCACCCAACCGCTGAGCCACCCAGGCATCCTGAGGTATAGAGAGAATCTTAAGCAGGCTCCACGCCCAGCACTGAGCCCCACATAGGGCTCCATCCCAGGACCCTGAGATCATGACCTGAGCTTAAATAATGAGTCAGACAAACGGAGCCACCCAAGACCCTCTTTACTTATTTATTTTTTAATTAATTAATTAATTTATTTATTTATTTATTTATGATAGTCACAGAGAGAGAAAGAGAGAGAGGCAGAGACATAGGCAGAGGGAGAAGCAGGCTCCATGCACCGGGAGCCCGACGTGGAATTCGATCCGAGGTCTCCAGGATCGCGCCCTGGGCCAAAGGCAGGCACCAAACCGCTGTGCCACCCAGGAATCCCTACTTATTTATTTTTAATGTAACTCTACACCCAATGTGGGGCTCAAACTCATGACCCCCAAGATCAAGAGTCATAGGCTCTACTGACTGAGCCTGTCAGGTATCTTTTTTCTTTTTTTTTCTGTCAGGTATCTTGGTGTTGTTTTACTTTTAGGTATACAATATAATGATTTGATATATATACATATATATTGTAAAATGACGACAGTAAATTTAGTTAACATCTGTCATAACACATAGTTAACAAACTTTTTGTTCTTTGTGAGAACATTTATGATCTACTCTTAGGAACTTTCAGATATGCAGTAGGGTACTAACTATACTTAGAGCAGTGTATGTTACATTCCTAGGACTTGTGTATCTGATGATCAGAAGTCTGTACCATTTTTTTATTTTTATTTTTTTAAGATTTTATGTATTTATTTATGAGAGAGAGGCAAAGACATAGGCAGAAGGAGAAGCAGACTCCCTACAGGAAGCCCAATGCGGGACTCGATCCCAGGACCCCAGATTCACAACCTGAGCCAAAGGCAGATGCTCAACCACTGAGCCACCCCGGTGCCCCTGTACCTTTTTTTAAATTGCAGGTTATATTTTAAAATTGAGATGCAGAACCACCATCAGGAGCAAAGGGCAAAACTATGCTGCAAGCATACCCAACACGGGATGGTTTCCATTTTATAAAAATGTTCCTGTTGCTGTGATCTAAGAAGCATAAATAGAGGTTTCCCAGAACCAGGCTCATAGGATGGCCTGAGTTAGAAGGGTGGTTTTTTTCTGGTTCTGACCACCATGGAGGCAAGCATTGAGGACTGTTCCTGACTGAGCACCTGCTGAATGGTGGGGGGAGCAGGGCCTTAGGTATGAGTGGGTAACAGAGAAACATGGGATGGAGCTCTCTATAAAAGAGCAATACATGGGCAGAATTTGAAAATAGCATTTTTTTGTTCCAACTAATTCCTTCATCATTGTTTTAACTCAGCTAATTACTTGTTAAGGAGCAGAAAACCAGAGCTGAGTTTACTGTTAGTTTAATGGGAAAGAACATTTGTGTGGAGAAAGTGCACATCAGTGGATTTGTACTGTAATGATTTTCCCAATACCCTCAGCCTGACCATCGATCCCAAGCCACCCACAGTGTACGCCGTGGCAGCTCTTCTGAGTGCAGGGATCCCTTTCCTAAAGAGAATCCATTTTCTCAGCTTTGGACTTTATACCCTAAGCCAGTGGCACAAATCCAGAGCTAATTTGAAAATTAGTTTCACCTTTTAAAATTACCCCTCCTATCATCTCTCAAAATCAAAGTGGCAAATCACTTGTATTTCTCATTGATATCTATTACCAAATATCCAGGTCCTCACATGGTGCTATTTTAAAAAGGTCTGAAGAACGTATTTGCAAGGGAGAGAGATTTAATCTGTTTTGGTTTTCTGAATGAATGAATGAACGAATGAATGAATGAATGTGTACATATTCCTTGGCAGCATTTCCGGCTTAAGTGATCCTGAAAGATAGGACACAGGTTAAGTATTGTGTGAAAGGGTCCCAGAAGAACAAGTGCATCCATGCATGGATACAGCCTTTCCCACATGGAACTGTGAGCCTCCAGCAGGTAGAATTTGTGCCATACACACAGCAAGAGCACTGTTGAGTGTGATGCTGTAAGTTTACTATTACCTAAAATGTTTATTGATACCCCAGAGCCCTGTGACACTTTGCCTAGGGCATTCCAAAGAAACTTGGACTCATTACCAACCTCCTCCTTAGCAATTCTACTTACAGATTCAGGATCCTGGCAGTTTTTGCCTATGATGTTCATGACATCTGCTAAATCTATTTTTGAACATTTCTTTAACAAACTTAGTAGGCAATCTGGGCATCTCTTTTTTTCCCCCTACCCCCAGATATCTTGTCTCATGTTTTCTTCCATTTCTCTTTGGTCCAAAAGTCAGTTCCATTTCAATCCTTATATCTCTTTAAAGAACGAGGAGTTATAATCACACTAAGGAAGGTTTAGTGCTATAAATTAGAGGTAGAAATTTATATTAGTTGAGTTCAAGGATTGCCTTTTTGAAGATGGAAACAATCATCTATGTGACTGATTTCTTTATTTAAAAAACTTTTCAAAAATATTTTATTTATTTATTTATTTGATACAGAGCATGAGCAGGGGGAAGAAGGAGAAGAGCAGGGGCAGAAGGAGAAGCAGACTCCCCACTGAGCAGGGAGCCTGATGCAGGGCTCAATCCAGGACCTTGTGATCATGACCTGAGCCGAAGGCAGATACTTCACCCGCTGAGTCACCCAGGTGTCCCAATAGACTGATTTCCTAAACTTACTCTTTGACCAAGTGAGGGCTGAAATAAGGATGAATGAGTGGTGTGACAGGCCCTGATACCCACTGGGGGGGATGTCTGAGACCTTCTCATCAATCTTAGTTTCATAATTGTTGAAGGAGAAGGCAGTTTTCTTTAAATAAAAGGGCAGAGTTGCAAAACTGTCTTCAATCAAATTATTCTCTTTTTCTTTTAGCTAGAAAGAAACTCAGAGGGGGTGCCTGGGTGGCTCAGTGGTTGAGCACCTGCCATTGGCTCAGGCTTTGATCCCAGGGTCCTGGCATCGAGTCCCGCATTGAGCTCCCTGCAGAGAGCCTGTTTCTCCCTCTGCCTATGTCTCTGCTTCTCTCTCTGTGTCTCAAGAATCAATAAATAAAATCTTTAAAAAAAGAAAAAAACTCAGAGGTTATCTAGTTCATATGATGGGAATCACGGGGTGGGGGTGGGGGTGGCGGTCAGGGGAGGAGGGCCTGGATAGAATGAGAGCCATCAGAATAACCTGCAGACTTCCAGCCTGTGTCCACTCTCATAGCCCCAGAGATTCTGATGTCACTTTACTCCAAGGAGAAAATCAGATGGTTTAAAAAGTCGTGTTCATTTCTTTAACACACAGATGAAGTCCCTATAATGTGCCAGGTGCTATTCTTCACTCTTTATGAAGAGTAAGCAGTTCAGTCCTTAAACAATCACCTATGAATGGTAGATATCATTGCTATCTTGTGTCTATAAGTGGGGAAACTGAGGCATAGAACAGTTAAGAACAAGTGGGGAAACAAGGCATAGAACAAGTTAAGCAACTTGTCCAAGTGACCTGAGGTCACCCAAAGGCAGGCAGTTTGGTATCATAGTATATGGATGTCATATATGGCATATTTCTTACATCCAGAATTAAATCTTGAGTTAGATTTAATTAGACTTGCATTGCTTTGTGTAACACGTCTGCTTACTAATTCCAGATTAAATTGACATGTGAACAGGAACCCAAATGAAAGACATGTGCTGTATAAACATAACCTAAGCCTTCAGGTTTTAAACGTTATTGGAAACCACTGGGTCAAAAATCTGACATGCTCAATTGGTAGACTTGAATCTGCCCACTTTGGGCTTACCTGGAATATTACTTGCCTTTCCATGTGCTATTTTGTTGGTGACAGTGATTAATTAGCTTTCCTACATACTTAAAATCCCAACACACATGCCTTCTATGTCATGCTGAAACGTGTATTTACTTAGCCTCTTGATTGTCCGTAGACCATCTGTTCTTTCCTGCAATCAGGTGCTCTTAGGAAATCAATATTCCCAGCTGTCTCTTTCAACTTCACTTTGTCATTGGCCTTTGGGGTATTGAAGGATGCTGTTTGCATTCTACTGATTAGTTATTTCTCAGTATTTAATTTATCATTATATATAGTTTACCACCTTTAAAAAATCACAGAAGCTCAGCATTTAGGATCCCATGCCAAGTGGGTGAAGAGCCAGTGTCTGCTCTGTAGTATAACTAACTCACTAATTGTGTGTAATTCTTTCATTTATTTTAATGAGTGTCATACCAGTTTTAAATCAAAAGATATTCATGCAAAGGAGCAGTTCATCTACTTACTGCTGTTTCTTTGGAAAAGAATTTTAAAAGGCTTGAATTATTAGTACATCTTGTGAATCCTTTTTTCAATGAGAAAATAACAATTATTTTCCCTTAAATTCAGCCTCAAATTTTAATATATAATTTTTTAAGCTTTTTTTTAAAAAAAAGTTTTTATTTATTTGAGAGAGCATGAGAGAGAGAGAGAGAGAACACGAGTGGAGGGGGAGAAGCAGGCTCCTTGTTGAGTGGGGAGACTGACCTGGGCTTGATCCCAGGACCTCGGGACCATGACCTGAGTCAAAGGCAGATGCTTAACCAACTGAACCACCTAGGTACCCCTAATTTTTAAGCCTTTTAATACAGATTAAAATGTAGTGAAGATCTGTTTGTCTTGGTCAAAATACTTTTTAAAAACAAATCCCCTCAAAAAAAAACCCCACCCCACTTTCAAGTATCAGCAGTTATTAGTTGAACTAATCTATTAACAACAGTACCAAGTATAGTTCATTGAGTCGATACCTCATGTAAATTAGTTGCACTGTGTTCAAGCCCTATTGGCTTCTTCTTATGATTTTATTTATTCTGTAATGTCATTTCCTTATTGATATCATTATGGGAAATGGAGGTTTGACTTTATAACCACTGGAAAGCAGCCCAAGAAAACCTCTTAATTTCCACATTTTAATTTTCAAACCTATAGCACAATCTGTATAGTTCAGCCAGAGCAGGTAGTGTGTTTCTCAAAGTTCTAGTAATTTTTGTGGCAGTCCTTTGTGGAAATGCCAGGGGTACCCTGCAAATCCCTAAAGAGGCTGCCATTCCCTGGCGGCTGACAGTTTTCTTAATCTTCTAATTTTTAACTGGCACCATAAAATAACTTAGAACATTAACTAGTTGTGACTAGTCAGGGCATTCCAAAACCAGCATCAAAACTGGGCATCTGACTTGCAGAGGATATCATGATTCTTCTGAGCTCTATTCTAACATGTAATGGTAAATATAAAAGATAATTTTGGTTTCCCTCATGAATTAAATTAAGCAAATGACCCTAATAGCCTGTGGATTGATGAAACAAACCAAAACCATACCATTGTTTACATGGGGGGGGGGGGGGTTATAGATGACAGAGGAGTTACTTATACTTCCTTAAACAGGACATTTTCTAGTAAAGTGCTAACTAGCTAAGTCCCTTATAAGCAATCACAGATTTAGTAACTCCTGGGATAGTACAGTAGAACCAGTATTTGGTAATTTCTCTAAAATCAGTTCCACTTTGCAACTTTAGTAACCTCATGTTTGTGGACTATGCGCATTTGTTTTGACAACCTCTTCCTTCCATCAGAAAGCTCCAGATTATCACTGCTTGCCAGTGGAGACCAAAGGTCAGATCCCTGCAGGATGAAAGATGTCCTCTTTAAGGACTGTATTCAAATCGTGAAAGAACACAGTGTCTTTGGATACTAAGTATGTGTGTATATATGTTTGTGTCTGTCTAAAGAAGAAGGAAGTGGGCGGTCCTTCAAGGGGGCTTGCTTACCCTGGGAGAGAGACAGAGACAGGAACAAGGTATCTGCTGGCACAGGAGCCCAGGGAGGATACAGGAGCATTTCTCATTCATGAACTCTTAGCTGGTTATGAGCTATCGAATGACTCTTTGAACTAAAAATATAGACTAGCAGGCCATTTATTCATTTAATAGATGCTTATTGTTCATCCACTGTGTACGATATTCCCAGCTTCTTGCTGGAAATGGAAGGCAAAGAAACCAAGACATCCCCCACCAAGTTTGCTCTGCTGAAAGGCAGAAGTGGCAAAGCCAGTTTCCACAGCACTACCATCCGTGTAAATCCCACACATGTATTTGCTTAGGTTTGGAAAGATGGGAGTCTGCCACCGAAATGAGGTCATCCAGAAAGGCTTGAATTAGTACAGAATGCATCTTGGAATCCTCTGTCACATCCCACAGGTGACTCATCAAATCAATGGGATGGTTTTGACCAGGAGTTTAAAGACACTCCTCAGAAATGAAACATTAAGTGTGAATATGAAGTACCAGATTACATTGCGTGTTTGCTTCAGTTATACACACATGTACATCCATTAGGTTGTGACATAAATACATTCCATATACAAGGCAGGTCAGTCTGGGGCTCCTGGCTGGCTCAAGTTATTGAAGCATCTGCCTTTGGCTCAGGTCATGATCTCAGGGTCCTGGGACCCAGCCCTGTGTCAGGCTCCTTGCTCAGTGGGAAGTCTGCTTCTATGTCTCCCTGCCCTCCTCTCATGCTCTCTCTTGTTATCTCTTTCCCTCTCTCTCAAATAAATAGATAAAATATTTTTTAAAAAGTGTTCAGGGGCTACAGAAGTATAGTTTCTTGTATGCAGCCTTAATTTGGGCTTTGTTTCTTTTACTTCTTGGTCCTGATTTACTCCTTCCCTCCCACACAAATTTTGCTGTTCTCAGTGGGTCTCAGCTCATTTTTGGCTTGAGGCGGTTGTACATGAATAGAGTGACATGTTAGATGTGGTGGGAGAGTGCTCTGCGAGGGTGTGTGGTTTGCCCTGGAAGCAGAGAAGGGGTGCCCAGCCCACCTTGGGGGAAGGGTGTTTTCAAGGAAGGCATCCTGGAGGAAGGTTCTGAGCATCATGCCTGGCACACAGTGGGCCCTCGGTGACTATTGGGACAGTGAAAGATGGTATTTGAAGAGAGGTTGGCTGGGAGAATGAGTAAGTAAATGTAGCAGAGAGGAGTGTACACAGAGGCTCAGACTGAGGGGAGAACATCCAGGTTGAGGGACTCTTGTGGTATTATGGTATGGCAGGGATAGAGGGGTGTGACAAAGAGGCTGGAGGCCATATCACAGTCTTGTAGAGCTCACAAAGATCTCTTAGCTTGTTTATATATTGTTTATTTTTTAAAAGATTTTATTTATTTGAGAGAGAGAACAAGTAGGGGGAGGGGCAAAGGGTGAGGGAGAATCAGACTCCCCACTGATCAGGGAGCCCAACATGGGGCTCAATCCCAGGACCCTGGGATCATGAACTGAGCCCAAGGCAGACTCTTAACCAACTGAACCGCCTAGGTACCCTTAGCCTATTCCTTAACAAAATCAAAATCTAACGTAAATGGTTTTTAGCTTTGACCTTTGATGCATATTTTGCCGAAAATTCTCCTACTGACTTTCATACTGAAAACCACACTTGGAAACTAGACCAAAAACAAATGACTTCTACACTCCAGATATAACTGCATTTCTTTTATAAATTTTAGTTTCAGTTGTGTAACCTCATTCATATAGTTGCTTCTTGGAGTTATACATGTACTGCTTTCCTTGAGAAACTACTTAGGTGGCACCTTTAGTAATGTATAGGTAAAGTGAGTGAACAGAGTTAAAGAGAGGTTAAAAAATAACACAAGAAAGTTATAGCAAAGTTCAGGATCAGTTCCTAGTTATGCCTGCATGGTGCTCTGTTCTGCTTGTTGGGTAAGGGGGAGCCTTAGCCAAACTCATGCCAGAGCTTCAGACCTAACATCTGATTATCAAAATTGATCTACATGACCATTTTTCTGGCTCAGAAGACCACCTAATCAGAGCTGAGCTCTAGGGTGGATACCTGCAACCAAGCAGCTTCAAATCTACTCCAGCCCTTGAGCAAGTACTCTGTTGAAATCTCCAAAGGCCATACCCAATTGACATGGCCAAATGGTCTTGTTCTAAAACAGACATTAGAGCATTCTCTGTCACAGCCTTGGCAAAACCACAGAAATTCTTCTCATTGTGTACTATGTGGCCTTGACTACCCAGGTAACTGAATAAATTGACCACCTGTATGCAGTTATTTGATACTGAAATCTTAAACGTTCGAAAGGTATTTGTGTAGGGTTTGCTATATAGTTAATATTGAACAACAGGTAAAGACTGTACCCATGTGCTCTAGAAAGCCAGTCTTCTTTAGCTATAATACAACACCATAGTGGGCACATTAAGGAGTGTCTAATAGACTGTTTATCTAAGTGTTCTCTGTAGCTTGGGTTGCATATAGTTAACTCACTTTAAAATGAAACCAAAGCCGATGAAAAATCACAAGGGGCAAAAAAGATCACCTTGTTTTTTGACATATTTCCTCATAGATGAAGCAGACTGTGTTAATAAGGATGACTGAAGGCTGTGAGCAAATAATTATCAAAGGAATGGATCTGTAATTTAGAGATGACTTAAGAATCCATTCTCTTTTAAGAATCTCACTGGAGAGTCTATTCAGAAGGGATGTTGAACCAAACATGACAAAGATCTTGGTTTCCAAACCAGATCGGGTTTTTACAGAGTTTGGGTGGTAAGCCATCTTTACCTTAAGTTCAGTCTGAGGTTGAAGATGTAGGACAAGGAGTTTGAAGAGTCAGTCTTAAAAGAACTTGGAGATCCAGTCAGAACCACATCTCCTGATTGCTGATTGACCACTACAGCCCTTCAACCACCATCTATTCTTTTTACTAGCACCAGTGGGATTTACTGGACTTAAGATTTTTAAACCAGTAGTAGAGTAAATTTTTAAAGGATTTAAAGCCTTTTTTTTTAAGCTTTCTTTTTTTTTTTAAGTAGGCTCTATGCCCAGTGTGGTACCAATGCAGAGCTTGAAAAACTCATAACCCTGAGATCAAGAGTCAGATGCTTACTTAACCAACTGAGCCACCCAGGTGCTCCATTTTGTTATAGGATTGAATCTGGTTTTTGGTGGTGGTGGTAGGAACGATTAATCTTTGTCATCTTTATAGGGCTAAAATCCTATGGACAGAGTAAATGTGTTACATTAAGCATTTTAGGCTAAGTTTGATTATTCATCTTGGTGACACTGAGCCCTGATGTCCATTCCAAAGGCGAATTTTTTAAGTCTCCCGATTGCCTCATTCCTGCCTTCCATTTTCACATGGACTTTCCAAAGATCTAGACTTAAATATCTCTCTTAAAGGTAATACTTGGTGAAGACTCCCTCATTATTTATTTATTCTTTTGCAATTAAAAAAGGCAAATTGTTACTCAACTTTTCATGACTATTAGAATAACATTGTGCTTAATAGTGCAGTAAAATGCAAAGCATTGCACTTAATAGTGCAAATAAACTTTGCTTTTTTATAATAACACTGCAAGGGGACCATACCTGGTACTTGTGTTCATAAGCATCATGCTTCTGTGCCCAGCAGCACCAACACGGGCTCTCAAGGTAAAATACTTGCTTGAAAGCAGTACCAAGTGCTTTCATTCTTTGGACAGCCCTTAAGGAAAATGCATTAAATTATAGCTACTTTTTTAAAGCTACTTTTTTTATAGCTACTTTTTCACATTCAAGTATGAAACTTCACTTTGGCATCAGTTGCAAGAAGAGTTCAAATGATTGAAAAGTGAGCCATTAACTGTTTCCTGGAGAAAACAGGACAGAGCTAAGAAGATAAAGATTTTTAATTTTCTCGCATCAAAAAAAAAAAAAAAAAACACAGATCTGGAAGCTAAGGAAGGGATCCACATTAATGTACAAATCATTCCTTGCTGTGACTTTCACAATAGCCTCTCATCAGGGCTGCTCTCTGAATGCTTTTGTTTTAACACCGTGATGCCATTTTAACTTTTATATGAAATGAGACTTTGGGTGTTATAAGTTATATGTTATAACTTATAAGTTAATAAGGGTGATATGAATAGCTGAATTTAATGTTGTGTTCACTGGGAAATAGCCCCACTAAATCTCACTAAATCTCTACGTATTGTTCTTCTTTTGTCCACAGATTTATTGCAGCTGTCTCAGAGTTATGGCTTATGTACCCCTACCCTCCCTAGAGTTTAAAACTTGTTCCTGTCCAACCATCATTATAGAAGGGATTAGGCAATCTTTTTTTTTCTCATTGAGCTCTACACCAGCTCAACTTTTTAAAAATAGAAATGCATAGAAATTACTTTTTAAAAGTGCACAGAAAAGCACAAGGTGAGCCTAGCATATGTTGTATCAAAAAGCAAGGATTGGCTCCAACTCCAATGGGATCATTTCAAAGGCTACAAAGTCCAGATTGAAATGGCTTCCCCTGGGACACTCTGGCACCAAAAAGAATAAGGACAGTAATAGTTTATGATACATTGAATTAATTTTTAAGAATCCACAAGTCCATAGCAATACCAAGAAAATAAAAGAGGAGAGGATACAGAGGACTTTTTAAGGAATAGTTGATCTTTGCAGGGAAACAGTACCTAATAAATGTAGGAATGATGATAGAAGCGGAAAGGTACAATTTGGTAGCCTCTGTTGTATTCATTCATTCAGGCAAGGATTGTTGATGGTTGTTTGAAAATGGGGCCATCACCATGAAACAAAAGTATCACTTCAAAGATGTATTATTAATTACCAAGGGAAAATGTAACCTTATAAGGAAGTGGTTGGAAGTCCCAACCTAACCAAATGACCAACCTTAGTGTTACCAACAGTGGAACAACCTGATGTGGGTGCCACCTGTGATTCAGCCATTAGTTCACAGCATCATCTGTGTGGCAGTGGTGGGGGGACGAGGGGGGGTGATGGCTCGCCTGAATCCAATCTCCAGGTAAATGGAGAATATGGGAAAGTCTGTGAAACAATTGACCTGAATTGCTCAAGAAAGAATCATGGAAAAGAAAAGTAGGATTGGTCATGGGGAGAGGAAGACACCCTAGGAAGAGAAACTCAGGAGACATAGGACACACTGTGGTGAGTTCTTCCTTACATCCTGCATCCAACAGGCAGGGGCGCTCCAAGGCATTTGAGGGACAACTGGGGAAATTTGAATACGGAGCATAGTGTGTACATTAGAAACTGTAGAATTGCTATTAATAGGTGTGATCATCGTGTATGGTTCTGTAGGAGAAAGTGTTCTTGCGGGAGTATTTGAAAGTGAAATGTCAAGATGTCAAAAACTTTAAAATGATTCAACCAAAAATGTGCGTGCATATGTGTTAGAGACAGGGAGGGAGAAAGAAAGAAATTAAATGAAGTAATGTGACAAAATGTTAATAATTAAGGGACCTATGTCAAGAGCACACATGTCTTATACTATTTGTTTTGAAATTTGAGAATAGAATACATAGTTGGCTGGAGGAGAGCAGGTATATGTAGGTGAAGAGCTTATTGGTTGAAGAAGTGGACGCATGAGCCATGAGGGTCCATGAGGAAAGTTTTTATCAGTTCAACATGAAATGGGAAAATAAGGACAATAGAAAAAATTTTTCATGAAAATAAATATATCTAATTTCAGGGATTCATCTTTAAAATAGATCATGTACTTCCATTTTTATGTTTGTGCCCTAGTCTATAAACTCTGTGTTGTGGGGGAGGGGCACTGGATTAAAGCTGTAGTTCAGTTCACTCAATCTCTGTGCTTTGATAGAAGGAAGTGCTAAAATCACTACCAAGACATTTGTATAAATAGAGTAAACCCCATCAAGGTTCATGATAATTTTTTTTAACCTCTCACATGTGAGTTTCTTGGTAAACAAGATGAAGAAGGTAGACATGGTGCCAAGTTTTTGTTTTAATTTGGCTTTTTGGAGCTACTAAATGTTAAGATGGTTTCTCCTCTTGAAACACGGCACAGCAGTCATAATGCTTATAAAATACTTGCACATAAAAAACAACCCTGAGTTGCTTGTGTGTGTGTTTTTTTTTTAAGTAGGCTCCATGCTCAGCATAGAGCGCATTGAGGGGCTGAACTCACATGCATGAGAACAAGAGTTGGATGCTTAACTGGCCACCCATGCGCCCCAGCAGTATATTTTTTTGATACCAGAATGTAAACTCTAGGAGCCCAGAGACCCAACTTTACCTTATTTACTGCTATGCCATTCTCAAGATTGCCTGGTAAGCTGTAGGTGCTCAGTAAATATTTGTTGAATCTTAAATAATATAAAATGTTCCTGATAAAGTGGTAGCCTCCTTCCACCGCTACCAACAATCTCTCTTCTCCTCCTTCCCTTACCACTGTCATGGGTTGGGACACTTCCTGTTTATTTTGTATGTTCAGACATACATGGATTCATGAACAATATTTAGTGTTATTTTGTATGGTTTAGAATTTACATAAGTGGCATCATGCCGTGCATATTTTTCTAAAACTTGTATTTTTCATTCACTATTATCTTTTGAGATTTGTTCATGTTGTTACACATAAAACTTTTTTTCCTCTTTTAAAACTGCTGTTCCATCATTTTGCTGTATTTCATTTGAGTTATCCATTTCCCTATCAAAGCTTTTAGATTGTTCCCAGCTTTTGGCTCTTATAAGCCTACTGCTTACACATGCATCCTCACCCCCCAGTCATTATCTTGGGAACAGGAAATGGAAAGATGATAGAATCACTATTGTTCATAATCACTACCAGTTATAGAAGCACTGTGAGGCTATTGAATGGCACTATTAGCAGTTAATATTCATTTTATCTTATTTAATCTTCACAACAAATTATTTTACGAACTAGAAAACTAGTCTTGGGGGCGCCTGGGTGGTTCGGTTGGTTAAGCATCTGCCTTCAGCTAGGGTCATGATCTCAAGGTCCTGGGATAGAGCCCTGCATTGGGCTTCCTGCTCAGCGGGGAGTCTGCTTCTCCCTCTCCCTCTGCCCTGCGCACACCACCCCCCGCCCCCCACCCCAGTTCATGCTCTATCTCAAGTGTGTAGCCATTCTGAACCTGGGACCTGCCCCTGTGGGGATCTTGACCCCAGACGACAACTGCCAGGCCTCTTAGAGGCCCCTACGCCACCCTCAGAGGTCTCCTATGAAGCTGGAGTTCTCTGGAGTCCATACAAGAGAAAGAGGAGGAGCCTTTCTGTTCATGTCTCCCCTCAGCTCTACCACCTTGGGGCATCGGTTTTTCTCCTCATCCTCTCTCCTCCTTACTCTTGGACAAATAAACAGCCTATGAGCACATAGACAAACAACAACAACAACTTGACATTACAAAAACATTGGCCAAAGTCCCACAACCCCATAAGTGACAGATTCAGGATTAGAGCTCTGTTCTTAGATGCCAAAGCCTTGCACATGAGACATACTCTGAAGAGAAGATAAGCTCTTAACACTCACTGGTCCTCCTCTTGTCCTAGTGGGAGTAGTTAGTCAATATAGTTAACTGAGTTGCAAAAAGTGTGCCAAAGGAGCAGAGGAATGAACTAATGATCTTCTTTCCATTGAAAAGTTGAGTCATCTGTTGCCATGGTTTCCCTCTTCATAGGAATTTTTTTTTTTTTTTTTTTTTTTTTTGGCTTGCCTGTCATTCTAGGAGTTGAACCAATTGAAAGGTCCCTCACCTTCACATATAATGATCTTTAGGTGGATAATTGGGACAGAGCACTTGTCTTGTTGAACTAACCTTTCATAAAAAGAAGGGAAGTCTAAGATTATCCATGAGACTTAACCACCAGCTGTAACTCACTCGTGTACGTATCCATAATCATATCCTTAAGGAAACTTTCAAGAGGATGTGGATTTAAAAGGGGAAGCAGGAGTCTTTATTTCAGGCAATTCAGGAATATTTAAAAATGTATTTTTACTTTTTCTCCTTTATCTAGCAAGGCTGTTTTCAATCTAATTTACTGAATCCTAAAATGAGATCTATTTGAAGAAAATTACCTAATAAAGTATGAAATTAGTCTGGAGACTGAGACTTTTTTGGCACATTGCTGATGGAAGCTTTCCTGATAAGCAGATAATATGCTAATGATAACGGTGATGTTGGTGATGGCTGTGGGGAATGCCTTTGACTGGTGTGCCACCTGTTTTTTTTTTTTAAGATTGTATGTATGTATGAATTTAGAGAGCATGCACATGTGAATAGGAGAAGGTCAGAGGGAGAAGAAGAGAGGGAATCCCAAGCAAACACCCCACTGAGCACAGAGCACAAAGCAGGGCTCCATCCCAGGATCCTGAGATCATGACCTGAGCCAAAGTCAGATGCTCAACTAACTGAACCACCCAGGTCCCCCTGTGCCACCTTTTTTCTAAAGAGACCCAGACTGTTCATATTCCCAGATTGGACCCATTATTTCATTGTGTTGTGTATTGAGAAAAATTGGCACAGAAACAATCAGAAATTTGAAAAAAAGAGCCCAGTTAGATGGAGGAGGTAGCTTTCGTCAGGGTGTGTTTTCAGGAAATTTGGAAAAGATACCCCCAACTCCCCTACCCCTCAATACTTTGCTTTCACAAAACCTGACGTTCAATAGCTGAACTTTTTTTTGTTGTTATGTTTTTTTAAACTCTTTTATAAATTTTCATGACATTAAGAAGATGATCTAACAACTGTTGATGATCAGTGAGATTTAAAAAATTATTTCATTAGAAATTTAAAGTAAAATATAAGGTATAAGGTATCATTGGCCTTGATAACACTGTGCATAGGTAACTGTTTTAGAACCTGGCATCAACTCCTTTCCTGAAAAGCTTTGGCAACAGAAGGAGAAAGAAAATTCAAAGCTACTTCATCCTAAAGTGCATTGGGGAGCATAGGATAATACAGAAAGCCCCCCAGAGGAAATGCTTCTACATGGCTGGAGATACACCTTTACCACATTGTTGCTGAGACCATCAGTTTGGCCCAAGAACCAAAACCTGCATGGGGTTGTCCAATGTCTGCCTAGTGTTCTGTCTGCAATGTGCTTCGGGGCTGGTGATGTCTTCATTCCCCAAGTGGGGTCAGTATCTCATGGGATTTGTAGATGGCATTCTGTATGCTCTTAACAGAAGAGGTAACAGGTCTATGAGTTTCTGCTATTTTCAAGCTATAATTGTGCTTCTGCTTATAAAAAGCTAGATTGGCTGTGTTAAGCCAATAATATTTTTTTTGGCCCCTTCTTATTTCCTCTGCTATGGAGGCTTTTTATGGAGCTTTTCTGCTTGTGAACCATGTCTCTCCCTCCCCTTTTCTTGTAATGCTGTTGCTTTATCTCTCTTCCATTCATATTTTTTTCCTTCCTTTTTGCTGCATGGAGACTCTCTGCTGTACAAGTGTAAGTATTTTTTGGTGGCTCTGCAGTTTCTGGCTGTACTAGTTTACATTCTCATGCTCCATCTGCTTGTGTGCTGCCTGGCTAGTCTCCCCGTAGACTTGGTGTCGTCATCTGTCTGTGGATCCCGCATGAAACAGGCAGCAACTTGAGACAAGATTGGATTTTACAAGATGGTTCAGCTAGCAAAACAGGCAATGAATTTAAAGTATCCTTGCTGTGCCTAAAAGCAAGCAGAGTGTTGATGAAGAGGGTACCAACCCTTCAAGAGAGGAAAAGTGGTTTTTCCCTTCATTTCCCTTCATGAAAAAAATAAAATAAAATAAAAAGTGTGATTACTTAAATGTCCAGATTTTTTTTTTTTCCTGGTTCATGCTTCTCAGGACTGTAGAAAATTGGCATCAGGATTTGCTTCTTGTATTAGAAGAATTTTCCCAATCCATTTCCCAACTGTTTTGTTTTTTTTTTTAACCAACCATGTTTTTGTTTTGGTTTGTTTGTTTGTTTTAACCTCATGGAAAAGAACATTAGGGATTCTAGAGCTCGGAGCGAGAATGTTATTATTCTTTGCACGAACTTGATAAAATGAACAAGGCAACTTCTCCATCCTGTTTTTGTGGTGATAAAACCAATTTAACTCATTAAAAAAAAAAGGGATGTCTAGGAATTACATGTTAAAAGTGAGTTTAACAGGAAAAAAATGTGATATTTGTCAGGTTCCAATGTAAGTCTATAACTTGTGGAAAAGTAATGGTTATAATTCCATTATAAAAATAGGATTAAATGAGTAAGATTTCTAAGCAAAATGGACATTTTAGATTCCTAGAGAATAGGGACATGCGTTTCATCTGCACTCTGCCATGGTGGTGATTTATTGATGCTTTGTGATGTCAGGATGAGAAAAAAGTCTTGCATTTAGAGTTTTCCTTCTAAAGTTATTTTTAAAAGATCTGACACACTATTCCTCATATTTCCTGAGTATGTGAATATTGAAAATAACTTAAAACAAAATGTATTTTGAACGATAAAGTAATTTTGTCTAGACCTAAAATAATAGTGGACAGTGTTAACCATGAATTGACCTGTGAAGAGTGCATTGGTGTGTGTACCTCTTCTGCATCGGATGCTGACTCTCTTCATCTGAGGGGCACTTCGTGATTTCTCCTCTCAGTAAATACTCACTGACAAATATCCAGGGCAGGAAATGAAGACTAAGAAACAGTCTGAGAAAATCAACCCCTTTATTTTGATACAAGATTGTTGACAGTTTTAAAGATGATGGTAAACTAGATTTTTTTTTTTCCCTCAGGTTGCAACTTATCTAATCAACAGGTATGAGAAGAGGTTGGCAGGACCAACCTGGCATATAAACCAGATTTCTAGGGAAATGTAGAATATTTGTTCCTAAATATATATTTGGATAGGTAATCATAGCTCACTGTCATATTTCATCTTGCTTTAGATTTATATGTAATGGGATCATAGGAGTAAGCCAGTAAAGAGTGAGCAAGTTTTTTTGTTTTGTTTTGTTTTGTTTTGTTTTTTAAGATTTTATTTATTCAGGGGAGACACACAGGAATGACACAGCAGAGGGAGAAGCAGGCTCCCTGTGGGGAGCCTGATGCAGAACTCGATCCCAGGACCCCAGGATCATGGCCTGAGCCAAAGGCAGATGCTCAACCACTGAGCCAGAGAGTGGATCCCAGGCATCCTGTGAACAAGTTTTTTTCCTTTTTTCTTTCCCTGTAAAACGGTTAAGGAAGAAAAAGTTTGAAAGAAAGGAAAGAAAAATACGAGAGAAATAAAATTCACTTTTTTCTCCCTCTCCATCGTTAAACTGTAAGAAAGGGATCATGAAACCATTCATGCATCAGAAGAAATGTCTAAAATTGGGTTGCATTCTTAATACCAACTGTAGAAACTAGTCTGCTTTTGAGTCCTGCCTGTTTTAGCGAAAGTCTGTTGTCCCTGTCCAAATGTCAAAAACTCAAAACTAACAAATATCACATACAGTGGAAGAGTTTTTGTTTTTTTTTTTAAATATTTGATTTTTTTTTTTTTTTTTTTTATGATAGTCACAGAGAGAGAGAGAGAGAGAGGCAGAGACATAGGCAGAGGGAGAAGCAGGCTCCATGCACCGGGAGCCTGACGTGGGATTCGATCCCGGGTCTCCAGGATCGCGCCCTGGGCCAAAGGCAGGCGCTAAACCGCTGCGCCACCCAGGGATCCCCAGTGGAAGAGTTTTATGTGAAATGCAATTAGGAGGTATTTGCACTTGTACAGAGCATATGAAATGAAGGAAAGCATTAAAGCATTAGAAAATCAAGAGCCAACTAATTCCCCTTTGATTGATGTCAGCCATCAAAAATTCTGATGATTTTTGTACATTCCTCTTATAAAATTAGGTTAAACTGAATCACCTATTTACAGATAGGCATCAGTTTGTAAATGTCTTTCTCTCTATTTTTATATTGTTTATAAATGTTACATATTTATGTATTTTATATGTAATTATATGTATATATATTTTACCTCATTTAGAATTGTAATATATTTGAAATGTCATAATCATATGTTTTACATACATTTGGTATCTGTTAGAAAGGGTATATAGGGAAACTTGAACCAAATTATTTTTTCCCATGAACACTCTTTCCATAAAATCTAATCAAGAGTCACAGGAAAAAATGTTGGAAGACATCCTCATTGCATGCATTTTAAAACTTCTTATTTATTTGTGGCTGTCTTAATGAATTGGCTGGAAATTATATCCCAAGCTACTGCTTGATCCTTTTATTTATCATGGTTGTACACAAAGTGGATGGAATGCTAAAGACTATATTTTGGGAGTTTGTGTCTCCTGAAAATTAATTCTTTTTAGAGGTTTCACTTATGAATAGACCCATCAGTACACTACCTTGTTCAGTCAATTGCAAGGCCAGTTTTGGGGGAGAACAACCAGAGAGTGGATCCCTTTCCAATTTCATTGGATTGATTGTGTTTTTACTGAACCCACAAAGCCTGTTGCTTTACAAATACATATCCCTCAGATTGTCAGGTTTCTTTGTTTTGTTTTATTTTGTTTTTTGTTTTTTTTTTAAGATTTTACTTATTTGACAGAGCAAATGCCTGCAGGGGGAGGGGCAGGCAGAGGGAGAGGGAAAAGCAGACTCCCAGTGAGCAGGGAACTCTATCCCAGGACCCTGAGATTATGATCTGAGTTGAAGGCAGATGCTTAACCAATTGAGCCACTCAGGTGCCCCAGATGGTCTGCTTTTAACCAAACCTTGAAAGAACCAAATGAGCAAACTTTCATTGTGTATTTCAGGAAGACCAGTCTGGATTGAAATATAATCACTCACCTTTTCTCTCCCTCTTCTCTCAATAATAAGTAGTAGCAAAAGGATATTGTTATTAAAACTGACATAAAATTGTTAGAACTGTAAAATTGTTTGCTTTAAAAGTCAGTATGAATCGGTTCAGTCCTTGAACCAAAGAGAGTTTGTCAACCTTGTGGATGTTTTTTGAGAAAGCCTTATCTGACACCCTATTAATGAAAGACTATAAAGTAAATTCTGTTATCTCTTAGTTTACACAAATACTAGTTTCAATATCAAACCAATTAAAAGATCCCTAAGATCCATTCATGTGTATGTTGATTACAAAGGGTGTGATTGGGAGGGACACTGGGCCGCACTCCTGATGAGTCTGTCCCTGGTGCTACTCCTAATGTCAGCTTGAATGGGAGCTGTTGTCATCTTTATGACTCAGTTTCTTCCTTCAAATTTGTTTTGCTAGGTGATTGACCAAGGAAGGCCACCTCCCACTTTCACACATGTGGTCCTATTACAGGAGAAGCTAATCCCTTGCTTAGGTTTGGTTTTACATAATCAGTAGTTGGCACCAATGCTTATGCTTTGGTGGTTTGTGTTTGGGTCTCATTTAAAAGGCTAACAGGTTGGAAGACTTACCAAGAAGTGATGGCATATACGAACTTCTAAATTATGGCAACTTTTTCCTAGTTAGCCTCTGCCCCTAATGTAAAGATCAAAATCTCTGGCAGAAGTGTGAAATGAAACACAGTACTTAACTCATTAAAGGGATCAAGAGTGGGGTGTTGCCTTGCATGGATGTTCTGATGCTCCTCCTGGTAATGAGTAGTGAATAGTTGCAATTTCAATTTTTAGCAACTAATGTTTACAATCATTTAACCTGTTTTTTTATATCCATTTTAATATCCCTATGTGCAGCTTGGAATTATATTCTGTATCATTCATTGTTCTTTTCCACCATATAAATAGACTGTAACTGATGAGGGCTGGAACCAAGAAGAATGCAGAGGGCTGTTATCAGTTGAGAACACTGTAAACATTTAGAAATGTGTGGGTTCAGTCAGGCTGTCAGGTGTGACCCTCAACCTTTCTAAAGAAGCGAAACAGAGTGTAAACATTTGATCTCAGATGTTTCTCCCCCTCACCCACCCAGAAATGTTTCTGAAGTTTGAAAGGCAAGTTTTCCCTGAATACCTAAGTGCTTTCTTTATTTCATTGCTAGATGACTCCTAAGTCCAAAAGGAAGAGTATCCATAGCCGGATGCTACGGCCCGTTTCCAGAGCCTTCGGTGAGTTCTTTTGGGATGCCTGGCATTTCCTGGTAACCATGAAACACCCCTAGCAGGGACCTCAGACCAGGGATGCTTCCCAGGGATGCTTCTGCATGAGTAACTATGGACAAGGAGAGTTCAGGGATTTGTGAACACGTGTTTGCTCTTCCATGATAGAATTCCTAAAAAAGAATTCCTCGATGGGATTCTCTCATCCGTGTGTACCAATAAGCTTCTGGGGGCTCTGCTTTATTTTAGAGATGGAGTTTGACCTGGATAAAGCACTGGAGGAGGTGCCGATTCACATCGAAGACCCGCCTTTCCCATCCGGCCGGCAAGAGAAACGGAGCTCAGGGTTTATCTCTGAGCTGCCCTCTGAGGAGGGGAAGAAGCTGGAGCACTTTACCAAGCTGCGGCCAAAACGGAATAAGAAGCAGCAGCCCACGCAGGCGGCGGTAGGTGGGCTGGGGGCCCCTCCGGCCGGGGGGCTACAGAGGTGCCCGAGCACCCTGCACCGTGCGGGCTCGCAGCCCAGGGAGCGCGGCGGGCCCTCCAGCGGGCTGGTCAAGCCCAACATCTCCGTGTGGTGCCCACGGAGTTTTGAAAAGACGGTGCTGTCAAGTTTCCAACTCTCCAGAGCTGAAGCGCCCTTGGAGGACGCCCTTAGAAAAATAGCAGTCACCTGGTGAGATAAATGGGCTACGGCCTGTAGGGTTTGTAATGTCTTGAGTGTGAAACGATGGAAATACGTACCAAAGCCTTTGTTTGCAATTAAAGGTGGCTTGCGCATGCCCCGGGGTGCCCACCCCTGCCTCCCGAGGCTGCCACCAGGTCCTGGGTGGTTCTCAGGCCCAGGAGGCCCTCCCTGTCTCCACCTCTGTGCCCGCATAAGACTGTGCTTGCATGACTGCAGGGGAGGTCATTCTAGCAGATTGGTTGTGCACAGTGCACACCCTGAACAACCCTCCTTGGAGGCCACAGCTTCTCTAATGCCTGCTGCTCATAGCTGCTGTTACAGCTGCATTTATAACTCTCATCATAGTGTTCTCTAAGCACTCTCTTTTCTCTGTAAGCTCCATGTAGGAAGGCATGTGGCTTATTATCCTTGGATTTATGCTCAATGCACATTATGGTTTTAGAATATAGTAGATGCTCAACAGTACTTATTGGATGATATGTGGATGGCTGGAGACATAAGCAAATGAAGGTCACAATAATTATCTGACTGGTCAGTCATTTATTCACACCAGCTCAGGCTAGTTGTGTTTACTTTCTTTCTCTCATTTGTATCTGAATAGCTTGACACATTCAAAAAAAATTTCAGTGCATTGGTTTTTGATTTACTTGATTTTAACATTTTCATACACTATTATGCATTCTTAAAAGAATAAACTTTTTTTTTAAATAAGGAAAAGGCCTTTTTAGATAGTGAAGAAGATGACCTCCCACAATAGATTCTAGATGGTTACTGATTAAATGGCTCCTCTTTGGCTCTTTCCATGTGGAGAGTCATTAGCAGTGTAACTTGTACATGAAATGATGATTTAAGTTTCCTCTCAGTTAAGCCAGTGACCCATGGAAAGAGAAAGTTGTGAACATAATTTAAAAACCAAGAAGAGAAGGGAAGGAAAGAAAGCTGAGACAGAGTCCTGGTGGAGGAATGTACGAGGTGTATGCTGGAGAGATCTGAACTTTGACTACAGCAAAGCCGGGGCTCACAGGTTACCCTCACACCTGGCTGTTCCATCTGAGGGACACTCCTGGTAGCATAAGGCTGTGTCCTAAAACTGTGGATTATGGTCATGGCTCCAAATAGATCTGGCTTCTTTCCAGGTGGGGAGTGGACTGAGAAACATGGCATAGCTTGCTTTCCTTTGGGCTCATAGTGAAAAATGTACTATTTTATGATTTCACAATACTTGTGATTTTCTTTCTTTTTTTAAGATTTTATTTATTCATTTGACAGAGAGCACAAGCAGGGGGAGTGTCAGAGGGAAAGGGAAAAGTAGGCTCTCCACTGAGCAGGGAGCCTGGCTTGGGGCTCCAACCCAGGACCCCAGGATCATGACCTGAGCTAAAGACAGATGCTTGACCAACAGAGCCACCCAGATGCCCCTGCTTGCAATTTTCAAAGTACTTTCTCCACTCTGAGTGAAGTGGCCACATTTTCAGCTGAGAATGAGGGGATTATTGTTTCCCTCTCTCACTAGTATTTAGTAGCAATAATCTTTTAATATTGTCTTGTTTTTGTTTTGCTAGGATTGAGTAGACTCTTATCTATCCTAAGTCTATTTTAACTTTTCTAGAGCTTGCTCTTGGCTTCTGATTCCCCTATTGAGCTTTTCTAAGTATCAGAATGCTCAAAGCCAAGGTGTGGCTATTTTTTTTTCCTTTTTACTTTACCATTTCTGACACCAAATATGTGGGTGCTCCCTGCCCCCCACAACACACACACCAACTAATGCTTCAACTCTGGACACCAACTGAGTGTCCTCCCATTCAGTTCACCTGACACCACCTGGAGATAACACAGACCCCACGTTTTAGGGCTCAGGGGCACCCCCACTTCAGACACCAGTCCCAGGGTGTCCACTGTATTCTGACCAACTGGCTATAAATCCAAGGGAGGTTCCCACAACCCTCTCCTTAGGTATGATAATTTGCTCGAATGGCTCACAGAACCCAAGACACTTTACATGTTATTACTGGTTTTTTGTAAAGGATATACCTCAGGAACAGCCAGTTGGATGAGATGTGCGGAGTGAGGTAAGGGAGGAAGAGGAAGGGCTGGGAGCTTCCACGCCCCTCTCTGGGTGAGCCACCCTCCCTATACCTCCATGGGTTTGCCAAACCTCGAGGCTCTCCAAAGCCCATCACTTTCATGGAGGTTCTGTTAAGTAAGCATGATCAATCAAGTGGTCATTGGTGACTAGCTCTGTCACCAGGTCCTATTCCTTCCCAGGGCCAGGGATGGGGGTGAAAGGTACAGCCCTCCTCTAATGTGGTTGGTTTCTCTGATGACTAGCCCTTATCCTGAAGCTGCCTGGAGGCCCACCAAGACTCACCTGCTTTATCATAAACTCGGAATGATTGCAAGGGGCTCGTTATAAATAGCAAAAGATGTTCCTATTAGCTCTCTCACTCAGGGAATTTCAAGGTTTTAGAAATTATCAGGAGCCAGGACAAAGGCCAAATATTCACTTCTTATGGCACACAAGGCTAAACTAAATGCCAACATGTCAGTTTTTCCTGGGCCAAAAAAATACTAGTAACTTGACTCTTGTGCCAAAAATATACAAATATCTATGTAAATATGAAGAGTAAATAACTATTTTAAAAAAGGAAGCTAAGTAGAAATGTAATCTTCTGGTCAAATACAATCCTTCTACACTGTCTGACATCTTATGAATAATTGATCTAGATATTTTACCTATATGTTTCAAGTCTTTACTGAACCTCTCTAAAAAAAATTATTTTTAATAACTAGAGATAAAGTATACCAGTTTCTTCCTTTATTTCATTCATATATATATATATATATATATATATATATATATGAATTCTTAAACACTATATTATGGCTGATTAGTCTGTAAAATTTAATCTTGGAGCACAGTAGTGAGAGGACGTGAGATTCAGCTGGCAGGTTCCCCCTTTCCCTGGCAGTGTGTGTCTGGACATGGGATCTTTCTGAACCTGAGCCAGCCTGCTTCCAAAATCCTTACACTGCCCACATCATTGAGTCATCATGACAAATAAATGGAATAAACATATACAATCTTATTAAATGTAAACATTGTTCCTCAAAGTTACTATTTCCATTTTATTAGTATTAACTCTATTTACTATATTAATATTTGCTTTTCCCTGTGTCCCTGACACTGAAATGGAGGAGGAAGAGAAAAAATCCCGAGAAATGGATTCATATCACCCTTTGCTACTCTAATGTGGGGGAGTTTTACTCATGTTTATTAAGGAGCAAGCCCAACTATTTTATAAAAATTTGTATTCAAAAATTATTTTCTTAGTAGAAATGACTTTTAGAATGTCTGCTTTGGGGACGAGAGCTTCACGTGGGTAAATAAAAAATGGCAGTGCTATTTTCAAAGGCACCAAAATGCACCAGTAGAATGAGTACAGCAGGTGACAGAGAGAAATGTGTGTGTGGCAGGAGCGGATAGTAATGCCAGGTCTCTAATATTTTGGAATGTGTCTCACTCACATCATGGTCCACTGTGGGTATGCCTGGTTGAGGACCCCACGATGGTCATTCAGAGACCCAGGCTGCTTTCATCTGCTCTTTGGTCCTTGGATTCCCATCCAGTCAGCTAAGAGGGTGACGTGACGCGATCAGGGTCACACCCAGGTTTGATGGACCAGGTCTGAAAGTGACACCATTAGCCAGAGCTTGGCAGAGTGGCTGCCTGCCTGCAAGTGAACCCAACAGACACATTCTAACTATGACGCCCGGCAGGCAGGTGTAGCAGGAGTGCCCACCCAGTCTTCCTACCCCTCCGCTGCCAGCTAGCTACTGCTTCTGCTGCCTTCACCTGGTGTAACCATAGGGAAAAAGTTTTCTCTAAAGGAAGATGCATCTGCATTGAAGAATGAAAGAATATTGGAGTGAGATTCAGGAAACCTGCCCAGTTCTGGTTCTGATGGCCACTAACTAGACTCATCTCCACTGGAAGGAGTTTTACAGACTATTGACTCATTGTTCAAGGGAATATGAAGCTCAGGGCAAGTAATTCATCTGCCTACAATCATCCTCTGAATTACAATTACATATCATACAGTGGCTTTGCTCTACACGGTCTGTCAGCGTTACTATGCCACAGTTTCTGGCATGGCCCTACACAACTTGGCCCCAGTGATGAAACAAACCAACTGTAATGAAAACATAAATTCTGGGTAATCAGCTGTCTCCCATTTGCTTCAAATCATGATATCACCAGGCTAGGAGTTGCCGTGTCATCTTGTCCGGTTCCTCATCAAGGACTTAAAGATCTCTAGGCAGCCAGAGTAGTTGACCATTCTGCCTCTAGCGACCTCTCAGAAGCAGCCATTTCCTAGAAGCTCCAGTAGTTAGCTTATTATTTTTTATATGTTGCTGAAATCTGCCTTTATAATTATAACCTGGCCATCTTGTTCTTATATGTGGTGTGACACATGTCTTTTAAGGAGACTTAGCAGACTTACAGATATATGTGGGTTATTAATATGTCTTTCCTTCGCCGATTTAAATGTCCTCAGCTTTTTTTTGTTGTTCTTCATATGACACTATCTGTAGTCCATTTATGTTTTTGTTACTCTTTTCTGAATAAGTTGCAGGATCATATCACCTCCTTCCTTCTAACTACTACACTTCTATTTATTCATCCACAGATAGTATTCACAAAACAAAACAAAACAAAACAAAACTAATTCCAGTAGAGTTAACATACCGTATTATGTTTCAGGTGTACAGTATAGTGATTCAGCAATTCTATACATTACTTAGGGCCCATCGTGATAAATGTACTCTTAATCCCTTTCACCTGTTTCCCTCATCCCGCCATCCACCTCTCTCTGGGAACCATCAGTTTGTTCTCCATAGTTAAGAGTCTGTTTTTTGGTTTGTGTCTTTTTTTCTTTGTTCATTTGTGTTGTTTCTTAAATTCTACATATGGGTGAAATCATATGGTATTTGTCTTCTTGGACTGACTTGTTTCACTTACCCCAGTACACTCTAGCTCCATCCATGTCATTGCAAATGGCACAATTTCATTCTTTTTAATGGCTGAGTAATATCCCATTCCTGTCTGTCCATCAGTGAACACTTGGGTTGTTTACATATCTAGGCTATTGTAAATAATGCTGGTATATACATAGGGGTGCATACATCTTTTTGAATTGGACAAAAGCCAATTCATTTTCTTTGGACAAAAAACCCAATAATGGAATTACTGGATTATGTGGTAATTTTTTTTTAACTTCTTGAGGAACCTCCATACTATTTGCCACAGTGGCTGTACCAGTTTGCATTCCCACCAACAGCACACAAGAGTTCCTTTTTCCCCCACATCCTTGTCAACACTTGTTGCTTCTTGTGTTTCTGATTTTTAACTATTCTGACAAGTGTAAGGTGATAACCTGGTTTTGATTTTTATTTCCCTGATGATGAGTGATGTTGAGCATCTTTTCATGTGTCTGCTGGCCATTTGAATATCTTCTTTGGAGACATGTCTCTTCTTCTAGATTGTTTGTTTTTTCTGTGTTGACTTGTAGAAGTTTTTCTTTTTTTTTTAATCTATTTTGGATATTAAACCTTTATCAGATTTGTCATTTGCAAATATCTTCTCCCATTCCGTAGGTTGCCTTTTAGTTTTGTTGATTGTTTCCTTTGCTGTGCAGAAGCTTTCTGTTTTGATGCTTTTGTTTCTCATGCCTCAGAAGTCATATCTAGAAAATGCTATCACCAATGTCATAGAAATTGTTGTCTTTCCTCTCTTCTAGGATTTTTATGGTTTCAAGTCTCACATTTAGGTCCTTGATACATTTTGAGTTTACTTGTATGTGTGGTATAAGAAAGTGGTCCAGTTTCATTCTTTTGCGTGTAGCTGTCCAGTTTTCCCAAAATTTGTTGAAGAGACTGTTTTTTTCCCGTTGCATATTTTTACCTCCTTTGTTGAAGATTAATTGACCATAGAATCATGGGTTTATTTCTGGCTCTCTATTCTGTTTCAGTGATCTATGTATCTGTTGTTATGCCAGTAACATGCTGTTTTGATGACTATAGCTTTAAAGTGTATCTTGAAATCTGGGAAAGTGATATCTCCAGTTTTGTTCTTCTTTCTGAAGATTGCTTTGGCTACAAGGGGTCTTTTCTGGTTTCATACAAATTCGGGGATTATTTATTCTCATTCTGTGAAAAATGATACTGGTATTTTGATAGGAATTGCATTAAATATGTAGATTGCTTTGGGTAGTATAGACATTTTAAAAATATTTGTTTCTCCGGTCCATGAGCATGGAATATCTTTCCATTTGTTTGTATCATCTCCAGTTTCTTTCACCAGTGTTAAATAGTTTTCAGAGTTTAGATCTTTCACCTCCTTGGTTAAGTTTATTCCTAGGTATTTTATTCTTTTCATTGCAATTATAAACGGAACTATTTTCTTAATTTCTCTTTTTTGCTACTTTATTATTAGAGTATAGAAATGCAATGCTTTTCTGTCTATTGATTTTGTATCCTGTGACGTTACTGAATTCATTTATCAATACTAGTAGTTTCTGGTGGCATCTTTAGGGTTTTTTCTATATGTAGTATCATGTTAGTGAAAGTTTTACTTCTTTTCCAATTTGGATGCCATTTATTTCTTTCTTTTGTCTGATTGCTATGGCTAGGTCTTCCAGTACTATGTTGAGTAAAAGTGGTAAGAGTGGATGTATTCACTTTTTAATACCTGTACCATCTGGGTGGTCTTGGTCTTGGTATTGGTCTTACTCTCAGGCAAGGCCTATAATCTTCTGTATTTATAATCATATTTTAGAGAATAAGGGGTTACATCCATCAGGATATTTGAACTTACCCCTGAATCCTAGTATACTTGTTACATGTCACTGTCCAGAAATGAGCCATATTTCCAGCCCCAGGTACAAGAGCATCTGAGAAGATAATGTGTTTCACTTGGTCAGATGGATACTCCAACTAAGTCAGAGTTTGATACGGAGACTGGGTAGGCATGTAGCAGTTTCTGCTGTTACTGTTAAAGTTTTCTTCCTAGTTTGCTAATCTTTTTCTCAGTGAATAGTGATTTAATTTGATTTTTTTTTCTTCAGCATTTCTAGAAATTGATCATTTATTTTTCTCTTCTGTCTTGCTATTGTGGTGAATCACAATAACAGACCTTTCTAATGGTATACCTTCTTGATAAGACTCATGATACTCTCACTTTTTAAAAATTGTGGTATAATTAACATACAGTGTTGTATTAGGTTCTGGTGTATATTTTTACTTTGTTTTAATATACTGCTAGGCTTTGTCTGCCATATTTTATTGGAATTTTAAAGATTTTATTTATTTATTTGAGAGAGAGTGAGAGGGAGCACCATGAGCATGGGGAGGAGCAGAGCCAGAAAGAGAAGTAGACTCCCCCCTGAGCAGGGAGCCCAACGTAGGGCTCAATCCTGGGACCCTGAGATCATGACCTGAGATGAAGGCAGGCACTTCACCCACAGAGCCACCCGGGCACCCCAGGGTTTTTGTTTTATTGTCTTAATTCTTGTGCATATATAATAGTTTTTCTTATTCTTGTCTAGACTATCTACTTTGGGTTTCAAAGTTATACTATTCTCATAAAATTAGTTTGGCAGCTCTCATTTCCTCTTTTCTGGACTAGTTTGTATATAATAGAGATTGCCTGTTCCTCTCCAGGGAAGCCCTCTGGGCCTGATGTGTTGTATGAGTGCAGGTGAGGCTGATTTGTAGATTCCTCTTCTAGGGATTTTATTTCTTTTATTACGGATCTAATCAGACTACCTAGTTCTTCTTGAGACCATTTTGGCCCTCAATATTTTTCTAGGATATCATCCACTTCGTCTCATTGTTCCTTTAGTTGTTTATAGAATTCCTATAACTTTTTAATCTCCTGAACCATAGCTATGTCCCATTTTTTCCATTTCTGATCGACTTTAATGCCTCTCTCCTAATTTTAGAAGATTGTTTCCTTTATTAGTCCTTTTTTCGAAGAGATAGGTTTTAGTTTTCTTGCTCCTCTCAAATTCATTAATTTTTGTCTAATCTTTCATTTTATGTCCTTTGGGTTCTTTATTTCCTAACTTGATTGCTAAGCTCTCACTTCTCCATGATTCTTACTGTGTATGCGTGTAAGATTGCATGATTATTCAGCTCACTAATTAGCACTCTCTGGGTGTATGTGTTCAGAGTTACCAATAAAATACTAATCGTCCTTCCTTCCTGCCAATCTCTCTCCCTCCAGCCTGTGGAGACGTTATGAGAGATTTGGCAGCCGCCTTGTCAGAATCCAGGTGAACCACACACTGTGTTTCCTTCGCGCATTCATCTTCATCACCCTGACGGAGGATGGATTAGCCTCCATAATCACTGGCTTATCTTCTAGGCATTCACAAATTATCCTTTTAGCATGTTTTCATACGCTAGAGGGGCCGAGTCTACCTTCTTGATTTCTTAGAAATCCGACAACAGCCATTCTGATGCCCTATTTTATTTGCAGGAGCCGTTCTGTGCATGCAGATGGAGTCTGTTCCAGCCAGCTCAGGGATGAGATTTCTGCTTTCTCTTTCGAATAACGATGCCACACTTTTTAGTCTGAAACGTATGCTCCTTGATAGAAAGACCACAGTCAGATGGGACTCGGAGAACTTCTGATGTCTCTATGTCCTTTCCTTTCCTGTTGCTAGAAATTGAGCCCAAATAGCGTGTGTATTTACCCTTGAACTGTTCCGACAAACTGTGTTTCGTTTCTGTGTTTGGTTTTTCTGCTGCTCTTTGTACAAGCTGCTGACACCTCCACTTCCTGTTCTAACAGATGCATTTCAAACCACATCTCATCGAAGATTTCCTGGTGACCTGGACTTGCCGTCACCCCTCTGTGCCCAGTGTCTTCATTTCTAAGAGGACAGGCTTGGACTGAGGGCTTTGCCTCAAGCTCCGTTGTGCCCTGAAAGCTGGTCCATCCTGCGAAAGCAGATGGCTTTGCAGGGCCCTGTGTGCCTCCATCTCTGAAACCTACTGACGTTCTCCCTGACCCCCGAAGGCTTTTTGTGTTAGCTCAGAATTCCATCTCGAAAGAAAGGAAAAGGCTTACAGGAGAAATTTATGGTAGTCAAAAGTAATTTTTTTTTCTCAAAATGGGAGGGAGAATTTGAAAGGGGGCCTCGAAAGGGAACCATGAGTGTGCTGGAAGAAGCCCCGTGTTAGCCCCTCTTCATCCATTGGTCAGGGTGTCCCCCACCATCTGAGCCCCCGTTTGATCTGTGACTAGCCAGAAACTAAGTCAAAACTGTCCTTCCTTTTCAGCGTAAAGAGTAGATGCGAAGATGAAATCCTAATGTGCAAGACACTCCTATAAACTACCAGGCATTACACAAACACCAGGAGCCATGATAACTGTAGAGACCCCATTCTCCGTTCTTTTACAAAAGGAGAAATGCTAACACAAGCAAGTTCTGTGTTACTGTATCTTTTGTGATAGAAGTTACTCAGAGAGCTGCTTTCTCCCCATAATTGAATTATAGAACTTTGCTGATTCTCTGCTCTATTATAATACATAGGAAAACCTTGCTCCAATATAAAGCATCATTCAGATGTGAAGTATAGTTGTTGTTATTCACACTTCACAGGGTTCTTTTGTCTTCATCTGCTATCTGCTGCTCACTTTTCAGCTGTTCACAAACATGAACTCAAACACTCAATTCATTTTCATAATGGAGATTTCCCAGTGAGTGAAGTGGATGATTGCTTAAAGCAAATGATTGGCCTTATCTTTAAATTGGCGCATAAGCAGACATGGACATGAGCCAAGATCCCCCCTAGGCAACTTGACTCTTGCAAATCAAGATTACAGAAAGCCACCCCCACCTCCCCGTCCCCCCCTTGCCCCCCAGTCTGGCAAGACATTCAGATCAGATAATCTCAACCTTAGGAGAATTTGTCCTTGCGCCCTAAGGAATGAGCAAGATACCCATTCTTTCTCAAGGGCCTACAATCTGTTGGTGTGAAATATTAACTTAATACACCATTGCAGACACAAATCAGACACATGACTGAGCTCACTATGAGTTGTCCATTCAAAGAGAAATGCTAACTTGGTAAATGATTTCCGAATAACTTCTCTCCTGAGACACAAGCTTTCAAGTGGCTGCTGGATGCCTGACTTTGGGTTTCCCACAGTACCTCAAATGCTTGGCAAAAATTGGCCTCATCATTTCTTTTCCCACATCTGGTCTTTGAACTATGTTCCCTAGAACCATGCTCCCATTCTCCTAGCATAGAAACTTCAACCTCCTCTGAGACAAACTCCTTTCTTTGTATTCTCATATCTCCAGTACTAAATTTGCTCCTTATCTCCTCCAGATTAGACTAGACTATTACAGGAATCTCTCTTTTGTGTTCTTGAACAGTTTCCCCTACATAGAATCCCTGGCTTCTCTAGTATATCCTTCACGCTGCCCTAGAATCATCTGAACAAAATTCAGGTTGGGCCGTGCCCCTCTTTTGTGGGCTCTCACCTACAAACTAAATTCCATAAGATTCAAGGCTATTCACCATAAGTCCATGTATTATTGGGAAGTATTCGTTCAGCTGGAGATAACAAGTGTTACAAACTAAAAATGACTTAAGTAGAAATACCGATTTTTCTCACCTACCAAAAAATCCAGAAGTCTCAGAATAAAGGACTGGCTTATTCAGCAGCAAAGCATAAGCACCCAGGTGTTTTCTGCCCTCTCCTCTGTCATCCTCCACATATTGGCTTCTGTCCTCAGGCTTGCCTTCTCTTGAACCCCATATGGCTGCTGTGGCTCAGACGTCACATCCTCCCTTAAACCATGCAGGAAAATACATTCTTTCCTCTACAGGAACGACCTGCTCATAAGCCCCTAGCAGATTTCCTTTATATCACACTGATCAGAATTATATCATATTCCATACCCACCCATCATAGGCAAGGAAATAGAATTGTGGTATGTGGGTTAAACAAGCAAGTATTCATACCTCAAAGTGAGGATTCTTGCCCCCCAGAAAGAAAGGAAGTGAGGGAGGGGGTTTGGTTGGAGTGGCCCCTATTAGCATCTGCCAGCATTTGTACTCAGCAGTTAATCCCACCCACACTACATTGGCCTCTGGCCACTGGAATTATCTCCAGTCTCAGAATCTAGCACGTGTTTCATTTTCCCTTACCATCACCTGCAAGGGGCACTTGGCGCTTCACAGCCTGGAAGGGTGAGGGGCTTCCCACATACCCAGCAGCACCAAGCCTCCACTAGGCTTTGTATTATAGTACACGGCCTCGCTTTTGTTTCTTTCTTCCGTTGTCATGGTTGTACACAGGCCTGCCTTCCAGTACACAGGCCTTGTCCTTCCATGCCTTTATCACCATGCCTGGAATGTGACGTACCCTTGGTGGAATGAAGTTGCCTGTGAGTTACCTTTGCATGTTTGACTTGCAGGTCTGCGCTGCCAGCATAGTCCCTCAAGATGGTGAACAGAACAGTCTTATGGGGAGAGTGGATGAAGGTGTGGATGAATTTTTCACCAAGAAGGTGACCAAAATGGATTCCAAGTGAGTTCAGAGTCATTTCACTCATAATACTGCTTAATGCACATTTAAGTTTACTAAGTTGCAATTAAACTTACAGTGCCAAGGCTTATTTATCTTATTTTTATATATTACTTGGGATTTACTGTTCTGATGGCTCGCAAAACGTTAACTCATGCCCAGCAATCTCACGGTCAACTGGGAACTTACTAGAAATGCAAATTCTCAAGCTGCTTCCCCAGACCCACTGAATCAGAAACTGGATGTGGGGCCGTGCAGTCTGTACTTTGATAAGCTACACTGAGACATGCTCAGGTTTGAGAACTATTGTACTATTCTGACATAAACCACAGAACACATCAAGGTATTTTTTTAGAGCTTTACCACTGACATCTGGGTGACTATTCCAGGGCAGTGAACTTTGACAGGTGACATGACTTAATTTCTAAGTTCTCCTCACTAGTAATTTGGTGTATGTGGGGACCCTATATGACTGCTAAATGGCCCAGCTTCAACAGACAGCATCAAAATGAGATTGTTTTATTTTCTTATTAAGTGGTGTTACCTTAAAAGATAATCCTTTTATGAACTTCTGTTAATAGTTATTTAACCCAGAACACTTCCAGCATTCAGCATGATTTGTACCAAGTTATTTAATTCCCAACTAAATGCAGATCTATCCCTAAATATACTCTTAATGTGGATAAGTGTTTGTGAAGTATTCTTCACTTTGAGATACCAAATTCAGCAATGAATTGAAACCATAGTGATAAGCCGATGGTGGAAGACTGGGCAGGCTGGGCTCAGGTAGGAAAGAAACTGGTCCATTCTGTAGATTGACGTGCCTTATCTTGCCTCTGTAGGATGGTGAGGTAGAAATAAGTGAGGTTGTTATATCCATAACAGTATAACTAACTGCACGTTAGGAGCTTCAGGACCCAATTATTTGTCTTCTTTGACACTGGCCTTGAAGCTTGGCATTCTAGGGAAAGAGTCTATGCTCCCATTCTTCAAGAACCAGCCTCAATGTCATTTATTCTTTGAAGCTGTCATGTGACTGCCCCTTCCCCACCCTCACCCCCAATTAATTGCTCTTTCTCTGCTGCTGACTCAAAGCCTTTTTTTTTTTTTTTTTCATCTTCTGCTCCCATCTGTTAGAGCACACATAATCCTTTGAGCATTTCTTCCCATTTTGTATGGTATGAGGAATGGACGGATGTGTCCTCAGTGTAAAAGATTCAAGCAGTCACCACATGCCAGCATAACCAGAGCAAAATGGGAAAGTCCCTTTTAATGATCTGCTCTCCAATCATTTTCCCCCCAAGAATGTTTGTTCTTCAGAAGCAACCCCCAGGTCTTACTGTTCGTTATAACTTGAGTGTGTCTGGCACAGATTGTAATATATAGTCTGCCTTTAGTCACAATTGCTTGAATGAATTGAGACAGTCTTGGCCTATATTCCTACAAACTTCAGACACCGTTGCAGGCTCGCCTCCTCCTAAACATCAGAAGTCGGTACGTTAGTGGAGAGGTGTATGCACATCTGATCTGAACCATTTATACCTGCCTCCGTGTGATTTCCTGCATCCTTATGATGCCTTTTTCTGTAACAGGCTCTGGAGGAAAGTTGGGCAAATTTTAGAAGGTATAAAATCTACTTTTTGCAAAGATACTGCTCTGGGAGTATGTTCGAAGCACAAAGAGAAGTAGAAGTAAATTTTCATCAAATAATGATGGAATCTACCAGAAGTTCATTTTTTCATTTCATTTTGTTATATAAAAACAGACTGTCAGTTTGATATGTAAAAGGCTAGGCATGGGTAAAATCTGCAGGTAGTATGAAGAACGTTTGACAATCAAACTTATAAATGCTTGTAGTTTAAAATGCCAGATGTTCTACAAAGACAGAAAAACAAATTCCATTGTTTCTTTCTCCACTACCTATTCCCCAGAGGCATTTAATTCCTATGCCCTTAGCTGTTTATTTGTGCTTCCATATTTTTTAATAACATTCTTTGCTCTTTCCTGTTTTTCAGATTTAAAAAGCAAGCATGACTTAACTTCTCACTGTAGAGGATGATAATTTGGCTCTGATACACTGTGACCCTGCTGCTAACCACCCCCACCCCTCACCACACACACACACTCTTTTCCTTGTGAATATTCATGACTGAGTTACATTATCTTTGGGTTTGCTCTCCTTTACAGTGTTTTATGTTCACTGTAGTTAATAATCATCTCCTTTACATATGCTTACTTTTGCATATTCCTGTCCACTGCCGTGTCCCATACATCTGCAAGAAAGGTATTAATCTCCTCTCCACGTGTTCAGGTATCTTCTGTTTCATCTCCTGGAACACATCCCTCATGGCTGCCTGACCTACCTGACCCATGTGGCATCTGGGCCCAGTTCCCTGCTATGGCCCTGCCACCTCCTGTCTCTGTCTGCTGGAGGCTTCCTTGTGCTGCATACCTGCGTCCTTTTTCTGCTCCCTTTGGCCTAATTCTTCTCCTTCCTTCTTTGATTCCCCTGTTTTGGCAGATGACCTCCTCTAGTTGCTTCCTGAGAAGGGCAGCTTGAGAGGGGTATTTTGGAGACTTGCAGATATGTCTTTCATTTTGATTAACAGTGTGACTACGTATGGAATCCTAGATCGAATCCATCTTAGAATCTTCAAAACCTGGTCCTATTACCTTCTAACTTCTATTGTTGCTATAAGAATCTGTCAGGGAGCAATATTTTCCAGTCCCCTTCAAGGTTCTTCTGGCTGGACTTAGAATCAAATTGACATGAGGAAGAGTAACAGGATAGAATAACATATAATTGTGTACATACAGGAAGCCACTCAGACATGAAATTCTAAAGACCGTCAGGCAGAATGAGGCATATATGTGATTCTGAACTAAGAAGGGAGCCACAGTCTGGGACTCCAAAGGGAAAGAATACAATTCTCAGGAAGAGTAAATGTTCGAGAAGCACATGTCTGCAGGGCCACTTAGGTAGTGGGACATGGAGGACCTTGATCCAATAGGCCTTGCTAGCTTCTTCCCCATCCACCACCCCTAGCTCATAGTGTAATGTAGTTCTCTATGCTGACAACTCTCTTCCTGGAGCAGGTCCTCTAGCTAAATTCTTTCAGGCAGTCAAGGAGGAGGTAAGGAGCTTTTCTGGAATCTGTCAGGTTTTGATGACATTTTGACTCAAAATAATCTCCATGCCAAAGCAGCCCATCTCGAGGCAGCCTGGCCTTGGCCCATACAAATCCAAAGTCCTCATGAGCCCTGATCCTTTGTTACATATTTTTGTTTTTAGTCTTTTCTGGAAACATTGAGGATTTTCTCTTTGTTCCCAGAAATGTATGATGATTGGCTCTGGGTAGGTTTTGTTTTGTTTTGTTTTGTTTGAACCCATTTGCTAGGCACTCATGAGCCATTTCAATCTGAAAATTCATATCCTTTGGTTCTGGAATTTTCCTTGAAATTTTTTTTTCATAATTTCTTCCCTTTTCTCTGTATTCTTTTTAAAAAAACATCCATTATTCAAATTATGTGTTTTCTCTATTAATACACTAATTTTTGTTTTATTTTATTTTGATCTTTTCTCTTTCATTTTCTCATTCCTTCTATTACCCAACCCCCTATTCCTCACTGTCTGGGAGATTTCTCCAGCTGTATCTTCCAACTTTGAGTGTTACACTCCCACTATCACATTTTCCTGTTACGCATATCTGATGGCACAACAGGTTTTTGTTTTGTTTGTTTTTTTCCTCTTTTATTTGAAATGAAATAGGACACAAGTGAGCTATTGGAAGTTGATGTCTTAGAAGCATTGAGGCTCTAAGGGGATGCCTGGTGGCCAGCTGTGGGGAAGGTCTGAGGCCTGTCCTGGCAGCAGTCCATGAGAAGCTGGATCACACCAGACAGGCCCAAGATGGCAGGGCCATGATAGGAAACCCCTGAGCAAGTTAAGAAGAAAAGGTGGGAAACTCTGCTTCCCTGTGCCAAATTATGAATTCTACTCTCTTGTTAACTGCACATATAAAATAGAACCCCAAACACCTGCATACACCACAGCTGGCTCTCTCTTAACCTTATCTACTTTCAAATCTCAAGAGTGTACTTAGTTTTGTTTTTTAAAGACTTTATTTTTAAGTAACCTTTCCATCCAATGTGGGGCTTGAACTCATAACCCTGAGATCAAGAATTGCCTGCTCCATCAATTGAGCCAGCCAGGCACCCTCAAGAGTATACTTTTGGTTTAATAAACTTTCCTGCTTATGTCGCTTATCCACTGTGTTGTGTGTCTGTCCTTGAATCTTTTCTCATTCAGCGACTTCTTTGGGATGGGCTGGGTCAAGGGTGTGGGGACCCTCCAGTTCACCTGGCAACAAGTAGGGCTTACTGACTGATGGACTTCACTCTAGGGTCCCCTTCTTGGACCATTTGGTTGGGCGAGGGTCTCCCTGATTATCAGAGTCTTTGGGTCATTTCTCTTGAGCTTGTTGGGAAATTTGATCTCCTTCTTGGAGGGCTTAAACCTGGCTGTCCCCTTTTGGGATCCATAATGAGAGAAAGAGGCTGGGAGTATCACTGCCCCAATACGCAGGCTTTCTTGTGATTGTAGGGGAGGGAAGATCATGTTCTCTCTACCCTTCTAGGTTCCTGGCTGAGACACTCCTATAATAAAAGATTAACAGGAGAAAGAAGTTCAAGAACATGGACACCTCCTATATGCATGGGAGAGACTTAGAAAAACTGAGTAGTTCCCGCAAAATGGCTCAAGCTACCACCTGAAATACCATTTTCAGTTAAAGACAAAAGAAAGATGTTGGGATAGGGGACGGGGAACAAGTGTGGGAAGATTACCAGAAAAAGGCCTATAAACAGGGTAAGGTGGTTATGCACATTTAGGGCCATACCCTCTCCATTGATAAGTTTCCAGAAATGTAGTTATCTCTTCCTGCTGCTGAGAGGAACACACCCTTATGAATGGAGATTTCTCTTATAAACATCTCTTCCAAAACAGCAACTTCTGTTCTCAGAGCTTCTCTGGTGTCTGCCACTTCTTAATTAGCCAAAAATAATCCTTAGGACAAAGAGGTCTACTGTGAGGTACCACAGTCAGCAGCCCTCCCCCTGAACCTACCTGTGTTCAGGATGGCACACGTTGCTCAGCTGTCCTGCTGCCCCTCGCCCTCCCTAAAGGGTGCGAAGGGGCAGTTTTGGTCTCTGGTTTGGGGAGAGGATCTGACGGTTTAGTGAATGGGCTATTGGCTCTCTCCCTGTCTGGAGTCCCCCTTCACTTCTGTTTCCAGGGGTGCCTGGAGCTCCGTGCAAACCCATGCCTCTCCCCTCTCTTACCAGCACTTCAGAGGACAGCTTTCCCGTGTCCATTAAGTCTGTTTTCACTCTCAGTTCTCTAGGCTTCCAGACTTGGCTGTTTTTGCCTTTCTTTCCCTCCCTTAGTTTTTTCTTTAAACCTTTGGCCGTGATGTCACCGGGGACACAGAGGACCTAATGGGGTTTGTGTCTGCCAGTTCTAAGTGAAAGGAACCAATGAGACCTCTAATTGGCCCCTTGAGTTGCTCTTTCCCTGCCCATTCCCCCATTCCTGAATATTCTCTTTCATACAGAATGAAGAGCTTACCCTCTCTGTTACCCTTTTCAGTGGTATTATGTTTAAGTAAGGACCCACATTCTTGTTTGAGTCAAGCACTAAGGGTGGAATTTCAGATGTGATTTTAGTGATGATGCAAGGACTTCAGGTGACACTGGGGAAACCTGGCCCTTATCAATGCAGTCAAATTAAATTAGGCCATCCCTCACTTGTGTCTTTGAGGAGCCAGCTTTACTAGAAGTTCTTACAAGTGGAGAGGCAACTGACTAGAACATTTAGATACAAAAATACCTCATCTCTGCCCCCCAGGCCCACCACCTACACCTTCAGGTTCCCATTCCTGATTGGTGGTTCCTCCATCTCCTGACCTGTGACTATAACATTCCACACTATTTACCAAGCGCAATAGCTCAAATTAAAAATTTTTTAAAGATTTTATTTATTTGACACCGAGAGAGAGAGAGTACAAGCAGGGGGAACAGCAAGAAGAGGAAGAAGCAGGCTCCCCACTGAAAAGGGAGCCCTATAGGGGGCTTGATCCCAGGACCCTGAGACCATGACCTAAGCCAAAGGCAGATGCATAACCAACTGAGCCACCCAGGCACCCCTCAAATGAAAATTTTTACTGCTTCAGAATGGCTAGATAAGCAGCAATCTCCCTATTTGTATTTTGACTGATTCTTGCAAGAACTATAATTACAGCAAACCCCACAGTATTTGTTCTTTTGAATCACAGGAGATCCTCAGCAAGAGGCTCAGAGTCCCATGAGCTTGGTGAAGGAGGAGATGAAAAGAAGAAGCGAGACTCTCGGAAGAGTGGCTTTCTCAACTTAATCAAATCTCGATCCAAATCTGAGCGGCCACCGACGGTCTTGATGACAGACGAGCCGTCCTCGCCCAAAGGGGCTATGAGAAGTCCAGCCCTGGACATGCCCAGGAAGGACACGAAGCCAGTGGAGCACAACAGCAGTTCGGAGCGGGTGGAGGAGATAAAAACGCCCGACTCCCTGGAGGAAGGCCAAGAGGAGGACGTGGGCAAGATGGAGCGCAGTGACAGCAAGAGCAGCCCACAGGCCGGGCGCAGGTATGGGGTGCAGGTGATGGGCAGCGGTCTGCTGGCAGAGATGAAGGCCAAGCAGGAGAGAAGAGCGGCCAGTGCACACAAGGTGAGGGGGGCCCCTCCTGACCTGATTGTCTTTGTGGCTCTGCCCCCTCTCAGTTTTTACCGGAGAGAGATGACCAGAAGGAGCCCATACAGTTAAATAAAAATCCGAAACCAAAGCCTTTTCCCAAAAGAACCCAGAGCATGAGCTACAGAGGCATGGCTGGGTTTTCCCTCTGTCACGGAGGCCCACTCCTCTGAGAGCCACAGGGCTTGAAGATAAGTCACTGACTGAGAGAGGCTGCTGGCCTTTGTCTACCCGTGCAAGTCAGGAGCCTGGGACGGGTGTTGTGGGGAAATACTCAGATCTGGGGAGAAGACAGAGTCTGTTGCATCCAAACTGAGACCTAAGGGTGACCAGAGATAGAGCTGCCAGAGGCAAATAAGAATACTGAAACCATGGGGGCTCCTGGCTAGCAAAGACTCTTGATCTCAGGGCTGTGAGTTCAAGCCCCATGGATGGTGTAGAGAATACTTAAAAATAAAAACCTTAAAAAAAAAAAAAAAAAAAAAAAACTGGAACCAGATTTTTTCTTTTAAGATTTTATTTATTTATTAGAGAAAGAGCATGAGCGGAGTGGGGGTGCAGTGCCGTGGGAGAGAGAGAAGCAGACTCCCCACCAAGCTGGGAGCTACACAGGGCTCCATCCCAGGACCCTAGATCATGACCTGAGCCAAAGGCAGACACTTCACCAACTGAGCTACCCAGCCCAGGTGCCCCTGAAACCAAGAGTCTAATTATATATAAGTAGATCTGCCTTTCAGTTTTTTCATCTTGCCAGATTTGAAAGTCAAAAGGAAAGAAAGTCAAGGTATTCTGTTAGAATTAATGGAATACTTGATCATTGAGATATATTGTAGACTGCTATGAAGAAAAATTTGATCATTTAAAAATTGCCCTATTCTCTCCAAATCTGACTAAATTCATCATTTATTCTTTGAACACCTTTTAAAATAGACGTTGTGGGTTTTTTCCTTCCCCCTATTATCTCTCCTTTCTCCTGGTAGCTACTTGAAAGATCATAGCTTCAGTGTGATCTCTAAGATCAGCATATCCATGATAGCCCAGAGTTTGGGTTTGGTACATGAATCTGAGCTCTTTTTTGTTTATATAACTGGATTTCCCAAAGAAAGGAAGATTGCTCATCTTTGTTATTTGAAGTATCAGAATAAAACAATGCACCCCATTGAATCCTTGATTTATTAAACTGTATTATATGCCAGGGTGTAGAGCGTTGTTTTATTTGACTTAACAGCTGATTTTTTTTTTCATTAAATCCTGCATCCCGCATGATTTTACAGCTATGCACCTCATTTACCCCACCAGAATCTTAGTTATCCAGTACTTTCCTTGTGATGGATCCCTTCTTACTCAGTGACCCTTATAGAAGGTTCAGGGAAGTGCAAAGGGAGGACCGTGTAACTAATTGCCCTCTGCTAATTCGACGACACAGGCACCATGTGGCCTTCCCTAGTCAGAATTCAGAATAAACACTGCGATCATATCATTGGTGAGTCACCCAAGGAAATGTTTAAATTTCAAACCATTTTATAGCATTTCTTACAACAACAAACGTGCTGTTTTCACTAACGAGCTGTTTATTTTATCACTGTTTTCACTGATGAACAGCTGCTTTTTGGTAGAAAGATGGGAAGTGCTAGAGGGTTTTTTCCATGTGCTGTGGATTTGATACATAAATTGCCTTGAAGTGACAAAATTCTTATGGTCTGGAAGTCTCAGTTGTTCAAGGCTTCTAGTAATGAGCTTTTGGCGCCATCTTGTGTTTGATTAAAACAACATCAATAATAAAAATCCTTAGAGGTGGACCCTGGAGACATTGCAAGTTCAGTTCTAGATCAACACAATAAAGCAATAAAGTGAGTCAAATGAATTTCAGGGTTTCCCAGTACATAGAAAGTTATGTTCACACCGTACTGTAGTCTGCTAAGTGTGCAACTGGCATTGTGTCTTAAAAAAACAATGTACATACCTTAATTTTAAAATATTTTATTGATTAAAAAAAGCTAACCATCATCTGAGCTTGCTGGTGGAGGGTCTTGCCTTCATGTTGACAGCTGCTGACTGATTGCTTAAAGGCAGGGGTGGCTATGGCAATTTCTTAAAATAAGACAATGAAGTCTGCCACATTGACAAATGATTATTCTGTAGCATGTGATGCTGTTTGATAGCCTGTTCCCCACAGTAGAGCTTCTCTCAAAATTGGAGTGAATCCTCTCATACCCTGCTACTACTTTATCAACTAAGTTTATGTAATAATCTAAATCCTCTGTTGTCATTCCAACAGTCTTTACCACATCTTCACCAGGAGTAGATTCCATCTCAAGAAAGCACTTGGTTTGCTCATCCCTAAGAAGCAGCTCCTCATTCATTCAAGTGTGGTCATGAGATTGCAGCCATGCTAGGCCCATCTTCAGACTCTACTTCTCATCCCAGTTCTCTTCTTATTCCCACCACATCTGCAGTGACTTCTCCTTTGGCATCTTGAACACTTTCAAGTCATCCATGAGGGTTGGAGTCAAATTCTTCCAAAGTCCTGTTCATATTGTTATTTTGACTTTTTTTGCATGGATCATGAATGTTCTGAATGGCATCTACAATGGTGAATCCTTCCCAGAAGGTTTTCGGTTGACTTTCCCAGATCCATCAGAGGATCACCATGTATGGCAGCTTTAGCCTTACAAAATGTATTTCCTAAGTAATAAGACTTGAAAGTTAAAATTACTCCTTGACCTACAAGCTGCAGAATGGATATTGTGTCAGCAGGCATGAAAACAACATCTCCATCAGAGCTCTTGGGTGACCAGGTGCATTGTCAATGAGCAGTAATTTTTTAAAAGGAGGTCTCCACAATAGACCTAAAATATTCAGTAAACCATGTTCTAAACAGATATCCTGTCATCCAGGCTTTGTTATTCCGTTTATAGAGCACAGGGAGAGTAGATCTAGCATTATTCTTAATGGCCCTAGGATTTTTGGAATGGTGACTGAGCATTCAAATCAACAGCTGCGTTAATCCCTAACGATAGCCAGCCTATCCTTTGAAGGCAGGCGTTGACTTCTTTCTAGCTATAAAAGTCCTACATGCCATCTTCTTCCAACAGAAGCCTGTATGTCTACGCTGATAATCTGTATTCTACTGTAGCCACCTTCATTAATTCTCTCAGCTAGATCTTCTGGCGAACTTGCTGCAGCTTCTCCATTAGCACCTGCTGCTTCACCTTGCATTTTTTGGTTCTGGAGCTTCTTTTCAACCTCATGATCCACACTAGTAGCTTCAAACTTTCCTTCTGCAGATTCCTCACCTCTCTCAGCCTTCATGGAGCTTTAGAGATTCAAGGCCTGATTCTGGATGAAGCTTTGGCTTAAGGGTAGTTGTGCTGGTTTGATCTTCTGTTTGGACCCCTCAGACTTTCTCCATATCATCAATAAGGCTGTTTCATTTTCTTATCATTCATGCGTTCACTGGAATAACACTTAATTTCCTTCAAGAACTTTTCCTTTGCATTCACAACCTGGGTAACTGTTTGCCACAAGAGACCTGGCTTTTAGCCTTTCTCAGCTTTCAATGTGCCTTCCTCACTAAGCTTTACCATCCCTAGCTTTTGATTTAAAGTGAGATGTGTAACTCTTCCTTCACTTGAACACTTACTTAGAGGCTGTTGTCAGGTTATTATCTGGCCTGATTTCAATATTGTTGTGTCTCAGAAAATAAGAAGATCTGAGGAGAGGGAGAGAGATGGGGGAATGGCTGGTTGATGGAGCAATCAGAACATGGACAACATTTATTGATTAAGTTTACTGCCTTATGGGGCCATAAGTAAACATAGCACCCCAGAACAACTACAGTAGTAATATCACTGATCACAGATCACCATGACATATATAGCAATAATGGAAAAATTTGAAATATTGTTAAGAATTACCAAAATGTGACACAGGGATGTGAGGTGAGCAAATGCTGTTGGAACAAAGGTGGTGATAGACTTGCTCAGTGCAGTGATGCCACAAACCTTCAACCTGTGAAAACAAAAACAAAACAGTATCTGTAAAAGGCAGTAAAGCAAAGTGCAATAAAATGAGGTATACCCGTATTGAAAATTCAAACCAGTCAGGATTTTCTATCCGAATAATAAAATATTAGGAAAGGTTTTCAAAAATAAGTATAAGAAGGGTCACCTAGGCTCAGTGGGTTGTACGCCTGACTCTTGATTTTGGCTCAGGTCATGATCTCCGGGTTGTGGGATCAATCTCCCTGTTGGGCTCTGCACTGCATCTGGAGCCTGCTTGAGATTCCCCCTCTACCCACCCTCTGCCTCTTTCTTAAAAAAAGAAAAAAAAAGACCCTTAAAATTAGTAAAAGAATATTTTCCTCTAAAATGACTGTATTCTTTATAAAAGTTAGCAACATAAGCCCCATTGGTCAGTATACTGTTGGTAAAATTTATGGTGTCTTCAATCTTCTCTTGAATAATTTTCTTTACACTATTCACATTTAATACGTGTATTTAAAAGAAAAGAACCAGGACGGAGCATCCGGGTGGCTCAGTCAGTTAAACGTCTGCCTTCTGCTCAGGTCATGATCCCAGGGTCCTGGGATTGAGCCCCACCCACATCAGGCTATCTGCTCAGCCAGAAGCTGCCTTCTCCCTCTCCTGCTCCCCCTGCTTGGGCTTCCTCTCTCTCTGTGTCAAATAAATAAATTAAATCTTAAAAAAAAAAAAAAAAAAAAGGAAAAAATCGTGAAAGTGAAGCTATGGCACTTCTCATTTTTTAACAAAGGAGAGTAAATAACAAGTACTGAATGCATAGAGGCCCTGTCTTCTAGGGCCACCTCCTCAGCTGCCTGCACTCAAAAACAATGGACCTTATAGTATTTTGTGTTAACTACCTCAGACAGCTGGGAAGGAAAAAGAAAAACTGTTCCTTGGGTTATATTTTTAATGTAGGCAAGCGAGGCGCCAAGGGTGCAAAGTGCAAGGAGGCATTGGCTCTCAGGTGCCCACCTGGCGCTGAAAGGCGATGTCTCCTTAAATCTGTGCACTGGCATCTTGCTTGACATAGTCTCATCCTGACCATGTTTGAATAGTCCACCTTCTTATCTGCATCTGAGCACAACTACACGTGCCTCTGCCTTCTAGAGGCTGTCGGATGCCAGGCCAAGTGTTGGTGAGGCCCTCCCTGCCTCTGAACTGCTCCCTCTGTCCATGGGCTTGGACACCCCCTGCTGGTCCAGGCGGGGACTTCCTGGCTGCAGCCCTGGCACGGGACTCCCTTTCCTTGGGATCACTTGTCTCTAGGAACATAGGAACACCAAACAGTGTGCCCATTCTAGCTGTAGAACTCATGTGCACATTTCTTCTCAGAGACCTGCTCAGCAGCCTCCCCTAAGGGAACTCCCAGAGTCTTGCTGAGAGAGCCCTGAGAATTGCTGCAGTGTACTTGCCCTCCCCGGGAGCTGCCACTCCTGGCTGGTATATGGCTGTGGCCAGTCAATAAATGTCATGCATAAGTCAGATCTCAGCTGTGTTTCAGATAACACCTCCTGTATCATCAAAACTAGTGGAAAGCTGGGAACTGGCACCAGATACATGCTTTTCTGGTTTGTCAGAAGCACAAGTATGAGTTGAGCAGGAAGGGACAGGCCGAAGGCCAGGCTGCCTTAGGAGTCATCAGCCTCCTGGTCTACCTGCCCACCGTCTTTATATTTCTAGACAGGAGGTGGATGTAGACAGTCCGTCTTTGTCAACAGAGTACTTAGATTTTATTAGGCAAACCCTTGATTTTTCATTTAGGATAACTTTTTGTATTTAAATGCCTCCCTCTTAGGTGGACTTTCTGCACTGCAAGGAAGAGGCCAAGTCCTAGCTTCCCTAGTTATCACTCCTTCCCTGAGATGATGGTGTCTAACCTTGCCCCCCTTTGCTGTCATAAACCCCTTCACCTGAAGCTTTTGGGTTTCTTTTTTTTTTTTTAATCTTATTTATTTATTTGAGAGAGCATGATTGGGATGAAGGGCAGAGGGAGAAGCAGACCCTGCTGAGCAGGGGGCCCGATGTGGGGCTCGATCCCAGGACCCCAGGATCATGACCTGAGCCAAAGGCAGATGCATAGCTGACTGAGAGACCCAAGCACCCTGCTCTGAGGTTTTTTAAATTAATTCTGGCCTGTTTGTCCATTGCCTCCTAAATGATAAATCTGTGTCTTGTGGTCTTGTGGTTCTGTCTCAGTGGCAACAAAGGCCCTGCCTATTACAGTCCCTTTTTACCTATCCTGTACATTGAAGTTGAAAAGGTTTCCACTGCTTTCAAATTTTGATTTTGGGAACTCAACTTGGAGAGACCATCCTGTCAACTCACAGAGCGTCAGTACCCTTGTTGCTTGGAGCATCAGGGGCTGCAGAGCCTCTATAGGTGTTCCACAAAAAAAGAAAACAAAAGCAAAACACAGGAGACAGAAACGATCCCCAAGCTCACTGGCTTCCCCTGAGCCCATGTACCTGTCACCGGGGGGATCATTTTGGGGCATTGGCCACACTCCAGAACCCCAGAACCCTGATTATAAACACATAAAAGAACCTGTTCCTCCAAGCTTTGTCCCAGGAGCAGGCACCCAGGGACACAGAGAGGTGGGACACAGTGTGACAACAGTAAAGGGGCCATTATTTGTTGACATTTATTTTCTGCTTTGTTTCTTTTCTTACATTTTAAATAAATATGCACTTTGCTGGGGCTGTGTGCTTGAATTTTCTAGAAGCTTGGGAATGATGCCATCTCTCAGGATTCCTCCAGCTTGGCCTTGGGCAGCACAGAACGTTTGGATGGAGGTGGTGCAGGTAAGACCATCACCCCCTAAGGAAGAACACTTTCCCTCCTGGTTCCGGAGTCACACATAGTTGACAGAAGAAAAATAGAAATGAGAGAGGAGAATGTGTTGTCAGCCTGCACCTAAAGGCCACACCCCTTCACCTGCTGCAGCTCCACCTCAGCGGCATCTCCCACTCCCAGAGCTGTGTGCCTGGAAGGGGCACCAGTTCCAATTTCCCAAAAGGAAGAAATGCCTCTGATAAGAGCTCTCAAACTGTGGACATCCGAGGAGTGGGGGAGGGGCATGTCTGATGTTAAAAATAAGCCACACATGGTAAGTAGAAGGTCCATTTGTTTGATATGAAGGAGTGTCCCTTCCTTTCAGCATGAATATCCAATATCCTTTGTCCCTCTGACTTTTTGGGTATGGTAAAGAATAAGACACTTTTGATGGGAACCAGAGGGTGGCTTACAAACTGTGCATCAGAAATCTCACTTTGCTGTTTGAAATTCCCGTGTTGTGCTGGAATGTCTTCCTGCAGGAAGAGTTGGAATGTAGCTCACATTTAACCCTCTTGCTTCATTCGGTTGTCTGCATGCTTAAGGCAACAGCAGGGCAAGGGTGGGGCATGAGATTACATCCCTGAAGCCTTTGCCACAGTTCTTGCTAAATGGGAGGCTGTGGATGTCAGTGTACTCCCCTCACTGAGGACCCGCAGCCAGACCCCTGCCTGATGATGATTGTCCAGAACTGAGGCACCTACAGTTTTACGGTCATACCTGCCTGTATTCGTGCCAGATCGGAGAAAGATCTGAGTGCTTCAGATGCATTAAGCACTGTATCCTCTCCATATGTTAGTATGGACATGGACACGCTTGAACTTAAGGTTGCCATCTGTGGAGTAGTCAGGAATGATCAGAAGAGTAGCACTAAGTTCATTGATTTTCCACAAAGAGCTGTAGTCTTCCAGCAGCGTGTTTAGATTCTACAAGCATGCTAGAACGACATGGTTCAGTTCTGAAATATCCATGGGGAGAAAAGACAGAACAGACAGACCAGAACTCTCCTAGCTCTAAATAATTTGTTTCTTTCACCTTTGATTTTTTTTAAAGATTTTATGTATTTATTCATGAGAGACACAGAGAGAGAGGCAGAGGGAGAAGCAGCCTCATCACAAGGAGCCTGATGCGGGACTTGATCCCAGGATCCCAGGATCACGCCCTGAGCCAAAGGCAGATGCTCAACCACTGAGCCACCCAGGTGCCCCTCACCTTTGAATGTTAAAATAAAGTGTGCTTTTTGTACCCGTTTTCACTAGTGCCTAAGCTGCACCCAGGCATTCCGGAGAACCGCTTCATTTTGGGAACACCAGAAAAGAATGCCAAAGCAGAGCCCAAAGTGGATGTGGGCTCCAGGTCCCGGAGCTCGTCCAGCACACCCACCAGCCCGAAGCCCCTCCTGCAGTCCCCCAAACCCAGCCTGGCAGCGCGGCCCACCATCCCGCAGAAACCAAGAACCACCTCACGGCCTGGTAAGGGTTGTGCTGGGCAGGGGCAGCCTGCAGGGCTAGCTGCATCAGGACCCCACAGACAGTTCCAGGAGCTGCTGGTGAACACGGCCACAGGAGGGGTCCCAGAAACTGGACAGTGGCTTCCAGAGGAACAAAGGCTGAAGGGTTTCATTATTTGACACCAAGGCGCGAGGACTCTGGGACTATCCCTGCATTCAGGCCCTGGGTTAGAGGGCCAAAGAGAAAACAGTCTTGTGTTAGGTTGGCCCATCTGCAGGGCTCAGTTGGGCTTTCTGAGAACTGTCTCCAGAGTCTACAGATGCTTCAGAAAAGGCCTTGCATGAGGGGTGGGCACCACGAATATTCTGTGAAAGATTTAGGGTTTAGAACAGGGCCTGGCAGACTATGGGCCTGTTTCTGTAAATAAAACGCTAGCAGCACACAGCCAAGCCATCTGTATACGTGTTGTCTCCAGCTGCTTTTGTGCTAATGTAGCAGAGCTGAGTTCTTTTGATGGAGGCCGTTTGACCTGCAAAGCCTGAAATGTGGACAGTTTAGCCTTTTACAGAAAAAGTTTTCTGACTCTTGTTTAGAAAAACTGATGATAGAAGAAACTTAAAAATATCAGAAATGGATTAGATACTGCCTTATTCTCTCCTGCAACTGGTATTTCATATCAGGTCCTTTTTTCTTTTCTTTTCTTTTCTTTTTTTTTTTAATTTTTAAAAGTTATTTGTTTGCCCCAGTGGTCTATTATAAGAATTTTTAGATAGATAATATAATAAACCCCATATCACCTCTTCACTTTATTCTCTTATAATAATTAGGCAAATAAGGGTAGATTATATACATATAGTCGGATTATGCTCATCACCATCATTACTGCTAATCTGAACTGAACACTTCACTCTGTGCCAGGTACTGTTGTAAGTGCTTAATGTGGATAAACCTCTAATCTTCCCACCACAGCTCTGTTCCCCAGATGCAGAATGTGAGGCCCAGAGACACTCAGTATGGCAAGTCCCACAGCTGGTGAGCAGCAGGCAGACACTAGGGCTCCCCCAGCTGTGGGGGTACCAGTCCCGCTGTCCTCCCCCACCATGGGTGTGCATACTAGAAAGTAAGACACGCGGCTGGCTCATCATGGTCATTCATCAACATGCAGAGGACTGGGTGGAAATGAGAAAAAAAGCAGTGTTGCACATACCCAAACTTATTCCACTTGTGGGTATTTCCCATTTTCCCTCAAACGTGTCTTTCATTCACCAAGCGGCCAGCTAGTTAAGCTTGCTGATCTCTATAGCCCATTGGTCCTTAAAGAAACCCAAAGCCCAGTCTCCAACTCACAGCTACAGAAGGACAGTGGAATCACGTCAAACCGAAGTTTGTTATGATGAGAAACATAAAACGTTTTGTTATGCGCACAAAATATTGTCGTAATAGAAAGAATGGGGAGAATGAAGGCAAAAAAACACTTGAAAATTTTTTTTCAATGAGTCAAAAGCAGGCTGGTATCTTCATCAGCAAGGTGTAGCTCTAGTCTGCTCTGCAGTAAAAGAATGGCTTTTTTTTTTTAAAAGATTTTATGTATTTATTCATGAGACACACACACACACACACACAGAGAAAGAGAGGCAGAGACACAGTCAGAGGGAGAAGCAGGCTCCATGCAGGGAGCCTGACATGGGACTCGATCCTGCGTCTCCAGGATCACGCCCTAGGCTGAAGGCGGCGCTAAAGCACCGGGCCACCTGGGCTGCCTGAGAATGACTCATAAAATGGACCTTGCTTGTAGAGTGCTTCGTCTCCCCCGTTGGAAATTCTTAATGTCAAACTATCTGGGTTCCCAATATTCTGTGGCATGGAGCTTCTGTTTTCAATTTATTTGTTAAATGTGTTCATTTGTTTCTTAGCACTTAGTATACCAAGATTTAAATGCACAAACTAGTTTGTTTTTATAGCACTTGAGAATTCAACAGACACTTTGAAATCCGTTCTCTCATTTCCTCTCCATGGCTCTGAGAGGTTGTCTGGGCAGGGAGAGCTCTATTGCATCCTGTTCAGGTAGTGAAGCATGTAGGAGAGTTGAATTGGAAGTAGAAGGCTGAGGAGAACCTAACCAAAAATTATCTTCTCTGTACACACACACACAGACACACATGCCAAGTTCAAATAACTTCGCCAGCAACAGAGCAGAAGAAGGAGCACAATTTAGGAAATCCTTTCAGTCAAAATGAAGTAGAACAGCCTTTAGAATTAAGAAACTAGAGTTTTAATCATAGCCAATTTTGTCATCATTTCCTTCAACAGTTCATTTATTAATCTCTTCACCTATACAGTGATCACCAAAGTCCTTTTGGTTCTAAAAGTCAGTGATTCCAAGTTACTCGTGGTGTTCTCAGTATGTGTAGATAGGTACATGCACCCACATTCCATAGGAATATGTTTGTATGTATTTCATGACCACTTCACTGAATTCATCAGTAGGTAGAGGCAGGAGATCATAAATATTACATATTTGAAGAAAATCCAACAGCTTCTGTGTCTTTTGGTTGTGTGTCTTGAGGCAGAAGGAACATTGAGTTCACTTACAGTGTAATTTTCAAGTATCAGCTCATTAAAATTTTCTGCGTCTGTAAGATAAATTCACCTCTATCTGTGAGTTTTAGAGATTTTTCACCTTTCATGAGTTTTAATTATTTTTCCCCTACTGTTTGTAGATATTACTTGCGGGAACACAAAATTAAGTTTCAGCCAGAAAAATTCGATGATGCTTTTAAAAAATTATTGGCTGTTAGTATTTAAAGATTCACCTGGCTTATGTTTTAGGAATCCAGTTCGTGGAACAGTTTGATTCATGTGTTTGTGTCTCCCCAGAGGACATCCCAGACTCTCCATCCAGCCCCGGCTCCTCTAAAATTGCTCTTCTTCCACCTGTCCTGAAAAAAGTTCCTTCGGACAAGGAGAGAGATGGCCAGAGTAGCCCCCAGCCCAGTCCCAGGACATTTTCCCAGGAAGGTAAGAAATGTTTTCTTTATGTTCACTTTCTCCAAGGAGAGTTCTTTCAAGAGAAAGGAATTAATCTTGGACTTAACTAATATCTTAGAATTTAAATCAGCATCCCTTCGAATAAAATTTTGGAACCAGAGCAGTTTCCTCATTCAGAAACTTGATTCAACATTATTGATGACACTGGAGCTTAATAAAGGACCATACACAGAGATTGAAGGCATACTGGACACCCCAACCCAAGGTTTAACTTCTTTGTAATCACTAGGTGCTCCTGAACTGGCTCCCAGCAGGTAAGGAATGCCTTCAATATTTTGTGACTCATCTGGTGCTACTTACAGGCCTCTAGGTCCCCTTATTTACAAGAAAAGCTCGTACTGGTTGTAAATTACCATTGCTGTGGCTCACAAGCAGCCCTGCAGGCCCGAGAGACCTTTAGCTCCTTATGCTTGCTCCATCATGAGGTCAGACATTCCTTATTCTCATGGACTTTCAGGAAATCACTATACCCAGTTTGCTGCTTCTAATTTGCTGGGGTAGCAGCAGAGCAAGAATATCCTGGAACTTGGGTACCATCTCCCAGAATCAGATCAAGAGTGATCAGTAGAGGTGAGGTTTTTGGGGTGGGTTCAGCATCCACCGTTCCTTTCACCCACCTCCCTCATTCTGTCAAATACATCATTGACTTTTGGGTTCTGTACTTCATAAAAAGTAATATAATTGCCATCTCTAAGCCCCTGCCTATAAAGAAATTCCAGAGCCACACGAGTCATTACCCATGACCAGATGGCTTTTGTTATGGTTTCGGGCTGCTTTGTTTTATCTTAGATGTCTGATGCCTCAGAATTCTTAAACTTTTTGGCTCTGACATCTTCCTCCATTGGCATGTTTTCTTTTATTTTTTTCTTTTATTAATGGTAGTCTTGTGTCACAGTTAATAGAAAGTATTTCTGAGTACTATCTTTGTGACTTGGGAGAGTAATAATAAAAAAATAAATTAAAAAATAATAATACTCCCTGCTTTCCCCTCTCCATTTTGCAGGTTCATTTGGTGGGTATAAGCTTTGGCTTATAGCTTATTGGCTATCGGTAAAAGAAGATAGGGTTTTGACCAAAGCCGATAAACCACTCATGTCAAACAGACCAACTAAAGCCATGAAAGGTAGCTGGGGCCTCTAGTCCTCTTACATGGAATGAACAAATACAGGGCTTGGTGTTACAGCCACAGCCCTTGGAAGTCTTAGTGTAGAAAGAAGAACCTTCGGTGGTGTCCAGTCAGACTCACTCAAGCCAGTACATGTCCCTGGCAGCCCCTCCCCCGCTCCTACCCTCTTTTTCCCTTCTTTCTGCAGCTGCCAACTTTGCAATCTTACTTGTAAGGACGTTTTGAAAATTGCTTGACATTTATGGAAAGTGATGTTTTTTAGATGCTCATGATTAAAACAAGGCTTCGAGGTACCCACCAGCCTCCTGAGCACAGGGAACATGGCGCACCTCCAGTTAAAATGGATGAACAACACTAGCATGCCCTTAACTGCTTTGGGAAGAATCAGGTGTTCTTTCCTGGGGAACTTATTTGCTCTTTAGACATTTCAGAGCTCTGGGGTAGATGTTTGGTTCCTCTTCTCACCCCTCACCCTGCAGAGAGCAGACGCTATGAGTGATTCATGCCCCATCTTTGTAGGTAGGGACTGGAGAGTTTGCATCTGGGATCCATAATAAGTTAACCACAGAGATCACTCTGGTGATGTCACCTCGTATTGAAATTGAACTGAAAATACACACGCAGTCTGAGAACAGTATGTAAACATCCAAGGTGATAGGAGTTCAACTTCAATTTATTTATCAGCTCACAGGCCCTGCTGGCCCAGAAATGATAGCCACTTATGAGCCCTGTCTTTTTCATTAGAAAATGTTCCTGATGTGCTCATTCCTATTTTCTTGTGCATTATTCATGCTGGTTACTTCATTTCCTTGTTCTGTGCCTCCCTTTGGACTAGCGTGCCCAACTAATTTCTGAAACAGGTAAATTGCTATGATTCTTCTGGATTATTCCATAGTGAATGTGATTTTTGTTAACCCATCATAAAATCAAATTGGTAACCCAGGGGCCTTTTGTTAGCACCTTTTGGGGGCAGACTCGGAGCTCACCTCATTTTGCACCACATTTCCATAATGTTGGCTGTTGAATTCTGTAGATAATGGTGTATCTGTGTAGGACCAACGCTGTAGGTTCCTTACATCCTAAATGGGGTGGGTTCTCTGGTACTTTAATTTTTAGTATTAGTATTCTTTATATTAATGTCGGCACATTGATGTATTTGCTAATATAAAGGGTAAAACGAATCCCTTTTCCTCAGTAGTGCAAAGAGGAGATTATTACAAAAGACATTCAGATCATGACAGTGACAAGCCTTCCAGTGGAGGGAAAAGATCTTCAAAACTGTACTCCACCATTGCGGAAGAGGAAGTGAATGCAATTGGGCACAGGAAGTCACAGCCAACAAATGGTTAGAGCCTTCGATTATCATCCCTCACTGACCCAAAGCTTACAAACTGGCACTAACAAAAACAGACTTTAATTGAATAATGTCTATCCTACAACCGGCTCAGAGATTATTCATACAATTGCTTTTTTTTTTTTTTTATTTAATCAGAAATGGCAACAGGATGGTCCTTCCCTTCCTTTTGGGGCAAAAAGCATTGACTTAAAAATCTAAAATTACAAACTATCCTGATGCGAATCAAGTTACTTCTGAGTAGGGTGACTTGTCCTTTCAAATTTTTTGATCATGTAGGTTTATTTTTATATTTGGGATCATGCCTCCTGTCCTCTTTATCTCTCTACTCTTCTGTTAGATTTTAATTGGGATTGGATCAGAAATTCATAGAGTAACAGAGTTTCTACCTTTCGAGAGTATTGGCCTAACCATCTTACCTTACCCTCTTTCAGGCAAGGATCAGTAAAAAGCTAGACCTCACACCATGCCCACGATCTTCCATTGGACATTTGATGACCCTTTAGTGAGAAGGAGAAAGTACCAATTAACTTTTCAACCTCTAAGAATGGTTTATTCAGTTTTATAGCAGTTGCTCTCTGGCACCCATCTTCCATTTGATACTGTGGTAAACTCTGGTGTTCTGCTCAGGTGGAGATAGCCCCAGGAGACAAAAAAAGACAGATTTCAAATGGGCTTTCATCTCCATTGGGAAATGTTAGAGCAAGTGTAGCTGATTCAGAGACAAAACGTCTTTTTTGTGACTCAGTACTTATGATCTTGCTGGTTGATAACTTTTTATAAATTTGCCTTGAAAAATCTTTGAAAGGAAGTCTTAAAAGTATCATAAAAGAAAAGAAGGGAAAAAATATAAAATATTCTGATATATAAGATTCCTTTGAAGTACTTTTTCCCTTGAAACAGGGTACTTTTCTTCCTGTAAAACTCTGAGGGGTTAACATGTGAGTGTATTTAGACTCCCAGTGATTAAGGGCATGGCGTGGCCCAGTATTCAAGCTATAACCCCACGCCCTTCATGGCCTTCTAAGAAAGCACCCCAGATGGCAAGTCAGTGAAGTGATCTTATTGTAGGAATAACTTCTTTACTACAAGAGGATAAACTATTCTCAAACTTGAGCACTGTGTTACTGATAGTATATGTCTTATGACCCACCTTACAGCTTAACAACCCACTGACTTATGTACAGGGCCTCAAGTGAGAACTGTTGTCTTTGAGGACTTTCCTTGACAGAGGTTTAAAAACCAAAACAATGATAAAGCATCTACTGGTCCCCCCACAAGCAACAACCTTTGGAACCAACTTTCTTGGGCAATGCCGTTGGATGAGCCGTGTGCTCTGACTTGCTGAGTATCTGGCACACACTAGCTAGATGATGGAGTAGATTGGATGAAGTTAAGGACATGACCCACAGAGTAGGTCACATACAAACATTCTGTTTGGGCCAGGAGAAGCTTCTAAAGAATTCCTGAAACTAAATAATCTGTCAGCTATACTTCAGTTAAAAACTTAAATAAATAACAGTGATTCCATGGCCACTACTGCAGAATCCTGTTTGACCCTATAATAATAATAATAATAAAATACACTATGTCCCATTGCTTTTGTACTTAAAGTTTTATTGGAATGCACACACGTGCATGCGCATGGACTTTCTGTACGGTGGACTTTATAGACACAGGCTAACAATAACTCTCTACAAGGGATTTTCTCTGACATTTTCAAAAAAATCTCTTATCTTCAAGTGATAGAAAAATTACATAAACACCTCAGACATTTATTTTCTCAAGAGAGGCAGAGTTACTTTTAGAGTACATTAAGTCAGAAGTTCTGTCTCTATATTGTCTCTTTTGATAAAGTCACATAGATTTTTCTAGATTTGGGAAATTTGCATTTTGAACTATTGTATTGACTGACTTCTATCACTTGATTATTAACAAAGAACCTTGATGCGATGCAGTGTCACTTCTTCTGAGAAGCCACTGAAAGCGCCTCACACGACACTCAAGGAGACTGCCCCAGGACCACACTGATCCTGCAGGAAGGCTTTGAGATAGAGTCAAAGGAGGTTGAAGACAGGGATAAGCCAAACCATAGGAAGGCAAGAAATTCTGTGCCTCTCGCAGGTTTTTCCATGACCTCCTCTCTGGTTTACAATCCCCATTGTGTTGGGCTTGCATCAAAGTTCGATGGAAGTCAACAGGACCATCTTGTATTTGCTTTTCTACCTTGATTTCTTTAAATACTGACAGGAACCAAAAAAGCCATTTTACAGGAGCTTCAATTAAAGTAAATTTATGTAAAAGATTTTCATTTTGTTTTGTTAGTGCCGATTCCTGCAGTTGCCTGTCTTCATTCTTGAGAACCGCAAAGCAGTCTGCTTTCTGAATAGTTAGTTCCTGGTTAACAAATGGCATTTTGTGCAGAGCAATTCTGTTACACCATGCTGTGTCCTTTCCTTTGGATCTTTTATGAGCAGCTTCATTTATGCTAAAACAGCTTTCTTCTTTCCCTAAATCGTGTATCCATGTAACAAACAGAGGCTATTGTTCTCAAAGCATGCTGCATATTTTTATCATGATTACTGTTTTAATTGTGTGGCTCTGTTAGTATGCACAGGTACAATGCTTACTTTCTTTTCCTGGAAATATCTGTAACTTTGGAATTTCCTGTGCTTTCCTGTCGTGCATTTCATTATAAGCTGTGATGTTTTCATTAGAGTATGTCCTATTTTCTGGGAAAAAAAATTGTTGATTTTGTCTTTGTGTGTATCATGATGTATCCTGTTCATTCAGCCCATCTTCTAAGATTCCTTTTATATGTCACTTGATTCTTATATAATCCAACCAGTAGCCAACCAATATGTTGGCCATGGCTTTTGGTAAGCTGGTGCTCCATTCTACTTTTTTTTTTTCACCAGAACTGGGTTCTACTACCCTTATATAAGTTCTTGAAAAGAAATTTATCAATTTTCAGCTGTTTGGGCTCCTACCAGAAAGTATATAAAAAAAAAACAGAGCCAGCTATCAAATGTTATTTTTAAGGTCATCATGTTTTCCTCCTGGGAAATATGAATGTCAGTGGAGCTTAAAATGGAAAAAAAGCTCCAATTTTCAAATGCATCTCTCATTCTGAATTTATATGCACATTTTGGAAGCTTTAAAATTAGCACATGTCTATACACATAAATATTTGCATGTGTGATATATACAAAGTCAAATCATCTTTAAGAATGACAGATTTCATGTTTGAGCCTCTCTGTACTAGGCATTGGCAGTGTAGGTGAGGTGTGAATATACGCAAAGTGTTTGTGTTGAATAAATTACCTGTTCACTTACTCGGGTATTTTTTATAATTTTAATGGTACGTGGCATAGCAAGAAACACTTGTATAGACACACACACACACACACAGCTCCCCCAGCATGTTAACTATACAGATACTTGCATTAGAGAAGTGTAGTAAAACAATCTGATTTTTTTTTAATCCTGCATAAAGTCAAGCATTAACTCAGACTGTGTAGGAGAAGGTTCATCTGAATTAGTAAAAAGCCTGGATTTTCTAAATATTTTAAAATAATTTCTAGAGTTTTAAGTTTCAAGCAGACATAATCTTATTTGGAGTATTCATTAGTGGAAGCTTGACCAAACCTACCTCAATAAAATTGTAATTAGCATCCTATTTATATGTAATCAAATCGATGCTGCCTAAGGACTGGAAAACAAACTTGACAAAGAGCATTCTCCCTACAAAGTTGTCTGCACCAGTGATTTGGACTAATGAGAAGGCGAGAGGCTCTGAGAGTACATTGGCTACTTGTCTGATTTTCGTTCCCTGATATCACCTGCTTGCTCTTCTTGTCCATTCGTTGACCTCCCTGCCATGTAAGGAAATGCCAGCCCGCTGCTTGTCTCATGATCACATTCACAAATGGTAGAGTTTAATCAATGAAAGTGAATATTTTGAGAATGAATTATTTTAAGATATCCATCCCAAGACCCTGAGATCCTGACCTCAGCCAAAGGCAAACACTTAACCAATCGAGCCACCCAGGAGACCCTAAAATGAATTTTTAAATAGAGTCACTGCCTTAGTGAATTGCTTTTGTCAGGCCTCTAGAAAGACCATGTTGTTATTCCTCTCAGTGACCATAGTGGACAGATTAAAATTTATGCCTTCATGACTGGTATTAGGTCTGTGTCACCAACCTAAAATCCAACCTGTTAACTTATTTTTTTTTTTAATTTTTATTTATTTATGATAGTCACAGAGAGAGAGAGAGAGAGGCAGAGACACAGGCAGAGGGAGAAGCAGGCTCCATGCACCAGGAGCCCGATGTGGGATTTGATCCCGGGTCTCCAGGATCGCGCCCTGGGCCAAAGGCAGGCGCTAAACCGCTGCACCACCCAGGGATCCCCCCAACCTGTTAACTTATTAATGTTTGCTGTGTCCTTGCCACGTCCTCCACCCCCACCCCTGCCCCCCAGCCCTGGAGGACTCAGAATCAGTGTCACTTGAATGTGGATTGAAGGACAGTCTGCTTTCTGCAGGGAGATTCCTATGTAGGATCTCTCTGAATTTCAGTACTCTGCACTCCAGTGACCTTGGTCGGTTTTTACCTGTGACATAACCATTGTGGATAGCATGAATTTCTCCATTTTTAGAGAGGACACTGATGTCACAGACATGAATTAGGCCTGGGATTTTGAGGAAACTAAACCACTGGGAGGGATGAAAAGCTTTTTAATCTAAGAATTAGAGGAAATAATGTTTGCTCTGAAGACAAATAAGCAGTGTATCACCATGTTTATTTCTTCTTTTGAACCTAGAATGTTGGAAATTTATTTTTGAGTCACTTGATACACAAGAACAATTCATTTTGGTTTTAAAAGGGAATGAAGAGAATTTTCTAGCATGATGTTCCTAGTAATGCTCTATTTTGGGGTCAGATTATTGCAGTGTCTTCGAGATGAAGATAAAAATTTGCTCTACTTTCTCCTGTTCATAGCACATGCAGAAGCTGAAAAGTTAGAGGACTCTGTGTATTACTATCAAATTGATTTTGTGATAAAGGACAAGCTATATACAGAAAATTATTTACCTTTTGCCCCAAACTGAGTTGTTGACAGCTCTCAAAGGAAATTTTTTTTTTACACAATACAAACTAAAGAATAAAATCAGTTGTGATATTTATTTATCACTTTTCCCTTCCATCTGAGAATTTACTCAAAAGTGTTGGGTAAAAAGAGGTCAAATTTTTAAAAAATACTTATTTTTATGATGAGATTTGAAAGGTTTATCCTTTTCAGAATACTGGATAATTCCACTTTAATTTAATTAACCAAATTTAAATTTTGATTGTCTAGAGATCAGAATCTGGCCCTGACAACCATATTTGCAAGGGAAGTACTTTATTATATTTGTGTTTTGACTATTAGGTTTCAGGAGTTTTTACTTCCTGAAACACTCTTTAGTGAATTAAGCATTTAAATAGCTAGTTCCTGGCAAGATGAATTTTTAGCATAATGCTAAAATCAGGCTGATGAGAAGCATCAGATGAATCCTGTTACTCTCCAGGCCTGTTCCTGGTTGGATCGTTTGAACTTCTGAGTGATAAGGAAGCTTTTTCTTCTTTTAAGCAATACACATGGGGGGTATGGTATTTTTAGCTTAAGTGGTATCTGTACAATAGGCTTGGTGAGTAATATGTAATAACCCTTAATAGCCTTGAGGTATATGGTACCAGTGAAGCTGAGTTCTAGTTGTAAAGAACATGGTCTTTGAAGAGAAAGATTCAGTTTACTTTTTATTTTAAGATTTTACTTATTTTAGCCCACTAGCAGCGGGACAGGCAGAGGGAGAGGGAGAGAGAATCTCCAGCAGACTCAGTTAAGCACAGAGCCCGAGGCAGGGCTCCATCTTAGGACTCTGAGATCATGATCAGCCAAGACTAAGAGTCAGATGCTCAACCGACTGAGCTGCCCAGGTGACCCAAGAGAGAGATCCAGTTTAAATCCAGATTCCAAGTTTTACAAAACCTCCCTTCCAGAGTAGTTGGGAGGAGTAGCAATCATACAGCAGAGTGTGCCTGACATGACAGATACCGAAGGCTCAGTTCCACTAATTATCCTCCCATCATCACTTTGTAAAGCCACAGGGGATCCTTCACATTTATGTGTGATCAGAGCAGGCAGCAGGACTGGCACTTCTATTATCCGGAGCCTAGTTCCAAATTGACTCTACCATCAACAGGATTCATTCCTTTTTCACAAGACTTTAAATTCTTCATTTCCTAGAGAGTAAAACCGATGCTTGCTGAGGCTCAGAAAGGCCTGAGCACAATTGCTGGGCCCTTCCTCCCATCCTGGCCCCAAAGCAGAGGCAGCCAACTCTAGATGGTGGCAGAAGGCATCAAGTAGGACATCTGTCCCGCTGCAACTCTGCCAGGCTGTCTGTCCTGTTCTCTCGGCCGCACCAGGGGTGGCGGGGCGTGCAGGGTCAGAGGTCCCCTTCTTTCCCCCACCCTCACCCCAGATTCTCAACCACAGCTATGACAGGTTTGTCCTCTCATAGACTGGGGTCTCTATGTTCTCTTGTTTTACTTCGTTTCCGTTTTTGTTGGTCTGTTCTTAATTTTCATCTCAAGTCTCTAAACATAGTTGGTAAGCTGTGTGTGCCTGAGTCCTGTGAGCCCTCCCACCTGTCGGGGCCCCCACATCTCACCCCATCACTGGTCAGACCACTGATTGTACTGTGTGTATTGACCCTAATGAGGTCCTTCTCTTTCTGTTTCAGTTTCAAGGAGAAGCTGGGGCCAGCAGGCCCAGGAGTACCAAGAGCAAAAGCCATGGTCCTCCAGTAAAGATGGCCACCAAGGCAGCAAGTCTAGTGACTCTGGGGAAGAAGCAGAAAAAGAGTTTATTTTTGTGTAAAGGTCCCTGTGCAGAATTCTGATTGCGCAGGGTGCTCTGTTAGCCATTAGAGAGGAATCGAGGACAACACCTCTTCCTACTTCCGACGCTCTTCTCTTGGTGCTTTTTTCTTTTCTTTCACCTTCTTTCTTTACTGACTTTTTGAAAACTGAAACAGACCCATTTGGGGCAGGGAAGGGGATCAAAACACATTTGTTTGGTCTTCTCCTCACCCATGGCATTTGATTTTGAAGCATTCCTTCACATGCCTTCAGTGAATGCCAGCAATTATCCATGGGCTGTACTTGAATTTTCTCTGAGGCAGCTAAAGTTTGCCCTGCAAGATGAGTTTTTGGAGGTAAACAAAGTAACTGGATACATACACAGGTAACACCACCGGCTGACAGTGGGGTATTGCTGCAGGTACCCATGTCAAATCTGCACTTGACTCAATAGAGCAATTTATTCTTGATGTATGCAATTGCACAGTGTAAGTATATTAACAAAGCACACTAATAAATAATTTGTATAAATTATATATATTAGATCTCGGCTATGGTTTTTACATTCTCCCATGGGGAACTTCTTCCTTCCTGATGTGGAATTGTAAATTTAAATTTGGTCGGTGTGACCTTTGCAGTATCATCAAGAAGCACAGTTGAACACAGAGAGAGGCCCATGGCTGATCCTACCATGTGCCTGGGTGAATGTACATAGTTGATTGGAATGAAGTTTTATGAATATTCGTGATTTTTGAAGCCTTTAATTTCTGTCTGCATATTAGCTTTTAATGTATGATTTTAACAAAGAATACTTTGACACCTGTAAAAATCAAAACACTACTCTTTTTAAGACATTTCACAAATATTCACTTACATTACAGGCTGAGGTATTTTATTCATATGTATATTTATACCAATAAAATGATTTTACAAGTGGAATTTTGACCTTCTCTGGTTACTTTTTCAAGTGAGGATTGGCTTTGTGGTGGTAAACTTTTGTTTCCAAAATCCTGATCACAGATGCCAGATAACCAAACTTCTTATACTCAAAGTAAATGTAGCTTGCTAATCCATTGCTTGCTCTCACCTTTAGGGAAAAACATGAAATTAATAAAAAATTTATATTTTGAGTTTGATCCACTTCCCATTACCTCAAATCAAGGGTCATGCAAGGGGTACAAGCATGAACGATAAATGTTTTGAAATCACAAGCAGTGTGGTTGACTGTTGGCAAGAAGAATCATACCAGTCGGGGCATGTGTGACATGACTGTCCTCCACCCCACACACACATACACACCTGGCATAGACTGAGTGCCAGGAAATGTGGTTTCCTGCCATTGCATGAGATTCTGTGCAGACAGATAAAAAAGATTGTTTCTTCCAAATGCAGCCCTGCTGTCATAGATCCCATAGGAAAAGACACCTCTAATGGCTATCAAAGTAGGAAAAACAGGATAAAGATAAGCCTCCATGAGCCAACGGCCGTACACAGCATGATGGAGCCTACACTCGTGGTCAACAGATTACAGTGGGAAGGGGGAGTCTATTCTGTCTGTGATGCTCAGGAGGCCTCAGGGGAGGTGATATTTGCACAGGGCCTTGAAGTAACACCTTCCTCAATACAGGGACTTTGATTCATAGTAATGTCCCCCATAAATACACGATATGACCCATGTTAGACCAGATGCAGTCGTGGGGAGATAAAGCGCAGAATTCTGGTTCATCGTAGAGCAAACAAGATCACATTCACCTGGAATAGTATCTGGTAAAGACCACACCTGAAATCTCTCTCTGGATTTCGGCACAGGAGCTGAACAGGGAGAAGGCCAGGTAGTGGCTGGCCTTGGTGCTGTATTAGGCGATGGAACTCAACTTGTATGCAAATAGGAGCCATTGCAGATTTGTAAGCAATAATGAAAGATCTGGAGTATATACAGATACAGCCTATGGACCAGGGAGGCAGGCAATTAGCAAGAATCCTTCATTTCCCCTCACAATGATGGTCAGGAGATACCTTTTGAGATGCTGGTTCAAGAGAAAATGATGGGGGGCAGGGGTGACTGCCTCCACCTGCTACACCTGCCGACCCACTCCTATAGGGCCACCACAGTGCTCGTGCCAAAGCCACGACACCCTCACTCCTGGGCTTCTACCGGGCATTCGGTGCTCTAGGACCTTCCACTGGTCTGACTGGGACTTACTCAGACCAGGATTTACTCAAGCGCTTTTTACCCAAGTCTCCTTTCCCGTCGCCTTCCACAAGTGGTCAGTCAGCATCATTGCCTGCTGCTCCCTCCACATTCATCCTTCACAGACATTTCCCCAATAAATAAATCTCTGCGGTCTAATCCCACCTTGGCCTCTGCTTGCTGGAGAACCTGAACACCCACACTCCTCTGCACCCCGTGTCCCCCAGCCAAGTTCAAGAACACAAGATGTGTACCTGCTGAGCTGAAGGCCAGTGTGTTTTCCTCAAAGGCTGTGGGCTTTTGTGTTTGTTTTGTGAATATATTAGAATTTTTGTCTTAGTCCCGTCAGGCTGTTATAACAAAAGGCCCATAGACTGAGTGGCTTAAGCAACAAACGTTTATTTCTCACTGCCCTGGAGGCCAGAAAACGAAGATCAAGATGCTGATAGATTCAGTGTCTGGTGACCTCCTGCCTCCTTGTTCACAAAGGGCTATCTTCCCACCGTGTCCTCACATAGTGGAAGGGACAAGGGAGGTCTTTGGTGTCTCTTTTTTAAAGGCAGGAATCCCATTCATGAGGGTATCACCCTTATGACCTAATCACCATTCCTATGCGCCCCCCCCCTCCAAATATCATCACATTAGGGGGGTAGGGCTTCAGCATAAGAATTTGGTGAAGATATAAACATTCAGTTTGTAGCAATTTATTACATATCTCTAAAAGAAAGATACCTTCAAGGAAGAGAGTAGACTGATTTCTCAGGTCCTCTAGGACTTGGCAATCCACCCACATCTTGATTCACATGCTGTAGAAGTGAAGGGAGCTGTGCCTGAATTCAGGACCCAGGGAAGCTAAGTGCTGAGACCACGAGAGAGGAGACCGGGAGCTGCGTGTCCCAAAACCCACTGGGATGGCCAGATGGCCAGGGGCCTGAGTATGGAGAGGGCCAGAGCCTCCCAGATAATCCTAACACAGAAGCAGAACGACTCCTAAGAGGGGAATCTTCCCACTAAGCCACATTACAATGATGATGTTCCTGCCTGTGCCATGCACAAGCCTGGAACTAACAATGAGGCTAATTCACAGTCCATCTCAGGAACGCCAGGCAGGGGCCGAATCATCCAGGAATCACCTCTGCTTGTTGGGCGGACATGCGGCTGGATTGTGCAGGACCACCTTGCAATGTTACTTTTCCTTAGTTTCACATCCGTCATTTGGGGTCTACCTTGCATGTGGCATTGGCCAGCAATTGTCAGGCATGTGTCAGGTGTTGGAGAGGAGTCAAAGTGCAAAAATAAATAAATAAATAAATAAATAAATAAATAAATAAATAAATAAATAAAAAATAAATAAACAAACAAAAAACAAAAAACCTGGCTACTGAAAATACAGGAAGAGAATCATTGAGCCCTGGTTTATTAGGACAGGGAGAAACACCGGCAGGACTAAAGCCTCCCTCAAGCCTCTGCCACCCGGTGCTGGCTCACCTCCCACCTGAGCTCGCAATTGTCGACCACCCTTCTTAACACCCTGATTGCAAAAAGATTTTCCCAGAGAAAATCATCATGCAAACTCGAAGGGAAAACAAATGATACCTTTTCTTTTGAAAAGATGTAAGAATGAAAAGTCACAACAGAAAATCCCAGGAGGCGGGACACCTCGGTGGCTGTATGGTTGAGCATCAGCCTTTGACTCAAGTTGTGATCCTGGGGTCCTGGGACCCCGTAGGGAGCCCGCTTCTCCCTCTGCCTATGTCTCTGCCTCTCTCTCTGTATCTCTCATGAATAAATAAATAAGATCTTTAAAAAAGAAATAAGAAAGAAAATCCAAGGCAGGGGAACCCTGATTTTTCAATCAAGAAATTGCAGCTGTCCTCAGTCCCACGTGTGACAATCCTAAATGGAGATGGTCTTGAAACAATGCTTTAACATTTGTCACTTGCTAGAGTGAGAGCAGCACCCAAGAGGGACCCCACAGTGAGGGGACCCTGTGGTGCCTTCCTTCTTGCCCTGTCCCACTTTGTTCTTAAGGCAGAGCAGGAGCCTGGCCAGTGCCCCATACAGCTTTTCTGGGGAGCACAGTGGAAGGCCCAGGAGGCTGACCCATTTTTCCACCTGCTTACAAGCTGCAAAGGGAGGAACAGAGCTTTTGGACCCTCACTGTGGTTCCTGCTACCTTCAGGGTCCTGCTCTGCCTTAGTGACATGCTCCAAATAGACCCCCACACTCCCAACTCGGACTTCCTGAGCCCAGAGCCCAAGTCCATTCCCAGACTGCTAAAAACAGAGTGGGAAAGGCAGAGGCACCTTGCAGGAGGAGGTTGCAAAGAAAGGATGCAGTTTTCTTCTCTTTCTGGTGCCTTAGTTTTTCATGTGTGTCTCCTGCATGTGGACGGGATAAAGTGGAGATCTAATTCAAAGCAGGCTGTGAGGCTCCTGGCGGTCTCCCAGCCTCCTCCTGGCACAGGCCGGGTACTGGGCAAGCTGTCTGCTCAGTGAGCTGCGTGGTGTGCACACCCAGCCCACTCACACACAAAGCGAGGGCAGGATGGAGCCGCTGCACCTGCACAGGCCATAAAGCTCCCCTGCTGCAGCCATAATTCACTCCAGCTGGGATCTACACTTGTTTGTCTCACTCCGACCATGGACGAGCAGCAAATGTGCTTCTGTGAGTTGGTCAGCGTGGGCTGGAGCCGGGGGGTGCTGGAGGGTCTGGAATGTGGGTCACCGCCCGCCACCATCACCAGAATTGCCAAGGTCCATGGTCCCGTAGAACAGAGCATTTGAGACCTACAAACTGTCTCAGATTTCTTTGCTCCTCACAAATGAATTTGACTCTTTTTAAAAAAAAACTATTTGATTTATTCATGAGAGACACAGAGAGAGAGGCAGAGACACAGGCAGAGGGAGAAGCAGGCTCCCTGAGGGGAGCCCGATGCAGGACTCAATCCCAGGACCCTGGGATCACGACCTGAGCCAAAGGCAGATGCTCAGCCGCTGAGCCACCCAAGTGCCCCAATAAATTTGACTCTTAAAGAGTTAGAATAAAAGCTCAAACTTCAGTGTAAAGCATAATCTTTGGGGCTGGCATGGACACAGGGTGCATGGTCTCAGCTGTAGTCAGAAATGAGAAGCGAGATGGTTTCCTGCCTCAAAGTAAGCAGCAGGAGGGCTTTGTCTTCCAAGAGAGAGCCTAGGAGGCCAATATATGTTTTTTTAATGGAGACATAATTGACAAATTATATTAGCTTCAGGTGTACAATATGATTTGCTAACGGTATATATTGCAAAATGATATACACACAGTAAGTCTAGGAAACATCTGTCCCCACACATAGTCACAAAAGACTTTTTTTCTTGTGATGAGGACTTTCAAGGTTTAGTCTCTTAAAAACTTTATATTTGCAAGACAGTATTATTAACTGCAGTCACCATGCTGTGCATGACACCCTCGTGATTTATTTTATTTTATTACTGGAAGTTTGTATCTTTTGACCTGTTTCACCCATTTTGCTCACCTTCCACCCCTTACCTCTGGCAACCACCAATCTGTTCCCTGTGTCCAAGAGTCTGGGTTTTTGGTTGGTTTGGTTGGTTGGTTTTTGTTTCTTTGATTTCACATGTGAGATTACACAGTATTTGTCTTCATTTGACCTGTCACTTAGTATAACATCAGCAAAGTCTGCTCATGTTATGGCAAACGGCGACATCTCATTCTTTTTTTATGACCTAATAGGTTTTATATTCAGGCATGGTGAGGTCTATAGATCAGGAGACACCTGCCATTGCAAAGGTAGCTGGTTACTCATAGTGGGGAGGACACCACGCCTCACAGGCCACACAGGAGGCACCGTGCTCAGTCAGGAGGCAGAAGAAAGAAGGGAGAACATGGGCAAGAGCCTGTACAGGAATTTCCACAAGAAGGAAGAGACAAGGCACGGTAAGCAGTGTAGGACTGGCTGGTTTGAATCATCTTGGTGGGTTCTGGAATATTGTGGCTGTCCTGTGTTGTCTGGTACCTGGCCTAGGTGTGATTAGGGCAGGGGCACAGTGGCCCTGAGTGTGAGAGCCCACGAAAGAGGTGGGCAGACGCATGAGTGGGCACCCGATTGGCTTGTTTGCACATGAAAAGCACGCTCCCAGGTGAACTGTTTCCTATCTCTGGGAACTGGCAGCCCTGGGAGGGGCGTCCTTCCAGTCTCAGCAAGGAACCAGATGTCAAAGCACAAGAATTACAGAAGATAAAGGCCCCAGAGGATTCCTGGTTGGAGGGATGGTACACTCTGGGGACAGCCTGCCTGCAGCCCCAGAACAAACCGATCTTCCCTCAGCACACAGCTGAGCTACGGTGGACACCCCAGCCTACACAGCTGGGCCGAATGTTTGCATGAGAATAGGCCTTTGGGCACCTTCCAGGACCCTGACCTCTCCCCGCCCCCACCCCCGCCCATCCTCCTGCTGGGCCCTTGGGTCTTCTGGTCCAGAAGGGGCTGGCCCCAAGGGGACTTGGGGGTTGGCTGGGTTATCCAAGCACAAAAAGCAATCACTTCAGTCTTGTTAAAGCAGTGCCAGTTCTAGGAGGATCTCTGGGCTGACAGCACGTCCTGAAGTAGCTCCCTAAACTGCTCCAACCATTGAATAACTTAAAAAAAAAAAAAAAAAGTCTATGTCACTAATGAGTTCAGTTGAAAGAGGGAGGAGGAGATTACCAAAGTCCCAGCAGCATGAATTAGATTGATTCTTCTGAGAAAGGGTGAGAGGAAGAATCTTCCATCTCACTAAATCCGATTTTATTTAGTTGAACACTGACCAGAAGTTAGCTCTCCAACTGCTCGTGAGAAGCAAACAAAGCAAGACCCCGAGGTGAAGGCAGGGATGTCAGGACCACTCAGACAGCTGGCATGCTCCCTGTGGTTAGCACTGATGCTAAAGGATCCACTGTGGCAGGGACGGTGACAGTAAGGGCCCCGTGTACCACAAGGGTCTCTTGCCGATTTTATGCCTTTTTAAAAAAGATTTTATTTATTCATTCATTGAGAGACATAGAGAGGCAGAGACACAGGCAGAGGGAGAAGCAGGCTCCCTGCGGGCAGCCTGATGTGGGGACTCGATCCCTGGACCCTGGGATCACGCCCTGAGCCCAAGGCAGACACTCAACCACTGAGCCACCCAGACATCCCACTCCCACTGCTTTTGAAACACCAGGTGTTGGGACTGCAGGGAGCAGGGCTCGGTGCTTGGCAAGGCTGGGGCCAACGTCACCACAGCGTGGTGCCTTGTAGAATGTGAAGGAAGGACGTGATGTGCCTGTTGCCTGCTTCTCTTCCCCAGGGGGGCCCAGACTAGATGAAGACTCATCAGGCACCCAGAGACTGGAGGGGCTGCCAGCCCCCAGTGAAAGCCTCAGGCACAGTGTTTCCAAGTCCAGCCTACTGCCCTGGGTCCCCAAGTCATCAGCCTTGGAACCTGGCTGCATAGCACATTCGCTCCCCTCTTTCTCTGACTCCCAACATCTACGACACAAGTCAGGCATCTGGCCAACCATCATGGTTTCTCATCTAGTTACCTTGTTCAATGTTTGTTGAGCAACTGTTATGTATCGGGAAATGGTCCAGGTGCTGGTCTGCAAAATTCCCATCATCTGACTCATGTAGCTTTGAACTCAGGGAGCCAAGGGTCTAAAAAAAGAGACAGAAAATAAAGTGATGAACAAATGATGTCATTTCACAGAATGAGTGCTCTCCACGTGGCAAGGAGATAGGCAGGGATGGCAGGAGATGACTATTTTATCCCAATAATATGGTTTCCTATTAACTTATGCTCCCCCACTGTGGTGGGTGTTGGGAGGAACCAGACCTCAGTTCTGGGAGAAGAGGTTTACTGCATCAGCTGCCACTAGTCACCTTACCCAAGGTCATGCCCCCACCCCTGGCGGCTGGACAATGCCTGAGTAAGAGGTCCCAGTTGTTGACCCCCAGCGAGGACAGCTGTGGAAGGTCATCCCACATCCAGAACCCTCTAGAGCATCGTAGCTCCACTTTGCCCTCTGCCCAGTCCCGATCCTTCCTTCCTTTCTATAGGTGTTGATCCCAAGAGCTCGTTCCAATAACCCTCTTACACAACACTGTCTTGCTCAGAGTTGGCTTTCTGGTGAACCAGTCGGCATCAACTTTGAACAAACTGAATTTAAAATATTTCAATTTAAAAGTAGGTATGTTGAACTTATTTAATGGGACATATTTATAGTTCATATCAGTAGGCTTCATGGAGATTCTAAGACCCCCTGGGACTACAAACCCAGCTGCCCTCCCCCTGCAAACACAGCATCCCACCCTGTTCTGCAGGAGGATGTGGGGGAGCAAGAGCCCGCTCTTCTCCATCAGCCTCTTGGCATTTCCTGGCCTGAGGGATGATGCCTTCTGGGGAGCAGGTCTGCCCTGGTGGCCTGTTTAGGAGAGCAAACTAGTTTTCCATTAGCAGAAGCTGCAGAAGTTGGGTTCTGGAAACATCCAGGAGTTCCCCTTCCAGCTTCTCCCTGGTGATGCTGCCACTTCTTCTGACCACTGCAGGAGAAATGGGCCGTGATCTCTTCATTAACAAATGTTTACACATCTGCCACATGCCCAGCACCGGGCTGTGAACATTCCCTCTCCTTGGAAACCGCACCTGGTCCAGCCCTACCAGAGAGCCGCCCCACCTGGGGGCCGCCCCGGAGAGCTGAGGGCTCCAGGGAGCTTTCAAAGCTGCGGGGACCCTTTGGCTCAAGTTCGCTGCTCTGTTCCTTCCCATCCCCGAGTTGTGCCCGCCCTCACCCACAGCTGCTGCCTGTTGCCAGCCCGTGCTCACAGGCTTCCCTGTCCCTCACTCACTTGGCTTGTTCCCCTCAATGGAATATGCCAATACAATGCTTTTAGTTCCTAGAAGTTTCTGGCATTTGTGAAATGCTTTCAAATGCACTATCACTCACAATGCACAGGTGAAGAAACAGAAAGAATAGTTAAGAGCCTTCTGAAATTCCTCCAGAAAGAGGGAGAAAATGATGGTAAGAATAGGAAACATGAGCTTTGGCTGCGTGTTAGGCACTTCACATGCTTTACCTCTTATACAGTCCTCACCGCATCCGGGTGGAGGAAGTAGCATTATCATCCTCATTTAAAAATAAGGAATTTGGGGTGCCTGGGTGGCTCAGTCAGTTGAATGTTGGACTCCTGACTTCAGCTCATGATCTCAGAGTTGTGGGAACAAGCCTGGTGTCAGGCTCCCCAGTCTGTGGGCAATCTGCTTGTCCCTCTTCCTCTGCTTCTCTGCTCCTCACTCCTCCTCTCTCTATCAAATAAATAAATAAATAAATAAATAAATAAATAAATAAATAAATGATAAATAAATACATAAATTTTAAAAATCCTTTAAAAAATAAGGAATTTAAGGCTCAGAGAAATTGAGTAACTTACCCAAGATTACCCAGGTGGTGATCCAGGCAGTCCATCCCCACAAACACCATCCTACAAGGGGAAGAGCTTATCTCCTGATTCCTAGTCCAGAGCTCTGGGAAGCAGAGGAGGAAGCTCTAAGAGTGAAGGGGAAGTGCATACATATGTTTGCCCCACTACACTGATAGGAAAAAGTTACCCTGTCCCCTGCCAGGGGGAAAAAAGCCCTTTTTTGCTTGGCATTAACTGCACTTCTAAGCAAGTAGAACCCAGGCTCCTCCAGCTTTCCCCCTGCAGGGAGATGGTACTGGGAGAGGTGGAAGGAGGAAGGTCCCAATCCAGAAGCTGCGCCGTTTCCTGGCAATCAGGAGCCCCATGGACTCAGAGCAGCCTCGTTGGCCACAGCACTGATTGCAGCTTTAATATCAATCCCATGCAGAGAAGAGGCATTGATTAGCTAACTCCCTCCGAAGGAAAAGCTGGGGAAGTGCTGGTCCATTACTGAGTGCAGGTGGCAATCAGAGGAGCAGCACTCTCCCCACCCCCACTTCCAGGGCTCAGCATCCTCCTTTGCGATCAAGGCCAGAGAGCTGGGGGTGGGGATGGGAGAGGTGGTAAGGCTGTTAAGCCTAGATTGTTTAACAAAGTGCTTTTTATGGAGACTTGGAGAAAAAGTGGCAAATGTATATTGTCTCTTCTTTTTTTTTAAGATTTTATTTATTTATTCATGAGAGACACAGAGACACAGGCAGAGGGAGAAGCAGGCTCCATGCAGGGAGCCTGAGACTCCAGGATCACGCCCTCGGCCAAAGGCAGGCGCTAAACCGCTGAGCCACCCAGGGATCCCCTACTGTCTCTTTTAAAAATAAAGCTAAAGCAGAGTAGGTAGTTTCTCCTGCTGACTTTTTAGCCCTGCGCTCCAGGGTGATGAGGGGAGCAGGAAAGCAGGTGGGAAGGACAGGACCATGCTGGTGGAAGACCATTGGGGCCGGGGATCCTGCCCTTTTGTGGGCCCAGAGACTGTTGGCTGGCTTGTGGGGCTTGGAAAAAGTGGCTTGACTTTTCGTCCACATATGGAAGGTGTCCAGAGCAAAGCTGGCCCTCAGGACAGCTCTGCACCTGCTCTCAGCACGGTCTGTGTAGCGGGCCTCACCTGGTAGAGCAGCTGTGTTGGCTCTTCTTGCGGATGAAGTGGCTGTTGTGGGATGAGGTGGGTGTGAACACAGAGGGTGTAAGGGAAGGGGGAGTGGCAGGGATCAGGGTCCTACAGAGTGTTTGGGCAGACAGGTTGTAAACTGCTCCTGTCCTACAAGTGGGAAAAAGGGATGAGTAGGAAGCTGATATCGGGAGCCCCCAGCCATCCCCTGCTCCAGGGCTCTTAGAGCTCACTCAACTTACTGAAATCCACAGATGTGTTTCCTCATCTGGAAATTGGGAATAACGATTACTTCTCTACATCTTGATGTCCTTGTGAAAATTGAATAAGAATTCATAAAAAGAAGTGAGCACAGCAATGGTCACATGTGAAATGCTTACAAGTAAATACCACTTGGATGAGGGTGACTCCACTCCCATGATGAGCAGCAGAGTCTCTGAGAGGGTGACCCTAGGTGGCCTCAAGCCAGATGGAAGTCACACTTGCGGCAAAGCCACTTCAGGCAAACTTATGAAATGTCTATAATTCCATGGTTTTTAGTACAGAGTTGTGCCTCCATCACCATAATAACTTTTATTTTCATCACACCCCCCCCAAAAGAAATCCTGCTTTAAATCCCCAGTCCAGGGCACCTGGGTTAGTCAGTCAGTCAAGTGTCTAAGGTCAGCTCAGGTCATGATCTCAGGGTCCTGGGATCTAGCCCCCATGTCTGGCTCCTTGCTCAGCAAGGAGTCTGCTTCTCCCTTCCCCCCCTCCAGCTCTTGTGCTCTCTTTCTCAAATAAATCAATAAGATATTTAAGGATATAAAAAATAGATAAATCCCCAGTGCCCCATTCCCCCAGCCCTAAACAACCACTAACTTCCTGTCTGTCTCTATGGATTTACCTGTTCTGGATATTTCATATAAACAGAGCCACACATCGTGTTGTGCGACTTGTACCTGGTTTCTTTGATTTAACCCACAGTTCTCAAAGTTCATCCATGCTGTGGCATGTGTCAGCACCCCATTCCTTTCTATTGCTAATACTTCGCTTCATGCCCATGCTACATTTTTTTTAATTTTTATTTATTTATTATAGTCACACAGAGAGAGAGAGAGAGAGAGGCAGAGACACAGGCAGAGGGAGAAGCAGGCTCCATGCACCGGGAGCCCGACGTGGGATTCGATCCAGGGTCTCCCGGATCGCGCCCTGGGCCAAAGGCAGGCGCCAAACCGCTGCGCCACCCAGGGATCCCCCCCATGCTACATTTTATTTATTTATTCATCCATTGACAGATACTTGGATTTTTTCCACTTTTTAGCTTTTGTGGATAATGCTACCATGAACATTTGTGTACAAATTTTTGTGCAAGTATCATTGTTTTTTAAAATGTTAAGTGCTACCGTATAAGGGAAGGCTAATTTTCAGTGGATATTTCAATTCAGGAGACTAAAAAAGGACTTATAAAATATTTCTTATAAAAAGGAGCCTTGGGGGGCACCTGGGTGGCTCAGTCTGTTAAGCATCTGCCTTCAGCTCAGGTCATGATCCCAGAGTCCTGGAATCCAGCCCCTGTATCGGGCTCCCTGCTCAGTGGGGAGTCGGCTTCTCCCTCTCCCTCTGCTGCTCCCCCCCACCCCCGCCTGTGTTTTTTCTCTCTCTCTCTTAAATAAATGAATTCAATCTTAAAAAAAAGAAGAAGAAGAAGAAACCTTGGGTCTGATGGAATGGAGAACCTCTATTTTAGTGGAAAGGCAGTAAGTTTTGGCTTTAGAAAAACTGGCTGGGAGCAACGGCTCTGCTACACTGACAGTTATTTTGGGGAAGTTACTCAAAACGCTTGTAGTCCTGGCTTGCTCATCTTAAAGAGTAAGAATACCAAAATCTACTTCTCAGGACTGTTCCAGGGGTTCAAGAGATAATTGAGGGAAACATCCAACACTCCATAGGTCCTCAGCATATGTGGTTCCTTGATTGTGCATCTTCTCAAAGCCTTACAGAGAACTGACAGAGCAAATGTAGAATAAGTAGCTCTTCAATTAGAATCAGGAAGAGAGCATAATCACTCAAGTGTTTAACCAGTGAGCTCCTCTGAGTAGTCTTCTGCTAACTACCTCCCATTGTATAAAGAACTTTAATCTTCCCTAAAATTCATCCAAGTCCTTTTAGCTCTCTTCCAAAGTTCCTCTTCAGATATCTGGGTTTGGTGACTATTTCGTGGTTCCCACGTCCCTCCTGTGGGATACACACCAGGCTTTGGCCACCAGGCAATGGCAATTTGTGGGATTTTGCTTCACATTCCGGGATGGAGACTGCACTTTTCCACACCACACTTGTTTTTTTCTTCTCTGACTCTATACGGATTCTGCTGTGTCCTCAAAATGTAGATATGTACAAAAGGGAGGTTTTGATGTGTCAGTACGTAAAAGTGCTGCTTTTTATTACCAGCGAGGGAGCACACCAGATGCCCACAGTCCATGCCCAAGCCCCAGCTCATTCCATGCCAACCCTGGCTTCAGGATGATGCTGGTTGGAGCTGTGCAGAGATATTTTATTAAAGTAGAACTTTAAATGGTGTGTGCCTAGGTTACACCAGAGGGCATGACACAAGAAAACAGCAACACTATTCCTGCAACAGGGACTTCAATCCTTAGGCTGCACTCTTGGAGGCATTGACTGGCCAGGGGCTCAGAGCCTATGCTGCAGTATGGCAGCTCTGTGGACCAGTGCTGTGGTCCTGTCACCATCTGTGGACATCTGCATGCCTGCGTCTGTGCCACTATTATGGGCATCCAGGCATTTCAGAATTGGGTCTGCTTCATTTTCTTGTGGAGTTTAATGTGGGCCCAGCATGCTCAGAGTAACTAGGAGTTTCTTCATCCATAATCATACTGAAGTCTGGAAGCGAGATATGCAAATTCCCTCTGCCCCATTCACAGAGAACAAAATTGGGCTGCCCTGCTAGAAAGGTCCATCTTTCCTCCTAGCCCAGGCACCCAAAGGGGCAACTCCAAATCTTTTACACTAAATGACTGGATCAGGAGTGAACCTCTGACCCAAAGAACCAAATTCTTTCTCCAAATTATCTGGAAAAGGGGTCGGCAAACTATTGCCCATCAGCCAAAGTCTGGCAACATCCACTAGTTTAGATATTGTCTATGACAGTTTGTGGTTGCAATAGAGATCTATGGGTCCAGAAAGCCTAAAATATTTTTTCTTTTTTTTTAAGAATTTATTCATTTATTTGAGAGTGAGAGAGAGTGAGAGAGCATGAGAGAGGAGAGTGCAGAGGGAGAGGGAGAAGCAGGCTCCTCACTGAGCAGGGAGCCCCATGTGGGGCTCTATCTCAGGACCCTGAGATCATGACTTGAGCCAAAGGCAGACACTAAACCAACTGAATCACCCAGGGACTCTGAAAGCCCAAGATATTTACTATCTGTCCTTTACAAAGTTTTCCGACTCCTGAAAGAGAAAGTCACAGAAATATGGAGCCTGGGACCATGGTCTGGGGGCCAGAGGGCCATATGCATTCAGAGCAGAGCAAACTGTACTCAGAGACATGAGTGAGTGAATCCTAAGCCAGCCATAGGGGCTAGAGTATGGACATGTTAAGCTCTTTGAATATGTTGCTGCCCTTGGATGAGTCCTGGAAGGCATTAAGCTCAGAGAACAATGATTGGCAATAAAAGGTGCTTGTTTCTCTGGACCTGTGGCTTTTAACTCCTGGGTCCTATGATCCTGGTGAGCTGTGCACATCTATAGCTGAATGAAAAGGACCAATTTTGTCATTCAATCTAAGTTCTATACAAAGTGAACTGCACCCTTTCCCTATGGGTAGTAGCAGGAGTCCTAGAAAGACTTCCAACAGAAGTTTCCTCTTGCCCATAGCCTCCCCTACACTGTCTGCCTAGTGAGGAGTGTGCCAGAAACAGAGATTAAAGAATCACCTGAGGGAACATGGGAAGAGGAGTATACCATTTGTTAGCTAAAGTGTCCCACTAGATAGCAGTAGCTCTGATTTCATGATTTGGTTCTTTTCTAGAGAAAAAGGGATGTGCCCATGGTGCTTCTCTTTGGGAAATACATTCTAGCCCTTGTTTATGTCATGTAATATAGGAATGACCATGGCCAAAAAAAAAAAATTGAAGAATTAACAATCACAAACCTAGTAGAATTAGTATACTAGCAGGTGATGGAGTAGTGAAGACCCTAATGAGACTAATCAGAATGATTAAAATCTTCCTTTCTCACCAAACTGGAAGACACGAAAGACAACTTTGACAACTCCAACCCTTAATACCATAAAAACTGCTGTGTGTCATGTGTGACCATGAGAAAAAAGATAAGTGGCAAACTGAGAAAAATGTTGGCCACCTAAAATACAGACAGTGGCTGTGGCATTATTTAACAGAACTGTTAGTGTCACTGTTTTCCTCATCCTAATGGGATGACTTTCTTCCAATCCAAGAAGACACCATTGTTAGCTTTTCAAATTACTTCACTACAGTGGTTTAGGTATCATTCTAAATCTGTAAAGAAGCTGCAAACAGGGGCACCTGGGTGGCTCAGTGGTTGAGCATCTGCCTTTGGCTTAGGTTGTGATCCCAGGATCCTGGGATCAAGTCCTGTGTCAGGCTCTCCACAGGGAACCTGCTTCTCCCTCTGCTTGTGTCTCTGCCTCTCTGTATCTCTCATGAATAAATAAATAAAATCTTTAAAAAAAGAAGAAGAGGAAGCTACAAACAGCTGGCAGAGGCCAGATTGCAAATCCTCTAGGGTAGTCTCCACCAGCTGGGGGCTTGCACATGACTCCCGTGAAGATGAGCTCACAGGCAAAAATCACAAAGCAGCAAGTAAGCTCACCACCAGTGATAATGAAGCAATCCAAAGGGGACTTAAAGATGTCAGAAATATGTAAATATTTTAAAAGAAAGAGAATCCACAAGACAAAAATAGGAATTTATTTTTTTAAAAAACAGACTTTTTTTGAGAGTTAGAAAGATCATTGTAGAGTGTTAAAGGTGACTTTTAATGTTTTATGAAGCCTTCCCTTTGAAGGCTGGGTCTAGGCTGGCCTTGCACCCTGTTTATGCCATAGTGATGCAGCATAACTTCTGAGGCTAGGCCTTAGGAGATCTGCAGTGGTGTATTGGTCTCTTAGGATGCTCCCTCTTGGCATCCAGCTTCCATGAGAACCTCAAGTGAGCCATGTGGAGAAGAACTTGAGGCATCCCTGCAGACTGCCCCAGCTGAGCTCCTGGCCAACAGGCAGTAGTACCTGCCAGCCTCACACAGGGGACTACTCTTTGGGCCATTCAAGGTGATGCCACCAGTAGCAGCAATAAGCATCCTTTGCCAAGCCCAAGGCCAACTTGCAGAATTTTAAGCAAGTAAATAACTGCTGTTCTCTACTTTTGAGAGTGGTTATCTAGCAATAGACCATCATGGAAAAGCCACAGTCCAGATGAAAAGATAGGATGTACCTCCACTGCCAAGTTTCATTTGGGTGAACTCTGAGGCAAACCAGGCAGACCTTTGCTGGAAGGTAGTGAAAACAGTATCATCTTCAAAGGGAGCAGTAGCTAGAACAGCAGGCATGACGCATTCAGTGCTGAGAACAGAAATAGCTGGCAACAGGCAGCCGGAGCTGAAAATGAGTTCTAAGAGAGCCCAGAAGGACAAAAAAATGTTTCAATGATCACTGTTTCATAGCAAAAGGTTCATTGTTTTAAATAATTCACCTGGATCTTATACTTTATTATTTGAAAGTTCACTTGTATTAATGCTGTTTTAGGCAAAAATAAATAAGTAAATCAATCAATCAATCAATCACTGACTATATATTCTATTAAATTGAAAGAATTCATGTTTTTGCAAAAAATTCATCAATGAGTAATTCTTGTACCCCATGTGTACTTTTCTGGGTTACTCCTCCTTGAGACCTTAGTCCCTGGGCCCCAAACTTCAAGTCATCTATGTCAGCTTGGTACTGGCCTCACTGCCAGCCACTACCCCATGCTGCTTGCAAGTACTGCTCAGTACCTGACATTTGGTGCGCAATCGATAACTATTTAGAGAATTGAGCCAAATTGATTTCTTGAATGAAAGTCAGTTCCCAGGCTCAAAGGGCTCTTTCAACAGGCAGTATTTTCCTTACGGACAAGCTAGGAGTAAATCAGTCATTTTTAAAAGCTCTATAAACCCAGACCACTTGTGAGAAAAGGTTAATACCACATCCTGACATGGCTAACTTATATCCTCAGAGAACAGAGAAACAGTCAGGACTAATGATAAGGAGCAATTTTTTTAACTGTGAGGGGAGTGGATTTTTTAATAGCTATACGGACATATCATCAACATAACATAATATTCACCCTCCTCAAGTGTACAGTTTGTTGACATTTATTACTTATGTGGTTGTAAAGCACTGCCAGTTTTTTAACACTTCCATCCTACAAAATTGCCCTCATGACTGTTCAGTTCCTTTATCCTTAGGAGCTGGTGTGCCATTAAACCAAAACAATCTCTTTAAATTCTAAGGTCTACTATATAGACTATGAGGGGCCCACCATGTTCGAAGTCAATAAATATTGAATATTTTATATTCAATAAATATTGGACGATAATGCCAAAGAAAGCAGTGTTTATATTTCCAGATAGAAATTTCATTCTGAATTTGTAAAAAGATGCAGATATTCTAACTCAGAGTTGAATGCATGCATCACAGTTAATTAGCAATGCTTCAAATTATAGGCCACTGATGTTTCTTGTACAACTAACCATCAATTAGCTATGCTAATGAGAAAAGCAGGAAATGACTACAGGAAAAAAAATGAAATCAGCAGGGATTAAAAAAGAAAAACAACACATTGCATAGACCCAGTCTCAGCCACTAGTAAAACTTACCAGTGATCTAGAAGTATAAATTCTGAGGAGTATTTCCTTTTCCATATTGTCCTTCAGAGAAGCCATATCCAAATCATAAAATGACCAAAATATATAACAAAGGGCTAGTCAGTGGTTCTAATATAATTCCTAGGGGAGCTTTAAAAAAATCAGTGAAGAGTCTTTGTTCTAGACAATTTATTTTTTTTATTTTTTAAATTTTATTTATTTATGATAGTCACACAGAGAGAGAGAGAGAGAGGCAGAGACATAGGCAGAGGGAGAAGCAGGCTCCATGCAGGGAGCCCGATGTGGGATTCGATCCCGGGTCTCCAGGATCGCACCCTGGGCCAAAGGCAGGCGCTAAACCACTGCACCACCCAGGGATCCCTGTTCTAGACAATTTAAATTAAAGTCTCTGTGGAAGGGTCTAAATTAATCCATAAATTGCATAATTTATTTCAGGTTGATTCTAGCTACTTTGTATTTGCTTTACTCTGAGTTTTCTGGTTGGACGGTGAGGGTCTCAGATAAATCACCTTTGGTTCTTCCACCCCGACTCCCCTCACTCCACTTCTAAGTAGGAGAACTTCTGCAGTGAGACAATCTTATAGGTGATTCCTGATAATCCAGTATTTTTTTTTTAAGATTTTGTTTATTTATTTGAGAGACAGTGAAAGAGTGAGCATGAACAGGGGAACAGGCAGAGGGAGAGGGAGAAGCAGACTCCCCACTGAGCAGGGATCCTGACATGAGGCCTAATCCCAGGACTTTAGGATCACAATCTAAGCCGAAAGCAGAGGCTTAACTGACTGAGCCACCCAGGCACCACCCCCTGATCCAGTGTTTTATGGTCTCATTCATTTGGAGAATATAAAAATTAGTGAAAGGGAATAAAGGGAAAGGAGAGAAAATGAGTGAAAATATCAGTGAGGGTGACAAAACATGAGAGACACCTAACTCTGGGAAATGAACAAGGGGTAGTGGAAGGGGAAGTGGGTGAGGGGTTGGGGTGACTGGGTGATGGGCACTGAGGGGGGCACTTGGCGGGATGAACACTGGGTGTTACGCTAAATGTTGGCAAATTGAACTCCAATAAAAAAATAAATAAATAAAAAGAAGAAAGTACAGTTAAAACAGTAGAAATATGAGTAAATACAACAGATTTTCCTTATTAAAGTTATGACTATAAAGTTGTTCATAGTATTCTCTTATTATCTTGTTAAAGGCTGCAGGATCTGTAATGTTATCTCTTATTTCATACCAGATATTGGTGGTTCAAATCTTCTTTTTATGCAGTCTTATTGGAGGTTTATAAATATTACTAATTTTTTCAAAGAACTAAAATAATAATAATAATAATAATAATAAATACCTTTCTCAATGTCTCTCTTCTTTGTCAAGGGTTGGGATGGTTTTCCCCCTAAGTAAATCTCTGAGAGAATGCAAGGGACCTGAACATGATTTACCTAGTGTCACGATGGAAGAAAATAAAAAATTATCATCTGGAAATTACAATTCCCCACTGAGCTCCACATGCCAGGCTCCTGGAAATTGTTTCCATTGAATTCCATTTGTTCACCAGTTCCAAGAAGAACAGCAGTTCTTGTAGCTATACTTCTTTTCTCCTTCCCTTAGATTTAAAAAAAGTATTTAAAGATTAAAAAAAATCTTTAAAAAGTTATAATACTTTGCATTATATGCTTACCATAGAAAGTTCTAAAGTAGAATTACAAATAGCAAAATTAAAGCCAGTTTAAACCACCCATGAGTCTCCCTCTTCCCCATTCTAGAGATAACATAATTTATATCATTAGTGTATATCTTTCCTTTTTTCCCCATGTGTGGAAAAATGTGTTTTATTTTACAGAATTGGGTCATACTATATGCACACTTTTCTTACTTGCTTTTTTTGTAAATTGCTCTTATGTTCTCAGCAATGTGTGTGTGTGTGTGTGTGTGTGAGAGAAAGAGAGAGAGAGAGAAAGAGGGGGGGAGATTAGGCTTCAAACTTAAGATTTTGCTGTGTCCACAGCAAAGCCCATCATAGAGACTTACCATTGATTATTTTAAACACCCCTCTATATTAGACATTGATTATTACTTTGGACGTTTGCCCTTTTTCCTTTTTCCATTATTTGTCAGAAAACAAGATCCATCACCAACTTGGTGAGTTATACAGATTACTCTTTCACACTGATGTGTGACATTGTATCTGTAATTACCCAGGGCCACATATAATTATGGACACTGAGCCCCTTATCCTCTCATCCTGCTATATTCTCCAATATTGGTACCCAACACCTTCTCCAGAAGTGATGATTACTCAAAAATCCTGAAGTTTTTTCACCGTCGTCTAAATGTGTAGTATGGAGATTTATCATTCTAGTAGCTAATCTACACTGAGTGTTTACTGTGCTAAGAAGTTTATATGTATTTTTCATTTTACCTTTATGACAAAGAATTTTTACAACTATCTCCATTTTATAGGCGAAGAAAATGAGGTTTCCTCTGAGTAACTTGGCCAACATCATAGCTAGTAAGAGGCAAAGCTGGACCCTCAACCCAGAGCTGTTTGCTTCTAAATCATTTTTTAAAATTATTATTAACCAAAATCTGTTCAAATTTTCTTAGTTTTGCATAACGTCCTTTTTCTGTTCCAGGACCCTAACCAAGGTATAATATTATAGTTAATTATGGTGTCTTCTTAGACTGCTCTTGGCTGTGACAGTTTCTCATGTTCCTTTTTTCTCTAAATCATTTTTAAAAATCATGCCGTCAACCCCTTCTCCTCTATAAGACCACCGCAGTTATATCATGCACTCCTTGAGTGACTCTGATCCTCACAGTAATCCTCCAATGTAGAATTATAATCCTCATTTTATAGATGAGAAAACAGAGTCTCAGATGAAAACTAATGGCCTACGTTACAAAGCTAGCAAGTAATGGAGCTGGGAGCCTAACTCAGGACTGTCTGACCAGGAGGGTCATGTTCTTTTTACTACTGTAACTTAGATGGCTTATATATATGTGCGTTAAAAAAAAAAAAAAAACTTGAAAAAGTTATCAAGAAACTTTAAAGTTTTTTAAGAGACAGAGAGTGGGGTAGAGAGTAGAGAATCCTAAGTAGTTTCCACCCAGCATGAAGCTGACAAAGCATGGCATGGTTTAGATTTCCCTCAACATTCCCATACCCTGCTTTAAACCATAGCTCCTTGCAGAATCCCTATTTAGTTGCAAGTCCTTATGGTGCATTATAGCATTAACAATATGCATGCCCTAAATATTCAGGGATCAATAATTGCTGTAGAAGGTCTCCTTGCTTACTGGTAATCTCCTATCACTACCAGTATCATCCTTCTCCACCTACCTCCACCCCCCCCACACACTATATTTCTAAGTCATCAGATCCAAAGGGCCCTAACATGGACAACTCTTCCTACACTTTGTTTAATTTTGTTTAATTTCAAGAGCTCTCTCTAGAAAACCCCTTGGGGCACAAGTTTGGGTGTTCAGTCAAATGTAAGGAGTATTGTTTTCTCTGAGTTTGGCAAACAAGTTAAAGGGCAAAGGCAGTTAGCCATGGAGGCCCCAGGACCCCCCCTTGCTCCCCAGACTCCCACAGCGTAGAGGCAGATGAGAGCCCCGTGGGGTGCCCCCGGCGGAGCGGGGCGGGAACCTGCGCGCCTGCAGGGGCGGGGCGGGCTCTGCGGTCGGGGCTTAGGGACTGTAGCGACGCCAAGGCGCCACCCCTCGCCGCCTGGCCAGCCGCCCCCGCCCCCGCCCCCGCAGACAGGTGTTCAAAGCAAACCAGAGAGCAAAGAAGCGGGCGAGGGAGTCAGGAAGGAGCCGCTATCCAAGTTCCCAGGCGTTCCTCGCTGGCGGGTGCCTACGCGTCCTCGATTAGCACCATGGACAGCGCCCGCGACCAGCCTCAGGGGTGCTTGGACGCCGCCGGCTTCTGGCGGGTCTGGCAGCGCTTTGACGCGGATGGTAAGTGAACAAGCCACCGGCACATTCAGGTGTAGCCGTGGCTCCAGCCCAGCCCCTCTGAAAGGACCTGGAGTTTCCCCTTCCCTTCCGTCCTTCCTCGCAGGGAAAGTTGTCTTCCAGCGTCGTCAATGCAGTATACCAGACCAAGCGGATGTGGGTATCCTGCAGTTACAGCTCTAGATGTCTGTGTAAATTCAAGGTGGGGGGGAGACTTGGTCCACCTCTCAATGTGTGTGTGTGTGTGTGTGTGTGTGTAAAATGATATGCCATACATGACACAGATCATCACATGTATTTGAGGCTTGTGACCGACAGGCAGCTATCTGAAGTCAGCTCTCCCTAAGTGTGCTCCTCAAAGAGAACCCACACCCACACCCAAAATACTACTTGAAAAGAAAATGGAACCACTTAAGGTGTGCTTTATCTTTAGTAATAATTCAACAACCGTGTTTTGACTCTGCAAACTATGATTCAAGAATCACATTTGTTAAATTTTTCCAAGCTTCCAAAGGCTTGGGTTGGATTCTCTTCTAAGATTCATGTCTGTCTGTGGATTAAAATCTATGTATTGAATAGCTTTTCTTTTCCAAATATTCAATATAAACCCAGCGTAGAGCATTTACTCTTGAATATGTGTTTACTATTCAAATCCATGTCTCTGAGAGTTAAATGCTAGCACTTAGTTATTGGAATAGTAAAGAATAGTATTCATGGAGATTTTATAGATTATGAGACTCAAAACAATTTAGATAAACAGTTAATGTCACATGGTATTCTATGTAAGTGACTATCACTTATGCATCTCTTGTTGCATTTAGAAAAAGGTTACATAGAAGAGAAGGAACTTGATGCTTTCTTTCACCACATGTTGACGACATTGGGCACTGATGTAAGTATTTGTGCTACTAAGCATTAATTTATCTGCCTTTAGCAAAATACAAGAAGCATCTAGGTCTTGTGTTGATTTGTACCTATTAATCCCATCTGACCTCTTTTCTTCCTTGCCTGTGTGTAATTTTTCTCCATCTCCTAGCAACATGGAGGAATTGAGGCAGGTTCTATAAAAGGTAGTATTAGACTTGATGGTCACTGACTTTTAGTGTAACATCTGTCATCCACTCAAGAGATCCTACCTATAAGTTCAAACAGCTCTGTTTAGAATGTCTCCTTGGTTATGCCTCTGCTAATGGATTTAGACATGAAGATAAGGCAAGATCACTTTGTTCAGAAAAGTGGAAAAGATGTTAAGTGCTCTGAGGTTCTGAGCATTTAGTGCATTTGATACTCCTTTGATAGCAGACTACAAATAGACCATTTAAAAATCATTTTCTATTATTCATCTTATTAGAAGAGGTTATAGATTTCTTAGGAAATGACAAACCAGAAAATAATCGATATACCCTGAGCCCAGGTATAATAAATGTAAACCAATCTATCCTACCCATGTCCCTCCCTGGTGGTAAATCTGGCCTTGAGAGATAGCGACTAATTTTTGAAGATCCCAAAGCAGAGGAAAAACTCATACGAAGACACACCAGGCTAGGGATGGGAGAGCCCAGTAAAGTCTCCATCATGGGATGCATGGTAAGAGGAATAGCTCTGGAGGCAGTAAGTAGCATTTAAAATTAATCATGGAGGGAAACCCAGGTGGCTCAGCAGTTTAGCGCCACCTTCAGCCCAGGATGTGATCCTGGAGACCCAGGATCGAGTCCCACGTCGGGCTCCTTGCATGGAGCCTGCTTCTCCTTCTGCCTGTCTCTCTCTCTCTCTCTCTCTCTCTCTCTCTCTGTGTGTGTCTCTCATGAATAGATAAATAAAATCTTTAAAAATAATAATAATAAAATAAAAAATAAAATGAATCCTGGAGATCACTTATCCTTAGATACAGCCGTTTACACAGAAGAACAAAGTGCATTGCACTTTCATGTAGGAGCCCAACAAGGGAACAAGGCTCTCTATACACCAAAGCACACTTTGGGAGGGTGTTTCAGGGTTGTTGGTGGTGGGGTGGTTAGTCAGCTCAGAACATAAGAGTCTGCCATCTGCCTCTAACAGCTAGAGAGACCCCCATCTCTCTTTGTCTCTCTGTGTATATATAAATCTCTCCCTCTTTCTCTCTCTCTCTGCCTCTTCTATTCTTTTGATGTCTGTCTCATTTTTCTATTTCTTTTTCTCATTCTGATTCTTGGCCCCTATCTTCCATCAGCTCTTGACTTTCTGACCTCTCTGCCTCTCATCTCTCTGTCTTATATATCTTTCCATGTTTGTCTCTCCCATTTCCTTGTTTCTCCTTCTATGTGCAGCCCATCTCTCAAAGCTCTCTTATCCCTCTTCTCCCTGTCTTTTCTTTTCCTTTTTTCTTTTTTCATATCTGTCTCATCTTTTTTTGCCTCTCATTTCTTGTCTTTTATCAGTTTCTCTTTTCTCTTCTCCTTATTTCCCTTAACTTCCTCTATCTCTGTCTCTCAGTTTCTCTCTGTCTCTGCCTTGCTCCTACTTACTGCTATAAGCACAAGGGATCATGACATTCCGGAACCCATGAGTCAGATGCTGTTTTGTCAAGCATGGCAGGAGTATTGGAGAAAACAAATAGATGAAGGCAGAAACATCCAAAGTCTTGGAATAAACTGGATGGTCAAAAAATCCAAACTCCCAGAGACTTAGAACTTCACACTTTTTCAGAAGCTCCTTGCTTTAGTGGTTTATAGGAAAGGAGAAAAATTGCTGTCACTGCTGAAGCTAGGAAGGTCTTATTTTCCATTGTGAGGTGGGGGTGAGGCCACTAAAGTGCAAGGGTCTGCTCTGAGTCAAGGACACAATGAGCCATCTTCTTCTGGGGATTTGGCTAATTTTAGAGTCATTAGTGATGGAGCAGAGGGGTACCTCTCTTGCAGCTGTGCAGCTCTTATCTTCCCTCCCTCAGAGCCAGCCTGGGGACTTAGCCTCTCACATAGGGGCAGGCGTAGACAAGTGAGTCACCTTGCAGGAAAGGAGATAAGTGAGTCACCAGTGTCCTGTGCACCTGTGTGTCCCATCCCCTAGGAATTTCAATACATTTGGTGTCTGCCTAGGATCTTGCATTTTTAAATCACCCTAAGCCAATTTACATCTCTTTCACCCTCTATCCCTCCAGGAACAGTGACTGCCTATAAGAGGTAGGGGAGGGGGCTTCTATAAATTTTCTTCTCAGTGCTTAGCTGGGGAGAGAGCTTTCAAGGCCAGATAAGTTGTATAAGCCATTGTCCCAAAATGTCACCATCTGCCATTATTCTGTTTCAAAATGCTGAGACATTATCCTGGGGAGTGTGGTTATAGGAACCTGTGCTGGGCCCTCCATGTTACCCAGACAACCATGATTAAGGAAACTATTCCTAATTCTGTTTTTTTTCCCCTGGCAAGAAAGGAGTAGGCCCTAAGCATCTCCTTAATAAGGGGGCGGGACTTCCCAAGTGGAAGTCCTTCAAACTGAGTGACAGTCACCATTTGTGACATCTTTTAATTAGTGATACCCCAGTGAGTACAGAAGCAGTGTCGGGAGGCCTCCATGATAGGGCCTGGTGTTTAGGATTGGCAAGCAGTTCTTCAGAGGCCTGAATAGCTCTACTTTCCTCCCTGATTAGCAGGTCACCGAGACCTTGGAAGAATTTTAAGATTGCCAACAGTGAGGTGCTGCTAGTCAACCTTGGAGAGCAACCAACCTGTGTGTGATTCCCTGCTTCTTGAGTCCTCTGAGGGGACAGACTTAATGGAACCATTGGGTGATCTTCCTGTTGTTCCTGTTATTCACCCTTTCCCTCAGCCCCTTGCCTTTTCTTTCAAGTGCTCAGAACTGGCCTCTGAACTAGGTCTGGATATAGTCAGTGCATAGCAGAGCATCACCTTCTTGGGCTGTGTATACATCCTTCCTGTACAGATTGTAGCACATCTTGGGCCTCCTTCAATGCTTCAGAGATGATGGGCCTAGAGTCTCAGAGAAGGTGGGCAGGGTAGTGCTGATGGGAAATTACAACTGAGGCATTCCCTAGGCTCTGTTGCTTTAGGTCCAAGAGAGAGTCATTGCCTTTGGGGTTAAAGGACAAAAGTCAAGATTCTGTGGCTTCAAACTAAAGGCAGCACATAGAAGCTGGTTATAGATTCTTTGGCTTTATATTTATTTTGAAATTTAATTTTCCACCAACATTGCCTATGTTAGTAGCTATCTTCCTTTGGGAAAGCCTACCCCACCATAACGCACCATTTATTCATTCCACAGATACTATATTTCAGAGACACAGAAATGATTGCTATCTCTTAATCTAGAAAGCCAACCAGAAATTTATTTTTTTAAGATGTATTTATTTATTCATTCATGATAGACAGAGAGAGAGAAAGAGAGAGAGAGAGAGAGAGAGAGAGAGAGAAAGAGAGGCAGAGACACAGGCAGAGGGAGAAGCAGACTCCATGCAAGGAGCCCGACGTGGGACTCGATCCCGGGACTCCAGGATCATGCCCTGGGCCAAAGGCAGGCACCAAACCACTGAGCCACCCAGGGATCCCCTCAACCAGAAATTTAAAGTGAAGACTCACCTTGTGGAGTGATCTCCATCATTTTTTTTTTTTTGTATGGTGCACGTACAGCAACCCATACACTCAAATCCAAATACACACACCCAAGGTGCCAAGACTAGAGACACTGATCTCTCTATATGTAGTCAAGTGTCTTCTAAGGAAGCTTGGTTGGCAAGGATACTGTGGGATCATATTAGGGATAGTATTAAGGAGACTGAATTTAGCATGGCTGATGGGGTCTGGAGTCTTGGGACTGGCACTGTTGGAGAGTGCTTCTGCCTCATAACTCTTTCATCAGAATTCATTCTCCACTGTTGATTATTTATGTCATATTTCTTTGTATTAACTCTGCAATCCACTGATGAAGAACACATTAGTATGTAGAAAAGCTTGTACATGGAAGTGAGACACAGCGTGTTTGGTAATTCAACAACAACTCTATTACTTTTTTCCCCTTCTAGTTATTTTTTCCTCAGTGGGTCCAAGGAGAAGATTAAGGGAATGAGTGATGGCAAACTGACGGCCTAGAAGAGCCAGGCTTTTCACTTAGAAACAGCACAAAAATCTCTGAGTTCTTGGGAAGAGAACTTGGAGTCTTGCAAATGAGCTTAATGGAGGTGTTGTTTGTACACAAGCTAATGGTATTGGGTCCCATCAGTCTGAGGCCCCTTAGACTAGTCTTTCAGCTTCTCTTCCTTCATTCATGTTTTAGGCACTCACTAGCTGTGGATATTACCTGGTCAGGATTCTGATCAGTAGTGGTTTGCTCAAGAAATCTTCACCACTGTTCTCCCTTGTTCAACATGGTAGGCTTGCTTTAAATGTCTAAGTAACCTGCTTTCTGGGTTAGATTAGCATAATTATCAAGGCTCTATGGGCTGAATATTTGATATCCTGACTACATTTTTGGAATCCCACTGGCTTTATTGTGGTTCTGCCTGGCCTATTGTAGGATGCAGCCTTGGAAGAAAATGTCCAGAGGATGAAACAGCAATTCACGGCTTCCCTGGATGTCTCTAGAGATGGTCGTGTACAGATGAAAGAGGTACCTTTCCTGATGTCCCTTTCCTGACCAAACCTATTCGGGCTGTCATTTCTCTCCAAAGATAATGCAAATCTTAATCTGATTGGGAAGTTAGAACTCTCTGCCATGCTTCTGGCCTACACAGCATTTAGTAATCACCTCTCCTTTTCATCTGCTTAGCAACTCATATCATTTTCTTTAGGTCAAGCAATATTTATAGTTATTTTATAACTGAGGAATTGATATACTGGAGGCTTTGCAGTTACTTGATCCAATATTTGTCTCTTTGCTGTGTGCTGTTCAAATCCAACCTGGGTAAAAGGAAAAACTGAATGACAATAAATGAGTTGAAACTTCTGAATCAGCTCCCAGCAGAGGCTGGAGAGATCTAGCCCTGGAGATCATTTGAAACAAAACAGAGAGCAACCATCCTCACTTCAGCTCACCCCACATGTACAGAGTCTAAAAGAGCAAGGAAGGCCATTGAGCATGCAGTGCCACAAGCCCTCTATCTGTAACCTCCCTCACCGTTTTTCCTTTCAGCTCCAAAGTGTTTCTAGTTTAGAAAGGACTTCCATACATATTATGATATTGGATCCCCAACACTGTAAGAGGGGACAGACATGGAATGTCATCCCTATTTCACATGCACTGCATGGCCAGTAAAAGGCTCTGGCTTAACTGCGACCCTACTTTTAGATAGGACTCCATGGGCTCATGCTATCTAGTTATGCATTTCTACATAAAAATAAGCTCATTTTAAAAACTATTTTATAGTCAAAACCACCCACTAGATATATTACCTGAAACTTGAAGAGCTAGTCTCTCCATGCTGCCATACTTGGATAGACAATATTATTGATAAAAATAGTACCATTTTCTTCAGAAAGTTATGATAAGAGGGCAAGATAATGTTTCCTTATAAAAGTAGACATGTTCACCGGCAAGCAGCTTTTTCAGAAAACTAAGATGTATGAGTGTGGTTGTCTCCAAAATTTTCACTCCACGGCAAAAATTATATATGTAACCAACAGCTATAGTAGAATTGACGTAAAGCTATCTGCATCTCCATTAAAGGAAAAGTAAGTGCAAGCCTCAAGCTAGAAATGCCAAAGTATTCATGACTGCATGTTCACTACTGCATTCTCCAGCCCTCAGAACAGAGTGGAACAGTTAATGGTGCCCAGTAAACATATGTTGACTTAGTAAAGAATAAAGTGAAACATGGTAAATGTCTGAAAATGATGGTGTTATCTTACTGACAACAGACAGACTGTCTTGAAGCACTTGGAAACCTGGCAACAACTTTGACATCCATGCAGTCCTACAAGTGAGCATAATTGAAGTGGTGTTTGTACACAAGCTGTTGGTATTGGGTTACGTTAGTCCCAGGTCCCTTAAACCTCTAGAGTCTGTGAGCTTTAGGAGTAGCGGGGTCTCCTCTACCTCCTCCTGTTATACCATTAACTATCTCACTCCAATCACAGGTCGTTGAGACAAAAATCCTCAGCCCACCTGGACGCATTTTAGATATTCTAGCACAATTAAGATGTGGCAGGAATTGCAACTGACAGCCAAAGCCAAGCTTGGGGCTTATTCGGGCATTTGATTTGTCCGGAGTTCCTCTGTCCAAAGCTGAAGACAGACTGGGTTCTAAAGGCTGAGGACCAGTGAATCATGTCTTAATTTGGTCTCTTGCCCTGTGCTACCCCATGTGAAAAACCACTTCATTCGGAAGAGCAGTTGCCAATTCCATCTGACCTTAGAGCCCAGATGGGTACAACTGGGGGCGGGGCAAGAAGGGGCAGGGGAAGCGCCAAGTCCATGCCATGAACATAAGACCTTGGCCAAGTTACTTCCCCCTGAGCCTCTGGTTCAGGCTCTTCGTCAACATGGTGTTAGCATTTACTGAAGGTTTCATTTGTACCAGGAATTTTGCTCAACAGTTCATAAGTAGTGCCTCATTTTACTTTTAGCCTTCACATAAAAGGCACCAGGATATAAATATTATTATCCCCATTTTACAAGTGAGAAAACTGAAGCACAGAGAGATCAATTAAATTTTGCCAGATCAAATAATACATGAGCAATGGAGAAGGAGTCTGGGTCCACTCTAAAGACTATCATGGACACACACTGCACTGTCCTGCTCCATGAATAAAAGGGGGTATTTATATCTACCAGTAGGAATGGTATGAGAATTTAATGAGATCATTAATAAAAAGCACATTTCCAGTGCCTGCCACATAGTAGCTACTCGATATATGATATTCAAAATATGATTGCAATTGTTCATACGATTATGTCCTTGAGCAGACCCATATCCAACTAGAGGAGTGAACAGGAGTGTGGGTTCATCATGCCTACATGCCACCAACAGCATCTGCCTGGACTCACTGTGGCAGTGCACAAGATGCTGAGAGTGCCCAGGGACAGAAGGAATGGCCACTGTTTATGGGGGACAACTCAAGACAGTAACACTGCAGTACATAGGATAGGATGAACCCAGCCCAATATGCCTATGGTACTGAGGTGAGAATTATAATCATGCAGAAGCAAATGTCACCTTTACTCATGGGAGAAGTGACGTAAATCAGTAGAACTGGTGCTCAAATAGAAGGTGGAATGATTGAATTGATCACTCATGGACCAACTATTGTAGCATCATAGAGACACTGATAATGAAAAAGAAGAAAATAGCCAAAACTCAAGACACAGACAGCAATCACTCCTGTCTGTCTGTGTGGCAGTGAAGTGAACATGCGTATAGCATTTCACCAGCACAGCATAAAACTTAAAAGTACAGCCGTAGTCCTGGTGCCACCACTTACTAGCCACATAACTAAGGCAAGTTCCAGTTTCCTTAACTAATAAATAATAATGATGATGTGTTGTGTACTCTATAGGTTGTGGTTAAGATGAAGTGAGGAAGCATACATAAGAATTTAGAACAATTCGTGGCACATTAAAGAATTATTTGCTATTTTAATTTTCTATTATATTACAGAGTTAAATTATTTTAATACAGGAGAGTCTAAAAATACTGCCTAGAACATATTAAGCACTGGCAAATTTATTATTAAAATTAGGATTATGGTTTTTAGATCGTAAACTTGTGGAAGGCAGATACCCACTATATTTCATACCTACTATGGATGCAATGCTGTTTGAAAGAATCAATGAATCGAAAATGATGGCCAAGGGCACAGAACTGTAATCTGAGCTCTTGGTCCTGAGGAATCCAAACCTTCCTGGCCTATAATATGTCCCACTGTGTCTTCTACCCAGGGAGCACTGGCCAGTGTCACTGACTGCTACTTCTCTCTGTTTCTTTAGCTTGCCAACACGTTCTTGTCTGAGGATGAAAATTTCCTTCTGTTCTTTCGTCAGGAAACCCCCTTGGACAGCAGCGTGGAGTTCATGCAGGTTAAGTGTTTGTGTATTTATGGAGAATGGGAGCTGAGAAGAGGCCAGGATCTCAGCAGCCACCAACTGTGGTGGCCACCACTCCTGCCCAGTCCCCAAACCCACAGAGGAGAAGACCAAGCAAAGAAGCCCTTGGTGATGGGCCAGAACGTGGGCTCCAAGCCGCACTTTGTTCTGTGTGCTGCCCTAGGCTGCTTCTGAGCTGACAAAGTCTTTCAGCCTGGACTAGAGGAGGCCTAGACAACAAATAGGCAGGCCAACATGGAGGAATATGATGGGGGTCAGCTGGGGAGTCCAGAGAGCAGATGCCCCATCCAAAGCAGAGAAACCAGGGAAGCTTCAGCAAGTTGCTGTCTGGACATCTAGACTCTATGTGAAACTACTTGTTTTTATATCTTGGCAGCTAAATCTAGTTTGGAAGATGTAATACCATGAAAATGTAACTCACTAGGGTGCTGAACCAGCCAGAAGGCCTTCTGTTTGCCATCACTGTGCTTAAGAAAAAGCTGAAGGCAGAAGCAGTGGCTCCTCAGCATCTCTTTCAGCCTCTATGTGTTATTGTCTGTTGGCCAAAGAGGACCAAGAAAGTCAGAGCATCCAGACAAGTTCTTGTTTCTGGGGCCCTGCTCCTGAAACAGTTACCAAGTCCCCATTTAGGATATAATAGCTTAGTACCCTTTTGCATGACTGTATTTACTTCCGGCCAAGTGGAAGTCATAAAATTGAGCAAGCATACGCATTCATGGAAGAGATCTGAGTAGACAAAAAAAGTATGCTAGTGGCCAAGAAATGTAAATTTAAAACAACTAATTTTTTGCCAAAGTGGTAAGGATTTTAAGAGGATCAACAAAATATGTGGTGCCAGCAAGAAAGCACAGAGATTGATCTGTTGATCTCTTGGTAGGCATGCATACTGCAACAATTTTTTGGTGATCAATTTTGCAAAAATGTAATCAGGATCCTTTAAAATGTCATTATCCAAAGTTAAAAATATCTTTACCCTCTGACTTAATAATTCTACTGCTCCAGGCATCTATCTTAAGGGTATAATCAGAAATGTTTATATTTACAGGAAATGTGTTGTAATGTTAAGATGCAAAGTTGTGTGTGCATTATGATCTTAACATTGTTTAAAAAATGGTTCACCCTAACACCTACATAAATTAGACCACAGGTAAATACACATCAGATAAATACTTATTGCTTTCAAGTAGTAAGATTTCAGTTGATTTTCATATTCTTTGTACTTTTATATTTTCTAATTGTGTACAGAATCATAATTATTTATAAAATATTTTAAGTAATATTTCAAAATCATTTTAATGGTGCTTAAAAATATTCTCAGAAAAATATTTTTAAACTTATTTATTCCTGAGAGACACACGGAAAGAGGCAGAGACATAGGAAGAGGGAGAAGCAGATCTCCCTGTGGGGGAACCCTATATGGGACTCAATGCTGGAACTCTGGGATCATGACCTGAGTTGGAGGCAGACGCTCAACCACTGAGCCACCCAGGCGTCCCTGTTCTCAGAAAATTTTAAATGTAAAGAATAAACAGATTGCCCTAGTGTATAGAAAATATAACCTCCAAGTTAGGAGGAATTGGAAAAAGGAAAGGGCACTGTGGAGCTTTCCTGTCTTTTTGTTTTTCTTTTAATTTTATTTCATTTGCCCCATCCCTTCTATTTTGTCAGTTTCTTCTAAACCTACCCCAGGTATATCTCTTTCCATCATATTTCTATGACACACATGGCAAGACTAACTCTGTTTTGTTTGCTTGGAAATCTTTGTATTTTGCTTCCATTCTTTAAGGATAGACATGCACATTATTCACATAAAAATCTTTGGGCTTCCAATGGCCGGCTCAGTTGTAGCAAAATTATAAGATAATGTAGATGGAAACATTTTGGAGAAGAGCAGGAGACAAAAAAGCATGGAAAATGGTTTTGAAATTCTCATTCTTAATTTTGGTTTACTCACATCATAAAAGTTCAAATATAATTTATACTTAACTAATCGATTTTATAAGTCTGGCTGAACTCAGGGACTATAAGGCATAAGGTTTCTCAACCTTCTCACGGCCCATTAGTACCCTCACTATCCCTGCAGGGTGCTCAGGCAGGGCTGGCTGACCCAGGTCTAGAATTAAGGTCCCTCTAGTTGGTGACTCAGCTAACCCATTCTACATCTACAGAAAATCTGTCAGTTAAAGAAAACAACTTAGTGCTACTTTTTCTTTCTTTTCTTTTTAAAAAAGTAGTTTCTATACCTAGCATGGAGCCCCAAGCCGGGCTTGAACTTAGAATCCTGAGATCAACACCTGAGCTGAAGCCAAGAGTCAAATGCATAACCAAATAAGCAACCCAGGTGCCCTTACTTTTTCCTTTTGTACAGGAGTCTGAGAACTTGCCAAAATATTAGGGCTTATACATGCAATAATCCAAAAAACACTCATTAAAGAAAGCAGTTTAGAGTCTGCATAAAAATGTTCAGTTGGGCAGCCTGGGTGGCTCAGCAGTTTAGCGCCGCCGGGATCGAGTCCCACGTTGGGCTCCCTGCATGGAGCCTGCTTCTCCCTCTGCCTGTGTCTCTGCCTTTCTCTCTCTCTCTCATGAATAAATAAAATCTTTAAAAATAAATAAATAAAAATAAAAATGTTCAGTTGTTCTGTCTTCCAGTTAGTAACGGTATCTTCAGCCATATGAATGCTGCTCCTAAACCAATGGAAGGGTTGTCTTGTCACTAGGAATTACCCAAGATGTTTTATTCCCTTTACCCAGAGCCAAGGCCACACAAGGAAGATTCCTTAGGGCCTTTTGGCAGCAGTTTATTTTAGAGGGGTTCACCCTTTCATTAAGGTTATTGCTATTTGGGGCTTTAGTTTTATGCAGGTGCCTTAATTTGACTCCTCCCACCTTTGCATGGGCTCTAGGATTTGTCTCCTGTCTACCTGTGTACAATCTTGGAATAAAGCTGCAGGCTGCATTCTCAAGAGTCCGCAGATTACCTAGGAGAGACTTCAGTGTCAGTCCTACATTACCTCTTCGGGTTTGTGCTTGTTTACATGGTTAATGGATTAATAAATGGATGCATGGCTTTCATATATTTCAGATTTGGCGCAAATATGATTCTGACAGCAGTGGCTTTATATCAGCAGCTGAGTTGCTTGTAAGTGTTGCTGGAAACTCTTACTGGGTGGAGGGGACTTATTCATCACTGGGGAACCTGATGTACATGGATCATGAATTTAATTTCTGTAGGCCCAAGAAACATGGATTTGAATTTGTTACTTTAAAAAATGTATTTGTATTTAAAATGTTTAGAAAGTACAGGTAATGTTGCTCTCTCTAGGAGAGACACATAAATGACAGTTTTTGACACTTTTTCCATGCCTGGAGGTATTCTCTGGGTTCTATGAGCTCTCTTTAAATAGTGACAGCCCTCCATTCTTGGATTTATTACTTGCTAAAAGGATTTTATATTCTCCTTTTAAAAAATGAACACAATCCTTAGATAAGGCCTCTTGAGGTCTTTGTGGTTTATTTGCTCCCATATAAGATGTGGCTCTTCTCTTGATGTCACAGAATTTCCTTCGAGACCTCTTCCTCCACCACAAAAAGGGCATTTCTGAGGCTAAGCTAGAAGAATATACTGGCATCATGGTAAGTAACTGAGCAAAGTGATCTCCATGAGGGCAGCTACCTTGCTGCCTCCCCAGGGTCCAGAAACAGTGGCACAGAGCATCTGTAGATCAAATGAATCCAAGAGAAACTCAACTCTCAAAACATTGGCTAAAATTGAGCTGCTTTAGCTCCTCTCTGAGGATGAGACTGCATGTGTTTGAGAGGAAAAGCTGTTCACTTGTCCTTGGGGAGACCTGGGAAGTCCAGGTGATATTAGGTTACCAGGCAGCAAGCCAATGACCTCAATGCTACTTGAAGTCACACGGAAAATGGTAAACCATGGACAGTCAGAAACCTAAACAATCAGGACCAAGCACATGGGAGCCATTTTTACCACAGTGGACAGTTCTTTTCATTTAGTGTGTTGATTTAGAGCAATTGAGAGTCAGATAGACAGGAGATGTGTGTCCTCCCTCTGCCACTTCTTAGCTGTGACCTTGGGAGATTGTCAAAGCCTCTCAATTTTACTTACTTCATTCATAAAATGGGAGATTAATAGGACCTAATTACCATGAAGGCAAAGAGAGCTGATGCATATGAAGCACTTGGTAGGTGTCTGGGACATAATATGAATTAGCTTTTATTGTGGCACTTGCTGTGGTCCTTGTCATTATTTTGCTTGCCCCTCATGGCATCCATGTCCTGAATGACCCTGAGATTATTTTGGTGTCACAGGTCCCTGAAAAATGGTGGCGTGGGAGAAGTTGCCTCTGGCAACTTCAATCTCACCTTCTGTTTCAGCTTGTAACATGATGCATCTTTCCTGGTACCCATCAAACCTGTCAACAACCTGGCTTCCCTGCCTTTCATCTCCGAGCACCTTCCTATCCCCACACATTTGCTCCATTCCAATCAGATTCCATAGTTTTCTCAATTAGGAAGCAAGGAAATTGCCAGTGAAGGCTTAATTACTTGTAGGATTGTTATCTATATTACATGAAGAGTTCTTACTTAGATTCATGTTACTGAGCTTCCTGGTGCACAGTAAGGAACACATACCACTGAGAAGAGGTGGTATATTCCCATAAAATGTGTGCCACTAGATTGATCCATTGAGGCCTTTAGGTGATGTTTCCAGACATGGTATTATTTCTGATGACTTCTCTGCAGGGTTGGCTTTGTTCATGCTATTCCATGCTATATCTGCTATATATATCTGATCTTGGAGGCTTCGAAAAGGTGAGTGACTGAGTCACCACCAAGTTGAATTCTTAAATGCACTTCAAAGATCAGGTAACTGGGAGAAGTTGAATTACCTGGTCAAAAGCCCCAGTTAAACTGGAAGGTGAGCCTCAGTCTTCAGCCCTGGGCCCCTCTTTCCTCTCCCTCGGCACTCTATCCAAATGCTGCCCCCAGTTGTGGACACCCACCCTGAGAAGGAGGAAGGTGCCCTTGACCATGAGGACTTGTAAAATGGTCTGGACAAAAGTGAAGCTCATGCCCAGAACAGAATCAAACCCCAGGCCAGGATCTCAATCAAGGATATAATTTGGCTTCTTACTCTGGATCTATTTTAATAACATGCAAATGGTGTTTGAAATCTTGAGTAAATATGTACTCAGCACAGAAAAGTGAAATGGGAAGTCCCTGTGGTTGGGAAGCAGGAAGCAATTTCCCAGCCACAGGGAGATCACTAGGTTTCTTCTTACTTGATTCCCAGTGAAATCTGTCAGCAGAATAAGAACTGTGATGGGAGTGATGTCACTGTAACTGCCTGGGCCAAAGAATGACAAGCAGACTGTTTCTAGCTGAGCACTTTTCCAGTGATTGATTTAACACCTTGTCAGCATTGGCTGTTGTTACCTTGGTTTTATTAACTTAAAAAACATGCACCAACAATGAAATACCCTCATTTCAAATCTCCAACATGCTCCTAGTATTCCTTTGTTTGCCTTTGATTCGGAGGGGCTTTCCTCAGGCTCCAACTATAATGCTTAACTGCCTCTTTCCCGCTTCTAAATGTGGTTCAACTAGTTTCTCCCCACTTTTCTTCTCCTGGTTCTTGCTTTTCCTTCAAGATTCAGTTAGACATCATCTTGGGCTAGAAAACTTTCTGTCACCTTCTTCTGTAGTGGGCACAGGTGCCTCTCCTCTGTGTGCCCAGACTACCTTGTGCGTGTTGCTATCTTCCTATCACAGTCATCCATTTGACCCATCCCACAAATATCCACCAACTAGCTACTCTGTCCCTGGTACTCATCTAGTCCTGGGGATCCAGCAGTGAGCAAAACAGACAAAGGGGAAACTGACAATAACAATAAACAAAATGAATAATAAATTATATTACATGACAGAGGGTAATGAGTGTTATGGAAAAAATGAACACATAGAACAAGGCTGAAGGATAGCCATACCAGCAAGGTAGCAAGGATGAAGGACTGGAGAGGTGTGATTTTTCACCCTTCGAGAGGGTGAGACTCAAGGAAGAACCACAGGTGCAGCAGGCACAGAGCCCCTGGGGTAGCAGTGTGCCTGTAATCTTCAAGGACAGGAAGACACCCATGTATGTGGCTGGGGCAGAGTCAGTGAGACTTAACAGAGGTCAGACCATATAGGGCTTCTTAGCCATTGTGAGAACTCTGGATTGAGCTTGAGGGAGATAGAGAGCCACCAGAGGGTTGGAAGCAGAAGATGCCATGACTTGGCTGCTGTGCTGAGAAGAGCTGGAAAACGAGTCAAGGAGGGAGTCAGGAAGGCCGGTTAAGAGGCCACTGTTGCTATCCAGGTGAAACAGGGTGGCAGCATGGAGTGAGGTAGGTTAGCAGATATGAGTTCTCATATCTGAGATTGGGAAGGGGGAATCATCATTAGAATTCCTGATGAGTGACTAGAGTCAAGGACAACAGACATGACTTGTTTGTGGGTCTTGTTCTTTACTAACTGATGACTCTTCCAGGGCAAGGGAAGCATCTAATTTCTGCTTTCACAGCCCTCCAATGGGGCCAGACACACAGTAGGCTATTTAATGCAAATAGTCAAAATTGAATTTGCAGGTTGCCTAACAGCCAGCTAAAATAGGAAACCATGACGACAAAAGCAAAGTTTGCACTTGGGACCCTCCTGCTTCCCTTACCTGTGTTCCTTAACACACATCCACCCCCAGGACAGAGCCAGAAGGAGTGCTTGGAAGTGCTGAGCTTGATCCTTTATGGCTCTCACTGGGGTCCTTCATCCTGTAGACAGTCATCCAGTCATCCAGTCTGGGTCTCCCCCATCCTGTAGACAGTCATCCAGTCTGGGTCTCCATCCAGTCTGGGTCTCCTCCTCCTATTAAGTGTGAGCTGTGCTGAGCCCAGGGTCAGACACAGGGCAGCTGGAGCCCCTTGCTGATTACCAGAGAGAGGTAGCAGGGGAAGAAACCAGGTACCAGGAGTGGGGGGAGGAGGCAGAGTAGAGCAAATATAAAAAGACAATCTGAGAAGGACAGGACTGCCACAAGTCCCTGTGGATTCAGAATTCACATTACTGTGTTCTTTCCGTTGAATGTGAAATGTTTTTTCTGAGCTGAAGAGTAGATTCTCAAGATGACTCACAGCATGTCCTCCAAAACCCTCACTCTCTTCATGCTTTATTTCTTCTAGGTCAGAATATGATCTAGCAAACTAGTTGACCCAAAGATGGGAGTTCATTCATTCAACAAATATTTAGGGAGAACTTACTGAGGAAGACATGGTCCCTGAGTGTATGGAGTCTTCCAGTTAGGGAAAATTTGGTAAAGGAGGGAAAAAAATTTGCTCTGGTCACTCCAATCCATTCCAAATGTACACGTCATTGCCCTAAACCAAAGACCAACAAGTTGAGTTCAATTTTGCCTTCGGTTCCTAAAAAACAGCAATCTCATCTTGAGATCCAGTTTTCCTAACTTTTAAAAAAACAAGGCAGATTATAAGGAGGCCACAATTCTAGAGCTTCAGCAAAGGAAGGACAAGAGAAGGTAGGTAGTAGATCGACAGAGTTCAAGTTGCATTGTTTTAAGATGCCTTCTCCACTGAGCACATGTGGTGTCTTATTATCACTGCAACATAGTGAGCTTCTATTCCAGTACTGAGTACTTTACTTGTAATAATTGTGCAAAGAACTTTTCAAACATTTCATTTGGTTCTCTCAGCACCCTCATAAAGATAATTATTTTTTAGTTCTTATTTTACAAATGAAAAAAACTGAGAATTATAGACTTTAACAGGTCAAATATAAGAAGGATGGAGTGGAAATGCATACCCAAATCTACCTCCAAAGCCTATCTTTTCCACCATAATATCATGTCTGAAAGTTTAAATACTAAGTTATTAAAAAGAAAACTTTCAAAAGAGGAAGAGTAAAGCTCTGTTGAGAGAACAAGAAGAGATGACAATTCCTTTGAAGGAAGTGAAGAGCAAGGTGAGGACAAAGCCATGTTGGGAGATTAGGATTCTCTTAATATTTTTAAAGATAATACAGGAGCACTCAAGCCACACCAGAATTTATTAGCTAGGAAAATGTATTTTTCTCCTCATGAATCATCTTAAGAACTGACATCTTTTTAAACACAAAGTAGGAAACAAATTAATGGAAGACAACAGGGAACCAGAAAGGGTTCTACAAAAGTGCTCTGGGGAGAGAGAGCACTGATAAGCTGGGGCAGGGGCTGGGGAAGGAGAGAGAACTATGCCTGCATCGAGTCCCCAGGGTCAGTCACTTCATTCAAACAACCCATTCATTATAAGGGACAGGAAGGGGCTTGAAGGGGACATGGGTATTGCTCACAAAGCCAATCTTTGGCTGGAAGGATTCTGCACGTCATGCATCAGCCCAGCAACCCTGCTTGCCCAGGGCGCTTCTCTTCGGCCTTTAGGTTTCAATCTTTAAAAACCCCAGGGTGGCATCTCTTCTAGTGGGATGCCCTGGGCTGAAGAAGATCGGACAACGTGCAATGTTGGATGGCTCTGAGCTCAGATCTGGAAGCTTAGAATTAATCCTGTGAAGTAGCTGAGGAGGACCAGAGTGGTCTCACCTAACTTTTGAGTTATCTGGGTTGAGAACCGGCCATGGACCAAGACTGTCCTGTTATTCTGTGTCTGTTTCATTGCCCAAACGTGGCTCTTTGCTTCTGCATGCTGTGAGTAAGCATTGATTTTCATTCCAAACTGTCCCATGAAGACAGGCTCATGATCAAACTCCACGTGGCCCCTCACTGGTTCTTTATGCCCTGAGGTGATAGGCAAGTGTTGAGGATTCAAGTATGAGCATTTCCATCCTAAGACCTAGTCTAATCAGAAGACAGATGACTTTAATGAGATTATAGCCAATCTATCTTAAATTTAGAGGCAGCTTATATTTTTCCAATGAATATATTTGGGAACTGAACTATAGCTTATTTTTTTAAGACTCTTTACATTACCCTAGGGACCTGTGCATGAACTAACAGACAAATTCAATATTCTCAAAAGATGTTTTAAAACTTTAGTCTAACTATACACCAAGTGTGAAATCACCTTACTGCTGCTTTAATGGATTTTTTTGAGCAATGGATACAGTCATAGCAGCACCACATTACAGATTTGGTTCTGAGGTTTAGCATCAAAAGCTTTACTTAAGAAATGTAGGGTAGCCCAGGTGGCTCAGCAGTTTAGCGATGGCTTTGGCCCAGGGTGTGATCCTGGAGACCCAGGATCAAGTCCCATGTCAGGCTCCCTGCGTGGAGCCTGCTTCTCCCTCTGCTTGTGTCTCTGCCTCTCTCTCTCTCTCTCTGTGTGTCTCTCATGAATAAATAAATAAATAAATAAATAAATAAATAAATAAATAAATAAAATCTTTAAAAAAAAAAAGAAATGTAAACCTGCTAAATGAATTCAAATGGACCCAAATAAGGATTGGCACAATTGAAAGGGATCTGCAGCATTAACAATGAATGAGGTCACAGCAGAGCATCCAATCATAAGAGAAAAGTCAAGGTCTGCAGACCTCACCTTCTTCTAACTCCTAATTAATGTTCAGGACAAGGAAGGAAACAGCCTATTAACAAAATCCAATTATGACATCTAATTGAGAGATGCTGCCAGTACCTGGCAGGGGGAAAGATTAGCTGTCTGAATAGAATATTATCAGATAATATTGAGCTTTTAAAAATGTAAGCTAATGCATGTAGGAGCTCTTAAGTTCATGTACCTAATTAGAGCATGGAACTTGAACTATTGTAAATCGGCAAATTAAAATCCGAGACCATAACAAACAGACATAGGAGGTTAAGCTTGTCCCATCTTCTACTCTGGTCCTGGCTTCCCAGTTGCTTCCTTCCCATAGGTGGAGGCACTCAGCATTCTGATCCAGGCTGACATGAAGCATGCTCTTCCCTCTGTGCCCACTATCACTCTGCCGGTGACCTTAACCAGCCTCATGACTGGCTCTGCCAGCTAATGGGGTTGACCCTCAATTCACAGTTCTGACTCAGATCACTTCTCTGAACTTAAGTGAACCATCTAGCCAATTTTCTGATGAGTAGAAGCATGATTTACCACCTTGTTGTTCAGTTCTTCCTCAAGCCAATTTTGAGCAAAGGGCATTTTCCCCTTTGAGTAATTCGCGTAGCAATGCAGATGGGCCCACATCTTTAGAGATGTTACTACTTGCTTAAAGCTCAAGATAATCTAGCTCTGTATTAAAAATAGAACCTTTTATAATGATGGTGTCATGAGAAATAACTCATGACTGTTTCCAGCAAAGTGTACTGCTCTCAGATTTTTACTGGATATAGAATTTACATTTAAGGGACGTGATTGGATGTATAATATGTCCAAATGTATAAAAATATAACTTGCATTTTAATATAATCTATAATACACATTTTTGTATCTAAAGTTTTGGGGAAATGGGCTTTTAAATCCATTTCAAATATTAAAAAGAAACTGGATTTAGGAAGTGAGGAAGGATGGATGGATACATTTTTTAGTACCAAAATCTGCTACATATACTCGGATTTTCTCATTCCATCTTTTCCTCTGAACAATATCTTCCTACAAATATGTTTAGAGATAATCTGCTGCACTGAAATGTGAAAATTCACTCACACTAAGACTCAAATATGCCATGAAATGCCTTTCTTCCACTTTGCCTAAACTAATCTGGCTTCCTGATTTTAATTTTTAATCTTATTTAAAGCCTCCTCTGATAATAATTTAAATAGTCTCTTTGATTAATGCTAAGTCTTTCCACAAAAGGAGGAGCTTGGCCTCTTAGACATCTTAATCATCTTTGTCCAACCCAGACTCTTCTGCAAAAATGGTATCGAGGATGGGTGCCTGGGTGGCTCAGTCAGTTAAGCGTCTGCCTTCAGCTCAGGTTATGATACCAGGGTTCTGGGATCAAGTCCTGCATTGGGCTCTTTGCTCAGTGGGGAGTCTGCTTCTTTTTTTCCCTGTGCCCCCCCATCCTGCTCATGCTCTCTCTCTCTCAAATAAATAAAATCTTTTTTTAAAAAATGGCATCAAGAAGAGAAAAGTGGCTTTTGGCCCTAATGGTGAAAGTGGTGGAGCTAAGGTCTCTGGGCACAAAGCTCTGACCCCTCTTAGGCTGATGCCTCTTGGCCACTCAGTTGTTACCTTGCTGGTATTCACAGTTGAAGTCTGTGATGAACTCATAACCCATGCTCTTAGCTTTGGCTAGCTCATTGGGAAGTCTAGGCTAATCCAGCAGCCATCCTTTACCTCTTGCTGGATGCAAGCCACTAATTCTCTGCCACATCTACAGCAGAGTCCACATGTTCTTGGCACATGACAGACTAGTAAATTGAGAGGCAAGATACTGGGGAAAGGAAAGCAACTTTATTCAGAAAGTCAGCAAACCAAGGAGATGGCAGACTGTTGTCTCCAAGAACATCTTCCCTCAGCATGAAATATGAGCTTCTTTTATGTTAGGAAGAGGAAGAAGAGTAGGATGTTGGAGTTAAGAGGTAACTGATATCTATAGATGTCCAGGAGGCCACAAGGGTCCAAAGAAGGTGCTGAAACTTTCTATCTTTGGTTATTTGATCTTTGCGTATAGGAACCTGGTCATGGCATCCCTGTAAATCTTAAACATAGAGTTGTTATTTCTGTATGTACTTCCTTCTCTCCTTGGGTGAAGTAGGTTTTGGGGAAAGAGTGGTTTTTGCAAATCTAAGCTGTAGCATGCCTATGTGCAGGGCTACACAGAGGTTTGTCAGCCATAGGTCACAGCAGAAGGGAAACAGAGGCAATATGGAGTCAGACATGCTAAGTGTCTCCCTATGCACAACCTCTTTCCAGCCTGCAGCTCAGGGGTCCACCTCCACCCTATATTCCTGCATCATCTCATCCCATCACAGCCAGCTCTATGCAAAGTCCACTGATTCTCAACCCATCTTCCAAATCCTTGGATGCTCAGAGTGTCTCAGGGAGGCTAAGCCACAGCAACTCCGTCCACTCAATGTTGTCCTTCTTCAGCTAGTGCTCTCCTCCCTCCAGAATCCCCTTTCCAGCAGAGTTAGGTCTCACATCTGTCCACCTGACTCTCCAGTCTCTGCCTGTCCCTCTCATCCGTCCTACAATCCTTGAAGCCTAGAGAGGCAGGCTTTCCCCTAAATCACATTCTTCTCAAGGACTTTTGCCTTCAATGGAAAAATGATATTTCTTCTGTGCTCTGTAGGGAGTACTCTGTGATATCAGACAGCTTCAGCCAGTTTAGACACCTATGGAATCAGAAGAGCAAAATAGCAAAGTACTTCGGTAATTTTCAAAGTGGATTCCTATTACAAGTACTTCTTACAATCATTTCCCCTTCTGCATTCCAGATGAAGATTTTTGACAAAAATAAAGATGGCCGGTTGGATCTTAATGACTTGGCAAGGTGAGTAGCATGGGAATGGTGGCATGACTCAGACACACTGTCCTAGGGGTTCCACAAACAGTACACTCTTCTCATTGAAAGCAGATGTCAATCTTGCCTGAAACCCTGAAGAACAGACTCAGCTTGCCAAATAAACAGCAGTTGTTTGGAATCTTCTGGGATGATAGATTCCTTTGTAAAGATAATAACCCCGTCCCCACCCCCCACAGTGCACAATACGGAGTTTTCATAAAATTTTATAGGTGGGTCATGGGCCAGCCCCTGCCTTGAAAGGCCAGACATTCCTGGTCTCACATAAGTACCCCATGAAAAAATAAGTCTGGAATCCCATTCACTGTCTCTGGGAATGCTGAGCAGTTAGTTGAGGACAGAAGACGACTGAACCAGATGCCAGCCATGCTGTCTGGTTTTCCGTGTTGGTGGAGCCTCCATGGGCCCTCAGCACCTAAGGGTCAGAGTGGAGGAGGATAGAGGTAACAGCAGAAGTGGTCCAGTACCTGTGAAGGTGCTTGCTGTCTTTAAGTCCAGTGTTGTGACACGATGGGCATGTCATCATGTCTTCTCAAGGTTAGCTGACCCCAAAACAATGTGTGGTTGTCCACAGAATGGGAAAAAAATCATTTGATCCAGAATACATGGATCTAATCTGGGGGGGGGGGGGCGGGAAGCAGTTGTGATACCAGGTGCCTCAGGATGGGGTGGACAGAGTTGTAGTGTGGACAGTGATAGAGGGTGGCAGTTACAGGCTGCAGAGCACAAGCATGGATGGCTGGGAGAGAGGAAGTCCAAGGACTGAGGGGAATTTTCAGCAGCAGAGAGTTAATGTCACACATAGATATTAATGTCACACACAGATATTAACTTGAGTTCAGAATCACAAAACCCTGTACCAGCTACCTCTTCCTCTCTTGGCAGCAGGGGATCGAATGGGGACACTTCAGGAAGAACCTCTCTGTAGTGGTGACCAGGACATTGACCCCAAAATTTTATATGGTCTTTTATTATGAGTCTCATAGTTGCTGTGAGGAAGCCTGTGGATCTGCCTTGGTTAATTTTCCCAGGACCTTCATCCCAATTTTGGCCACTTTGCTGGAGAAGAGGCATGGAGAGGAGGACAAAAGTGTTTTTCCCAAAGACTGAGGACTGAGGAATCTCTGCCCTTGTGGTCTTGGCTGTATCCCTTGGGTCCCACTCAACTTTCTCACAATACTTTTTTTTTTTTTTTTTTAAGATTTTTATTTATTTGAGAAAGAGAGAGAGAGAATAAGCAGGGAGAGGAAGAGAGGGAGAGGGAGAAGCAGACTCCCTTCTGAGCAGAGAGCCAGTCGTGGGACTTAATCCCAGGACCCTGGAATTACGACCTCAGCCGAAGTCAGATGCTTAACTGACTGAATAACCTAGGTGCCCTTTCCCACAATTCTTTCGGCCAACTGAGGCAAAGGTTCCTACTAAGTAGTGATCAGTCTAGCTACTCTGAGAACTGTGTGAGAGAACCAGTCCTAACGTGAAGACCCAAAGCACCTAAAAGCTTCACTCAAAACATAGCAATCTGGATGAAAACAAGAGCTTTTAATTCCCTTGCTCCAGTCACCAAAAGCACCCACTCACCCCACTCAAGGCATTTCTCAGAGGTGGTGAGTTGAGGAGCCTTGAGCGCCCTCTGGAGGCTGGAGTGTGCCATTACTGTAAGCTGCTCTCATACCCTATTAATAATGCTGTTTACTCCTGAAATAAAATCCACAGATAATATAATCTACCTATGCAGATAATGCTAAAACACTTTGTGTAATGCACAAACTATCACACATAAAGGGGAAATAAAGGAAAACAGTTGTTAGTTATAAGGTGTATTTCAGTGTATAAGGTGGGTAGATATAACAACAGGGAAGACAACCGAGCGGTCGTTGTTTACATCTTGCTGTAAAATTACCATGAATATGTTCATTAAGTTGTTGACTGATACGAGTATGGCCTTTTGGCAACTCGTGTCAGGAACTCAGTTGCTGTTGATATAGTTTTATAAATAATAAATAAATCTTGAAAGAGTTCTAAATGAAACAAAGTACAGTCATCCCTCAACTTCTGTGATTCAGTATACTATACAGATAATTTACAAGATTAGTAAATTACGTATACCTTGAGAAAAATACCCTGGATTTTTAACGTAAATAGGAATTCAGCCCTAGGTTCATATAATTATAAGCAGGATTTGTACACACATGAATGCTCTTGGGACATTCCAGAGTCAGGTGAGATATGGGATGATTCCCCATTCTGTGGAACTTTCCATGCAGTGCAGCACATCTAGCATCCCTGGCTCCCGTCTATGGAGGTCACCTCCCCTCTGTCATGTCCTCTTGGTCACTGTGATTACCAAAAGATCCCTACCTGCAGCAAGCCAAACATGCCTTACTAGATCCTACCCAGAAGATAGGAAGTATGCATAAACTCTGACAGTGGAGTGTTATGTATAGAGGAGGTTTTGATGAGTAGTTGTGGACTGAAGGGAGAATTGACTTAGTACTGGACAGAGATGCAAAGCAACAAAACAGTTACTACATTATTTCAAAACCAATTTGATATGGAATTTGACAGTGACAACTGGGGTAAGCAGAATAAAGATGTCTGAATTCCCAGAACCAGTGAACATTTTATGTTACATGGCAAGGATGCACGAAGGATGCATTGAAGTTGCTAATTGACCTTACAGAGATTAGTCTGGATTATCCAGGTCAGCCCAAAGGTAATAACAAGAGTCCTTTTTTAAAAAAAAAAAAAAAAGATTTTATTTATTTATTCACGAGAGACACAGAGAGAGAGGTAGAGACACAGGCTGAGGGAGAAGCAGGCTCCGTGTGGGGAACCTGATGTGAGACTTGATCCCAGGACTCCAAGATCATGACCTGAGCTGAAGGCAGATGCTCAACCGCTGAGCCACCCAGGCATCCCACAAGGGTCCTTTAAATGTGGAAGAAGGAAACAGAGGGTCAGACTTTGAAGGCTTTGAAGTGGAAAAAGAGGCTGTGAGCCAAAGAATACAGGCAGCTTCTAGAAGCTAGAAAAGGTAAGGAAATTGATTCTCCCCTGAAGCCTCCAGGAGGAAGCAGCCCTGTGGACACCTCGATTTTAGCTTGGTGAAATCTGTTCCAGTGTCTGATTTCTAGACCGTAAGATACTAATTTGTGCTGTTGAAGCCACTATATTTGTGCTAATTTGTCACAGCAGCAATAAGGAAATAACTGAATGACCTAAAGGTCTTAAAACATTTATGCAAGGGACTCCTCTCTCTACTCCCAGCTCTGGAATACAGCCCTATTACTCCACAGACGAGCGCCTCTCAAGTATTTGTCCTCTAGCTGGCAACATAATTTAGGCTGCTTGGTGCCAACCAATTGGTAAGGACAGGATTCCTTATAGAGTTCCAGGACATTCTACCCTCTACTTGGCTCAGAGCAATTCTTTTTACCCTGGGCATCCAGAAGAACAAAATTTTTCAAATTGTGCCATGATATTTTTTTCTGCCTTTCTCTACATTGTGGATGCATGATTATGAATGCAACATAAACCCAACACTAGTCTTTTGAAACTGACTGTATTCTATTGAAGTAGAATTGTAATTAAGCAGAAAGTACAGAAATACATTTGTTTTCCAAAATAAAACCTGGACTATTTTTTTATTGAGTATCATTTATGTGTTATAACAATCTTAAACTGAACAATTCGGTATACTTTAGTATATTCATAAGGCTATTCAACCATCACTACCCAATTCCAGAACATTTTCATTATGCCAGAAAAATACCCCATACCCATCAGGAATCACTTTCCCCTACCCTTGTTTATTAACCCCTGATAACCACTAATCTACTTTCTGTTCCTGTGGATTTGCTTATTCTGGGTATTTCATATAAATGGAATCGTACAATACATGGCCTTTCACGTCAGGCTGAGGTTCTTTATTTCTTCATGTGGATTCAAACAACTGCCTAGTGTTCTTTTCATTTCAGCTTGAAGAATTCCCTTTAGTATTTCTTATGGGTTGATAAATGTTGTCTTTTTGCTTAGTGACTTTTTCAAACTAATCCTGTAAAATCTGTATCTTTGTCATATGTGAACACTGAAGTCTGCTTCATTAGCCTAATGATTAGTTAATGATCCAACAGAGATTTCTTGTAAGCCCCCTAATGTTTGTTGAGGGGCCCTGTGTACTGGTTGGGGTACATTTTCTACCTGCAGCCAGGAAGTTTACAACTCTGCCTTTGCCTTAACTTCCTGCTTGCACAGAGCCTAATGATAAGCCACTGGTGAGCTCTTAGAGCCTCCTGACGTCTTTTCTGTGCCTACATACAGCCCTGGGAATGGATGTAGTCCTATGCATGTCTACAGCTTTCTAGATTCCCAGGAATATGTCAGAGCTTATAAAAACCCCTGTGGGCATCTCATTCCCCTAAATTTTCCTTATAAGCTTTTTAGTTAGCCTGTTGTTTACCCAAACTCTTTCTTTTTTTTTTTTAAGATTTTTTTTTAATTGTTTGTTTGTTTGTTTGTTTGTTTGAGAGAGAGACAGAGAGCATGAGTGGAGGTGCCAGCCAGATCGAGAGCGACAAGCAGACTCCCCACTGAGCATGGAGCCTGGCATGGGACTCCATGCAGAGCTTGATCCCAAGACCCTGAGATCATGACCTGAGCTGAGGTCACCCATGCGCCCCGGTTTACCTAAACTTATTCCACCACTGTGGTCAGCTGTGATCTTAATTGTTTTTAATTGTTTTTGACAAATGTTCCCAGGCAGAAGGCTTTCCCTCCTAGATGAGTTCAAAATAAGGTCATTTATTGCACCTTGCAAGTGGGGTCTTTCAGAGAATGTCAGAGAAGTTAAATAATGACAATTCTCTGGGAATCAAGTTTTGAAAGGGCTCCAACTCTGTTCTGCTCACATAGCAGTGGTTAGAATGCTCATTTTCCCTGGGACTATGGGCTCTTCATTTTCAAGGATACCATTGAGCTGAGGAGGAGAGAAAGATGAAGCAAGTTAAAATGCCACAAAATCCACTGTTCTTACCAAAATTTAGTGATTTTTCCAAAATAAACACTCCCCAGATTTCTGTAAGACTTTAATTTCTAGAAATTTGAAAAAGTTATTTTGACACTTTTTTTTGGCCAGTTGTCTCACTGCCGTTGTGGAGGAGAGATTTTTCAGTTGCCATTTTTCACCAAGATGATTTTTTAAAAGTCTCTCTATGGTGACTACTAATCCCTATGAAAGTCTCTACAAATTAATTTTTTAATTATAATGTACAAATTCCTATTTTTCAAGAACCTACTCTATTTTCCAGAATAATCTGGAAATTGCCTATCCTTTCCTCATACCAGAGTTATGAATTTACTTGCCTCTGAGAGCTGACAGGTCATCATGTAAATTACTTTCTTTTTTTTTTTTTTTTTTTTTTCTTTTCCATTTAGGATTTTGGCTCTTCAGGAGAATTTCCTTCTCCAATTTAAGATGGATGTAAGTAGTGACATTTCTCTAGGTGGGCTTGTGTCATGCTTGCCTCTCCATAAATTTGAGAGGGAGGGAAAAAAGGAAGGCATCTGTTTGTCTCGCATTATCTAGAGACCTTCAAGACTCTGTTGGGATCATAGGGTTAAAGGTCATTGGTTCCAAGTTTATAAAGGTTGTCTATGACCCTGGAAGAATTAATTGTACAACTGAGTCTTCCCCTTGGTGGACTGACATACTATTTTCTCCACATACAGGCTTGTTCTACTGAAGAAAGAAAGAGGGACTTCGAGAAAATCTTTGCCCACTATGATGTTGTAAGTATATCTTTTTGTGTGGTTCTGACCACTTTTAGGTAGCAAGCTTGTTTAGCCCCTTTGTGGGGGTCATCCAACTCACAGATCACATATGCATTGCTACATCACACAACTTCTCTATGTAAACATAAAAAAAATTTTTTTGGAAAGATTTTATTTATTTGAGAGAGAGAGAGAGAGAGAACACAAGCAAAGGGGAGGGGTAAAGGGAGAAGCAAACTCCCCACTGAGCAGGGAGCCTGATTCAGGACTTGATCCCAGCACCCTGGGATCGTGACCTGAGTTGAAGGCAGGTGCTTAACCAACTAAGCCACCCAGGTGCCTCTATGTAAAGCTCTGAAGACTACATTAAAATGGACAAAAGGGTATTGATTGTTGAGAAGAGAATAAAATCACATTTTTTTTTCTCTTTGCCTCCAGACTGGGAGACAATTTCTCCTTCTTGATCTCTAGAATAGTATGCTCAAAAACAAAAGCAAACAATCAAAATAAAAACCATATCCAGCCCAAAGAAATATAGGCTAAGTGAGCCCTGGATGACATAAAAGCCACTTCTTTTGTAGGATTATGTGGTCCTTCATTAGAGAGGAGAAAAAAAAATTCTAAAGCCCAAGGTATGGCAAGGAGATTGCATTTCTTGAGGACAAGGTAGGGTAATGCAAGAAGGAAGAAAAATGAGAAAGTTAGGAAAAGTCAAAAGAGATGCCATCATGAAACTAACCAGACTGGACATCTGTGTGTGCCGCAATCTGAGTAGAAAGAAGCATTACCTGGAAGAGGCAGGGTGGCAAAGTATTTAAGTGTACAGCCTCTGGGACTGATCGCCTGGATGTGATCATGTGACCTTGGGCAGCTTCCTTAACCTCCCTGTACCTCATTTCCCTTATTTGTAAAGTTAGGATGATGAGGATAACACTAACAATACCTATCCCATGAGATTGGTGCAAGAATTCAGTGATTTCATATTTGTAAAGCTCTTAGAAGGGTGCCTGGCAGGGAGTGAGTGCTATATTGGTGTTTGGTAAATACACTAAGGGAATAGATTTGTTAAAAGTGATATGTTAAAGGTTCAGGGTGAAGAAAACTAGGAAAGATGGATGGATGAGTTGTTATAACTGGTACTTTAGAGAAGAAACTGAAATATTTTAATATACATTGCAATTTATAGACGTTCTTATAAAATGAATAGAAAAAAATAAGGGTTTTATGTACAGCCCAACAGTAATTCTAAAATACTCATTCAATCTAGGCATTCTCACTTTAAAATGTGTATTTTAATAATCACCAAGTCCTTGCTAAATCATAAAGTGAAATAAAAGAAATATCAGCCTATCCTTCAAAGGACTGATATGATGTGCAAGTAACGCTTGTCTGAACTGAAGCCTGATATTAGGGAAACAAATGAATTCGGTATGTATCATTAATACTCCTTGCAAGAGCCACAGAATTCAAAACTACTGCTTCCCCTTTCTTTACATGGGGGTTGTTATTTACAATTAATTATTTTAATTTCTGTGATACATTCACATCCTGCACAGGAAACCTAACTGGAATGTGCCATTTCTGAACCTGTTTGCAACCACAAAAGGATACTGATTTGGACAATTTGCTTACTTTATTCTTCAGCTTTCTGACTTTTATCTTGCAGAGTAAAACTGGAGCTCTGGAAGGCCCAGAAGTGGATGGGTTTGTCAAAGACATGATGGAGCTTGTGCAGGTGATTTCCCAAGGCTGTTGAGATTCCTCTCATCTTGGGTTGGGGTTGCCATCATGATTGATTCCACTGTTTATTTCTGAGAATCAGTAAATGCTGAAAATTAATGCTAGAGACAAAATCTGGGGACATAGTCGATTTAACAACCTTTGAGCTTCTGTGAGACCTGACAGGTCTCCCTTTCTCTCTTTGTATCATTTGTAGTTTCAGTTAAGTGAAGCCTCCGTAGAAGCTTCTTGTTTCCATTATATAAAAACCATCTCTTTCACCATAGGAGCACAGTGCAGCTGTACGCAGTTCTGCTTTATTTTTTGATTACAGAAAGGGCTTTTCCCCTGGACTTGGTTATTAGAATACCTAAGACTTTTAATTTAATTTCATGAAATCATTCCTGTATTGGGATTTTTCCACACATACCCACCCCGCAGCCCCTAAGGAGCTACTTTAATTTCTAGCCTAAAATTTTGGCTAATTATCAACACATTGTTGTGATTTGAAGCGATAGGATTTAGATTATAATCTAGATCATAAAGCTGTTTTAGGTGGTATAGACTTTATTTTTTTAAAGATTTTATTATTTATTTATTTATTTATTTATTTATTTATTTATTTATTCATAAGAGACACACAGAGGCAGAGACACAGGCAGAGGGAGAAGCAGGCTCCCTGTGGGGAGCCTGATGCAAGTCTTAATCCCAGGACCCCGGGATCATGACCTGAGCCAAAGGCAGATGCTCAACTGCTGAGACACACAGGGACCCCAGTGTAGACTGTTTAAAACAAGCAATCTCCTTGAATCCTGGTGAACTGTATTAACTGGCTGACTGATCTAGTTAAGCAGCTACTTTGCAACTGTTCCTTTTCTTTGGGACTGCATAGCCACCAAATTTAGTACATTCACATCCTTAGAGATTTTTTGAGATTTTTACAGTACAGGACAAAATGATTCTGTCCTGATTGGCCCAGATGGCAACAAAATAGAGAAGCAATTGTTAACTGGCTTTGGAATCCCAGACCTGTTTGAAAACCTCATTAAAACTATGGAGTTTTGGGGCAGCCCTGGTGGCTCAGTGCTTTAGTGCTGCTTTTAGCCCAGGGCATGATCCTGGAGACCTGGGATCGAGTCCCATGTCAGGCTCCCTGCTTGGAGCCTACTTCTCCCTCTGCCTGGTCTCTGCCTCTTTCTCTGTCTCTATCTCTGTCTCTGTGTGTCTCTCATGAATAAATAAATAAAAAGCTTTAAAACAAACAAAAACTATGGTTTTTGGCGGCGCCTGGGTAGCTCAGTTGGTTAAGTGTCCGACTCCTGATTTCAGCTCAGGTAGTGATCTCAGGGTCATGACATCAAGCCCCATGTTGGACTCTGCACTGAGCATGGAGCCTGCTTGGGATTCTCTCTCTCCCTTTCCCTCTGTCCCTTCTCCCCACTCCCTGGTCTCTCTCTCTCTCTCTCTCTCTCTCTCTAACAACAACAACCAAACTATGGAGTTTTGTGGCAGAGCATTTCCCCTCAATTTACCAGTTTTTGCATACATCTCCAGGAAGTCTACATTCTGTGATTGAGCGGGCTTGGACGAGATTTTTTTCTGACTTCCACTCAGGATGACATTGGTGTCTTCTTTGCCTCCTAACTTTTATTATTCCCATCCCGACTGGTCCCCTGCCTCTACCTTTTTTGCCTTCATGAGCTGTTCCTGTTGGAGACTCCACAGGTATCTGCACAGACAGAACTGATGGGGATGGGTGTGGTTGTGCCTTTTGCATTGTTTGCAAAAGGAAAGTCCCACTGTACTTACTACTTATTTAATGCCAGAATGATTTCTGTAATAGAAACTGAGCAATTATCCTAGGGTCACTAAAGTCGCGAGGCAGTAGGCTTTCCTAAACTGCAGTTTTAATTTGCCTTTGACAGAATGCATGGGAGTGGGGGGGGTGGCCTGCTTCTCAGAGCATTGCAGCCTCCTCTGCGCAGTGGAACTTGGGCCACTGATGGCCTAAGTGCACAGCCCAGGGGGTTGCATATCTCTTGGTTGTCACCGAGTTTGGCAGTGGCTTCCAAAAGTTACTGGGTGATATGGAAGGAAAACCTAAACCAGCAACAGAGTAAAGAAGACATTCTCCTGGAGAAAATTAAAGAGAAGGGAAAAATACTAGGCCATTCAAGAACATGTGTTTACCTCATTCTTTGATAGTTTTGTATCACCTCCATGGGAAACCAGAGGATCCCCATCACTCTAGTCCTTGGCCCTCTAGCTTGGTGGGTCTTCTGGCGCCACAAAAATGTACCTCTCAGTTTAAGTACCAGCCGATTTAAGAGAGCCAGATTCCAAGGACTGAGTGAGACCATGGTCAGTAGTACAAAAGCAGTTGGTCAGGGCTGATTTGTTGAGATAAAAAGTATTTAAAAGCAGTTAATTATTAATGTTCTCCTTTGAAGCCAGATCCTTGAGGTGCAAACCTATATTGGATCTTTCCCAGTCTTGGAGGTTGCTTAAAAAACTTCATTTGAAGGATGTTGTCAAGGAAAAATCTTTGAGTAAATCTGACATATCTCAGTTCATAAACTAGAGTCACCACCTGTGACTGTTTAATTTTCATTTTATTAGAAAGGACCATGGGACAAGTACACAAACCAATATCTGGAATATGTTTTAAAAGCAATTACCAGAGCATGCCATGAAGTCAGCAGGGGGCTGGCTCAGTTTTAAGTGTAGTATCTGGTCAGGATCCCTGATGTTTGAAATAATGACCTTCAAATTAAACTTATTTTATAGTCTTTCGTTCTTGTACAACTATGTATGATACATATGTTGAATCTGTATTAACAAGATTATCTGGTGACCAGAACACCCCTTTCCCTGATCTTTGAGAAATGGTGCCCAAGGTTGCCTCTGTCAGGATGATGAGATCAGTCAAAATAATTTCTGCACAATATTTATAAAAAGCCTGTAAGTCCTTTGGCACAGCACAAAAAATCAGCATGAGAATCTACAGCTTAAGGCACAAGACATTTAAGATGCCCAGCTCCATCACACCAAGGAGTAGACATGTGAATGGTAATGTTGGAAACCAAATAAATGGGATGCCAGAGATGACCAGATTGTCTGCTTGGGGAGGATGAAAGTTTCTGCCTCCAGGGTCCCCAATGTTCATTCTTGTTCCTGGTAGACACCCCTTCTACTTTTCTTTGTTATAGACAAGGAGAGGATTAGCAAGAGGGGATGATCCTAAAAGACCACCAACATACTCCCTCCTTTTCATTGTAAAACATGCAATGACAGATGATAATTAGAATAAATGTTCCAGGCTTGCTGGCGAGGACCTGGCTGAAATCTAAGGCAATAACTTTGGCCTCTATATGTCAACTTGGTGTTTTGAACACCAGTATGGCCAATAAATAGCAAAATGGAGACAGAGAGAACACATTATGATTTTGCATGGCTAGAGACTGAAGTTTTGGCTAATTAAATATTCTGATAGAAAGAGTTATCGTTAAGAGGTTTATTGTAAAGACCACTTGCCACCATCAAAGCTATAACAGTTCCTCTAGGGGTCAGAATGGGGAGTAGGCAGGGCCTTGAGGTCTTGATGCAGACTCTAGCATGGAGATTTGGGGAATGCTGGTAATGATTTATCTGGGGAGAGGGTTTGGATATTCACTTTTGCTGTTTAAGGAGAGATAGAATGTACAGGAAAGGGAGGGTGCATGATGAAAACATGAAGACCACTTTTGGAGACACTCATTAATTCCATGGATGTAATTGAGCACTTATCACAGGCAAGCACAAGGAGACAGATCCAGATCCAGACCCAAAGGTTCCCCTAGTCCCAGGATTCAAGGATGGGTAGATAAGCACTTTTTAGTCAACTACCCCAGATCCACTTTCACCACTTCCCATGAGATGGATAAGAAATAAAAAATGCATTTTTAAATGAATGGCTATGATATAGTGTACTGTTAAAGAGATGTGCTCTGGGGCCTGCTTGCCCAAGTTTGTATCTGGTTCTGAAATGTACCATCTGTGTGATAGTGGGAAGGCTAATTAACTTCTCTGTGTTTTAGTTTTCTTATCCATAAATTAGAAGTTGATAGTAGATACAACCTCATTGAGTTCTTCTGAAGATTAGAATTAATTTGTGTAGAACCCTTAGATTTGGAACCTGTATGTACTTATACTGGTGACTTGCTATTAAAAATTAGGCCCCCAGTGATCTTAGATGGTCCAAACATCATTGAATGGTGGTGTTTACATGTCCTGACTCCTAGTGAGTTGTCAAACATTAAAAGCATAACTCAAAAGGTCTAAGGAAACTTCCCTTATATACACCTACATTCATACCCTCCCCCCAATACATACGCACAAAATGTTTCTACTCACATTAAGGAAATAATTATTTTTGCAGAAAACAAATCAGAAAAAAAAAAAGCTAAAATAGCTTGAAGAAAATAAATACATTGGCAAATTAATTCATGCTAATGTGTAAGTGACTACCACCCAAGTCTTTTCTAAACATGAGAATTTGCTAGGAGGATCCTGGGGCAGAGTGCTGCTAACTGGAGAAAGGATGTGGCAGGAGTGGTTGAGGATGGTCCCCACTTTGCCACTGTACAAGGAAAAGACTCCCATTGTGGAGTCATGGAGTGCAGCTTGTTGTGTTCAAGACTTCTAAACCACTTCCTGGACCACACCCATACCTGCCTGTCATTGACACCTAGAGTATCTTGGTGAGCCCCAACAAAGTGTACGTATTGACGTTGTATGACATCTCAGCCTCTTAGTCCAATCACTGATGGACCCTCCACGGGCAGTGACGTTGGCCCCAGATTCCTGGCCTGATGTTCCCTGGAAATTGCCCACTTTGGAGGTTACTGTTCTGCTGCTCTCCGTCCTCCTTCCTTCCCTCAGTTAAAACCTGGTATCAGGGATAGACTTGATGTCACTCACTTACCCTGCTGGGACACTGCAAATTAGCTTGTCTTAATATGGCAAATTAGCTTGTCTAGCTGAAGGATGAACAGTTTCGTTTCCCACCAGAGGTCTTTGGAGATTTCTTTGGCAGCAAAGCAACCTGGGGGTGGGCTGAGTGATGGGGACAGCTTCCCAGGGCTTCTGAAACCAAATCCTTCACACAGCAGCCCCCTGTGCTCCTTGGTGAGACCAACCCAGTAATCAAGGGATTTGGAATCCAATGAGCTGGGTTTCCTCTCTCCATGGACCTGGGCTTTACATCCAGACCCAGAGCCTTCATATAGCAGGTCTGGCCACCACCTCTCCAGTAGAACAGTGTCAACTGGGGGTTTGAGCATTTAATTGGAGGCAGAAGATTCAGGATCAGAAATGCTGTTGCAATTTCCTAGCTTGGCAGGTCAGTGCAGTCTGAGCATCCGTGTCCTAATTTATATGCCAGGGTTACTCCAAGGTTATCATGAGCATTAAATAAAGTAGCCTGGGGAGAATCACTTAGTTCACCCATACTCACTTTTGCAGGCATTTTGAGCTGGAAATTAATTTCCCATCTGATGTGTATCACGGTTCCTTCCTGGCCCATAAATATCCCTTGGAATAAATCTGACGTCCACAGCTCAGCCACATAATGCTTTAGATTTTCATTCATTATAAACGTTTTAAAAATTAGAAGCAGGCAAACTTCCCCTGGGGAGAGAGTAAAATGGGTCTTCCCTTATCCATGTCTCAAGGCAGAATCTGGGGTGACAATCCCCTGCTCCAAGACCAAATATGTTTATCACAGCTGCTAAAAAGGTAGGCTTTCCATAAGAGCTGCAGAGAAAGGATGTGGGGCTTGAGGGTCTCTTGCCCAAATGGCAAGGTTGAGAAGGAAACTTGGCAATATCTGGTGGGATGAGGAGATGGGATCACCCCACAGTGCCTGTCTCCTTGGAGCCCCTCTCAGAAGGCAGGGAGGGTGTCCCCTAAGTGTAGTGGGCGTGGAGGGGACGGGGGCGGCATGAAAGGCTGGGCCACCACTGGCTGGCCTGCTGACGTGGTATCTTTGCTGTCCTCAGCCCAGCATCAGTGGAGCGGATCTTGATAAGTTCCGGGAGATTCTTTTGCATCACTGCGATGTGAACAAGGATGGAAAAATTCAGAAGTCTGAGCTGGCTTTGTGTCTCGGGCTGAAAATCAACCCCTAGCCCCCAGAATGCTTTGCCTTTTGCTCTTAGGATGTTTCTGTGCTCCTGCTGGTAAAACTGTATCTGTGCTTTGCTGTTGGGGACACACAGCAAACTTTCTAACAAATGGTGTGGTATTCTTGGGCAAGGGGAGAGGTCCAAGGGCCTTCTCTCTAAGGGCAAGGTATTTCCCTACCACACTGAAAGCCTCCCATGTAGTGCCTGTGTCAGTCCCCCCACCCCACCCTGGGCTTTCCTGTCCCCCCCAGAGAGTCAGCTCACCTGCTGGATCTGCTCTGCTGTCCTCCCTCAGCCCCCAGGGAGGCAGGCGTAGCTGAGTCCATCTGTTTGCGCTTTCCTGTGGGCTTTCGTTGACTCTGAGTGGTGACTGGCATCTGTGGCAGACCTGTGACTTCTACAAATTGATTTTGTCATGGAAATAAACCTGTAGCTGGAAACAGACACACTGGTCCTTGTTTTTGTGTTGTAATCTTTGAAATGTTCTACATGATGGTTTGACAGGCCAACCACTTCTTTAACTTAGGGTAGGTGTGGTGAGGAAGGCAGAGAAGGGCAAGATCCTAATGGAATCCACAGGGGTGGGGTGGGGTGGGGGGGCTTCCTCCCATAATTCACAGATGCCCTGGTTGGTGACTTTGTGTAAAAGTAGGAGTTGCCAATAATCACTTTTTATTCACTTCACAGAGAAGACCAGAAGATTTGACCTGGGCTGGGTTTGGCTCTCAAGTGCTTTGTAATCTCACATGGCCAGAAGTAGGAACAGGAGAAAATTCATTACCCACCGGTCTATTCCCCACTCTGTTCCTTCTCCTTCCAACAGTGTCCTCTAGTGAATCTTTGACTTCCAAGTCTCATTTGATGCCCCTGGGTGCCTGGGTTCCTCTGCTGGTTGCAGGTTCCACCAGGGACCCCTGCTTCCTTCCCTCTGGGGCTCTGACACAGTCCCCACAAGAGGGGGCTGCTTCTCCTGGGCCAGATGTGCAGAGATTGATGGGGGGCAGGCCTCATTTCCCTACTGTCCTGACACTTTGTTCCCTAAAACATCCCTACTTTCCACCAGACTCTGCAGGAATTTCAGGTTTAATGCTGTACTGTGGGTAATTCAGAAAAATTACAGTGTAGAACGGTATATTCAGAGCCATTCATAACCCAAGGAAGTCCATCATTCACAGAGTTCCCCTCAATGGCAGATCCTGGCCAGAACTGGTTCCCATCCCCCACCCCTCCATCAGATGTCCCTTACCTCAAATACACAGATAATTAATATCAATAACTACTATGAAGTGCTTGCTTTCTTGCTTTATTCTTTTTTTTTTTTTTCTACTGATTGCTTGCTTGCTTGATTGATTCATGAGAGACACACAGAGAGAGGCAGAGACACAGGCAGAGGGAGAAGCAGGCTCCTTGCAAGGAGCCCTATGTGGGACTCGACCCCAGGACCCTGGGATCAAAGGCAGATGTTTATATGTATACTTTACATACCTGAGCCACCCAGGTGTCCCCCATGGAGTACTTTCTATGTGCCAAGTACTTCTAAGTGCTTTCCATACTTTAAGCAATGTAATCCTCACTGAAACCTCATGAGTTAGGTACTCTTATGACACCAATTTTAGAGATGAAGACATTGAAGCTGATAGCAACTTGTCTGTGCTTGGACATCTTGGAAGTAGGGAATCATGGACTTAATTATGGACAATTTTAAGCACCTTTCAGAAAAACTAGGCCCCTCCCCATAGACCCTTCCCCACCGTAGTTCCCAGCCGGACATTTCTGCAAGTCTGGGTTATTCAGTCTGGGGCAATGTTTGACAGGAACCTAAAGAGAGTCCAGTCAGCAGCACAGGGAAAGATACACATGCAGCCCCATTATCATTGTCCAGATGTTGAGTAACGATGTACACCCACACTCTTCAAAAAACAAACTTCGTTTTCAGAGTTGAGACAGTCTAAACCCACAAGAAGGGGGGAAGAATGTTTATCTCCAAGATTTCACATTCTTCTGCAGAATATCAGGTCCTCTTCTAAATCTCCTAAGTTTTAAAATTTTATTTATTATTATTTTTAAAGATTTTATTTATGTATTCATGAGAGACAGAGAGAGAGAGAGAGGCAGAGACACAGGCAGAGGGAGAAGGAGGCTCCATGCAGGGAGCCCGATGTGGGACTTGTTCCTGGCACTAGGGGATCACGCCCTGGGCCAAAGGCAGGCGCTAAACTGATGAGCCACCCAGGTGTCCCAGTTTTTGCATTTTAACAATAAGTCCTTTATTTTTAATGTAGCTGGACGTATTTTACATTTACCTATTGCAATGCATTTTATGTTTGGTTTGAAAAATCCAATATTTTTGATCACAAATGAGTTCTCTCCTGCTACCATTTTTTGGTTATGTATAGATATAAAATATACATTTTGGTTATATATGTATATGACATAAAATTTGCCATTTTAAATGTATCATCCCACCATATTAATTACATGCACAAACTTATGCAACCATCAACACTATCTATGTACAAACCCTACTTATTACTTCAAACAAAACCTCTGAACCCATTAAAAACATGACTCTCCAACCCCTCTCCCCCTAGCCTCCAGTAACCTCTCATCTACCTTCTGTGTCTACGAATTTACTTCTAGATATTTCACAGAATTGAATTATATGTTTGTCCTTTTGTATCTGGATTAATTTCACTTAACATGTTTTCAAGATTCATCTGTGTCATAGCATGTATCAGGACTACATCTCTCCTTATGGATGAATAATATTCCTCCCTATGGATATTCCACATATAGCTTATCTGTTCATCTGATGTATACTTGCTTTGTTTCCACCTTTTGCTTACTGTGAATAATAGTGCAGTAAATACTGCCATACAAGTATCTCAGTCCCTGTTTTCAATTCTTTTGTGGGTATACCCAGGATTGGAACTGCTGGGTCACATGGTAAGTCTATCTGTTTGAAGAACTGCCAAACTGGTTTCCACATGGCAGTGCCATTTTACATTCCCACAAGCAATGCATAAAGGTTCCAGTTTTAATCTTCTGTTTCTAAATAGAGCCCTTTCTGGAACTGATCAAAGTAGAGATTGGATCCAAAGTTGTCCTATATCCACTTAATGCATGACTCTTCCTTTAGCTATATGAAGAGAAAGTTTGACTTACTGCTCTAGTAATAGCCATATAAATTCTTTTCCAAGGGTCCTCATCTTCCTTGGTGGCTATCTGAAGATGACTGAGGTGGAGATGGGTGAGGAAGAGAAGTTTTATTCTCTTAAGGGTAATTTATTTCAGATCCACTGAGGGCATCTACTTGCCTTGAACACTAGCAAACTTTTAGTTAAAGCATATGGCTTAGGGGGTCCCTGGGTGGCTCAGCGGTTTAGCACCTGCCTTCAGCTCAGGGCATGATCCTGGAGTCCCAGGATGGAGTTCCACATTGGGCTCCCTGCATGGAGCCTGCTTCTCCCTCTTCCTGTGTCTCTGCCTCTCTCTCTCTCTCTCTCTCTGTGTGTGTGTCTCTCATGAATAAATAAATAAAATCTTAAAAAAAAAAAAAAAAGCATATGGCTTAGAGTCTATCAGAATCTCCTGAATCAGGATGCCTGGGTAGCTCAGTTGGTTAAGTGTCCAACCCTTGGTTTCTGCTCAGATCATGACCTCGAGAGTTGTGAGATCTAACCATGCATGAGGCTCAGCCAAGGTTCTGCTTGAGATTCTCTCTTGCTCTCGCTCTCCCACTGCCCCTCTCTCTGCTTTCTCTCTTAAATAAATAAATAAATCATATATATATATATATATATCCTGGGCTTCCTATCCAATCATAACTTGATGTTGGTAAAGAACTTTAAAAGCACCCAAAGAAAAGGCTGGTGGAGACCTTTGAATGGGAAGAAGGTGTTCCACTCAAGGAGTGAGTTCATTCAAAAAATCTTCTTAATAAGTCAGAGCTTCGTATGCCATAATGTGGGTACTGGTGGGTTCATTGATGGAAGGCTGTCTTAATCTGTTCAGGCTACTATAGAAAGATACCGTAGGTTGGGAGATTTAAACAAAAAGCCAGTATTGTTGACAGAAATCAACAAGGGAACCAAAAATACTCAATGAAGATGAGATAGTCTCTTCAATCATGGTGTTGAGGAAACTGGATAGTGACATGCACTAGAACAAAATTGAATCCTTATAACACTCACAGAAATTAATTTGAAATGTATTATAGACTTAAATGTAAGACCTAAAGCCATAAAACTAGGGGAAAAAATTGAAAAAGCTCCTTGCCATTGCTCTTGGCAACTTTTTTTTTTTTTTTGGATATGACATCAAAAGCCAAGCAATAAAAGCAAAAATCCGTAAGTGGGACTACATTAAACCAAAAGCTTCTGCATAGTAGAGGAAACAATTAGCAAAAGGAACAGCAACATATGGAATGAGAGAAAATATTTGCAGACCATCTGTCTGATAATAGGTGAATATCCAAATATATAAGGAACTCATGCAATTAACTCAATGGCAAAATACAGTCTGCTTTAACAATAGGCAGAGGACCTGAATAGATATTTTCCTAAAAAAGACATACAAATGGCCAACAGGTATATGAAAAGATGCTTAACATCACTAACCATCAGGGAACTGCAAATCAAAACTACAATCAAGTATCACTTCACACCTGTTAGGCTGGTCATTACCAAAAAGTCAAGAAGTAATAAGTGTTGGTCGGGATATGGAAGAAAGGGAACCCTTGTGCACTATTGGGAATGTAAGTAGGTACAGCTACTATGGAAAACAGTATGGAGATTCTTCAAGGAATGTAAAAATAGAACTACCATCTGATCCAGCAATTCCACTTCTAAGTATATATCCAAAGGAAATGAAATCAGGGTATCAAAGAGATATATATACTTCTATGTTCACTACAGCATTATTTACATTAGCCATGATACAGAAACAACCTGAGTACCTATCAGTGGATGAATGGCTGAAGAAGATACACACACACACACACACACACACACACACACGTATGTATGTATGCATGTCTATATACAGACATACATACACACACAAACGCACATATATATATATATATATATATATATATATATATATATACAGACATAAGATGGAAAGTTATTCAGCCATGAGAAAGAAGGAAATCTTGCCATTTGGGACAACATGGATGGATCTTGAGTACATTATGCTAAGTGAAGTAAGTCAGAAAGACAAATATTGTATGGAATCACTCATACACAGAATCTAAAAAAGCTGAACTCATAGAACCAGAGAGCAGGATGGTGGTTGACAGGGCTGGAGGGAGGGAAATGGGGAAGATGTCAGTTGAAGAGTACAAACTTCCAGCTATAAGATGAATAAGTTCTGGGAATCTACTGTACAGCATGATGACAGATGGTTAACTGTATTGTATTTTATATATGAATATACTTGAAAGTTGCTGAGAACATATCTTAAATGTTCTCACCACAAGAATGTAATGATAATTATGTCTTGTTATGGAGGTGTTAGCTGACACTATGGTGTAATCATTTTGCAATATGTAAGTGTAGCAAATCAACAGGTTATATGCCTTAAACTTACAGGATGTTATAGGCCAATTAGATCCTAATAAAACTAGGGAAAAAATACTGTGAAGAATGAATAAAATATTTATTCAATTCAATTATTTAGGCCCTCAGATCCCACTCTCATCCCTGAATTATGCTCCTCATTTTGTACCTATGCCTTCCTGCAGAGTTTTATTTATGGCTACTTTTTTTTTCAAATTGATTGTAAGTGGATTGTAAAATGATATCAACAAGAGCTTGTCCTACAGTCCTCTGTATGTCTAGTATCTAGGTGGTGGTCAAGAATGTTTGTAACTGTTGACAATGGTGGTGGTGGTGGTCTGAGAATCCTCTGCATATTTCTTCATCTGACTTTCACACCCCTCTGCCCAGTTTCGTAGAGGCATGGTTGGGGTGAGGCATGGTTAGGGGTGAGGTAGTGCTTGATATTTTCTTTTACTGTGTCTATATGATTCTAAAGAAAAGAAAGTAATCACATTTTGCTGGGAAATATAACTTAAATAGTTGAGTGATAGACTTCAATCACTAATTATTGTAAAGTTTCAGTACAACCACCTTACTTACCTCTTGATATTGCAGTATCTAATCAGTTCATCCCCAAATTCTGTAAACCCTAGCAATATGAATGGAATAAATAGTTACACAAGTAGCAGATGTTTTGAACACACCCAGTCAACGCTTGGCATAAATATGGCTTCTGATGCCCTCCTAACCAGACCTGTCGGCTTTACTTCTGCTTCTTGACTGCTTATTTGTCTATAAGTTCTGAAAGTGTATAAATTTTCTGAAAAGCAATAGTCAGCATATGTTTGCTTTATTTGGGTGAGGGTACTTAAAGACACAGATACTTCTGTGAGGCTTTTAGGACAATACAAATTTCCTACTATCAAACAATCACCACCTGGCTGATAAAAACCTGTTTCTGTTCCTCATGGATCTTTTCTCTTCCTTCCCTCCAGAGTTAGAGGAACTAATTATCGTGGCTGTGGAACTTCCCTCTTCTCTGGTTCTCTGAATCTCCCTTCTTTCTGAAGCTCCAGGACATCCCTGTGCTTCTGGGGGTGAGGATCCTTGAGGATGGCTCTCCTCTGCTGCCATGACCTTCGGGTCCCCGCTATGCAGTCATCCTGCCTATTTCCCCCTTCCTTACCTCTGTCTAGGCCCTAGTCTCTTCTTCCTACCTCCTTCTCATCCTTCTTCCCCCTGCCTGATTAAAATCTTCTGTTTCCTCAGGGATCTGCTTAAGCTCCAACTTTCCAACAAGCCTAATACTGTCTACTTATGTACTTTCCTCCCACTGCCCCAGGCTCTGTCATTATGGAACTACTACTCTAATTAGATTCTAACCCTTCCATAGCTGTTTCATACATCTGGTTTTGTCACCTCCAACCAGGAGGCAAGCTTCTGGAAGACCAGGAGACCCTGTTACAAGCTTTGTCCTGTAGCTAGCCCCTACCCTGCCCCTACCCCCCACACACCTGCCAGCTCAGTGCTCCAGCAGAGAGCCCCAGCTGTGGGGTCAGTAGACATGGATTCAGTTCCAACTATAACTTTCCCTAGGGAAAGAGCACCCTGTCTCTCCACATATCCACTTCCCCAGCTAACTGAACAATGCTGACTCCCCATGAAAACAGTTTTGTGTGTTCAGACTCCGAGCACATTTCTCCCCCAGCCACTGCTCCAAGTGCACAGGAGCATCACAACAAGTGAGAAAAAAGAATTCTAAAAATTATGCTCACAAACAAGATAACCCTTGTGGGAATTGCCAGGCTCCCAAGGATGAGGCAAGAGGGTGGGGAAGCAGTCACAAAAGGGGGTTGGGGGGCTGGAGGCCAGCTCACTGCTCATGCCAGAGGTGAGGCATAGACTTCCCAGCCCATGATAAAAGGTCCAAAGGGCTGCAAGGTGCTTTGGAGCTCAGAGCTTAGGAGTGGGTCATGTCTAAGGAGCTTGAAGGAAAGAGACCCAACTCTATAGCCTGGACCCATGCCAGCCCACCCATCTCCCCATCACACAGCTTCTAATCCCAATATTTCCAGAGAAAAGGAGTCACAGCCCCCCCCCCCCACCCCATGTAAGGAAGGGATCAGTTCTGAGCTATGGTTGATCTGGTGCAAACACAAAGCCAATGGAGAAGGGGAAGTCCAAATTGAAACAGAGACAGAGGTGGGGGTGGAGTGGAGGGTGGTCTTAGTCACATAAGCCTGCAAACTTTAATTCCAAAATTCACAAGGAAAACGAATGCCAAAAGGACTGTTACAAGCTTATGGACTGAATGTTTGTGCACTCTATAAATTCATATATGAAAACCTACTGCCCCAAGTGTGACCTTTGGGAGTCATTAGGATCCAATGATGTATTTAGGATTAAAATAGGATTAGTGCCCTATTAAAAGTCTTGAAAGAATTTGCCACCTCCTCCTTTCCTCTCCTTCCTTTCCTCCTCCTTCCCCTCCTTCTATTTCCCTCTCCCTTTCACCTTCTCTCCCTCCCTCACTCCCTCACTCTTGCTGTAGCTCCACCATGCAAGCAAGCTGGCAGTTTGCAGCCTGGAAGAGGGCCTTCACCAGAATGCAATCATTCTGGAATCCTGATCTTGGACTTCCAATCTCCAGACCTGTGAGAGCTTGTTATAGCAGCCCAAATGGACTAAGACATATAAAATAAAATAAAAATAATAGAGTAGGGATCCCTGGGTGGCGCAGCGGTTTGGCGCCTGCCTTTGGCCCAGGGCGCGATCCTGGAGACCCGGGATCGAATCCCACGTCGGGCTCCCGGTGCATGGAGCCTGCTTCTCCCTCTGCCTGTGTCTCTGCCTCTCTCTCTTTCTCTCTCTGTGACTATCATAAATAAATAAAAATTTTAAAAAATAAAAATAAAAAAAAATAAAAAAAATAAAAAATAAAAATAAAAATAATAGAGCCATCTAAAATTAGCTCTAAAATAAGTATGTTTGTTTTTGCTTAAAGATGTGTAGCTTGTTCCTGGAAGGAAATGTATAATTCATTTGCCTCCAGGAAAAGAAACTGTGTGGCTATTGGTGAGGTCGGAAGGAGATTTTATTGAATATACTTTGTATTTTTTGAATTTTGAACCATATCAATGTATTATCTATTCAAACAAATTTGTATGGTAAAGAAATAAGAACACCCTTTTAAAATGAACTATCATTTAAAAAACAGAAACAAAAGAGAAACTGTTGGATATAAGTAACCCATTAGAAAGCTGAAAATAAAATGTGTAATCAATGGAGCAATATCAGCATAAGAAATAATTTTTGACTGGTCACAGTTGGAAGTAATTGGTGAATAGACATAAGGCACATAACTCACACAAAGCCACATGGAGACATATTGAGATAAATCAAATGTGAAAAAGAAGTGCAGAAAGATGATGCTGTAATAAAAGCTCATAGCATATGTCCATAGCAATTCCAAAAAAAAAAAGAAAAAAAGAAAGAAAGAAAAAGAAAAAGAAAAAAGAAAGGAATAGAAGGAATGGTGGATAAACAAAACTTGGAAGAGGTAATGGTTGAGAGTTTCTAGAAATAAAGACATGAGTCCTCAGAATGTGAACACACACACTGAATGCTAAACATAATAAAAATAATCTCATACCTGACAACTTACTTTGGAACTGTCAAAATAGAGATTAAAAAGAAGAATCTCAAAAGCCATCCAAGAAAAATGAGAAAAATATCTACCAAATAATTATAATTAGATTGTTAGTGGATTTTCATTAGCAATGCTACATGCCAAAAGACAATGGAGCATTTCCAAGGAATGAAGGGATGTAACTGTCAACCTAAGATACATTACCCAGGTAAGCTATCATTCAAAGTTGGGGTGAAATAACATTTCTGATATGCAAGTATTAAGAGGGCTTTACCACTGTCCCCTATATGTTTTTACTGAAGGAACCAGTAAAGGATGTATCTGAGCCAAAGAAAAGTAAATCCAACAGAAAACTATGGAATGCACAAATAATAACACATAAACTGATACTTAAAAATCAAAATCTTAGAAATTGGTGAGAGATTTGGTCAAAAATTAATATTAAAGAATATTCTCTGTAGTATTAATTATAATAGATAACATCTAGAAATGCCAATGATACTAATGTGATTAAGTTAATGCTCCATCTGTAATGTGGCATATTTTCCTAATACTGAGTGATGAAAATGTTCTAAGAAAAAATGAGATGCTTTATTTGGTGATCTCTAAGTCTGTTCTAGTCCTAATTATCAATCTATTATGTTAATTGATTGATTGGAAACATAAGATTTGGTCATTAAAAATATGTTTTCTAAACCACTGACATCCGTTCCAAGGTTTGTAGCACTTCTTTTTTTATTAAAACCTGGATTCTTCAAAGACCTGGCTTAGTCTTCATATATTACATGATCCTCTCAGAAAATGCCTTGTTGGCAAAAACTTTGTTCAATGTTTATTCTCTACATTTTCCTGTCAGTAGAAGAAAGAAGAATGATACCTGTCTTTTTCTCCAGAAAATGATGGAATAATCAGTATTATGCAACTTTAAATGTGCAAAGACATTTTAAGACCATTGAGTGTGTATACAGGAAACTGCTAGAAGTTTATTTTTTATTTTTTTATAATAAATTTATTTATTATTGGCATTCAATTTACCAACATACAGAATAACACCCAGTGCTCATCCCGTCAAGTGCCCCCTCAGTGCCCGTCACCCATTCACCCCCACCCCCCTGCCCTCCTCCCCTTCCACCACCCCCAGTTCATTTCCCAGAGTTAGGAGTCTTTATGTTCTGTCTCCCTTTCTGATATTTCCCACACATTTCTTCTCCCTTCCCTTCTATTCCCTTTCACTATTATTTATATTCCCCAAATGAATGAGAAAATATAATGTTTATCCTTCTCTGATTGACTTACTTCACTCAGCATAATACCCTCCAGTTCCATCCACATCGAAGCAAATGGTGGGTATTTGTCGTTTGTAATGGCTGAGTAATATCCATTGTATACATAAACCACATCTTCTTTATCCATTCATCTTTCGATGGACACCGAGGCTCCTTCCACAGTTTGGCTATTGTGGACATTGCTGCTAGAAACATCGGGGTGCAGGTGTCCCGGCGTTTCATTGCATCTGAATCTTTGGGGTAAATCCCCAACAGTGCAATTGCTGGGTCGTAGGGCAGGTCTATTTTTAACTCTTTGAGGAACCTCCACACAGTTTTCCAGAGTGGCTGCACCAGTTCACATTCCCACCAACAGTGTAAGAGGGTTTCCTTTTCTCCGCATCCTCTCCAACATTTGTGGTTTCCTGCATTGTTAATGTTCCCCATTCTCACTGGTGTGAGGTGGTATCTCATTGTGGTTTTGATTTGAATTTCCCTGATGGCAAGTGATGCAGAGCATTTTCTCATGTGCTTGTTGGCCATGTCTATGTCTTCCTCTGTGAGATTTCTGTTCATGTCTTTTGCCCATTTCATGATTGGTTTGTTTGTTTCTTTGGTGTTGAGTTTAATAAGTTCTTTATAGATCTTGGAAACTAGCCCTTTATCTGATACGTCATTTGCAAATATCTTCTCCCATTCTGTAGGTTGTCTTTTAGTTTTGTTGACTGTATCCTTTTTTTTTTTTTTAATTTTTATTTATTTATGATAGTCACACACAGAGAGAGAGAGAGGCAGAGACACAGGCAGAGGGAGAAGCAGGCTCCATGCACCGGGAGCCCGACGTGGGATTCGATCCCGGGTCTCCAGGATCGCGCCCTGGGCCAAAGGCAGGCGCTAAACCGCAGCGCCACCCAGGGATCCCATGACTGTATCCTTTGCTGTGCAAAAGCTTCTTATCTTGATGAAGTCCCAATAGTTCATTTTTGCTTTTGTTTCTTTTGCCTTCGTGGATGTATCTTGCAAGAAGTTACTGTGGCTGAGTTCAAAAAGGGTGTTGCCTGTGTTCTCCTCTAGGATTTTGATGGAATCTTGTCTCACATTTAGATCTTTCATCCATTTTGAGTTTATCTTTGTGTATGGTGAAAGAGAGTGGTCTAGTTTCATTCTTCTGCATGTGGATGTCCAACTTTCCCAGCACCATTTATTGAAGAGACTTTCTTCCAATGGATAGTCTTTCCTCCCCTGTCGAATATTAGTTGACCATAAAGTTGAGGGTCCACTTCTGGGTTCTCTATTCTGTTCCATTGATCTATGTATCTGTTTTTGTGCCAGTACCACAGTGTCTTGATGACCACAGCTTTGTAGTACAACCTGAAATCTGGCATTGTGATGTCCCCAGATATGGTTTTCTTTTTTAAAATTCCCCTGGCTATTCGGGGTCTTTTCTGATTCCACACAAATCTTAAAATAATTTGTTCTAACTCTCTGAAGAAAGCCCATGGTATTTTGATAGGGATTGCATTAAGTGTGTAAATTGCCGTGGGTAACATTGACATTTTCACAATATTAATTCTCCCAATCCATGAGCATGGAATATTTTTCCATCTCTTTGTGTCTTCCTCAATTTCTTTCAGAAGTGTTCTATAGTTTTTAGGGTATAGATCCTTTACCTCTTTGGTTAGGTTTATTCCTAGGTATCTTTTATGCTTTTGGGTGCAATTGTAAATGGGATTGACTCCTTAATTTCTCTTTCTTCAGTCTCATTGTTAGTGTATAGAAATGCCATTGATTTCTGGGCATTGATTTTGTATCCTACCATGCTACCAAATTGCTGTATGAGTTCTAGCAATCTTGGGGTGGAGGCTTTTGGGTTTTCTAGGTAGAGTATCATGTCATCGGCGAAGAGGGAGAGTTTGACTTCTTCTTTGCCAATTTGAATGCCTTTAATGTCTTTTTGTTGTCTGATTGCTGAGGCTAGGACTTCCAGTACTATGTTGAATAGCAGTGGTGAGAGTGGACATCCCTGTCTTGTTCCTGATCTTAGGGGAAAGGCTCCCAGTGCTTCCCCATTGAGAATGATATTTGCTGTGGGCTTTTCGTAGATGGCTTTTAAGATGTTGAGGAAAGTTCCCTCTATCCCTACACTCTGAAGAGTTTTGATCAGGAATGGATGCTGTATTTTCTCAAATGCTTTCTCTGCATCTAATGAGAGGATCATATGGTTCTTGGTTTTTCTCTTGCTGATATGATGAATCTCATTGATTGTTTTACAAGTGTTTAACCAGCCTTGTGTCCCGGGGATTAAAATCTACTTGGTCATGGTGAATAATTTTCTTAAAGTACTGTTGGATCCTATTGGCTAGTATCTTGTTGAGAATTTTTGCATCCATGTTCATCAGGGATATTAGTCTGTAATTCTCCTTTTTGGTGGAGTCTTTGTCTGGTTTTGGAATTAAGGTGATGCTGGCCTCATAGAACAAATTTGGAAGTACTCCATCTCTTTCTATCTTTCCAAACAGCTTTAGTAGAATAGGTATGATTTCTTCTTTGAACTGTTGATGGAATTCCCCTGGGAAGCCATCTGGCCCTGGACTCTTGTGTCTTGGAGGTTTTTGATGACTGCTTCAATTTCCTCCTTGGCCTGTTCAGGTTTTGTATTTCTTCCTGTTCCAGTTTTGGTAGTTTGTGGCTTTCCAGGAATGCGTCCATTTCTTCTAGATTGCCTAATTTATTGGCGTATAGCTGTTCATAATATGTTTTTAAAATCGTTTGTATTTCCTTGGTGTTGGTAGTGATCTCTCCTTTCTCATCATGATTTTATTAATTTGAGTCTTCTCTCTCTTCTTTTTAATAAGGTTGGCTAATGGTTTATCTATCTTATTAATTCTTTCAAAGAATCAACTCCTGGTTCTGTTGATCTGTTCCACAGTTCTTCTGGTCTCGATTTCGTTGAGTTCTGCTAGAATTTTAATTAACTCTCTTCTTCTGCTGGGTGTAGGGTCCATCTGCTGTTTTTTTTCTAGCTCCTTTATGTGTAAGGTTAGCTTTTGTATTTGAGTTCTTTACAGTTTTTGAATGGATGCTTGTATTGCGATGTATTTTCCCCTTAGGACTGCTTTTGCTGCATCCCAAAGATTTTGAATGGTTGTATCTTCATTCTCATTAGTTTCCATGAATCTTTTTAATTCTTCCTTAATTTCCTGGTTGACCCTTTCATCTTTTAGCAGGATGGTCCTTAACCTCCACGTGTTTGAGGTCCTTCCAAACTTCTTGTTGTGATTTAGTTGTAATTTCAAGGCATTATGGTCTGAAAATATGCAGGGGAGGATCCCAATCTTTTGGTATCAGTTCAGACCCGATTTGTGACCCAGTATGTGGTCTATTCTGAGAAAGTTCCATGTGCACTTGAGAAGAATGTGTATTCAGTTGAGTTTGGATGTAAAGTTCTGTAGATATCTGTGAAATCCATCTGGTCCAGTGTATCATTTAAAGCTCTCGTTTCTTTGGACATGTTGTGCTTAGAAGACCTGTCGAGTATAGAAAGCGCTAGATGAAGTCACCAAGTACAAGTATATTATTATCTAAGTATTTCTTCACTTTGGTTATTAATTGATTTAAATATTTGGCAGCTCCCACATTCGGGAGATATATATTGAGGATTGTTAAGTCCTCTTGTTGGATAGATCCTTTAAGTATGATATAGTGTCCCTCTTCATCTCTCACTACAGTCTTAAGGTTAAATTTAGTTTATCTGATATAAGGATGGCTACCCCTGCTTTCTTTTGAGCATCATTTGAATGGTAAATGGTTCTCCAACCTTTTATTTTCAGGCTGTAGGTGTCCTTCTGTCTAAAATGAGTCTCTTGTAGACAGCAAATAGATGGGTCCTGCTTTTTTATCCAGTCTGAAACCCTGCGCCTTTTGATGGGGTCATTAAGCCCGTTCACGTTCAGAGTTACTATTGAAAGATCTGAGTTTAGTGTCATCATGATATCTATTCAGTCCTTGTTTTTGTGGATTGTTCCACTGAACTTCTTCTTAAAGGGGAATTTTGAGAGTTCCCCTTACAATTTCTTGCAGAGCTGGTTTGGAGGTCACATATTCTTTCAGTTCCTGCCTGTCTTGGAAGCTCTTTTCTCTCCTTCCATTTTGAAATAGAGCCTTGCTGGATAAAGTATTCTTGGTTGCATGTTCTTCTCATTTAGGACCCTGAATATATCCTGCCAGCCCTTTCTGGCCTGCCAGGTCTCTGTGGAGAGGTCTGCTGTTACCCTAATACTCCTCCCCATAAAGGTCAGGGATTTCTTGTGTCTTGCTGCTTTAAGGATCTTCTCTTTATCTTTGGAATTTGCAAGCTTCACTATCAAATGTCGAGGTGTTGAACAGTTTTCATTGATTTTAGGGTGGGATCTCTCTATTTCCTGGATCTGAATGCCTGTTTCCCTTCCCAGATTAGGAAAGTTTTCAGCTATGATTTGTTCAAATACATATTCTGGCCCTCTGTCCCTTTCGGCGCCCTCGGGAACCCCAATTAAATGTAGGTTTTTCTTCCTCAGGCTGTCGTTTATTTCCCTTAATCTATCTTCATGGTCTTTTAACTGTTTGTCTCTTTTTTCCTCAGTTTCCCTCTTTGCCATCAACTTGTCTTCTATGTCACTCACTTGTTCTTCCACCTCGTTAACCCTTGTCGTTAGGACCTCTAGTTTGGATTGCATCTCATTCAATTAATTTTTAATTTCTGCCTGATTAGATCTAAATTCTGCAATCATGAAGTCTCTTGAGTCCTTTATGTTTTTTTCTAGAGCCACCAGTAGCTGTATAATAGTGCTTCTGAATTGGCTTTCTGACATTGAATTGTAATCCAGATTTTGTAACTCTGTGGGAGAGAGGACTGTTTCTGATGCTTTCTCTTGAGGTGAGGTTTTCCTTCTAGGCATTTTGCTCAGTGCAGAGTGGCCAAAAACAAGTTGTATTGGGAAAAGGAGAAAAAGAGAGGAGAGAAAGAAGGAAAGAAAAGACAAAAAGAAAAAAGAAAAAAGGAAGAAAAGAAAAAGAGAACAAAAAGAGAAAGAAAGAAAAAGAAAGAAAGAAAGAAAGAAAGAAAGGGAGAGAGAGAGAGAAAGAAAGAAAGAAAGAAAGAAAGAAAGAAAGAGGAAAAAGGGTGGGGGAAACAAACGGAAATCAAAAAGAAAAACAAACAAACAAACAGACAAAAACAACACGGGGGAGTATCTTCTGATTCTGTGTACTTTAAGTCCCTTGACTTCCTCTGGAACTGGTCCGTCTCGCTGGTCTTCTGGGGGAGGGGCCTGTTGTGCTGATTTTCAGGTGTTAGCACTTGGGGGAGCTGCTCTGCCCCTGCCTGGTGCAGGGCTCAGTGGGGGTTGTTTACCCCGTGAGGCCCCAGGAGGAACAACCCCAGTGGCGGCGGCAGCTCTAGAGCCCTGGATTCAGCCCCTGCAGTAACTCCGGAGCTCTCCGTCTGCAGGGCCTGGAGGCTCCGGGGCGGGGCCGCTGATCTGCTCAGCTCCGGGCAGGAGCGTCCTCGCTGTCCTGGGCCCTCCCGGCCTCTGCCTGTCCCGGGGGGAGGCCGGATCCTGGGCTGTGTCTCCGGCACCCAGTGCTTCTGGGGCCTGCGCTGTTGGATTCGCGCTCCCGCCCCGCAGCCCCCTCCGCGGAGCCGCCCCCGAGCCCCCCGAGCTGCTCCCGCCCCGCAGCCCCCTCCGCGGAGCCGCCCCCGAGCCCCCCGAGCTGCTCCCCCGCCGCAGCCCCCTCCGCGGAGCCGCCCCCGAGCCCCCCGAGCTGCTCCAGGTCCCCCGTGCGCGCTGCAGCCCTTAGGGAGCTCGGCGCACTCTCCCGGGGCGCAGGTGTCTGTTAGTGTCCCCGGGAGCCCGAGGGCATCCCCGCCCTCCTGGGTCCTGCTCTAACTCCCTGCGGGCCCCTTTCCGCCCGGGAAGGTTGGTGCAGCTCCTGCTCCTCCGGGACGGGGCTCTCCTGTCCTGGGGACACTCGCCCTGGCCTTAGCCCAGCTCCTCGCGGGCCCTTCCCCCGTGGAGGCCTTTTGTTTCTTTATTTCTTTTTCCCCGTCTTCCTACCTTGATAGAAGCGCGAACTCTTCTCACTGTAGCATTCTAGCTGGTCTCTCTTTAAATCTCAGGCCCAATTTGTAGATTTTCAGGATGATTTGAAGGTTATCTAGGTAATTTGGTGGGGACAGGTGATTTGGGAGACCCTACTCTTCTGCCGCCTTGCCCCTCCTCCCCTGCTAGAAGTTTAACGGAATGAATCAGCATATGTACCCAAAGCAGAGAACAGATTACTCAGCCTTTTAGAGATAGGATTTCAGTAATTCACAGTAATTCAGAGACATTCTTTAGATAAAAGAGATGGATCTGTTGTGACTCTATTATATTCTGTCATATTTACAAGGAAAACTTGCACCTCTCCCTGGAAACATGAGAGAGTTGGAGGCAGCATGGCTTGGGAGCTGGCCTTCAAGAAAACTAATGCACTGGGGCGCCTGGGTAGCTTGGTCAGTTAAGCCTCCAACTCTTGATTTTGGCTCAGGTCATGATCTTAGGGTCGTGATCTCAGGGTCATGAGATAGAGCCCCACAGCAGGATCTATGTTCCACGGGGAATGTGCTTGAGATTCTTCTCTCCTTCTCCCTCTGCCCCTCCTGCTCATTCCTGTGTGCACTCTATCTCAAATAAATAAATAAATAAATCTTTTTATTTTTAAAGAAAAGCTAAAAGAAAGGATTAGAAGGAATGGTGGATTTATGGCATTTATGGCATTTCCTCTTGCATGATTTTCCCTATCCTCTACTTTATCTTGTCATAAAAATCTGTCCATTATCTTTCCCTTACAATAGAATTAGTGCTTGTTTAATTGGCTTTCCTGGAATCTAATTATTTTCAAACACTTAACAACTTTTTTCCTATACATAACAATGAAGACGATATTGCCAACAGAACTGAGGTAATCATTTTCACAGGGAAGTCATTTCCAGAAGTGTCTAGCCTGTACCTTGCACGCTTCCTTTAATAACTGTGTTCATTAATTTGTTAGAGCATGAAACACTCAACTTCATTTTTCAAACCCTAGATTATAGTCAAGGGAACATCTCACTCTTCTCATATCCACCATAAAAAGAGGCACAATAACCAATGGCTCACCTGCCATCTTGTGTTCATCTGTGTACCGGGAAACCTCATGGTGGTGAAAATATGCCCTGTCGCTCCTAATGTTACTTCATTACTTGGAATCAACGGGATTGCTGTCTGCTCTTTGACACATCATAATTTGCTAGATTATAAGATTCCCTCTTTGATGGGAGCCTCTTTGCTATATGTGTAACAACAAGATGGTCTCCACATGACTAGAAGTACGAAGTGGAAGTGACAGCTTTTGTTCTTTTGTACCTCCTGTAGGCTTCATTATACATGTGACACTTCTTTACTTGGCAAATACCACACACTAGCAGTCTCTGGGTGATTAGCAGGTAGCAGCATCAAAGACACAAAGTCTTGCCTTCCTCTACAACTCCTCTCTCCCCTGAACCACTCACTTCTCTCACTAGATTCCCAAGACTCTCTCATGCACAATAAAGGTATTAGGTACAGATGGAACAGTAGAAGCCACCATTTGGTTTACTTTGGAAGGGACTGGAATCCTTGGGAGAGAAACATATCCAAAGGAGGAAGGAGAAAGCAGAAGGAGTGAAGCAGCAGCATGGACAAAAAGGAGGGGAGAATGGAGCAGCCACATGTGACAGTTATACGGGGGGAAGATGGGAAAATGGGATTTTGAGAACGTTCACTGGGTTTCATTTTTTAAAAAAGATTTTATTTATTTATTTATGAGAGACACACAGAGAGAGGCAGAGACATAGGCAGAGGGTGTAGCAGGCTCCCTGCGGAGAGTCTGATGGGGGACTTGATCCCAGGACCAGGATCACGATCTGAGCTGAAGCCAGATGCTCAACCACTGACTCACCCAGGTGCCCTTCACTGGGTTTTATTAATGGAATCCTCTTTGCTCCTTATTAAAGTAGTTCAGATGATTTAAGTTTTCTTTTGAAGTTGGTTGTTTTGTTTTGTTTTGTTTTGTTTTGTCAGATGGAGGTTTGACTAGATCACTGAGCATGAGTGGGCCACACCACTGCTCCACGTTAGGTGGGCAATGCCTGGCAGAAGTTGGTGAGGCTGTCTAGGGATATGCATTCTTTTCTGAGGGACTTGAAGTTGCTGCCTAAAACACCCAGCAGGGTGGTGGAAGAGACATCAGACTGGTTTGGAAACCTTGAACATGTGTTCCAGTTTAGGCTAATTTGCAGCAAAGTCACCCGCCTTCCCTTGGTTTATATTCCTAACCACAGACTTGATGACAATCCATGTGGCAGGACTGATGACCTGATGAATTGCCTTCTGGTGAGCATGCTAAGTCTGTCATCCTTTTTTGTTCTTGCTCTTTTGAGAACAGAGCTTTCCCTTAGAGGAGGTGTGAAACACAAAGGTCAGGGAGAGGGTACATTTTGTTTCTCAGATCCAGGAACAGAAATGCCTGCCTCTTCTGGCCTCCAGGCCTGTGTTTCTTTGTTTCAGCTCATTAGAAAAACAATAAAGGTCCTGGGGATGAGAGGAGAACTGCTAGAGAAAGAATCTTTCTCAGTCACCTGAGAGAAGTTGAGAATAGTTTCAACAGGTCACACTGGAAAGAGACCCCCTGGAAACTATCCTGGCTAAATTATAATTCCCGGGACCACAAATTAGTATTCTGGATAAGCTCCAAATTAGTTGCTCCAACCACTAGGGCCACTACGTTCGGCAACCAGGTAGAAAAATTGGGGAGTAGAGACTGTGTTCATGAGCATTTCCTTGCGTAAGAGCCAACCACAAAATCATAACAATAAGTATGTGTTACTGGTGTGTGTTGTGTTGCGTGAAAGGACATTTCAGTCCTTGGACTCCCCACAAAACGTTTACGTGAGGATGCATGCTCAAATAAAGATAGCCAGAGCAAAGGTAGCCAGCACAAAGCAGTTCATTAAGGGCCACACTGACATTGGGAGAGCAGGCAGGCCCAGAGGTAGCAAGTGCACTGGGTCAGCAGTGTTTGCAGACATTGTGTGGTTGCAGCTAGGGCAGTTTCCAAAAAAGGTTGTTTCCAGTTTTCTAGGGGATACCTTCCACCAGTTGGGAGGAGGAGTTTTGGATCCTACAAGGGCTGAGGTAGAAGACAAGACTCAAATGAGCTTCTACAAATCTACCTTGCACATAGCATTATAAGTCATAAAGATAGATCTGGTTCCTGAGCCGGGGATAGGGTCTCAAGAAATGCTGCCAGCCTCTCTTCCATGTCTTTGTCAGAAACTTTCTACCACACAAAAGATGATGGCTCTTGCCAATTCCACATTCACATCCTCACAATAATTAACTGCAGGGCCAACTTTTCTGTGGCTCCAACAGAATATTTCCAGGGAATATTCTGATTGGCTCAGTTTGGGTTACACCTGTCTCTGAACGAAGCACAGGGCATTTCAACTGGGCGGGGTCCAGATCTACAGTGGACAAACTACAACCCTGGACCCAATCCAGCCCAATGTGGGTCACTTCTGGTCAAGTTCATTTGCTGCTTCCATGCTACAACGGTGGGTTGAGTAGGCATGACAGATGGTATGTCTTGCAAAGCCAAGAATATGTTCTATCTGGTTCTTTACAGAAAAAGTTTGCCAAGCCCTGGTCTAGATGGTTCAACCCCCACTGTTGCAAAGTTTGACCTTCCTAAATGACCCGAAATATTTCATGACAGAGAATTTGATTATCAGAGAAAGGAAGAGGAATACCTGGCAGTAAGACACAGCAGGTGCCCTCTACATATGAGTTTTGTGATGGGTAAAGACAAGCATGTAAAATTTCTGGAACATAACACTTGATTCAGGTAATCTTTTCCTCATACCTCTCTCATACACATTTAATCTTTTACAACATGAATTTCATCAGGGAGGACCAGGCAGGCATTAAAAATGGAAGCTAAAAATTATCCACAAGAAATGAAAAGCAAGAAAGCAATTTTTTGACAAATATGGAATCCCTATAAGTAGTTCACAACATACCTTCTCTTCCTTATTGGCAACTGTTTCTAATCAATTAAAAACTAAAGGAAGATATCTGAGGAAAACTGGAAGGGGAAAAATGTAAAGCGAATAACCACAAAAAAAGGAAATTCCCTGGCCTCCGCTCTCCTTAGCCTGGGGGCTCTGAAATTCTAGCTAGGCCTGTTTGTTCACAGCAGTTAGGATCTTAGCATTCATCTGTGGCTGACACATGGCTCTGAGACTTTTATTCCCAAACTCAGTCTCTATGACTCTCATCCTTTTCAAAGTGAAGGAGGGAAACACAGTCCAGTGTCAGTCCTCAGCATGGGTGGGAAAGTGTGAGTCAGCCTGTCTCCAGGACCCCAAGCCACATTCTTTTTCCTTTTCTATTTAAGTTCCTTTGAGGTGTCATGGGCTTCTGAAGCCCATTCTTCCTTTGCATTCTCCACTCCTTGTTTCCAGATCTCATGGAAGGCTCTGGTGCCACTCATTGAGGATGCTAGTGTAAAATGGGGGTGCAGACCAGTCACACAGGGTCAGGGTCAGAGAGTACTGTGTTTCTCCTAGTTATAACCACTAATTAGCTTTGGGTTTTAACTCTTCTAAACTTCTTCTTACAGGGTGGAAACAGTGAAAACAAGTTCACAGGTGGTTGGGAAATTCTCGTGAGTATGGATCTAGAGACCACCTCATTTCTTATCACTGATATGAGAGGCTCTGGTTAAAGGTATTTCAGATTTCTACAATCAGTTGAAAGAATAATTTTGGAGAATTCTGGCCTTCTCAAGCACTCCAAAATGGACAGTGGTCTCCTTCCCCTCATGACATGGCCAGTTTTGTCTGGGAGGCTTGAGACCCTCATATCCTTGCATTGTCCTACTCTATTGCATTGTCTTGAGATCTACCCTTTCAGCTTATATAATGAGGTGGTCTTCCTTCATCTATCAAAACTCAGCAACTATTTTCTCCTAGACATGGAGACAAAATTTTACTTTCCTAGATATCCAAGTGCAGATGGTAGAAGAATTGAGTGAGAACATTGTCCATATGATAGGGGAGGAGGAATGATATGGGAGAGCTTGGTTTTCATCTCACTGAGTCGAAGAATGAATCTTGTGGACACAGGAGAGTGAGTTAAGTGATAGAAGTTTATTAAGCAGCTACAGAGAAAGCTCTCAGGAGTGAGAGGGGTCCCGACAGGATTGCTACTGAGGACTTTTTTGCTGGCCTTTTATTGGGAACTTAACCAAGGCTTAGAGATATCTCTGTGCTAAGTGAATGGTCATATGGCTGTTTGGAGTCTGGTGAATCTCTGGGATTGTCTGGTAACCATCAATGGGAGATACTCCCTTGGAGCCAGGGAGCCTAATTTACTTTCTTCTCTGTTTTTATTGTCTTATCTCTGTTTCCTTGGGATGGGTAGGAGCCTGACTCTGGATCATTTGGTGTCCTTGGGATTTATGGGATCCCAACTCTGGGCCTTTCCCTTATCTATCCATGCCTAGTCCCATCTATCCCTAACTCATTCCTACATCAGGAGGATGGTCTGTGTGGAAATCCTTGCTTGGTACACACTCTTCGTGTTTTTTTTTTTTTTTTTTTGATAAATCTGTGCCATTCTGAGTCAATACTGATTCCCACATGCACAATTATAGTACTCTGCAAGCAAGTGTTAATATTGCTAATGATATCGCTTTGCAGAGTGATTATCTGAGAACCGTTCTCAGCTGCTGCACCAGGATTACAGCGTTGTGTAACCCCACATGAAGCCAGTGGTGGAAAAGGCAGCACTTGTTCAGTCACGAAGAGTTGTCAGAGAGGGCAGCTTGCAATTAGATCAGACATGCTGTCACCAGGGGGCTGGTAGGCCTCATTATTCACATGCTCCAGGGCTGGTGATAACCTTTAACAGATGTAGCTTCTCAATATAAAAACCCCTGGGCAGAGCAGATAAATGCACAAAGCTTTGTGCTAGCTGCTTCATCTTTCCATCTCTGCTTGGATCAACATCTCCTAGGCTTACAAAGGTCACTGTGGAGATCTTTCTCAAGGACTAACTCAGCCAGTCCCATCTGTAATCCCCTGCTTGGGTATCCCTGGGGTCAGGTCAACATAGACCCCTCACTTTTGCCAGTCCCTTGACGATCATCTTGATGTTTTCCTTTCCACTTCTTTGGAGAGAGAAGGAAACAAAGGTCTCGCACCTCCCCACCACCACCACCAAATAAGATTATATCCATCAACTGTTCCTGACAAACTGCATCTCCAAATGTTTTGCATTAACAGGGCACACACAGTGATCTAACAAACACAGAGGCTTGCCAATCTCTGAAGATCAGGAGAGAGGTGTCTGCTGACATGACTGGGCTAATTGATATATTCCAATGACCCTCTCCCTCCCCATTCCCCAACCTGCCTGCCAGCAAGCCAAATAAAGAGCTTGCTTCTGTGGAAGCCTGACCTTTGATTAATGGCATGCTCAGGTTCACAGAAATGTTAAGTGGCTCCCTATTGGCCACGACTTTTATTTCCAGCAGATTTACAACCTCTTAGAAGATCATATTTGTAATACTCAGAATATGCAAAAGTTATAACCAGATGCTTCCTAATATGGGTTCTCTGTTCCAGGCCACACTGACCTGTTGCCTTCCTGGCTCCCTCTTCCACACATTAGCACTCTCTTGATTATCAAGCACAGCACAGAGCCCACCTCTTCCAGGGGCAGTCTTAGACTATCCAGGTGGAAGTAGTTGCTCCTTCAGGAGGTGTGACAACTGACCTATCAGAAAAAGAGCGTTAGACGGAGAGTCAGAAAGGCTGGACCCAAATCCTAGCTTTGCGAGGAACTCACTCAGTTTTCCAGAATTGCTGTAACAAAGTGCCACAAACTGCGAGTGTGTAAATAGCAGAAATGTTTTTCTGACCATCCTGGAGTCTAGAAGTCTGAAATCAAGATGTCAACAAGGTTGGTTCCTTCTGAGGGCAGTGAGGGAGAACCTGTAACATGCCTCTCCCCAGGCTTCTGGGGGTTTGCTAGCAATAACTGGAGTCTCTTGGCTAGTAGAAGCATCACCCCAATTCCTGCTTCTATTGTCACATGGAGTTAGTTACCCCTGTGTGCATATGTCTGTCTTCGTGTCCAAAAGGTTTCCTTTTTATAAGCACACCTGTTGTGTTGGATTAGGGGCCCACCATACTCCAGCATGACCTCACCTTAACTAAGTAAACCTGCCATGACCCTATTTCCAAATAAGGTCACTTTCTGAACTACTGGGGGATAAACTTCAGCAGAGGAATTTTGGGAAGACACAATTCAACCGGTAACAGGTGCCTTGGCCAAATCCTTCTCAGTATCCTCACCTATAAAACAGAGATAAGGCAGTAGTAACAGTTTGTGGTTTCTACAAGGATCAGTGCATGCGACTACCTAGAACGGCTGCTGCATATGTTGAACTTCCTCTATTATCATTTCTATTTTCTGCCAACCTATTGATGTAGTTTTGGAATATAGGTGAGGTTTGATGAGGTGAGGTTCCAGAGCCACGACCAAGAATTCTTGAGACGTCTTTGGTGCAAAGACGTCCTGTAAGAGGAAGAGCTGCAGTCCCTGGGCTTGTGAGGGGTGGCTTATTATATATCTGGGAGTTGGGGGAGGCAGGGAAGAAAGGGAGGTTTTCAAAAGGATTTTTATATGCTAAAGAGGACCTACAGATACTGGAGGCCTGGCCCTTGTTGAGTGAAAGTTATTTATCCCTCTAGCGAGACATTAACATTAAGACAGTTGGGAACCTCCAGAGGAATGTCACACTTATGCTATTTTGGCGGGGGTAGATTGGGGGGGGGTAGGGTGGGGGATGGGGTGGAGTGTCGCTTGTCGGGTGGCAGCTTGTGCTCTGTCCTCAGCTAGCCTTCTTTTCTCCATCATTATTATACTTCTTACAACTGTGAGTGGAAGCAGAGAGGAAGGAAAGAGGAGGGCAGACAGGACACAAACATAATCTATGGCTCTTCCCTGGGGCAATGGGAACACCGGGACGGCTTCCTTCAATCAGGCACCTATTGAGGCAGGGACAGAAGCTGTAAGCCTAGAACTTACACTCTAGCAGAGGAGCACAGTGCCGGAGAGGACCCAGCGGAGATACAGACTTTGCTTGGCAAGTAAGAAGAGCAGACATGCCCCCAGATGAGGAGAGAACAGCTTTGGTAAGTTCTTGCCCAGAATTTTGCAATTAAAAAAAAAATGGAAAGAAGTTATTTTAGTCTCAGCACACATGTATAATTTTATCGCTAAAAACATAGTTTTGTTCTGCAATACATATGGTTTAGGGAATGAAGGCTCTCTCATAAACTTTTCGGGGCTTAGTTCCTCCAAAGACCTTACGAGAGCTCTTAGAGAGCTTGGCACAAATATATGTAATTACATTAAAAGAACAAATGATCCTGGAGAAGAAGAAAGGTGAGTGGTTTCTAAAAAATAAAATAAATAATAATAATATGGAAGCACAAGGAGCTCTGATGAATTCACGTCTAAAAAGAGTCTTATAAAAGGCAGTAGGAAATCAGTTTTGTGAAGACACAAAAGTGTGTAAAAACAAACTAAAGCCCCCGATAAGGGAGCAGAAGGCTAGCTGAGGACAAAACAGAAGCTGACACTCTGCAAACCAACCCCCCCCCCCACCTCCCCCAGCCCCAGGTGGAAGGTGTGTGACATTCCTCGGGTACTCCTGGCTGGCCTAAAGCTAAAGAAAGAAAATAACAGATAGTTAATTTACAGAGATCACAATCCTGCAAGACAATGAGTCTCCCTCAATTTACAAATGCCTTAGCAATTTTCAAGAATAAAGCATTTTTATCAGTAACCTAGCTTCCACAGGAAATGTAGACAATTAAATGTCCATATAACCTGCAGCCCATTGACAGATACTTGAAGTGGGTGGAGTGTCATGTTCCTCCTGGAAACTCCCTACTGTCTTCTCTTGAATGCCAGACTAGAGGGAAAAACTACCTTAACTTAACAATGGCAAGGCCTCCAGTATCTTGCAAGTCCTCTTTAGCATATGAAAATCCTTTGAAAACCTTCTTTTCCTTACCTCCCCCAGCTACCAAGTATATCATCAGCCTTCCCTCACAACCCCTAGGCAGCAGCTCTTCCTGCCCTTGGGTCCTGTCTCCCTGCTTTCCTAAAACCACCATTTCGCACTAAAGACATCTCAATAATGAATGCTTTCTTGGTCATTGGCTTTGGGCCTCACCCCACCAAACCTCACCTATATTCCAAAACTACAATAGCTCCCAATAAGATAAGGTTGGAAAATCCCTTTCTAGGTGGTGTTTTTTTTTTTGTTTTTTTTTTTTTGTTTTTTTTTTTTGAGTTCTTATGAAGGGAAGAAGTGGAGTTCAGATCCAAGAGAGAGCTAAGGGACAATGAATGGATGAAGTTGCCAGCAATGGGCAAATGGTGGAAACTTTCCATCTCCCAACAAACCTTTATCCTTTTAGCCAAGGAAAATGGTTTGCAGATCCAAAGACTCAGGATAACTATAATTAAGAGAAAAATGAAGGCCAAAAGGGAGATGACAAGGACTCCCAGATGCTCATACAGGCTGGTTCCCAACTTGTGCTTTCCCTTTCTCACTACACTCACTCCCTTCCCCCCCCCATCCAATTCTTGCATCTCAGAAGAATATTCTGGACTGTTTTCTGCTCTTCCTCACCTCCCATGAATTTCTCAGCCCATCATAACTGGTCTACTATGCCCTACTACTCTTCTGTAAGAGACCGGCTATGTCAACAATAACTACCTGTCTGCTAGACCCAACAAGTACATTTTAGCCCTGGTCCCACTGGCTCCTCTGTTGCATCCAACTGTATTCATCACTACCTATTCCTGAAACTCCATTCTTCTGACTTTCAAGATACCAAGCTCTCTTTGTTCTCCTCTTATCTCTCAATATTCTTCACTTGCCTCTTAAATCTTGGTGTTTATAGGGTCCATTCTTTGCCCATTGGCTTTCCTGGTGATCTCATCCACTGTCACAGACTTGTCATTGGTCTCCTGCATCATCCCATTTTAGATTATTAGTCTACATCAATTGTGGTGAGTCAGTTCCCTTGACAGAGATCAAACTGCCCCAAACTTAGTTCCACAAGAAGAGGTATTTTATGAAAAGAAAGAAAACTAACTTCTTGGGGGAAAGAAAAAGTCTCAATTTTAGGGGTCTATCCTAAGGGGAGAACACATGACAGATGTCTATGAGAAAAGATGTTTGCTATCAGATTATTTATGAAAGGGCAAATCTCCCCAAAATCTTGATTTTAGCCATGTGAGACCCAGGTCAGACTTCTGAATGTACACAAGGGTGAGATAGTAAATGTGTGTTGTCTAAACCACTTGGTTTATGATAATTTATTAGGAAAATAAATAGTATGTGAATACAACTTCCTTTCTCTTTGAGTTTCCATTTTATTGAAATTTTACCTTGGCTGCCAATTATGGCCTTTCCCCCTTGGGGGAAGGTTTGTTGAATAAATGTGCTCTTAGCAGACAGAAATCTCACTCTTGAAGGGAGCCAGCCTCTCAAAGAGCAAATAAAGATGTCATTCAAAGAGGACATCTTGGATGACAGATACCAAGGTCTGGTGTGTGATTTCTGTCCACGAACCTCTCAGCAAGCTCTGTGCCTGTCAGGTTTAATCCGATCGGTAGTGAAATGGAATAGAGAGGCCAGGCAAAGTTGGTCTAAATAGGCTTTTAATGGGACGTGCTCTCGGTCGAGGTTCCATGGCCACAGGGGAGGGAGAGAGCAGGAAAGTCTCAGGCCAGGGAAGTCGTTCTCAGGGGAGGGCAAGCAGGCTTTTTAAGGGGGAAGGGGGAAGGGGTTGTATGTCTGTACAGGGTGATAGGTATTAGGCATATTACTGGTGGAATCGGCCTGGGGCAATAACTGCCCATACCCTTATATGGGGTCTGGGTAAAGTGGGTTCAGGTTTCCTGCATAGGTCCAGGCTCCCGTGATGCCGTGTCCTGGGGGGGCAGGGTGTCTGCTGGTGATGGGAAAGTTCTGAGGTTGGGGCAACAAGGTGGGGGGTCCATTTTGTTGGTGCCTCCCGATCCCCCTTGATCCCACTGGCCCAACATTGCCCTCCTCACCCGCTTGCTCCCTGGCTGAGCCAGATCCTGGGCAGCAGGCCCCGAGAGTGGGTTTGAGAACCCTCCTTTACTACACCCCAGCCCTACGCAGCACCCACCCCCTCCCTGTTTAGGGAACTGCTGTAGAGCATAAATGGAGAGCAGTTAACCAACGGTGTGCTTGGGAGCCAGCGCAGGGGAGGCGGTGATGTCTGCTCTTCAACCTTTGCTCATCTCACTGGGGATTTTGCTCTACTTAAAAGAGGTCTTCACTAAACCAGAATCCCCCCAAGTCTGGCTCCCCCTTTCTGCCACCATCTCACCCCTGAAGCCCCAGAGCTCCACTGAGCAGATGGCCAGACACCCACAGAGGTATCACCTGCTTTTATACCCATCCTGCCACCGGATGCCACAGTGAACAGGGCCCCCTCCAGTGAACCCTACAAGCAGTGCTCGGTTATACTTGGCAGAAACAGTGATGTCTTTCCTGGTAGGAATGAGAACAGATTTCCCCCTGGTGATGGGAGCGGCTGGGCCTTCCCATTGGAACAACTGCCTTTGGTAGCAGGTGACTCAAAAAAACTGGATTTGAAGCAACACATGTTTGCAGATAGGCACAAGGACAGGAGGTCCCTGCTCTGTCTCTGACCCTGGTGGCTTCTGTGTTGATGCAGAGAAGCCCAACTCAGGAAGCACACAAAGTACTGGGCCTCTCCTGTGCCCTCTACCTCTGGATGCATCTGGGCCAAATGTGAAAAGTAGGTGTTGTTTGGTTTCGTTCTGTTTCACTCGGCGGGGGAAGGCTGGGCCCTCCACACTCTCGGGAGCTAACGTCTGCAGGTGAGACTGGCTGCCCTCTGCGTTCTTCAGCAGCTGCATGGGGCACGGGGCCTGCCTGCGGCCAGGCAGTCAGGAGAGCAGGCAAAAAGAAGAGTGCTCTCCGGGCGCACACTCATTTCCCAGCCCATCTCATTTAAAGACAGCCTGCTTACCTGAGATGCTTCTGCATTTCCCGGTCTACTCTAGGGATAGCAGGCCGGGTTCTAGGGTGCGCTTTCCCTGGGGGCAAGGGCCTGGGAGGAGACAGACTCCATCTGTGTCCCCACCCTGGCACAGACTTGCTGCGGCCCCTTGCTGACAGCCATCAGCTGCCTTCCTTGCCGTGGCCCCAAACTTCCCAAGAGATTTTCAGTTGTGCACAACTTCTTTCAGAAAGTGCTCAGAGGGATGCCCATAAAGCTAGTCACACTGGGGTTCCTCACTGTGTTGTTAATGGTCTCCAGGAACTTTGAGATCTGGTGGGAGACCCATAACCACACATTTCACGTACACATTTCAGACACATAGTGTGGGTGTCTGTTCTCTGTGTAGATAAATGGGGCCCCAAAGCAGCCTGGCAGGAAGCTGAGAAGCCAAGTGTGTGGCAAGCTTCTGGCCAGCTGAACACAGTGCAGGCAGGAGAGGAAGCAGGAAGTGGGCTCATGGGCAGGAAGCCTCCTTTAGGACGCTTTTCCACATTTGCGTCTTAAACAATGGGCATGAAGTGTCAGATACAGAATCCTCACAAATGAGGTGATCAATAGTGTGAATCCACCTGCCTCCAGCTGGAAACTTGAAGCCAAAGGAGGGTGGTTCTGCAGCAGATTTCTGAGCTTGGCCAGGGGACCTCTGTGCCAGGTATAGCCTGACAAACAAAGGAGAGGAAATTACAATTTACACTTGTAAAATCCACATAAACCTCATGAGAGGTTCTCCCTTCTAGATGCTCTAGATGAGTGGAGGCTGAGATGTCAAGAGACCTTCCCTGTTGCCCAGGCAGAAAGTGGCAGAGCCAGGACTCAAACCCAGACCTGACTCGAGGGCTTTTTCTCCCAGGCTCCGTTGGCCACAAACATCCCCTGGACATTACTCACTGTTCCATGGGGAGCAGAGTCACCCCTGGTTGAGAACCACCATAGATGAAGAAAAGCACTAACTGATCTAAAGCATGTGCTACGTGCCAGACGCTGTAATGATGTGATCTAGGACTTGGGCTTCTTGCTCCCCTGCGAAGTAGGCATTACAGTGTGCAAGGGGGAGAGGCCAGGGAGCTGGTTCAACTTAGAAGCAGCACAGCTGGGTTTTGAGGCAGGTCGGTCTGTTTCCCATGCTCACACGAGCCAGAAAGAGCCATCGAAAAAAGGCCTGAACAGCCATCTGTGGGTGTTCTACAATTGTTCATTTAATTACCATTCTTATTTTATATCTTTCCTTGTTCACAGAAAAGTTGAAGTCTGAATGAATATTTTAAGCATTGATTTCAATTTTTCTTCCCAGTACTATTAGGTGCAGTATTCAAATTTCACTGTACATTTTCAAAAGTGCCATTTCAGAAACATTATTAAAAATTGGATGTATTTTCCCATGGAATGCCTGCTGGGCTCTCTCTGGTGTCACTTAAGATTATATTTGACTTTAAAGGAGCTCCTGTGTGACCACATTTCACACTAATGAGGAATCCGTTCTTCCTTAAGGGGTAGTTTCAAAATCCAACTGGCTCTTAATGACTACACTGTAAAATTGCTTTATTCAGACTTTACAAATATTCTAGGAAGGGTGTACCATATAACTTAAGTTTTATATGGTTAGAAAACAACAAATCTGAATTTGTTGTTTAAATTCATTTTTTAAAGGACCCAAAGTGACATTTCACAAGATGGGACTACATGGCAAAACAAACATACATTTGTCAATGCTTCTGTCAGGGTCTATCTGTATATACGAATGAATGAAAATGTCTAATATCATTCCGATTTTTAAAAATGCAAATTAAAATAATGTGGTAGTACTTTACCTTACCAACTAAGCAAATCTTTATTTCAAGAACCCCAAATTCTGTGAGTGCAAAATAAAAGATATACTCTGAGGATTTGCTGATGGCTTTTTTATGCTGCCATCTGGAAGAATAATTGAACAATATGGAGAAAGCCATAAAAGTCTTGCATACTCTTTGACCCACTCAACCTATACCTAGGAATGGTTTGAGCAAATACTTCAGATGGAGAAAAAGGCTATTTGCATGTGGATGTTCATTAGACCACTGGTTGTAATAATAAAATCTTGGGAACAGCCTAGATAGGCAACAATGGAAGTATATTTAAGTAAATTATGGTAAATTATCCATTCCAGTATAGTGGTGGTTAAGGTGGGCTTTAGAGTCATAACATCTGGGGTGAAATGCTGGCTCTCATGCTAGCTCTGTGGTTTTAAACAGATTTAATCTCTTCATCTGTGTAATGGGTATAATAGCACCTACCTAAAGGATTATTTTTAAAGTTAAACAATATCAGGTACATAAAGCACTGAGAACAGTGTGTGATGCAGTGTGTGATGTGTAAGTGCTCAATAAATGTTTTTTGATGGACTTTCATGTACCTAGTGAAAATAAGTGTCAGGTTTAATCCGATTGGTAGTGAAATGGAATAGAGAGGCCAGGCAAAAGTTGGTTGAAATAGGCTTTTAATGGGATGTGCTCTCAGTCCCAGGTTCTGCAGTCTGCAGGGGAGGGAGAGAGTGGGAAAGTCATGGGCCAGGGAAGTCCCTTGCAGGCAAGGGCAAGCGGGCTTTTTAAGGGGGAAGGGGGAACGGGTTGGGTGTCTGTACAGGATGATAGGTATTAGGCATATTACTGGTGGAATGGCCTAGGGCAATAACTGTCCATGCCCTTATATGGGGTTTGGATAAAGTAGGCTCAGGTTTCCTGCATAGGTCCAGTCTCCCCCCTGATGACATGTCCTGGGGTGGGGGGTGTCTGCTGGTGATGGGAAAGTTCTGAGGTGGGGGCAACAAGGTGGGGGGTCTGCCACCATTTTGTTGGTGCCTCCCGATCCCCCTTGATCCCACCGGCCCAACAATAAGAATTAGGAAAAAAATCTAATGTGTTTTTAAAAAATCATAATACTGAAAATAGAGAATATTCTGTATTCATAAAGGCTTGTGGAAAACATAAATAAATTAAATTTGTCAAAATGTTGAAGTCATGGATGCCTTTTCCCCCTCAATTTTCTATGTTGCTATTATTTTGTCACGAAAATACTAAATAATGGGGCACCTGGGTGGTTCATTCAGTTGAACATTCTACTCTTGATTTTGGCTTAGCTCACGATCTCAGGGTCCTGCGATTGAGCCCTGAGTTGGGCTCCAAGCCTAGCAGGGAGTCTGCTTGAGTATTCTCTCCTTCTCCTCTGCCACTCCCCCATTCACATGCTCTATCTCTTTCTCTAAAATGGATGGATACATTTTAAAAAACGAAAGACTAAATAGTAAGCAGCTGGAACCCAGGACACAAATCTATTTATAAATGCATTCAACTAGCCATTAATTGATGTCTTTTATGTTTCAGGCACTGTGACATCCGAAACAATGAAGACATCATAAAAAAGTCTATAGTTCAGTAAAAGAAACAGGCATAAAAATTAACAACTTCTACTGGAGCATATTAAATGCTATACAAGGTCACCAAAGAGGAACATCTAAATGGCCCTAAGATGGAGGATGGTCAAGGAAAGCCTCACAAATGATGTAATGCATAAGAATTATCTTGAAAGATTTATAAAGACTAATTAAATGAAGAGGGGAAGGAAGAACATTCCAGGGAGGGAATATAACTAGGAAAGACAAACGTGAATTAAAGCAAAATGGGTCCAAGGAACTGAAGTATCTTGATAAAACTACAACATGAGAAAGTGTTAAAAGAGCCCAGTGATGTGGGCAGGAGCTACATCTCACAGCTAAACTGTAGATTCTGAGCTTTGCCCTGAAAGCTAGGGGGAGCCATTGACAGACATGTGACTGCAGGTTGACCCTCAAACTGGACCTGGACAATCGGAAGCTACTTACCCACTCCCCTGTCCTTGGAATGTATGTCTCTCCCCACTGTTCCTGTACTAGGAGTCCCTTCAAGGACATAGATAGCCTTGAGGGAGCATCAGAATGATGCACAAGATGGAACCCAGATATGGCCTCTAAATTAACTCTTAAGATTCTGGTGGGAGGGTGTGGCCATCCACTTGTCTTGCTGCTGCCTAAGACAAGCCTTGGATGCAAGGTCCTTTGCTTATTAAAGCTGCCACCTACTGACCTGGAGTGGCCCATCTCTTCCTTCAGTCTTCCCTTGCCCTCTGGGACTAGTTTTGATTTTCACTCAGGGAACTCCCAAAGTTGTGAGCCAACAATAGGTGAGCCAACTAGGGGATCAAAGAAATGGGGTCTTGGGAAAGAAGCATCCGAGGGGGAAGTCCTAGGTTGGCCCTGCAGGCAGGGAGGGGTGGCCCATAGGTCAGGTGTTTGTGTACTGCTGCATGAGTACAGGGGATGCCCTGAAAACACTAGCTGGTCCAATGCATTTGTTTGAGGAACTGTGCACAGCACATGGCGGCAAAGAAGGGAAAGCAGTAGCTGCCACAGGGGGCTGTTCGACAGCTACCAATACCCAACTGGAGGCTGCAGCTCCACTTAGAAAGTTGGAAGAAGAGCCGAGGATAGAGAAGGATGGGCTGGCAGGCAAGGTGGGAGAGCAGGACGGTGGTGGAGACCTTAGCATGACAGTGTGCAAAACTAGGAGGGGATGAGTGCTGCAGATTAAGATCGGGGAGCCTGTGACAAAGCTGGTTGGGATGCTCTGAAGTGGGAGAGTGAGGCTCTTGTCTCATGGAGTTGAAGAATCAATCTTGCGGACAAAGGAGAGTGAGTAAAGGGATAGAAGTTTATTAAACAAGGATACAGAGAGAGCTCAGGAGTGAGAGGGGTCCTGACAGGGTTGTCACTGAGGCCCCTACAACGTTTGGTCTTTTACTGAAAGCCAACCAGTGAATCTAAGCCCTTTTAACATCTTTATTGATAACACCCTTGAGTAGGGCTAGTGATAACACCTCTAACGGCGGCCCATTTCCCTTTTAGGGACCAGTAATTCTCTGTCGGTCACAAGCATCCATTGCAATAAGACCCCACCTCTGACACCTGGGACTGGATGGTCTGATTTGTTTATTTCTGGTTTCCTTTCACTTCCACATTTTTGGGATTTTCCTGAGCCTGATTCTGGGGCCCCTTACCTATCTTCAGACCTAGCCCTGCCTGTCCCTCACTCAGCAGGAGTGCTGTGCCATTGGACCCCAATACAAAGTTAAACAAAAGCACAGCAACAGCAACCCCAGGCCCAGGACAGCCTCCAGTTCAGGAAACAGTCATCCATGTGGGAAACAAAGGCAAAAAGGAAACACAGATAAAATTAAACGCCCTTATAGCCCGCAGCTCAGTGACAAATACTAGAGATTGGCAGAGTAGAACCTACCTCCAGGAAACTCCCAACTGTCTTCATATTAATGTTTTGCTAGAGGGAAAAACAACCTTAGATTGACAATAGCTAGGCCTCTGGGATCCTAAGAGTCTTCTTTAGCGTATGAAAATCATTCTGGAAACTCCCTTTCCTTTTTACTTCCCCACCCAACTCCAAGGTATATAATCAGCCATTCCTTACAACCTCAGTCCAGCTTTTTCTGCCCATGGGCCCTATCCCCATGCTGTAATAAAGAAACACCTTTTTGCACCAAAGGAGGCAGAAACAAGCTACCCAACATGAAATGATGCCTCATCTCACTTTCTCAAAATTAGAAATTCACTCAGGCTAGTAACTCTAACAGCAAAGCATCACCTTCACTTGCTCAGGTGGTAGACTAGAACCACTTCTGCCACAGGACAGGGTTTTTTAAAACAGGCAAAGATAAGCAGTTACTATTCCACATCAGGAAACACTGGAAAGTAGATAGTCCTCCTAACACATTGATGTTGTTGCCCCAGATGCATTGTTTTCCGATATCATCGTCCTCCCTCTAATATTAAGGGACAGTGAGTGGACATAAGTCCATTCCTCCAGGAATCTGGACCTTGGGTAAGGAAGTTGGTGTCTCTCCAAGAGGCTGAGGCTGAGATCTGCAAAATTAAGCAGCTCTATGGGGCTCCAGTTTGAAGAGGTTCCAAGCCCCAGGTGACAATCTTTTGCTTTCTGAGTGGCCCATGCAACTAAGAGTATAGTTCAATCCAAGTTGACCTGAAGTATCTCATTTCTATTCATTTGCCTTTTGATTTTATTCCCATCAGAAATTGAGTTTGCCCAATACCTCATCTGAATACATGGTGTATTAATAAGCCCCATGGCTTTATAACCTGCTACTCTCTTTTCCTCACGTTGTGGGAGGCTGTGTTTCTTACTTCCAGGTCTTTCTCTAAGTTTTCTATTATGTCCAAGAAAGGCTCCAAAAGTCATCATTGATAACAGAAGAATGGCAGTGAAGTGGGAGAGCCAGGTTCTTGTCTCTTGGAGTCGAAGAATGAAACTCACGGACAAAGGAGACTGAGTAAAGCGATAGAAGTTTATTTTTTTTAATGTTTATTTATTTATTTATTTATTTATTTATTTATGATAGTCACAGAGAGAGAGAGAGAGAGAGAGGCAGAGACATAGGCAGTGGGAGAAGCAGGCTCCATGCACTGGGAGCCCGACGTGGGATTCGATCCCGGGTCTCCAGGATCGCGCCCTGGGCCAAAGGCAGACGCTAAACCACTGTGCCACCCAGGGATCCCCGATAGAAGTTTATTAAGTGGGGATACAGAGAGAGCTCTCAGAAGTGATAGCGGTCCTGACAGGGTTGTCCACCGAAGGTTTATTTGGCTGGCCTTTTTTTTTTTTTTTTAAGATTTAAAAAAAATTTTTTTAATTTTTTTTTTTATTTATTTTTATTATTTTTTTCAAATTTATTCAAGAGAGACACACACAGAGAGAGAGGCACAGACACAGGCAGAGGGAGAAGCAGGCTCCATGCAGAAAACCTGATGTGGAACTCGATCTCAGGTCTCCAGGATCACACCCTGGGCTGAAGGCAGGGCTAAACCACTGAGCCACCCAGGCTGCCCTGGCTGGCCTTTTATAGAAAACCTGACTAGAGAGTTTATGGCCTTGAGATTTCTTGTGCCATCTTGAGTGAATGACATATAGGTGTCTTTGAGTCTCAGTGATTACTTGGTAGCCATCAAAGGAAGATACTCCCTAATGTTTGGGAGCCAGGGGGCCACATTTGCTTCCTTATTTCTGTTTTTCTTGTATCTCAGTGTCCTTGGAATTTATAGGAGCCTGATTCTGAGGCCTCTCGGTGTCCTTGGGATTTACAGGAGCCCAGAGATTGATGGGACTGACTCTGGGCCTTTCCCTTATCTTTTCCTGCCTAGCCCCATCTGTCCCTAACTCAGCAGGAAATGCCAGAGTTGTTACAGATACCCTATTATACTTAAGGTCTATACAGTAAGTCTTAAAGCAGGTTCATCCCAAAACTAGCATCTCTACAGAAACCCTATGAGTGAAGAACTTGTTTGTTAGTGACTTTAGGGCACCTCACTAGTGATTCTACTCACTTGGCTCATTATAATGGGCTCTTGACTATCATCTACAAGGAATTCCTGACAGCTACTGCCTAATGATGCTTGGGGAGCTGGCCAAGCACACAGTGGGCAGGGCACTGTGTCCTGTCACCAAGTACACCGGCTACAAATGAGGGGCTTTTTTTAAGAGAGAGAAAGCTCAAGCAGGGGTGGGGAGAGGCAGGGGGAGAGAATCTTAAGCAGGCTCCACACCCAGCATGGAGGCTGACAAGGGGGCTCAATCTCATGACCTTGAGATCATGACCTCAGCTGAAATCAAAAGTCAGGAGCTTAACCAACTGAGCCAGCCAGGCACCCCTCAAAGTTTTTTTAAGAGGACACTAGAACATCCTGAACCACACTCTGTTCAGAGCCAATTCTACTGTCACATTAAGAGCTGTATTTCATCTGTTTTTGGATTTATTTATTTATTTTTTGTTGTTGTGTTTGGATTTAGAACTCTTCCCTGGTTTTTTTTTTTTTGTTTTTTGTTGTTTTTTTTTTTCAGTAAGCTTGAGTTTGTTTTGATCTTTTCAATAAGCTAACTTGGAATGATTTTAGATTTACAGAAAAGTTGTCAAGATAGAGTTCCTGTATGCTTCTCACCCAGTTTCTCCTATTGTCAATATTTGTGCATTTGTCACAAGCAAGGAGCTAACATTGGTACATCGCAGTAAATTGAACTCTAAATTTTGTTTGGATTTCAATAGGTTTTACCTAACTTGTCTTGTTTTTTTCCTCTGTTCCAGGATCCAACCCAAAATACATGACATTTAATGGTCATGTCTCCTTAGCCACCTCTGGGCTAAGATTTGTCAGAATTTCCTTGGTTTTGATGACTTTAATAATTTTGAGGATTTATAGTCCAATATTTTGTAGAATGTTCCTCAACTTGGATTTGTTTGGTATTTTCCTCATGGTTTAATTGGGATTATGGAGTTGTTGGGAGGAATAACAAAGAAGTGAAATGTCCTTCTCAACATATCATACTAAAGGCACATGCTATCAAAAAATAATAAATAAATAAATTAAGTAAGTAAGTAAGTAAGTAAGTGGGGAGAAAAAGGCAGATGCTATCAACATGGCTTATCACTGATCACCTGGCTGAGATAGTGTTTGCTAGATTTCTCTACTACAAAGTCACTTCCTTTCTCCTCTGCCTTTCCATACTCTGTGCTTTGGCAAGGCTGTTTTTTTTTTGTTTGTTTGTTTTGTTTTTGCTTTTTTTTTTTTAAGGCTGGGGTCTTAAACTCTACTGGCTTGATGGAAGTGTATCTATATAAATTATTTAGAACTTTTCTGTTTAGATTTTTCACATATCCCTCATTTAGACGATTATCTATTATACCATTATTTTTCCTTGATTTTAAAATTTCACATACAAATTGTAATTGTTGTGATCTAAACATTATCTAATTTTGTTCAACATACCTGTGCAATTTTTCAGTCTTCAAAATTTTTCCTTCCTTTTGTACCCTCCCCAACTGCATGTCTTAATCAATATTTATGTACATTAAATCAAGAGATGGTTAAATTTTTCATAACCCAAATCCCCTAATCAACATACTATGTACTTTAGCCTCATCCTTTAACTTCTTATAGAACTTTATACCTTCAAATCTGCTTCTATACATACCCTATGTGTAGATCTCAAGTGTCTGGAATGGCCTCTTTTTTTTTTTTTTTTTAAACCAATGAGATTATTTTTCTTTTGGATAAGGTAGACTACTGAATATTTTGTAATTTTGCATTTGATAGTCTAAATGTTCATTTGTTTTCCAATTTCTTAGTGTTCACAGTACAAACAAATCAACTGAAAAAGTATTTTTTTGTAGTTAAAATTTTTGAAAAGGTTGGCCAAAATTTCTTAATAATTTCAAATAATTATGACATTCTTGTCATATTCCTCACTCTTATAAGACTGACATTAGTATCTCTCCATCGCACCAACCTTTGTTTTGATATATGTTGTTGTACATTTTAAGAAATGATTCTTCTCCTTTATATTAAAAGTGTGTGAAGCCACCCAGATCGAATATTCACATATGCCCTATATTTTAAGATTAACTTGCTATGTTTTGATTTACTAATACGTCTGAAGATTTCAGGATACTGAATGATACTAGCATGTCTGAAAGGAAATTCCTTTTTAGAGGATACTTTAAGAAAACCTTGCATCCTTGTTAGATCTATGTGCTGTAGAACTGCCACCAGTTAAAGCTACAAGATTTCACTTGTCCTGCCTTTTTTTTTTTTTTTTAAAGATATTAAGTAAGTCCCAGAGCCTGTAAAGGTGAACCCACTGGGGCTGGCTGGGGGAAAGGAGGAAGCTTGCTCCAGAAGGAACTGTCTGAGGGATCATAAGGAATTTCTAAATATGGGAAAGGGGAATAAATCATTTGGTGAAGTCAACTGTACATACTTCTTTGTAGGTCTAAAGAAAGAACGAAGCTTTTATATAACAGGAATCCAATTCTTCAGGGATAACAAAAGGAAAAAATTTTAAAGGTTATTATTTATTTATATATCACTAGGCACAGAGAGGGGGGTGGCAGAGACAGGCAGAGAGGAAGAAGCAGGTTCCATGCAGGGAGCCCGATGCGGGATTCAATCCCAGAACTCCAGGATCACGTAGTGGGCGGAAGGCAGGCACTAAACTGCTGAGCTACCCAGGGATCCCCCCAAAAGGAAAATTTTAAGTCCCTTTTGGTGCAACCTAGCTGGAAATTAGCATGTAATTGTTTGAGCCTTGCTGAATAAAAGTTTAACCTTCAAAAAAAAAAAAAAAAGATTTTAAGTAACTTCTACACCCACATGGGGCTAGAACTCGAAACAGTGAGATCAAGAGGAGTCGCATGTTCCAGCCACTGAGCCAGCCAGGCGTACCTTCCTGCTTGTTCTTCATCACTGAAGTATAGTCCTTAACTCGCTGAAATATTAGCATTAAAGTTGCCTTGTTTGCAGGGCACCTGGGTGGTTCAATCTGTTAAGCAAGGGACTTGGTTTTCGGCTCAGGTCACGATCTCTGGGTCTAGAGGCCAAGCCCAGGTAGGGCTCGGGTTGAGCGTGGAGCCTGCTTGGGATTTTCTCCCTCCTGCCCCACCCCCATGCTCTCTTGCATGCCCAGGCTCGCTCTTTTCCTAAAAACATTTTTTAAAAGTCACCTGTTTACATTAGCTGAGAAGTGGTGGTTTTAATAAGTTTGTGCTTTCTCACTCCAGTATGTGGTAACTAAACACCTTGCTGTTCCAGGAGCCCGGATGGCTTAGTCGGTTTAGGTGAAGGACTCTTGGTTTCCCCTCGGGGTCTGGGATCAAAGCCTGCAGAAGGATCTACAGAGAGCCTGGAGCCTGCTTCAGCTGCTCTGCCCCTACCCCTACCCTTACCCTTTTAAAAAATCTAACGCTGCCCACTTATCAGGAAGGCTTGGTGAGAGCCCAGTTAGTAGAACCAACGGTCATTTCAGTACGCTGGGATTTTTTTTTTTTTTTTTTTTTATGATAGTCACAGAGAGAGAGAGAGAGAGAGGCAAAGACACAGGCAGAGGGAGAAGCAGGCTCCATGCACCGGGAGCCTGATGTGGGATTCGATCCCGGGTCTCCAGGATCGCGCCCTGGGCCAAAGGCAGGCGCCAAACCGCTGCACCACCCAGGGATCCCCTATGCTGGGATTTTTACCAAGATTCACTGCGTAGGTACACGCATGTATGGACATCACATATACGGCAGCACATGCACAGCCTTCACTGATCATTTGGGTGGCTCTGAAAAGAGCCTTTGGTTTTTCTTCTCACAACGTTCAGATCACTCCCTGGGATTCAGGACTTGGAAGTGCTACTTGCTTTGGACTTTGTGGTGGTGGCTCTCGGTCTTCTTGGGCAGCAGCACGGCCTGGATGTTGGGCAGGACGCCGCCCTGCGCGATGGTCACGCGGCCCAGCAGCTTGTTGAGCTCCTCGTCGTTGCGGATGGCCAGCTGCAGGTGGCGCGGGATGATGCGCGTCTTCTTGTTGTCGCGGGCCGCGTTGCCCGCCAGCTCCAGGATCTCGGCCGTCAGGTACTCCAGCACGGCCGCCAGGTACACCGGCGCGCCCGCCCCGACCCGCTCCGCGTAGTTGCCCTTGCGGAGCAGGCGGTGGACGCGGCCCACCGGGAACTGGCAAGCCCGGCCCTGCGACGAGCGCGTCTTGGCCTTAGCGCGAGCCTTGCCGCCCTGCTTCCCGCGCCCAGACATCGCGAGGCTGATCTACCAGGGGAGACCACAGCCGCCAGAAGCGCTAAGGGGCCTATTTATAGGCTGACAGTAGATTGTGAGTTGCTATCTGATTGGCTGATGGCCATCTGGCCAATCAGAAAGCCTGGCCAGAATCACCTCATTTACATTCACGCCACCACCCGCCAGCCAATCAGATGGTGTCTGCTCCGTGCGTCACTGCAGCGCTGTGCCTATAAATACCGCTCTGCCAACGCTTGAGCGCCTTTCCGTTACTCGGCGCAGACGGGAGAGTGGAGCCGTTAGAGCTGGAACCAGGGAGCTGTAACGCTGGGGCTGGACACTTGTCATGCCGGAGCTGACTTCGAAGGGCACTACCATCTCCAAGAAAGGCTTCAAGAGAGCTGTAGCCAAAACCCAGAAGAAAGAGGGAAAAAGCGCAGGAGATGCCGGAAAGAGAGCTATTCTATCTACATCTACAAGGTGCTGAAGCAGGTGCACCCCGACACGGGCATCTCGTCCAAGGCCATGGGCATCATGAACTCGTTCGTCAACGACATCTTCGAGCGCATCGCGGGCGAGGCGTCGCGCCTGGCGCATTACAACAAGCGCTCGACCATCACGTCCAGGGAGATCCAGACGGCCGTGCGCCTGCTGCTGCCCGGGGAGCTGGCCAAGCACGCCGTGTCCGAGGGCACCAAGGCCGTCACCAAGTACACCAGCTCCAAGTAAACGTGCCGGAGTAAGCGTCTTTACCGCTAACTCTAACTCAAAGGCTCTTTTCAGAGCCCCTTACGTGCTTTTTGGAGAAGGGCTGTGGGCTTTCCTGTGAAAGGTCACAGATTGTGCCAAGCTCAGCTGCTAGTTCTGCTTGAACAGTGCAACTTGCATAGCCATTTTAGGGCCAAATAGCGATGTGCAATACTTGCAACTGAAGCTGATTATGCAAGTACTCTTCCCAAAGGTGCTCAGCTGCATGTCCACCCTAAGGCTGTCCGTATTTTTCATTAGAACCTTGACCTTGTCAAAATCCGGAGCAATTCAACAAGAGTTCCTTGAAAAACATTTATCTGGAGCATTTGTAGTTACATATTTACGTAGCTGCTGGGAAGACGGCTCACAAGGGATGTAGCTGGCCTTTTCAAAATCGTTGTGGTTTAAGTTGGAATCCAAGCACTTTCTCATGATTCACAAATGTATATATACTTTGCAATTAAATAAGCTTCAATACCACTTGATAAAATATTTGGACACACAAAAATTGTAAAACTAAAATGCTCCACAGTTTTGTGCACAGTGAGCTCACCTCTGCAGAGTATCTTGCATACCTTAGCTGGAATTCCCTCCAAGAATTGACCTGGAGGGTCTGTACCCTGCTGTTAAGAGCAGCATCTCTAAACTGGGATCCCAGTCAGCCAAGGAAGACTGGCAACCAGCAGGTAGCACATAGCTTCCACATCCCTGTCAACTGTGACCACTCTACAGGCTACCCTGAATATCCAAAGCCTCAGGGTTACTTGGGCAAAAAGTAAGAGTGCTAATAAAAACCTCTCATAAATAGTGCCTGGGAGGCTCAGTGTGTTAACCCTCTGCCTTCAGTTTGCCTCTTAATCTCCAGGTCCTGGGATCAAGCCCTGTGCCGGGCTCTCTGCTCATCAGGGGAAGTCTGCTTTTCCCTCTGCCCCTCTGTGCCCTCTCTCAAAATCTTTAAAAAAAGGTCTTCAGACCAAACCTGACACAGCTTTTACTCAGATTATGCTTTGGCTGCAAATAACAGGAAGCACTAAATGAGTGGATGTAGTAAGTAAAATCACTAATCGGGATGACTGAAGGCAGAGAAATTCTAGGTATTCTGGGTTTGCTCTTATTGTAAATGGTGTATTTCCCTATTCAAACCTAGCATTTAATTGTATGTGAAAATATTATTTCTGTGCATTATTTTTATATCCTATTATACTTTATTGAATTGACTTCTTACTGCCTTTCTGGTAAATTCTGTTTTTTGGTTTTTTTTTTTTTTTTTTGTGATAATATCTGAAAGTAAACATTTTACTGCCTCCTTTTAATTAGTTTGCTTCTAATTTCTTCCTCCTATCTGATTTCAATGGCTCAGAGCCTTCATAATGATGTTAAATAGCAATGAAGAGATCAAGCATTCTTGTTTTTCCCTCATTTACTGAAGAATCTTCTGCAGATTCCTCAGATGTATTTTATAATGAGGAAGAATTCTTCTATGTCTGCTTTATTGAGAACTGTAAGTTAAGAATGGATACTGAGTTTTAGAAAATGCCTTTTCAGCATCACTGGGGATTGATCGTAAGCCTTTCCTCTTTAGACATATAAGTTATTTTTGATCAGGAATGGGTGCTGTATTTTGTCAAATGCTTTCTCTGCATCTAATGAGAGGATCATATGGTTCTGGATTTTCTCTTGCTGATATGATGAATCACATTGATTGTTTTACGAGTGTTGAACCAGCCTTGTGTCCGGGGATAAATCCTACTTGGTCATGGTGAATAATTTTCTTAATGTACTATTGGATCCTATTGGCTAGTATCTTGTTGAGAATTTTTACATCCATGTTCATCAGGGATATTAGTCTGTAATTGTCCTTTTTGGTGGGGGTCTTTGTCTGGTTTTGGAATTAAGGTGATGCTGGCCTCATAGAACGAATTTGGAAGTACTCCATCTCTATCTTTCCAAACAGCTTTAGTAGAATAGGTATGATTTCTTCTTTGAACGTTTGATAGAATTCCCATGGGAAGCCATCTGGCCCTGGACTCTTATGTCTTGGAAGGTTTTGGATGACTGCTTCAATTTCCTCCCTGGTTATTGGCCTGTTCAGGTTTTGTATTTCTTCCTGTTCCAGTTTTGGTAGTTTGTGGCTTTCCAGGAATGCGTCCATTTCTTCTAGATTGCCTAATTTATTGGCGTATAGCTGTTCATAATATGTTTTTAAAATCGTTTGTATTTCCTTGGTGTTGGTAGTGATCTCTCCTTTCTCATTCATGATTTTATTAATTTGAGTCTTCTCTCTCTTCTTTTTAATAAGGTTGGCTAATGGTTTATCTATCTTATTAATTCTTTCAAAGAATCAACTCCTGGTTCTGTTGATCTGTTCCACAGTTCTTCTGGTCTCGATTTCGTTGAGTTCTGCTAGAATTTTAATTAACTCTCTTCTTCTGCTGGGTGTAGGGTCCATCTGCTGTTTTTTCCCTAGCTCCTTTATGTGTAAGGTTAGCTTTTGTATTTGAGTTCTTTACAGTTTTTGAATGGATGCTTGTATTGCGATGTATTTCCCCCTTAGGACTGCTTTTGCTGCATGCCAAAGATTTTGAACGGTTGTATCTTCATTCTCATTAGTTTCCATGAATCCTTTTAATTCTTCCTTAATTTCCTGGTTGTCCCTTTCATCTTTTAGCAGGATGGTCCTTAACCTCCACGTGTTTGAGGTCCTTCCAAACTTCTTGTTGTGATTTAGTTCTAATTTCAAGGCATTATGGTCTGAAAATATGCAGGGGAGGATCCCAATCCTTTGGTATCGGTTCAGACTCAATTTGTGACCCAGTATGTGGTCTATTCTGGAGAAAGTTCCATGTGCATTGAGAAGAATGTGTATTCAGTTGAGTTTGGATGTAAAGTTCTGTAGATATCTGTGAAATCCATCTGGTCCAGTGTATCATTTAAAGCTCTCGTTTCTTTGGAGATCTGCTTAGAAGACCTGTCGAGTATAGAAAGAGCTAGATTGAAGTCACCAGGTATAAGTGTATTATTATCTAAGTATTCCTTCACTTTGGTTATTAATTGATTTAAATATTTGGCAGCTCCCACATTCGGGAGATATATATTGAGGATTAAGTCCTCTTGTTGGATAGATCCTTTAAGTATGATATAGTGTCCCTCTTCATCTCTCACTACAGTCTTCAGGGTAAATTTTAGTTTATCTGATATAAGGATGGCTACCCCTGCTTTCTTTTGAGGACCATTTGAATGGTAAATGGTTCTCCAACCTTTTATTTTCAGGCTGTAGGTGTCCTTCTGTCTAAAATGAGTCTCTTGTAGACAGCAAATAGATGGGTCCTGCTTTTTTATCCAGTCTGAAACCCTGCTCCTTTTGATGGGGTCATTAAGCCCGTTCACGTTCAGAGTTACTATTGAAAGATCTGAGTTTAGTGTCATCATGATATCTATTCAGTCCTTGTTTTTGTGGATTGTTCCACTGAACTTCTTCTTAAAGGGGAATTTTAAGAGTCCCCCTTACAATTTCTTGCAGAGCTGGTTTGGAGGTCACATATTCTTTCAGTTCCTGCCTGTCTTGGAAGCTCTTTTCTCTCCTTCCATTTTGAAATAGAGCCTTGCTGGATAAAGTATTCTTGGTTGCATGTTCTTCTCATTTAGGACCCTGAATACATCCTGCCAGCCCTTTCTGGCCTGCCAGGTCTCTGTGGAGAGGTCTGCTCTTACCCTAATACTCCTCCCCGTAAAGGTCAGGGATTTCTTGTGTCTTGCTGCTTTAAGGATCTTCTCTTTATCTTTGGAATTTGCAAGCTTCACTATCAAATGTCGAGGTGTTGAACGGTTTTCATTGATTTTAGGGGGGGGGGTCTCTCTATTTCCTGGATCTGAATGCCTGTTTCCCTTCCCAGATTAGGAAAGTTTTCAGCTAGGATTTGTTCAAATACATATTCTGGCCCTCTGTCCCTTTCGGCGCCCTCGGGAACCCCAATTAAACGTAGGTTTTTCTTCCTCAGGCTGTTGTTTATTTCCCTTAATCTATCTTCATGGTCTTTTAACTGTTTGTCTCTTTTTTCCTAGTTTCCCTCTTTGCCATCAACTTGTCTTCTATGTCACTCACTTGTTCTTCCACCTCGTTAACCCTCGTCATTAGGACTTCTAGTTTGGATTGCATCTCCTTCAATTGATTTTTAATTTCTGCCTGATTAGATCTAAATTCTGCAGTCATGAAGTCTCTTGAGTCCTTTATGCTTTTTTCTAGAGCCACCAGTAGCTGTATAATAGTGCTTCTGAATTGCCTTTCTGACATTGAATTGTAATCCAGATTTTGTAACTCTGTGGGAGAGAGGACTGTTTCTGATTCTTTCTTTTGAGGTGAGGTTTTCCTTCTAGTCATTTTGCTCAGTGCAGAGTGGCCAAAAACAACTTGTATTGGGAAAAGGAGAAAAAGAGAGGAGAGAAAGAAGGAAAGAAAAGAGAAAGAGAAAGTAGAAAAAAGGAAGAAAAAAAGAGAAGAAAAAGAGATAAAAAAGAAAGAAAGGGAAAAAAGGGTGGGGGAAACGGAAAACAAAAAGAAAAACAAACAAACAAACAAAACAACACGGGGGAGTATCTTCTGATTCTGTGTACTTTAAGTCCCTTGACTTCCCCTGGAACTTGTCCGTCTCGCTGGTCTTCTGGGAGAGGGACCCGTTGGGCTGATTTTCAGGTGTGAGCACTTGGGGGAGCTGCTCTGCCCCTGCCTGGTGCAGGGCTCAGTGGGGGTTGTTTACCCCGTGAGGCCCCAGGAGGAACAGCCCCAGTGGCGGGCCAGCTCTGGAACCTGGATTCAGCCCCCGCAGGAACTCCGGAGGCTCTCCGTCTGCAGGGCCTGGAGGCTCAGGGGCGGGGCCGCTGATCTGCTCAGCTCGGGGCAGGAGCGTCCTCGCTGTCCTGGGCCCTCCCGGCCTCTGCCTGTCCCGGGGGGAGGCCGGATCCTGGGCTTTGTCCTGGTGCCGAGTGCTCCGGGGCCTGCGCTGTTGGATTCGCGCTCCCGCCCCGCAGCCCCCTCCGCGTAGCCGCCCCCGAGCCCCCCCGAGCTGCTCCGGGTCCCGCCTGTGCGCGCTGCAGCCCTTAGGGAGCTCGGCGCACTCTCCCGGGGCGCAGGTGTCTGTTAGTGTCCCCGGGAGCCCGAGGGCATCCCCGCCCTCCTGGGTCCTGCTCCAACTCCCCGCGAGCCCCTTTCCTGCCCGGGAAGGTCGGTGCAGCTCCTGCTCCTCCGGGACGGGGCTCTCCTGTCCTGGGGACACTCGCCCCGGCCTCAGCCCGGCTCCTCGCGGGCCCCTCCCCCTTGGAGGCCTTTTGTTTCTTTATTTCTTTTTTCCCCGTCTTCCTACCTTGATAGAAGCGCGAACTCTTCTCACTGTAGCATTCCAGCTGGTCTCTCTTTAAATCTCAGGCCCAATTTGTAGATTTTCAGGATGATTTGAAGGTTATCTAGGTAATTTGTTGGGGACTGGTGATTTGGGGACCCTACTCTTCCACCAGCTTGCCCCTCCCTCCCTAATGTAAGCATTTAAACTATCTTTTTTTTTCCTGTAAGCTATGTTTCCCCCTTATTCCCACAGGTTCTGTAAATATTCTGAATTTTCGTTAATATGTAAGAGTTGCTGAGAGATATGAATTTCTTCATTTTCCACTAGGAACTTGGAAACATTTGTTATTAGAAAAGGAAAGCAGTTGGTCAAATTCTTTCTTTAGATCAGATTTGCAGACCAAATGCAGACCAAGAACCCACCTTTCAGGAACTTGGTGGCACAAAGGAGGTTTGAATGGATTTGAGACCTTGGAAGACTAGCATAATATCAGACAAATAAGAGGAAAGCTTTAGTCCAAGACAATCTATGGGAAAGCAGTGAGAACACAGGGGTTTTTGTTGTTATTGTTATTTCAGGTTTTTAAAATGTGTGTTTTAAGAAAGGTGCTGCCTGCCTATTGCTGGCATCTCAAACCTCAAGTAATAGAGGATTGGCAAGATAGAATTTTCTGTGGAAAGGGCCACAGCAGAGCTAGGGCTCTGCTTTAAATACAGTGAAGTTGGGTTTGGGAACTGGGGAAAGCAGATCCTGAAGGTGCTCCCCACTCTAAGCACCTCTAGCTGTTTACTTCACCCTAATATCACTGCAATGATTACTGGTTGAGATGTGCCCTGGAAGCAGGAGCGGTATTAGTGGTCTCTCCTTAATTCTAGACTGTGGTGTTACTATGCTACAGAGCAGAAAACATAACAAGTGCCAATAAGGTGAGGGCTGGAAAAAGGACAGAGCACCTGAGCCTGTTGAGCTCAGGTGCTCAACATGGTATAATTCCCCTAAAGCTATAATACCTCTGAACCCAGAACAGGAGAAAGACCTCTATTGGTTCAGCTCTCAAAGGAGTAACTTCCCAGTCTCATCTCAGATGGGACCACGAGGTATGCATAGCAAAGGAAACCCAGGGAGCTGAACCAGAATGGGCCAGACCAATTTAAGTCCTCACTGTACTGCTCCAGCAGGCAAGTATGGCTCTCCCTTTAGTGGAGGGCTAGTCAGAGAAAGTGGCTACATTTTGTTATTACTCTTTATTTTGTTTTCCAAAAAAGATTTTAAAATTGTGTTTCCTTTTCCTCTATACTTCAAACATTTGCTCAATAAGTGAATGTGTGTGTGTAAGAGAGTAAGACAGAGGAGGTCCTTGCTCTCATTGTGTTTCCTTTCTAGTCAATGATGCAGACATAAACTCACAAGGCTTCGCTCAGTTATGAATGAGGGAGATAATTAGGTGCCCCCAAAAAGGTTTTGTGTGGTCTGTAATTTAGTCTAAATTACTTCAGTCCAGCTTTTTCTCAGGTGACCAGGAAGACTGTAGATATTCAGAGTGAGCCTGCCTACTCAAAGCAGCCAACCATCTTTCAAAAGAAGTCCTGCTTGGAGAAACTGGCAAGAAGAATCTCCTATGATACCACAAGAACATCAGTCTAGGAGTTCCAGATGCTTAACGAGGCAATTGAGGCCACCTACATTAACAAGAAATGCTCCTCTACTGGCAGTGTCTCCATTTGAGGGTGAATGGTGTTTGGCGTGGTGACCAGATGAAGATAAAGAGGACCATTAGTCATCAAGAAAGACTGCCTCTACCACATCTGAAAGTACGACTACTTAGAGAAACATCATAAGAACATGTCCCTATACCTGTCCTCCTGCTTTATGGATGTCTAGATCAGTAACATCATCACAGTAGTCAATTGCCACCCCTGAGTAAGACCATTGTACTTCAACAAGCTCAAGGTCACCAAGCCCACTGGCATCAAGAAGCAATCTAAAGGTTCTGAGACAGGACCTGCCAACCCCAAACAAAATAGAGTTGTTTTCCCACTCATCAGTCAATAAATCACTTCAGCCCAGATAGCATAATGTAAATTTTGTGTGAATCGATGTTAGGCTAAACCTTAGGGGCAGTTTGTTAATTTGTGATATGTAATGGGTTCAATTGTGCCCTGTAAAAGGACATGTCCAAGTCTTAACCCTTCATACCTATGAATGTGACCTTGAAATAGAGCATAATTAAGAATCTTGAGGGGCACCTGGGTGGCTCAGTTGGTGATGATCCCAGAGTCCTGGGACGGAGCCCTGCATCAGGCTCTCTGCTTAGTGGGGAGTCTTCCTTTCCTTTTCCATCTGCCTCTCCTCCAGCTCATGCTCTCTCATGCTGTCTCAAATAAATAAAATCTTAAAAAAAGAATCTTGAGATAAGATCATCCTGGATTTAAGGTATCCTTATAAGAGAAAGGAGAAGGACATTACAGACACAGAGATGCAGAACAGAGGGCCATCTGAAGCCGGAGGCAGGCAGAGACTGGAGTGATGCAGCTGCAAGCCCAAAACACCAAGGACTGCTGGCCACCACCAGAAGCCCAGGGAGAGACATGGAACAGAGTCTCTCTAAGAGCCTCCACAAGGAGCCAACCCTCTGATTTTGGACTTCCAAAACAGTGAAAGAATATTTATTGTTTTAAGACGCTCAGTTTGTGGTAACTTGTTGCAGCTGCCCTAGGGAAACCGATAAATGGAATTTCCTCATAAAGATTCACCTTCCAGATAATGTTAGCTACCATCTGACCTACAAGTTCTTCAGCTCTTCATCTCCACTCACAATAGGGGTTTGATAGCAGAAGTAATGTGAGAAATTGTTTCATTGATAAAACAATGATGTGTGTTTCTGGCAGACACTCATGCATGGATGTAATGGGATAGCCTAGCAATCCCAGGACTCTGTGGCCAGAGAGTCTGCATCCTAGAGGAAGGAATCAGTCTAAAAGCTAAAATTCAGTCATCTGACCCCAAGTGGATAATTAGTGGAATTCTGTCATCTGATTTTTATAACTGTCTCCAGTATACTTTATGAGTAAGATGTTTGCTGGAATCCTTAGACAGTGGTTCTTAACGTACTGTACTATAGATTTCTTTGGAAGTCTAGTTGATCTTATATAGATCTTAGGATAAATATCTGATTAAATACAATAAATTGTGAGCTTTTTTCTTTTAAGATTTATTTATTTATTTGAGAGAGAGAGAGTGAGAAAGTGTGGGTGGGTGGGGAGAAAAAAAGTCTCAAGTGGACTCCACGATGAGCACAGAGCCCAACACAGGGCTTGCTCTCAGGACCCCAGCATGAGCCAAAACCAAGACTCTGCCATCCAGGCACCCCAAAATATGAGCTTTAATAATAAAACAACACCAGATTGAAATAGTTTTCAAAATATTTTTATTTTTATTTTTATTTTTATTTTTTTCAAAATATTTTTAAATGTTTGATATAGTTATATTTGTGCTTCTTCATTGGCACTTCAGAGTAAAATAACAATTATAATATTTTTTAGGTTCTCGTGAGCATTAACAATATTTTGAGATATCTGTAACCACAGGAAAGTGCTAGGAATATGGCTGTGATTTCCAATGTCAACATAGCCACAGGTATGGCTAGTATGACGGGTCTGTTTGCTATGCAGTATTCATAATTGAAAGGAATGCTAAATTTCAGTTATTGTTTAGTGAAAACAAAAATTTTTCTCATCTAATATTTGTCAGTTGAGTGGACAGTGGATTTTAAGGAGACAAGATTAAGAATAGTGAGACTAGCTAGGGACAATAATCCAGATGTGAGATAGATGACAGGGTCTGGACAAAAACGGTGGCAGTGGACAAGGTGAAAAGTGGTCAGATAACAAAAATATATAGGAAATAAAATCAACATATCTTGTAGATAGATTGAAGTGGAAACTGAAAAAAGGAGCTAACAAGGAAAAAAATACCATATTTCTGGCTTGGATACAATGAACCATGGAGATTGAAAACACTGTCAAGAGAGATTGTGAACCCTTGTGGAGAGAATTTTGATGTGGCTGCACAATGTTGAAATGGTGATGTTGAGAAAGCAGTTGAATTTACTAGTTTGGAATTCATGGAGAGCCCTAGATTGCAGTTACAAATTTGTGAGTCTGCCATAGGTGTTTAGAGCAAGGAGTGTGGTTTAGGCTGCCTAGAGTTAATTTAGTGCTATAGTGTCCAGTATGGTAGCCACTAGCCATATGTGGTTATTGAGCAGTTGAAATGTTGCAAGTCTGAACTAAGAACATACTATAAGTATAAAATACCTATTGGATTTCAAAGACCTAATTTTTAAAACTGTAAATTGCTATAATTTTACCTTTATTACATGTTGAAATTGTAACATTTTTGCATATTGGATTAAATAAAATATTTGGTTAAAATTAATTTCACTGGTTTATTTTTTCTACTTTAAATGTGGCTACTGGAAAGCTTAAAGTGCCATATGTAGCCAGTATTTGTGTGACTTGCGATATATTTCATTATAATGTGGCTTGCATTTAATTTCAAAATATTTTGAAATTAGAAACGTATGCTCTGCTAAAGACACTGGTAAGAGAATGAAAAGTCTGCCTTTCATTTCATATTGCAATATTTGCAAATCATGTATGTATAAAGGATTGTATCTAGAATATATTTTAAGAAATGCTTGAAACTCAACTGTAAGAAAATAAGCCCAATGAAAGAATAGGCAATAGAGGGACACCTGAGTGGCTTAGCAGTTGAGCGTCTCTCCCTGCATGGAGCCTGCTTCCCCTCTGCCTATGTCTCTGCCTCTCTCTCTCTCTCTCTCTCTCTCATGAATAAATAAATAAAATCTTAAAAAGAAAAGAATAGGCAAAAGATATGGACAGACATCTCACCAAAAAGATATACAGATGGCTCATAAGTATATCAAAAGATCCTGAACATAACTGTTATTAGGAAAATGCAAATTAAAACAATAAGCTATTAGACACCTGTCAGAATGGGTAAAATCTAAAACATGACATTACCAAATGTTGACAAGGGTATGGAACAAGGAGAATTCTCAATCATTGCTAGTGAGGATGCTAAATGACACGGCCACTTTGGAAGACAGTTTAGCAGTTCCTTATAAAGGGACACATACAACCCAGCAATTGTGCTCTTGGTGATATTTACCCAACTGTTTGAAAAGTTATGTCAACAAAACCTGCACACAAATACTTACAACAACTTTACTCACAATGGATAAAAAGTGGAAGCAACCAAGATCCCTTGAAATAGGTAAATGAATAGACAAACTGTGGTATAGCCATACAAAAGAGTTACTTAGTGATAAAAAAGAACAAGATATCAATTCACATAACAAAAATGGATAAATCTTAAATACACGCTGCTAAGGGAAAGAACCAGCCTGAAAAACAATACTTTTCAACTCCAGAAGTTGATAAAGATGTGGGACCTGTGCTGTTTCATGAGGTTTTATCAGGGCAGCTGGGACCCCTGACTGAAGATGATGCCTCCTTCCTATACAATTTGGCACAGATGTACCATCTATTAGCTCCTTCAAGGACTCCCAGCTAAGGCATCCAGAGGTTCTGCAGGGGCTGTCTCACTATGTATAGAAGCATGTGACCCTTTTTTCCCATGAATTTTTACTATACATATTCAATCAAATGGTATTAAAGTTTGCTTTTATTTTAATTTTTTTGTAAAGAAGATGTATATATATTAAGTCTTTTTAAAAAGGGAAGAATAAAAATAAAAGTTAACAGTCAAATTGAGGATTCCAGCTCACTACAGGTTTCTGGGAAGTAGTAATAATTTGATCCCTTCTTTTTTGTTAATTTCCTTCGCCTTTTTCACTGATTTTTTAAAATGCTTGTAGGCTCAGAAGAGTCTACATGATTATGACAGATTAGGTCTTGTACCCCCAGTCTTCTGACTTGCATACTGGGCATCCTATTTTGATAAATACTGTATTACCAGTATCTACAATTTGGAACATCTCGGTATTCGAGTCCAGTAATTCAGGGCACAAACTCAATTTTAACGATCCAATCACAAAACAAGAAACAAGTAACTCTATTATAACCTGTAAGAAATTATGAAAAAAAGTTAATTCTGTTACTGTTACTTGTTTGCCAATTGATGCTTTAGCCAGATTATTGGGTTCTAGTGTGAATTATAGTTGACACAGCAAGATCTCCACACACTCTGTGAACCTGTTCTCAACAAATAGCACAGATTAGAAACTGGAATAAATGTTTAGATGAAATCAGACCAAGAAAATCTGGGCCTTGGGCCTCAAATAGTAGCTTATGGGCAGTTAGCCTGACCTACAGGAATTTTTTTCACACACCACAGCCAATGTAAAGAGGAAGCAAAACAGCTCCAACTAATGCTCCCACCCTAGACTGTCCTAAGGGCTGTAAAGTCTTTCCACAGCTCTAGGCTCCTTTCGCTGTCATCTGATACAAAGTACTTATATAGTATAAGGTTTTCTGGAGAAAGGCAAGCCATATGCCTCATGGCCTTCATAGCCCTTGGAAGGACCTCCCGGAGGACACATTTGAACTTGTTCAAATAACTCCCTTCTCTGAATTGCTTCACCTAGATCTCAAGTCCCACTGAAAATGCTGTAGATGCATAAACAAAGCAGTAAGGTATTAAGAACTAAAAGATAGTCATGCAAGCACTGAGACCTTATTTCTCAAACATAGTAGATGGTGTGAGCAAAATAAACCTTGCAATCAGAAGAAATCTCTTTGCTTGTCGGACCAACAGTTTCTAGGTCATTAGACCTACGCACATATATTACAACTAAGAGCCTACAGTCTTTTGGAAAATGTGGGTGGCTCTTAAAAGAACCTTTGGGTTATAACGCTTGTCTGGTAACTTGACTCGTCTTATTTGGAGCTGGTGTACTTGGTGACGGCCTTGGTGCCCTCGGACACGGCGTGCTTGGCCAGCTCCCCGGGCAGCAGCAGGCGCACGGCCGTCTGGATCTCCCTGGACGTGATGGTCGAGCGCTTGTTGTAATGCGCCAGGCGCGACGCCTCGCCCGCGATGCGCTCGAAGATGTCGTTGACGAACGAGTTCATGATGCCCATGGCCTTGGACGAGATGCCCGTGTCGGGGTGCACCTGCTTCAGCACCTTATAGATGTAGATAGAATAGCTCTCTTTCCGGCATCTCCTGCGCTTCTTTCCCTCTTTCTTCTGGGTTTTGGCTACAGCTCTCTTGAAGCCTTTCTTGGAGATGGTAGTGCCCTTCGAAGTCAGCTCCGGCATCACTGATTAAACTCCAGTGAGCCTAACAACTGGCACTCCAGGACGCCAAAGGTGGTATTTATAGGCACAGCGCTCAATGACGTATGGGGCAGCCAACGTCTGATTGGGCTATGGGTAGGGGTGTGCTTGCAAATAAGGTGATTCCAGGAACATTCTGATTGGTAGACTATCCGCCGAATCAAATAGCAACGCACAACCTACCGTCAGACTATAAATAGGCCAGGTACAGCCCTAACGGATTTTTTTTCCCGTTATAATGTATCAGTTCTTAGGCTGGGTTGGGTCGCGGGAAGCACGGCGGCAAGGCTCGCGCCAAGGCCAAGACGCGCTCGTCGCGGGCCGGGCTCCAGTTCCCGGTGGGCCGCGTCCACCGCCTGCTCCGCAAGGGCAACTACGCGGAGCGGGTCGGGGCGGGCGCGCCGGTGTACCTGGCGGCCGTGCTGGAGTACCTGACGGCCGAGATCCTGGAGCTGGCGGGCAACGCGGCCCGCGACAACAAGAAGACGCGCATCATCCCGCGCCACCTGCAGCTGGCCATCCGCAACGACGAGGAGCTCAACAAGCTGCTGGGCCGCGTGACCATCGCGCAGGGCGGCGTCCTGCCCAACATCCAGGCCGTGCTGCTGCCCAAGAAGACCGAGAGCCACCACAAGGCCAAGGGCAAGTAACACCTCACAAGCACTAAAGCCTAGCGGGTGACCCCAGCCTCTGGAGTGGAGGGGAAACAAACCCACACTGAACCACAGGCTCTTTTCTGAGCCACTCACAATTTCTGAGAAAAAAAACTTAGCTTTACCAAAAACTTAGAACAATAACGGATTCAACCCCAACACTTAAGGATCTAATCGACCACAACTCTTTCAAAAGGACTGAAAATTCTCTAGTTACTGGTGACAGAGGCCTCTGAAGTAATTCACTGTAATGTGCAGTACTTTTTACAACAGAACTCGTGATGGAATCTTTTTAGGCCTTCGGAGTAGACCACAGCCATCTAGCAGATCCTGGGGTGAAGTGCCATTCTTCTTGGGAGAAGAGCAAACTTCGTTTAGGGCTGTAGGGACAGCACAATCCCCATGAAAAAGTAAAGATGTAGTCTTATTTTAGGGTTTGCATTTTCATGAGGGTAGAGTTATACTACATGAACAGATTAGAAGCAAAGGAAGGAGATCTGTAAACTCAACTCTTGGATTTGTAGAGCATGCCTACAGGAGGTCAGCCAAGTAGCAAATTAGCATGCATATTTTTTCAAGTGCCTGTATAAGGAAGGATCTCCTTCCAAGAGTTCTAGGATTCTTCCATCTCCTGAAATCTGTAACCATGACTTGTTAATTAGCCAAAAGATAAAAGGCACAAATATCTCACACCTACTATTTATGTGAAAAACAGTAAAAATGGGTATGGGGTATATTTCTTAGTGGGTTAGTTGTATCTCAGAAACGCCCAATGCCATTAAAAAAATATATTTATTTTAGAGAGTAGGTGGGAGGAGCAGAAGGACAAAAACAATCCTGAGGCAGACTCTCTGCTGATGGCAGAGCCTGGCGATGGGCTGAATTCCAGGACCCTGAGATCATGACCTGAGCAGAAACCAAGAGTGGGCCCCTCAACAGACTGAGCCACTCAAGTGCCCCCTAATACTATTTTGATGGTAAAATACTAGTAGCAATATTAGAGTCAGTAATGTGATAAGACAGTTTTCTATCAATTATTCAAGAATACTAGAAACTGATTTCTTCAAAAGGTTTAACCACTGAAAATGAAGCAAATATTTTCTTGATCCTTTAGTACTACGTATGAGTAATAACCCACAGAAACAACTGAAAAACAGGAAAGCAGCCAAATGCAAGTCTTATACAAAAGTGAAATCATTAAAACTCCAAACACAATGCAAAGCATAAAATCTGCACATTTATAACAAACTGCAAAAATTCCTTAAACATTCACAAAGTTAAAAATTATTTTTATTTTTATTTTTTATTTGAGAGAGAGGAAATCTCAAGCAGGCTCCATGCTCAGTGCCAAGCCCAACATGGGGCTTGATCTCACCACCCTGAGATCATGACCAGAGCCAAAACCAAGAGTTGGACACTCAATTGAGCCACCTAGGTGCCCCTATTTTAACAATACTTTTGTCCAAGCCTATAGAACTGAATTGTGTTAGGACACATTTTCATGTTTACTTATTTAAAACTACCGATGATATGTAAAAATTTCTGAAAAAAATCTAAATTGCTAAGTTGAACCTATAAGTGAGAACCAAGATAAGTGGTGAAAATTTGAGGCCTTTGATGAGCTACCAACCTCAAAAATTAGGTTTCCAAGTGTGTATCCTCTTAGACATTTAAGGAAAAGACAAGTCAATAGCTAATGAAATGATTCCAGATTCTGAAAAAGTCTCATGTTTTGAAGAAATATGATAAAATCTAATAAAGAAAGCATGTTCTAGTATATTGCAATGTGTCAATTAATTAATACATCTTCCGTTAAATGTAAACAACTAGCTCTGGCAGCCCTTAAAAAATTACCAAATAATGACAAATTGGGATCTACCTAAGAATGTAAGGTTATTGGAAGGTTGAATAAAATAAAACTTAATTCTATGAAGTTAAAGGAAAAAGGAAATCTTTCATTAAACTCAGGAGATGCTTAAAAGTTATTTGCCAGTATGTTTAGTAGGCTAGTTTTTGTTTCTTAGTGGAACATTATTAGTTACTGTTAGAGGATTTATTCTTCCTACTATTATTTAATATTATTCTGGAGTACTAGACAAATCTTTTTTAAAAGGATATTAAAAGGATTCTACTATACCAGAAGAAGGAAAATAACATGAGGTACAAGTTAACACCTGTAGGGTGATGCCTCACAATTAAAGTGGTAAATAATGATACTGGAAACCAACAATTCTCTTCACAGCCACTGACACTTTCAGAGAAGGAGCGTGGCCAAGTTTCAAAAAACAGTATTTCAGTAATATTCAATTATAGCTACTCAAAGCCTTGGTGTTGATGTCCTTAACTCCAGTTCACACAAACTGTGTTATATGAGAAACTGTAAAAGTAAAATAAATAGGACTTTTTTGGTTAATATTTGCTGTTTTTCATTTACAAAGTCAGAAAACTAGAGCAAACAGTCAAACGTAATATTCCACTGGAATTGGACCATGGAAAATGGGGACCATGGGGGACTAAAGACAAATAATACTTGCAAAGAACTAGGTCAAACAAAACTTGATGATGAAGCCCAGACTTGGAGATTGAAGGGACACATTTGTAGGGATCCAGGGCCATTTGAAGACTTTAGAAAATTAATCCAGAAGTGCCAACGACTGAGTCTTTAGCTCTTAGAGAAAATTAAGAAAATGAAGGTGACATCAGAAAACAGAAATTTCTGCTGTTGAAAGAGAGAGGGAATGCCTGTGTTTCTGAGATTCCATTCTCTGAGAACTCAGACCCTTATTTCTCTTTTAAGGGTTACTACAGCAGAAGATTTTTAATGGCTTCCTCCCTTTGTACTTAATCCATTTCAGCCATGTTTTTCTTTTACTTGCAAGCACATTTTTGTCTGCCTAATTCAAGTGGTCCAACAAAAATCCTACCTCCAGCACCATGGTCAATTAAATGCATTTGGTCTTTAATCCTGGCTCCCCCATCACAGTACTCTTTACAGTGAAATGAAATAGCCTTGTTTTTAGTCATGGCATATCACTGAGAGATCACTGGAGAATAAGGGAGAGAGATGCAGAGAAGCACCATGAAATTTAGCTAAAGAATGGAATTTTTCTTCTTCTTATAAGGCAACTAAAAGACAAACTTAGCACCAAACAAGGAGTATGGCTGGCCCTTTGAGACCCTGGAACAACTGTGACTCTATTCCATGGGGTCAATCCAATCCCATGCTCTGCTGCTAGAATCCATAACGGAGCAGTGAGATAGGCTGATCTGTCACTTAAGGTTTCTTCTCTTGCCCCATGAGTCCTCTGAAATCCTGAAATTTATCAAAACTAGACCACATTTAACTTTCTACCTAGTAGAAATAAAACTGACGTCTGAGTATCTTCCCGTCTTAAAAAATATTTCTTGCACAGCCCAACTAAACTCACCAGTATCTTATCAATAATAAGTGACCATCACGTAAGAATGGCACCCAAATAACACAATGCTGGAAGTAAGACCTAAACCTCTTGCACTCACTGGAATATAATATTATTAGATCACGGACAGTTTCCTCTTTAAATTCTGGCAGCAACATTTGGAATTCCCCCAATGAATCTTCTCTCCCTTTGTTATCATGGAGAAATTAAATTCTATGTGATATAAATAATTTCATTTCTAATACTTTTATTTTGATTCTCCTTAATCCTAGCCATTCAGATTCTGATTAGATTCTAGGTTGCTATCTGTGTTCTTTCTGGGCAATTTAGGATCTTGTATCATCTTAAGCGGCCTGGGTAAGGCCTAAATCCAATAACAAGTGTCCTTATAAGAGACCAAAGAGAAGACACAGAGGAGGGAAGATCATGTGAAAGATGAAAGCAGAGGTGGAAATTATATGACTACAAACCAAAAAACACTGAAGATTCTTGGAAGCTACCAGAAACCAGGAGGGAAGCATGGGACAAATTCTCTCTCAGAGCATCCAGAAAGAACCAGTTGCACTAACACTTGATTTTGACTTCTTCCCATCTGAACTATATAAGAAGGAATTTCTGTGGTTTTAAACCACCAAGTTTGTGATAATTTGTTATGACAGCCATAACAAACTAATACAATCTCTTTTAAGAGGATGAAAAGACAAGCTATAGACTCAAAGAAAATAGCTACAAAGCACATATCTTACAAAGGACTAATATCTATGATATATAAAGAACTCCCAAAACTCAGCAGTAAAACACTGCTCAATAATCCATTTAGAAAGTGGATGAAAAGCATAAATGGTATTTCACTGAAAAGGATATACAGATGGTAAATAAACACATGAAAAGGAGTTCAATATCATATGTCATTAAGTAATTTCGAATTAAAACCTTGACAATGAGGTATCACTACACACCTACTGGAATGACCAAAATCCAAAACACTGACACCACCAAATGCTGGCTAGGAGCTACAGTAACAGAAACTATTGTTCATTGCTGGTTGTAGTGAAAAATGACACACTTTGAAAGACACAGTTGCTTACAAAAGTAAACATTAGCCTACTATTTGATCCAGCAATTGTGAGATACATATATATAAACCTCCGAAATATTTATAGTAGTTTTATTCACATTTCAGTTCAGTAGATGACTGGATGAGTAAACTATGGTACATCCATATAAGGAAGTATTATTCAGTGATAAAAAGAAATGAGATATCAAGCCATGAAAAGGCAGTAGGAATCTTAAAAACATACTGCTAAATGAAAGAATCAAGTCTGAAAAGACAACATACTGCATGAGTCAAATAGCATCCTGAAAAAGACAAAACTATAAAAACAGTTAAAAAAATCAGTGGTTGTCAGACTTTGGTGGTAGGAGGAAGAGAGATGAGGAGATGGAGCACAGATGATTTTTAGGACAAAGCAAATTTTTAGGAAACCATTCTCTATAATACTATACGGTGAGTATCTGACATTATATATTTGCCAAAACCCATAGAACTAACTGCACAACACAGAGTGAACCCTAATGTAAATTATGGACTTTAGTTAATAACAATATACCAATAGTGGTTCATTAATTGTAACAAATGTACCATACTAATGTAGAGACAGAGGAGGCATATGAAGTATATGCACTTTCTGCTCAATTTTTCTGTCAACCTGAAACTACTTTTAAAAATAAACTCCAGGGGTGCCTGGGTGGCTCAGCGGTTGAGCGTCTGTCTTTGGCTCAGGGTGCAATCCCGGGGTTCCAGGATCAAGGCCCACATCAGGCTCTCTGTGAGGAACCTGCTTCTCCTTCTACCTATGTCTATGTCTCTGCCTCTCTCTCTGTCTCTCAGGGATAAATAAATAAAATCTTAAAAAATAAATAAATAAATAAATGTTGGGACACCTGGGTGGCTCAGTGATTGAGCATCTGCCTTTGGCTCAGAGTGTGGTCCCGGGATCCAGGATTGAGTCCCATGTTGGGCTCCTTGCATGGAGCCTGCTTCTCCCTCTGCCTGTGTCTCTGCCTCTCTCTTCTCTCTCTCTCTCTCTCTCTCTGTCTCTTATGAATAAATAAAATATTTTAAAAAATAAAAATAAAGTCTATTTTTTAAGAAACAATCCCCAAAAGATTACCTATTACATAATTCAACTTACATAACATTCTTGAGATGACATAAAGAAACAGAAACTATATTAGTGGCCCTAGAGTCAAAAGGGAGTGTGGGTGGCAGAGAAGTGTCTGTGCTATAAAAAAGGAAATAAGAGGGATCCTTGCAGTGATGGAACTATTCTATACTGATTATAACAATGTCAACATCCTGGTAGTGATATTGTACTTAGTTTTGCAAGATGTACCTTTTGGGGAAACAAAGTTAAACACTACATGGTATCTATAATATTTTCTTACAACTGTATGTGAATCTACAGTTATCTAAAAAAATTGAGTTAAAAAGCATTGTAGGATGCAGTTAAAGTCATGCTGAGAGTGGAATGCAGCAGTAAATACTCATCTCAAAAAAGGAGAAAGTTCTCAAATCATTACTATAAACTTCCACATTAAGATATAGAAGAACAAAATAAGTTCAATGCAAGAAGAAAGAAAGATAAGAAAATAAATTGAGGCAACTGGGTGGCACAATCAGTTAAGTATCTAACCCCTGGTTTTGAGTCAGGTTGTGATCTCAGAGTCATGAGATTCAGCCCTGTGTCAGCCTCCACAGTCGGCACCCAGTCTGCTTGAGTTTGTCTCTCCCTCTCCCTCTGCCCCTCCTGCTTGTGCACTCTCTCTCTCTCTCTCTCTCAAATCAGTAAAAAGATATGAGAACTCAATGAAATTAAAAACAGAAAAACAATAGAAAAACCATGGAAATAAGATATTTCTTATTTTTAAAAAATCAATACAATTGAGAATCTCTATGAAGACTAATAATAAAAGAGAAAAACTACCAATCTCAGAAATAAAATGGGATATAACAGACCATTAAAATGATAATAAGGAAATACTGCAAGCAACCAACTAAAAGAATTCATTTGAGATAAATTAGAAAAATGCAATATTCTTATAACTTTTAAAGAAATGAAAATAGTAACTAAAAACATTCACCAAATAAAAGCTGTAGACCCAGATGGTTTCACTAAAGAATTCTATCAAATGTTTAAAGAAGAAATAGTACTGATTTTACACAATCTCTTCCAGAAAGTGAAAGAAAAAATACTTACCAACTCAATTTATGATTCCAAAATCAGCCCAATACTAAATTCAGATAAAAACAGTACAAAATAAAACTCCAGACCAATAACCCTTATGAACATAGAAAAGAAACAATAGCAAATCAAGTCCAACAATGTATAAAGATCAAGGAATGCAAGACAGGTTCTATATTCAAAATCCATCAATGTGGTCTACCATATTAACAGTATAAAGAAGAAAACTATGATCATAGTAATGAATGCTGAGAAAATGACAAAATTAACTATCTTTTCCTAATTAAAAACTATTAACAGTAGGAATAGAAGAGAACTTCTTGCATCTGATAAAGGATATCTATAAATATCCTACAGATAACATCATACTAATGAAAAGAGTCAATGCTTCCCCATAAGATCAGGAACAAGGCCAAGATATTCATTATCCCCATTACATTCAACTTCTGAAGTCTTTCATATTACAATAAAACAAAAAGAAATGAAAGACATATGGATTTGAACTCCTTCTATTTGAAGATGATGGGATTATCCATGAGAAAAATCACAGGGACTCTACAAAAAAACAAAACAAAACTCCTAAAACTAAGAAATGAAATGTAAAGGAACTAGAATATCAAACAATTTTAAAAAGAAAGAATAAGGTGGGAGAAACCACTCTCCCCAGTTTCAAGACTTACTCTATAACACAGTGTTCAAGACTGTGTAGTAATAGGAAAGGGATAGATAAATAGATCAATGGACCAAAACGGAGAACTCACAAATAGTCCTACACAGGTAGGACCAACTAATTTTTGACACTGGTGAAAAAGAAATTTGAGGGAGGAAGAATAATCTTTTCAACAAATGATGCTAGACCAATAGGCAAAAATAGGAAACTCAACCTAAGCCTCACACCTTTTACAAAAATGTTCTCAAAACTGATGGTAGCTTCATTTATTTATTAAGGATTTTATTTATTTATTCATGAGAGACACAGAGAGAGAGAGAGAGAGAGAGGCAGAGGGAGAAGCAGGCTCCATCTAGGGAGCCCGATGTGGGACTCGATCCCAGGTCTCCAGGATCACACCCTGGGCTGAAGGCAGGCACTAATCCACTGAGCCACCCGGGCTGTCCTGATGGAAAATGTAAAATGTAAAACCACAAACATTTTAGAAAGAAAGAGAAAAATCTTTGGGATCCAGAGCTATGCAAAAAGTTCTTACAAAAAAAAAAAAAAGTTCTTACACACTAAACAAAACTATCCACGAGAGAAAAAAATTGGTAAATCTAACCAAAAGTAAAAACCACCTGTTTTGCAAAAGTCTCATAAAAAAATTAAAAAGACAAGCTATAGACATACAGAAAATATTTGCAAACTATAAATATAACAAAAAATTGTATTTAGAAAATATACTTTTCAAAGCTCAATAGTAAACAAACACACCAAACTATCCCATTAAAAAAGGGGCAAAAGTCACAAAGAGACATTCATGGAAAGTAATAAACATTAACATTAATAACCATTAGGGAAATGCAAATTAAGACTATGACGAGATATCAATATATACCTATTAGGCCACTAAAATAAAAAATAGTGACAACATTGAAAGCAGGCATAAATGTGGGGAAATTCCATGTCTCATACATTGCTGATGAGGAAGTAAAATGGTATAGTCACTTTAGAGTATTTGTTGGCAGTTTCTTAAAAAGCAAAAAAATAAGTTTACCATATAATCCCATACTCCTTCTACTGAGCAATCATCCCAGTGAAATGACATCTAAGGTTTACACTACCAAGACCTCTATGTTCACAGCAGGGTTTTGTTTGTTTATTTTTGTTTTGTTTATTCTATAAGAGTCAAACTTGGAAAAAACTAAAATGCCCTTCAGAAGATGAATGTTAAACTAGCTGTTAATTATCCCTACCATGGAATACTACTGAGTAATAAAAAGGAAAAGCTATGGATACATGCAACCACCTGGATTCACCTCTGCAGAATTATGCAGAATGAAAATAAAACCAATCTTAAAAGTTTACATATGGCATGATTCATTTATATGACATTTCAAAATAAAATTATAGAGTGTATATTAGTGTTCATTTCCAGCTGGTGTCCTTGGTGGTCAGCACACAGGAAGGAAACCACCCACTTGAAAGAATTTCGAGGTCTGAAGAAAGCCTTCGCTTCCAGTGAGATTGCCCAATAATGACCCCAGGACAGCAGAAGCAGCACTGCCTCTGGCAACTGCCCGTGTCCCCAGAGGGACCCACGGCCACGGCTGAACTTTAGGGCAAAGTTGCTCTAGGATCTCACCCAACAAATAAAACTCCTCTTGTAACGTCACTATTTGTGGTCTTCGTATTTCTTTCTAATTGCCTTCGCTGGAGACTCACGAAAACCTCTTGGAGAATCAAAGACGGGAACACAGGATGCCTTCCAAGACTGAGGACTTTCAAGGATTTATGGAAGAGGTTCTCATTAATAGCCTGGGGTATTCAAATAATTTTCTTTTCTTTTCTTTCTTTTCTTTCCTTTCTTTCTTTTCTTTTCTTTCTTTCTTTCTTTCTTTCTTTCTTTCTTTCTTTCTTTCTTTCTTTTTCTTTCTTTCTTTCCTTTCTTCTTTCTTTCTTTCTTCTCTCTCTCTTTCTTTCTTTTTTTGATTTTACTTATTTGACAGAGAGAGAGAGAGAGAGAGAGAGAGCACACAAGTAGGGGAAGCAGCAGGCAGAGGGAGAAGCAAACTCCCCCCTGAGCTCCATCCCAGGACCCTGAGATCATAACCTGAGCTAAAGGCAAACGCTTAACCGACTTAGTCACCCAGGTGCCCCTAATAAAATGTTTTCTTGATAACCTTCCCATAAATTACTCTGTGAGAAGGGGTTTTACCTGAAACTTTGTCATTAGATTTTAATTGTTCTAACCTTTCTCATTAAAAAAAAAAAAAAATAATAATAATAATAATTTTTAAAAAAGCTCTAGGTGCCCACTAAATGGATTTCGGGTGGAGCAGAACACTGTGACTTGAAAAACGTTGGGACAATGGGTGCCAAAACAGAAGTGCCCATTCCTCTAGTGCCTCAGCCTTGCAGTCAGTAGAATTGCTCTCCTGGGACACATTATCCGCCTCCCTGCCCCCCGCCCCCCAAAAGGTGGGAAAAGAGCCTGAGCTGAGCCAATGAAAGAAGTTTCAGAGATTTTTAGCTCTGCCCCTTGAGTACACGTTTTCTTTCTTTTATGAGGGATGTGAATAAGACTTTGGAGCTGCTGAAGAAGGGTCTCTGACCCTTTAAAAATATTGAAAAGTGAAATGAAAGGGAACAAGAAAAATGATTTTTGGACGTTCGGGGTGGGGAAGAGAGGGAGCAGCATTTAAACCCAATCTCAGCCACTGTACTTGTTCCAAAGGCCCTTAACTTTTGAGCTTAAGTGCCCAGTCTACAGAGCACTAAATTTCGCCCCCACTTTTGGCCCATCTTTAAAAATACTATTTCGGTTTGACTTCTGTCACTTGCAAGAGACTGTCTGACAAATCAAAGCCACAACTAACTCTGCCCACGGAAAGTTCCACCTACCATGTGCTAGCATAACAGAAAATTAATGCATTCTGCCCTTAATTTTTGCCCCTCCTTTTTTGTAGCAACAATACTGATGTCTTAGCTCTTAATCCTTGTGTTTCATTCAAAGAGAGATGAAAATCACAGTTGAAGACACAGGAATCCGAGGCATTGAATCCATTCAAAAGCATTAAGTAAATAGGTGAAACAGAAGCACTCATGCAGATTCTGAAGCTATGCCCGATATTCCTAAAAAGAGTATTGAGTACGAAGGAAAAAAGAAAGTACTCTTGCTTTTGTCTCCAAATTAGAATGCTGAGGTGGTTGAACGAAGAGGAAGGAAAATACAGAAAATTTAAGAGAAACACTTATTTTTTAGTACGTGGCGTTATGTCTAAAAAACCCCATGAATGTACCTTAATTAAAAAATACCTTATTTCTAAAAAAAAAAAAATCTAAGCATCACCTGAGCTTCCAGCGAATTGTAATCCCTGGTCACAGATCACCAAAATGAAAGTAATGATAAAGAGGGATCCCTGGGTGGCGCAGCGGTTTGGCGCCTGCCTTTGGCCCAGGGCGCGATCCTGGAGACCCAGGATCAAATCCCACGTCAGGCTCCTGGTGCATGGAGTCTGCTTCTCCCTCTGCCTGTGTCTCTGCCTCTCTCTCTCTCTCTCTCTCTCTCTGTGACTATCATCAATAAATAAAAAAAAAATTAAAAAAAAAAAAAAAGAAAGTAATGATAAAGAAAATGTTTGAAATATTGCAAAAATTACCAAAATGTGACACAGAGACACAAAAAGACAAAAATGGTGCAATAGGCTTGCTCCACAAAGAACCGGTTGCCACAATTCTTCAATTTATAAAAGACATAGTATTTGTGAAGTGCAACAAAGTGAAGCACATTAAAATAATGTGTATGTGCATGTGAAACCTAACTGAAAAAAAAAAACCTTTAAACACTCCTAAAAGACTCAAAAGTAGACTTGAATAAGTAAGATGGAGAGAATGACATAACATCCTAAAGAAGCCAAATTCAGTTTATTCTTATTTAACTAGATGAAAAGAAAGTTTACAGAGGAAACACAAGGCAGATGGCCCTTAAATGGGAAAAAAAAGTTCATTTATAATCAAAATAAAGGGCAAATTAAAACTATACAGGAATATCCATTTTTGTCTATTAGGTGAAAAATCCTACGACTCACCCAGTTGACAATGCTGAGGAGAAATGGGCACACTAACACATTGCTGATGAGTGTAAAACAATTTAATATATGTGGTAATATATTGTGGTATCTCTCTCTCTCTCTGTCTCTCATGAATAAATAAATAAAATCTTTTTTTTTTTTTTAAGATTTATTTATTTATTCAGAGAGAGCGAAAGAGAGGCAGAGACACAGGCAGAGAGAGAAGCAGGCTCCATGCAGGGAGCCCGACGTGGGACTCGATCCTGGGTCTCCAGGATCACATCCTGGACTGCAGGTGGCGCTAAACCGCTGAGCCACCGGGGCTGCCCAATAAATAAAATCTTAAAAAAAATAAAAGTCACAGGATATAGAACTCTGTCCCTGTATTCTAGATATGACATCACCACCACAATCTGCCGAGAATGTTTCCCACTTCCGGGTCCCCAAAGCACAAGGATCAGGCCCCTCTGTTCTTATTCTGAAGCAGAATGACCACCTCAATACGATCACACCAAAACCAGAATGGAAGACACCATAAGGGACAAGATGATCAAGAAAGGAAATATTTCACCTGGCTTAATCCCTAATGAATCAAGACATTGGTCCAAGACTCTGACACCCTTACCCTGAATTTTCACCCTTTACACCTCTCAGCTTGTAAGCCATCAGGCAGTTCACAGCTTTTGAGTGTGAACTCCCTGCTCTCCTGGGTGGCACTACACCAATCAATAAATAGCTTGTCTTCCTTCACTGCAAAAGCTTCATGTCAGTTTTTATTGGCTTGCTGCATACCAGGTGGATGAATTCTCATCTGGTTGGAATACAGTCTTCTTGTGCTGGTAGAGAAAGAGCTCCATGATATATTGTGAAGTGAAGAAAGAAAGAAAGAAAAATTGTGTATCGAGTGCTACTTTTGTTTAAAAAAGAGGGAAATGTGAACCATGTTAATGTTTCACAGGGTAAAATAAAATCTAAAGGAAAATAAGCAAATTCTGAAATGGAAAACAAAATGAAATGAGTAAGACTAATTGTCAATTGTGTAACACAGTCAACAGAGTAGATTATTTCTAATGACTTTTGAATACAGTTCTCTGATGATACATTTTTGATCAGATGCCTTCTATTTCTGTTGGAAACTTTTTTTTAAATCCCAGGTTTTGGATACCGATTGAAAAATATAGTAACCTCTGTGGAGTTCTGTGAGCTAGTATTACTCTAATTAAAATTTGACAAAAGTAGCACAGGAAAACTTGAAATCAATCGCAATTACTAGAGTTCACGCAGAAGTCCTGAACAGAATAATATAAAAATGAACCAAGTGCTACTTTTAAGGAAAAATAAACTGTGGAAGTATACGAGTTAGCCTTGGAGTGCCAATATACTTAAGGACTTAAAATGCCATCCATCCATTCATTAATTGAGGCTTACTGAGCATGCCCATGTGCTAGATACTGCTCCTGGCCCTGAGAAATTTGTGGCAGACTAGACAATCTTTTAGGGAGCTTTATGGATAGGAAAGTGAATAAATGAACCTGATAATTTCAGGAAATCATAAGAGCTTAAAGAAAGCTGTTGCTATAGCAGATTATATATATATAAATGTTTGAGAACTACCAAGTTGAGTTGAGAGCCTGTTCCGACTAGAGGCAGGGAGGGTGAGAAGAGTTCTCCAAGGACAAGACTATTTGAGCCAGGCCTGGATGAGGGAGCCACTAAATGCCCCTGTAAAGAAAAGGGTGAGATCCAGTGAGGGAGACAGAAGAGCATCATCAAAGGCATTGAGGTGTCCTAATCCCTATAAGTTGTCACCACAACACTGGTTGTGCCAGAGCTGGCTCCAGTGAGTGCAAACCTGCTTATAAGGCCCAATCATTACATTTCAGGAAATTTGCAGGTTGGTTTATCCAATGACACCATTATTAAAAAGTTAAATTACATAAAATTGCAATTAAAGAAATTTATAATGGGTGAAAATACTCACCACTTCCCAGTTATTTGCCAACATTTACTATTATCTCTGCTTCTAAAGCTATTTTCACCAATTCTATCTGAATGATAGAGTGCCATTTAATGGCATGCTGTTGCATATCTCTTTCCAACTCTGATTCCAGTAGCTAGTAGCTAGAAATCAGCCTTGTAGCATTTTTTACACCATGGGAATCAATGAATGCTATAAATCAGGACTTTACTTACTGTTTTGTTGACTATCCAACTACAAGATTTTGTTGATTATCTAGAACATCTTGGAGACAGCATGGATTAAACCTAAGAGTGGGATGTATCATAGCTATTATACTATATATAGCTCAAAATATTTTAAAAATATTCTTCCGGGGGGGCCTGGGTGGCTCAGTGTTTGGCATCTGCCTTTGGCTTAGGGCGAGGGCCTGGAGTACTGGGATCAAGTCCCACATTGGGCTCCCCTCGAGGCGCCTGCTTCTCCCTCTGCCTATGTCTCTGCCTCTCTCTGTGTGTCTCTCATGAACAAATAAATTAAATATTAAGAAAAAAAATTCTTCCAGTATTCAAAAACTATCTGACTCAGGAAGCTCATGTCATTGACATCTGAGTAATATTCTGACATACATTTTTCTGATTTGGTGAAATTTTTAAAAAAGAAATAAAAGAAAATATCCAACATTTATGTCAGCACTAAGCTCATTGATCAGTGGTGTGAGTGACTTCTGTGATGAAGTGGATAGTAGTCAAGCAATTATTTGTATTTTGATTTTGTGACACTCTTGTTAGCAATAAAATTATAAAAATGGATAGTAGACTTTGCAAGAAATAGCAACTCATTTGAAGTTATATATCTAACCTGAAAATCAAGGAAGCATTTTAGCTTAAAATTTATTTTTAAAACTATGTAAAGAAGTATTTAATAGACATTTTTTCATCAACCTTCAAGCAGTATCATGAATTTTATTAACACACATATATATATGTGTGGGGCACTTATTTTTCTCGTAAAGCCAGTCATTAAATATTTACCAGCACATCCCTGTCTAAAATATGAAAGGAAACCTCATTTAAAAATGGAGTCTGGAAGCCAGAAGGAGGAACTCTCATGTCTAGCTTTTCTGCTCTGTTGCATTCCCAAAACGAAGAAGCATATTTTACTACACCAGCAGGAGAAAGGAAGACTTTCTCTTCGCCCAGCAACAAGCTCAGCCAATAAGAAAAGACCACAACTCAGCGAATGAAAAACTATCACCACCCTGAACTCTCACTTTCCTCCAATGGGCTTTCCTTTAAAGCAGCCCCTTTCAGCCTCCTCCTTTTCTCTACCCAGTAATGTTCCTCTCCTTTGATCTCTGGACTTGCCTATGGTTTGCCACAGTTTGTGTGTCCCAAACTACAATTCCTCTCTATTCCCAAATTAACCCATTTTTTCTGGTAAAACAGGTGGCTGTTTTACTATTAAAATTGACAAAACCATACATTTGAGAGTGGCCCCTAAATGAAATGCACAGTGACAGAACAAGGAGAGGCAAAAGAATACTTTTAACACTCACTTGTTCTTTGGCTTCAAATCGTAATTTGTTTCCTGAGAGGAGGGAAGAACTCCTTCTCCCTGCACTAAAGAAAATAGATTGGAAATAAAGTCTGCTCATTATTCCCATTATAGACTTTTCTAAATTGAAGGCTTTTCCCAGGCTCCAAATCCTTGTATCTCAGACCTATGGAATAACAATAATTTAAGTAGTGAAAACAGATGATATGGCCCCTTTCCAAAAAGGACTGACTCAGTGCTCACAATACTCTGGTCTTACAGTAGAAAAATCTTAAAGACCGAAATGCATGGGCACCATTGATGTAGGAATGATTTTGGGGCAGATGGGGCTAGGCAGGGAAAGATAAGGGAAAGGCCCAGAGTCAGGCTCCTACCCATCCCAAGAAAACAGAGATTAAGACCTTAAAAACAGAAAAAAATAAACCTAGCTCCCTAGCTCCAAAATGTTAGGGAGTATCCCCTTTTAATGGCTACTAAGTCATCACAAAAATCCCAGATGTAGAGAAATGTTATAGAGGAGATATTAACCTGAGAGAATGGAAAACCTTGTTTATGCTCATGATATTTGCAGAAACATCTTGTTTATTATGATAGTTAAAAGTCCTCCATGTTTGTTCTAAATATCCACCCTGATATTGATAAGAAATTTGCCAAGTTCCCTGGTCAGTTTCCAATAAAAGACAGACCATAAAAGCCCTCAGTGGCAACCCTGCTGGGGATCCCTCTCACTTCTGAGAGCTTTCTCTATATTTCTGCTTAATAAGCTTCTAGCATTTTACTCACTCTCGGTTGTCCACGAGATTCATTCTTTGACTCTGTGAGACAAGGACCAAGCTCTCCTGCATCACCATGGGAGCATTTATAGGTTTTTCTCCTTAGAGCTCCTCCTTTGTTTGAGAAACTGTCTCTCCCATATCCATTCCAGTTAACAAATCCTTAGAGTCTTTCTAGAAACAGTGCCATTGCACAAGGTTGCTTCAGAAGAGCTGAAAGACATGCCTGGAAATAAATTCACATGTTTGACTAAAAGACAGAGGGGAGTACTCATGAGCATATTTTGCAATCCTAAAAATAAGTAGAATTAATTGTAATCAACCTGGTGAATTCGAGTGTTTATCACATCTGTAAATAATAAATTCAACAAGAAGATGCATCAGATCTTATCAAAGGAACTGTGTGATTCAGAGGCATTATAAACAAAGAAGACATAGTTAATCACAGCTTGTATTTTGCAAACTTAGATCTTTTGACAACACTTTAGTTTCTGATGATGTTTAAGTAGTTTATCTGCAGCTAGAGGCCTTGAGGACTGCCTCACATGATTCCGGTTCTGCCCCAGAACACAAAGATGATTCAATACTGGTACATCCATAAAAGTGATTGACCAAATTAGTAAGTCAATATTGCTACAGCACTATATTCATAACAATGGTTACTAAAAACACATCTGAAAATGCTCACTATAGGTACTTTAAACACTCTTAATAAACTGAGGATAATGGGATAAATATTAAAAATTATTACTGAATGGATTAAAAAAGTCTAACATCATATGTTCAATAGTGAAATAATAGTTTTATTGTCATTAATGTCAAGAACCTGTGAAAAACAGTTCTTGTCACCACCTTATGTCTTTGTTGTGGAATATTAGACAAAAATGATTAAGTATGGCATTTAACCATGGCCAACGCTAAGACAATCATACTCTCCCATGATTTAACTGTATACCTAGTGTGGTAGTCAGCTTCTGAGATGGCAACGCTCCTTTGGCAATCAGGTTATAATAGATAATGCAGCTTCTTTTAGTCAGAAAGCATCAGAACATAGCAAATGTCTGATTCTCAGCAGCACTGCCAATATAAAGAGATACTTTCATTTATCACAACTTTTATTTTATATACTCACAGTACTCTAAAAACAATCCTTGATTTGAATGACAAAGGCATCCCAAAGTAGTCCACTGAGAATTATCACCAACAGAGGAACTCCTGATGCCCATGGTTGCAGAGGATGAGAGTAGGAAGTGACCTACCTTGGCACCTCTGGCAGGTAGGGAGAACAGCCCACCCAATGGGGTCTTGAACAGCACTGGCCATGTTTTTTGGTTAGGGCATTTGTGGAGCTATCCTAGGGTAAGAGAGCAAAATACAGTTGTTTTTGGCATCATGATAACAACACAGTGTTTGAGAAAGAAAAATAAATATGTAGCCAATAGTGGCTGGGTGGGGAAACCTTATTTTAGGGCTTTTCTTTCAATGATGTAAGGACCTGGGCTTACATGGTGATGGGATTAGCAAGCAATGGAAGGAAGCATGTAAACTTTTAGTCTTAGCTCAATTGCCTCATGGCAGAGTACCCCACAAGGTGGTACAGGGAAGCCTGTTGCTGGGAATTAGACAGTTGCTATGTTCTGATGCTTTCTGACTAAAAGAAACTGTATTATCTATTACAACCTGATCACCAAAGGAGCATCACTGTCTTAGAAGCTGATTACCACACTAGGTGAGGTAGTACATGACCAGTACTGCCTTACCTCCAAGGCTGTATCATTTCTCCAAGTATATTCTAGTCAGGAGTAACCTTTCAAGGAATTTAGTATATATTAACATGGGGAAATATATAATAGGGGACTTATAATGCCTAACCATAATACTTCCTTTCAATTCATCACCAATAGTATTGAGAACCTAGAGCTGGTCCTTATTCCCATTTTATTCATTATTCTTCACCATAAAAATTAATTTTGCTCTGGCCTATGGCTCTTGAGATAGCAGTCAAGAGAATTATAGGACTGTTTTGTTCTGGGTAAATATTAGAACGTAACGTTATCTTGTAATTTTGATATATTGGTCATCAAGTCTGAGAGAGAATCTTATATTTAAATGGTCTCAGATTTATGTAAATAAAATGTACTTTCTTCCTATTGGAAAAAAAAGTAAAAGATAAGTGATTTGAAGAGAAGCCAAAGCAGAGAAAAAGCAAAACCCTACAAGTGGTTAAGAGGTATAATGAAATCACAGGTGACTAGTGTGATTACAGTTTACTACACTTGGTCCTACGGCTACAGTGAATATAAAATCACATAATATATGCCAAATTTCTGATATTTTTCCTTAATGAGATTTTATTTTTTGCTCTTTCAAAAAGAATCAATTTCATTAAAAATTTAAAATTTTTACTTAAAATACAGTTACATGACAATAGTTTCTCTGACATAATCTCATTTGAGAGGGCAGTGACTAGGGAGCAGAATGGTCGGGGCAAGAGTGATATCTAAGACCAGCAGGTACAAAACTTCTCAATTCTTTCAGAACTAACATTTGGGAAACCTCCATACTGTTTTCCAGAGTGGCTGCACCAGTCGCATTTCCACCAACAGTGTCAGAGTTAAAAACAGAACTACCCCACCATCCAGAAATTGCACTACTAGGTATTTACCCAAAGAAAGTAAAATACTAATTTGAAGAGATACATGCACCCTGAGGCCTATAGCAACATTATTGACAATAGCCAAATTATGTAAAGAGCCCAAATGTCCATTGACTGATGAATGGATAAAGAAGATGTGATAGATATAGATAATGGAATATTACTCAGCCATCAAAAAGAATGAAATCTTTCCGTTTGCAACAACATGTATGGAAGCTAGAGAGTATAATGCTAAGCAAAATAAGTTAGAGAAAGACAAATACCGTGTGATTTCACTCACATGTGGAATTTTAGAAACAAAACAAATGAGCATAGAGAAAAAAAAGAGAGGGCAAATGAAGAAACAGACTCTTAACTCTAGAGAACAAACTAATGGTTACCAGAGGGGAAGTGGGAGGGGGATGGGTGAGATAGGTGATGGGGATAAAGGAGTAAGTGCACCAGCTGTTATATGGAAGTGTTTAATCACTATATTGCATGTAGGTTAACTAACTGGAATTTCAATAAAAACTTGAAAAAAGTTTCTATATTTGGTAGAAGAATATTCATAAATTTTGGAGTTGTTTTACTTTAACATTGTTTCTGAAAGTGTTTGCTCATTGTTTTTCACATGAATGCTACAGTCCCTCAGAATACCCTACTTATCTTCACAAGTCATTTTATATCTTGAGTTGCACACAAATAAATCACTTATTTCATTGCCTTCCAAAACAATGTCATGAAGTCTGCTGTTCAATGAAGGGGGGCTATATTTTTGGATATGACTTTAATATTGACTTGATAAATTAGTCTATTTTTTTCCAGAAAACAAATTGTATATATATGTATAATGTATGAAATTTACATGGAGATTTCAAGTAGTAAACCAAAAAATTATATTTAACCTAAAAATTCATGATCAAATATCTCCTTCCCAGTCCTCTTATTCACTTTTTATATGTTATTTTATTAACTATTTATTGTTAAATTTTAAAAACATAAATTAAAAAACCATAGATTTTAACAGGGCTTTTGCTTTCAAATCAAATGTAACATTTGTAAAAAAAAAAACAACAACCAAAAAACCAAGACCCAAAAAGTGTTAAATTCAAAATTTGCTCAAAGGGCATCTGTGCCTAGTTATTACTTATTTCACTGAAAAAAGCACTTAGTAAAACAAGACTAGTAGTATTCATAACATATGGGCCAAATATATCTCAACCTGAAGTCCAATATGATGTTTGATGACAAAATATCATACTGTTTCCAGGAGAGATGGGCTGCAACACTAAATCTTTATATCACCATCACTATTTGATGACATTTTGTGATTTATTTAGAAACATTAATCAAGGAATTCTCTAGGTAATTTACTTATTGCACAGTATATAAACATCTAAAAACAAAACAAAACAAAAATGACCATTTTAGCAAAGCAGTCAAAGACATTTCTATGAGAAAACAAACACAAAATACTCTTTTTTAACTATGAGGCTATGAGATAAAACAATGGAATCCACATACCCAACAAATTATCACATTTACCCAAAAGTTATGGAGATTTGGGGCACATATAACAAAAATGTGTAGTAATGGGAAAAGTCTACAGCTTCTTAAGAAGATTAACCTAAGATTAGAAGAAATGACATCATTTGATAGCTAAGAATGATCACTTATGAAAGTCACTTGTTCTTTGAAGTAGGTGTTCTCTCTCCCTTTCTGTGTGTATGTGTATGTATTTCTGTGTGTATGTATCTCTGTGTGTGTGTGTGTGTGTGTGTTAGCTGTGGGGGTTTTTCCCTTCAAAAAAAAGGTAGAAAAATTATGGAAAATATGAAAAGAAAATGGAATCACAGATGAATTACACAAAAACATATTTCATTTTTATTTATGTAGAAAACATAATAGTATAGTCAACTTAATGAGGAACATGCTCAAAATTGGTCAATGCTGATCAATGTATTTCCTGCCTTAAAGATTAGATATCCACTCTGGGACTCTGGGATAACAGGAAATAATGAGCAAACTATGATCCAAATGGTTCAATATTCAATAATACAAAAAAAGACAAGTCTACAGCTATATCAGTCCATCCAGTCAGGAGAGAGAAACCACAAAGTAAACTGAATGAGCAAAGTTTAATATGAAGAATTATTAACTCAACAGCCTGGAGAAAGGAGAAGATGGCTAGTGAGAAAGAAGAGAACTCTAAGTCACAGAGCTTCGAGGAGCAGAGGAAAAGGCCCACTGCCACCCTTCAGGCTGAAAGGAAGTACTAGGGATGGAGATCCAGACCTCACCAGTGATGGGGCATGTGGAGCTCAGTGGACTGCAAAGAAGCTTCTGGAGCATTGTACCTGCAGGACTGGCTGGAAATCCAGGCTCTGGGGTGTGAGGGAATGCTCCTCACTGGGAAGGGTCTGCTCGTGGCCTGCAGGCAGCTGTGCCCTGAGGGAGCCAGTTCAGAAGACAGGCAGCTACAGAGGTTCCACACCTCTCTGCAGAAGCCCAAGGTGGTCCTGGAGCTTGGGGAGCGGGTGTGGGCAGCCACACCCACTAAGCAAATGCTTCTCCTCCATAATGTCTCTCCAGTGTCCTTGTCTGATGCGGCTTCTGTGCCAGCTGACAAAGGTCTAACATTTAAGAAGGGCCAAGTCCATTCCCCAGAGCAGGCCAATGGTAACTGCAGCTGAAAGCAATAGAATCAATGACTGGTAGGGCTGGCTGGCCTCTCTGAGGAAAAATGTGAAGCTTCAGAGAGTTCCCGACAGCATCCCCAGGGGTCCCTATCTCCAATTCTTGCCACTGTGGTTCAGAAGGACCTGAGGAGGTGAGACAGGCAGTTCTACCCCAAGGCTTCTTTGTTGTTATTGTCCTGTCATCTTCCTGAGGTTGCACAGAGCTGAATATTAATTCAGTAGCTCAACGAAGCCAGAGGGAAATAGGCTTTTTCTATTTTTCTATTCTACTCCTGTGTAGAATACATGATGGTTCACAGATACTTAGCGGCCTTCCTTGGAGGAAGGATTGTACTTCTCTGCCATATGCTGTCCACCTGGATCATGTGACTTGCCTTGATCAATGTAATTTGAGCAGAAATAACAGGTTTAATTTCCAGCTGTACATTTTTCCACGTACTCTCTTTCTTCTGCCACCAGACTGGCAATATTTCAGATGGAGGCTGCCCATCAGCCTGGCCTCAGCATGAAGATAATGTGGAACAGAGATGCTGCCAGTCTGTGCTACACATGTAACATGGAGAATGAAATAAGACATCATGGACGAAGGTTCCACTTGTTAGCACAGCATAACTGCACCTCTCTTAACCAACACAGAATTTAGTGCAGAGCGTAGCCTAGGATGATTGAAAACAAAAACACACATAACCAGTTTTTGGCATTGGCTTCAGGGATGGGATGGGGAAAAAGAAACTGTTATTAAGGTTTAATAGGACAGTTGTCCCTAATTTGCACTCGTGAAACATTTAGAAATTTTCTCTTATGATAATTTACAGGCAATTTCCCTATCAAGCCTATTATTTCTGGTGAAGTTTTTGGCAAAACAAATGCAAACTATGTGATTTGCTCCTGACTACGTTTGACAGAATTACAAAGAGGACAATCTGAAAAGCCATCAGCCAGTTTGCAAATGGGAATGAAAGAAACTGAGGGAGAAACTAAAAATTCTCAACTGCAACACTGAAAAGGTAAAATAGAGAAATTATTTAGGTAAGAAAGTCCTTTTTAAGCTTGGCCTTCTGCAACTACCAAATCAAGGTGTGACCATTTCAAAAAAATCCCTCAGTGGACCAAGATAATGTCCTGTAAATAACTTTAGTTGGCAAAATGGCCCAAGAAAATGAAACTAAGGTGATGGCTTTCCTATTGAAGTGTAATAGTGTAATATCCAAAATCGGGAGGTAGGAGGAGAAGAGAGGGTTAAAAGAAGGGGGGAGGGAAGGAGAGATTACATTGAGAATCACATGTCAAGAGGAGTTATGGGTATGGCTGTTGGCATGTGTAACTGATAAGTTTTGGAATACAGGTGAGGTTTGGGGGGATGAAGTCTGGGGCCAACAAGCAAGGAAGAATTCTTGAGACATCATAAAACCAATGGTGGTTTTATGAAAGCACAGGGACAGGACCTGCAGGCAGGAAGAGCTGCTGCCCCAAGTTTGTGAGGGGTGGCTGATTATATACCTTGGAGTTGGGGGAGGAAGAGAGGTTTTCTTTATTTTATTTTATTTTTATTTAAATTCGATTTGTCAACATATAGTATAACACCCAGTGCTCATCCCATCAAGTGCCCTCCTCAGTGCCCGTCACTCAGTTACCCCAACACCCCCCACCCTCACCCCCACCTCCCCTTCCACAGCCCTTTGTTTGTTTCCCAGAGTTAGGAGTCTCTCATGGTTTGTCTCCCTCTCTAATTTTTCCCACTCAGTTCCCCTCCGAAAAGAGAGGTTTTCAAGAGGCTCTTTTGTATGCTTAAGAGGACCTACAAGATACTGGGGTCCTTGTCATTGTCAAATTAAGGTTGTTTTTCCCTCTAGTAAAGCATTAACATTAAGATAGTTGGGAGTTTCCTTTTGGAAGTTAGGTTATTGATAAGAATGCTTTTTTTCTTGTAAATCACTAAAACATTTTGTAAACTGAGGGAGACTCATGTCTATAGGACTATAAACTCGATAAATTACCAATTTGTTCTTCCTTTCCCTTAGCTTTAGGGCAGCCAGGAGTGCCTGAGGAATTTCACACACATCCCACCTAGGTGGGGTGGGTCGTTTATGGGGTGTAAGCTTCTGCTTTGTCCTCATCTAGCCTTCTGTTCCCTCATCAGAACTAAATATACAAGAAAACTGATTAACATTCTGAGTGATAGAATATCAAAGAGCTACCAACCTGGATAAAAAAGGCTTTAAAGGGGCTGTGAGTGATCATAGGTTAAAGTGTCACTTGAGAATCACTCATTTTTTTATTGTCAGAGGTGGGCCAAGAAATCTGCTCAGTCTATAAGGACTCTTCAAATATGGCCAAAGAGGATGACAGAAAAGGATGAACCAACCAGAGGGTAAAGCCAAGAGCCATGAAGAAAGATGTTTTGGGAGTACTGCTGTACCTCCCAGGTACAGAAGGATCATTAGGGACTATGTGCCATCTCTTGAAATAGCTACCTATGTGATTTCAGATTTCTTTGAACTAGCTACTACTGTGTGTTCACTCTGTTTGCAGTTGCCTTACCCATGTTCTAGCTTAGACAGTGGGTAGGTGTAGAGCAGAAGGCATCTCGTTAATCTATGGGTTTCTGGAACAAGAAGCCACATTCTGATGGATGAGATAATATCAGAAGAATCTTGAACATCGGGGCAGCCCGGGTGGCTCAGTGGTTTAGCACCGCCTTCGGCCCAGGTTGTGATCCTGGGGACCTGGAATCAAGTCTCATGTCGGGCACCCTGCGTAGAGCCTGCTTCTCCCTCTGCCTGTGTCTCTGCCTCTCTCTCTGTGTGTCTCTCATGAATAAATAAATGAAATTAAAAAAAAAAAAAGAATCTTGAGCATCAGGCCTGGCTGTCTGGTTAAATGAGACTTTTGAGTAGGCTGTCTTAGGAAGGAAGAAAGTATATTTTGTGTGCAGAAAGGAGAGTTCACTGAACACAGTTTAACAGAAGCCTGGACTGTGATAGGCTGTATTAGTTTTCAAAAATATTCCCTGGCCTTCCTTTGGAAAGGATTATATTTCTCTACCTTGGTTCTCCTGGGCTTGGCCACATGACTTGCTTTGTCCCATGAAATGTGAGTAGAACTGACATCCAGGCAAAACCTGTAAAACTTTTTTTAAGCCAGCACCCAGTTCATCATGATTTATTTTTAGTTCTGCCAGAGACAAGCCATGTTCCAGATAAAACCTCGTTCATAAAACTGAGTCCTAGAGTCAGGAAAACATGATGCACAGCTACAGCCAGCATACAATGGACATGAATCACCAACATCACATAAACTTTTGTTGTTATAAGTAACTGAGATTTTGGGGCCATTTCTTACCTCATCCCAATCCTGACTGATAAAATCTATCAGTTTATTGGCTTTATCCATATTCTTGCTATCTTATGGTCTTCCCACAGTGCTACACTTTCAGACCTTACACCTACAGTCAAGACAGAGAAAAAGGAAAAAAAGACAAGGCATAGGCCTACTTTTTTTAATTGGTCAACAGCCAGAAATGTGTAATTCCAAGGAAAGCACAAAAATGAGGTTTTTGTTTTTATAGCCATTAATGGTAGAGAAATCTAGGACATAGAAATTTAGAAACTTTACCTATGGTTTGTAATTTTTATAGTTTATTACAAGTAAAATAACGTAAGTAAAATTCTTTGCTCAAATCTGGTCTTCTTCTCTAACCTGTCTGCTACTATTCACTTTTCAGTGTTCTCAACTAACTGTTCCATGCATCCATCCTACCCAGGTTACAAATTTGCATTCATGTTTTTTGAACCTATTTCTTTAGATTTTTGTTTGGAGTTGCATTCTTCAACCTTTTTTCCCCCTCTTAATAATCTTCTGGGATTACTATCCAAACATCATATTAGAGGTTTCTTGGAAAAAATATTTTCAAGTGTTTTACTTTTTATTTTTATTTATTTATTTTTAAGATTTTTATTTATTTATTCATGAGAGACACAGAAAGAGAGAGGCAGAGACACAGACAGAAGGAGGAGAAGCAGGCCCCATGCAGGGAACTCAACTTGATCCTGGGACTCCAGGGCCAAAGGCAGGAGCTAAACTGCTGAGCCACCTGGGCTGCCCCATGTTTTACTTTTTAAATAACATCATGAGACATTTGAAATCAACTTGGGGATTTGGGCATTTTGGTAGAACTGTAAGTGTAAAGGCCCCAAGGCAGGAACGACTTTCAGGGGGAGGCAAAGGGAGAGTGGATGGAGTAGAGTCAGCAGGGAGCAGGGCCAAGTTGTGAAGTCTGGAAGCACCTTAAAGAGATGAAATTTGGTCCTATTTTGTCCATTTTGTCCTAATTTCACTGAGAAGGCTTTGGAAGACTTTAAACCAGTAAGTAGTGGATTTACATATTTATGTAAATTATAATATATGTATTTACATTTTCAACATTCTACTGTGGGGAGATGAGCTGAAAGAGAGAGGACAAACAGTGGAGCCGGTAAGAGTCTACTTTATTTACCCCAGGGGCAGGTGATTGCATTAGGAATGGAGGAAATGAAAAGCAATGGGACTTGGGAAAAGGTCTGAAGGCAGAGCTGATAGAACATGCTGGTGGATTCAACACTCACTGAGGGAAAGACTAATTAGCAGACTAATTAATGAAGACTCCAAGGTTTGGGGCAATATTAACTGGTGAAATGGTGATGCCATCAGCCAAGATGGGGAGCCTGGGACAAGGGTAGTAATGGAGGGGGTTTAGGAGTCCTTCATGTGAAGACTGAGATGACCCCTGGATACTCAAGGAAAGATGAGGGTGGCTGAAAGGCTGAAGAGCTGAAGTTCTGGCTCAGGAAGAAGTCAGAGGAAGAGCAGGTAAAGAAAAGAGACTGTAGGCTCACCTTGGGAGTGAGTCTGAATAAGGAAGAAATTCAAGGCCACAGTCCTGGGCATACCAACATGAGAAGTTACAGAAAACATGAGGACCTGCTAAAGGGATTCAGAAGGAGGACCCAATAAGGCATGAGGAAAATCAGGCCTGAATCATGGGTGACTATCAAGTGAAACAATCCAGGGAAGGAATGAGTGACAGAAAGCTGTCAGCCTTACCAGATAAAGCCTTGGAACTGGCCACCGGATTTACCAGAATGGGAGTCATTGATGGCTTTGCCAAGGGCCTTCTTGTCTCAAGTAGGCTCAAGAAAGAACTGGAGCCAAGGGGATGGAACACAAGTATATGTGAGTCTTCTGAAATGTTCTGTTACGGAAGGGAGCAGAATCACAGGTTGTGAATTTTCCCAGAAAGCTCAATGGTCTTTGTCCAATAGCTATCATCAGAAAACCACAAAAGTCATTTGAGTCAACCAAAATGGATATTAAGTCTTTGCCCTGTGAAGAACCTACTTCTACTAAATGGTCCTGGTGGAGACAGGACTCAAAGGGGACATGACATACCCTACCCTAATGAGGAACATAGTGAACAGCATTGCAAACAGGGGATATGGGGTATCCGGATCCTACAAGCAGGAACACTGATTCTAGTGGGGAGATTAGGCAAGATGAAAAGTGACCTCAGTTGGCCATGGAACCTGAGGAAGGTCTAATGAGCTTGGTCTACCAGTCAATTAATAAAAGTTACAAATTAAACCACTCACCCAAAACAATCTTCCCATTAAGTAACATAAAGGCTAAAGGTTTTGAGGTAATCATTTACCTCCTGGAGCAATACAGGGCAATGCAGAAAATTCTGAAAAGCTTAAGGGAATCTACTGGAAAGGAATAAGGACCTCGCACTCTAACTCCCTCAGATTAGCTTTCAATCTTTCCCCTTAATATTCTGCTTTTGAGATGATGGAAATTGGTCTTTCTCTCATTTGCTCTCTTGGGATGGAGGTTGTGGGGTAGGGAAAAGAATTCTTCTTTCCTAAGATAATTCTGAAAAGTAAAGGAGGATATCACCTTATTCTAAAAGAAACAAAAGCCCCAGAACTCCAGAGAATAAAACTTCGGGGAATAAATTCATCCAAAAGAACAGTTTCAGAGCCGGAGTCCGAATTATCTGAAGCATGTGGAGGTGAACCAGCAATTTTAAACTATGCTTTTAAGGGTTAACATCACCCAAATATTGGGACCAGACTAGATACCTTTAGTTTAAGATTCTTTATTGGGCTTATTTTTGTGGGATGTAATAATAATAATAATAATAATAATAATAATAAAGCACTGACCACATCTGTGGTGAGACAATGAATACAAAAGCTGAATTCTGGGGCAAAGGAAGATTTTTATCAGGGCTAAAAGATCAAATTAACCAAAACAGATGAGACCTCTCCAGTGAATTTATGCATGGGGAAAAGCAAAACAAAATGCAATCCTGTGACTTTGGGAAGTAGTTACTGGGTGAAGAGTTTGGGGCAAAGGATTTTGATTTTGGAGTTATGAATATGAGCCGCCAGCTGCTTCCTATATGGAGGAAATGTTCAGTGCTGAGACCAGATATAAAAACATGGGAGCTACTAATAGCTCAGCAAGGGAACCTTATAGAAGAGTCTCACTCCAGGGTGAACTAGTGAAGAGCAGAAGAGCAAGACAAGGGTTAATGCAAAGGGAATAAACACAGAATCAGTCTTGGCCAGGGAGTAGGACAGTAAATTGATAGAATGACTCATTCAATATCCTTGCAGGTTTGTTCCTCATTTACTTAGTCTGTAAGTAAATAGATAAAAATGAGGACTTTCAAATTTATATTTCTACCTGAGCCCCCTTGTCTCAAGCTACAGATTCATAGACACAATGCTTACCCGACCATCTTCCCTTCTGGGTCTAACAGTCATCTCAACACCAACTGCAGAATGAAACTCCCAGTTTTCTTCTGGAAACCTGCTTCCCTCCCACTTGCTTTCCCATCTCTGTGGAGTATAACACCATTTAGTCATTTGTACAAGCCATAAATCTAGAAGTCTCCAATAATCTCTCCCATTCTCTCATCCCCTACCCACCTCATTAGCAATTCTTATTGGCTTTCACTCCAAAACAGATCCTCAGTCTGGTCTGCATTCCCTTCTATATATTTGACCAGCATTACCAGATTAATGTATCTTAATCTTAAAACCAGAACTTGGGACAATGTAGATGAGAGCTGTCATTGTCTCAATGTGATTTTTTTTCTTTTCATAATTTTCCATTCACTTATAAATACATAAATTACATAAGGTAATGTTATGCAGATGTATGTTTTACTTATTTATTACCTTGGTACTTACTGTTCTACAACTTGCTTTTTTCTCTTTGTTAGATTTTTATTTTAATTCCAATTAGTTAACACACAGGGTTGTGTTAGTTTCAGGTGTACATTATAGTGATTCATCACTTTTATACAACACCCATTTTCATCACAAGTGCCCTCCTTAAGGCCCATCCCCTACCCATATCCCCTCTGGTGAATATCCTGTGTTCTCTAGAGTTAAAAGTCTGTTTCTTTCTCTCTCTCTGTTTTCCCTTTGTTTGCTTGTTTTGCTTCTTAAATTCCACATACAAATGAAATCATATGGTATTTCTCTTTCTCTGACTTATTTTACTTAACATTATATTCTCTAGCTCTATCCATGTTGTTACAAATGCAGGATTTCATTCTTTTTTATGGCTGAGTAATATTTCATTGATGGACAGGGGGCTGCTTCCATATCTTGGCTCTTGTAAATAATGCTGCTATAAACATAGAGGTGCATGCATCCCTTTGAATTTACAACTTGCTTTTTTCACTTAATATGTCCTTTAAATCTTCAATACGTAGAAAGATTTTATTAGTTCTTTTTGATGACTATATAATATTCCAAAAATATATGTACTTTACTTTATTTAACTACTCAAACATTAATGGCTGCTAGTTAGCTGCTAATTTTTCACTTTTACAAATATTGCTACAAGGATTATCTTGGGACAAGCGTTTGTGTGCCTGTGCATGTTATTCCCTGGCAGATGCCATGAAGCAGCAGTACCAAGTGGAAAGATGCCCTGACTCCCCAAACAATAGCTTATTTCCCCCACATTTTTGTCTAACCTCGGGATAAGTCTTTTAAATATTTATGGAAGCATACTGGTAAGAAATAATAAGATCTTGTTCTTCTAATATCCATGTCTTTGATAGTAAGGCAGGGTGCATTTTGCCATGTCTATTCTTCATCTGTGTTTCTGTATTGTATTGTACTGATAGTTCCTACTCTTCACCTACTTTCTTATACTGTCTTTAAAAAAAAAAAAAAAAAAAAAAAAAAAAAAAAATTATTATTGGGATCCCTGGATGGCGCAGCGGTTTGGCGCCTGCCTTTGGCCCAGGGCACGATCCTGGAGACCCGGGATCGAATCCCACGTCGGGCTCCCGGTGCATGGGGCCTGCTTCTCCCTCTGCCTGTGTCTCTGCCTCTCTCTCTCTCTGTGACTATCATAAATAAATAAATAAATACCTAAAAAAAAAAATTTAAAAAAATTATTATTATCTTGAAGGTTAAAAAAACACTGCTTTCTTATCTGATATCATAATGTATTTACTTTCTATCCCTCCACCCCCGCCAAGTGACCTTTTATGGTATCTATCGTTACAGATAAGTTTCATGTATTTTGTATCCCGGAGGACCCTTATGATATGTCTAGGTATAGCTTTAACTTAATTTCTCTGGCTTCAGACTCACTGTGATTCCTGACTCTGAGAAATACTGTTTCACTTATTCTGGAAAAGTCCTTTTATTTCTTAAAGCATTAGCTCTCCTTGTTTCTATTCATTTTCTTTTCCCAAAAGTCATATTCAACATATACCAGACATTTTCACTCTATTTTCCAAGTCCCCTAACTTTGCTACCATAAGTCATTATCACTCTGAGCTTTACTCTGTATAATTTACTTAGTCTGTAAAACTTATTCTGTATAAATTACTTTATTCTGTGTAATTCTGTTGCAGCTTCTATTGTAATTATTCAGTCATTAGCTAGTTGTCTAATGACTAATGACTTAGTTTCTAATTTCAATGCCTAAATTTGCCTTTTGTATTTCAAGTAGTGACTTTTTTAAAGATTTTATTTATTTATTTATTCATGAAAGACACACAGAGAGAGAGGCAGAGACACAGGCAGAGGGAGAAGCAGGCTCCATGCAGGGAGCCCGATGTGGGATTCGATCCCTGGACTCCAGGATCACGCCCTTGGCCAAAAGCAGGTGCTAAACCACAGAGCTACCCAGGGATTCCCACAAGTAGTGTCTTTCTTAAATTTGCTTGTTCTTTTGGGTATCTTCTTACATTTTAGAGTCTAGCCTTTATTTCTTCTATTATTTTAAGCATGCTTATATAAGGCATTTATCAGTTTATCCTACTCTTGGAAGTTCTCAGAAAGTTGATCCTGCTACGTGTTGAGTCTGAGGACTTGCCTTGGATGGTTGCTTCTGTGAGTGTTTATAATTTTGGATCTGGAAGTCATATGAAGTGGAGCTTCATCTTCAGTAATTTTATGTGATCTGTGTTAAGGAAATTGGCTTGGGCCCAGTTCTTAGTTCAGTTTTTCACCTGAGAGAGAGTTCTCAGACAATGAAAATAGTGTGAACTGCCACCCCCAGGAGAGGCTCTTTCTTTGCAAATCAGAGCTCAGGATGATGTAAACTATCACTGTTTCCCAGTTGCAATGGACAGAGGAAACTCAGTTTTGAACCACTTTGAAGGTTCTGGCTCATAATAAGATCTCCATTATAATTGCCTTCTTAGCAGAGGTCTAAGACTTCATCTCTCATTCCCAGAGACCTAGATCTTAAGACCATGCATCACTGAAACTGATGTCTACTTCCCACCCCAGTCTCAAAGTCAACTGAAGTTTGTTCATACTGCAAAATTTTCATTACATCCATGGGGATAACTCTTACTATCTTTGAAGCTATATATTTAAAAAGATGTTTGCCATATTTTATGTGGTATATCTAGATGTTTTATAATACAGTTTTTCAGGTAATTTAAGAAATTGAAATCTTCCAGATGAAATTTCAAAGGAGATTGTCAAGTTTTAACATCCATCCAGTTGATACACGTATCTGTTGAGAGACATAGGAACACGGAACTGGAAAGGATACTACAGTCCATGAAGGCAATCTAGACCAGACCCTTCATTTCAGAGAAGCAGAGACTAAGACTCAGGGTAACTGTGAGTTACTTCCCCGGGCCACACAACTGGCTAGTGATAGAATCTGCACAACAAATGAGGTCTCCTGAACCCTAATTTAGCACTTTCCCCTTCAAATATTTCCCCCTAATTCTTAGAATTGGGGCAGTGTCATGTGTGATAAAGGACACTTGTCACCCTGTATTTGCTTTGGCATTCTTTTATTTCAGTAGGTGAATAGCAGTCTCTGGGAGAAGAGAACCAAAATGCTTATTAGAGCAGACGCCAAGGCAGTGGGAGATACTTCCAGTGATGGTAATCTAAACGTGGCTCAAGCGCGAATCTCTAGGAAAGGTAAAATCATGTACTGGTTACTTTCCTTTCGGTGATATATAGCATGATACTGCCACCTATTGCCAAGAATTCTATATAGCTATAAAGCATTGTTTTATGGAGAATTATTTCACTTCTTGCAGGAAACCTTGAAGGTATAAAGGACAAGTAGATATCAAGACATTATTTATAGATGAATGAAAAAATTCAGAGCAGATGCTAAGTAGAAAATATGGAAACCAGTCTTGGTTTTTCTGATTCTAAGTCTAGGAGCATCCAATTAGATCTCTCTGCTCATAAAGATCCAGACCTGCCTCAAAGAGGATAGGCTTTTCCTTTCTTTTCCATCATAAAAGTCATTTTTCCTCCTCCATGTTGTCTATATTACAACTTAGTGTTTTTCTATAATATATCATAAGAAAACCCGTTGAACACCTTATTTTCCTCTAAACTCTTAATGGTTCATAATTATGTGATTCATTAATTCTCTTACGGATACAGACTTTTCATAAGATAACACCTTTGAAAAGCAGAGCACTGACCAAGGTGGGTCAACACCTTGGTCAACCGCCTATTAAGAAGAGATCATTTTGGGATGCCTTGGTGGCTCAGTGGTTGAAGGTCTGCATTTGGCTTTGGTCATGATCCCAGGGTCCTGGGATTGAGTCCCGCATCGAGCTCTCCACAGGGAGCCTACTTCTCCCTCTGCCTGTCTCTGCCTCTTTCTGTGTCTCTCATGAATGAATAAATAAAATCTTAAAAAAAAGATCATTTCAAGAATGTAAACACAGTCAAATATTATTCATAAGAATTATAATGAGCCTACATAAACATACTCAATAATCACCACAGCATCTTGAGATGGCTCTATTATTAACCCCATTTTACAGGTGGAAAACTGAGGCTTCAGAGACTCAGTAATTTGCCCAAGAACACACAGCTGTATGTAGAGCAGATCCAGGTGTCTGACTCTATGATTCAAATACATTTCATAAAGCTCATGCATTTATCTCAAAATAATAAGAAACAGGACAGGATAGCTTCATACAATAAAAATGCAAGTCCCACCAACAAACATAAGTCCCAGCAGCACACTTAGTGGTGTGATGCAAGAAACCTGCTCAATGAATTCAGATATGGCAGGAGTGCCTGCTCCCATGGCTCTTATTTAACTGGTTATAGACTGCTAGTGAATAAATTCCCCAAGAGGATGAAATGTTACAAATGACAAGAATAATCATATATTGTTTTCCATTATTAGTACTTAACACCTGTATGTGGGTTTGGTTTTTTGGTCTAAACTCAAAGAAAGGAAATATGAAAATAATAGAGAAAGGACTCAGTTATAGAAACAATACAAAGTCTCTTAAGAAACTTGTGTGGACTCTAACTGAAGAGAACTAACTGTAAAATTCCAGCTTGGGCCAGAGAAAAAGACATGAATCCATAGGCAGCCCCGTATTCTTGGTTGAGAGAAGTCAACACTGTACACGTGGCAATTGCTCGCAATGTCATTTGCCGTATCTATAGGATATTGATCAAAACTCCAACGTAAATTCATGTGGATGGGGGAGGGGATAGTCTCAAGTGAATGCTGCCAGAGTTAAACCAAAGGTGAGGGTCTGTCATAACAACAGGAGACAGTGCTGGCCATTTTATCTGCATGTGCTTCCTTGTAGGAGCCAGGAAACGGGACAACCACATGCCTTGAGGACAGGATCACATATTTTACCGCTAGAATTTCTCTAGAGGGACAGTTGATGGATCCTTCTACCTGCTACCAAACTAATGTACCTGGACTGAGTCCAGGGCTAACCCCAGGCCCCTCATGGATCACGCAAATTTCGTGCGAGCCCAGATTACAGTATTGAGATGAAGTTGAAATGCTTCTGAAGTCTGATCTAGCCTACCTTTCAAGTCTTGTCTCCTCCCAGCCTGCTAATCTGCCGAGTTCCTGGGTAATAGACTGGGGCCCTTTGGAGTCATTTCTAACAACTCCTCTCTCTTATTATCCATTCCCATCAACCACCAGCTCCAGCCATTTCTCTGTCCAATTTTACTTTTTTTTCCACTCCCACTGTCATGAGCTCATCCCAGAGCCCTGCCTGGAAAACTTTCCTAGTACTTGCTCTGGCCAGTTCCACACCTTCTTCAAGTCTTCACTTAAGTAATGATTCTGAGGAAGTTACTGACCCCCTCACCTCCTAGGGGGACAGGTGTCCACTAGATATTTGCAAAGCAACATCTGCTGTCTCTCTATTTCTGCTCCACAGATTGCAGTCTTCTCCCTCTTCCAGACTTAGGAAAGGTGGGAGAAAAGCACCCCAGTTATGAGACTTCCTGTGCCCCTTTATCTCAGGCTTTTGTCTGGTCCGACATGGGCTGGCCCTCATTGTGCATCTCTGCAATTTTTTGATTCTCTCACAACAAATGAATCTGAGCATTGCCATGCCAGCTACGGTGAACAACACAACCCTGCTTGGCCCACTCAATGCCTCCATGGAAAGGCCTTCCACAGACTCCCAGGACAGCTGGAATGAAACTCTATAGGAATTCAAGGGAGTGGTAAGTTTATTTATTTATTTCATTTTTTAAAGATTTTATTTATTCATGAGAGAAACAGAGAGAGAGAGAGAGAGGCAGAGACACAGGCAGAAGCAGAAGCAGGCTCCATGCAGGGAGCCCGACGTGGGACTCGATCCCGGGTCTCCAGGATCAAGGTCCTGGGCTGAAGGTGGCGCTAAACCGCTGAGCCACCCAGGCTGCCCAGCGCTAGAGGCCATTAAGCGTATTTATTTATTTATTTATTTATTTATTTATTTATTTATTTATTTATTCATAGAGACACAGAGAGAGAGAGAGAGAGGCAGAGGCACAGGCAGAGGCAGAAGCAGGCTCCATGCAGGGAGCCCGACGTGGGACTCGATCCCCGGTCTCCAGGATCAGGTCCTGGGCTAAAGGCGGCACTAAACCGCTGAGCTACCTGGGCTGCCCAGCAGTGGTAAGTTTAATGAGACTCCAGACCCCTTCTCTGACTCAGATGGTTTGATCTAAAGGGTTATTAAGAGTCAACTATGTTCAATGAACTATCCTACATGAGATCATTATATGTAGCTAAGATTCTATCTCTATTTAGTGTCTACGAGTATAACCAGGACTAAGTTAGCATGCAAGACACCATTTTAATCTTTAGTGGACATACATTCTTGCCCTACAAGTATGAAAATCACAAAATAAGTTTCACGGTGTTTACTTTTACTGTCTTCCTTCACATATTTTTTTTGAAGTTACCTTGCCTATAATGCTTTCTTCTTTATAGCCCTTCTTTCTTTATGGGATCGTACCTCTTCATTCGTCAGTTAATTGTAGAACCAGGGAAACTGCACAAAAGGAAAGAGTGTGTTGGGCATATGCTGGGGGTTTTTAATGAAATTGGTAGCCTGGAGGAACTGGACAGGAGTAGAAGGAAAGAGAACTTGCCTCTCTAGGTTACATAATAAAAACTGTTAACTCTCTGGCCAAAGATAAACAGTGAGATTCTCTGTCATCCAGGCTCCTACATGTGACTGGAGTCCTGAAGTCCAAGGGATCATTCTCAGCTCCATCAACTATGTCTCAATCTTGGCTCAAATTCCTACTGGGTATATAGCTGGAATTTTTGAAGCTAAGTATTTGGTTGGTGTTGGCCTGCTTCTTTCCTCCATCTTGACCTTCTTCATTCCACTGGCAGCTGATGCAGGAGTGGCCTTGCTCATGGTCCTTCAGATAGTTCAAGGAATAGCTCAGGTACTAAAATGCTTTCTGAGTATGACTTCCAAATGACCTCAGATAACTAAGAATGGAACTCTTTTTTTTTTTTTTCTTTTTTTCCAGGTTATGGTATTGACAAGCCAGTATTAAATTTGGGTCAAATGGGCTCCCCCTACTAGAAAAGAATCAACTCATCCGCATTGCTGTATCAGGTAATTGAAACTAAATTGTTAGCTCATATGTACTGTCCAAGAGTACTCTGCAATGGCCTATCAACAGAAGCAAGAACTTACACTCCTTACCCTGTCTCTTTGCTCTAAAGCACTACCCTGACTCACCCAAAACATCCTTTCTTCTGTTTACGGGATGTGTTGGGATCCTTCAATACTTGGCTTGGCGGCGGTTTCCTCTGCCAGACCAAAGGGTGACCTTCTATCTTCTATATCTCTGGTGAGTTTGGGCTTCTCAAATCTTAGGATTTTATGACAGAAAATGCTGGGTATGATTTTTGTGATGCAGGTCATCTATGGTTAACCAAATCCTACAGATATGAATATTTACATAAAGTTGTTAATGTTCAGAGCTAATCATGTTGTAGATCTTGCAAAATGACATTTAAATCTCAGCAGCCTGAAAGTGTAGCTAGAATAACCTAATAGCTTTAAAGGCATCATAACATGCTGTCCTGCTTCTAAATTGGACACACAATGAGCCCCATAGGGATTTCTTTCTTTCTTAAGATGTTGAAAACACTCATTCAGAGAGGGTGACAAAACATGAGAGACTCCTAACTCTGGAAAATGAACAAGGGGTAATGGAAGGGGAGGTGGGTGGGGGGAATAGGGTGACTGGGTGACAGGCACTGAGGGGGGCACTTGATAGGATGAGCACTGGGTGTTATACTATATGTTGGCAAATCTAACTCCAATAAAAAATACTAAAAAAAATAAAACAAAATCAAATATCCAAGGATGGATATATATTTTTAAAAAGATGTTGAAAACAGTATCTTGGTGGGATGATATTTTTAGTTAGGCTTATTTACTTCATTTTTTAAAATTCTCCTATTATTATTGCAACCAGAAAATTGTGAGACTGTGACCTAATCATAAAATGCTGATCGACGCAGAGGGAATCAACTAGAAGAACCTGCAAGACAGGGCAGATGGTGTGAGGCTCAAGAAGGCCAGAATGCACTGAGAAATGCTGTGGAAGGTCCCAAAGACACATAGAGTGTTCCAGAAGCAATATTCTACTACTTCACAATTTTGCCTTTATCCAGCCCTTGTTGGGATCTGCCCAGTTGCTTGCAGCTAATGTTTATATTAGAAGTTTTTTTTTTAAGATTTTTGTTTGTTTGTTTGTTTGTTTGTTTATCCATGAGAGACACACAGAGAGAGGCAGAGACATATGCAGAGGGGGAAGCAGGCTTCCTCAGGGAAGCCTGATGCAGGACCAAATCCCAAGACCCTGGGATCATGACCTAAGCCCAAGGCAGACGCTCAACCACTTAGCTACCCAGGTGCCCCAGGTATTTGAGTTTTAAAACATTCTCTGAAATCCCATTTGCAAACCATGTGATTTCAGTAGGATCAGGGAGCACCACTGGTGCTTCCATTAGAGGATAATATTCTTGTATCAAGGGTTCCTGTAATATCAGGTCAATATATTTACTAGGAAAAAAAACGTGTGAAGACTGATTGCTTTAGCATGGCAACCTGCGAAGGCTTTGTCAAGGAACCTTCGAAGGGCAGGTTACAAAAGTTATTCAAGCAATGAGAGAGGCTTACTCTGCTCATGGTTTTCAGAAATATAAGCAGTATCTACAAAGAAGGAACTCAGTAAAGTATTTATTGACATACTTTACCCTTGATGTACAACAGTGGTAATTTTCATATTTATTCCTCCCTACTTGATTTTAATTTCCTTGAGGGCAAAATTGTATCTTTGTATTCTTAATGCTCTTAAAATCTATCAAGTTGCCTGGTACACGGTAGTTCTATACTCTATGGTAGCTCTTCACTCTGTTTTTGCGAAGGAATGTATAAAGGACAAGCTAGCAAGTATAAAGAGCTTTTAAGGTTTTCTTAAGATTCTAAAAAAAGACAATTTTAAGATGAATTTTTTTTTTAAGATGAATTTTATTTCTGCTCAATACTGATAACATTGGGTTGTCCAATATAAGTGGCTGGGAAGCACCCCCTGCCAATGATAGGGCCGCAGTATGGATACAGGTAGGAGTGGAATATTAGGGTCAGTCATTCTATCAACCACAGGAATCACCTCAGTGCAGTCAACTAAAACAACTCCTATCAAGGGCTAACTGGATCCTCTTCCTAGGTGGAATTGGCTGTGCCTGTTTTGTTCTCTGGTTTCCTCTTGTTTATAATGACCCCATAGATCATCTATCTATCAGTACCGGTGAGAAGGAATATATCATGTATTCACTGGATCAACAGGTACATTTGATGAACTTATCTGCCATTTCCCTCGTCTGCCCAGGTGTCTCAGGGGTGAAGAGGGCATTAGAGCAAAGCTCTTGTCTTCCTGATGGAGGGATATTGATATCTGCTTTCTTCCAGGACTGTTCACAGGCGGTCTCTTCCCGTAAAGGCTATGATCAAATCCCTACCACTTTGGGGCATTTTAGTCTTTTATTTCAGTGAATATTGGATTTTTTATTTTTTCATAGCATATATGCCAACATACATTAGCTCTGTACTTTAAGCTAACCTCAGAGATGTAAGTATAGAGAAAGTCTATCCTGTCTTTCTGTTTAGATGCTTCATTATATAATCCTCTGTCTCACTTTGGGCCACAAAATCAGGGGATTAGGTCCAGGATCTTCATGCAGGAAATGCAAATTGGTTGCATGAATTCTGATTCATCTCACTGTGACCCACAGCTTATTGGGGAAGACTGGTGTGGTTCTAGGTAAGTGTGACATTCACAGAATGTCCTATTTTTTAAGAGACCTACACAAACTTTTATGTTCAATCCAATCAACATTTGTAAACAAGATATTCTGCTGGCAGCATAAACAATACAGCATTAACAAAACAAGTTCTGCCTTCGAGAGAAGAGAAGCACAAACAACAAGCTGAAAACGAGATGATTAGTAGACATCAAGTCCCAAATAGGACTGCTACCAAAATCTTGCAGATAATGTTCTTCTACATTTTTTTAAAATTCAGGTATGACACATACAGAGAAAAGTGCATGTATGTGTACAGCTCTCTGATTTTTCACAAAATGAACATATGCTCTGACTGGCAGAAAGGACAATGCCCACAAGATGGAGGTCTTAAAAATGGCAACGAGCTTATCAGATTTTGTAGCCTATTAGTAGCAGCTTCCAAGGTTATTGAATTGCTGTTTACATTCTTGTGTTTTGTATTCAAAAAGCAGTGTTATCGTGTTAACTGGGCTCCTCTGGTTGAAAACATGCTAACTGGCCAACAGAGAGCTGACTTTCTGAGCTGAAGTCCCGGTGCATGCATGCAAGCAGGCTGGAGGTACAGAGATCAGAAAGCCCACGGGCTGAGTGGCTAAGGGTCTTCACAAAAGGAGATCCAGAAGCAGGCAATGAAACCAGAAACTCCGGTGAAGCCATCAGGGTACATGAGGCCCAGACGTGCCCGAGGCCAGCTGTTGGGAATGACTGGAAAGATCAGTTGAGACCAGACAGTAGGCTTTCCCAGCCTGGGAAGTCAGACTCCCATTGCTCTCAGGATGGTTTCTCCCTAAGTCACAGAACCTTTTTTTGGTTTATGCATCCATAATATAAACAGTTGGGACAAGGCGACAGTTAAGCCTTTCCGTTTGGGGGTTATACACAATAAAGGACAGCATTCTTTTCCTCACCTTTTCTGTAATAGTACCATAATACAGAAGGTGAAGGGATCAAAACAGGGCTCAATATTTTAAAAAGTATATAGAGAGGTAGGAGTGAAAACATCTTATTCCCATTCCTGTCCTCAGTCTGCTCTGTTCTCTCAGCCCCTCCCAGCCACAGATAACTCTTTCTTATTCATTCCTTATATATTCTTCCACTGTTTCTTTATGAGGATGCAAGCATACATGAATGTATCTTGTTATTTTCTCACTTTTTTTTTTACACAAAACATTATTGTTATTTTCTCACTTGTTTTTTTTTTTTTTTTTTACACAAAACATTATGTGCTGTATATGCTGCTATTCTTTGTATACTACACCATGGTGATCTTTCCAGTCAGCACATGGGAACCTTACTGAGAGACATTTGGGTTGTTTCCCATCTTTGAGTGATGCTGCAGTGAAAACCGTGCTCATTTGCCATACATCTGTGCAACTGTTTCTATATATCTGAGATAAGGGTTAAATGCAGTATAAACTTCTAGATCTATTATCAAATTGCTCTCCACAGGGCACTGATAGTATCTACAAGTACCCAGTTTCTCATAGCATCCCTGCAGATCAGGTCAAAAATCTGTGGGATTTTTGCCAGTTGGAGCCATGAAAAAGTAGGCTTTTTTACTATGAGGTTGGATACCTTTTATATATTCAGGAACCACTTATTTTCCTTTTTTTGTAAATTGTCCATATCTTTTGCCTATTTTTCTACTGAATTTGATCTTTTAAAAATCTATTTCCAGATGATCTTTACATATAAAGAGAACATTAGTCTTTTTTTTTTTTTTGGCAAATTGAACTATATATTGAAAAACTATAGTTTTTCTCAGACACTAAAATTGTGTTGGCTCATTCCAGTAATATGAAATTTGTATTAAAGGAGATAGGTATATAAAGAAAAACTATACACATAGATAAGCCACCCAAGGATCAATCTATGTCGTGATGTGGGCAGTGAGGTATGCACCTTACTAATCTCTGGTCCTCAGAGTAGAATCCTGTCAGCCCTGCTGATAAGTATTGCCTTCATCAGCACTATCCTTGGAGGTCTACTGGCAGATTTTCTTCTCTCCAGAAAAATTCTCAGACTCATGACCATCAGGAAGTTCTCCACTGCCATAGGTAAGCACTGAGGTGTATCCTAGGATGGATGTGGGAAGTTCAGGGAGGTTTTTATTCACTCTGTGTTTGCCCTCCTGCTCTAGGGGTTGTCGTCCCATCTGTGGTTCTCGTGTCCCTGCATTGGGTCAGATCCAACCTCAGCACCAGTATGGTCTCCTTGGCCCTATCTTCTACCACCACTTTCTGCTATGCAGGAGCCCTCATTAACTTCTTGGATATTGTTCCTCGGTAGGATCCCCTTTGCTTCATCCTCACAGAAGCTCAGCTCAAGTCTAACAGCCCTAAACTTGCTCTGATGCACCAGTTACATGTAAAGGATACGTGCCAGGGGTTACAGGACATATCAGCACCAGTCCTATATCCAAATAATTCCTGGAAGGAGCCCAAAACTAGTCTACTACTGTGAACTGAGTTTTTTAGGTGAAAACGAGGATATAGTGGCTATGCTCATAGCTTAACCAGGGACAGGAGACAGCTCACACCAATATCTCTATTGGAGGATGCAGCAGTCACATGGGGCTAGGTCACTGAAAGATCCATAATACCCCATGGTGCCAGCACACAGAAGGCTTTAATAAAGGGAAAGCTTTACTAACAGGATAGCAAGAGAAACGCTGACCTTTGGCAGAGGTAGTATCAAAGATGCCTGGGACTTCCAAACACAGCTCACAGGATCCTTTCAGTCAGTAGAACACATTCTATCTTCAGATAACCAACCACAGTGACCCATGGAAGATGTCTTGGCCTCAGGGGAGCCAACATCTCATCCAGTGAGGAGTCTTGTTTTTGCCCAAAGAAAAGGTTGCAAGAGCAGGTTCCATAGCAGAAACTAAGAGAACATAACCTAGATGCAAACCATCAATTTGTATATTTTGTATAAATGATGTTGACTAGTACAGGTTACCTTTGGGAGTCTCAGACCATCCCACAGGACTATACTAATCACTAGTCAGCACGTTTCACTCAGGCTTAACCAAGGGTCAGCTCCAGGCATTCCTAGAGACAAGCAGAGAGTTGCCACAAGTAAGCTGAGAAGAACAGTTTGCTTCCACTGTAATAATCTTTTGTCTCAGGTACACCGGCTTTCTCAGGGGCATGTCACAAGACTTTGGTCACCTATCGGGAGCCATTTCTTCTGCTGTTGCTGGATTTTTAATTAATCAGGTGAGGTCAAATGCTCTGATAAAAATATTTGTAAGAGAAACCTATAGGGGTCATTCAGGAGAAGTTAGTCTGAAGATGTTTTTTTTTTTTTCCCTCATCAATGTGGCTCAACTTGAAATTCGAGAGTCCTGAGCATCCTTAAGATATCACCCTCAGCTCAGCTCCTGTAGGACAATTACCACATTTAGGGTATGGAACGACGATGAGCACTCAGTTTTATGAGTTTAGGCTTGAAGAGTTTTTATTTTTTATTTTTAAAAATTTTTAAAGATTTTATTTACTTATTCATGAGAGACGCAGAGAGAGGCAGAGGGAGAAGCAGGCTCCATACAGGGAGCCCGACATGGGACTTGATCCTGGGACTCCAGGATCACAGCCTGGATTGAAGCTTGCCCTAAAATGAGTCACCCGGGCTGCCCCATTGAAGAGTTTTTAGAAGAGAAGTTTTTCCTGCTAATCATCAACATTTCTAGCAATATTCATGTCATTTCTTGCGAAGTAAGAGAGGCCAAACATTCTGGTTTGCCGGTGATTGAGGGGTTTCCCTTCCAGCCGCTGACTAGCACACTGTCAGAAAATGGCTTTTAATATCGATATTCTCAAACTGAATTTGTTTCCCTTGTCATTCCTTCCTTCATCCATTCATTAATTCAACATTAGATTGTGCCAGGCACTGTTGAAGTGCATAAAACAAACAGGAGTCCCTGCCCTGGTGAAGTTTATATTGTAGGAAAGAAACTGATGGAAAACTAATGAAATCAGTGAAATATGCAGTAAATGGAATGGTGGCATAGTGCTAAGAAAAGAATAAAGCAGGAAAGAAGAGGGTACATAAGAGGGAGTGGGAGTTCAATTTTAAATAGGGTGGTCCCGGAAGGTCTCAATGGAAACATAACATTTGAGTATGGACTGGAAGCCAACACGGGAGTGAGACAAATGGTTATCAGGCGGAGGACTATTCCAGCAAAAGGAAAGGCCAGGGCACAGGAAATGACCTGCATATTCCAGGGACAACCAGGAAGCGCACAGAGGCTGAGCAGAACAGGGCTGGGGGCAGGACAAACGCCAGGACCTTTCCGAACAGAAGGGCAAGAGCCAGGAGGTCACTAACAATTTGTAATTTCCGGCTTCCAGGATTCAGAGTCAGGCTGGAGGAATGTCTTCTTGACTTCAGCTTCTATTTACGTGTTGGGCCTGGTCTTCTACATCATCTTCGGCAGAGCAGAGGTCCAGGACTGGGCTACAGGGCAGACACTCAGTTCTGAGCAAACCCGATGCCTTCCATTCTCATGCTCAGCCATGCACCGTTTGCCCTCATGGACATTCCCTCTTGGTACCTGCTTCACTGGATAGCCATTTAATTTGAAGACGCTTTGTTTCTAATATCTTCTGAGAGAGCTTGGCTGCATAATCCTGAAGGTTCTGCCTGCAGATTTTGCAATGGTGGGTGGCAGCTGGGGAAGCCTAGTTACTCAACTGAGGGCTCCTGAAAGCACAAGTGTGTCTGAATTTTTATGTGTTCCCCACTCTGCCCACTATTATTGTGACTTCATAAGAAACACATATTTGGTCTCTGCCCCCACTTTCTGGCACAGAGCTCCAGAATTTAAGATAAGTGAAATTTCAGATTTCTTGAGTGAGAGATGATAGGAGCACCTTTTGTCATAATATTTGGACTTGGTCCCTGGTTCCCGACACAAGCGCTTCTAAGACCCTTGGAATTTCTGGAGTGACGAGAGTGCCTTCTGTAGTATTCTATCGGGATGACTGGTGGCTGGGGACCCACCCACAACTTTAGGAGGGGTGCTGGTCAGCAGAAACACCAAGGCATGATTAGAAAGTTGGAACTTCTAGCTCCACCATCCCACCTACAGGGAGGAATGAGGGCTAGAGATTGAGTCATTCATCAATTGCCACTTAACTAAATCATGCCTATGCAATAAAGCCTCTATAAAACTTTAAATGATATGGTTCCAAGAGCTTCTGACTTGATGAGCATCAGGAGGTGCTGGGACAGTGGTGACCTGGAGAGGACAGGGAAGCTCTGTGTTCCTCCCAATATTCCTTGCCCTAGGCATATTTTCCCTTTGCTTATGATGTAGTAACAGTAAGCAAACTGTTTTCTTGAGTTCTGTGAATCATTCTAGCAAATTACCAAATGTGAGGGGGGTGGGGTCATGGGAACCCACAACTTTGAAACTAAGTCAAACAGAAGTAGGGGTACCTCAGGCACCCATGACTTTAATTGGTGTCTGAAGGGGCATCTGGGTGGCTCATTCAGTTGGTCGTCTACCTTCAGCTCAGATCCTGATCTCAGAAGTCCTGGGATTGAGCCCTGTATCGAGCTCACTGCTCAGTGGGGAGTCTGCTTCTCCCTCTCCCTCTGCCCACATGTGCTCTCTTCCTCTCTCTATCTCTCAGAAATAAATAAAATCTTTAAAAAAATAATAATTGGTTTTCTGAATTTGGGGGCAGCCTTGTAGACTGACTCCTCAACCTGTGGGAGCTGCACTAATTCCAGGTAGTTAGTGTCAGAATTGATTTCTATTATAGGTCACACAGCTGGTGCCCACAGAGAATGAGAAAACTGCTTAGTGTGGAAAATCTACACATTTGCCATCAGAAGTGTTGAGTACAGAAAGCATTTTCTTTCAGTTATCCTGGTAAAAGCATCAGGGACCAGAGGACAATTTCTTACCAAAGCAAAAAAAGGAAGCTGGAACCAGAGAATCACAAGAGGAATTGTGTCCAAACATCCAGAAGATGAACCCTGAGAGCTATCTTCAAAAGAAAGCCCCCCAAAATGGAAGTCGTAGTGTATACACAATCCAGTGACCCAGGCCAGGATGTCAGAGCAAGTCAAGGTGCTCTCACATCAAGTGATGCGGGAAAATGAGACCATTCTGAGGTGTGGCAAAAGTAAGATGCCCCAGGGTAAAATACCAAGGAGGAAAAGACAATTAAGACTGAATCCATCATGTGTAGAGAAATGCACAGGCTTGCAGCTAATGCCAGTGGGGTAGGAAACTTCGACCATTTCAGGTAACTTGCTTTCTGTAGATGCTGGCATTGGAACCAGAGCTGCCTCTATCACTGCCTCTATCATGTAGCGCTCGGGCATCCCTGAGACTCCACTTTTCACAACTCCTTCTCTCTGGCCATCTTGACTCTGCCCCGCATCTGGTTTGTGAATCCATTTAGATCCCTTGCACTTTACTGAACAGACATTGTCCAGCATTCTTTCTATGCCCTTGAACATCTGTCCAAGCTGCCACACCTCCCCCGGAAGCCCTTTCTCTGCTTTGACCACTGCAACCCTGCCTGCCTTCAGCAAGGCTCTCTCAGCAGTCACCTCACAAACTTGACTTTGCTTCCTAAAATGTGTGTTGAAGACCTACACTGGCTTGACCCCATTCCAAAGTCTGGAGAGTGTGTACGATGTGTCCGCTTTCCTTAATCCCCCAAATGGGCAGTATTGGCACCACAACAAAAAAGCAAAAGCATTGAGCTCTGAGTATTAATGAACATATAACACAAGGCATGGCAGAAACCAAAGTCAGATACAGCTTCAGGAAGGACAACATCTCAGGAAGGTAGATGACACAAATGTACATGGATGACCACTGTGGGAAATAAAATAAAAAAGGGAGACACCGGTTACAAGCATGGATGTTAAGAGCACCAGCTCCGGTGGGAGAGGGAGAGAGAGCCACCATGCCCACAGGTTCAACTGAGCTGAGACTTGAAGGACCGATGTTAACAGATGCAGGAGGCAGACGGGGAAGAGCACTGCAGGAAGAGGACACAGCACCAGCGAAGGTTTGGTGACAGGAAGAGCAACCCAGTATGGCCAGAGCACAAAGAATGTGCGCTGTGTGGTTGGTGAGGAGGCTGTGAGAGTGGGAGGAGTGAGAACACATGATGGGCCAGGAAGTGTCTTGGTCTTTCATCCCATCCTGAAATCAAGAAGACAAATGTTAGTGGAGGGGTCATAATCAGGGTCCTAGTGTTCCAAGGTTTTTGCACGAAGGAATAAGATGAAGTAGGAGTCCACTATGTAGTCCAGGAGCAAGCACTGGCCCCTGGAGGAGTGGGGGGGGGGAATGTGGTGAGGGGTAAACGGATCACTTGCCGTAGGAGACGCACCTGACAAAACTGGCATACTGAATGGGGAGCAGGTGTCCCGGGGGACTCCTAGGTTTTGGTTTGATACTAGATGGGTGGAGATGCCACTGAGGCAGAGATCACACCCCAGTGAAGATGACAAGAAGGAAAGTAGATGCACGGGAAATCCTGGCTTCACATATAAATCTAGGAAGCGTCTAGATACACCTGGTGATTGAAATGCTTACCATGGTGGATGCTGCCCTGAGTGACAGGAGGGCATAAGGAGGGAAAGCCTGTGAATGAGCCTCACAGAACTCCAACACTGAATGGCCAGACTGGCGGATAATTGTCGTTTTAAGAAAAATTTAAAAAGAAAAAATTAGAAGGAGAGAAGGAAAACCAAGAGAATATGGTGCTAAGAGAGGGAAGAAAAGAGCATGTGTTTCAGAAAGGAGTGGAGTTACCCGTGCCCTCTGCAGGGATCAGGCAAGAGGCGGGGGCAGGTGGTGGCAAGGAGCCAGCTGCTGCTATGTCTGGCTGCCAAGAGTTGGGGAGAGACCAGGGGACAGCCGGAGGAGGATATGGCATCAAGAAAGGATCTCAAGGCAAGCGTGTTTCAAACCTGGGGGAAGAATCTAGTTAGAAAAAAAAAAAAAAATGGACTCTGCTAAAGAACACACCCAAATGCAGGTTCCTGAGTAGGCTGAGGGTAAGGGAGGGACTTGGACCTGAAGCACAGTTGGGTAGATGGTGAGAGATGTGTGAGGGCCACTCCTGTCCTTTTGCAGCTGGCTGAAGACTGTGTCCTGCCCTCGGGGCACCTCCAACACCTCCCCTGGTTCCTCCCCCCATCCCAATTCATTCATGACACTCCCCTCCACCCCCTTTGACTGTAGGCTCCCGAAGTGCAGGAACCATGACACATATTACTTTGTAAGATCTTTAACACACTGAACCTCATCTTGGCCAGTGTCAAGATATTTGTGTGTGTGTGTGTGTGTGTGTGTGTGTATGTGTTCGTTCAATCACTATGTGGCTCAACAAATAGAACAGTCTGTGGTGGTGTGGGGAAGAAATGGGTGCGAAGGTAAGGGATCCAATTTTTCTTTCATTTCCTTTGTTTTCCAGGACACAGAATTATCTAAACCTATGAATTCCCTTCCTCATCCCATCCAGTGTTGAGATCCAGAGACCGAGTCTGTTCTTTCCACTTCTCCAGGAATCACACCGCTAACTCCAGGCTCTCAGCAGCGAAGATCACATCAGGGCACAAAGTCTCTGATTTGTTTCTGAGCCACCCGTGTGGATGTGTATTCCTCTCCTCCTCTCCTTTCCTTCTGTGGACCCTTCTGTTTTTTCCTCATCTGTCACTTCTAATTGCTTCTGAAAATAAGTCTGATTTCTCCCTGGGACTGACTAGTACAGTTTTCCCCAGAATGGGCTTCCTTAAAGTACAGAAATCTCAGATTTTCCATTGAAGCCACACATCTATAACACAGAAGAGTGAAGGCTGAAAGTTGTGGGACAGGTCTTTCGTGAAATCTTAGAATAAGATTTACTTTCTTATGCTTGTTTATTGGTTAACTTTGCAACCATTTATAAAGCCACTGATGAAGAGTGGAAGAGGAATAAACCCACATTTAAAATTCAGAACTGCTACTTGTATGAACAATACATGGTACAAAGGAAATGCGCCCAGGGTGTGTGACAGGATGAGGCTCTGAGGAAGGCACATACCATCTTCTTCCTCGGGACGCTGACTGCCTCTCAGTCTCAGGTACCAGGCTGGCCCCTCTTCCCTTCAATAAGGAGGTCAGTCCCAGGCTCTCTTAGTGTTCTGTTTTACACTAAGTTTTGTAGAAAAAGAAAAAAGTGCATGCAAATGTCACTGATGAGTCCTTATACCAGGCAGATAGAGGAAAGCTTTAACACAGTTCAAAGGAATAGTCTGGCCAAGTTGATTTTTCTCCATCTGTCTTCCTTGTCTTGGTGACAAGGATAAGCATCCTAGGCATCTGCTACACTTCTTTCCTCCCGACATAAAAATAAATATGACTGTCTGGTGAACAATTCCAACACCGTGCTAGGTCCAGGCACACAATATAAAACCATTCATCATTTGCCCTGTGTCTATGCAGTATCCTCCAACATTGCACATCCTGGGGTTTAGAGCACAAGCTGTTTACCACAGCTGCCCTCTCTAATAAGAAGACATTTTATCTACAACAATAACAAGGCACACTTTTTGTACTTCAGCAAATACCTATTTTTTGTAACTAATTTGTTACTAAGAAAGTGAAGCGAAGACTGATCTGTGCTCCTCCCTCCCCCACACTCTGGTCCTGCTGATAACATCCCGGATCCTTTCAAAGAGCACATTGGTGGAACCTATGCTAACTGGCACAGTGCTCTCTGGCAAACCAGACTGAAACCCAGCCTCACCTGGTTATAAAATCCAGAAAGAGTAAATGCCGAGACACATTTTTCCTTTGCCTAACAGATAGCCTAGAGCTGCAGAGCAGGGCAGGGTGAGGAGTGTCAGAGGCCACGCGAGGTAAGGACAGTTGGTACCCAACATCCTGGCATCACATGCTTAAGTCTGACCAGGGTACAGACGGCATCTGTGCTGGGTGACAGCCCAGCTGGGTGAGGCAGGTGAGGAAGGCCAATGTCCATAAGTACAAGTTAACAAATCCAGGGGAGTTTCACATGGGCCAACCTTCCTGCTTTTTGTAATTCGTCACCTTTTTGACTCTACTAAGCTCTCACTTATCCCCCGTCCCTATTCCCTTGTCCTCCCTTTAAAATGTCCCTCACCTCTGATGAATAAAAATTTGAGTTAGGATCCCTCTAGACTCATTTCCCTATTGCAACAGTACATTACTCATTAAAATCTGTCCTTACCACTTTAAATAGCGTCTAGCTTTGTTTATCTTGGATCTTAGTGTAAGATGTCAGCACCCAAGAGAAATGAGGAGGGTTTCCATGATCTAGGAGGGGTGTCTCAGAGTAGGGTGTTGGAGCATGGGTAAGAAAGCAGGGAAAAATATACCATGAGGAAAAAATGGTCACTTCAATAAGTGGTGCTGAGAAAACTGGATAGTTCCAGGCAAAACAATGAAACTGCACCACTTTCTCGTATCATACACAAAATAAATTTAAAATAGATTAAAGACTTAAATATAAGATCCGAAACCATAAAACTCCTAGAAAAAAGAAAAATAGGCAATAAGCTCTCTGATATTGGTCTTAGCAGTATTTTTTTGGATCCATCTCCCCAGGCAAGGGAAACAAAAGCAAAAATAAATAGGATGACATCAAACTAAAAATCTTTTGCACAGTAAAGGAAACCACTGACATAACAAAAAGGCAACCTACTGAATAGGAGAAGATATTCACAAATGACATATCTGATAAGAAGTTAACACCCAAAATACATGATGAACTCCTGCAACTCAACTCAGTAGTTTTTTTTTTTTTTTAAACTACCATTCAGTTAAAAAACAGAGGATTGGAATAGACATTTTTCCAAAGAACACATCCAGATGGCCAACAGACATGTGAAAAGATGCTTAATATCACCATGAAAATACAAATCAAAACTACAGTGAGGTATTACCTCATAACTGTCAAAATGGCTATGATCAAAAAGATAAGGAACAAGTGTTGACAAGAATGTGGATGGGAAAAAACCTTCATGCACTGTTCGTGGGATTGCAGATTGGTGCCACTACTATGGAAAACAGTACAGAAGTTCTTCAGAAAGAACTATCAAATTATGTAAAAAATTTACATGAAAATAAACTACCAACCAACTTATTAGAGTAAAAGTAGAGTGTATGCATTTAAAGCCATAAAGAATAAAGGAATACTAGTGTTATAATGGGTTAACCATTATGTAAGCTTGTTCTGGAAATTCTAAGGGCCATGAGTCAAGAGGGGAAAGAAAGAGATAAGATATCAAAAGAGAGGAAAGAAAATTATTATTATTATTATTTGCAAGTGATACGATTATTTACCTAGAAACCAGAGAATCAATTCCCAAACCACCTTAACAAGATAGGTTGGCCACAGTTACATTTTTCAGTGAAAAAATAAATATATTCAAACAATACCTCCCCTGTATCCCAGCCCAAATGTGTAAGAAAAATACAATAAATGAAAATAATATTCAGGATATATAAGTTAAATTTTATAAGAAATGTATACTAAACACATGAAGCAAATTGGAGCACTGGACTCAAGAAAAACTGAATCCACGTTCAGCATGCAGGGATGGGGTCTTACTATGTTCTCTTAAGGGAGATTGTACTAGTACAGGGATCTTAGTTTCTCCCAAATAGATTTAGTGCAATCTAACGTGATTAAATTACAATGTGGTGCAGTTTAATACTGCAGTTAAATCTTTATTAAAATAGTCCAATGAGGGGTGCCTGGGAGCCTTACTCAGTTTAGCATCTGCTGTTGGCTCAGTTCATGATCTCAGGGTCTTGGGATAGAGCCCTGCCAGGCTTCCCGCTCAGTGGAGAGCCTGCTTCCCCCCTCCCTCTGCCTCTTCCCCCACTTTTGCTCTATCTCTATCTCAAGTAAATAAATAAAATATTTTTTAAAATAGCCAAAAGATTATAAACTTTCCTGGGATAATAAACAGCTGATATTACACACTATCATCTTCAAAAATAAAGATGATAAAGATTGTCTGATTAGCCTGATACATACGTTAAAAATGTAGACCAATCAATATAGTACATAACAGGTCCCAGCAACAATAGATATTAAACTCTATATTAAGCCCAGGAACATAAATATATTGGCGTTTGTTTTACCAAATGGTATTTTATTTGTTTTAAAGATTTTATTTACTTGAGATAGTGAAAGAGCACACACAAGCAGGGGAGTTGCAAAGGGAGAGAGAGGAGCAGACTCCCCACTGAGCAGGGTGCCCTATAGGGAGCTTGATCCCAGGACCCTGAGATCATGACCTGAGCAGAAGGCAGAAGCTTAACCCACTGAGCCACTCAAGTGCCCTGGAAGGTTGGTATTTTAAATCAGAGGAACAAATGTGAAGTATTCAAAAAAAGATGATGTTGGGGCACCTGGGTGGCTGAGTTGTTGAGCATCTGCCTTTGGCTCAGGTGGCGATCCCAGGGTCCTGGGATCTAGCCGCACATCAGGCTCCCCATAGGGAGCCTGTTTCTCCTTCTGCCTCTTTCTCTGTGTCTCTCATGAATGAATGAATGAATGAATGAATGAATGAATGAATAAATAAATAAAATCTTAAAAAAATATGATGTTGGTAAAACTCATTCACTTGGAAAACAAATCCAAATTCCTACTAAGCTGTTCATTAACCATCTGTAAGTGATGTAAAGACAATAAAGATACCATGAATTTTCATGAACTCCTCTCTCTCCTTTTCTGACCCTGTGGGCTCACAGCTTCTTGATGGTGGCAAGACAAAGGACTGCCCTATTTAATTGGCTGACACAGCCTATTTATAAATCTTGCGGGAGTAAGCAAGTAATACATGCAAGTGTGGAATCACTGTATTGTACACCTGAAACTTCTATAACCTCTGTGTTCACGATACTAGAATTAAAATTTAAAAAAATATAAATAAATGTTAAAAATAAAATAACAAGCTTGAAGGAGATTAAACTCTGCCAACAGTCCTTGGTAACCTCCTGGCTAATTGGCCAGGTAGCTGTGATAATTTCAGAGGGAGAAGCCACAGGACCCAGTCCACACCTGGGTGCGATGACCCAGTCCACTCTAGGGTGCGCTGGGGAGGAGAACCTTTTCTGTCACTCCCGTGGTTTCCTTCTGTCTCCAGCTTCAGAGAGAGCTGCAGAACTGGACAGTCTATTTCTCTTTACAGGCCCAAACGCATTCACCTAAATCTATCGGTTCAATAAAATCATTTATATCAACAAAATATAACATGCAAAATTTTTAAAGATTGGAGGCCCACGTAACCATACCTTTTCACTTAAAAACCCTCTATTCAAGTTTTGTATTGTTATGTAAACTACTGGACAGCCTTACTGACTGGTTTACCCACAGTAAAGAGATTACTAGAGGAAGCCCTATAGGAAAAATCTTACGGTAGGAATTCCCCACCCCACACCCACCTCTAAAATAGGCAACTGATCAGATGCAGAAAAGCAGGAAAACGAGGGAACTACCTCACACCAGTACATCCAAGGGCTGTTTGCTAAATTCCAGACAAGGAGGATCCAGAGAAAAGGTGACACTGGGGTCAACTCACAACCTCCTCCGGAGCTCCGCTCCTTCCTGTGGGGAAGCAGGAGGGGCCTGCCGCAGGCGGGGGGCTGCAAGGCGTTGCCAGGCACCTCGGGACCCCACAGTTCCTGGCTCTTCGCAATTATGGGGGCCCAAGCCCTTTAGCTTACCTTGGCTCTGGGCCGGAGGAGAGACATGTGACTATGACTCAGCCCTTTCCAATTCCCACCCTCCACCCCAGCTTCTGCAATCAAGATGCAAAGTTGAGATTGACCCATTTTGCAGCAACAACGTGTCAGTCTGTGCCCGGGAAACGCCGCTGATTGTGCAAACTGGGCGCTGCCTACTGGCCCCAGCTCTGAAGATGCAGGCTGTGGAAGAGGCCTCCCATTCTCTTCTCTACCACGGGAGACAGCTCCAGAGAGGCCCCGACACCTGTGCCAGGTCCCCACACCGGCTGTCGCCTGCGCCGAGGTGCGCACGGCGGGTTTCAAGCTCCCAGCCCTACAGAGCCAATCTGATGGAGGATGTAAGGGCGACCACAGTAAACAGGAGGCAAATTGCATCCGTTCGGTGTATGGGCAGTTAGAAGCTCAGGCAGGCTCCCTCCCAGCAGAAGTTACTAGAAAAGTCCAGTGCATGAGATATTTTGGAAGGGAAAAGAAGGCAGCAAAATATTGCATACTAGGGATGCCTGGGTGGCTCCGTGGTTGAACAGGTGGCTCAGTGGTTGGAACGGCTGCCTTTGCCTCAGGTCGTGATCCCCCGGGATCCTGGGATGGAGTCCCACATCCGGCTCCCCGCAGAGAGCCTGCTTCTCCCTCTGCCTGTGTCTCTGCCTCTCTCTGTGTGTCTCTCATGAATAAATACATAAATAAATAAATAAATCTTTAAAAAAATATTGCATGCTCCTGAAAAGTGGACACATTTTCAAAGAAGATTTAATCGGAACGTAGAAGCATAACCAGCTTTAAAATACACCACAAGCCAGAATTAACTAGTGGGGGGCAAGGGGGCAGAAGCAAGAGGGCCACAAAATAGGGAAGATACTGTTTGAAGGGGATATAAAATCAAATGACAGAAAATGAAGTCAGAAGACAGAAATTGTAAGGGTAACAAATACCGTTGGATTAAACTCCTCTCTACAAAGGAGGCAGGTCTCAGAGTGGGTGAAATATTGGTAAGAAACACATATAAAGTGAAATGACTCAGAAAGGTAGAATTTAAAGGTGATGGAACTCTGTTCCAGAATCAGGAGCACATGCACACACACAGAACTAGGAATCATAAAATGGAAAAGGCCAATTTTGCAAAATAAAAATTAGATTTCCAGTTAAGATATATATATCCAAATCTTTTTGATATTGTATAAGATAACCTCAGGGTGTTTAATAGTAACTGCTTGGTGTAAACAGAAATTAATAGAAATTATAATGGAAAACTTAAGTCTAATTTTTAGATTTTAGAAGGTCAATATATAATCCAAATAAGATTTATAAGGTCCAAATAAAGTAATATGATCACTACCATAGTTCTGCCCAACTCTGAACCTTGGCTATAGAGGCCAAATCTTTGCTAATTCTTGTGGAATATTTCCTAGTGCTGTTAGGTGCTTATTCATAAGGACAACCTCATTAATCTCTACGTTAAAATATTTGTATGCCCTCCCATATTTTTCAGCTGCTGGTTATATTTCATTCACTTACACAAAATTTAGTAACTAAGACACATTTAATTCCAGATCCAGAATTTTGTCATTTCTAATCAGCAATCTTGGGTAAATGCATTTTGATGAATTTTTGTGATGCCCCATTATGGAAATTCCTACTCCTGGCAATACAGAGTCAATTTAATTTTTGATTGATATGATCAGATTTCCCTCCATCCATCACTTGGGTCATTCCTTTCAATAAATTTTCCTAACTAGGTATTATTGTTTAACGTGAAAAAGTTTTTTTTCTGGTGTCAGGAATGGTTGGTCAGGCAACTTACTGCATGTGTTTACTGTATGAGACTTTCCATTCAACCCACTTTGGTTTTCTAGGTAAGTGATCATGTCATTCACCCATAATGCTAATTTTACACTTTTCCAGAGTTGATTTTTTGCTTTTTCTCTCTCTACTCCGTCTTCTTTAGTGAAAATTCCACTGCATCTTGCATGGATAAAATACCAACCCATGCACTGACCCAGCGCATTCACCCATAAATCCCACCTTCTCTTGACTCCAATGAATAAATTCTAGGTTATATTCTAGGTCAACCTCTGCTCTGGGCTTGGGTTTCATCCCCTCTGGATGACTCCAATACCTTCATTCAGCACCCGTGCTATCTCTCCTGCATCAGGAAATTAGTGAATTATACCATCAGCTTACACACTATTGCACCTAATTCTAACACAGGCAACAAACAATCCACATTCCCCTATAGATCCTGTGCCATTTATCTGATCTCTTATTCTTGCCGTCTCCCATCTCCTCAGCTCACACTCCCTCCGTCCCTCCTTCCCTTTGTTCCTTCCTTTCTCCTTCCCTAGAAAACAGAGAGAAAACTGCCCAAAACAAACATGTAACTCAGTGAATTGCTCTTTTAATCACTGCCATGGGCATGAAAAGTAGAATATTTTTAGAACCTCAGAAGTTTTCCATGTGGTCTACCCTAATCATGACATCTTCCAATCTTTGAAAGTAACCACTACTTGGACATTGAGAACCATGTCTTCTCTGCATGGCTCTACAGATTTATCAACCACATATGTGTCCCCCTCCCCCTTCCTGGTGTAGTTTTGCCAGTTTTAAAAAAATTTAGTGTTTTTAAGTCTCTTTTTAATCTAGAGGCTCCTGTTCTGTCCTTTTTCTCCTGCTTAATAACTTACTTGTTGAAAAATTTAGGTCCTTTGACCTGTAAAATTCCCACAGTTTAGATTTGCTGATGACATCCTTAGGATTTAGTTCAGTTCAACGTGTTCTGCATTCTGTAGTCTCTGCATTTCTCACAAAACAGTAGCTATCTCTAAAGGCTTGATTGTACTCAGTTGGTGTGTGTAGCAAGACCTGGGTGGTGGTGTGTTTGTGTTCTTTCATCGGGATGTATAAAATGTGTCTGTATCTCTCTGTGTGATGTTAATAGCTATTGATGCATAAAACCTGGATCCTTTCATTCCCTAGAACTTGCAAACTGAGGATATTCTACGTATATCAATTCTTATTTATGTATTAGCTGAAATATTCTATAAGAGACAGGTCTATTTATTTACTCCTGACAGAGTCTAGAGAAGAAAGGCACAATATCAGATTCTCTTCTGAACTTTAACGGAACTTTTGTCTCAGTCATTCATTCTAGTCAGGGTAAAATCCATTGGTAAATTCTCAGACCTTGTGCACTTTAATCCCTTGGTAGCATTTGCCAGGGGTGCTTGGGCCCACCTTTTTCACTTCTCTTCTGAGATGCCACATGCTTTGGCTGTTCTTCCTGCTCCATCGAGGGCCCTTCCCATCCCCTCGAAAGCTTTCCTGTGTCTTTCCAAAAATCTCTATCCCGGCCCCACTCTCTCCCCAGAATCTCAGAGCAGCACCTCCTCTGGGACGCACCCACCTCCCTGTCAGGATCCCAGAGAGTTTCAGACATTCCGTGGCCCCCTTCATCCCCCAAACACAAACTCCTTAACAGCACCGTGGTTTGCTCAGGGGTCACCCTCAACCCTACCCTCTCTAGCACCCCCAGTTGCAAAATCTGACCTCAGGCTGATCACTTCTTACCTTCAGAGGCGTGTGTGCTCTTGATTGCCTTTAGCCCAGTCCTGAATATCTGCTTTTCCAAATACGAGACAGAAAAGTAGGCATAACACGTCAATGACTGCCATCAGGATGAAAATTTTAAACCAGGCAGATTCCGGATCCTGAGGGATTATAGCGCAAAGTGATTGTAAATTAGCAGTCTTGAGGTACTTTGCAACACTTCCAATATAATATTCAAACTAGTCTAGGCTCACTTAACAGACATGGAAAAATATACTCATAAGGAGAAAAAAAATTGTAATTTCACTCTTCAAGGATAATTACTATTTATCTCTCTACTTTTTAAAAGATTTTATTTATTTATTTATTTATTTATTTATTTATTTATTTATTTATTTATGAGAGAGTGAGCAGGGGAGGAGCAGAGGGAGAGGGACAAGCAGAAGCCCAAGCTGGGATTCAATCTGACCACCCATAGATCATGACCTGAGCCAAAACCAAGTCAGACCTTTAACCGACTGAGTTACCCGGGTGCTCCCTATCTTTCTACTTCTTGATTTATGTCTATGTACATATAACTTTTCTTGTAGAAAAATGATGTAAAACTATGTACTATATACATAGTGCTTAAGCCAAGAATGTATATGCTTTTTATTGAGAAATTTATTATAAACATGTTTGCATATCAAGAAATATTCAACTGGGGATCCCTGGGTGGCGCAGCAGTTTGGCGCCTGCCTTTGGCCCAGGGCACGATCCTGGAGACCCAGGATCGAATCCCACATCGGGCTCCCGGTGCATGGAGTCTGCTTCTCCCTCTGCCTATGTCTCTGCCTCTCTCTCTCTCTCTCTCTCTGTGACTATCATAAATAAATAAAAAATTAAAAAAAAAAAAGAAATATTCAACTGTATCATAACCTTTACTGAGTGATTAGTAATCCAGAGTTTAGATTTATAAAATTTATAAAACATCCCTTATTTCTTTATATTTGTTTTTCACTTTTTGCTGCTATAAATCTGAGTATCTCGGTAATTCATTACATACCCATCAATGCTTTTGTTTGTTTGTTTTCATCATTGCTTTTGAATAAAATTTATCAAATACCTTTTCCTTAATTATAACATTTTTTCTTTAAGCCTATTAATCTGATCAGTTTCATTAATAGATTTTATAATATTGAGCCACTTTTACTTTCATAGAAAATGGCTTAGTTCATTATGGTGTCATAGGCATATATTTTAATATGCTGGTGGATTCTATGTACAGGTAATTTATTTCATTTTTGCATCTATATTCAAAGATGACATTGAATTTTAATTATGTTTGAGATTTGTTTTACTATTTTGCCTTTTACCTTTTTTATCAGCCGAGATTAAATTTTGTATAGTTAAATGTATAATGCATTATGATGGGATTTAGGTGTCTGGTGCCAAGCTTTTGAAGGATGCCCAACCCAAAGTTTATATAATTATTAAGTCCTATTTTACTTTAGTATTTTCATAGTTTCCTTTCTTCATTTACATTTTTAATCATCTAGAATTAATTTTGTTGTCAGATATAAGAACAGACTATAATTGTATTTTTCTATAAGCTGGCTTCCCACTATGTTTTTTTAAAAAAAATAAAGCCATTGTCTTTGGTTTGAAATGAAACTTTATCATTTAGAATGTATTTTTTTCAGGACTTGACCAAATCATTATCAGTCTTATTTAAAATATAATTAAGAGTAGGGTTGCTGGGTGGCTCAGTCAGTTAAGCATCTGACTCTTGATTTCTGCTCAGGTCATGATCTCAGCCTCCCGAATGGCTCTGTGCTGGGTGTGGAGCCTGCCCAAGATTCTCTCTCTCCCTCTCCCTCTGCCCCTTCCCACTCTAACTTGCATGCTCTCTCTCTCTCTTTCACTCAAAAAAAATTTAAATTAAAGTCAGCAAAATAAAATATAATTAAGAGTAGACATTTACAAAAAAAAAACTATTTGTTTCCTTCAGATGAGACATTGAACATATGTAATTATAGTGATTTCTCTAATTAAAGCATGCCAAGCTTGACAGGTCATTGGCAAACAGAAAGTCAGGAAAAGGACCGAGATGTGCCCAGAAATTTAATGATAGATAATAAAGTTTCAATAATTTTCAGTTAATAGAATTCACTGTGATTTGGACCTGAAGTCCAAAATGTGATATGACTCCCTCTTCATGTAGTTTCACTGATTTTGCTTTCATAGGTGTGTGGTTTTCTTCATTTGGTTTTTGCATGATTTTCAGTGTTTTTTTCCCATAGGTACTTTGTAATATTGGTTGATACTGGGCTTTAGGGCAGCCCCGGTGGTGCAGTGGTTTAGCGCCGCCTGCAGCCCAGGGTGTGATCCTGGAGACCCGGTATCGAGTCCCACATTGGGCTCCCTGCATGGGAGCCTGTGTCTTCTCCCTCTGCCTGTGTCTCTGCCTCTCTCTCTCTCTGAATAAATAAATAAAACCTTTAAAAAAAATAGAGTTTCAAAAAAAAAAAAGATACTGGGCTTTAGACTTTTATACAATATAATATCTAACTTTGAATTCTACCCTCTTCCAGGACAGTCTTTTCTTTGCATATAATGTTATTTTGTTCTTCTGCATTTACATCATATATACCTGTGACTTGCTTTTCTTGACCAATTGCATTTGCTAGCATTTCAGAATGCTGCATAATAAGATAGCATTTAGAAGGGTATGCACATAATGTTATAAATAGCTGTTATGGTTGAATACGTGAACATCTGGTACTTGCATGCAGATCTGATTTGGTAAGCCCTCATAAGGTTTTGGTGTCATTTGGCCATTTATAGCTGGATACACCAAGACTTAGAGTAAGAAGTGTTTCCAAGGGGGGAGGAGCAAGATGGCGGAAGAGTAGGGTCCCCAAATCACCTGTCTCCACCAAACTACCTAGAAAACCTTCAAATTATCCTGAAAATCTATGAATTCGGCCTGAGATTTAAAGAGAGACCAGCTGGAATGCTGCAGTGAGAAGAGTTCGCGCTTCTATCAAGGTAGGAAGACGGGGAAAAAGAAGTAAAGAAACAACGGCCTCCAAGGGGGAGGGGCCCCGCGAGGAGCCGGGCTGAGGCCGGGGCGAGTGTCCCCAGGACAGGAGAGCCCCGTCCCGGAGGAGCAGGAGCTGCACCGACCTTCCCGGGCGGAAAGGGGCTCGCGGGGAGTTGGAGCAGGACCCAGAAGGGAGGGGATGCCCTCGGGCTCCCGGGGACAGTAACAGCAACTGCGCGCCCAGGAGAGTGCGCCGAGCTCCCTAAGGGCTGCAGCGCGCACGGCGGGACCCGGCGGGACCCGGAGCAGCTGAAGGGGCTCGGGCGGCGGCTCCGCGGAGGGGGCTGCGGGGCGGGAGCAGCTCGGAGGGGCTCGGGCGGAGGAAGAGGCTCCGTGCGGAGGGGGCTGCGCGGTTCCAGGAGCAGCTCGGAGGGGTTCGGGCGGCGGCTCCGCGGTTGGGGTTGCGCGGCCCGGGAGCGCGAATCCACCAGCGCAGGCTCCGGAGCACAGGGCGCCGGGACACAGCCCAGGATCCCGCCTCCCCCGGGACAGGCAGAGGCCGGGAGGGCCCAGGACAGCGAGGACGCTCCTGCCCCAGCTGAGCAGATCAGCGGCCCCGCCCCGGAGCCTCCAGGCCCTGCAGACGGAGTTCCTGCCGGAGCTGAATCCAGGTTTCCAGAGCTGCCCCGCCACTGGGGTTGTTCCTCCTGCGGCCTCACGGGGTAAACAACCCCCACTGAGCCCTGCACCAGGCAGGGGCACAGCAGCTCCCCCAACTGCTAACACCTGAAAATCAGCACAGCAGGCCCCTCCCCCAGAACACCAGCTAGACGGACAACTTCCAGGAGAAGCCAAGGGACTTAAAGTACACAGAATCAGAAGATACTCCCCGGTGGTTCTTTTTTTGTTTGTTTGTTTTTGTTTTTGTTTTTGTTTCTGTTTTGTTTTGCTTTTTGATTTGTTTCCTTCCCCCACCCCCTTTTTTTTCTCCTTTCTTTTTCTTTCTCTTTTTCTTTTTTTTTTTTTTTTCGTTTTTTTTTTTTTTTCTTTTTCTTCCCCTTTTTTTTTCTCTTTCTCTTTTCTTTCCTTCTTTCTCTCCTCTCTTTTTCTCTTTTTCCCAATACAACTTGCTTTTGGCCACTCTGCACTGAGCAAAATGACTAGAAGGAAAACCTCACCTCAAAAGAAAGAATCAGAAACAGTCCTCTCTCCCACAGAGTTACAAAATCTGGATTACAATTCAATGTCAGAAAGCCAATTCAGAAGCACTATTATACAGCTACTGGTGGCTCTAGAAAAAAGTATAAAGGACTCAAGAGACTTCATGACTGCAGAATTTAGATCTAATCAGGCAGAAATTAAAAATCAATTGAATGAGATGCAATCCAAACTAGAAGTCCTAACGACGAGGGTTAACGAGGTGGAAGAACGAGTGAGTGACCTAGAAGACAAGTTGATAGCAAAGAGGGAAACTGAGGAAAAAAGAGACAAACAATTAAAAGACCATGAAGATAGATTAAGGGAAATAAACGACAGCCTGAGGAAGAAAAACCTACGTTTAATTGGGGTTCCCGAGGGCGCCGAAAGGGACAGAGGGCCAGAATATGTATTTGAACAAATTCTAGCTGAAAACTTTCCTAATCTGGGAAGGGAAACAGGCATTCAGATCCAGGAAATAGAGAGATCCCCCCCTAAAATCAATAAAAACCGTTCAACACCTCGACATTTAATTGTGAAGCTTGCAAATTCCAAAGATAAGGAGAAGATCCTTAAAGCAGCAAGAGACAAGAAATCCCTGACTTTTATGGGGAGGAGTATTAGGGTAACAGCAGACCTCTCCACAGAGACCTGGCAGGCCAGAAAGGGCTGGCAGGATATATTCAGGGTCCTAAATGAGAAGAACATGCAACCAAGAATACTTTATCCAGCAAGGCTCTCATTCAAAATGGAAGGAGAGATAAAGAGCTTCCAAGACAGGCAGCAACTAAAAGAATATGTGACCTCCAAACCAGCTCTGCAAGAAATTTTAAGGGGGCCTCTTAAAATTCCCCTTTAAGAAGAAGTTCAGTGGAACAGTCCACAAAAACAAAGACTGAATAGATATCATGATGACACTAAACTCATATCTGTCAATAGTAACTCTGAATGTGAACAGGCTTAATGACCCCATCAAAAGGCGCAGGGTTTCAGACTGGATAAAAAAGCAGGACCCATCTATTTGCTGTCTACAAGAGACTCATTTTAGACAGAAGGACACCTACAGTCTGAAAATAAAAGGTTGGAGAACCATTTACCATTCGAATGGTCCTCAAAAGAAAGCAGGGGTAGCCATCCTTATATCAGATAAACTAAAATTTACCCCAAAGACTGTAGTGAGAGATGAAGAGGGACACTATATCATACTTAAAGGATCTATTCAACAAGAGGACTTAACAATCCTCAATATATATGCTCCGAATGTGGGAGCTGCCAAATATATAAATCAATTATTAACCAAAGTGAAGAAATACTTAGATAATAATACACTTATACTTGGTGACTTCAATCTAGCTCTTTCTATACTCGATAGGTCTTCTAAGCAAAACATCTCCAAAGAAACGAGAGCTTTAAATGATACACTGGACCAGATGGATTTCACAGATATCTACAGAACTTTACATCCAAACTCAACTGAATACACATTCTTCTCAAGCGCACACGGAACTTTCTCCAGAATAGACCACATATTGGGTCACAAATCGGGTCTGAACCGATACCAAAAGATTGGGATTGTCCCCTGCATATTCTCGGACCATAATGCCTTGAAATTAGAACTAAATCACAACAAGAAGTTTGGAAGGACCTCAAACACATGGAGGTTAAGGACCATCCTGCTAAAAGATAAAAGGGTCAACCAGGAAATTAAGGAAGAATTAAAAAGATTCATGGAAACTAATGAGAATGAAGATACAACCGTTCAAAATCTTTGGGATGCAGCAAAAGCAGTCCTAAGGGGGAAATACATCGCAATACAAGCATCCATTCAAAAACTGGAAAGAACTCAAATACAAAAGCTAACCTTACACATAAAGGAGCTAGAGAAAAAACAGCAAATAGATCCTACACCCAAGAGAAGAAGGGAGTTAATAAAGATTCGAGCAGAACTCAACGAAATCGAGACCAGAAGAACTGTGGAACAGATCAACAGAACCAGGAGTTGGTTCTTTGAAAGAATTAATAAGATAGATAAACCATTAGCCAGCCTTATTAAAAAGAAGAGAGAGAAGACTCAAATTAATAAAATCATGAATGAGAAAGGAGAGATCACTACCAACACCAAGGAAATACAAACGATTTTAAAAACATATTATGAACAGCTATACGCCAATAAATTAGGCAATCTAGAAGAAATGGACGCATTCCTGGAAAGCCACAAACTACCAAAACTGGAACAGGAAGAAATAGAAAACCTGAACAGGCCAATAACCAGGGAGGAAATTGAAGCAGTCATCAAAAACCTCCCAAGACACAAGAGTCCAGGGCCAGATGGCTTCCCAGGGGAATTTTATCAAACGTTTAAAGAAGAAATCATACCTATTCTCCTAAAGCTGTTTGGAAAGATAGAAAGAGATGGAGTACTTCCAAATTCGTTCTATGAAGCCAGCATCACCTTAATTCCAAAGCCAGACAAAGACCCCGCCAAAAAGGAGAATTACAGACCAATATCCCTGATGAACATGGATGCAAAAATTCTCAACAAGATACTGGCCAATAGGATCCAACAGTACATTAAGAAAATTATTCACCATGACCAAGTAGGATTTATCCCTGGGACACAAGGCTGGTTCAACACCCGTAAAACAATCAATGTGATTCATCATATCAGCAAGAGAAAAACCAAGAACCATATGATCCTCTCATTGGATGCAGAGAAAGCATTTGACAAAATACAGCATCCATTCCTGATTAAAACTCTTCAGAGTGTAGGGATAGAGGGAACATTCCTCGACATCTTAAAAGCCATCTACGAAAAGCCCACAGCAAATATCATTCTCAATGGGGAAGCACTGGGAGCCTTTCCCCTAAGATCAGGAACAAGACAGGGATGTCCACTCTCACCACTGCTATTCAACATAGTACTGGAAGTCCTAGCCTCAGCAATCAGACAACAAAAAGACATTAAAGGCATTCAAATTGGCAAAGAAGAAGTCAAACTCTCTCTCTTCGCCGATGACATGATACTCTACATAGAAAACCCAAAAGTCTCCACCCCAAGATTGCTAGAACTCATACAGCAATTCGGTAGCGTGGCAGGATACAAAATCAATGCCCAGAAGTCAGTGGCATTTCTATACACTAACAATGAGACTGAAGAAAGAGAAATTAAGGAGTCAATCCCATTTACAATTGCACCCAAAAGCATAAGATACCTAGGAATAAACCTCACCAAAGATGTAAAGGATCTATACCCTCAAAACTATAGAACACTTCTGAAAGAAATTGAGGAAGACACAAAGAGATGGAAAAATATTCCATGCTCATGGATTGGCAGAATTAATATTGTGAAAATGTCAGTGTTACCCAGGGCAATATACACGTTTAATGCAATCCCTATCAAAATACCATGGACTTTCTTCAGAGAGTTAGAACAAATTATTTTAAGATTTGTGTGGAATCAGAAAAGACCCCGAATAGCCAGGGGAATTTTAAAAAAGAAAACCATATCTGGGGGCATCACAATGCCAGATTTCAGGTTGTACTACAAAGCTGTGGTCATCAAGACAGTGTGGTACTGGCACAAAAACAGACACATAGATCAGTGGAACAGAATAGAGAATCCAGAAGTGGACCCTGAACTTTATGGGCAACTAATATTCGATAAAGGAGGAAAGACTATCCATTGGAAGAAAGACAGTCTCTTCAATAAATGGTGCTGGGAAAATTGGACATCCACATGCAGAAGAATGAAACTAGACCACTCTCTTTCACCATACACAAAGATAAACTCAAAATGGATGAAAGATCTAAATGTGAGACAAGATTCCATCAAAATCCTAGAGAAGAACACAGGCAACACCCTTTTTGAACTCGGCCATAGTAACTTCTTGCAAGATACATCCACGAAGGCAAAAGAAACAAAAGCAAAAATGAACTATTGGGACTTCATCAAGATAAGAAGCTTTTGCACAGCAAAGGATACAGTCAACAAAACTCAAAGACAACCTACAGAATGGGAGAATATATTTGCAAATGACATATCAGATAAAGGGCTAGTTTCCAAGATCTATAAAGAACTTATTAAACTCAACACCAAAGAAACAAACAATCCAATCATGAAATGGGCAAAAGACATGAACAGAAATCTCACAGAGGAAGACATAGACATGGCCAACATGCATATGAGAAAATGCTCTGCATCACTTGCCATCAGGGAAATACAAATCAAAACTACAATGAGATACCACCTCACACCAGTGAGAATGGGGAAAATTAACAAGGCAGGAAACAACAAATGTTGGAGAGGATGCGGAGAAAAGGGAACCCTCTTACACTGTTGGTGGGAATGTGAACTGGTGCAGCCACTCTGGAAAACTGTGTGGAGGTTCCTCAAACAGTTAAAAATATACCTGCCCTACAACCCAGCAATTGCACTGTTGGGGATTTACCCCAAAGATACAAATGCAATGAAACGCCGGGACACCTGCACCCCGATGTTTCTAGCAGCAATGGCCACTATAGCCAAACTGTGGAAGGAGCCTCGGTGTCCAACGAAAGATGAATGGATAAAGAAGATGTGGTTTATGTATACAATGGAATATTACTCAGCTATTAGAAATGACAAATACCCACCATTTGCTTCAACGTGGATGGAACTGGAGGGTATTATGCTGAGTGAAGTAAGTCAGTCAGAAAAGGACAAACATTATATGTTCTCATTCATTTGGGGAATATAAATAATAGTGAAAGGGAAAATAAGGGAAGGGAGAAGAAATGTGTGGGAAATATCAGAAAGGGAGACAGAACGTAAAGACTGCTAACTCTGGGAAACGAACTAGGGGTGGTAGAAGGGGAGGAGGGCGGGGGGTGGAAGTGAATGGGTGACGGGCACTGGGTATTCTGTATGTTAGTAAATTGAACACCAATAAATAAAAAAAAAAAAAAAAAAAAAAAAAAAAAAAGAAGTGTTTCCAAGTGGCATAGCTTTTAAGTAGCTGAGTTGAGATTTGAATACTCACTGTAGATTTTTTTTTTCACTGTAGATATTTTTAGGAATATGAATATCTTTGTTTATCCAGTTTTCTCAAACTTTTAGCATAGAGTTGTTCTTAATATTCTTAGCTTTTAATCTATAGTGTCTCTCCAAAAATTTCTCCTTTCTTATTTGGTATTTCCAACATTTGAATCTGTCTCTTGTATCCCACTCCAGAAAGATTGTCTATCTAATTAATCTTTTCAAATTACCAATTTTTTAAAATGTTTTTTTAAATTTTTACTTATTTATGATAGTCACACAGAGAGAGAGAGAGAGAGAGAGAGAAAGAGAGAGGGGCAGAGACATAGGCAGAGGGAGAAGCAGGCCCCATGCACCGGGAGCCTGACGCGGAATTCGATCCTGGGTCTCCAGGATGGCGCCCTGGGCCAAAGGCAGGCGCTAAACTGCTGCGCCACCCAGGGATCCCCAAATTACCAATTTTAAGTTTTGTGTTTCTTCTCTACTGTTTTATTAACTGTAGAATTTATTTCTTTTACCCTTATTGCTTTAATCTTTTTTATTATTTGGGTTTGCCCTGTTTTTCCCCCTGAGCTCTAGAGTTGAATGCTTAGCTTATTTATTTTTGATTGGCTTTCTTGTGTTTTCTTTTAGAAATATATCAAGTTATAAATTACCCTAAATGTCCAATATATTTCCACATGTAACAATTTCACTGTCCTTTACTTCTAAGTGTTACTGAATTCTCTTTTTGATGTTCTTTTAAAACTAAAAATTACTTACTGTCATGTTGTTCAGTTTATAAACATATGTGATCTTTTTAGAAATCCTATTGGTAGTAGTTTCTAATGTTATTGCACTTTGGTTTTCTATAGAATATTTAACCTTTGAAGTCTGATTTGCCATCTATTCTCAGTGGAAGAACTGAGCCAAATCACTGAGTTTGACAATACAGGCAACTGACAGTCTAAAATGTTATTTCTTACTTTCAAAATATGAGTGGATTTTTCTATTTATCTATTCTATCTTTGATTTCCATCATAATTTAATTGTGATTGGAGGACATATTTTGTCTAATTACAGCCCTGTTACAATTTCTAGGATTTACATAATGGCACAGTATATAGTCAATTTTTGTAAATGTTCAAGGACATTTATATACCTTGAAAGGACTGAGGATTCTGTAGTTGTTCAGTGTGGCATTCCATATATGTCAGTTAGGCCAAGTATGTTAATTGTGTTGTTCAACTCTTTTATATTTTTACAGATTCTTTTTCTCCTTGCTGCAATAATTACTATAAGTGGTATATTAAAATTTCTCACTGTAGCTATCTTTGTATCTTTTAAAGGCAGAGATTTGGTTTTTTGGTTACACTATGGTGCACAGCAGGTTGGCTAGGAGCTATGCTTTACATCTCTTCATCCCCAGATCCAGGATGGTAGAGATACAGCCACCACTCTGATTGTTACCAGTCACTGTGTCAGAGAGAGAGAATGGCCTTCTGATTCTTAACACTTCTTTTCAGAATTAACATACATAACTTCTTCTCATACATCATTGGCCAAAATAACTTGCACAAATACATTTAACTTCATGGAAGTGGGAAAATGCCAAGAGAAGAACCAGAAAAAAAAATTATTGTTGCAATAATTAGCTCCTAGTCTACTCTTTTCATCACCAAATATTTGATTCACTCACTTTACTCCACACAGAACACACTAATCAGAGCAGACCACTCCAAAAGCCTACCAGTCCCTACATTCACTTCAGGACCTGATCAAAGAACACTCAAGCGCACACCGAGAGGTTGCTCTCAAAATGTCCACCTAGCAGAGTGCCAGCGTTACTGTAAACCAGTAGCTACTGTTTGTCTCCTAATCTTATTTTTATGAAAGGAAGTATTTATGACGGCTGATGGATGGTTGTGCTGCACTTTGCACCCGATGCCACAACTAGGTGGGACTCTGGGTTTATCTTGCCTCCTTTCCGGAGAAAGTGAAATTTTTACACTTGTGCAAAGGAGAATGAACTGAATGTTTTGGTGACTGGAAGAGTGAACCCATGTGACATTTTTGGTCCTCCTTCCTGGTACACGATACAACTGTACTTCACAGCCCCCCTGAAGTCAAAGTTAGTCGGGTTTGATTTGGACAATGATGTAAAGCATGTGCTTGGTTATCCTTTGTTGTGTGCAGGAGATTGCACTTGAAGAAAACTATTTCTGGTGATGGTTGGGTGGGTGAGGCCTCTCCTCCCAAGTGGTATTTTTGCTTCCAGATTCATCTGCGACTCTAGCAAATCATAACCCCCTTAAGTAAAGTTGGATATTTTCTGGTCTGCCCAGATGACTCAAAGCAGCCTGTAAGGACTGCTTTATTTCTGTTCACCTTTACTCCTTCCATGCAACACTTGGAAGGTCTCAGACTCAAATAAGAATTAGTTTATCAGGGTCCTCATCCTTGGTACTCAAAAGTAACCAAAAAATCTGTTTTCCTCATCCCAGTACAAAATACCCTGTAGTCCTTGGCTTAATTCTTTCAGTTCCTGACTTCTTCCAGATGTTGCCTGTTAAAGTTTTCCATGTCCCGGGTTCTCTGAGGCTCTTCTCTGAAGACTTTATATTTTCCCAACCTTTTAAATTGCCAGGGGTGGCTCAGCGGTTTGGTGCCTGCCTTGGGCCCAGGGCATGATCCTGGAGTCCCGGGATCGGGTCCTGCATCGGGCTCCTTGCATGTAGCCTGCTTCTCCCTCTGCCTGTGCCTCTGCCTCTCATGAATAAATAAATAAAATCTTTAAAAAAATAAAAATAAATTGCCTTTACTAAGAGAATCAACCCAAATTACTTACTGTCTTTAATGGAATCAGAAATCTCACTAATTAGCTATATTTCATCTGAAATTTTTTATTTCAGTTTTTATATTTTTAATTGCCAGGGGTTAGATTTAGTTCTTTGTCAAATCTTGTGCTTATTTATATTTTCAATGCTCTCTTTTGCTTCTTTATACATATGCATTGATTTCCAGTGTCTCTGAGGGCCTGATTCCAAGGTTATTTTTTATCCTTCTTTCACAAGACACCTTATTTCTTTACATGTTTGGTGATTTTTGATTGATTATAAAATCATTTTCAATAAACCCTAACACATGAGAAAATCATGGAGTATGAATTGAGTGCATTTCTCCAAAAAAATTTTACTTGCTTCCACCAGGCATCTGGGGACTACTTGAAATTCAATGCTTGGCTTATGGCATTTGAAACAGAGTTTGAATTTGGGCCTCAAACCCTTGTGAAAATTAGTTTATTGTTCCAGATGTCCAGAGGAGTCTTTATTCAGTTTTTCCGTTCCCTTTGAAGCTGAGCCTGAGAAACAAGTTTCCTTACTGGACAGAGACATCTGGGCAGACACAACTTTGAACTGTTAAGAAGCCATTGTTTCCTCCCACCTTTTGGAAGTCAGCAGAGAAGTTAAGTTAGCTCACCTAACAACTTTTGGAGGTCCACTCAGCATATCCAAGTGAGTTAAATGGAAGAACAGGCTGAGTGGGCTCTATACTCAGGGAGAAAACAGCTTGGTTTCCTGGAATTCTGTTTTTCTATTGAGACCACTTTTCTGACCAAGGAGTTTCCATAGTGCTATTTCCTGCCTTTCTGATACCATAAGTACATAGATCATGATGGTAGAGAGTTCTTCTTTTTGGGAAATTTGACTATGGTGAATGCAAACCATCTCTCCTTGGTCCATGTCATGGGATAACATGACACCTTAGGATTCTACTACTTCTCACCTTAGGATTTTCCTCCAAATAAACCAAGCTTGTATATAAGCCATATGGTACTAGTAATGTGAAGGTATAGTTCTTTGTGATTATAGATTTATGCCAGTGCTTCCAGTCTGACTTTTTTTTAAAGAATGGTTTTGGGATAGTCTCTCTTATTCTTGGTTCGTTCATCATAGCTGAAGCTACAGATCAACCATCAAGGGTTCCTGAACCAAGGCAACCCAAAGCTTCAGTGGGCATTGACCTCTCTGGGATCAAGTTCTTCCTTCGTTTTTCTTTTTTTTTTTTTAAAGATTTTATTTATTTATTCATGAGACACACACACACACACACACACACAGAGAGAGAGAGAGAGAGAGAGAGGCAGAGACACAGGCAGAAGGAGAAGCAGGCTCCATGCAGGGAGCCTAATGTGGGACTCAATTCTGGGTCTCCAGGATCATGCCCTGGGCTGAAGGCAGCACTGAACTGCTGAGCCAACTGGGTTGCCCCCTTCATTTTTCATCTCTGAAATTTTTTCTCTTACATCTTTTTTTCAAGATCAGGTATGCATTGAAAATGATTATTTAAATTTCATAGAGCATTTTAGCATTCTTAAGAAGATTTCAGGTAACCTTGTCCCCCACACTTATAGAAACACAAGTTGGCCTTTATAGAGGGAATTCTTTTGATCTCTAATTCTATTTGCTCCTGATTTTTCATTCCTTTTCTAACAAAACTGAATCTTGTTATTTATATTGCCATTCACCCAGCCAAATTCCTGTTTGGATACAGCCACACATTCATTGTTAAAAATCACACAGGTCTATTTCTGTTCCCATGACCAATGACTAAGATGTTCCCAGCACAACTAATTGACATCCAATGAGAAAGAAATCATATTATATATAGATTCAGAGGGATGCCTGATCTGACCAAGTTTAATGTGAGAGAAATGTCATTACTCACCTCCTACTGATGTCACTTCCACAATTGTTTGCGTATATATTACCTTCTTTCTCTGTATAAGATATGAGAAAAGTAACCACCCATATCTGGATGCTCCTTACCTGATTAAGGATCACTCCACACAGAGTAGAAGAAATTAGTCTTCCTATCATCCCAATTACAGCTGTAACTCCTTTAAGGAATCCGTAAAAACTATGTAAAAAAGACAGATGTAAAGTCATACAAATGCTACAGGAGAATTTAACCTAATGAAATGAGAAGTAAGAGAGATATATTTTGATTTCCTGAATTTTTCATTCCTGTTTTTCAAATTTCATTAAAATATCAAAAAAACTATGTGGATATAACTAACTTTCTGGTTGCAGTACAAAGTCAGGAAGGTTGGCTTTCACAGTAAAAACTATTAAGAGATTGAGAAAGTGAGCAAGATTAGAAAATCTCTAAATACAATTGAGAAATTCCGAAAGTGATGCTTATTGGTGATGGGAACTGATTTAAGGTTAACACAAAATCAAAGGACTCTGTTCACCTGGTCTATGCCCACGGTCCCAGAGCTACTGGCCCCAGCGATTGCTCCCAATGTTCAGATGAGGAAGCTAGAAGCTTGGTTTCCAAGCAACTGTGCTTGGCTAGTCCTGGGTACCCAAACCCAGTTAAGCAGAAAGTGAACTACAAAAGCAGGGAAGTCACAGAGAATGATTGATAGAGTAGGGGTCAAATCCATCAGTCATCAAGAACGAGGAAGTGCCTTTTGGAGAGCAGAATCAGTTGGTCTTACTAAGAAAGTAGTTCTCTCCAGGGTGGGGAATATTTGCCTTTCCTGTTCAATAAATTTCACCATTAAAAGTTCTATGTTTTCTTTTATTCTGTTTTGTGAGAGTGAGGGTTTTCTGGTTGTTTTGTTCTGTGCATTTTATTTCCTAGGTCTATTTTATTCCTATTCTGCTATTGAACATGGGAGGGAATATACAGTTTATCTATTAGTTTCTCTGTCCCTTAATCAGAGGGGCATGACACATGGGATGAGAGTCCTTGCATGTTGGGCTGTATGCAGTCACTGGATGGAAATTGGATTTGCTTTTTACGGGGAGCTGAAGAGTGTGTTCTAATGTATAAAGAAAAACATTTAAGGTTATGAGCAATCATAGGTGCAGATTGGGATCGAAACCACCAATTGTCCCCAGAATTTAGTTACCTGATTAATTTTAGCAATAGGATCCCTAGGATTTTTGTGGGAATAGGGCCACTTATGCCTTTTCTAAGCCTTTGTCACATTTATCTTCATGACCCCCTCTCCCTATAAAAATATTAAAAATTATATTTTATAACTCTGTGTGTGTGTATGTGTGTGTTGAGGAACTTTTCAGTTTCTTTTTAAAAAATAAATTTATTTTTTATTGGTGTTCAATTTACCAACATACAGAATAACACCCAGTGCTCATCCCGTCAAGTGCCCCCCTCAGTGCCCGTCAGTTTCACCTAAATTGTCAGATTTACTGGCATGAAGTTGTTCATAATATTCTGTTATTTCTTTTTTATATGCTAAGACTTACCATAATGCATGCTTTGTCATTATGGGTATTGATAATTTTTCTCTATTTTTCTTAATCAGTCTTCATTATTTCATTAATTTCATTAATTTCCAAAGACCCAACTTTTGACATTGTTGATTTTACTTGTCCTAATCTTCATAATTTGAGGGGTGGGGTTAATTTGCTGCTTTTTTTTCTGGCTACTTGAGATAAGAAACATAATTATTGACTTTAAGACTTAAATGTTTTTCAATATATATTTCAAAGCTATATATTTCTCTCTAGGCATGATTTTAAAAGCATCCCACATGCTTTGAAATGTCCTATTTCATTGTACTTTATTTTCTAATTCTAATTGTGATTTCTTCTTTAACTTAAACATTACTTTCAAAGCAATGGGGTTATGTATCTTCTGCTTTCAATGGCAACCTTAATTCACTGTGATCAAAGAATATATTCTGAATAATTTCAAGCATTTTAAATCAACTGCAGCTTGCTTTATGACCCAGCATATCATTAATTTCAGTAACTGTCCCATAAGCAACTGAAAATAACTTGAATCCTCTCCTTGTTGATTGTAGCATAGTGTTCCACAGATGTCAATTAAGTCAACTCTGTTAATTTTGTTCTTTATTCCATTATCCTTACTAGCTTTCTGTCTACCTCTATTTTTGCACAAGCCATTGAAAGAGCTTATGAAAGTTTCTTCCTTCATTGTACATTTGTCTAGTTCTTTGAGTTCTCTCAATTCATAATGAATATAATTATATTCATTATGATCTATAATGATCTTATATGATCTATAATCTATAGTATTGGGTTCAAACAGAGACATTCTTTATTTCTAATAGTGTTCTATTTTTTTCTGATACTTCCATAGTTATTTCAGGTTTCTTTTGGTTAATATTTGTTTGGAATACTTCTTTCTATCCTTTAATTGCATCCTTATTGTGTCCTCATGTTTAATGTGTCTCTTATTTGCAGCATAGAGCTGTATTTCCTTTATTATTGAGTTTAACAATCTTGATACTTACTTGAAGTATTTCATATATACTAACATAATTACTAATATACTTGTGATCATCCTTATCTGTTCACTATTTATTTTCTTTTTGACCTCCTCTTTTATATTCCACTTTTTCTTCTAGATTTATCCATTTCATTTTATTTTTCCTTCCATGATATTATTTCACCATTCTTCTCAAGCATTGAAGATATTATGACATGTACTCTTTACTTAAGTTTATTACAAATTACAGTTTTACTATTTTTTGTATGCCAGAGCTTAGAACATGTTTAAGATTTTAGTATTTTGACATTTCTGTTTTATCTCCCTGCTGCTCTTTGCATTATTTCATCCTGTATTTTAACTCCTTAATGTAATTTGTTTCGATACGCATTTCAACTCACAGGTTATTCTCTATTGGTTTTATGGATCAATAGCCTCTGATTACACACATATTTACCCTGCCTAATTGCTCTTCAGTCCTTCTAACATATTCAGATTTCAATAGAAATAATTTCTTTATAGTATATCTTTTAGTGAAGATCCACTGGTGACAATTTCTCTGTCTGAAAACATTTTTATTTTGCTTTGATTTTCGAAGAATATTTTCAGTAGGGATAAAATTTGAGATTGACATTTATTTATTTTTTAGCACTTTATAGAGCTCATATCATTATCTTCTGGTTTTCATGGTTTCTGTTGAAAAGTTAGATGTCAAGGTTATTACTACTACTTGAAAGTGGCATGCCTTCTTGCTCTAGTTCTTTTAAGATCTTTTTCTTAGTCTTTAGTTTTCAGCATTCTTACTATATATAAGTTACAATTTACATTTCATCATGGTTGAAATTCACAGAGCTGTATGTATGTGTGATTTGCTGTCTTTCATTATTGGATTATTTGGGGCTGTTTTCTCTTAAAATATTGCTTATGTCATGTTTTATCTGTCCTTTCCTTCTGAGACTCAAGTACAGATTTGTTAGCCTTTGCATTTTGTTCCACATTTCCATTATGTTTCTTATGATATGTCTTCCTATTTATCAATCCTAATTTGTTGTCAAACCTGTCTATTAAGATCTTAATTTCAGACATTTTATTTTTCAGTTCTAGAACTTTCATTTTTTAAATAGATTCCAGTGTTGATCAAATTCTTTATCTTCTCTTCAGCTTTTCCCCTGGTTTCTTGGGTATATTAATCATAGATATTTCAAAGTTCTTCTTACCTGGTAATTTCAATACCTGTATTGATTGTAGGACAATTTCTAATCCATTTTATGGTTATTTATCACATGGCCCTATCCTTTGTTATGCCTAGTAATTTTTACTAAATTCTGGACATTGTGAGTAAGAACTGTAGGGACTCCAAGAATATGTTATACTTTGCAAGAAAAGATTCACCCTTTTCTCTAATAGATAGATTTGGAAGGGAGGGTGTGATCACTTTAATCTAATTATTGAATGAACTAAGATGAGGTTAGGTTGCAATTGTAATAAGACTCAGTTTACCTGTAGTATCCTACAGTTCCTTAAGTAATACCCTCCATACTATTAAATGGAGAGCTCAGTATATCCAGCCAGGTCCCTCCAGGGCTCGTTAGATCTTGTCTCCTTAGTATAGACAGTATAGGAAATTCTGCCATGCTTCTTTTATGGTTTTGGTTTAGATTTTTGCCACTTGCCCCAATGAACTTCAGAATTCAACAAATATCTCTAGGAAAAGCTGACTTTATGTGTAAATTTCCTTAACTTTCAATATTGTCACTCCAGCCCTTTGCAACCCAAACACTGGACTAACTTCTCTATCCAGAGCAGCAGGCTTGTCCTAGGGCCAAATCTGAATTACCAGCCTTTTGCTAATTGGCAAATAACCTCAAGGAAAAAGTGATGGGAGTTGTCAGCTGACCTTGGAAGTGCTATCCTCTTGTATCTTTGGTCCTATTGGCCTCTGCTGCTGTCTGATGCCTTGGGTATTTTATTTTATTTTTAAAGATATTTAAAAAAATAGTCTCTATACCCAATGTGGGGCTCAAATGGTGATTTTGAACAACCCCGAGACCAAGAGTCACATGCTCCACCAACTGAGCCAGCCAGGTGCCCTTACTTTTGGTATTTAGCGTTTCCAAATTTCCCTCACCTGGAATGTCAATCATCCACAGCTTGCCCAATCCTATGTTAAAGTTGAACAGTTTTCTCAAATTTTGCTTTACAGTTGTAAAATGTTAGGTGCATAGAAATTTAGTGTATTATATCTTCTAGTGAATTAAAGTAATTATTAAAAAATTCTTTATTTCTAGTAATGCATTTTGCCTTAAAGTCTACATTGGCTGATCTGTTTTCCTTTATTTTTCTTTTAATCTGTTACATTTTGTTACTACTTTTATTCCCATCCAGATTAACTCAAAATTTGGAAGATATAGTCCTTTTATATTTTATGTTTTTCTGCTGCATTTAATTTAATATGATCGTTATTCTGTTTTTTCCACCTATTTTATGTTCCTTTTGAAACTTCATTTCTTGGATCCTTTTTCATTGTGTTTTTAAAATATCATCTCCTTTACACTTTTACTATCCTTCAATAGTTACCCTAGAGATTAAAACATATATTTTTGACTGAGTTTGGTTTGATATAAATGAATATTTTTACAAATTCTCATTAATGAAAGCACCTTAGAACAATATTCATTTATACCCTCTCATCTTTTGTCTTTTTTATTGTCTTACATATTAGTCTACATATTTTTTTACTTTATATGGTATTGTTTTCTTTTGTAAATTCAGTAATTATTAGATTTACTCTATTTTTTTTCCTCTCCCTCTTTATTTGTTCCTGTATTTCTATACTTCATCTGTGATTATTTTGCTTCTGCCCAAAGAATTCCCATTTAAAAAGTTTTAATTGGAGGTCTTTGCTGATGAATTCTCACAATTTGCCTGAAAATATTTTTATATTACCTTAATTCTTTGAAGGAACTTTTTGTTGGATATAGACCTCTAATTAATGATGATTTTCTTTTTTTCCATATTAAAGATTGGGTTCTAGCTTCTAGCTTTCATTGTTTCCGTTGAGAAGGGAGTTCCCAGTCTTATTATTTCTTCTTTGAAAGCAATGTGCCTGGGCACCTGGGTGGCTTAGTGGTTGAATGTCTGCCTTTGGCTTGTGTCATGATCCGGGGGTCCTGGGATTGAGTCCCGCATCAGGGTCTCTGCAGAGAGTCTACCTATGTCTCTGCCTCTCTCTGTGTGACTCTCATAAATAAATAAATAAATAAATAAATAAATAAATAAATAAATAAATATTTTTAAAAAAAAGAAAGTAATGTGGCTTTTGCTATGGCTGTGTTTAAGAGATCTCTTTTTCTCTCTCTCTGCCTTTCTAGTCTTAGCAATTTTACTACGACAAGTCTAGGAGTGGTTTTCTTTATATTTATCCTATTATATATCGGTAACTATGACATCTTTTTTTTTTTAGAGACTTTATTTATTCATGAGAGACACACAGAGAGAGGCAGAGACATAGGCATAGAGAGAAGCAGGCTCCATGCAGGGAGCCGGATGTGGGACTTGATCCCAGATCTCCAAGATCACACCCCAGGCTGCAGGCGGCACTAAACCGCTGCACCACCGGAGCTGCCCCCAACTATGACATCTTTAATGACTGTATTCTCCTCCCAGATTCAGAAGTCTTTAGCATGCTATGGCTGTAGGAAAGGACTTGATCTATTTTTACTTAAAAGAGATGCTTTCATTCTGTAGTCAGAGAAACAAACAGAATCCTCAATGCCAAGAATCCAGAGTATTTTGACAATTCCTCTGAAAACCATTACACATCCATAGGATGGAGCAGTTCTTTTGACCTTAGAGTAGGTGACAATGTTTTATGGTCTTATCCTCATGCCACTCAGTCCTCAAACAGTAAGTATGTGATATGGGGGATGCAAACAAAGGTTGTTCTAATGCAGGGTAATTTTCTGGACAACAATCAGCTCTAAATTTGCTCATCCTTCAGCTGCAACAGCCCATGGTAAAGGGCATTTGGAAGTTTAATAGTCATTAAAGTAGACTTTCAATTTTATTAATTTTATATTTTGGCATACTATGATTTAGTAGAGCCTGAATAGGATTCTGATGTCTGAACTATAGTTCAGACCCACATGGAGGGAAATTCAAGGGTGTACAATCCATCCAATCAGTCAAAAATAATTAAAAGCTATAGAAGTCTTTTTGGAGCCTCCATTTAAGAATGTCAAGGCAATGACAATTTCTTCTTAATGCATTACAGAACATCTCTAGAGTTCTCTGTGCTTTTCTATTCTTGCACCAAAGTGATGGAAACTATTACATTCTTAGGTCTTCCCTCTTTCAATCTTATTTCCCAAATGATATTCTCAACAAAATCACATTTGCTTGTTTCTTTTACCTTCCAGACCTTTTTTCCTGCACCTTTGTTTTGCTCCAAACTATATAATCCCTGACTTAGAACTCTTTAGTTCTAACAAAGACTAAATTTCCCTAAAAAGACAAATTAGAACTTTATTCTCTAAGGGAACTCTCTTTAATAGGTGAGGAAGGTATATGATTAGGAACATTCTTGCTTAAGTAAGTTTGGTCTTCATCTAATTAATGAAAGATAGTTTAAGCAATACAAATTGATATGGTTGAGCTGTAACACACATATGCCCCCAAAATTGAGGATGAACTAAGAATTTTTTCCACTTTGTAGATTAGTATATTTATTCTCTCTGGCCCTACAAAATTACCTGGCTTACATGGAATTTGGGTCCATTGGAATGATGCAACTTAGACCAAGTCCTATGTTACTCAAGCCATTGCTGGTTGAGATTATTCCGCATCCTCCTGACCAGATGCTAGCAAATAGCCCTATTGAGGGAGTGACTACAGCTAGTCAGTTGGAAGCAGACATATGTAGGTATGAGCCCTCAGTGCTTATTATGGTGTGACTTTACATAAATTCTTTTTACTGGTCTTTTGTTTCCTCAGCCATACTATAATGGACAGTTTCTTGTCCATGCTGGGTCATAACAGGCACATAAAAAATGCTCAATAAATCCTAGCTATTGGGGATCCCTGGGTGGCTCAGTGGTTTAGCGCCTGCCTTCAGCCCAGGGCATGATCCTGGAGTCCCGAGATCGTGTCCCATGTCAGGCTCCCAGCATGGAGCCTGCTTCTCCCTCTGCCTGTGTCTCTGCCTCTCTCTTTCTCTCTGTGTCTCATGAGTAAATAAAAAAAAAAATCCTAGCTATTTATAATTTCTTCTATTTCTGTATATATTCTCTCTCTCTCTCTTTTTTAAAAAAGATTTATCTACTTATTTAGAGAGAAAGAGAATTAGCAGGAGGGGCAGAAAGAGAGGGAAAGACAATTTCAAGTAGACTCTTCACTGATCATGGAGTTCCATGTAGGGCTCAATCCCAGTACCTTAAGATCATGACCTGAGCTAAAACCAAGAGTCAGGTACTTAACCGACTGAACCACCCAGGTGCCCCTATTTCTATATACATTCTTTTTTTAAAGACACATTCATTTAGTGTCATGATCAGACTCTTACATTTAGCAATCCACAGCATGGGTGGAAAAGAAAATCTACACTAAAAGCCTTTGTTGGAATGCTTTACATTTTCCACAGAACAGAAACTAAAATAACCTGTCATACAATTGGTCACAAATACAGTCCTCGAGTTTTCTGCCCATACACATGAGTATTGTCTAAAACATGTCTTCTTTGTAGCAGCTAGGCCCTGCCACCACTGTGCTTGGCTGAGTTCACAAATCTGTTGTAACTTGTAGCTTCCCTGTCACTTCTCTGGCTCTCTTCTCCTGCTAAGCTTTGTTTCCTGGAAGTAATTGAAACCTTCTGCCACTGGAACTAGCTGCTGCTGCTGGAACTACCATAGCCACCTTAGTTTCATGGTTTGGCAAAGTATTGACCTCCACCACCACAGGGGCAGAGCTTCTGCCTCCAAATTTCCCTCCTTCTATGGGTCCAAAATTTGAGGACGGAGTGTTCTAATTGCCCAAATCATGACAGCTTCCGCCACCTCCAAAGTTGCTTCCATCATGACCAAATCCATTATAGCCATCCCTACCACCACCCTATCCACCACCACCTCGACTACCACCAAAACCACCTAACCCACTGAAGTTTCCTCCACAACCACAGTTGTCATTCCTACTAAAACCACCCTCCACAGTGACCACCAAAGTTTCCAGAACCACTTTGACCTCTTAGGCTGGATGAAGCACTACCCATCTCTTGCTTCAATAAGGCTTTACTTACTTCACAGTTGTGACTTCACAGTGTGGGATTTTTGAATGACAATCTTGTCTACAGAGTCATGGTCATCAAATGTTACAAAAGCAAAACCTTTCTTTCTGCCACTGCCTTGGTCAGTCATGATCTTAATCTCTTCAACTTTCCCATATTGTTCAAAATATCTCTTGGTGGTGTTCTTTAATGCCACCAACAAAAATCTTTCTCACAGTTAAGTGGGCACCAGGGCTTTGAGAATCTTCTCTTGATTCAACCCTCTTTGGTTACACAACTCTTCCATCCACCTTGTGTGTCCTTGCATTTGTGGAGGCATCCCCCTCCTCCACAGCGACATATGTGACAAACCCAAAGCCTCTGGAGCCCTTAGCATTTGGATCTCTCATTACCACACAGTCCATTAGCATTCCCTGTTGCTCAAAATGGCTCCTCAGACTTTCATTGGTCATTTCAAAGCTCAAACCTTCCATGAAGAGCTTCTGCAGCTGTTCAGGCTCTTTGGGAAACGCTGGCTTAGACATGACAGTGGTCGGTGGGGAGACTTTAACAGTGCTTCCTTGGTGGCATCCATGGGCAGAAAGAACCGTATATATTCTTGATTTCAACATGCCTGCGGCTCAGTTGACATTGTGCTTTCTATATCAAATAATCCTTACATGTTTTATATAATTCCAAGTAATCAGAACTCCTGCGAGCATTTTTAAGAAAGGCCTTGGAACTGAATAAAACAAATGGATACCTGTCCTCATTACTCCGGCACTCACATTGTATGGATATCATGGGCAAGATTCATTATAAGAATTGAGACAGAATATGGATTATTCTTTTTCTTGATTCTGCCTCTCTACCCTACAGCCAATATTTTGCTAAATTTCAGAGAATTCTGTTCCTGATGGATGCATGTTCCCCAGGGACTACTAGCCCTATAAAGTACAAGGTAAACAGTGCCCCCCTGGAACTATGCAAATGGCAGGGCTGCTTCCATCAGCCATACTTATGTATCTTTTAAAAAGGTATAACAGTAAAAGCAAAAGATTTTACCAGACAGATCTAGATTAAAATCCTAGATAAGATCCCAAACCAGTGGTGAGATCTTAGGCCGACAAGTATCTGACCCTCAGTTTCCTTAGTTATAAAATAAGTATTACTATCTGTTGGGTTGTCATGAGGATTCATAATATATAAACATGCATACAATAACAATAGCCATGAGGAACAGGTAACCTTTATACAGTGTTCGCTATGTGCCATGGACTATTCTATATACTTGACCTGAATTAACTTATTTAATCCTCTAATGACCCTCTGTGGTAAGTATTCCCTTATTACTCCTATTTTATTTTATTTTATTTTATTGTATTTTATTTTATTTTATTTTTATTTTATTTTATAGGTGTGAAACAGACTCAGAGAAGGTAAATGATTTGCTTGAGGAGAGTGGTCATGCTGCTATTAAAACCTGACCTGGGGAATCCCTGAAGGGCTCAGTGGATTAGCGCCTGCCTTTGGCCCAGGGCGTGATCCTAGAGTCCCAGGATCGAGTCCCACATCGGACTCCCTGCATGGAGCCTGCTTCTCCCTCTGCCTGTGTCTCTGCCTCTCTCTCTCCTCTGTGTCTTTCATGAATAAATAAATGAAATCTTAAAAAATAAAAAAAAATAAAACCTAACCTGACTTGAGAATCTGTGTTCTGAATCACTAGGCTATACTTCATATGTATTTATGAGTTGCAAACATTAATATATCATTAGGCACATAATGATTACACTCATTATATATCTGAACTATATTGATGCTTCTTCAGGAAGCATTTTGGACTGTTGGCCATGAACTCCAAAATAGTTGAAATCTTAAAACACCCTGGAGAGTTTGAATACAAGAAAGAGATTTTTAAAACTCTACCTGGGAGCGATATCCAAGCCATTTATAAGTACTCCACCCATACAAAAGCTTCCTGTTGAACTGGCAAGTATCAGAAAAATGGTCATGCTATAAATGCTGGAACTCAGGTAGAGCAGACACAAACTGAAGAAGGCAGGCAGGAGAAGTCCTGGGGAGAGATTCAGACATGCGGTTAGGTTAGGCGAAGGGCCTCAAGGTGCTTGAATGTCCTGGCTGTTCTTACCTAGAGTGTTGAAGAGTTTCCGGATGGTAATTAAGCGGAGAATATTCCTGGACAGGAAGAAGTCTGTCAGGTGACCTACTAGGATGCCAAAGCTCCAGGCAAACAAATAAGGGAGAGCTGACAGCAGCCCATTCTGGAAAATAAATGTTATTGTGAGGGTGAGTATGATAGAGTCATCCCTAAACTAAAATTCAGTATCTAAAATTTGTACCGCCATACAAGAAACCATCAACATGCAACTTCAGAATTCATACTTGGGGCCACACCACCCAAAAGAAAGAGGAAAATAGTTTGGGGGTCAGAAAGAGTTGTCAGAGCCTGTCTAGTTTTCTGTTCTTAGAGTCACAGGACCTGAAAGTCCTGGAGAATAGAAATTGGAAGACTACATTTGGGAGTGGGGAATGCCTGCCCTGGGGGAAATGGCAGAACTAGCAATAGCAGCAATTACAGACATTCGTACAGTCCTTATGCTGAACCGCTGCTGTTAATCCTTTCAACCTCTCTGTGGTCTCAAGAAGGATAACACTGAATCAGAGAGTGCTTAAGGGACCTCACTGTTTAGGTTGGCCCCCGGGGTGAGTTACTGGAGGTTGATCGATGAATGGCACTTTGGGCATTCTATTCCTATAGGAGTCTTTTCTAGCTATTATGGCATTGAATGTAAGGTTCAGGGAATATTGATTCTCCAAGTCAGACAAGCAATGAGAATGTCCATCCTTTCAAAGCAAGACCTGAGTCATGGGTTCTCCACCCAGGACTCATTACCTTATCCCAAGAGACAGGTTGGGAGTGAGCTGAGCAGGGTGACAGGGAAGGATCCTAGTCTCCGTAGGAAATGGTGGTGCTGAGCCATAAGTACTACTATTTAGGGTGATTGTGCATTGAATGGGAGGTAGGGAACCTGTGGGAACATGAGTGAGTGTGTTCTATTGTGGGAGTGCCAGAAACTGCTTACACCTTTTTTTCCTGGGAAATGTTAACATAAGACTTAGAAACAGTGAATCTCCAGGTACAGAACATCAGCTAAACAGTGTAGGGGCAGTCAAGAGCTAGGATTAGAGTCATAAGAAACAAAGAAATGAGTAGAGTCCTTCATAAAGTTGGAGAACACAGGTAGACTTACCTCTTTTATGTTCACGTGAAGCTTGGCCTTGATAAACGTTGGAGTGTACAAAACCATAATGGTATTTGTCCAGTGAAAAGCAAAAGAACCGAAAGCAATGGCCCAGAATGGAAGAGACTTAATCATAGCTTTGATTGGCAGAGACTGTGTGCTTGAGCTGACCTGGAGAGAAAAAAAATTAACTATTAGCACAGTAGGACAAGCTGGAATACACTTTCATTTGGCACAGAATCTGGGAGATACCACAGTGGAGCATCTGTGTTCTACCTGCTGGTTGAGGCAGGACAAGATGTATTCCTTCTCACTGATGCTTATACATGGGTGGTCCTTTGGGTCATCATAAAAGAGAACGAACCAGAGAAGACTTAGGGCACAGCCACAAGCACCTATCAAAGTAGGACAGGTTAAAATCGAAATGGTTTCTGTCTATAGTAAAGGCTCTTTCCCAAATTGACATTTGTCATTATTACTCACAGAACCTGGACCTCCTTGTTCTTTAGAACATTGCAACAAGGCTTACATTTTTGATGTCCTCTCTGTATCTGTAGCTACTTCTGCCTACAGAATGAATTTTGCAGGAAGGACGGTAAGCCCTTTGGTCTCTCCTGATCCAAACTCTGTATCCCTCTGCTCATGGTAGTGGGACTCCCTGTTCTTAGGCCCTTATCTCTACAAATTGCCAGTGTGTTCCACCGTGAGACTATAGCACAACTAAGCTTTTACAGGGCTTAGCAATCACCTAGCTTTGAGAGCCAGGTCTTGGCTATGCTCCTAAAATATAGCCCAGGCCAGAGGGATTATACATGTCTTCTGTGAGGAATCTTCTGTTAAGACAGGGAGTATGTAGTATTCATCAGTCTTCCAGAATGCATTCATTCATTTGACAAATATTGATTATATGCCCATTATGTACCATTCACTATTCTAAGTACTGGGGATGTAGCAATGAATAAAATACAAAAATGTCTATCATCATAGAGTTTACTGTCTAGTGGATGAAAGAGATGAAGTAAAGTAAATAACTAAAAGGTATTAGATATCAGTGACAAGAGCTATGGAGAGTTGTTACAGGAGGAGGAAGTGAGGAGTGTCATGCTCAGTGAAGGCTGGGGCATTGATGTGGGGCAGAGGGAGCAGAGAGTGCCGAAGGCCGAGGTCATGAGGCCAGTGTGACTGGAGGGGAGGCAGGGGGGTGGGTGGGAAAAGATAAGGACAAGAGTTGATGGGATCAGACCATGTGGAAATTTGGAGCCACTGTAAGATCTGAGACTTTTACAACACTCTTTAAAAAGCATTAAAAGGGTATTTCTACAATATACCATTTCCATATCATTCTATGACCTGAGAACCCAATCCCAAGGTGAAATGTAAGTGGATAGAAGTGAATGCCTAATAAATACATGTGCAATGTGTACCTTCCTATGTATTATTTTTGTCAACTCAGAAACTCATGTGGTGCTATTAGCTCTTTTTCAAAATGAGAACACTGATGTTCAGAAGGGTCCACATCCTTTCCCAGGGACATATGGTTAATAAGTGGTAATTGATACTTAGCATGAATTATATTTTTAGGGTGGGGATACAGTCCTAGAGGAGTAGCCTGGGGCAGAGTTTTGAAGACAAGAGTTAATAACAAATGGAAGAGGATAAGTCTGCAAAAGACTAAAACAGAATGACCAGAAGAACAAAATCCAATGCACAGAGTCAGGCAAAGGCACCATTGATGGTGGTGGATGTGATTAAGAGGTCAGGTCAAATGTGGACTGAAGAACTTCTGCTTCATTTATGGGCATGGAGGTTTGGGCAACTCTAACGTTTGTGAGGCCTGGAAACTCACATGAACATTTAAAAGTTATAAATCAAGTTATGGATTTGTTAAGAAACTTAAATAAAATATGTCTTCTCATACTATGTTGAGAAATGTAACTTCAAAATGACCTGGATAGAGACTTCTGGTTTCTGATTCAGCATGTAAGGAACTTGAAAGTCATTCCTCCCATCCTCGTGACAAGAAAATTAAATAAAGTAAAAATCCGACAACTCCTATTTTATCCATCAGAAAATTGAGGACATAGGGCAAGCTATTTTCCCCCAAATTGGACAAACAGATGAGTGGATACAGAGAATTACAACTTCCTGAAACAGAAGCCCAGAAGCAGAAAACTGCACGGGAACCAGTACCAGGGTAGGAAAACCTGGCAATTGGTTAATTGCAGTAGGCTGTGTGGACAAGTTTGAGAGGTAAAAAATCTGGAGTTGGAGGGAGTCCTGGAGGGACCCTCATACTTTTGTGAGTTTTACCTCCCGGAGACCTAACCAGGTTCTCACAGTGAAGATCAGAGAGGGGAAAGGAAAAGTAGCTGTTTTGAATTATGTCCAGAGCATTCTGTTCTTAACAAAGCCTGCTGTCAAGGGAAACCTTTACCAGAGCCTAACCAGCTTAAGGGAAGGGAAATACCACCTGCATCCCCCGCTGGCCTTCCTATCTTACTTTAATGGGGGGAACACTGGGAAGGACTTTTGAAAGTGAAGCCCAGAGGCACAGGCTCCCAGAAAGACTAAGACTAATCATATGACTATAGAATACTATTTCCCCCCCCAACACACACCTTACCACCACATCAGTAGGTTCCCTGTATATAAATGGGAATACAAATAAAAAAAGTCGCATGTGTCAAACTTTATTTAAGAAGTCTGTAAAAACACAAAAACAGAAACTGTAGTCTCTGAAACTTAGTGCTATAGCAAATAGTAAGCAATGCCTAACCCCTAGCCAAGCCAGATAAACATAAAACCTCACATTGAAAGACTATTTCAGTTCCTATTACCTACTACATCTTGGTGAGCTTTCAACAACAACAAAATCATAAGGCATACTAAAAGACAAAATCATAAGGCATACTAAAAGACAAAAAATATAGTTTGAAGACAGCAAGCATTGGCACCAATTCAAAGATATTGGAATTATCAAATCAAGAATTTAAAACAACTGTGACTAATATTACTAAGAGCTCTTAATGGAAAAAAGTGGACGACATACAAAAATATATTATTCATGTAAGGAGACAGAAAACTCTAATATTAAAGAAAATCAAAAGGGAATGCCAGAAATCAAAAACACTAATCTAGAAGTGAAGAATGCCTTTAATGGGCTAATCAATAGACTAGGCATGGCCAAGGAAGGATCATTGAGCCTGAAGAAATGTCTATAAAAATTTCCAAAACTGAATCGCCAATAGAGATAAAGGATAAAAAAAGACAGTATCCAAGAATTGTGGGACAATTACAAAAGGTGTAATATATACATTATGACACTATCAGAAAGAGAAGAATGAGAAAGGAACAGGAGCAGTATTTGAAGTAATAATTAGAGTCTTCCAAAATGAATGATAGATGCCAAACCAGATATAGGAAGCTCAAGAGAACACCAACAGGGTAAACAAAAAAATTTACACCAAGGTACATTATATTCAAACTACAGAAAATATAAGACAAAGAAAATTTTTGAAAGAAACCAGAGAAAGAATGAGATTTAAAGTTAGAATTCTTAGATTCCACTGGTCACAAATCCCTGGTCTCTGTGGTCAGAGGCTTAATCTCTTGTTCCTACCCAGATCCATTCCCATATCACTAGATGTTTTAATTGGATGTGTATAGAAATTTGTACCTTCCCTATCATGTTCCATTTGCATCTTCTGCAAGCAGTTTTGCCTGCCCCTCCTCAACCAAGTCTAAATTCAATAGATGTGCAGAAGAATCCTGCTAGATTTGAAAAGCCTTGTTTTGAGCAACTAATTCTGGGAGTGATGACTAGGAATATGACCATGGGCTCTGATGAGCATATAATCTCAAACCCACAGACTCTGCTGCATGAAGAGGGTCTGGCTGGAGAGGCGCCAGAATGGGCTCAGTGCGGATGTAGGGCAACTCTGATGGAAGCTGTAAATGATCAAGGGTTGTCTCAATGGCAGAATGGGTCAGACACGAGTCAGATAGAAGTTGCATAGAAATCCGGGAGGTGGGGATCCCTGGGTGGCGCAGCGGTTTGGCGCCTGCCTTTGGCCCAGGGTGCGATCCTAGAGACCCAGGATCGAGTCCCACGTCGGGCTCCCGATGCATGGAGCCTGCTTCTCCCTCTGCCTCTCACTCTCTCTCTCTGTGTGCGACTATCGTAAATAAATAAATTTATAAAAAAAAGAAAGAAATCTGGGAGGTTGAAGCAGTGGGTACAGACAGATTGAGCAATAAATTCTCAAAAGGAGGTAGGTGTTCAAAGGGAGGTGACATGAGAGAAGGCAGAGAAGAAAGGGAGCCATTTCAGAGATTTGAGGAGACTTGAGAAGTTTTGAGTGAAAAGAAACATAGCAGGATGGATGGCTGTTTTAAGCACAAATGTGAGTTTGTAAGCCATTTGCTCTTTTGGGATATTTTCTCCAGCGATTAGAAGCTGCTCAAAGGCAGATGTTATTTTGTTCTTTAAAGCAGTGTGGATCCAGATTTATTTAACTATATCAAGAAAAATATTCAAATGGAACAAAACCTCTTGGTTTTAGTCTTGCCTCTGTCACCAGCAGGGGCAGGCCATCCAGCATCTGGTGGGCACTATGTGACGCCTCAAGGTAAAGATTTGTGGAGGCAGCCACCTGAATCCCTACCCTGCTACTCTCTAAGCCTTTCCCCCCATTCCAGGTGCCTCCATATGAGGCAATTCATGGGAAAGCTGCTATCCTAGTACAATGCATAGTGCTTTTCTCTGAGGCTCCTGGAGCCACCTATGCTAATTGCAAATGACATATGTTGCTGTACACATGCATATGACGTTGGAATAGGAATACAATGTGAATGTCAGAGGTCATCCAACCTTTGATCAGGACTGGTAGGCAGCATTAATTATTGAGCGTGTCATTCCTGGAGCACAAACCTCACCTCCCTGTAATTTCTGCTAATTAGTTTTCATTTTGTAATATAGAGCAGGGGTGCATTTCTCTTCTATGCATGTTCTCTCAAGTTTTCTTTTTGCCAGACTAGACGGTCCCAGTGTTATCAGCCTGTTTCATGGTATAGGGTTTGGATATTGTCACTACTCATTACCTACTACTGATGACTAACTAATTTAGTGATGAAGATCAGTGGCATTTGGAAGACAGAAGGCATGTTTTCACATTATGACTTTGCCATTTGCTCACAGTATGCATTAGTTGTCTTCTGTTTGTCCCTCTAGGCCCTTCATTCTTTACCCTTCTGTATCCTGCCTTGCTCACAGATAGCTGGCTTGAATGAACATCAACAGGCCCCTGTGTCATCTATTTTCTCGATAGACTAGGCAAGCAGCCTGAGAAGAAGGTAAGAAAGAGAAAGTGAGTGGGATTGGGGTGTCTTCCCCTACGTATCTCCTTCCTAGCATTGCTTCAGTTAGTATACTCCTTTTTATGAACAATAATGGGTCATCTCTTTCCCCCAGGGTTTCATATAAGGGGTATGGATCTCCAGTACCTACATTATAGAATTGTGGAGGTTATATACAATGACATATGTATAGTTCTGCTTGTAATGTGGACTTAATGTTGACTTCTCCCTTTCCTTCAATGAAATTCATGATTTTTGATGTCATGTCATTTTTGATGTTAGCTTTATGTAAATTAAATTATTTATAAAACTGACATTATAGTCAGTTTTTATTTTTATTTTTTTTCAATTCTGAATAATGACTGGGATGTTATAGAAGGAGACTTACCAAAAATATAGAAGACCATGGGCCAGCCCAGGGACTGGCAGATGAATCCAGTCACAAGCAGAACAATGAAGGACCCCAGCAGATTTCCTAATCAGAAGACACAAAGAAAACCCCTAAAGAACACAGACACCTGAGAATAGAGATAATGTAGCCTCACAGTAGCAATCAGCAATTTTCAGTGAAATACATTTGTAAAGCATAACACTGAGCAGAAGAAAATAATAAAATATTTGCTTTCCTCTCTTTTTTTTCCTTGCTGTTTGAGATGAAAAAGCCTTTTCTTCATTCTAGACAGTTACTGCATCTTTAAAACAAAGATGCTGGAACAGTTGGTTTCCAAAGCCCTGGACACCTCAAAACACACATCTTTTATAGCTCTAGGAAGAACATGATACAATGAAATGACAATGGGATTCAAACATTCTAGGCCTTAAGTCATTACCTGATAGACTCAAGGTAGTAAGTCGGCCTCGTTCCAAGGGAGGAGCCCACTTGACCCATATCATGTGCTGAGATATTAATGCCGACCCCTGCAATTAGAAGGATTGGGACAGCTGATTTCTGATACTTCCTGTGAATTTAAACCCTATTCAGTTTTTGTGTTATCTTAATACCTGGGCTACTCCCTGGGCTACTCGGCATGCCAGGAGGAAAGCTGCACCACCTTCAGCTGCCATTGGCATTAACAGACTAAGTAGAGAGCTGAGGAATAATGAAAAGCCAATCATTTTCTTGATGGAGTATTTTTCAGACAAGTATCCAACAGGAATTTGGGTGATGAGTACACCATAGAAGATGGAACTGAAGATGATGCCTTGGATTTTAGGACTCCAGTTATACACGGGGTTCTGAAAGAAATAAGGAGACACATGGAACCACTCTGCATCCTAGTGAGTTACTGTAATATTCAGGGATGCAAGGTAACTGGTTTGCCAGCCCACTAAGTTTAAAGGAGCTCCCCCTCTGCCCCTTTCTCTATCATTTCTTTCTCTGGTCAAACTTCTCTAGGGCCCCTAATTCTTGGTTTTCTTCTTCTTCATATAGAAAGATTCACATAACAAAGCCCTTCACAAATATTAAGGCATGCTGTAATCATGGAACATGTTTAAACAGTTAGGTTACTAGCAAAATAGATGAAGATCTGAATTTCTTTTTCTAATAATTACTGTCACATCAATTATGATAACATTCAATCTCTACACAAATTAATTAGCAAGATAAGATTTTAAACTTATGACTATGGATAGTATTTTTCATATACCTTTATGTTATCCAGGTGCTCCTCTGTGGAGGTATTAGGCAAACTGTGTGGACCTGTGCTGTTCACCATGATTACCATTGTGAGGTTCAGACACATGTTCTGTGCCATTAATGCAACGTTACAGAGATGCAAGAGGAGAGATAATCCATAGCGGAAGGAACAAAAACTTCGAACTAAGAAGTAAAACAAAGTGTCCATTGTTAACACAGCTGAGATAAAACCATACAGCAACTTCAGGAAGGGCACTCAGAAATTTGGAACCATATATATATATATATAGGAAGCAGAAATTGGGAAATATATATATTCAAGTATAACTGACATACAATAGTATATATATATATATATATATATATATATATATATATATATATACAAGTGTAGCTGACATACAGTAGTATGTTATGGAACCCTACATATTAATTTAAAATTTCATTGTACTTAATGGCCTTTAAGAAATTATGATATAATAAGAAGCAGTCCCATGCCTCCCTAAAATATAATCCCAACAAGAATGTCCCAGAAAATTAAACCAGTCCTTCAGATAGTTTGGTTCATGCCTATTTTAAAGGAACTACTTACAAATACTCTGGGTTAGTCTTGAAAGCAAGCTCCCTTAATAACAGCAAAGATTTTCTTTCAAGGAAACTGTTTCATTCTCTAATTTGTAGTAGTGGTCTATGAATTGTCATATAAGCACATTGCACAGAAAAATTGCAATAAAAATATAATGTACTTCTTAAGGTAGGGTGAAGCTAGAATAATCAGTGTAATGTTGGTGTAAAGTCAAACAAATTCATCAATGGAAGAGTGTAGGCAGTCCAGAAACAGATGCACAGACATGGCCAAATGCTTTTGTTTTTGTTTGTTTTTTAAAGATTTTATTTATTTATTCATGACAGACACAGAGAGAGAGAGAGAGAGGCAGAAACACAGGCAGAGGGAGAAGCAGGCTCCATGCAGGGAGCCAGGCGTGGGACCTCATCCCTGGTCTCCAGGATCCTGCCCTAGGCTGAAGGTGGCGCTAAACCGCTGAGCCACCAGGGCTGGCCGGTCAAATGCTTTTGAATAAATGCACAAGATGCAATATAGAGGAGGAAAATAAACTCTTTTTCAACAAATGGCATTATCCCAAGAGAAATAACAACATAAGTTTGCAAAAAAACTTCTACCAAAATGCTTATAGCAGCTTTATTCAAAATAGCTGAATGTTTGGAATGGATTAACATACTTTATTTTAATACAATGGACATTACTCAAAAATAAAAAGGAAGGAAATACACACTCAACAATCTGGATGAATGTCAGCAAAAATATACAGCTTAAGAAGCTAGACACCAAAAAGTGCATACTAGAGAGATCTATTTTTATGATTTTAAAAACAGGCAAAATTAATGTGTGTGGTTAGATATCATAATAACAATTCTTTCTGGGTGAAGAGAACCAGAAAGGACCTGATGGGATTTTTAAAGTAATGTAGTGTTCTAAGAGTCTTGTTCACGAGTCTATGCATTTGTCAGAATTCATCTAAAATGCACTTAAGATCTGTGATTTTATTGTGTGTAATTATATTTTGATAAATCTTAAAAACCTATTGAGAAATTATGATCACATATCAGATTGGCATAGATCAACATGCACATTTGTTGGCCAGCCCCAAAGGGAAGAGATAACCTACATCACAACCCAATGGAGGATACTTTGGTGTCTCTTTAGTTACATTTTTTTAATTGCCTGTGGTTGATGTAAAGAACCGAATTAGACTTATATTAAAGATAGCTACTATATCCAGCCAGCTAGCCAAAAGTTACAGTTGTTTCTAAAAATCTGTTTGCTAATTTGGGGAGGTTTTCTATGTAGGGAATACGCTAACAGTAGTGATTTTATATCTTCTTTTGCTAACCTCAGACCTTTAATTTCATATTCTCATTGGGTCAGAACCACCAGTATATTGTGGAGAGCACCACATATCCATGACTTTTATACCATTGTTCCTGATTTACATGGAGTGGTTCTAACATTTCTACATTTCAGATAATGCTTTGTTGAAGGTTCTGTTGTAGATAGGTTTTACAAAGTGTGTTCATTTTCTATTGTGTAAAAAAATTTCCGCAAATGTAATGGCTTAAAACAACATCCCTTTACTAACTCACAAAGTTAATAGTGAGCATAGAGTTTAGCATAGTGTGGTTGGGTTTTCTGGTCATGGTCTCATAGGCTAAAATCAAGGGATCAGCCCAGAGGAGTTCTCAGTGGAAGGTTCTAAGCAAGGAGCAAGTTCCAACCTCATTCAGGTTATTGGAAGAATTCAGTTTTTTTCTATGAATGTAGTAGTGAGGTTGCTGTCTCCCTGCTGGCTATCATCTGGGAGCTGCTTACAGTTCCAAGATGCTGTTCACATGGCCTCCTCCAGTTCCCAAACCAGCCAGAAAGAATCTTTTATCTTGAACCCTCTCACACTTTGAGTATCTCTAACTGCTTGGTCTCTGATCTCTACTCCAGATTTAAGGGCTGGGTAATTGCCTGGATAATTGCCCTATTTTAAGACCAGCTGATTTAGGACCATATTTAAAACTGCTAAAAAAAAAAATAAATAAAATAAAACTGCTAAATCCCTTCAGGCAGCACTTAGCTTAGGGTTTGCTTAAATAACTGGCAGAAGGTGCGTGTACACCAGGGGCCAGAATCTTGGGGGTTATCTTAGGATTCTGACTACCATATCCCCTTTTCCCCCTTCTGGTCCTTAAAGATCCATGTTCATCCCACATACAAAACACACTCATCCTCTTCCAGGGTTCTTTGAAAGTCTCATCTTATAATATCAGCTCAACTCCATTGCCTCCTCAAAATCTCATTAGCTCAAAGTCACAAATCTCTTCATCTAAGTGATCTAAAACTGATGTGAAGGGCGTTCCTAGAAACAATCCATGCTGGGGCACAATATTTCTCTATCTATGGACTTGTGAAAGGAGAGGCAAGCTCTATGGCCCCAGTACTCCTGGTAGTACAGTGGTGGAGCAGGCATTGGGCAATTGCTGTAGACGTTCCAGAAGGGGGAGCAGGAGGGTAAAAGGGCATTGCTGACTCCTAGAGTTTTAAAGTTCAGCTAGACAAATTTTGGATTTACTGCTAAGTGAGGGAAAAAAAGCACTAATACCTGGAAAACTAGTTTTCTGGACTAATTTCCCTTTGTAAATAGATAGAAACATTAGATGAAATATATTTAAAATACATTTCAGGGCATCTGGTTGGTTAAGCATCTGATTCTTGATTTTGTCGTGATCTCAGTGTCATGAAATTGAGCTCTGTGTTGGCTCCATTCTGTGCGTGGAGGCTGCTTGAGATTCTCTCTCCCTCTCCCATAAAAATCAATCAATCAGTCAATCAAATAAAATATTTCTTTTTTTTTTTTCTTTTTTTCTTTTTTTTTTTTCAAATAAAATATTTCATTGAAAGTATGGATGATCTGTCAGAAAGAATGAAATATTCAGGCTAAGGGTATAGTGCAGATAGGCTTTCAAGGCATGAACTGATCATTGAAGGCAGATTTTTTTCTGAAGACATTTGATCTCAGAGATTTTTACTTGTTTTTCTTTTGTTCTGCCTCCCAGGGCGCAGGGACAATAGGAGTCAAGTGCCAAGGCCCGGCAATGGGAGAGTCTATTAAGAGAATCTCTTCCCAGACATTTAGATGCCAAAGACCTACTGGCTTGTTGAGGGCTGAACACATTGACCCCCACTTTGCCGGGGGACCATGGAAACTTGCCCATGGTGAATGAACCGTGGAGCTAGGCAGAGGGGAAAAAAAAAATTCAGTCATCAGCCAGTTCTTCCTTTGGCTTGCAGCCTAAAACTCACTGTTCTTGGGCCATCAGAAAAAAACTTCTCCAACTACACATGTAGGCATATACACTGAGGATGGCTTGTTTCAAAGCTTTCTAAACCTAATCTTTAAAATTAAAAGGAAGGTGAATGGACCTGGAAAACTAACAGAAATGCTTGCAGGGGTGAGGGAATCCTTGGAGGTGAGGGGGAAAAAAAACCCTCTATAGAGCAAAGGGGAAACAGTCCTCACCATGTGCAGAGGAGGCAGACTTGATGTTATGGTTAGGGCACCCTTTCGAGTTTATCCACTTGTCTCCTCCACATTGCTCCAGGAAGAACATGAATTACTTCTAAATAAGCCTTGAGTTAAAAAGTAAACTACAAGGGAAATTCCAAAGGGCTTGGGATGAGCAAAAGTAAATACTGTGTGTCCAACTCATGGATTCTCAAAGCCAAAGATAAAATCCTGAGGATATTTGTCAAAAAAGAAGAGAGAATTTGAAGACCAAAAACTAATAAAGGTACTGAAAGAAATGTTAGCCAAAGAACTGAAAAGAAATGTTAAGCAAAAGGGCAGAAATAAATTTATGTATATGTAAATTGATTATATATAAATTATATATAGATATAAATTGATATATATCAGTTAATATGTTTTATATGCTTGTATGTAAGTTTGACTATAGATTAAACAGAAATAGAAAACTATCAAAATCAATAAATATCAAAAATAATACAAGAAGAAAATTTAAAGATAATAGACCACTCATCTTTAGATAAATCGAAAAAGAATATAATTCATTGCCCACCCCCACCTCTGGGAGGGGTGAGACACATACATAGCTCTAAGACAATAATAATTGCTTATTGTCCTTCCCCTGCCTTGGTCAAAATAAACAGTCTGCCTAAAAAAAGTTTTCAGGATATGCAAGTATTGATGCCCAAGGATAGAATGACTCAAGAACATTCATCCTGCCTAGGCTCTATCCAAGGGTCTGTCTCTTTCTCCTTGAGCTGGAACAAAAATAGAGCACTTCTGTCTCATGTTCTCCACCAAATGATTAAACTAAGTATACAAGAATCACAGTGACTTAAAGTATATGAATTTTTTTATTTGAGGTTTTTCTAATGGGAAACTATAGCAGAATTAATTTTTTCACTTTCTTTCCTAACATTTCTAAGATTCTTTATAAGGTTTTTAAAAAAGATTGTATTTATTTATTTGAGAGAGAGAGCAAGAGTGAGGGAAAGGGCAGAGGGAGAGGGAGAGAAAGAAGCTCAAGCAGACTCTGTGCTGGGCATGGAGCCTTGATATGGGGCTTGATGCCATGACCCTTAGATCATGACTTGAGCAGAAATCAAGAGCTGGATACTCAACTGACTGAGCCACCCAGGCACCCCAACCCTTTATATGTTTTTATGAAAAAAATCTTCTCACCTAGAATCTATGATGTCTCTCTCTCTCTCTCTTTAAGAGAGGGAGTTCACATGCATGTGGGGGGAAGGGGCAGAGGGAGAAAGAGAATGCTAAGCAGGCTCCACGCCCAGTGAAGAACCCTATGTGGGGCTCAATCCCATGACCCTGAGACCATGACCTGAGCTGAAATCAAGAGTCAGAGGGCTTAACCGACTGACCACCCAGGTGCCCCTATGATGTCATATTTAAGACAGAGAAAGCCTATGTAGTGGGATAGCGAATAATTTCTACCTTTCTTGGGAGTGATCTGGTTGTCCATTTGCATAATGGATTCCAGTTTCTCCTCTTCTGACTGAAGGGTTTGGTCTCCACTGTAAGTATAAAACACTTTGGTGTCAGCATAACCCACGGAAGAACTGACCAAAAACCACCCAGTACTCCTTTTAAATCAGAAAGATTTAAAACATGCATCAAAGGGAGGCCTCCTCCGTTCACCAGTACCCATTTAACTCAACCATCTGCTTCCCTTAACATTGCACTTTTATGCTTTTTTAGTTGATTAAAAATATACATGGGCCCCTGAAAATTATTTAAAAAGAAAAAAACTCTGCCCGCCCATAATTCCATGTCCAGTGAAAACATCTCTCAAAAGTGAAATGAACAAAAACTGAGGGAATTCACCGATGGTAAACTTGCCCTGCAAGGAATGCCAAACATGTTTTTAGGCAAGAAGAGATGGCTCAAGGTCAGAAATTTGAATGTACAAAAAGAACATTGGAAAAGGAATAAGTAAAGGTAAAATAAATTAGCTGTCTTATATCTTAATAAGGCTGAAGGTTAACTGTCTACCTATTAATTTTGCCTTCTCAAGGAGAGCCAGGTCATTCCTCACGCACTCTCCCTCTTGGGCACAACCACCACTGCCAACAGGCACTGATCATGTGCTCATCAACACCTTGAGCTTTGGCCACATCAGTTTGTGTGAGCGGATTCTCAAAGGTTGGATTTGCAAAATATTTTTGAATGAGTAGCTGATCAACCACCATTATCACATGCTGAAGCATCTTTTGGGCTGCTGTTTATTTCAAAATACACACACACGAAAACACCCGTACCCACACACCACACACATAATACACATATGTCCTGTACACACATACAAACACAGCTCAACACAACACATATATATATAAACTACACACTCCACACTGCACACATCGCAAACATACTTATGCATATCTTTCACCATGCACACCAGACACCCCACATCACTCACAGATACACAAGCATCATACAACACGCACCACATGCCTCTCTTTCTTTGTCTGCCTCACACTAATCCCTAGAAATATGTTCTTTTTAATTTTCCTTGGGAACAAAAATCTGTGGAAATAGATTCCCCCCCCCCCAATTTCCCCAGCTTGCTAAACATATTTGATAAGATCTTTAACATAGAAGGCTCCCTTATCACTCTGTGGAATTGTTCGTTTCATGTCATGAGTAGCAACTGAAGAGTAAGACTGACCTGATTGAGGAGAAGCAATCCTGTCTTCCCTTGGGAAGCCTTCAAACTTTAAAATGTACTGAATTTCTGGAATTTCCAGTTTTAGTCCATTAATCCTTCACCAAATCCTTTGACTTCACTCTATCAAAAGCTTAATTTTTAACTTCACTTTCATCTTTCCTTGAATCTTCTGGGGAGGAGTGTGGGTCTTACCACCTCCCAATGGACTAGAAACCTCCTAGAAATAGGCAGTCAAACATATAACCATAGTAAACAGACATCACTCATTTCCTCCTGCCAGGAGGGAGAACCAGCCTGTTGTGTCAGTGCTCCCAGAGCAAATGTTTTCTCTTAAGCATGGCTCTGGGTATACAGTACTCTCTGACAGGCATGCCAAGGCTGTTTAAATGCCCCTAAATGCCCTATTAACATTTTGCTTTCCTGCCTGCCTTCTTCTTCCCCTTCCCTTCCATTCCATTCCTTCTCTTCCCTACCTTCCCTCTCTTTCCCTTTTGCAAAGGCTGCATCTGTCTGACATTCAAACTACTCAGAGAGAGGTACATTTTATTAAGGCATATCCTCCAAAGGCAGTGACTTCCCCGGAGGCTTCTGCGGTGACTAAGTTCTCCTGGTTCCTGCCACCTGTCATAGCAATACCCGGGGGTGCTTTTACCCTGTAATTCTTTGAAGGCAATCTACTGATCAAATAGGAACATAGCCCTTAAAGCATAATAATAAATGTTTGGCACATAGCAGATACTCTATTAATTGAACCAGTTATTTTCTCTCTAGAGAAATCTTGAAAACCTTTAGCCTATTTGACCAAAGGACTTTGATGTCTTATATAGTCAGCTGGATTGTTTTGTCAGAAATCCAGGCTCTGGCTATTACAGCATGTTTGTACAGATTGATGCCAAGGCTGACAGTTTCTGGCATTCTCAGGCCTTTTAGTGATTGAGGGCCCCAGATCAGCAGTTGCTCAATGTTCGTATTTTAAATAAACAACATTCCCATCTGATGTCAATGTCTCAGGTCCTAGTTACTAATTACTCAGAGGGAACTGTCTTCCTCTGTTTGGCTCCAAAGCTTTATGTTGCTCTGTGATATACTTTAAAGGCACTTCTGGATTCTACATCTGGATTCATATTAAGTTTTTTTTTCACTTTTTTGTTTGATTTTTTTAAAAATTCAATTAATTAACATATAATGTATTCTTAGTTTCAGAGGTATAGTTCAGTGATTCATCAGTCTTATATAACACACAGTGCTCATCACATCATGTGCTCTCCTTCATGCCCATCGTCCAGTTACCCCATCCCCCATCCCCCCTGCTCTAGCAACCCTCAGTTTGTTTCCTATAATTAAGAGTCTCTTATGGTTCATCTCCTTCTGATTTCATCTTGTTTTTTATTTTTCCCTCTGCTCCCCTATGCTCCTCTGTTTTGTTTCTTAAATTCTACGTATGAGTGAGATCATATGTTAATTGTCTTTCTCCGATTTATTTATTTCTACTAGCATAATACCTTCTAGTTCTATTCACGTTATTGCAAATGGCAAGAGTTCATTTTTTTGATGCCTGAGTAGTATTCCATTGTGTGTGTGTGTATATACCACATCTTCTTTATCCATTCATTTGTTCATGGACATCTGGGCTCTTTCCATAATTTGGCTACTGTGGACATTGCTGCCATAAACATTAGGGTGCAGGTACCCCACTTTTCTAACTAGGTGTTTTTTTTTAAAGATTTTATTTATTTATTCATGACAGAGAGAGAGAGACAGGCAGAGGGAGAAGGAGGCTCTGTGCAGGGAGCCTGACGTGGGGCTCGATCCTGGGTCTCCAGGATCATACCCCGGGCTGAAGGCAGCGCTAAACCACTGGGCCACCAGGGCTGCCCCTAATTAAGTTTTTAAATTTAACATTGTATAGAAATTTTCAAACTTATGAGAAAGACAGAACACTCTAATATAACCATATACCCATTAACCAGCTTCAACGATTATCAATATTTGGCCAATGATAACTTGATTTATATATATATATATATGTGTGTGTATATATCTCCAGGGGTTTTTATGTAGTATTTTATTTTATTTTCAAATAAAATAAATAAGATAATTTTATTTTTAAATAAAATAAATAAGATAAATAAAATAAACAAAAATAAGATTTTATTTAGTTATTTGAGAGAGAATGAGAGCATGAGTAGGTGAGTGTCAGAGGCAGAGAGAGAGGGCAAAGTAAGCTCCCCAGTGAACAGGGGCCCTACGCTAGGCTCGATCCCAGGACCCTGAGATCAGCCAGACACTTAACCAACTGAGCCCCCGAGGTGCCATTTCTGTAGTATTTTAAAGTACATCTCAGATATTATGTTATTTATCCCATAAAAAGTACAGCATGGATATATGACTCATTAGTGCTTAAAAAAACATAACTAGCGTACCATCAGTGCATCTACTAAGCAATAATCTCTTAATATCATCTAATAGCTAATTATTATGAAGGTTTCCAATTGCATCAAAGTTATCTTTTTATACTTTAATACTTGACTTATTTATTTGTTTTAAAGATTTTATTTATTTATTCTTGAGAGACACAGAGAGAGAGCAGAGACACAGACAGAGGGAGAAGCAGGCTCCATGCGGGGAACCTGATGTGGGACTCCATCGGGGTCTCCAGGGTCACACCCTGGGCTGAAGGCAGCGCTCAACCGCTGAGCCAGTGAAACGCCGGGACACCTGCACCCCGATGTTTCTAGCAGCAATGTCCACAATAGCCAAACTGTGGAAGGAGCCTCGGTGTCCATCGAAAGATGAATGGATAAAGAAGATGTGGTTTATGTATACAATGGAATATTACTCAGCCATTAGAAATGACAAATACCCACCATTTGCTTCAATGTGGATGGAACTGGAGGGTATTATGCTGAGTGAAGTAAGTCAATCGGAGAAGGTCAAACATTATATGTTCTCATTCATTTGGGGAATATAAATAATAGTGAAAGGGAATATAAGGGAAGGGAGAAGAAATGTGTGGGAAATATCAGAAACGGAGACAGAACATAAAGACTCCTAACTCTGGGAAGTGAACTAGGGGTGGTGGAAGGGGAGGTGGGCGGGGGTGGGGGTGACTGGATGACAGGTACTGAGGGGGGCACTTGGGATGAGCACTGGGCGTTATGCTATATGTTGGCAAATTGAACTCCAATAAAAAAAATAATAATAAACCGCTGAGCCACCTGGGCTGCCCAATACTTATTTAAATAAGGATCCAAACAAGATCCACATGTGGCGTGTAGTGTTATTATGGCTTTCACCTCTCTTTAACTTTGCAACCATTCCTTCCTTCAGTTTATATTTGCTGTTACTTAGTAACAACAACAACCAAAGGAATAAAATGAGATCATTTGCAGAGTGACTCTCATGGCTGATTTGGCTAATTGCTTCCTTGAGCCTCATTTGATGAATTTTTTATCCCTATGCCCTAGAAACTGCTGGTAAATGGAGTGGCTTGCTTAGATCCAGGATAAGAATACTTTGTGCAGGTGCTGGATACTTCCACAGGGGCAGCTCATCTCACTTAGTAAGATAGGATTGCTTAGTGGGTTCAGATATTCTCAGCTTGATTTGTCCACTAATGAGGTTCTCATTTAGCCTTCACCTATGGCCTTCAATGGTTGTTAGTAAATGCTGCCTAGATCCATTAATTTATTAGAAGTTTTATTAGAAGTTTCTAATTCTATCCTGCCTTCTTCATGTAGGAACTGGAATTTTCTGCAAAATAGGAAATTTGCCTAATTGAATATTTGGTTAGTCTGAAATATAGATTTAATAGGAAAGCCAGGGGTGCCTGGGTGGCTCTGTTGATTAAATATCTGGGTTTGGCTCAGGTCATGATCTCAGGGTCCTGGGACTGAGTCCCACATCATGCTCCCTATTCAGTGGGGAACCTGCTTCTCTCTCTCCCCCTGCTTGTGCTCTCTCTCAAATAAATAATAGTCTTTTTTTAAAAAAATAGGAAAGCCAGGATACTTTATGAAGTTGTAGAATAATAATTTAGTGTCTTAACAAAAATTACCAAGGAAAATTATGATCTCATGGGTTTTACTCGATGTATTTCAGTATGTCAAGTCCCTATTTTTTATGCTTAAATTGTCCCTTCTTTGGCCAGTAGGAAGCTATTCAAGCTCTTTTTAAAAGACACAGAAAGAGAGGCAGAGACCCAGGCAGAGGGAGAAGCAGGCTCCCCGGGGGAGCCTGATACCAGACTGATTCCAGGACCTCAGGATCACGACCTGAGCCAAAGGCAGATGCTCAACCACAGGAGCCCCAAGCCCGTTTCTATTGGCCTTAAGACCTGACCCTAATTGTCTGGGATAGCTTCCGTGTTTTCTAACACACACACACACACACACACACACACGCGCCACATGCATGCATGCACATTCCCTATTCCAGGCTCCTCTAGTGTATTTTCTGTTCTTAGACCTGGGCTTTCTTACAGACTGCTGTTTTCTTTTAGCAAATAACACTCTAGACATAGAGATGGTCCTTGCTCCTAGGTCTCATTGCTTCTAGGCCCTTTCAGTGGAAGAACTTAAAAGAAGTATTTTTTTCAGAAAAAAATTAAGAATTCTGTCTGATATCTCCAATTCAAATTGAATGTTAGAGTGATTTTTAAAACTTCTTGACTTTATGCTTCTGAATTTTTCTCATATGTTAAACATCTGGATTCCTAATAAATAGAATTATCTTTATATGATAATGTACCTATATTAATGCTCACAAGATACTTATTAAGTGTCTACACTGAAGACTCAAAAATGTATGGCACTGCCTCAGAGCCTCAGAGACTTCAGCATATTGGTCAAATCCATTTAGTACTCTCAGCACAACATTAGGAACCTGTCATTAGCGGGGCACCTGGGTGGCTCAGTCAATTGAGTGTCAAACTCTTGATTTTCACTCAGATCATGAACTCAGTGTCATGAGATCCAGCCCTGGGTCAGACTCTGTACTGAGCACAGAGCCTGCTTAAGACTCTCTCTCTCTCTCTCTCTCTCTCTCTCTCCTCCCTCTCCCCTCACATGTACACACTTATTCTCTCTCAAATTAATAAAATCTTTAAACAAACAAACAAACATGGGACATCCTTATAAGAAGGGGAAATTTTGACAAAGAGACAGATATGTGCAGAGGGAAGATGATATGAAGACACAGGGGGAAAGATATCTATAAGCTAAGGAATTCCTGAGGCTTCCAAAAGAGAGGCATAGGACCTATTCTCCTTCAACACTCAGAAGGAACCAACTCTGATGACATGTTCAAACTTCTATAATTGTGAGACAATAAATTACTGCTTTTAAGCCATCTAATTTGTAGCGCTTTGTTATGGCCATCCCAGGAAACTAATACATATGCATACATTTGATTATCTCATTATTAGCATTAACATAACATGGCCCCAAGTCAACTCATTATCTTCCTTTAAAAAGAACTCTTTTCCTGCATTCTCCAGCTTAGGTGTTCAGACACTCTCTGTGTAGTGTCTCAGGTTAGAGATCCAGACTCCCTAACTCCTTTCTTCTCCAGCATCCATCTAGCCAAATGCCAAGACCTTTCAACTTTCCCTCCTAAGCATTATTCATGTGTCTCTTCTCTCCATGCCACTATTACTTGTAGGGTACTCTTCAAGCTCCTTAATGTGGCAAACACAACCTTTGTGCACTGGTCGTACCCACCTCCCTAACCTCATCTTCTGTTCTTTCCTAACTGACCATGCAGGCAGGTAATTCCTTTCAGAACCTATCCTGTTTCTTGCTTTTGTACGCGTTGGGCTCCAGTGCAGGCAATCTTACCATAAAACTGCCCATTTAGCTCAAGAGTTCCTTGTGGAATGAGATCTCCCCACCCTCACCCATGCTCTTCCACTTGGGATCAGAATTGCTTGTGTCATCTCCCCTAATGGCCTGTATGTCCGCTGCTATTGTGCTTAAGACAGTGCTGTGGCAGGCATTCTGTCTGTCCTCCACATTGGACTGGGGAATAGTGACTATGTCTAGCTTGCTTTTGTGTCCCAGTAGCCTAGTTTCTAGACAAGAACAAGACCTCAGTAATTGGTTTTTGCTTTATTCAGATTTGGCCTGTGTCTGCTTGCCCTGGTTTTCCACTCAGAACTGTGCCCATCACATCACCTCTACATGAAATGGCGTGATATCTCTACTGTCTATGTGGTAAGGATCACCAAGAGAACCAATTAAGAAAATAGCCCTGCCTCCCTGCATGTGCTCTGACCTAATGAAACCCATACATTACCATTTGACAAAAATACCAATCCTTTTTATGTTTTGAGCTTTATATATGATTAAACGACTGAAGTAGTTGGATCCCAGAAGGAAAGTATGGCAGATTCACAGTAGGTATTTTGAAGACAGTGTTAAAAGAGACAATTTACACAGGACTGGGAATGTGGCAAAGACAAAAAAAAAAAAAAAAAAAAAAAAGGCCTGAAGGCACAAGTAAAGAGAGAAGTGACCAGAATGTGTGGAGGGATTGGTAACTGTGAATTGTAGGGGAAGAATCAACCACCTACAGATCCCACAGGGAATGACCTTAGAGATAGATATTCCCTGTCCTCACTCTTTGGCCTTCATTGAAAATCCAGCAGAGGCCACTGGACAAAGCAGTGTGGAGGCAAACCATGCAAGTCAGCCTGCTGGGGCCTAAGCAGGATGAAGAGTGGAACACAGAAAGGGAGGGGCATATGGACAATATCCATCCAACAAATAGAAATTAATATTCACTTTTAAAATAGGAAACATGATCATCGTAGTGAGGTTACTGCCCTGGATTAAGAGCTTCCCAAACATTGTTTCCTGTTTTGAGATCTGGAAACTGTGAGTCTGGCCTTTTTTTTTTTTTAATTATTTTATTTTATTATTATTTTTTTTATTTTATTTATGATAGTCACAGAGAGAGAGAGAGAGAGAGAGAGAGTGAGGGGCAGAGACACAGGCAGAGGGAGAAGCAGGCTCCATGCACCGGGAGCCTGACATGGGATTCGATCCCAGGTCTCCAGGATCGCGCCCTGGGCCAAAGGCAGGCGCCAAACCGCTGCGCCACCCAGGGATCCCGAGTCTGGCCTATTGACTCTGATATAGCCATTCCTCCAATTCCACTGGTGATTCTATGAAGATGACAATTTTGTTCTTGGCTATCACTTTATTTGAATTTTCATTTGTCTTATATTTTCCTCAAAAATAAATCTTAGTAACATAAAGAACTGATCTCAGATTTGAAAAGAACTGCAGCAAATGAAATTCTTTGGGTGTGTTCATCACCATAGGCTTCTCATTTGTGAAGAAAGATGTCCGGTGACTTTCCATCATATCAAGATGGAGTAACTAAGGAAGAAAAGTGATGTGGAATTAAAAATTTCAATAGTGCTTCCCTTGTTAAATCCATAGATGAAATCACTATCCTTTACCTTCATAAACGAGTAAGTTTCCTCCCTTTTGCCCAGTCTTGGACAACTGCATCTCCACATATAAGGTAGAAGATCAGTCCTGAGAGGTTAATGGCAAACAACAACAAGAAGACATTTCGCCACCCAAATTCAGAGTCCTGAGGACACAAAACCTCAAGTAAATATTACCTCTTTCATCATCATTTTCTCTATGACATCATATTAATAGTTTAGAAGACCATGTTTGCTAGTGGGTTTCCATGCCCAAATTGACAAAATAATAATTTCAAAGTGCATTTAGAGTATTCTTAATAAATATTCTTAATAAATTTCTAAGTGCATTTAGAATATTCTTAATAAATGGGACCACTACAATTAACCTATAGAACTGCATTGGTCACTGTTTACCGGAGTGTCATACATTTCCTCTTTTGTGCAAATCATCATGACACAAAATATGCTATGAGTGCTTTCTTCTTGCATTGCAACAGCATGGTGGCAACATTGCAGGCTTTGGAGAGAGGACTAAAAAGGAAGAATTCTGATTCTACATCCTCTTAGTGGAGAGACTTATTCTATCAGATTTTCAGTTTAATCATCAGGAAGTCAGGGTAATAATATACCATTCTCATAAGTGGTGTGAGAATCAGTAATTAAATGAGATCACTGCATACAATATACTTATACTCATGCCTGTATATGTCACATACTTCAGCACATCTGCTTTTATTATCTCTTTGCTTTGGGATGGTTGTGCAAATGAAAATTTCAAAATGTTGCAGAAGACGTGACAAGTTGCATCTATGCATGGAATCATCATCTCATGACATCTGTATGGCTGTATGACTTCTGTTTCAAAGACTGAATATTACCAGTAGAGCATTGGGTCCCTGGCTTCAAAATGAGTCAAGACTGAGGTCATGAAAGAAATTGTTCTACATTTTTCTTTGCTAGGCCAATCTTCATGACAAAGTTAACCCACAATTTAATCGTATTTTCTAAGATGCAAATACAATCTTTAGGTACTACCTTTATAAATGGATTTGGCAGAGCATTTTAAGAGTCCGTGACAAGAAAATTCTACCTGATTGAGGAGAAACCCACTGACAGTGGGTGCCAGGAGAGCTGCTATGTTTGCTAATCCCCTTGTGGTTCCCATGAGAAAACTGGAATATCTGTGGGTGACAGGAATGTTCCAGGCTAGATCCAGAGATGCTTCACAGTATTCTTCAGCCTTGCTCTTCTAATTACATCAAAAAGGATTTGCACTGTGTATGTTTAATAAGAGGCACTAAGACAAATCCATAATACCCCTCCCCTCATATACCTGAAAAAATGGCCACAGGACCATCTATGGTTTATTATTTCCCAAAGTTTGTGGCTCCCAGAAAACTTCAGGCTAAACCTTTTTCAGGTGTATATAAGAGTGGAAATTACCATCCTACCTTGGAGCAAGATCTAAGGCATTGATATAGATCCCTGACTGACATAAGGGGCTTAGTCCACAGGAGAGTGTTAGGAAGGTCATTGTCGTGATGTAGCTAGGGGGAAGGTAAGGCAGAGCCACAAGCAGCGCCGAAGATGGGAAATTTCCTAGGGAATGAGGAACAGACAAATTCAACCATGAGATACATCTTTGGCTGTTGTATGCTTTGTGAATCATCCGATCTTCAAGCCCTGTTCTTACCTAGAAATGTGGCAATTTTCCTCACAGTAACGAGCCTAACATTCTTGGTCAGGAGGAAATCTGCCAGGTAGCCTCCCAGGATACCAATGACCCAGGCAATGATAAAAGGAAGGGCAGACAGGAGCCCATTCTGAGGGGAAAAAAATTGAGTAAACCATTATAATAGGGGCAATGAGCCCATACCTCTTGTTGTTAAACCACTGATCATCATACTGAAAACCCTGAAATCTTACTCTTTTAAGAAAGTCAGTAGCCTCTTCAGTCATATCCTTAGAAAAAGTTACTGGCATTAGTGTTAAATATTCGATTGTTTTGTGGTAAGTGTAAAGGATAAACTTTTCTGAATGGAATGGTTCATGAAGACAAAGTGATTGGTGGGTGGTGCATACTGGAGAATGGCACAGAAGGAAAGGCACTCACATCTCTGATGTTAACACTGAACACAGAGCTGATATAAGTTGGTGTGTATGTAATCAGTATGGCAACTAGCCACTGATGGCCGAAAGAGCAGACACAGATGGACCAAAGGGGTAGAGACTTGAGCATGGCCTTGATGGGAAGAGGCTGCTTTTGAGAGCTGACCTGAAAACAAATGTACTGATTAGAACAGTAAGATCCGAAACATGCTCATGTTCATGTGACCCCGAGAAATCCCGAGGCTGCCACAAGATCTCTGGAGATGGTTGGAGTCCTTACATGTATCTGTTGGGCCAAGGAGGATATGATATATTCTTTTTCTGTGACGTTTATCCATGGATGAGAGACGGGGTCATCATAAATCAGAATAAACCAGAAAGGGCAGTAGACACAGCCGATGCCTCCTGCAAGCAGAGGATAAAATTGGTAACTGAGCTGGTTTCTGCTTTTCTTTTGTGTTGGGACATTTTTGAGTACAGGTCCTGGGCAAAGCCCATGCTCATAACATCCTCTTCCCACCCGCCACCCCCCCAAATTAGCAGGAACATAACAGTTTTCTAGAACCCTCTTTTTTTTTTGACATTTCTTAATTATTTGTGTTTATGGAAAGCACAGACCCTAGTGATGGCAGAAAACTTTGTATTTCAATCTTTTTAATATTATCAAAGGAAAACTACTTTTCAACACTGTTCATACCAAATATGTGGGTTTTTCACACTAAGAAATTCTCCAATTCTCTGTGGACACCAGCTCGGCTCAATTTTTTTTTTAAAGATTTATTTATTTATGATAAACATAGAGAGAGGCAGAGACACAGGAGGACGGAGAAACAGGCTCCATGCCAGGAGCCCGATGTGGGACTCAATTCCCGGGACTGCAGGATCGCGCCCTGGGCCAAAGGCAGGCACTAAACCGCTGAGCCACCCAGGGATCCCCCAGCTCGGCTCAATTTTGACACTAACTACTGGTAATTAGTACAGACCTCATAAGGTAAGGACTTATCTTACAAGACTGTTCCACACTTCAGGTGTTAGTCATAAGCATTGGGTCCCCAGATTACCCACACTCTGACTTGACTACCAAGTTGGAGGTTCCTACAGTCCACTCAGTTTTGATAATTTCTTGGAACAGCTCACAAAAGTCAGGGAAACATTTACTTATGTTTACCAGTTTGTTATAAAGGCTATTATACAGGAGAGAGATGAATAGCCAGATGAAGAGAGATACACAGAGCATGGTCTGAAAGGGTTCTGAGCAAAAGAGGGAGGGTCATTCCCTATGGAGTTGGGATGAGTCACCCTCCCAGCACATGGATATGTTCACCAATCTGAAAGGTCTCAGAACCCTAAAGTTTAAGGATCTTTATAGAGGCTACAAAAGGTAGGCATAATCGAGTATTAACTCATTCTGCAGCCTCCTTCCTTCCTGGAGGATGGAGGATGGGCCTAGAGGTTAGGTTCCAAGCGTCCAAGCAAGATTTATTTTTTCTGGTGACCAGCCCTCATCTTGAAGCTCTCTAGGGGGCACCAAGTGTTGCCTCATTAGGACAGAAGATGCTTGTATCACTCAGGAAATTGCAAGGGTTTTAGAAGCTCTGTGTCAGAAACTGGGGGCAGAGACCACATATACATTTCTTATTGCGTCCCACTTAGCCATTGTGAAGAGGTATACAGAGGTATCTTTTTGTTTTCACTTGCATTTCCCTAAGGACTAAGGACGTTGAGCACTTTTCCCTGTGTTTATTTTCCCTCTCTAGATCTTCTTTGGTAAAATTTCTTTGTCGTTTTTTAAATCATTTTTTGTTGTTTTCTTATGATTAAGCTTTGAAATTATTTACTCATTCAGGATAAAAGTCCTAATTGTATATGTATTTTGCAAGTGTTTTCACCCTGTCTTTATTATCCTAATAATGGCTCATAAAGGCAAAGTTTTCACTTCGATGAAATCCAGCCTATCAGTCCATAATTCATGGATCAAGCCTTTGGTGTCCTATCTAAGAAATCTTTGCCTAACTTACAAAGATTTACTCAGGTTTTCTTCTAGAAGGATACCAACTTTCGATTTTAGAATTAGGTACAGGATTTATTTTGAGTTTTTTTTTCCTTTATTTATTTTTAAGATTTATTGAGTTGGGCACCTGGGTGGCTCAGTGGTTGAGCGTCTTTCTTCGGCTCAGGTCGTGATCCCAGGATCCTGGAGTTGAGTCCCATCCGGGACTCTGCTACTCCCTCTGCATGTGTCTCTGCCCCTCTCTCTGAGTCTCTCATGAATAAATAAATAAAATCTTTAAAAATATATAACGATTTATGGATTTATTTGAGAGAGAGCATGTGAGCAGACCTGCACATGTGCACATGTCAGTGAGGGGAGGGGCAGAGGAAGAGAGAGCCAGACAGAAATTCACTGAAGTGGACTTCCTGCTGAGGCCGGAGTCCGAGCCTGCTGATCTCATGACTCTCAAATCACCAATTGAGCAGAAACCAAGAGTCTCTCACCTAACGCTGTGACACCCAGGTGCCCCTGAGTTCATTTTTGTATAGGATACAAGAAAATGGACCAAAGGTCATTTTGTGTGGGGTTTATTTTGGGGGTGGGGGACATATGAATATTTAATTTTTGAGCACCATCTGTTAAAAAATTTATCTTTTCTCCATTAAATTTCCATTGCATCTGTATGGAAAATTAGTCCACCTTCCCTGAGTGAGTCTATTTAGGACTGTATTCTGCTGCAGTGATCTACTTCCTATCTCTATGCCAATACTACCCTGTCTTGGTGACATATCATATATCTTGGCTTCAGGCACTGTTAGTCAGTCCTCCAACTCTGTAAGTCATTTGCAAAATAGTTTGGCTATTCTAGAATTTTTTTTTTTTCATGAGAATTAGGTTTCAGTGTATAGGTCTTTCACATCTTTTGTCCTATTTATCCCTATGTTACATAGTTATTGATGCTACTGAAAATGGAACTACTATCTTTAATTTACATGTCTGATTCTGGGGTGCCTAGATGGCTCAGTCCATGAAGTGTCTGCTTTTGGCTCACATCATCATCTTAGGGTTCTGGGATCAGGCCAGGTGTAGGGCTCCCTGCTCAGGAGGGAATCTGCTTCTCCCTTTTGTGCTGCCCCTCCCCCTTTCCCTGGCTTGTGATCTCTCTCTCTCTCTCTCTCTCAAACAAATAAAAAATAAAATCTTTTAAAAACAAATAAATATGTCTGATTCTTTCAACTTTGGTATGTCTAAAAATGTCTTTATTTTGCCTCTGTCTTTGAATTTTTTTTTGGTCTGGCTCCAGAGTTCTATGTTGACAGATCCCTCTTTTTTTTTCCCCCCTTTCAGGACTTGAAAGATGTTCCACTGCCTTCCTACTTGCGTTGCTTCCTAGGAGAAGGATGCACTCCTTTATTGCCTCTGTTCTCTGTGTGTCATGTAGTTTTTAGCTCTGGATGCTTTTAATATGTTCTCTTTAGCACTGGTTTTGAGCCATCTGATTACCATGTAACTTGGTGTCATTTTCTTCATGTTTCCCGTGCTTGAGGCCAAGAGACCTTCTTGGGTCTGTGAGTTTATAGTTTTCCTCTTTCCCCATGATTTCCTCAAAGACTTTTTCTGTTCCCCCATACCACTCCTCTTCTCTGAGCACACTGCTCCGTCCTGTTTCTTATCCACTATTATTGTTTTTTCCAAGGGTGATCCATTCTGGCTGATTTATGCTGCTCTTTTTAGGTTCCTAATCTTTTCTCATGGTGTGTCTAATCTGTCTTTAACTCCATCCATATATTGCAGTTCTCATCTCTAAAAGTTTGATTTAGGTCTTTTAAAAAAGATTTTCCATGTCTCCACTTATCTTCCAAACAAATTGACTTATGCTATAACACAGTTAGAATAACTGTCTATTTTAATGCCCTTGTCTGCTATTCTAACATTTGTGTTAATTCCAGGTTGGTTTTCATTGATTATTTCTTCTGATTCTGATTCTGATTCTGATTCTGATTCTGATTTGATTTTGATTCTGAGTCTGATTCTGTTTGCCTGTTTCCCTGCCTTCCCCCATGCCTGGTAATCTATGATTGGAACAATCTTGTGAATTATATTTAGTTGGGTGCTGAATATTTTTGTCTTCCTATACATATTTTCAAGCTTTTATCTGGGCTCCAGTTAAATTACATAGAAACAGTTTTATCTTTTAGGTCTTGTGCCCTCATGTTGTCAGAGGGACCAGAGCTTCCTCTGGAGCTAATTATCTCTCACTACCAAGGAAAGTTGATGGTAGTGAACTATAAGTGTTTTCAGTTGTCTTGTGGCAACAGGTACTATCTCTGATTCTCTGTAAGTACTGGATACTGTTCTTTAATCTATACCCGTGATATTTTCCCCCCTCTGGGCTCAGATGATGCCCTGATAAGTGTGCTGTTGCAGATCAAGGAGGGACCCTGTGGAGAACTGAGTTTCCTCTGCACAGTAGTCTCCCATGGGTGCTCTTTCCTGTCTCATGCTCTCTGGGCTTTGAACTTTGTCTCCTCTATTCTTTTTCTGCAGAGTTCCCTTTTCCTGTGCCCTGCCTTAGACCTTACCTCTCACAGGTCATTGTTCCTCACGGTCTTCATCCAGTTGGTGTTTAGTGTTTTCTCTCCTTAGGAAGCTGGCATCTGACCCGGGACCCCAGCATGGATGCACTTACCCTGAGACACAGCCCACAGCAGCGGCTGCGTGTCTCTCTTTCTCAGGACCCACCACTCTGCAAGCCTGTCACCTGCAGCCTGCAGGGGAGGCAGAGCACGCCCAACCACATTGTGCTAATAATGCTTATGATGGGTTAATAGCATCAGAGACTGACACTGGGAAGAAACCCCTGGGATGAGGAGATAGTTGCTTACCAAAGATATAGAAAGCAAAAGGCCACCCAAGGGTTTGACTGATGAGGCCACCCACGAGGGTGATGGTGAAGGTTCCCAGCAGCATTCCTGCAGACAGAGAGTAAGCTGTAGGGCTCTGAACCACCACTGGAGACACCGACAGAATGACAGATGACATGCAGCATCAGCAGCCACAATGAGACAGGCATATTGGAACACGTGAACTTCAGATGTATCACTTCACATGTTCTCCTGAGAATCCATTTTTCTGGCAGTTCCCTAATAACATTGCAGATGACAGCCATGCTTCTTCCTTTCATGCTACTTTAATTTTTAACCACACAAGTCATGTGATGTATGCTTATTATAAGAGTAAATTGCCACAAAGAACCAAAGTTCCCTTCATTTGTCCCCCAAACCATTTCCACTGTCTCTAATGTTAACCATTCCACATTGGCACAGAGTTGCATGCCTTTCCTCTCATTTATAATACACATCTACATGCACACTTACCTCTTTGTAAAGGCATTATGCAACAGGCAGACAGCTAGATTTGTCTGTGAGGGTGCTAATAACACTGTTTTAATTTCTCTGGCTTCACAGAGTATTCTCATACATAGTAGGGCACACTTCCTTTTTACAACTTTTTCAAAATGGGGCTGTTGTTATTTCTGAACATAGATTTAATCATCATTTCTGAACATAAGCATAATTTATTTTGGTATAATAGAATATCAGCAGTGGATATGCTAGATCAAACACTATGTGCATTTTTAATTTTGATAGATACTGTTGAAGTATCTTGCTAAAAGGCTATACCAAACCAAATTGCCAAAAATAATTGTTTTTTTTCTTCTGATCTCCTTGAGACCCTTTGATATCCTCAGAGTTTCTAAAATGTCTTCCAAATATGCATGCAAACAGTTATCTTATTATTTTCTATTTAGGATGAAGTCGAGTGTCTTTTCCTATGTTTATAATTGTTATTTGTTCTGTGAACAAAGAAAGGCAGCATTTGAAAACAGGCTGCCTGACTTTGGAGCACAGTAGATAAAGATGGAAATCAGTACCTTTTCCACCACGAAGTCCACCAAACCTTCATATTCCCCCTGAACTCTCTGCCTTTAATCCTGTTACAGTAGGGGACAGGTTCCTGCATCCTTCCAAGACCATGTCTCCTCCAGTCTGGCCCAGGCCCAGGCCACTGTGAGGATGTGCCCTCACATCTATATCTTCACTAAATTCCTCAGCAACTTGATCAGCACCCATCCATGCACAAACTTTTCTTCGTACAGCCTGGGCTCAAAACAAAATAAAACTTTCCACCTCTTCAGAGCTCCCTCCATATACTTTGACATTTTTTTCTGTTCCTTTTCAGTGTAGAAGAAAACTTCTCCAAACTTTATGCTTACTGCCTCCATTTCCTGCCCTTACATTCTTGTCAGGCCTTTAAAGAACTCCCACTTGCCAGATCCACAGTAATTTTCTCCAGGCCAGCAGCAGGTGGCTCTGTTGAGCCATCACCTCAGATTTTGTCCAAGCACTCCCTGGGAGGCTTCCCAGTCCCTTCTGCCTCTCCTTCTCTGTCTGAGGCCCAGATATTGGAGGGTCATGGAGCTCTTTCCTTGGGTTTCTTTTCTGAGTGGTCACACTCAACCAAGGGCTTCGAATACAATCTGTATCCCGAGAAATTTTGGTATGTCTTGTTACTGTCTTATTTCTACTGAATTGCAGACTATTCCACTCATAGTTCATAGCTAATGGTTCATTTATACATATTGTAAATTAATGCTCAAATATGTCACTGCAATTGTTCTCTTTGTCAATGCAAGTTGTACCATGTATGTAAGTGTATACCTAAAGTCTGTGTTTTTACTTTCTGACCTTTATTAAAGTGATATCATCCTGTATGTTCTCTTCAGGACATTGCAATGTGTATCTTAAATGTGTTAATTTACCCCATTTTCCATCTTACATCTCTGTGTTTTAAAGTATTTTAATTGTACAATGAGAGTACCTAATTTAGCCTGTGAGCCTATCTGTTCCATGACCACTGTGATAGCTTGCCAGGTAGTGTACTTGGGGCTAACATTGCATCAAGGTGATTCTCCACCATGACAGAAGTATTTTGTTCATTCAACATTTGTGTTTCTAACACTTAGCCATGTTGCTGTATGTAATTTCAGGTGGTTTTTTTTTTGTTTTCATTTTCACTTGTGTATGTTGTTGCATCATCTTCAGACTGTGTGCGTGTGTGTGTGTTTCTATCACCTCAATTATGAGCTGCCAGTTCTGTTTTATCTGCTTAGTTTGCTTGCCTTAAGTGGCTACAAAGTTTCTTGCCTATAGACGTGCCTTTGTGGTACCCCCGAGAGGAAGATTTAATATGTTTTGTCCCAGAGGCTGGCAGTACCTGGGCACTTCCACTGTTAAATGTCCTTCTAAGAAGTCTTCCTTCCATCTCATGGGCTGAATGAGTCATCCTGTTCACCAGTGTAGCCTGCTGAGTGAGAATCCCCGGGTCCCTAGAAGTGGCCATTTCTATAAGAACTATGGAGGCAGGTGGGTAGCCTTAGCTGACTCCACCTGCCAGTGGCTTCCTCTTGGCCCCTCAGACAGCCATTGGCTTTGTGTTCTCTGAACCAGAAAAGGTTTCTAGAGGCCAGTAGAGACTACCTGCTTGGGGACACTAAGATATTCCCCTAACACCAAAAACAAGGAAGCCTCTGGAATTTGCAGACTTGTAGATTCCTAATGTCTCCTCGATAGTCAGTTGACCTATTCCAGTAGCTCTATGCCTATTTAACAGGAAATGAGAGGGAAGGGAGTTGCCACTTCTATAAAGTCACTATCTTTCTTCCAAGATTTTTAAACTTGCTTTCCATCTCCTGATTCTTATATTGTATTCTGGGATAATCTCTCAACTTATTTGTCTACCTTGCTAATTTGATAGTCATTTCCCTTCATTTAGGTGTTCAGACCATTCATTGCAGTTAACTATATTAGCAATTGTATTTTTTGGCAACTATATTTATAGCAATCTGTTTTCTAAATTACTTTTTTTACATCTTTAATTGAAGTATAGTTGACATATATTAGTTTCAGGTGTGCACATTGCAAAATACTGCAGTAAATATAGTAGCCATCTATCATCATACAAAATTATTACAATATATTTTGATATATTCCCTACGCTGTTCTTTTCATCCCCATGATTATTTATTTTATAACTGAAGTTTGTATGTCTTAATCTCCTTCACCTGTTTGACCTGTCCTTCCCACCCTCTCACTCCACCTCTGGCAATCACTAGTTTGTTCTCTGTATTTATGAGTCTGTCGCTCTTTCCTGTTGTTATTGTTATTTGGTTGTTTGGTTGGTTGGTTTCTTAGATTCCACATGTAAATGAAATCATAGGTAATTGTCTTTCTCTGTCTGACATATTTCACTTAGCATAATACACTCTAGGTCCATCCATGTTGTTGCAATTGGCAAGATTTCATTCTTTTTTATGACCAAACAATATTTCATGATGTATACACCACATCTTTTGCCATCCATCTATCGATGGACACTTGGGTTGCTTCCATATCTTTTGCTATTGTAAAGATCGCTACAGCAAATATATGAATGCAAATATTTTTTGTATGAGTGTTTTTGTTTTCCTCAGATAAATACCCAGAAAGGGAATTATTGGACTATATGGCACTTCTATTTTTATTTTTTTTTGAGGAAACTCAAAAATGAGTTTATGAAGATAATGAGGAGTGAGGATGCATGGTTGCTACACCAATTTACATTCCCCATAATGGGGCACAAGGATTCTCTTTCCATCCTCACCAACACTTATTATTTCTTGTCTTTTTGAAACTAGCCATTCTGACAGCTTTTTCTTTTTAAATAAATGTTATTATACATATTCCCTTGGATCTCTCCCATGTTATTTGTTAATCATGTAAACTTTTCTTTTAATTTCTTCTTCATTTGGATTCATTCTTGTAGTTTTTAGTTTGGTCTCTCTCTTTCGTACTCTTGCTTTCTTTCAAATGTTTGAGGATTTGAGAGGGGATATTAGTCCTTATTTATACTTAGAAGCTCCATTAGTCAACTGTGATAAGTGATACGAGTTTCTTTTATTCAAATTGGTAGACTAGTCCCCTATCAGTGAATATAAACTCTGATGACAGAAAATAATCCTCCAGGGTTGGAAAGGGCTCTACAGGGGTATGAGGTCAGTCAGGGTGTGTGTGTGTGTGTGTGTGTGTATGTGTGTGTGTGCATGCATTCATTCATGCCTTGTTTTCTGGGCTTGAAGAGTCTCGGGCTCTCTTGGTATCCATAAATTAGCTGAAGAGTTACACTTTTCTTACCCAGTACCTACTTCATCAGTTTTGAGTTTATTAGCCCTATTCTTTCTGTTTTTCATTCTTCCCCAATATAATGTAGACTTCTTTCTTCAGAATGTTCATTCCAGATACACTGTCTAGGGAAATCATGATCAAAAATCAGTTCTCAGAACAACTGAAAACAATTCCGAAAAAGATTAAGTTGGATCCATACCTTATACATAGAATACTAAAATAGAACTCCAATATATCAGAAATTTAACTATAAAAATGAAATTATTCAAGTTCCAGAAAAAAACATAGGTGGCTGCCTTTATAACCTTTCCAAATGTGATTCAAAATCTAGAAGCCAAAAAAGAAAAGGATGATCAATTTAACTACACAAAAAATATATTTTTAAGAATAGGAAAAATCATTATAAGCAAAGTCATATTACAACTGACACTGGGGAGAAACAACTGAAAATAATGCGGCAAAGGATCCATTTCCCTAATTTATAAATACTTAGTCAACACTAAAGAGAAGACAAAGAAGCATTCAACAGAAAAACTGTCAAATAATCCAGGGTGAGAGTGTTGCATTGCAGCGTACTCATTTCAGTTATGTGTTTTTACCTGATAAAGCAATGGTGCAGAGTCGGCTTCGTTCATGTGGAGGACCCCATCTCTCCCAAAGCGCATTCTGACCCCCAAATATTGACCCCTGAAATCAAAATAGTTAGAGCTCTTGATGTGTGTGTGTGGTGCCATTTAGAAATTCCTATCCAGCTCATATTTATAAAATATCTGGATACCTGGACTAGCCCCTGGACCATTCGAGTTGCTATGAGGGAAATTAGTCCAAGCTCAGCTGCCAGAGGACTGAAGATAATGAGGAGTGAGGATGCAAACAAAGAAACACCAACCACTCGCTTTGTTCCTACTCTTCCAGCCAGGTATCCACTAAGAGCCATTGTCAGAGTCATGCCATAGGCAGCAGAAGCAAAGATGATGCCCTGGATTTGAGGACTCCAGTCATACGTAGGAGCCTTGAGGAAACAGAGAATGCTGCAGTAAGCCATTTGCAAGAAGGTGTTCACATAACTGAAAACACATCTTTAAATCTTTCACTTGCTTTCAATCACTATTTTCCCAAATGAAACTTTTTAACACATAAGTTATAAAAAAATAAACATTCAGACAAACAAACAGCAAAAACAAGAGCACAGCTTAAATCTTGCATTGCTACCTCTGCAGGAAGACTGTCTGGGGCATTATTTGGGCCACCAGGCAGCTGCTCAGTGGAGCCATTAAACTGGAACTGATGGTCTGTGGTGTTGACCATGGCTACCATGGTGATGTTTATGACAGTACTCTGTGCCGCTGCTATGAAGTTGCAGACATGTATGATGAGGGCTATCCCATAGCGAGTGGAACATAAGCTCAGACCTGGAAATATAACATGACATTAGTTCTCTCTTTATTAAGCCATTGTTTATTTCTCACAAGTTTTAACATATTTTTTTTTAATTTTTATTTATTTATGATAGTCACAGAGAGAGAGAGAGAGAGAGGCAGAGACACAGGCAGAGGGAGAAGCAGGCTCCATGCACCGGGAGCCCGACGTGGGATTCGATCCCGGGTCTCCAGGATCGCGCCCTGGGCCAAAGGCAGGCGCCAAACCGCTGCGCCACCCAGGGATCCCCCTCACAAGTTTTAATATGGAAGGGTACCATAGACCATCACCTGATGGTTTAAATGGCACTCTACTGGCTTTAGGAAAGGAAGATACAAAAGGAGGAAATCACTGAGTTGAACCAAAGGTGTTTTTATACCACAGCTAGACAGACACTGACTTGCTCTGAGGCATCTGTCTTTCCTATAATTCTGTCTCTCCCATTCCTTATTGTATTCTGTAGTTGATGAAATTATTCAGAGGTAAATATATATACAGTAGAAGTTACATTTTATATACATATAGATAAAATATGTATATGTGCATATTTAAATTATGGAGCTTAATTTATTTATGTAATTTATTTGTACTATGTTATAAATTATATACATAAAATGTGATTTTTTAAACTCTGAAGGAATTTTTCCTTAACGTAAATGATTATTCTTCTCTCATGTCTTAAGGCATTGAGGACAAGCTTTCATTTAAAGTTTAAAATTAAGGGTGCTTGGGTGGCTCAGTCAGTTAACTGTCCAACTCTTGATCTTGGCTCAGGTCATGATCTCAGGGTTGTAGGCTTGAGCCCCATGTTGGGCTCTGCACTCAGTGGGGAATCTGCTTGAAATTCTCTCTGCCTCTCCCTTTGCCCTTCCCTTCCCTGTGCTCTCTCTCTCTTTCAATAAATAAGTAAATCTTTATTTTTTTAAGATTTTATTTATTTATTCATGAGAAACACAGAGAGGAGAGAGAGAGAGGCAGAGACACAGGCAGAGGGAGAAGCAGGCTCCATGCAGGGAGCCTGATGTGGGACTCCATCCCAGGTTTCCAGGATCACTCCCTGGGCTGAAGGCGGTGCTAAGCTGCTGAGCCACCTGGGGTTCCCATAAATAAATCTTTAAAAAGAAAAATTCTCTCTCTCCTCTGTCCATCCCACCCCACTCATGTGCTCTTTCTCTTTCAAAAAAAAATAAAATAAAGTTTGAAATTAAACCCTTAGGAAGAGTTTCTCAGAGAAACTGACAACCACAAACTATGAAAAAATATAGCAAAAAGAGTGGGAAAAGAAATGAGCATAGCATTCAAATCTAGTTTTGTATTTCTAGAAAAGCTGGCTACTGCTGGAAAGAAGCTACTGCAATAATGCAGAAGACAAGTGAGGAATATTGGTTGGGGGTGGTAGCAGTAGAAGAGTGAAAATGTAATCAGATCCCAGATGAATCCCACACTAAATCAAGGTTTCAGTTTTATAGACCAGTGGGGGAAGGGCCTTGTTCTAAGAACTAGAAGAGTGGTTCACTGAGGGAGTTCTGTGGCAAAAGCAGATTTGGGGGAAGTAGGGATGATCAAGATTATTGGTCCCACAGAGATACCTTTTAGGCACCCAAGGGAAGGTGTTGAGAACATTGTTGGATACACAACTCTAGAGTTTAGAACAGATGTAGAGGTTGAGGTATAAGACTGGGAATTAGTAAGCTACATGTGATACTTGAAGCCACGATATTTGGGAAAAGAGAACACAGAGGGGGAAGAACCAAAGACTGACTCTGACTCTCTAATGTTTAGAGAGGCCAAATAAGTGGGGAGAAAGAAAGAAACTGAAAAGGAATTGTCGGTGGGTTTGGAAGAAAACCAGGAGACTGTGGTATCCTGGAAGCCAAGGGGAAAGGGGCTTCAGGGAGGAGGCAGTCAGCAGGTGTGTCAGCTGGTCCTGTTAGCTCATGTAACATAATGACTGAGAATTAATTCACTTAATTCACTTAATTCTCACACCAATTCTTTGAGGAAGCTACTACTACTATCCTCCTTTTTATAGGTGAGAAGAACATAGGTACAGAGAGACCAGCTAACAGTGTAGATCAGGTATCTATGCTCTTGCTCTTGACCATTGTACTGAAAGTATATGACAGCTTTTATTTTGTCCTAGATGACTCCATGAGAATACCTTTGCTGTAACCCAAGTACACCCATCTGTGGGGTTTATATGGCTATATGATGTGGGATTGGAGGTCAACACCCTGTGTCTTCAGGAAGTCCTCAAAGGCACCTTTAAGGAAAGAGGTGCCTTGAGATAACAAAGGCCATACTGTTTTTTCTTTAAATGGAACACAAGCCTTTGTAGTAATGGAATAGGGGGAGCAGAATTTGGAAGAAACTATAAAACATGCTGAAATTAGAGTGAGAAGCTCAAATACAATATTTTGTAAAGGCTTTCCCTCTTGATTCAGGGCTGAGTGGTGACTTCCTTTCTCAATCAAATCAACTAATAATGTATGAATTCTCGTGGTCTCTGATTTCTCCAAGTTGCCCTGGGGGACTAGAGACCAAAGTCTAGTGAAAAGTAGTATAAACAAACCAGGAGCCTAAAGGCTCACAAACAAGAGAGTTGAATATCTGTCTTATTAGATTCCTGAAAGATTAACTAGAGGATGTATTTAAAAGGCTTAGCCTGATGCTCACTGGGTATTAAGTATTCCTTGCTACTACATGTGTCCTTAAAGATTATTTCCATCTTGTGTCAGTTTTGAATGAATAGTTCCAGACATGTCCACCTAATAGATTGGTGCCAGTCTCATGCTGGCTGTAAAATATTTTCAAGGAATACCCTTAGCTACATGAGAATGTGTGAGTTTGTATGTGTGAGAATGTGTGCAAATTAATAAATATCTTGGAGGCATAGTTTTAACCACTGTAAGAGAGCATTGACACCATGAAATCATGGACTTTTGAAACTGGAAGGTTATATCAAATAATTCAACACTACTCTAATCAATCAGAGTCCAGGAGACTTGTTTTTTAATTTGATGTGACAAATAGATGTTAAGGTGACTCCAATGATGCCCACCTCACGGTGTTCACATACTTGTGTAATCCCCTCTACTTGAATGGGGGCAAGACCTATGAGTCTATAACATAAATATCCAACCACAAGAAGATTTTTCAGGTAAACAATGCTTTATCTATTGGATATATTAGAACAATACTATGCATTTTTTGGAAGAATGATTGAGTATTATAAAGCAAATGGAAAAGTATGTGTGTTCAAATTAAAATTTTCTTACTTTACCTAATTGAAAAATACAATTACATTTAAAATATTACATGCAATGACAAGTGGAATACACAATACTAGGTATGTACAAATTTGGTAGCAATTGTGAAAAAAATGTAAATGCATATGGATAAAAGATAATTATCAAAAATAAAAGACATGTTTTTAAGAACAATGGTATTTATTTCCTTCATATATTTGAAAAACACACATTAAGATTACCTGATTTTTAAGAAGAATTAAACAACTTATAAGATGTAAATTCATTTCTTATATTATGATACTGCACATAAAGAACCCACCATAAAAAGCTAAAACCAAGCAGTCACAGTTGAGTTTACCTTTCTTGGGAACAAGCTTCTCATCCACTTGAATATCTTGGGAGTAGTTACTCTCCCCTGCGGTGGGACTCAACTCTGCCATTGTGTTCTTTCCCACTGGTGTTTTCCACCTATCAGGGCAATATGCAATCCACAGGTGTCAGCCAAGGGAAAGAGATTCCTTTAAAACATGTAAACAGTGGGCAACAAGCAAACCAAAGCCAGGCCATTCCATCTGGGTGGGGTATAATGAGGATCATTACTCCCTCTTGGCCTACTACAACAGGTGCACCACCCCTAAGGTATGGAACTGTGTATTATTAGGATCTATAATGGTCACTATGTACCAATTTAAGAGCACTGGATTTGGAGCTAGGCATTGCCAAGTTCAAATCCAGGTTCATGATTTACCTGATGTGGCACGTGCCACCAGGTACAAATTTGTGTGTTTCAGTTTCTTATCTGTTATTAATAATAACCAGTACCACAACAGCAGCAGAACCCACATCAAGGATAACCAAAGTTCAATAGACTGCATGTGCCTGGCACTCAACAAGTGGTTGGCACACGGTTTACTGTCATTGTTGTTGGAGCCACCAGAGATGTGGGTCACCTCAGAGCTATGCTCCTCTGGAATCCTCTACTGCACCTGAGAACCTGGCTTCTAGTGGCCCTGATTCCTATACTGTGTCCCGTTTTGACCCACTGTAAGTGTTGCTGTATGTATGTCACTAATACTTGGGGATCATATTTATAGAATATGATGATACCATTTTAATCTCATATATTTTCTGGCCACAGATGATGAAGTGTCTACAAAGTTTTGGAAAAAACTAACATGGAGATCTTGACTCAGTAGTTGTTTGGGGTCCCTACATGTTGGACCCAAAACTGCCTCAAATGAATAGTGTTTCTGTCCCAAACAGGATCTGTTTGGTTTAAAGTTATAAATATCCTCTAGTTTAATTAACAGGTAGTTGGGGGGCACCTGGGTGGCTTGGTCAGTTAAGCGTCTGCCTTTGGCTCAGTTCATGATCCCAGGGTTCTGGGATTGAGCCCCAGATTGGGCTCCCTGCTCAGTGGGGAGTCTGCTTCTCCCTCTCCTTCTGCCTTTTCCCCCTGCTTGTGCTCTCTCTTGCTCACTCTCTCAAATAAATAAATAAATAAATAAATAAATAAATAAATCTTTAAAAGAGGGGGAAAAGGTAGTTGGGATTGTGAAGTTGGTTTTAACTGACCTGTAGCATAAAAAAGTGAAACCATATATATAATCTGGCAGGGAAAAATGGAGACAAAACTGGATGATCAAAATGTCATTCCTTAGCAATTGGGACTGAAAGCAAAAATAACACCCACATGTTTGAATATATACCATTTTAGCTGCCACAAATGGAGGCTTAAGACTCTGAGTTCTCTTGGTTTTTGATGTTGGATCATGTTCTTAGTTTTCCCTTTCTTTGACTCTGATGAGGGCCATGTGGCATCTGATAATTTCTTACCAAGAAATTCAATAATTTCTGAATGGGAGGGTGGTTGGCTTTTTGTAGAAGCACCTTATATGGAGGTCCTAAAAAGAAAAATATGGCAACCAAATAGGCATCCTCAGGAATGTTAATTTATATAGGGAAAATTTGTGTAAATAGACTAAGGCAGGGGAGAACCTGAATTGAGGTAAGAAAACAAGAGAACCCAAGATGGCTCCCTCAGAGAGGAGAGTAAAGCATAGGGCAGTGGGGTACTGGAGTTAGATCACATGGGCCTGTAAAAGCAGACTTAGATTTTTAGGAATTTTGCAAGCTTGTTTGGAAACAGCCACAGCCATTATTGGCAATTAAATTAAATACATTCAGAATTAAATAAATAATACTTTTAAAAGGTAAGAAATGTTTATAGCTCATGACTCCATAATTATTTCACTACATTTTCTTCTCAGGTATACTCTTGGGATCAGTCATATCTCTTGCATCTATATAGTATAAATACTATAAAAAACATGCAGCTGCATATTTCTTCCTAGTTCTGAATTAAGTGATGTCATGTTGGTAGCTTGAAATTGGCCACAATTGGAGATTTCACACTAAAAAAAATTTTTTTTTAAAGGCAAAAGCTACAGATTTGGGCTTGATTTGTTGATTTCCTGGACTTAAGAAATTTATTAAACAATATTATGTTACAACTAGACTCACTATTGATGATGTGAATGATGTTTTTGTTTATTTAATTATTAATAAAAAATTTACTTGCTGATATTGTGGCCCTATGGTTGATGATAGAATTGCAAAAATCCAGATTGAATTCTGCAAGAAATAGAAAATCATACTGAAGTTTTATTTTTTTTTAAGATTTTATTTATTTATTCATGACAGAGAGAGAGAGAGAGAGAGAGAGACAGGCAGAGGGAGAAGCAGGCTCCAGGCAGGGAGCCCGGCGTGGTACTCGATCCCGAGTCTCCAGGATCCCACCCTGGGCTGAAGGCGGCACTAAACCACTGGGCCACCGGGGCTGCCCCATACAGAAGTTTTAGATGTGACTAGAAAACAATGTAAATATTTTAGCTTAAAACATGTTATTTTAAAAATGACATATTAAGATACTAGTATCAAAAATTTTATGTTAACCTTCAAGTGGCATTGTGAATTTTATTAACATGAAGTTAATTTGAATAATTTATGCATTTTGTAGGTAGTAATGTAGAATCAACCCTGCAACTTTATAAAAAGGTAAAAAATAATTTTAAATTTTTGGACTATTGTAATTCAGAGTGCTGATATTGATAATGGTTTCAGGTTGATAAATATAGTTTGTATGAAAGAGAAATAATTCAACAGTAGATCATCTATGACATTTAATGACAACAAATATATTGGGAAGAATTGGCAGATGAAGATTCAATTTAATTTGTCAAATTGTGGTTGAATTTCAACCATAGGCTGCCTACAGACACAGAGTGTAGCAAAAGTACATGAAAGTTTTACATCTTAAATATGTAAAATGTCTATTTGCTAATTATAGCTCAATAGACCTGGAAAAAAGCACAATATCCTATGAGAATCAATTGACTATATAGGATTTATAATAACAGTATTGTATATCTTATTATTATTCATAAACTGGGTGCCTTAGATTCTATGTATCAGTAAAATTTATAATATACCTGTATGTGTTTGTGCATGCTCTCCCCCGCCCCCGAAAGCCAGTTGTAAAATATTCACCAGCATACTATCAGGGTAAGGAAACACATCGCACATCTTCCCCTTGGGCCTCTGTATTGGTGCAGTCATTTATTGATGAACCCACATTTTTTATTTGGCCACCAGCATTTAAACATCTTCCTAGAGGGTTTTCTATCACTTGACACTCGTGTTTCAGATATTCCAGAGACACAATTAATAGGGAAGTGTCCCTCCCACTCCCTGACCCACCCTAGGAAGCAAAGGCCAGTTTCTCTACAGAAAGAATAGATATGAAATCGGGTGCCTAGGCTCCATGTTCATTTCTATTTTGTATTCTAGCATAAGATACTCAGACCAAACTCCTTTACAAAGATGAGTATATTGGGAGATTCATTAGGTCCTCCAACTTCCCACAGAGGTGGTGGTTCTCACTGACAAGAACAATAAGGAGGGATTCCATCCTACACAAGTACCATAATTAAATTCCAAGTGTTATTCAATTCCACTGACCCATGGCTCCTAGACCAATTCTAGGAAACAAAGATCCTTCCCGGTACCTGTAGCTTGTTGGCATTTCCAGGGCTGATGCTATCTGATCTGTGTAGTTTACTGCCCATCCTTTTGGTTTATGAGCAATCAGGGCATTACCTGCCTGGACAGGGTTCTTCAAACTACCTAGATTTAATGTCCTGCAATCTTCTCTATGTGGCTTCTTTCAACTGTACTCTGCACTGTTTCCTGGGACATCATAAGAATTGTGTCCTTGAGTCTCACGAACTGAAGTCTGTCATAACATCATATCTAGCCAAACTTTGCACATGATGCTGTAATTATTTCACAGACAAGCAAAAGCGTAGAGTAATTCCGGAGTAATCTAGGACCACCTAATAGTAGGCCTTAAGATGGAGATCAATTTCTTATCAGCTGGGTTTGATGCTAAGTTCCACTGAATGAAAATACTATGGGATGCCATATTCCTGGTTTACCACAACTTTGCCTATTCTTGAAGGTATGCCTCTGGGACCTTTCTATCATGGCAGGACTGAGTTCTCAAACTCTCCATCTGAGTCCATTTATCCAAGATGGCAGCCCCAGTGAACCCTCTCTATTCCATAGAAGTCCATTTTCAAGTTACTTTCAACACTTATAAACATGAAATAGAATCTCAGTATTTATTAACAATGTGATCAAAATATCAGCTTTCATAGAAGTAAAAACTTAATAACTTGGATAAAGTAATCCCAGGTACTTTTAGCCTTCTACTATCTCTATTCTAGACAACCAGGACATGCCCTGTCCTAGAAACCTGAAAGTCCAATCCCAGCAGATGTGATCATATCTATGACCATTCTCCCAGGAGATTTTATAAGCATTTACTCACATAGCTAAGCAGATGGTTGTGCAGAGGCAGTGAATAGGAATTCATATAAGGGAAAGTTCTGAGAGCATTTGGCTGCCCATGAAGCATGTGAACTCCAGGAAGGCTTGGTGACCTCAAAAAGATTTTGTGGCTGGATGCCCCAGCTGTGGGGTTGCAATGGTAACACAGTTGGACCCTGGCTAACCTCTAAGGCCTAGGGCTGTACAAAAGAAGCAACTTACAGGTGTCACATATATATCAACGTGTCATATATGTGTGTTGTATGTAAATGTTTTATATATGTACATGTGTATATATCAGTATACACATATACACACATATAGATGTATATATGCAATTTTTAAAAAGGTTTTATTTGAGAGAGAGGAGAACATGCAATGAGAAGGGGGAGGGGAGAAGCAGAGGGAGGAGCAGATTCCATGCTGAGCCCTACTTGAGGATCCATCCAGGACCCTGAGATCATGACCTGAGCTGAAGGCAGACACTTAATCCACTGAGTCACCCAGGCACCCCTATATGCAATTCTTTTTAACATTAAGCTGCCTTGATTTTTCACTACTACTCAGAAGATTTCTGGTTTCCTGGGTCAGAGACTATATACGGCATCCTGAGATGTTTTTGCTTTGAAGCAGTGTTCATAGGGAATCACACTGAAGGTCAGCTTCCTGCAGACCATTAGGTTTAAAGGCTATGGGTTTCCTGCTGACAAAATCCTACTTATACCCTCTGTAAGGTCACAAGTACCATCAGAAGGTTCCAACTTCTATATTCCTGCCTTACGAACTCTCCCTGATTGTCTCCTTTCAGTTACCTTCAGCTCATCCTCCATCTTCTGTTGATCTTAGTGACCTTCATTACCTCATCTCTACATTTCCCGTTCTACCCCCTGCCATCTTGGTTTGGTTAGCTTTCCCTCATTTCCTTGCTTCATGACTCAGCATTCCTCCAGATGCCATTTTGGACCGGAACCACCCCCAGCCCTATCTGTGTCAAAGCCCTGGAACCTACTTGATGTGGGAGGAAAATCAAGAGGACAGACTTGATTACAAAAGGTCAGAGTCCTTTGGGACACCAGGAGTTGTCTGTTGCCACAGTAAGTCTCTCAGATGAAAGGCCCAGTACAGACCTCTTGGTGACAGCGAATCTTCACGTAAGGGATGGAGATGTGGTTTCCCGTTTTTTCTTATCTGAAATATATCTTTGCACATCCTACAGCTCTTCCAGTGTGTCCCACTGGCTATTGGTATAACAAGTTATGCTAGCTGCTGTTGCTAATTACTGTACCTAACAGTTCACATCCACCCTAAATGGAGATTTTGACCTCCTTATCCAGGTCAGCCAGTTGATAAATAGAAGGTCTGATACTTGTTTCCAAGCCCCTGAATGTAATCCCCTAAATTCAGCTTTTATTTATTTATTTTATTTTATTTATTTATTCATGAGAGACACACAGAGAGAATCAGAGACACAGGTAGAGGGAGAAATAAGTTCTTCACTGGGAACCTTATGCAGAATCAATCCCAGAACCCCAGGATCATGACCTGAGCCAAAGGCAGACACTCAACCACTGAGCCATCCAAGTGCCCCTAAATTAACCCTTATACACCTCACTAGAGTGCCTGTTTCTTGGAAGTGTCTTGCACAGTTAACATTTTAAGCATGTTTACAGATGATCAGACACAGAACTTTAGCTCCCAGTTTATACCTCTCTTTTGCCTTGTTAAGGAAATAGGGGTTGTTACATCTTCACTCACCTTTTCAAAAATCAATATGAGAAAGCCTGGGAATCTGGGAGTTTATAAAATTGTTAGTTTGTTACACAGAAAGGACCTTTAGAGAGTTTTCATATCAACACCAGGGCAAGTGACTTACCGACTTAGTATCTGCTGGATGACTTCAACTTAGTACCCGCTCCTTCTTCGCCCTCTGGCCCTTCCTCGCTGGCAGACCCGCTGAGGACTCCTTGTTACCCTGGGGCTGGGACTGCTAATCATTAACAAATTTATCAAATTAGAAGTTGAAGGAAAAGTGGTTCCATGTCAAGCAGCCTCTGAGGAAGTTTTCAGAAATGTGCCTGGAGAAGTTGGAATCTGAAGCCCTTATGCGGCTCTGCCTACTTCTCTGCTGGTGTGAGCATCTTGTGTCTCCTCAAAACCTGAGACATGCAGTTTTTGCTTTGCTTTATGGTATCTTTAATGACTATAGTTCTGTTCTGAAAAGCAGAGAGAGAGAGAGAAAAAGAAGAAAGAAAGAAAGAAAGAAAGAAAGAAAGAAAGAAAGAAAGAAAGAAAGAAAGAAAGAGAAAGAAAGAAAGAGAGAGAGAAAGAAAGAAAAAGAAAGAAAGAAAGTAAAAGAAAGAAAGATTATAATTAAATACAAAAGTTTAGGGATGCATGGGTGGCTCAGTGGTTGAGCATCTGCCTCTGGCTCAGGTCGTGACCCCGGAGCCTGCTTCTCCCTCTGTCTATGTCTCTGCTTCTTTCTCTCTGTGTGTCTCTCATGGATAAATAAATGAATAAAATCTTAAAAAAAATAAATACAAAAGTCTAATACTTTTTTTTCTATTTTGCATATGTTTTTTTCCCTTTGAAATTCTGTTGATTTTTTTCTTTGAAATACAAGAGTTATAATATCACAGATAAACTTGGATTTCATTCTTGCTTTCTTTGGTCCTCTTTTGTGCTCATGGACGTGTGCATGCGCCCACAGACACAATAAAAACATTTCACAAAAATTTGGTGAGATTTCTCCATACTCTTTGATTTTTACTACCTATAGGTGTGTTCCTAAACTATATAAAAGAATGCTTTGTCTTGTTTCTCAATTTGTATACTTGTCATGCGGTATGGATTTTTCTATAACTCACTTTGGACAATAAGCAACATGAATTCGGAACACCCACATGGGCAGAGTGGAAGCCAAGCCCTCTCAATTTCTTTTGCTTGGCTCGTTTTCATCTATACTCCCATGTGGTTGAAAACATCCTCACTGCTTTTCACACTTGTTGGTAGTTTTGCTTATCCTCATCTCAGGGATGAGGCAATTCTTTCAGATTCCCAGCTTTATGTATATAGTTCATTTCCTGCTCCCTGTGAGCTCAGTGCCTGCACACCTTTCTCTGTGAGAACACTCGAGTCCATCTCTAGCCATGGAAAATTAAACCCAGTTCTGCGCTTCTGGGAGCCTGCCTTACTTCAGATCCTGTTCATCACCTTGATTTTAAGTTCCTTCTTAGATCTCCCAGAGGAGATCTCCTTCTGATTTTATACCTTTTGAAGTGTATTGTGGGGAAGTAAACCATCTCCCAGTACCCTGGCGGGGGGGGGGGGGGGGGGGGGGGGGGGGGGGGGAGGGGTGGTGTGTGAGCCTGGCAGAGTCCATCACTGAGCTCAGGAATTCAGAGGGAGGAACCCCAGGTCTTGGGGATTTACAGCTACTGTTTTCCAAGCATTCATTCATTATATGTCATCCTCATACTTCCTTCAGATAAGTTTTTTAATAGTCTTTATAAGATAAGAAGAGAAAGGAAAAATGGATTTGTCCCTTGCACTTTGGGAATTTTAGCACAGAGGTCTAAGTTCATTATGCCAGGGGAGGGGATGTCACTTTCACCTTCCTGTATAAAAGATTTTTCCCTGAGTCATTTTTGAGGGACTCTGGACCCTGCAATAAATGAGTAACAACTTCTGAATTCAAATATCATGTGAAATATTGCAACTCTGAATCAGTATCCAAGTCAGAAAATGTGACTTTGGTTTTGTGATTTAATTTTTAACTTCATTTTAAAATGTCTGTGGGTTGGTTGTTCTTCCATTCTACAAATCGGACTGGGTAGAAGTAGACTCGTGTTGTTGTTGCATGGGAAAAATCCAACTTTGCTAACGCCTATAATTAATTTTTAAAAATTGGAATATAGGTTGAAATATTTCAAGTTATAGATTGTAATATCCACCTCTTTCAAATTTATGTTTTGCTTTTGAAAAAGATTGGTTTTTAAATTACTTTGTTTTAGTCATGCGAATTATTAGAGAAGATAAAGTGCATGTTTCTCCTTTGATATGAATTCACATTATCCTCAGGGTTGTTTTCATAAGACGTAGACAACTATCATTAATAATTAGCAGCATGACAATGCACCATGATATTGGCTCTGATTCTGGATAATATTTCATTAGGACTCCAGTGCACCATCCTTTCATGATCATAAAAAGCCTGTTGTTTCTAGTCTAGAAAGCCGGGAGGGGCCTCAGCAGAGGAAATAACCTCTCCTGTGCACACTCTACCCCAAACCTCTTAATGTCCAGCAGTGACCCTACACCCAGGCGGTGTAGCAGCAGCTGTCAAGCAAACACATCAGATGAGCTTAAATCCTGAAGCAAAAGACTTTACTAAAAATAATAATGGTTATTCCCTGGGGCTTGGCTGCTTTTGCAAATGCGCTTTGAGTTTTTTAAAGATTTTATTTATTTATTTGAGAGAGGGAGCTAGAGAGCACACATGAGCAGGGGGAGGGGCACAGGGAGAAGGAGAAGCAGACTTCCTGCTGAGCAGGGAGCCCCACCTGGGGACCCTGAGGTCATGACCTGAGCTGAAGGCAGATGCTTAACTGACTGAGCCACCCAGGTGCCTCTGAAGCACACTTTAAACCATGAACCCACATGCTTATCGTTATGTCTGCTTAGAACCTTAAGTCCTCATCATGGTTCTGGCAAGTCCTTTTCTCTCCAAGTCAAACTCCTGTTTGGGGTAAATGTGGTCATCAAATGCACAGTGAGACTTCATCTCTATTACTTTGTCTTTTATCAGCTGAGCAGCATGGTGGGTCTGTCAGCTATACAACGAATTCAGTTATGTGCTGGATTGCTACATGGCAAATACTCCTTGCCTTTCCTTAGACATGGCTTTCTTCCAGTCTACTTTCCAGCTTCAATGGCTCCTATGTTAGCAACTCCAGTACCAGGAGTACCTAGCTGAAAGTGCAAAATCATATACTATGAAGGATAGCATCCATAGGAAAAAAAAATACAATTATGACAAATATAATTTTCAAGAGAAGATATGGAAGAAAATTAAGAATGCTAATGGAATGACATGTTATGCGCTTCCAGATAGGAAAGCAAACAAAATAAAATGGCTATTTGTATTGTATTATAACTATCACATTTTCTGACCAGCATGGGTTATAAATTTTTATATATCACACTAAGTTTTTATCTAGGCATCTTTACTTATTGCCTGGGACTTGGAACAAATGTATTTTACCTGTTGACACTCATTTACTTGGAGATTATTGAAAGAAACAAGGATAAATCATACAACTAGGCAAAACCACACAGTGTACCTTACATGTAATAGAAAACCAATAAGGAAAAGTCAATTGCCATCATTGTTATTATCATTATCATTGTTATTATCATTATCATTATTATTAACAACACCTCTGAACTGTCATGTAATGCTACTCATAACTGAAAGGTATTAAAAATCTAACTTATCCAAAAGAATAAAAAATGATTAAATTAAAAAGTTAGAGGTAGTAATCTATGACAAGGAAATATTTCAACAAGATTACTGTGTGCAATTCACCAAAAGGAAAAGGAAAAGCATTCCCTGGAAACTAAGAATAAAACTAAATTCAGATTAAAGAGTATAAAACCTAGAACAAACATTCCACTCAAAGGTGAACCCACTGTTAAAATTAGGTACATAAAAGAGGTGCTCACTACTACATCTATTCACCACCGTGTTGGAAAGCACAACCAATACAATCACACAAGAAAGATATGTGAAATGATTGGAAAAGAAGTAAAACTATAATTATTGATAGATATGATTGTCCACATGGGAAACTAAAATCCTATTCATAAATTATTATAATTCATAAGCATTTAGCAAATTTGACAGATATCAACGTGACATTTATATTGCATTTTTAGTTACCAGCACCCCAAAAAAAGATCTTATAAAAAGTGCTATAATTCACAACTACAATAAAAGTACATAAGGAAAAGCAACAAAAGGAAATAAGGCCTAGGAATAAATCTAACAAAAATATGGCACATCTTTATGTAGAAAATTGTAAAACTTTATTGCAAGCTGTTAAAGTAGAACTAAATACTAAGTATAGAGACATGACATTTCCATGGACAGTAACTTTCAAAAATGTAAAAATCTCAGGTCTCCTCATATAATCCAAAGGTTTAACGCAATTCTGATCACTATTCCAACATGATTTTCCTTAATACTTGCTAGCTAAATGTATTTTCAAATAAAGAGTGGTTGTCTCTTACTTTCCAATTTTTATTTTTCTCCACCCCTCACACCTTTTTCAGTGATTCCTTTAGATGGATTCACTTATTTAATACTAAATATGTACTGGACACTGTTCTGAACACTTTACACATGAGAGCATTTTTCTTGCTCACTCACAACAAATCTCTATGGAAGGTACTGTTACTATGCCCATTTTACAGAGAGGTTAAGTAACTTGCTAGATATAGAATTGGGAATCCAATCCAATCCAATATATATATATTATATATATATAATATATATATATATTTGTATATATATATACAAATATATCTGGGTATATTTGTCATTTCTAAGAAAACTTTGTTTTTCCTACATCCAATTCTTGGTGTAAGAATATTACAACATTCTGGGGGGAATGGGTGAAATAGGTGATGGGGATTAAAGAGTACACACTTCTCATGACGAGCACTGAATAATGTATAGAATTGTTAAATATTGTTGAATATTGTGTACCTGAAACTAATATAACACTGCATATTAACTATACTGGAATTTTTTAAAAAATTAATAAAAGAATATTATTCACCAAATATTTCTGTTGTTACTAATTTATGTAATTTAAATATTTATACTAATACTCATCTATTTGGAGGCGACACTAGTTTTTCCATTAACTTTGTTGCTCTATCTTTAAGGACGTCAAATTGTACTTGCTTAATGATTTCTGTTGATGGTGTTGTTTCCAAATGGAAGAATATATTTCCACAACCTAAGTGTGAATTACTACTTATGTGTGGGTTAATAGGCTTCCTGATTCCTAGAGCCTGTCTTGGGAGAGAAGGGCAGAGATTGGATGTGTCACTCGGCCTGGTGTGTGTGTGAGACACTGGCATTTTAAATATTATCTGAAACATTTTTGTTTATTATCCCTCAGTGACCGTGTTGGTCATTTAATGTGTAGCTAGATTTCAAATCTTGGAGAAAAGTGTGAAGGGTAGTTTCTATCTTCTTTTTGTTGTTGTTACTTTGTCCTCTGCTATCTTTATGAAGATGAGGAGTTTGCTTCAGGCTTGACTTGGCTTCTTTTAGGTTCCAAAGCTTCAGGCTTGACTTGGCTTCTTTTAGGTTCCAAAGCTTTTGAAGCAGTTCAATCCCCCCCTTTTTAAAGGATTTTATTTATTTATTCATGAGAGACACAGAGAGAGGCAAAGACATAGGCAGAAGGAGAAGCAGGCTACCACAGGGAGCCCAATGTGGGGCGTGATCCCAGGACCCCAGGATCACAACCTGAGCCAAAGGCAGATGCTCAGCCACTGAGCCACCCAGGTGCCCCTGGTTCAATCCCTTTTGATCTTTCCCTTTCCCGCTCAGATTCTCACTTCTTTTTCAGTGCTGAGCCAGGATGAGGACCAAGATCATTGACCTTCATTGTTTCTACAAAGGAGGATTAGGGACCAAACTCATTTATTGACCATTGCACTGCAAACTTGAGTTTTGATTGTACTCAATTAGTTGTGGCTTTGGGGCACCTGGGTGGCTCAATTGGCTAAGTGTCTGCCTTCAGCTAACATCGTGCATGATCTTGGGTCCTGGGATCAAGCCCTGCATCCCTGCTGAGCAGGGAGCCTATGTCTCCCTCTCTTTCTGCCCCTCCCCCAACCTCATGCTCTCTCTCACCTGCATGCTCGCTCACTCTCTCAAATAAATAAATAAAATCTTTTAAAAGTTTTTTTTTTAAATTAAAAATGTTATTAAAAAAGTTAGTTGTAGCTTCTAGATGTCAGATACTTGTGCTTCGAAGTGACTGGAATCCAACTAAAATGGTTTTGGAAGAAAGGAAAAAGAGAAGGTGAAGACTGTGACAGGAGGCACAGTAGTAACAAGCACAGTGCTGGATACCACTGACAGTATCTAAATCTCTCCCAACCAAACAAAATGAAACAAAACACGTCAAACTCATTTTTTCTGTCTTCTTCCACTTCCTTTTCCTAATCTTCTCCAAGAGTCAACAGACATTTCTGCAGACAATTCTGGAGTCTCATTCTTCATAACCATAAAAAGAAAGAAAAAGCAGCATGGTTAAGCTGCAGGTCTGAAATCCCAGAAAGAGTGGGATTTGCTAAGCACAAGATACTGTGCCACCATTTCAACCAAAGCATCGAGTACTCTGATTGGCTGTTCCCAACATCCCAAGATTTTTCAAATTACAGGTCACTACTCTGGTAAAATCAATTTAATGCTTCATAAGCAGCATATGTGGGTGTTGTTTTTTTTTTAATAACAAAATAGACTATGATAAAATAGAATGGAATGACTGACAATGCATCCTACTTAATAAGAGTTAAGATTGTTTCATGAAATTTTGGTTCTGAAACACATACACATATCTACATAATGAACCTGTATGTTAGTACTGCATCACAGTGTAAAAACGTATACTATTTACTGTAGGTCAAAAGGGTTGAAATTTTCTTTCTAGTACACATATTTTATAAGCTTTTTAAAATTATAATGCCTCTGCTTTATTAAATCTCTCAGATTCAATGTTTTTCTCTGGCATTTCAAAAAGATTAGCCTGGAATAGATCTTGCAAGTTCTCATCACAAGAAAAATATTTTTTTGTAACTTTGCATGAGGACAAATGGTAACTAGACTTATTGTGATGGTCACTTCACAATATATACAAATATTGAATCATTGTGTTATATACCTTACACCAGTATAATGTTACATGTCAAGTGTACTTAAAAAAAAAAAAAAAAAAAAAAACCCCGTGGGGCACCCCGGGTGGCTCAGCGGTTTGGCGCCGCCTTCAGCCCAGGATCCTGGAGACCGGGGATCGAGTTCCGCATCGGGCTCCCTGCATGGAGCCTGCTTCTCCCTCTACCTGTGTCTTGGCCTCTTTCTGTGTCTCTCATAAATAAATAAAATCTTTAAAATAAAATAAAAAAACCCTGTGAATTCATTAAAATTCAATTTATTCATGTAAAAAATAATAAAACAAAGTTTTAGAAAAGGAAAAGAAAGAAAGAAAGAAAGAAAGAAAGAAAGAAAGAAAGAAAGAAAGAAAGAAAGAAAGAAGAAAGAAAGAAAAAGAATCCTCCAAAAACATTATTGCTTAACAGGGGCACGTGTGTGGCACAGTCACTTAAGCGTTGGACTCATGATTTCAGCTTGGGTCATGATCTCAGGGTGGTGAGATAGAGCCCAGCATCAGGCTCTGCACTGGGCATGGAGACTGCTTACGATTCTCTCTCTCCCTCTGTCTCTCCCCACTCACACTCACTCTCTCAAAAATAAAGAAATAAAAATAATTGCTTAACCATATACATACTTCATTTTATTGTACTTCACTTTATGCACTTCACAGATATTGCATTTCTTACAAATGGAAGGTTTGTGGCAACCCTGCATAGAGCAAATCTGTCACTGCTATTTTTCCAACAGCGTTTGCTCACTTGGTATTTTTGTCATATTTTGATAATTTTTGCAATACTTCAAATTTTTTCATTATATATATATTTGTTATGATGATCTGTGATCAGTGATTATTGCTCACTGAAAGCTCAGATGATGGTTAGCATTATTTACCAATATAGTATTTTTTAAATGAGGTATGTACTTTGTATTTTTAGACATAATGCAATTGTATACCTCATAGACTCTGGTATAGTATAAAAATAGCTTTTTTATGCTCTGGGAAAACAAAAATTAATTTGACTCCTTTTGTTGCAAGTATTCACTTTATTATGGTGGTTTGGAGCAGAACTCACAATATCTCCAAAGTGTGCTTGTAATTGCATTTCAATACTCTGAGGATTAATGGTAAGATATACCCATTTCTCCACTGGACTCCAGTTTTGCATTCCTCACGACAGATCAGGATGTTGAAGCATATACACTAGCATTCTGTCCAAGGCCATGTGCATTATCAATTCCTTTTGCAATGGGTCTTTGAGCGGATGGCTGCTGCCCCTCTCACCTGGCACATCACCACAGGTGACTGCCATTACCTCCAGACCATTCAAAAGACCGTCTGCTTCCTATTGCCTGGAGAATTTGCCAAGCAGGCAGTGTTCAAGGAGATCAATGCCATCAACAAGTATACTGACTACAAATCAGTTGCTTTGACCAGAACTTGAATATCATGAACCAAAGATGTTTTTTAGAGCCATCTTAGTTTTTAAAATTAAAGTTCTAGTTAATGCGTTTTTTGCTAATAATTCATTGGTTTTCATTTACCCAGTCAACTAGTAAATTAACATAAATTTCTCTCAACTTTAATACCTTTTCTTATGAGTAAATAGGTTTTTTGCAGTTTTTTGTTTCCAAGATTGTATTATAAGTACTATGAGCATGTGCTCTAAGGTATCACTTATGAAATGGTAATCTCTATCCTTTACTTTTTATTTACTAATTAATTAATTTATTATCCTTTACTTTTTTTTTTTATGAGAGAGAGAGAGAGAGAGAGTGCTCTCAAAGTGCTCTTGGTAGAGGTCACACTCAGCTGTTTGTGTGTAACTTTCTGGTTGCCTTTTGCTTTCTGGGTTGTGCCTAACAAGTATTAACATAGTAAATTGAACACCAATAAAAAATAAAAAATTAAAAAAAAATTAAAAAAAAAACACTATCCAATCAGAGTGAATTTCAAACAGCTCATTTACATGTTGTCATTCTTGCTTTTCATCCAGAGACTGGGTTGCACCAATACTCATTTGAATACAGCAACTAAATAGATCTCATTTGATATCAAATGTCATCATTCTCTTAAAGTAGTGGTATGAGGCTGGATTTATGATGCCTAGGTCTTTATTTCAGGATTTTAGTATTTCAATAAATGACTCCAAGAGAAATTTTTTGCCATCTCTGAAAAGAAAACTTTCACCAAAACTCAGAAGATTTGCAGGAGAGATATTCTAGAGACAAGTAGATGTCTGTCTAGTTTAGTAACATCTTGAAACGGGTATACCCCACCATGGGCATTTCATCCAATGTTGTGTGTATTGAGAACTATTTTGTAAGAGAAATCTTCGAGTGCACAGTAGCGTATGCTTCCCACTTGGCTCATTGTAACAGGTGCTGGACCAATTTGTCTATGCATCTGCTCTGACCTGAGGAATTCACTAACCAGGCTATATCTGAAGACCTTAAGGCCATTACCAATACTCCAGCTCTATACAAATGAACTGCTGTTAAGAGGACTTGAACAACCTAAGACAAAGGTTCTTTTCAGAGCCATCAACATTTTCAGTTCATAGTTACCAATGTGCTTGTATTTCTAATACAAATATCTCTTGGTATTACCTGTTTGTGGACTGTCCAGGGTCCTGTAAAGTTGAAATAGTTAATAAAACTTTTCTTTTCTACTATTTTAAAGAAAGATTTTTACTTATTTATTCATTTATTTTTAAAGTAATCTCTACACCTAGTGTGAGGCTCAAACTCACAAACCCTGACATCAAGAGTCAGATGCTCTACTGACTGAGCCAGTATTTATATATTTATATTTATATAATATATTTAAATATATTTTAATATATTTTGTCAGAAGGAAGACAATAGCCCAAATGGATGTAAACACCTTATTGCTTATACAGATACCAGAAGCAAGATCAATATGGTGTCACCTTCTTGTTTTCCTAGTTTCACAGGATGAGAGGGACCTGGAACGGGCATATGATAAATGACACAAGTACTGGGTTGGTCTGTCATTGAAAAGCCAACTAAACTATGGCCAAGCAAATTTATAGCCTGTATTTGTGCCCAAAGGGTAGAGATAGAAAGTCCTATGCCTCCCTGGAACCAGAGAGGCAGATAAGAAGAAATTGCCTTATAGAGGCTTCCCTCAACATGTAGCTGGGGAGGCTGATGAGAAAGGACCTGAGACAGTTCCTGGTGAATGCCTCTTCACATGCTCTAAGGAGGACTACAGGGTAGTCTGCCAAGATGGATCACAGTGCAGTTGAGTCCTGCCAAAGCCCTACCTGGTGGCCCACGTGGGGATGTGCGGAGTCACAGGGTGCCAATAGCAGAACCACTCTTGTATACAAACTACAGGATTATTTTGCCTTACTGCTTGCAGTAGTTAAATTTCTTCTCAAAATGTATTGTCTAATAGTTGGACACAATGATTAAAAAAATAATAGTGGATTTGAGTTTCTCAAGGATAATATACAGACTTATTTGACATATGTTACTAACAGATATTAATGAAAATTAAATATAAAATATTAGTAACTATCCACTTAACAACTTCTAAATGACACATAGTTATTTTCTTCTTTAATTAATATCATGAAATACATTTATGATTTTTAGCATTAACAACAATAGGAGCCAAACCAATGGAATAACATCATGAAATTGCTTTTGAAAAAGGCAAAAACACTTTGTTTTCAAAAAAGGCAAAACCCTTCTCAATCTAGAATTCCATATATATCTACACTATAATTTTAGAGGGCAGGTGAGATAAAGACATTTCTAGACAAGGCTGTAATTTTTGATGACTTACAAAAGGATGTTTAACTTAATGTATAGTAAGAGAAAACAGCAAGGCTATTTTTAATGTTCAGATTTCAGAAATCTAAGAGTCGGATAACACACTTCTGGTAAAAATGTAGAGAAATAAGAAGGGCCTTGGAAGTAGTAGTCATGATCAATTTTAGAAAAAGAGTAGGAAAATGAGAAAGACTTGAGGAGCAAATTACCTGTTTCATACCCTTAGATGGACTCAGAGCCACAGAGGCAAATATTAGAGAGCTGTGCCCATAAAAATGAAATTTGGAATGCTCTGATTGTGTCTCCAAGCTCTTTAAGGAGACTGGTCCTGTTTAATCATAAACTTTTATTTTTTTTTATGTTACTTTGACAAAGAGCAAAAATTCATCCTTTCACTGGATTTTAAGCTTCTTCTCTATCTCTCCCTTACTTTCTGTGTATCCTCCAGCAACTGAGTGAGATTAAGAGCAAAATTAATCTCATCATGAGGAGGAGGATCAGGATTGCAGGTTAAGACCACTTCACTGGCTCTTGTGTTAGGGGTGGTTTTCATGGTGTCAAGTGAAAGGTTGGGGCTCACATGTTAGACTTATATGGATCACCATGCAGAAGGCCATGTGAGACCAGCTTCAGGACAGAAAACAGCTAGGGTGGAAGAGCAGACGGAATGGAAAGGACAATGGATGAACTAGCACAGCTTTGCAGACCACATGCCTGGAAGTCAGGATTTGTGCCCCATTGGCACCCATTTCTTTTCACTTCTCTCTGCCTCTCTCTGACCCTCTCTCACTTTCTATCGTTTCCCTCTTTCCTCTACCTCCCCAACCTCTCTTCTTCCCTCACAACCCCAGGCTCTCATTTCTACTGTCTTCTTACATATCACTTTCCTTCTTTTAGTCTTCAAGTGGGAAAAATCCTTTGCCTGGCAGTCTGGAATATTACCCTTACATCTTCACCATAAGACAAGAAAAAGTGTCCTGTCCAGGCTCTAGATCAGAGAGTCTCATGAAGGACTCTTACTGGCCCAGTTCCGGGTGCATGCCCAACTCTTGGACCTAATACCAGGGCTGAGGCATTAGGTAGAGCTCTCTCATTAGCTGAGACTATCTTATATGTGCCTTTGGTCACCTGGAGGGTTCTGGGTAGCTGTTACCATAGATCCAGAGTATTGCAAAGCACAAATCTTGATATACCAGTGAAATCAATTTGCACGGCTATGAAGAACCTTCTTGATAAATGAACTATAATAGGAAAGACCAAGGCTTTATTCAAAAGAATTGAAAATCTCAGAGTATATCTCATGTAATAAAGGTAATTATTTTATAAATATTTTTGTTTCAGGGCATCTGGGTGGCTTAGTTGGTTAAGCATCTGACTTTTGATTTCTGCTCAGGCCATGTTCTCAGGGTGGTAAGATCGAGCCCAATATGGCGCTCAGTGTGGAGTCTGCCTAAGATTCTCTCAATTTCCCTCTGCTCCTCCCTTCCCCCACCCTGCTCATTCACTCTCTCTCTCTCTCTCTCTCTCTCAAAAATAAATAAATAAATACTTAAAAATAAATATTTTTGTTATGGTTACATTTGTGTTTATGAATATTCTTGATAGAAATAAGATACTATGTATTATACTATGCAATATTATCAGAAAAGTTTTTAAAAAATCATCTGCTGCACAGTTTTTATATTTCAGTTATATTAATAGTTTCCCACAATTAATGCACTTTAATGTATTCTTCACAGTAAATGGTGCCATTTCTTAGTCTTTCAAAAAGGTTGTGTTATCGAATGATTGCTCAGTCACATAACATCTTTACTGTTATTGCATACATTGGTGTAGTGAATACATATACTAGTTTCTCCATCTATTTTTAAAATCTAAACTTTGTTTTCATTTTGTTCCTTATGAAATTCACTTGTTTATGTGCCCATTTCTACATTCTATCTCTTTATTCTATCACCCACCTCAATTTCTTTTGCAGTTAAAGTAATATACCTTTCTCATCAATGGACTCATACTTGTTCTCTGAGAAATTCAGCTTCGAGAACTTTAGTTTGACATGACTGCAAGTATAGACAGCCCAAATCACATAAATGTTTCAAAATTGGTCTTTTATTTATTTGTCTTCTTGGAATATGTATAAACAAGCATGTTTCTTTCCTATATTGCTGTTTTTAGGAAATTCTGGGTGTACTAACAAGCTGCATTAAAAGAATATTTAATTGATTCTTAGTCACACATTGAATCGTTTTTTATTACTTCTGAAAACCATGGGCAACTTAAAATTGATAGTGTTTTCGAACTTCCCTTGGCTGTTAGTAGACCTGAAATAGTAACATTATCTATATTTTTCCCTCTTTGAGATATAATTGACATGCAACATTGTGTAAGTTTAAGGTGCACAACAGGACAATTTGATATACAAATATATTGTGAACTTATTACCACAATAAGATTAGTTAACATATTCATCACCTCACATAATTACCATTTTGTGGGTGTGTGGTAAGAACATTTAAGATCTACTCTCTTAGAGACTTCAAGTATATGCAACAGTGTTGTTAACTATAGTCTGTGCATTAGATCTCCAGAACTTATTCATCTTGTAACTGGGAGTTTTTAACCCTCTAACCAATGTCTCCTTTCTTTTTTTAAAAAAATATTTTATTTATTTATTCATGAGAGACACAGGGAGAGACAGAGACATAAGCAGAGGGAGAAGCAGGCTCCCTGCGAGAAGCCTGATGTGAGACTTGATCCCAGACCCTGGGATCATGTCCTGAGCCAAAGGCAGACAGACGTTCAACCACTGAGCCACTCAGGTGTCCCCTAATGTCTCCTTTCCCCCACATTTCCAGCCTCTGGCAACCACCAATCTACTCTCTTTCTATGAATTTGTTTTTTTAAGATTCCATGTATAAGTGAGAATTGCCTTTGCCTTTTGGGATAAATCTCAATTGTAATGATGGATATCCTATAATTGCCACCTCTATGAGGCTTGCAGATATGTGTAATTTTCTGGATATTAAATAATACTTCAACAAAAATTATTTTATTTTTTTTTTTTTTTTTTTTTTTTTTTTTTTTTTTTTTTTTGTTTTTTTTTTTTTTTAAAAATTATTTTAAATGAGATAATTGCTACTGTCTTTCCTCTAAGTACTTGCCAGCTCTAAAATTCAGAATTCTTCAGTACTGACTATTACATATTTTGAAACAAAAGCTCCATTGTAAATACAATTTATTATTTTGCACATGTAACACATTCACAGGGTTTGGAATTCAAATCTACAGAAAAGATAATAAAAAACAAGCAACCAAAATAAAACCAAACAAATTCTGCTTAGCCATCTTCTCTAGTTCTTTAGTTCCTTCTTGAAAAAAACAGAGTCATGCCTCCTTATAACTTTCAGAGACAATTAGAAGTATTTTTTTCTTTCTAAGAGAATGGATGGCATGCTCTTCTTCAGTAAATTAATACACATATATTTTTTCTTTTGTTATTTAAAAAAATTGGAAACAAAAAATACCCAATATTCATCATCCTAACCTACCAAAAACTGTCAACTATATATATTTTTCTTTTTTCTTTTTTTTTTTTATATATATATTTTTCTTGTTGGCTTTTTTACCCTGCTTGTCTTTTTACTTGTTTGGACATCAGTACAGAAAAATTTTAAGGCAAGTACTTTAAGACGTTTCCTTTTCTCTTTTATTACAAAACTTTAAGAGCGCCAGGGATTCTTGAAATAATAATAATTAGCTATCATTCAACACATTGTTATCTCACATCTATTTGGTGTCAGGCTATTTGTTAAGAACCCAGAAGAAAAAAAAAAAAAAAAAAAGAACCCAGAAGAAAAGCATGGCTACCACCTTCTAGGAGATTGCCTTCAGACAGAACAGAGAAAGGTGCAGAACTTTAAAATAAGGTATGACAAGATTATCTAGGCTCACTGATTTGCTTGGAATCCTAGGAGAGGGATTGTTTGCTAAGAGTTTTCCAGGTGGGAAAGCACATGCAATGGGAAATAAATATGAAAGATTGGCTAGCTTGGGAATCAGGGAGTATTTACTGTGATTAGCGGAGAGTCCTGGGGTTTGATGCCTACAAAGGACTAAGGTTTGCAGATGCTTCTACACACATGAGATGATGGTAAGCAAGGAAGTTACAAGCCTAGGGAAAGGAGGATAGTTGGAAGCCAGTAAGAAATGGGGAGAGGGAAAGAGAGCCACAGGATCTCAGGGCATAGATGGCAATGCTGAAATCAGAGTATAAATAAAGAGGACAGCGGCAGATGCTATGAAATCCTTCCATGGAGCAATGGGACGATGACCCTGGAATTGCTGAACCAGCACCAGCGACATATTCAGTGCCAAATTATATAATGGAAAACAAATCAAATGTTGCTGGAGAAAAACCCAGGGAAGAGAGTTTTCAGTAGTAAAGTAGAGAAGAGAACCCACTCAGCTTACTAGGGTGCCAAAGGTGTCTTCCAGATTCCAGGAACTTGGGAGAGAGAGTTGGCCAGGTTGGATCCAGGCATAGAGCCTGTTCACCTCACAGTATAATCAGCAATAGGCAAGTGAGAGCAGGTCCTTACAAATGCGGCAGTATTTAGTTAGAGTTCTTGATAAACTGATATGCTGGGGACTTATTGATTTTAGGATAGAAATGGAGCAATATGCAAGGTAAGTGGGGGTGAACCTCAGGCTGCCTCCCAGTATTCCTCTTGTGCATACCTGGAGAGCATGCCGGTTCTGGTTATATGGTTCCTTGTTGTGTTTTGGAAGCTTTTACTTCATCAGTCTTATTAGCCTTCATTTGAAGTCAAATGCCAGATAATAACCTTCTGTCTTGTAAGTGGAATCATTTTAACTAAAGCATGATTTAGCCTTGGATCAAATTTCTCCTTGCTGTTTGCTATTCTTTTATAAGTTCCCTTAAAACACACGGTAGAAAGGCTCTCAACACCCTGCATGAAAAGCTAGTAACTTCCATAATCGTGTTCATTTATGTGTGCCTCAAAATCATGACTCTTCAATTTCTGAAAAGAACCATATCACATCTTGCAAGATTTCCTGATCATTGAGATCCAGCCAATCTCTCTGTATGCTAAATCTTACTACATATCTTTTCTGTCTCTGTTGCCTCATTTTAAAATGAGGGCAATAATGCTCCCTCACCACTGGGTTGGTTGTCATAAGGATAACTGGCCTATAATAAGCAGGGCACAAATGTTGGTTATGTTATATTATTATCTCTATTATTCACCTTCTTTTTATACATGCTGGTTCTTTTGCCTAGAACACACTCACTGTTTTTCTTTATGTAGTAATTCCTGTTAACTTTCAGAGCTAGGCTCAAGCCAATGTCACTTTCTTGATGGGGTCTTCCATGGCCACCTAGTTCCCTCAAATCTCTCCTGTCGTTTGACATTGTCTTCCATTAGTGCTCATTCTAATTGTAATATGGGATTGATGATGGAGTTTACCACTTAACATCTCAATTGTAATATGGGATTGATGATGGAGTTTACCACTTAACATTTGCTGCTCCCGTAAAACCCATTCCTCCATTTCACTTCCCCTCTTTAGGACTTTACTCAAATGTCTCCTTTCAGTGAGTCTTCCTTTCCTGTTTAATTTTTCTCCTTAACACTTCTTACCATCACTCAACATGTGGTTTGTTTACTGACTGCCTTGCTTCCTTCCATATGGACATGGATGATATCTTTTTGCTCAGTACTCTAGTCTGAGTTCCACAGCAGGCATGGGATATTATATCCTCAGAATGTGGATATGTGGAATGTGGAATGTGTTTCCATTTAGGATGTGGGCTTCCACGGTGAGGAGAATATTGACATCATTTGTCATTGTGCCTCTAGCACCTCACCCAGAGACACAGAGAAATTGCTCAAAGCTTACATAAATGAAGAACAAAAAAGATAAGCTCATCCAGAGGCCAGGCTACAAGATAGCCGATCTTTTTCTGAAAGGACATGGAGAGCCTCAACCTTAAGACCAGAGGCTACTCTTGAGAAGGAACTATTAAATTACTGTTGAAAACTCATAAAGATTGATAATAATTGACTTTGAAGAAATATATGGGGGCACGTCAGGGCTCAGTTAGTTAAGCATCTGCCTTCGGCTCATGATCCCGGGGTCCTGGGATCGAGCCCCACGTGGGCTCAGTGGGGAGCCTGCTTCTCCTTCTGCCCCTGCTCATGCTCTCTCTCTCTCTCTCTCTCACTCACTCTTAAAAAGGATATATATGAATAGTGATGATATCTGCATGGGAAGAAGAGCCTCTCACTTCATTGTATCTTACTTATAATTTTCTAGGCCACTAATCTGAACCTGTTTAACACATTTTAGTTCTTCCCTATATATGTGTGTGAAGCCAAAGACCCATGTACATCCACCCTTGGAGTGACAGCATCTACATGTACCATACAATGGAACAGCTAAAAAATCATTCCTCAGAATTATGTCCAAGAACCCTAGCAAAATTTATAGCTCCAAATGCCAAATTGGCCTTTTCAAGCACCTGGGTGATAACAGATTTGTAAGTAAGGATATTGTGCACCAATTTCAATGATGCTCAGCCTCTCTGCTTCACTGAGACTTCTATGTCTGTGGCACCCAATTTCTATGCTGGGTCCCCTAGAGACCAAGGGTAGAGGTGGATTTGGATCCATAGTGTTAGACCATTGAGGATAATTCACCCTTAAAACTAGGGGGCACTTTCTGGATCTGAAGAGTCACATGTCAACAGGGAGAGGGTACTCCCTTGGTTTAAGAAAAGTAATTAGACATGACCACTCAGAACATGGTTTCAACACAAACCAAAAGCCATTACATTCTGGTTGGTGATGTCCATGCACTCAGCACCCTCTGCATACTTATTAATTTGAAATAATCATTGCATAAACTGATATCACTTGGAGCAAAGCTCAGGTCCTAAGCATTGTAGTGGCACCCAGAGTAGCAAGGGGTGGTTCCAAAGGAGAAACCATCCTCACTTTATTTTGGCAAGCAGCTGGCTCAGATAGAACTCGTTCTATTCTGCAATAATTAAAAAGGAAACAAAATAGATTTCATATAAACTTATTCTCAAGATTCCGTACCCCTTCTTTCTAGTGTTACAATTTTATTTTGAGGAATTGTCTTTCGCATTGTATGAGAACATATTGTGGTGATGAGTCTTGGTGTTCCGATCTCCCTCTGAGCTGAAGGGGTCACTTGAGACTTTGGCCATCAGATCTTCAGGCTCTGTTAAAGCCAAAGATTGAGCATTTCACCTAACTTCCACCAATTAAATTCTCTCCTGAGACCTTAAATATTGAGAAGAGGGATGGGAGAATGGGGAATATAGAAGTTGAAACCATTTATTTCAGCAATGGAGCAAGCTGCTATAGCTACGAGACATTCTGAAGCTACCTTTCTTTGGGTTTCACTTTGATATTTGGAGCAGCCCCACTTCAGTTTCTTTGACTAAATCCATGATGGCATAAATGATCCATTCTGTGTCTATAGCTACAATCCAAAACTCCTTTTAACACAAACTTTTAAAAAAAAATTCTCAATATGAAAAAAAAGGAAATTAATACCATGGACTATAGAGAATGAACACGTTTTTCTTGAGATTTTTCTCAAGGGAATAAGAGTAAAATCCTAAAACTTTGTAAAAGGACTCAAAACAAATAAACATCCTATGAAGCAAGTTATAAAAATCAGAATATAACGTTACACTAAGAAGAAAAGGGGGCAATACTCTTGTCAATAACGTTATCGAATACAAGATACGTTAATACGTTGTTAATAGTGTTATGGAGATTTTTGGAGTGGGATGTCTGGATGGCTCAGCAGTTGAGTGTCTGCCTTCGACCCAGGGTGTGATCTTAGAGTCACGGGATCGAGTCCCACATGGGGCTCCCTGCATAGAGCCTGTTTTTCTCTCGGCCTATGTCTCTGCCTTTCCCTCTGTGTCTCTCACGAATAAATAAGTAAAATATTTTTTTTTAAAAAAGGGAAATTTTTAAAGAAAACCAGAAATGGTAAGCATTAGAATGGATACTGCTTAAAAATAGACCATTTATGGAGAGAAGCAGTCTTCAAGTTTTTTTGATTGTGTACTGCATAAAAGAATTTTGAAAACTTTAGCTACTCCCCTGAACATTTTTAATTTGACATCTAAAACTTTTCATCAAAAATATAAATGAGTTGCTTAATAAATAAAACATTAATCATTTTATATGACAAAGAGGATAAATTATTAAAATTAGAATAAACACTTCATGACAAGTCTGATTTTAATAGAGGTTTGAACCACCTTACTGTAAAATTCATACCAAATCTAGAAGTAATCACATAACTTTCTCATCTGAGGTTTTTGCCAAATATATCTTGAAACTTATTCCAGCTTTAATTCAAATAACTGGTTCTCTAATGTGCTCTCTTGTTCTGAACTCAGAACATTCCAACTCTGGTCAATCTTCACTTATAATAAAAAAACACAAAAAAGGCAACGAAAGGTAAGAAAGCCAAGAGCTAGGTGAATATATTAATCATTAACAGGTAATCCCCAATCTGATACTTGGAATCATCCCTTTGTTGACAACCAAGAGGTGTTTACACTCTAGGCATCGGCTCACAATAAGTTGTGGATGCCTTTCTTTTTTTTTAATGTGAAGAGGAATAGTGTGGACTTAGGCATATTTTCAGGCAATTTAAGAAATAATTTGTAACTTATAGAAGTTGGAGAAGAGCTTGGGAAATGTGTCAGTGTGCTTCCAGCAGGGAGAAATCCAGGGAGAAAGCAAAGTGAAGATCTAAGGATGAAGTCAGCAGAAACTGGGAGATAGATAACAAGGTTCCAGTGTACAGATAAGTAGATGAGGGATTCTTAACAAATAGAGAAGAATCATTAACTTTTTTTTAAATTGAAGGAAATTCCAAGACTACTAGCTGGAAAGCAAATTACTCATGACATGTAAGGCAATGTCAAATTTAAAGTGATTCACAGCTTGGATGACATCTTGGTGAAAGTATAGAGTTTTAGGGAAAAGGGAAAAGAGAGCACCTTTTTGTGGAGAGTAGGTAGGTAAAGAACACCTACCTACACACACCTGTCCTACAAAACTTAGTTGGCTGATCAGACTTCTTTCTTGCATTAGACACCAGAGACTCACAGGAAGTCAATAGGACTTGGAAATTTTTGTGAAACAAAACTTTTCCCAGCTAACTTAATATTTTAATGTATTAAGGCTCCATAATGTTAGTATGGCATATTAAGAAAGGAGTTATCTGCTATTCTGGAGCTCAGAGGTTTTTTTTTTTTTTTAAAAAAAAAGATTTATTTATTCATGAGAGACATAGACATAGACAGAGGGAGAAGCAGGCTGCTCACAAGGAGCCGGATGCAGGACCTGATCCCCAGACCTGGGATCACATCCTGAGCCAAAGGCAGACCCTCAACTGCTAAACCACCCAGGTGTCCCTGGAACTCAGAGGATTATCCAAGTACTTTCCCAAAATAATCTCCATTGAAATATTTTGAGGAGAAGAAGAGAAAGGAGGGTGGTAATAATTATAATTTTAAAAAGTCAGTGGCCAGAACCAGACTAAAGTAAGTGAGAGGTGCCCAGGATGTGACAATGAAGAGGTGCTCACTCTCATGTGCCAATTCTGTGCTTACATGAGCCTGACAAAGAATGTCTTCTTAAATGTTGCTCCTTGGACACCTGGCCTGTCTCACCCTAGGGCCTTTGAATTACATCCAAATCACAGTAACAGGGAGGCCTGGGTGGCTCAGGGGTTGAGTATCTGCCTTTGGCTCAGGTCGTGATCCCAGGGTCCTGGGATTGAGTTCCACATTGGGCTTCCCACAGGGAGCCTGCTTCTCCCTCTGCCTATGTCTCTGCCTCTCTCTCTATGTCTCTCATGAATAAATAAATAAAATCTTTAAGGAAAAAAAACCCCATGGGCAGCCCAGGTGGCTCAGTGGTTTAGCGCCACCTTTAGCCCAGGGCTTGATCCTGGAGACCTGGGATCAAGTCCCACGTCAGGCTCCCTGCATGGAGCCTGCTTCTCCCTCTGCCTGTGTCTCTGCCTATCTCTCTTTCTCCCTGTGTTTCTCATGAATAAATAAATAAAATCTTAAAAAAAGAAAACCCAAAACCCAAATCATAGTAACAAGTAAATGATTCTTAACAGAATGTAATTCTGGTATGGAAAGGAATTAATGAAACAGTATACATTAATTATACATTAATAATTGCAACAAGTCAGAGCACAATTTCAGAGAACATAATGAAATCAGGGGGATTGTACATGAGTGAGATGCCCAGATGTCTCAGGTAGAACTCAACAGATGCTTATTTTACTCCATGAGTTATTGACTTAAATAAAGCAGTAAGAAAATAATGAATCTGGGGGCTCAACACAGCAAAATGTAATCTTCCTACAGAAGATTAGGACTTAGGGCAGAAGTCTTCAGAGTCTCAAATTCTCTCCATAATTAAATAAAAGTGAAAATAAATGAACTAACTATATAAAACAAAATTTATAAGAAGTAAAACTAAAGGAATTGGGAGGTAAGACTGATGAAAGATAAGCTAATAGATTCTAAAATAAAAAGACAACTATCTTGGGGGCACCTGAGTGGCTCAGTCAGTTAAGCATTCTGGTTTTTGGTTCAGGTCATGATCTCAGGGTCATGAGATTGAGCCCTATGTCAGTCTCTGCACTCGCCAGGGGGGCTTGCTTGAGATTCTCTCTCTCTTTCTCTCCCTCTGTCCTTCCCTCACTAAATAATAAATAGATAAATGTTTTTTAATAAAGACAACTATCTTTAAAATAAATAAATCACTAAATGGTCTGATGAAGAAGCAGAAAGAAAGCCCACATCCCTCATGTCCAAGTCCCAAAGATGCTCATAGCTCAGATATAGGAAAAAAATGAAAATATTATTAAAAAGATAAGGTGATAAAATATTTCAATATCTTGCAAAATGTTTTAAATTAGGAATAAAATGAATGATTCTCCAAGATAAAATAAATTGTTAAAATTTATGGAAGAAAATATAGAAAACCCTTTCACTGGCTCATAACCATGAAGGTAATAGAGGGAGTTATTCAGAGTCTCCTCACAATGATTTTTAACCTACATAGTTTTATAAGCAATGCTTTTAAGCCCTCAGATAATAAAATCAATAATACAATTTCCATTCTAATTTTTCTCATTCTTTTCTTGAACTCTGAGTAAGCTTCATATCCAGATTGTGGTTGTGACACTAGCAGTTATTGCTGGAATCGTTGTGCTGGTTATTTCCAGAAAGAACAGAATGGCAAAGTATGAGAAGGCTGAGATAAAAGGAGATGGGTGAGATGCATAGGGAACTCAATGCATAATGATTATAATTTGAGGAGTAACTACAAGAAGGAAAATTAGATTACAAATGTATGAGCATGGGGACAAAGAGATCTTTGAGGACTATTATTTTGTTTGTTAACATCTTCTCTTTGTAGTAGTGAAACCTGTACACTGTATATGAGCAGCTTCAAATTGACTTTACCAATCTTAAAATTTGACCACAGTGTCCTATTTTGCAGATCTGATATAAAAACCAGAACCTGGCATAGTTAAAATTATTTATGAGGTGTGTGCCTTAAGTAGGCTTCCACAGTAGAGTTTGAATGACTCCTGTCTCATCCATTTGTGATTGAGAGCTGCCTTTCTATTTACTTTGAGTCTTGTACATATAAACATTTTTTACAACCTGTGAAATAAAACATTTTAAAACTGAAAAAAAAAATATGTGCATTCAGAACCAATGTCATATATCAATAGGGCAGTCAAAGGCCTAAATAAACTATTAGTGGATGAAATCTGATGGTATATCATAAGAATACTCAAGGTACAGTTTTCTCAGCATTAAGAAATGTATTCATATACTTCATAATATTTAAGTCAAAAGAGAAAAAGCAGATTATATAATTGTTAGATATCAATAAACAATTTGAGAAAAGTGAATTAATTCACATGACTTAATGTTAGAAAAAGCTCTTTAGAGAAGAGGGGATGACTAGAGATGCTTCCGATCAGCTCACAATTGTGCCTATTCTGATGCCCCTGGGAAACATAAATGGTAACCCTTCTTCAAACCACGAAATGGGGAACAGTACAAAGTCCCCGACACAGAGATATTGTCTGCCAGGAATCAATCACAGCAACTGCTCCAAAAGTCCTGGGCATGTACAGCCGTTGTTCTTACCTCCGAGGCACTGGACGCTTCCAGGAAAAAGTCTGATCTCATTTATGTTGCTGTTTGCAAACTTACACTTTGATCCAAAAGCTGACAGCACTGATCATCTGGTTGCCTTCCCTTCTGCTCTGACGCTGGAGGGTCCCATGGAGAAGAATGAGGAGGAAGGCCAGGAAGAACATGAAAGTGGTTCCTTCCTGCCCACTCCATTTATCAAACCTAAGGAGAAGAGAGAAGAGAGGCTTTGAGATGAAGGAAACATTGAAGTTGTTTTAAGTAAATGTTTTACTTTTTATCTACATACATGTACACTTTCCAAAAGGAAAAACACCATGTGATTAGCACCCAAGTAATAGGAGATACCAGCACCCAGGAGCCTCCTTTATGTCCACCCTACCCGAGGGGAAGCCTTAACTTGATTTTTTAAAAAGATTTTATTTATTTATTCATGAGAAATACAGACAGAGAGGCAGAGACACAGGCAGAGGGAGAAGCAGGCTCCATGCAGGGAGCCTGACGTGGGACTCGATCCTGGGACTCCAGGATCAGGCCCTGGACTAAAGGCAGCGCTAAACTGCTGAGCCACCAGGGCTGCCCCTCCTAACTTGATTTTTAAGAGGATAAACTAGTTTTGTCTGTTTTTAAAACCTTGATGCAAGCACTTGAAAGAAGGTATTTTTCAACTTCTTTCACTTAATACTGAATCCATGTGATCCATCCATGGTGTTGTATACTGAGGTCCTTACTCTCCTTGCTGTGGGAATAGGCCATTATGTATTTTCTTGTTCTTCTCTAGGTAGACAATTGAGTTGTTTACTGTTGGGCTACTCCCAACATTGTTGCACTTCTTGTTCTGAATGTGTAGGGACATTTCTAAGTGTCTGCCACTGAAATGTCTATGTCTGGCTTTAGGGGAGGTTGCCAAACAGCTTCCAGAGGTTCTAATTTGCATTCACACACAAGGGGCAAGAGTTTCTGTGGCTCTGCACCCTTGCCAATCTTTGTTTCCCTCTTCTCTCACTTTCTCTGTCCATCCTGTTGAAGTGTGTGGTGCTATCTTGCTGTGGTTTTGATTTTCATTTCTCTATTGCCTAGTGAAGTTGACCACCTTTTATATCTTTAGGCCACTTAGAATTTCTCTCCCATGAAGTCTCTGCTGGAGACATTGGGCCATGTTTCTGTTGGGTTGTCTTCCATTTTTTAAATTATTTTTTCCTGTATTTGATTTATCCATCCATTATATGACTCTTCTCTTTTCCTCTTCTTTTTGTTCTCTGCAAAGTCCCTTCCTCTTTATATTTTAAATACCAGGGAACAGAGCCAGAGTGTTCTCATCTTAGCATCATCCTTAGAGCCTGGCCAGCTGTTTTCTCTGAAACACCTGCTCAAAAATACCTGTTGATTTGCATTAGGAGATTGTCTTCATCCACTAGGTTATCCCAAGGTTAGGTCCCTGTGGTTCTGTGGGGCTTTTAAAGATGGTGGGAATTTCTCTTCTAGAACAGTTGCAGCAAAATTGGCATCAGATCTGTGTATGAGTCAGCTCTCACAGCCTAGAGGATGTGTTTTGAGAGGTAGGAACCACAATTAATTCCTGTTGGAGACAATGATGACTATTTGAGTCCTGGGAAAAGAGGAAGGAGGTCAAATGATTTTTCTCAATCCCAAAAAAGTAACTTCTCTGGTATGGGAGATCAGTCTATGCTTTCATCCATCTTGTTATACTTTCAGTATTCTCCTTATAAATCATCATTTCATTTGAAAGCACCTCTGTTGTCTCCCTTCAGTTTTTATTATATGGTCCAAACTATCTCCTTGTATCTTCTGGAAGTCCCCATCCTGCCCCCCAACCTCCTTGAGCTTTTCAATTCTGCCTTTTCTAGCCTTTGATTTCTAGTTAACCTCATTCATTTAATCTCTGTCTGGTCATTTCCCAGTCTTTAATCCCATGGAAACTAAGGATAAGTAGATATCTGTTTCACCTGATGGAAATAATCCTAATCTAAATAATTTGAAAATTATATATTTAATTTTAGCATGTGAATTTTAATAAGGTTTAACCACATAAATAAACATCCATATTTCACACAATGTATACAAATAATAAAAAAGTGAATTCTGTGGATTACAGCCTCAAATTTCTGTTCCATGCTGGGCTCTATAACATATGACTATAGCTCCTAGCAGATCTTCTCTGTGTCCATAATCACCCCCATGAAGGTATTTATCAGTGATTATTTTCACATAGATTTTTATTCATCTAGTACTTTCCAAAGAGGAAACTTCAAAGGCAACAGGAATTGACGCTTCAACTGTGTGCGGAAGTTGTCGACCGTGGCTGTGTGTTAGAGACCCGGCAGAGTGTCTAACAACTAGTGGCAACAGGGCTCTCCCACAGACCAGTTCATTCAGAGTCTCTGTGAGCAGACCCCATCAACCCTGTGTTCCAGAGACTCCTCAGGGAGATCCTGCACACAGCCAGAGTTGAGAACCGCCGAGCCTATGGCCAAGAATATGAAGAATGATGATACGTAAAAAAAGTTGCAAAAGTTAACAGTCAGTACTGCATTTAAGTTTGCAATTCAGTATCCTCAAAGGCGGGTAAGGGTCTTCTCTTTGGCCCAGTCTTGGATTTCTGCTTGTCCAAATGTGATGTAAAAAAACATGCCAAACATGTTGACAGCAGCAGACAGGAAAAAGACATTCCTCCATCCCGACACAGAATCCTGGAGACAGAAAACACAGAATTATCAATTTCACAGCTTCTTCCCCACCAGCTCTAGAAATCCTCCATTTTGTGCATTGCAACATCGATGTCTAAGCATAGCAGGGGCAATATGAAATAGCCACTTAACATCTTAAGTTATTGAAGAAGATTTTGTGAAATTATTGGAGAAAGAACGACTCAAATGAACATTGGGCTCTAGGTCGAGATAGATTTTTCTTTAAACCAAAATGAATTAACTTATGCTAATGGCTTTCTAGAAATTTGGATCCCAACATTCACAAAAATATCACATTACTCATTTAAAATTATGCCTAAAATGACATTTTTAAAGTCTCATCCTTGTGTTCTCTCTGTTTAGTTTTGTTTTTGGCTGTTGACGTCAGCACCAATGCCCTTTGGATGGGCATCTCAATATAATGTGAGTTGTATTTGGCCAGAATGTTCTTCCTCCCCAGCCCTGGTAAGTCATAGTTCATTTCTGGCATTTTAGTCACAGTGGATTCCTAGCACTTTGGTTGAAAATGAAACTGGAAACTAGATCACATAAAGATGTATTAAAAATGAAATAAAACTTTTTTGTAAGTTGGGGTTCCTAGGTGGCTCAGTTGGTTAAGCATCCAAGTCTTGATTTCAGCTCAGGTTGTGATCTCAGGGTTGTGAAATCAAGCCCTGAGTCAGGCTCAGTGCTGAGTGTGGAGCCTGTTTAAGGTTATCTCTGTCTCTCTCTTCCCTTGCCCTCCCTCCCTGTTCTCTCTCTTAAAAAAAATAAAAATAAAAATTTTTTTTATTGCAACAATTTTTTATTGCAATTTTATTTTTTATTGCAATTTTTTTATTGTCTTTATTGACAAGAGTCAACTAATAAGTTGACTCTTGTCATCTTGCCACCACAGACTGGTTCTGCTTTATCGTCTGTCCTCCCAGCTCACACTTCACACTGAGTGAGCCTCATGGCCCATGCTCACAGCCATGCTCTTGGCATCATGACCTCACATCTCCTTATTTAAACTGGCCTTGGGACCCTTTGTGTTTCCATTTTGTAATTGTTTCTAATTAGCATTAATCTGAGCAGGCTCTTCATAATCTTTCCCTTCTGTTCCTCTGTCTTCATGTCTTACCATTCCTTGCCATGTATCACTCACTCTGGTCATAACCCACAACTGTTTCATGCTTTTGTTCCTCCAGGAGCTCACCTGTGCTGTTCTCTCTACCTAAACTGTTCAGTTTCATCCATGTAACATCCATTCATTTTTAGAAGTTTGGCTTATGTTTTTTTTTTTCCCTGGGAAATCTGACCTAACAGAGTGTCATTTCGAGTCCCCTGTGAATAGAATGATCATGTTGACATCTGTGCTTGCCATCTCTGTCTGACCACACAGTCTTGGAGAGCAGAGGCCCTGCTGTGAGTCCCCAGTGCCTAAAACAATACCTGCCACTTGCAGACGTTCAATAAACTGGCCAACCTGACTGATAAGGAATCCGGTGGCAGTGGAAGAGATGATTCCTGCGATGAGCCCAAATCCCCTTGAGATTCCCATGAGGAAGCTTGCATACCTGTGGGCCAATGATTTTACACGTGATTTTATACAGAAAGCTGCCTGGGGCTTTTCAGCAATTCAACTTTAATGCAGTTCAATGATCATAGGCAAAGGCATTTTGCCTAATGCAGTTTTTCATTTACCTAGAAACATTTGGGGTAATATTTGCTTGCCTACCCTGAAATCACCTCTGCCAAATCAACAACCAGGGGCCACTTCAGTCTCTGGGGAGCCCAGGATCCACCCCCTACCCCCATCCTGAGGCTGCTCAGCAAGGTAAGCCATTTGTGCAGTGCATTCAAAGTGCCTGGGTTTGAACCCAAAGTGCCTGGCTCTGCCTTTGTGTGACCTTAGGCCTGTCCATTAACTTTGTCATGACTCAGTATTCTCCCCTTTAGAGTGAGGATAACAATGGGGCCTACCTCATGCTGTTGTGAGGATTAGACGTGTTGATATATGTCTATCAAATAGTCTTGGCTCATGGCAGGTGCATACATATGTGGTAGCTGATATTATCAACACTTTGGAAGCTTCTCCAAAACACACATGTGTGGACCATTTCCCAGAACACACAGTTCAATCTCTGGTTGGGGGGAAGCTTGGAAAACTTTATATCTAAATGATTCACTGGGCAAGATTAGGAACTGTTGTTCTAAAAATGGCACAGGTCATGGCATGTACTGATATTTCTAGTTATTTGTTATCATTGTACTATCATTTTGTGCATCTCATAACAAGAAGGAGTTGCAAGAAGAAGGATGAGGCCTAACACCTCGGAAGAGTTTGGGTGAGGGGAACAAACAGGTAAAGGCCTTACCTGGGGGCAACATCTAAGGTGTTGATGATGAACCCTGAATCACACAGGTTGCTAGTCCCAGGAATAAGTATCAGTAAAATAATGGTTGTCACGTAACTGGAAGCCACGAAGGGCAGGGCCACGGCACATAGCGATGGAAGGAGGAGGCCTAGACAATGAAACACACCATTAGGACCCCTCTCAGACCATATGTGGAAAAATGGATTAGTTAACCAAGAACCTGCACCTATTCTTACCTAGAGATGAAAAGAGTTTTCGTACAGTGACTAATCTGAGAAGATTTCTGGACAGAAGGAAATCTGCCAACTGGCCTCCTAGAATCGTACAACTTGAAGCAGCAATAAAAGGCAGGGAGGACAGAACCCCACTCTGAAGGGAGGAAACACATACAGTGACTGCAGATGAGCATACAGCACCAATGTTTATCAGTTCCACAGGCAACCATGCTCCCCATGCCCCCTGCACCCCAGGTAGGTTGTTTTTAGGAAATTAGCATCCTTTTCCACAGGAGAAGAACACTGCCTCAGGTAAGAGGGCCAGTTCCATGGTATTACACTGGTCTCTATAGAAAAGTAATATTAATCTCTAAGGGACATTGAAGGATTTGGTTGATGTGGTGATGTTGCTCAGTGTTGTCAGAACATAGATCCTGCAGGACTCTACCACTCAGTGGTTGTGTAATCCAAGGCACATTTACTTACCTGTACATGTCCCAATGTCCATGTCTGGACAATAGGAATCATTACCATGTCTCTCACAAGGTCACTGTGAAGGTTAAATGAGTGGTTATGTGCAAGGCCAGAATGCTCTAGGCAGCATGGAACGATTTCTCCTTATTGCCATTATTGTTTTCATAGAAGTACCAGAAGTATACTCACATCTCTGATGTTAACATGGAGCACAGAGCTGATGTACGTTGGTAGGTATGTTATAATAATGGTGCATAACCAGAAATGGCTGAAAAAACCCGTGAAAATGGCCCAAAGTGGTAGGCATCTGACCATAGCCTTTATGGGGACAGATCGTCTGGGAGAACTGGACTGAAAGGAAATATCTAATCAATGTGGGGTTAGAACAGGCCTGAGAGTGCTTCAGCCCCACCCCCACCCTGGAGATCTCTGCATGGTCCATAGGTAGAAGGGATGCACTGTACCTGTTGAGCCAGTGAGGCCACAATGTATTTCTTTTCCTGGACACTTATGCATGGGTGATGCATGGGGTCATCATAAATCACCGTGAACCACAGGAGACAGCAGACACAGCCAATGCTACCTGGGAAGCCGAGATCCAGTTAAGTTTTGAATAGATTTGTGTGCTGGGAGAAAGGAGTTTCCTCCGAAGTGGCACCTGTTTGTTCCCTTCGAAACACACATATCAACTCATGGTTATGCCACCATAAGGAACTAAACTTTCCCAGTTCTTTATTTCAATTCTTTTACAAATCTCCTTTTTTAAAAAAGATTTATTTATTTATTTGAGAGAGAGATAGCACAGCGGAGGGGCAGAAGGAGAGAGAGAGAGAGAATCTTAATCGAACTCTGCACTCAGTACAGAGCCTGATGCAGTGCTCCATCCTAGGATCCTGAGATCATGACCTAAGCCAAAACCAGGAGTTGGACACTTAACTGACTGAGCCACCCAGGCTACAAATCTCCGTTTAACTAAAAATCTCCAGATACCACCTCTCAGATACAGAGTGCCACTTGTCAATGTCAGAGCCCTCTGGAGAGAACATAAGCATGAACATACCATTGCACAGCTGGTTAACTATTCTTAAGACTCAGTTATAATGTTATGTGACTTTAGCAGCAGTTTCTTATTACATTCATTATTGTCTTATTTTGGAAGATCTGAGTAGGATTGAAGAAGATAGTAGTCATACATACATGAAACAACCTGCCAGAAAATCAATGTGACAAGGCAAAATTTCTAGCACATTTGCAAAAGACAGTATTATTTGTATTCAAACAATACATTCATTATGGATTTCCAGAAGACATATTTCTTGACAGTACCTAATTAACATGTATGGATCAAAATGACCTGGGATTAACATCACTAATGAGAGAGTCATACAAACAAGAACCATATTGAATGACATCATTTGGTTAAACAACAGAACAGAAATGTATCTCATTGCTGAGATCTGTCATTTGAAGAAGTTAAAGACTGAATTTGATGGGATAAGCCCTGGAATTTTCCCTAGGGAAAGATGCATTTATTTTTTTTAAGTAGGCTCCACCACCAGTGTGGAGCCCAATGCAGGACTCAAACTCATGACCATGAGATCAAGACCTGAGCCAAGAACAAAAATCAGACAATTAATTGTCTGAGCCACCAAGGCATCTCAGGAAGGGTATATTTAAATCAAGCTTTGTAGGATTCACCTAGTAGAGAATAGATTAAGAGCATCTTGGCAGAAATAGTAATTACAATAAAATATGAAGACATGTTTAACATGTGTTTCACCAACTTTTGGTGACACTGACATTTTAACCACAGAGCAACTAGATCTAGTATTTTAGAGGTGGTAGATTCTACAGAAGATGCCTGGGGTGGGAGGGGAACACTACACTCCCAAATCCTCAAAAGTCAACACCACACAGAGCTCATCTCTTAGACTGGAGTCAGGGGGCTACCAATCTTCAACGTTCTTTGTCACTTTCTGTTCAGTAATGGCCATTTTCTCTCATATGGTAATGGGTGACAGGTAATGTGGGCATCCAACCAAATGGCTGGCAAACAGAGGGTTTGGGATTATAAGGGAAGTGACTCACCAAAGATGTAGAAGATAAAAGGCCAGCCCAAGGCCTGTGAGATTAGTCCCCCCACGCAGAGAATGATGAAGGACCCAAATGCTGCCCCTGAAGAGAAGAGGGACAAAAAAGCACTTATGAAAACAGGAAAGGGCTGAGACTGAGTGGCCTCCCTGGACATTGTCTCAACAGAGAGGAGGCAAATTACTAAGTGAGGAGAGTCTCTCTTCCTGCTCACAGATCTCTCCCAATAATGTCATGTGAAGTACTTAGAACTGATAAATAATAATAGTATGCCTCCTGACACTTGAGTGGCTCTTTAACACCAATGAGCCCAGTACAAATCCCTTACTTTGTCATAGAAACTCTCTACAATCATAGCCACCAGTATTTCTTTATAATTAGAGTTGCATTCTGGCAGGGTGCGATACAAGGTTGACAGGGAAGGAAAATTACACAGATTAATAAGACATAGTCCCTGACCTCAAGGAGCCTTTAGTCCAGTTGGAGAGAAAAGCATGAGCAAAATTCACTTTTATAAATATAATATAGACCTTGGAGTTTGAACATATTTTATAGAGACCCACAATAAGAAATGCATTTTACACAGCAACACCATATGTATACAAATACATACACATACATAAACCTTAAACAAAGTGTCATGAATTAGTACTTAGACTCACCATGTGCAATGCACTCCAACATTTTCCATTCTATTATGTTCTATTCTACTCTATTCTATTCACTTTTGTTTTTAAATACTGGTTTTGACCTATTACATTGATTTCATGACTCCCTGAATGGGTCTCAATTTACACTCTGCTGGGGGTGGGGAGGATATGGAATACAGCTATAATGATTTATTATAGTATGCTATGGATGTATACATGAGGAGAGTGTTAAAACTGACAATGAGACTTACAAATTGTAAGCAGAGCTACAAATGAGCTAAGCAGTGAAATGAATGTATTTGGGGTAAACGAAGCTGGAAGTAGAGGACCTTCCGGGAAAATGGGCCCATAAAGTAGGGCTGGAGAGAAGTGAAGTGCAGATTGTAGGTGGTGTGACATGAGCCTTGCTTACAGCAGTATGCTAAGTGGAAAAGCAGGCTGGGACCAGATGGCAGTCTGTCTTTGTATCCACACAATAAGGAGACCAGTCTTTATCTGCAATCATGGAGGAATACATGGGAGTCCAAGCAAGTGAGCAAAAATGCCTTAACTGTGCTTTAAGGAGATAACTTAGCTTTGATGGGAAGAGACGTCACCAGGGAACAAAGCTGGAGGAGAGGAAAAACTGGCTGAGAGCATTTATAAACAACGAAGACAGCACAACTGCAATGGAAGGAGCCCGAACGCAGGGCTGCTTTGGAGTAAAAATCTTAGGATGCAGCCGTGCATTGGAGCTCGGAGTGAAAGCCTTAAAGAAACCTGACTTTTGTTCTGCAAGTCTACACTTTCAGTGCTACCAGTTGGGGCAAATGGCAGTGATAAAGTCACTGAGTCCTTGGTGTGATCTGATCACATGCAGTGGAGAGGCAGAAGGCAGGACAACAGAGGGTGTGCACTCTGGGGCCAAGCTGTCTGGGCTGAGATCTCAGCTCTACCACCTACTGCTATTCATATTTGGGCAATCTATTTAATCCCTGCATTATGTTAATTCCCTCTTTTGTAAAATGAGAGTTTAAAAAATAACTAATTATCAGACAGTTGCTGTGAAGATTAGCTTGGAATAGCAAAGAACTCAGGGTCAGGTGGGCTCTTTAAACTCAACTTTTCAGACTGATTTCTCTCCTTACACTGTGAAATCTGATAGTCTTAATTCTCACATGTATAGCTTTGCTAAAATAGTGTTTTTATACACCATCAAGTAAGTATTATATAAGTTTACTTGATCTTTAAAAAGAGACAGCAAGCACAAGGTGGGGGAGGAGCAGAGGAGAGTTCTGGAGAAAGACTCTGCGGATCAGGAAGCCCAACACAGGCTCTATCCTGGGACCCTGAGATCAAGGCCTGAGCTGATGGCAGACGCTTAACCCAGTAAGCCACCCAGGCACCCCTAATTTTATTGAAACTTTTTGCATTTATGCCAATTCAAGGTCTAAATGTTTTCCGACAATGGTTTTCTGACCACCCTAGCTCACAATGGTCTCCTGTTTCTGATCCTCAGTGGCTTTCTCTCACAGGTGTTATGTAATTTTCTCACATTGTTAAATTTCTTGGTACCACTTTCTCCCTACCCCTAAAACATTCCACACAGAGAAGGAAAGATGTGTTGGGGCTAAGCAGATTGCAAAGCTGTAATTCACATGCACATCGTTACCTGAACCCGCAATGCTGGTGAGCTTGCTTCGTTCAAGTGGGGGAGCCCACTTTGCCCAAATTGTAAACTGACCCGTCCATGCCATTCCCTAAAATGAAAATTATCAAGATCTTTGATCTCAAGTAGAATTTAGGCACCTGTATCACACTCAGAATGAGAAAGTTGCTGGATACCTGGGCCATGCCCTGGATTGTCCGAATCACAATAACCAAAATCACTCCGAAGTCGGCAGCCAATGGCGTAAAGAGGGTGAGAAGAGAGGAGATCAGCAAACCAGCACCAAGCATCTGTTTTGCTCCAAATATCCCTGCTAAATATCCACTTGGGATCAGAGTCACTATTATCCCATAGCTGATGGAGCTAAAGATGATACCCTGAGTCTCTGGGCTCCATTCATAGACAGAGGCCTGGGTGGGAGAAAAAAAGAAAATTCTTTGCTGAGAAGTTCTGTTAGGAAAATCTACTTTAAAACCAGTGCTGGTTGGGGTTGGTGGGATTCTAGTATAGAAATCCACCTTTCTGTATTTGTTTGTTTGTTTGTTTGTTTTTAAAGATTTTATTTATTTTCTTTAAAAATTTTTTAAAATTTAAATTCAATTTAATTAACAAATAGTGTATTATTAGTTTCAGAGGTGATTTAGTGGTTCATCAGTTGTATTTTTTTTACCTAACAAATATCCCACTTCTTCCAAACAATCAATTATATCCCTACTCTGCTTCTTTCAGAGTAAAGTAAAAACAAAAGAAATGAAGAAGGAAAGAGTTAAGAAATAAATACATAATAGGAAGACATAAATAATAAAAAGCCATTGGGAGATATTTTGTCTGAGAGTTTCTTTTAACTATTTGCTTCTGGGAGAAGTTAGTAACATGTTAACTCTTGTTTCAAAAATTAGAAAAAGACAACTTTACTAAACTCTCATCAAAATCAGCCTTAAAATCAAGTTTAGGAATTATGGTCTGCCCTGGGAGAGATGACTTCCTAACACATACTGCACATTGATAAAATCACATTCTTCTCATGATGCAAGCCAATAAATAATTTTTGGTAGCCAAGTAGATATGTGGCATCATGCTATAGATTGAACCAAAGAAACAAAAAATATATATATGAAAATGAACTATTTTTATCTACTTATAATAACTATAAATAATGCAAGATATATGCTTCACATCAGAATTCAAGTTTGAGGATAAAACATCAGTAAAACAGGAAGTTTGAGAAGAGGGGGGAACAATTTGCAAAGGTCCCAGGAAGGAAGCAATACTTGAACCATCCTTTGAAGAATGACTATGATTTGTACAAAAAGAAATAGGAAAATTTATTTTTATTGAGGAACAAAAGTTGAACTTGTCACTTTTGAAATGATATCAAATGATGAGAAACTAATCAGGGCTCTGATTTGCTCAAAGACCTTCCTTGGGCCACTGATAGTAGATATGAGTGTGCTGAGAAGAGAGGCCAGATTCTGGAGGAACACAGCACATCAAGAAAGAAGTTTGGCAACTCGAAGGTATACTGGAACATTAAGCATGAGAATTTGAATGCATAGAATGAATGATGGTGAAAAGACTGGAGGGAGAGAGGTCATTATAAATAAGCTGGGTCCAAGGCAATAAAATCGTGAAATACAAGGGTGACATTAGGAATGTACAGTAAATGATAGTTTAAAGGAAAAATTTAAAAATAGGATATAATCATGATTCTCATATGATATTGTGATAAAGATTTTTGTTTATCTCAGTAATCAATGAGGAAATTGGTAAGATGTTACAACTGGTCCAAAGGGAATTCAAAGACAGAGAAGTAGGAATTAATGCTGAATTCGATTTTAAATATATGGCAAAATTGGCTTACTCAACTGAGGGGCAAGTGAGGAGTGTATCAGTTGATTTTCCACAGGACAAAAATCATTTGCAGAGCTATGAGCAAAAGTCTCTTGCATTACTACTTGTTATATAGAACTTAGAGAGTTGCAGAATAGCCCCAAGACAATGAAAGGTGCAGAAGTCTACATAGAATCTGGCAGAAGGCGCGCTCCGTGCCAAGTTTTTCATGGAAGACACCTAATATTCTGTTCCTTTGTAGACGGTTTCACAATTTTTTTCTATAGTCTCCCCACCTTGTAATCATAACAATTTCAATGAAGAATTATTTTTATCACAGAAGTAAGCAATATGTCAAAAACAAAATTCCAGTCTTATTTTAGTTTGTCATTGGTACCTCATGCTCCTCTAACGCATAGAATCAAGATCCTTCCGTTCAAACTGGGTTTTCCCTCTCAACAAAGAGCACCATTCTCCATGATAATTACTTACCTCTGTATTAAACTCCTTCATAGATCTGCTGGGGTTGTTGACGGTGTCTGCAAGAGGTCCTTCTGTGGAGGCATTGGGCAGACCATGCAGCTGAGTGCTGTTCACCATGGCAATAATTGCAATGCTCAGACTCACACGCTGGGTAATCATGGTGAAGTTTGAGAAGTGCATGATGAAAGCCAGTCCATAGCGTAATGAACAGAACTCTGGACCTAGAGGACGATATGAAAGTACACAATGAGCATCCTGACTGAGGCCACCTTTTTTCCACTTCTCCATGGCTAAGCCTGAAAAAGACATCAGAGACCTCACTTAGCTCTACTGCCCTTTTTCACCAAAAAAACCATGACTATAATGCTCCTTTGTCATATTCTTTAGTTGGCTGTAAGAAAAGCAATCTGGGATCTTACAGTCAAGTAAAGCAAATATGACTTTTTCTGGAGGTGTGGGAAGCAGACTGTAACTATAGGAAAATCTAAGAGTCATGTTTTCCCAAAATCAAATGAATGGGGGAGATCATGACAAAGCCAGTGACAAAACCCAAGTCACCCAGCTGCAAGTCAGAGGTCCTATCTGTTTTACATATCTATTCACCGCAAAGCTTGGATGTTTGTATTTGGATAACTGCTTTTGAAGGAAGCTAATCAAATCTCTAATCTGAGAGAGAGTATGCCTAATTGAACACCTCCACTGACTCCTTAGTGTGATATTCACTTAGAAACATTTTTGTTGTGTGTCACTAGACTCTGCCTGCACATGTGTTCAGCTTTTAAAAAACTAATGTGGAGAACCATTTTTACTGAGTTTGTAAGTGATATGGCACTGGATGAGTATTCAATATGCTACAAGAACAACATATTTTTTAAATTTATTTATTTATTTGGGAGAGAGAGAGCAGGGTAAGGGGCAGAGGGAGAGAGAAAATCCTCAAGTAGACTTCCTACTGAGCTCAGAGCCTGATGTGGGTCTTGATCCCAGGACCCTGAGATCCTAACTTGAGCCGAAATCAAGAGTTGGTCCAATGTTACACTGAGTTTACTTTGAGTTTTCATAATGGGTGACATGACTTAAACAAACAAACAAACAAGAAGGGAAAGGAAAAGAACAACCTTGGAGGCAAGTGTCTACTCTTCATTAAAGTAGTCTGCAAACAAGAGGGGAGGGGAGAGTTTACCTTTCTTGGTGGAAGACTTCTCATCCATTTGGCTTCTTTGGGAAGTGGTGGCACACTCTGTGGTGGACTTTCCCTCTGCCCTGAATCTCTTTTACCACAACTGGTTTTTATCTGTGGGAAAAACAACAATCCAAAACATGACACACAAACATATCTAGAATTCTAAGAAAACCATCTATAAAATTACATTGAGTGGGGCTTTCTGCTACAATTACAAATAAATCTAGTTATTTTGACAGGAAAAGAGAATTCATGATCCCCAAGTGGACATGTTTAATTTGATATCTGTACACTGATCAAACTCTCTTTGCAGATACATATACTTACTTCTTTTAGGAGATATCCTTATTCTCAGAATACTGTTAGTTTTGCAGCCATCCCTAAATTGAAGCTTCTATGACTTTATAAGTAATATATCATGCTTATATTTCATCACCCAAAACTCTGCATTCTTTCTGCACATCAATTTAATGAGAAATATCTGCACCCTTAGGTATGTTCATATTCTGTGACTTTAGAATAGAGGCTTATAAGGAATGATAAGATGAAGAGTTTTATCCAAAGTTTCTTTGCAGTATTAGTTATTACAGCTTAATACTGGAGACAAATTAACCTAACAAAAAGGTTTTTAGTGAGTCAATGTTAATTGATCCTTATGATGGACATTATTAAAATAATGTCCCCAACATGTGGATACTCTAGTGTACAAAGCAGTTGCTGTGCTTGTGTTGATACCTGCATATCCACAGAAAAAGAAGCAGATTCATACAAATGCCAGCAGTGGCTAATTCTGCATTATAGAACTTGGTGGTCACATTATTCATTATGATTTTTCAGATCCACCTAGTGATTTGTTTTTTTTAAAACAAATCATAGATACTCATTTTATACCCAGAGGAAGCTAATTTGAAAGAATGATAATTAGCCTTCATTAGCAAAGACAGGATAACCTTCTTTCTGCTTGCCAAATGTCTCTAGAATTCTAAGAATAAGATTTCCCCCTCTAAGTTTTGAAATTTTCTTTTTTTATTTACCTGGACCTAAATAAATGCCCAGCTGCTAAGCAAGAGAAGGTCAGCACCAGGAAACATGTTGACTTTTGTCCTGCTGTGGAAGGCTTTCGAGTCTTGCTAACTTCTGGATGATATCAGGAGCCTGATTCAGTGCTTTTCACTCAGATCCTAGCTGAAGCAAAATGGAATGGACACCTAGTTTACCCAGAGTTTGGACCATTTTCTATCTGATTTCCCTCAATGTGAGTTCCCCAAGACTTACCTGAAGGGAACTTCTTATCTGTACATGCAGCTACTAGTATCCATACTCTACTTACAGCTTTCCCAGCAACTTCTCCAATCAATCTGAACTCTAGAGCTGAAAGATGCTCAGAGATCCTCTGGCCCAGCCATTCAACTTACTGACGAGAAAACTGCTGTGCAGAAATCTGAGGAGTTGACACCAAGTCACACAGTTTACAGAGCCAGCACCCGGTCTCCTAAAGCCCAGACTGGTGCTTATCCTATCTGTGAACACTACTTTCCCTTTATGTTCATATTTTAAGCTCAGCTTAGAACACAATATGGTAGTTTCATTTTGAGGTATTCTACAGGGGGATTTATATGGCTTTAAATGGTTTTAATCATTTATTCCAGAACGAAATTTGATGATGAAAATACTTTCAAGTGGAGCTTTGAATTTTAAGAGAATAAAAATGACTTTTTATTACTTTTTTTTTAGTGGAATTATATCACAAACCTCTCACTTAGTCCTTCCCCTTCCACCTGTTGTCATCATCGTTATCATAGTTTTCATGATTTCACACACTGTTTTGAATTTTGCCTCAGTTGCTGATTTCACTTGTTAATTTCCTACTTCCTTTGCATTAGACAAATAGAGAAATTGAGCAGATATCACAAATCACTCTAAACTAGAGTCTCTAAGTGATGTAGTAATAGAAACTATTTTGCTAACATAATCACAAAAGCATATGAAATGATGGGGTCTGAGTCCTGTTGTGACTAGCACTCAGAGACAGTGGGTTGAGTCTGAGCCCAGTCATAAACACTGTTAAGGACCTGCCCATTCAGGGGTGACACTTCTAAAAATTAGTGAGTCCCAGTGTCAAAGCTGTAAGTAAATGTAGAAAAATTGAATAGACATTCAATGAAAATTCTTTTAAAAATAATTTGATGATACAGTATAGAATTGTATTTTATATAAAATTAATAATGTAGACAATATGGCTTATACACAAGCAAAAGAATAGGGCTTTTTTCCTATTTGCCTCCATCTGGAACTCACTGCTTTGTTATAGTAGTCTTTCTATTGCTCTTAGATTTCTCCTAATCCTCAGCCCATCTTGCATCATCTCTGTTAGCCAAGTCCCCCAGTTTACTCAGAGTAAATGTTACATGTGGTTGAAGAGTATGAACCTGCAGTTCAAAGGGCATCCAGGGACCAAACTTTTCTGTGCCATTCACAATCTGAGTAAACCAGGGCAGGTTTCATCAGCTACCCGAGCTTTAATTGAATAGGAAATAGAAAAAAGCAGCACATATGGAGATGATATTATTTCATGGGACTGTTGTGAGTGGAAAAAAAAAAAAGGTATGATGCATGCCTTCTAAATGTAAAATATGCATCATAAATGTTATTGATACAAACAATAGCAATAATAATCAACAGTCAAGATTGGCACTAAGGCCCTCTCAGGTTAGTAAGTACAGATTTACAAGAAATAAAATACATTCCTGTAGACGTGCTCTTGATTGATTGTTCAATTGGTTTCAAACATTTCCTTTTAAAAGAGAGTTCTTCTGGGATGCCTGGGTGGCTCAACAGTTGAGTGTCACCTTTGGCTCAGGGCATAATCCTAGAGTCTCAGAATCGACTCCCGCATCGGGCTCCCAGCATGGAGCCTTCTTCTCCCTCTGCCTGTGTCTCTGCCTCTCTCTCTGTGTGTGTCTCTCATGAATAAATAAATAAAATCTTTTAAAAAATAAAATAAAATAAGGTTCCTCTGAATGAGACCTTGGGAAATGGGGGAAGAAGGGATGTATCTTGCTACAAACATCAGAGAACTCAGGAAGAAGCAATGTCTTCCATGTTAGTAAAACTGAGGGCCCTTTTTATCACCTGTCTACCTTTCTGAAAGATTAGTAGTGCTGAAATAAGACTGGTTATTCCAGTAGGTCATTTATGTCAGGCTGTCAATTCACTAATGGATTTAATCATGAGAAAAAGAAAAGAAAAAGTGTATCAAGCACCAATAGAGGGTGATCCTAGAAAGCAGGCTAACGCTCAAATCAGTGCAGTTGGGTCACTGCCTCCCGGGACTCACAGCTCAGCTCAGCGGGAGATCTGTAGGAGTGCCTGTGGGCCTTTCCTCCAACCGTAGGCTTCTCTTCCAGGAGAAGAGCCCAGCTGCGCTTTGGACTAGGGACCTTCTCTGGCAGGTTGGGAGAAGGCAACTTCACAACGTTTTCACCTAGGGCTTCCCACCATAGCACCATCATACTAATCTCTCTGGGTACCTCTCCTGAGCTGTCCAATGAGGGCAACAAACGGGGTGAGCAACAAAAGCATACATGTTTTTCTTGCCCTTAATATATTTTTTAAGATTTTATTTATTTATTCATGAGACACAGAGAGAGAGGCAGTGACATAGGCAGAGGGAGAACAGGCTCCCTGCGGGGAGCCCGGTGTGGGACTCTATCCTAGGACCCCAGGATCACGCTCTAAGCTGAAGGCAGATGCTCAACCATGGAGCCACCCAGGTGCCCCTCTTGCCCTTAATCTTAATCATGACTTCATATTCTCCTTTCCTTGAGAGACAATTTCAAATATACGTAGAAATCTGAGAAGACTCATTTGCCACAGCCTCCAACCCCAAACCTTGTTCGTTCTGATCCAGTATTTCATCCCACAGTGAAACCCATCCAACTCATCAAGGTGTCACAGTTAATACAAAATCCTCAGAGAAGGCATCATTGCCCAGTGTCCATTGGCACTGGTGGTCTCTCAAACCTTTCTCTAGAGTATCGATTGAATTGATTGCATGTTTCAGAAAGTCTCTTCATTTTGGAACCAGAAACCGTTTCCAGGTGGGAATCCTTAAACTGCTGTTAATGGTTTTCCTCTGACTCCCCCTCGGACTGTTCCTTCCCTTTAATGGATCTCTGATTGATTAGTAATTATCCTCCAACCCAAAAAGAAGAAAAGCACTTACCTTCACCATTAAACCAGTATTTTAAGCCCTAGACTATAAGGCTACTTGAAGAATTTTCTGTCCCTTCCTCCCTTTCCAATAATTCCACAGAGTTTCACAAGGATAAATAATGAGCCACGTGGCAGTCAGACAGCCTCAGGTCCAGCCCTGCATCCTCAGAGCAGAGCACCCGGGTTTGACTCTGCTGATTAATTTTTAACCTCATTTTCAAGTTTTTACTGATACGAGTATCTCAAAAGGTGACATCATGTTTTTCTGCTTTGAACTGTGCATACAACCAAAAAAAGTCAACAAGCATTTTTCCTGAAAGGAAGGTGGCATGGTATGGATGAAAGACCAAGGCTCTTGGGATTGGAGAGATGATGTGAACCCCACCTTCACTTCCTCATATTTTCTTTCTTTCTTTCTTTCTTTCTTTCTTTCTTTCTTTCTTTCTTTCTTTCTTTCTTTTTCTTTCTTTCTTGATGTTATTTATTTATTTGAGAGAGAGAGAGAGAGTATGAGAGGGAGGAGGGTCAGAGAGAGAAGCAGATTCCCTGCTGAGCCGGGAACCAGATGCCAAGCTTGATCCTGGGACCCTGGGATCTTGACCTGAGCCAAAAGCAGATGCTTAACTGACTGAGCCATCTAGGCGCCCCTTTCTAGAATTTTCTGTGGCTTTGGACAAGTCACTTAACCCCTGTGAATTTCACTAGTAAAGCAAGGGTTATATCACTCAACTCATGTGTTATTATGCAAATTGGATGAAATACTTATGCTATGCTAAATACTTATGCTAACTGGTATGCTAACTCACTGGTAGTCAGTCTTCAATAAATGAGACATTTCCACTAAGAGGTTCTGGTAAGTTGTCTAGACTTTCCTTAAGCTTTTAGTGCCCATGTTCTAATAAACTTTGGCTAAACTGCTATCTTCTCATGATGATGCTACCCTGTGTTGGGGAACATCATCAAAGACATGTGACCCATGAGCTAGGCCTGGGCACTCAGAGGCTCCTCAGCATCTCCTGGGAATGTGGGTCCCATTTGCCTTTTCCACTGCCAGAAGCTGTAAGGACGTAGCCTTGAGATGGTGATGTGGTGTTGAGCCTACCTATAGGATACACGACTGAGCCCAGTTAGGGCCTCTTCATAAACTTCTAAGAATTGGAAGATGGGTGCAGAAATCCATTCATTTTGCTGCCTCCTATGATAAGCATCTTTCCCTTTGCTAATATTAAAACTGCCACCTGGAGTGGCCTGCTTCTGTGTTCAGTCTTTCCTTGTCCTCTGAGTACAGGGGCCAGTTTCAGATAATACTCAGGATGCTCCCAAGAGGGCTACAAACCAACACCCTGCAGTCTTCCTTCCTGTTTTTTATCCGAGCCTTAAGTGCTCCAATCTCTGCTTGACTCTTGATTCTTGGATTACATCTTATTTATGAATTTTATTTTGTGGTCCTTGGTTGTTACTGGATATTTCCAACTTGACTCTTATAAAATGAACTGCCTTAGTTGAGTTGTCCCTGTGGGATATGTCCCACCATACTTCTTGGAATAGTCTACTGGGGCCAGCACCTTAGTTTAGCTACTTTGTTTCTTTGTATTAGCTTCCTGTTGTTGCTGTAATAAATTAACACAAACTTAGTGACTTAAAACAACACATATTTATCCTCACAGTTCTAGAGGTCAAAAGTCCAAAATGAGTTTCACTGGGCCAAAAATCAAGAGGCCTGCAGAACCACCACACTCATTGGAGGCTTTATGGGATAATCCATTTCCTTACCTGTTCCAGCCTCTAGAGGTCACCACTAGCTTTCCTTGGCCCCTTCCTATATCTTCAAAACCTCTTTAAACCTAACTCTGTTCCATTGGACTTCTTAAAGGGGAATTTTAAGAGTCCCCCTTAAAATTTCTTGCAGAGCTGGTTTGGAGGTCACATATTCTTTCAGTTCCTGCCTGTCTTGGAAGCTCTTTATCTCTCCTTCTATTCTGAATTCTTGGTTGCATGTTCTTCTCATTTAGGACCCTGAATATATCCTGCCAGCCCTTTCTGGCCTGCCAGGTCTCTGTGGAGAGCTCTGCTGTTAGCCTAATACTTCTTCCCATAAAAGTCAGGGATTTCTTGTCTCTTGCTGCTTTAAGGATCTTCTCTTTATCTTTGGAATTTGCAAGCTTCACTATTAAGTGTCGAGGTGTTGAATGGTTTTTATTGATTTTAGGGGGGATCTCTCTATTTCCTGGATCTGAATGCCTGTTTCCCTTCCCAGATTAGGAAAGTTTTCAGCTATGATTTGTTCAAATACATATTCTGGACCTCTGTCCCTTTTGGCGCCCTCGGAACCCCAATTAAACATAGATTTTTCTTCCTCAGGCTGTCACTTATTTCCCTTGATCTATCCTCATGATCTTTTGTTTGTCTCTTTTTTCCTCAGTTTCCCTCTTTGCCATCAACTTGTCTTCTATGTCACTCACTCGTTCTTCCACCTCGTTAACCCTTGTCGTTAGGACCTCTAGTTTGGATTGAATCTCATTCAATTGATTTTTAATTTCTGCCTGATTAGATCTAAATTCTGCAGTCATGAAGTATCTTGAGTCCTTTATGTTTTTTTCTAGAGCCACCAGTAGCTTTATAATAATGCTTCTGAATTGGCTTTCTGACATTGAATTGTAATCCAAATTTTGTACCTCTGTGGGAGAGAGGACTGTTTCTGATTCTTTCTTTTGAGGTGAGGTCTCACTAATTTGGGGAATATAAATAATAGTGAAAGGGAATAAAGGGGAAAGGAGAAAAAATAAGTGAGAAATATCAGAAAGGGAGACAGAACATGGAAGACTCCTAACTCTGGGAAACGAACTAGGGGTGGTGGAAGGGGAGGAGGGCGGGGGGTGGGGGTGAATGGGTGACGGGCACTGAGGGGGGCACTTGACGGGATGAGCACTGGGTGTTATTCTGTATGTTGGTAAATTGAACACCAATAAAAAATAAATTTATTATTAAAAAAAAACCTAACTCTGACCCTACTGCCTCTCTCTTTATAAGGACCCTTGTAATTATATTGGACTCACTTGGAATATCCAGGAGAGTCTTCCCATCTCAAAATCCCTAACTTAATCACACATGTAATATGCCCTTTGCCACACAAACTGACATATTGACAGGCTCCAGGGACTAGGACGTGGAAATCTTTGAGTGGAATTATTCAGTCCACTTTTAGGGCAAGGAGGAGTAGCAGGGAGAACTGAAAGGATAGTTCCTTCCTTCCTTTAATGAAAATTTTGGTTATTGACTTATTATAAATACATCAAGTACTTGATGTTTAATGAAAATAGTTAAAAAGAAGACGGATGACTTTTTTTTTTTTTTTTTTTTTGCCTAGTGAAGAAGAAGATGTGAGATTTTCTCATTTGCTCGAAGGCACAACATGACTTGGCAGTAGTTCTAGAAGAAAAAGTAGAAAAGAGCGGATCCCCCAAATAGGGGTAAATGTGCTAAAGAGAAATAGTCCACAGTGTCCAATGCCACAAGTAAGATTCAAACTGTATTCTTCAAGTTGCATATTTTGTTTAAATAGTGTAATTGTGTAGTTGAGTTTTGCAAGCTCTTTGGAGGGATCCTGTGTGTTTCGAAAGCCGCTATATTCACAGCTCCTGGCACAGCATTTGGCTTATAGTATGTATTCATTAAACATTAATTTACTGAGAGGATGAATTCTTGAATCATGCTCCCCATCAAGAATCAAGATTTCTGTAGCTGCTCCAAGCCCTTCACCCTCTTCATGATTTTCACATAACAAAGTATTGTTAAATCAATTCCCTCTGGGAGCTCTGTATAGAAAGAACAAGTATCTGTAAATTACTTATAAATATCAAGTGTAATGTAGCAGAAAAGATCAGATGTCCTTAGAAAGTTAGGTCTCTCTGGCCTGGCATTAACAGCTGTTTCCAATCAGAGCAGATTAATTCCACACTCTTTTTTGAGAATTTACTGTTCCAGATGTGATAACACTGATTTATTTAAGATCTGACCCGTGACTCCACAGAGGTTGTAGTCCACTGAGTGAGACTATACATAGACAGACAATTGGGATGAAAAGTGAAGAAAACAAACAAGACACACAGGAACAGAGATACTGGGAGAAAGCAGCTGAGGACCCTGCCAACAACACAGGGGTGTCAGGGGAAGGCTTCCAAGAGGAGACACGGCTGTGATTAGTCTCCACAGGTGATGTGGGTGAGTCAGTGATGTAGGGGAAGGACCTCCCGGAAAGAGCAAAGGCCCAGAGGTTCAGTGTGGGGAATTGCAATTGTTCAACAGGACCAGAGATTAAAGTGCAAAGGCATGACAGTGATTTGGAGAACTGACTGCAAACATAGGAAAGATTTTTTTTTAATCATTTGCTTTTCCCAGTACTAGAAATAACTAACTAGGAATGGAAATAGAAAGGAGTTTTTAACGTTCTCTAGCAACAAAAATTGCAGGAGTTTTTGGAACAAGAACATCATTCAAATAAGAAAAGTGTGACTCAAGGAAAAGAAAGCAATAAAACTTTACTAAAGCACATAAAGCAAGATCTGGCTAAATGGAACTATGTATTATATTACTGGGTGGGAGCACTTAATATAACAGTATTAATCCTCTCAGAATTAATAGATGTATTCAGTGAAAATCCAATTCAAAAAGGATAACTGCAAGGGCGACCTGGAAAGAGCTTGAAAGCCCATCAGTGGGTGACCAACTGAACAGATTGCAATACACCTTTATATATAAAAGAAGTGGGGTGCCTGGGTGGCTCAATTGTTGAGCATCTGCCTTCAGGTCAGGGCGTGATCCTTGGGTAATGGGATTGAGTCCCACATTGGGCTCCCTGCAGGGATTCTGCCTCTCCCTCTGCCTGTATATCGGCCTCTCTCTGTGTGTCTCTCATGAATAAGTAAATAAAATCTTTAAAAAAAAAAAAGTGAGCAACAGTTTAAAAGAATCAGTTGCACCTAAACCATTGGATTTGGATGCTTTTGTATAATGTCATATAATTTAAGTGAGTAAATCAGATGCAGAGTACATAGGAAGGGAGTCCATTTTCTTTTCTTTTAAAGATTTTTATTTGTTTATTCATGAGAGACGCAGAGAGAGAGAGAGAGAGAGGTAGAGACCTAGACAGAGGGAGGAGAAGCAGGCTCCATGCAGAGAACCCGATATGGGACTCAATCCTGGGATTCCTGGATCATGCCCTGAACCAAAGGCAAGACGCTCAACCACTGAGCCACCCAAGTGTCCCAAGGGAGTCCATGTTTATCTAAATATTTACACATAAAAAACCCAATATCTAAGTATCTTTGTATGAGATTCTATGAGTCAGACCTGGCTGTTAACTTTAGTTATCTGGTTTGGGTAACTAATGTGTTGGTAAAAAAACAAAAAGACAAACTATAAAACTCCACAAAAAGGTGACTACAAAAAAAAAATCAGCATTTATAGCCCATGCCTATAGAATTATGCATGTATATATGCATAAATACACATGTATATATATTTGTTGATGTGTGCATGTACATACACAGGTACAGGAATGTATGTTTATGCATACATGTACACACACATATATTTTTTTAAAATTTTTATTTATTTATGATAGTCACAGAGAGAGAGAGAGAGAGAGGCAGAGACACAGGCAGAGGGAGAAGCAGGCTCCATGCACCGGGAGCCCGATGTGGGATTCGATCCCAGGTCTCCAGGATCACGCCCTGGGCCAAAGGCAGGCGCCAAACCGCTGCGCCACCCAGGGATCCCCACACACACATATATATTGAGAGAAAGCGAGAGAGTTACAGTCTAATATCTAAGATAATTAGTTCTGTGGACAGAGATAAGCCTGACTTTCTTACTTAGGTTTTTCCTATATTGTTTAAAGTTCTATACAAAGGGCATTTATTTGTTTTGTAATCAGAAAAAGAAAAAAAAGCCCATTTTGATTTTAGAAAAACCCAAAGCACCCAGGTCACTCCAAGTCAGGGAATAGTGGGAAATCTGTGGGAGAAGTCAACAAGACCAGGTCACAAAGGCCTTTTATGTAATATTCAAGAGCATGAATTTTACCTCGTGGTTTTTGTACTTCCTCAACACAAAAATCTATGTGGACACAGAAATAGGAATGCATGGGGAGTGTGCTGAGACCACAGGAAAAGCACAAAATATTTTTCTGAAAGGCAGATTTTATGTAATACTTTGAGAAACATGTGTTTATGTGTCTTAAATAGTTTTGGTCAATGCAAAATTTGTATGAATTCTACAAGGAAAAATACAGAGACTTAAAAAAAGAGTCCATGCTGGGCTTTTTTTGTGTTTGTAACCCAGATCCACTCTGTAGTTAAAAATCATCTAGTGAGGGACACCTGGGTGGCTCAGTGGTTGAGCATCTGCCTTCAGCAGGGCGTGATCCCGGAATACCAGGATCAAGTCATCAGGCTCCCTGCATGGAGCCTCCTTCTCCCTCTGCCTGTGTCTCTGCCTCTCTCTCTCTCTCTCTCTCTCTCTCTGTGTGTCTCTCATGAATAAATAAATACAGTCTTTAAAAAAAATCATCTAGTGGAAAAAAAGAAAAAAAAGAAAAATGACTGGGAATTATTAAAATGTTTTAAGCAAGTGTGCGGCATGATCAGGTATATACTTTTAGGAAGTTTGATTTGGTGGTTATGTCTGATGAATGATGGTATGTACATCCCTAACTGAAAAGTACTACAAAGTGAGAAACTCAAAGTGAGAGGAACAGAATGAAACCAGACTTTTGTGTCCAAGCAGGAGGCAGATGGATATAAGCAATGAGGAGGACACACAATGGACCACAGGAACTTCAGATTATGTCATTCTACTTCACTTCCCTAAGTGAACATCATAGAATTTACTCAAAATCTGGCTGCAGGGGCACCTGGGTGGCTCAGTGATTGAGCCTACCTTTGGCTCAGGTCATGATCCTGGGGTCCTGGGATCAAGTCCTGCCTATGTCTCTGCCTCTCTCTGTGTGTGTATCTCATGAATAAATAAATAAAATCTTAAAAAAAAAATCTGGCCGCAAAATAACACTGAGGTGGAAAGAAGTTGATAAATGGAGAGGCCTCCAGATCAAAGTCCCCAAGGATTTAAGCAATGCCCACATTTGCCTTAAGTCCAGAAAGCAAATATCCCCAGGGGCTCTCAGAGTAAGTAAACACATATTATTTCTATAAGGCCATAGGCCTATGGGTGGGGCTTCTACCTCAGGTGTAGTATGCACCATATGGAAAAGGCTGATTTTGCCTCGTTGTTCCAGGTGAAAAGGAGACTATGGAACCTCTTTCTTACCTTTTCCCTAGACCTGCAACCTGATCACACCTTTTGAGACCTAAGGCCCCAGGTGGCAAGAAGAGACAAAGAGGGACCAACCAAGTCCAAGTATACCCAACCAACCAAGTATACCAAGAAAAGAGCAGCTTTTGCTAGAATTTTAAGATAAAGAGAGACTCTTAAAAGTTACCATGGAAAGCTAACAGATTATCTATGAAAGGAACAACTTTTTATCCAATGGAGGAGTACCTCAACAATAAAGTAGAATGCAGCAAGGGAGAGACAGAAATCATCTGTATTTGTCCTGCTCAGGACTTGCAGTGTTCTTATAATTTGAGAAATCCAGGTTCCTGATTCCAAAAAATTCTTACTTGTTATCTCTCCAAATACTTCTGCTTTTGCTTTACTGGATTGACCTATAACAGGCATACAGAATCCTTTATCTATCTTTGACTCTTAACTGCATTTGCATATACATGTTTTTCTTGTCTTTCTCTTCTGTTCTGCATTCTGAGCAAATTCCTCAAAATTTTCTTCCACTGCCTTAAGGCAGCACATCTGAAATTCAATGTGCATATGAATTACCTGGGGAATTTGTGAAAGTGTTGAGTATCTCAGTGGGTGTGGGTTGAGCCTGAAGTTTTTTGTTCTATGAAACTTCTAGAATGATGCTTATCCTGAAGTTATTAGCCCATTGCTACTTTGTGTAGAAATGCTCTTATACTCTCTTCCACTATATTTTGTCTATAATTCAGTCTGGGAATAATATTTAGCCTAAGATTTATTTCAGCAATAAGCTTTCTTCTTTCAAGGTCTATATTTTTTTTCTAGTATTTCTAAATTTTTAGAATAGTCAGTTTTTCTTATTTAACTTTGACCTATTTTAATTTCATAATTTTCTGGTGTCTATGTGGAAGTGAATCTTTCATTTATTTCCTTAAGCATCCTAACCATAGTTATCTTTGTCTGACTTTAAAATTATTTTCATCTGGAATAGATTCATAGGGCATTTGTTGAGTTTGATCACTGTCTTTTTGGTTTATGTTACCTCATGAATTTTGAAATTTTGGTGTGCAAACAAAATTTCAGTGTTTTTACTTGTCTGTCTCCGAATCTCTTTCCTCTTCCTTCTCTCTCTCCCTCAGGGCTTACCCAGCACTTTATTGTGTTGCCTTCACCTGCGTTTTAAGGTTGATATTCTAGAACCATGCCAGGTTTTATACTAACATTCCAGGTCTCCTGTCTTGCAATGATATTCCAGCCATCACAAATCTGGTCTCTGATCCTGTAGGAAGCTTAACTGAGATTCTAGCTGCCAGCCTCAGTCTGTATTTGCCTCTCTACCTCTTCAGGACTATGTCTTGCTAAGGCTTGTAGCCCTAGACATATCAGGCTACAGATTGGCCTGCAGCTTCCTTTGTGATGTGGCAGACAGACTTAAAGATGCCTCCATGATCCCTCATGTCTCCTCAAGTCCATGTCTATGTTTATGTCCTTGAGTATGGACGTGACCTCTGATTTGCTTCTAACCAATGGAATATGACAAAGGTGATGGGATGTCATTTCCACAATTATACTGTGTTATATTAAATTATCCCCTGTCTTGTTAACAGATCTGCCTCTCTGTCTCTCCTTTGCAGGCTCAGAGGAAACAAGTGGTTGTATTTAGGAACCCCCATATAGGAAGAAACTGTGGGCAACCTCTACTAAGAAATTTAAACTTTCAGTTCTGCAGCTGTAAGGAACTGGATTTTGCCAACAGTCTGAGCTTGGAAGTAGCTATTTCCTGAGTTATGTTTTTGATGAGACCTCAGAATAAGTTAACAACTAGATTGCATTAAGGTGAGACCCTGAAGCAGAGAACCCAGCTAAGCCATGCTTCAACTTTGGATTTATGGAAGCTCGGTCAAGAAAAAAAAAAAAAAAAAAAAGCAGCATTGTGGTAAGCCAGCAGGACAATTTTGAATAGCTCTAACGTTTGGTTCATCGGAGCCTTGGAAGTAAAGGAGAAATAGCATAGAGTGGAAAAAAATATTTGAACCAATATGGACTGAAATCATCTCAAATACAATGAAATACAGAGTCAAGATAATCAGAAAACTTTAAACAGGATAAATCAAAAAAAAAAAAAAATCCATGCCCAGGATGGATTAGAAGTACAACATGCTGTTCTGAAAGTTCTCCTCTCAGTTTCAAAAAGAGAAATAGTTTGGGGATTCCTGGGTGGCTCAGCGGTTTAGTGCCTGCCTTTGGCCCAGGGCATGATCCTGGAGTCCCGGGATCGAGTCCCACATCGGGGTCCCTGCATGGAGCCTGTTTCTCCCTCTGCCTGTGTCTCTGCCTCTCTCTCTCTCTCTCTCTCTCTCTCTCTGCGTGTGTGTGTGTGTCTCATAAATAAATACATACATACATACATACAATCTTTTTTTTAAAAAAAAAGAGTGAGAAATAGTTCAAAAATAAGCAAGCAAAAAAAAAAAACAAACAAATAAACAAGGCAACATAAAGCCAAAGAGATATAGACCAGACCATGGGAGTGAGAGTGAGATTTGATATTCAGAGGGGTGTGTGTATGTGTGTGTGTTTGTGTGTTTGAGAAACAGAGACAGAGAGACAGAACTCTAGTCTCAAAGGGAAGAACCGAGCAGCCTATCTCCTTGGGATCCCTTCATCTCACAGCCTAGAAGGCGCAGAGTCCTCACTGAACATGAGCCTGGTCATATAGGTCAAAGGTCAATGGGACTTGGGGGTTTTTTAAAAGACTTATTTTGAAAGATTTCATTTATTTATTTTGAGAGAGACAGGGAGAGCATGAGAGTGGGATGAAGTTTAGAGGAAGAAGCAGACTCCCAGCTGAGCAGGAAGCCCGACGCAGGGCTTGATCCCAGGACTCTGGAATCATGACCAGAGCCAAAGGCAGACATTTAACGAACTGAGCCACCCAGGCACCCCTAAAAACTTATTTTGAAATAATTTCAAATTTACAAAAAAATTGCAAAATAAATATAAAGAATTATCCTATACCTTTTACCTAGGTTTACCGATTGTTAATATCATGCCACGTTAGCTTTCCTTCTACCCATCTATCTATTTATAGATCTGTGTCTCTATATATAATTGCTGAACCATTTGAGGTAAAGTTGCAGATATCATCCTCTATCCTTAAACATTTTATCTCCAAATTTTAATTTCACTAGCTGTTTTCATGATGTTCTCTCTTAACATTTCCCACCCCACTCCTAGTCTGGGATCACACACTGCATTTAGTTGTCATTTTTCTTTAGTCTTTTTTAATCTGGAAAAGCTCTCAGCCCCTTCATCTTTCACAATAGTGAGTTCTTAAAGGGTACGGGGGAGGTGTTTTGAAGATTACTTGAACTTTTAAACATCGTTACAAAGCGGCCCTGGGGTCCAAAGATTTCTTGGCTGTAGAGTTTAAAACAGGTGGAAGATCATAGGAGTCACAGAAAAGGGTCCAATCCAAGGGCTGATGGCCTTCTCGTCCCTGCACTGCTAGTTTGGGCATTGAGCTAAGGACATGGCAGCACCTCCATAACCCTGAATGGTGTTGAAGATGTTGAGGTGTCTTAGGGGTGGGAGATTCCTGGAAAGGGAGGCTGTCTGAGATTGAATTTGGCTATACTAAGAGTCAGGGGATGGTTGTAGTCCATCTTGGGGTAAACTCCACCTCAGAGTAGGCTCTGTATGCAGGTAAGGGGTCTCTAGGACCTGAACTTAGTCTGTCTGGGCCCCCTCAAAGGGAGACGATTTGGTGAGGAAGGGGAAGAGCCTAGCCTGGGATGAGTAAACCAAGCAGAGTCATTCTCCACCTTCCCCCAGTACCCCAACTCAGTGGTGGTTATGAATTTTAGCTACATGTAAACATCCTATAAAGGAAATGTGCAGAGCAGAGGAAGGAGATACAAGTTTTGCTAGATGCCTCACTATGTCAGCCCGGATTTATTTGAAACCAATCCTCCTCATGGACTCCATGCTCTTGGTTCTGGAACTTCACTGAAGACAGCAATTAAGGATGTACTCTCATGTAAGAAAATGCTTTTATTTATTTATTCATGAGAAACACAGAGAGAGAAGCAGAGACATAGGCAGAGGGAGAAGCAGGTTTCCTACAGGGAGCCTGATGCAGGACTCAATCCCAGGATCCCTGGATCACGACCTGAGTCAAAAGCAGATGCTCAACCACTGAGTCACACAGGTGCCCCCAAAACATATAACATAAAAAGAAAAATCAATCTTTTTAGCGTTACAAGTTTATATAATTCATAAAAAGGACTTACCATGGAATTGTTAAAATAATAAACATTCCTACATGGTTAAGCATTTGGATTCTAATCATTCACTTATGCACAGGGGTGGAAAAATTGGGTTACAACAAACTTTAAACTTGTTATAAAAACTATTGCTAATCAGAAAATAAGTTAAAGCATCTAAGTGTACTTCTGGTTAGTATGTAATGATATTTACTTTCCAAAATCCAATTTAACATAGCATTTCAAGAAATTTAAAATGTGTCTGTTTGGGGGTGCCTGGGTGGTTCAGTTGGTAGAGCATCCAACTCTTTTTTTTTAATAAATTAATTTTTTATTGGTGTTCAATTTACCAACATACAGAATAACACCCAGTGCTCATCCCATCAAGTGTCCCCCTCAGTGCCCATCACCCATTCACTACCACCCCCCGCCCTCCTCCCCTTCCACCACCCCTAGTTCGTTTCCCAGAGTTAGGAGTCTTTTATGTTTTGTCTCCCTTTCTGATATTTCCCACATATTTCTTCTCCCTTCCCTTCTATTCCCTTTCACTATTATTTATATTCCCCAAATGAATGAGAACAGACACTGTTTGTCCTTCTCCGACTGACTTACTTCACTCAGCATAATACCCTCCAGTTCCATCCACGTTGAAGCAAATGGTGGGTATTTGTCGTTTCTAATGGCTGAGTAATATTCCATTGTATACATAAACCACAACTTCTTTATCCATTCATCTTTCGATGGACACCGAGGCTCCTTCCACAGTTTGGCTATTGTGGACATTGCTGCTAGAAACATCGAGGTGCAGGTGTCCCGGTGTTTCATTGCATCTGAATCTTTGGGGTAAATCCCCAGCAGTGCAATTGCTGGGTCATATGTAGGGCAGATCTATTTTTAACTCTTTGAGGAACCTCCACACAGTTTTCCAGAGTGGCTGCACCATTTCACATTCCCACCAACAGTGTAAGAGGGTTCCCTTTTCTCCGCATCCTCTCCAACATTTGTGGTTTCCTGCCTTGTTAATTTTCCCCATTCTCACTGGTGTGAGGTGGTATCTCATTGTGGTTTTGATTTGTATTTCCCTGAAAGAATCCAACTCTTGATTCCAGCTCAGATCATCATCTTGGAGTCATGGGATCAAGCCCCGAGTCAGGCTCCACGCTCAGTGGGGAGTCTGCTTGAGATTCTCCCCCTCTCTCTGCCTCTCTCCCTGCCTGGCCTGTGAGCACAGTCTCTTCTCTCTCATATACATAAAATCTTTTAAAAATAATAAGATAGAATGTGCCAGTTTAGTTGTATTTATTGAATAAAATTAATAATAGGTATCTCTTGAAAATAAGAGCTCCAGGAACTAAAAAAATACCATAAAATTTCTGTCCCATTTCCTTATTAGCACAAACAAGTATCACTTTTACTTAGTGAGCATTATTCAGTTAACTCAGAATTTCACCAAAGTACAAACAAAAATTTTATTAGAAATCTGAAACTCAAGAAAAGATAATATAACTGACCTTGGTCAAGTAAGTATCAATGCTGTTATTTGAAGGGCATGAGCTTGAGGTAGGAATCACTACATTTTCTCTTGGAGTAACATTTCTATCCAGCAGTAAACTACTAGTCAGATTTCCAACATAAGGCAGTTCCAAGACGGGTCTCATAGTAAGAGTGCTGTGGAAAGGTCTGTTCTGCTGTTTCTCCACCAGATATTTGGTAGTGATATCTGCCAGCCTCTCACTAGTCCTGTGAAGATTACACAACACAAATGCTTAGTATTTCATTTTTCTCCAAATCATTCCTAAATGACCTGCATTTTTTAAAGTTTCCGTAATAGTAAACAGAATGTGCCATTAAACAGTGTTTTAATGCTGAAAATGTGACAGAGCAGAGCAACTATATATAATCATAGGTTTAAAACTGTTCCAAAGGAGTATATATGATTCTAGGGATTCTTAACTAACAAGAAATTCAAATTAGGGGAGGGAAAGAAATGGCTGTCCATGATGTACATAGATTGACAGGTAATACTTGCTACCTTCTGGAATGGATGTAACTACAAGATTCTGGAGGATGCCATTACACATATTTATATTTAGTAAACCAGTTTAGAGACATAAAAATAACATCCCTCAAAGACATTTTCAAGGATGTGCTTTCACCACTCTTGTACATTTCACTCATTACCTCAGAGAAATTGAGTATTTGGCACCAAGGAATAACTCAGACCAATCATCTCTAGGGGCCAGGTAGATCACAGAGCTGTGATCAGAAAGGACTGAAACAGCTCCAGAGGCAATTAGCTGATAACAGTTACCAAGGCCCTGGAGATAGAATCTGCCCTTTTTATCTTCCACATGCCCCCTCATGCCCACCATGATGCTATTTTTTAGCTACGTTGAGATTTATTTTTATTTATTTATTTATTTTTTAGCATTTTATTTATTTATTCATGAGACACAGAGAGAGGCAGTGACACAGGCAGAGGGAGAAGCAGGCTCCCTGCAGGGAGCCCGATGCGGGACTTGATCCCTGGACCAGGATCATGCCCTGAGCCAAAGGCAGACACCCAACCTCTGAGCCACCCAGGTATCACCACTTTGGGATTTATACTGCCTTTCACCCATATGTGAATCTTTCTGTATTTCACATGTACACCTTTATATAAATTAGAAAAGCTACAAAGGATAGTCCCCCCACCCCAAGGCTCTCTAGTAATAATACCAAAGATACAATCAAGAAAGTTAATTTACCAATCTGCCAGGATGTGCAGTATTGGCACTTGATCTTTTGGGTTAAAGATGTAATCTTCCAAAAACAAACTCACTAATATTTCTATTTAGGGTAATTCTGACAAACAATTTTATAATAATATGCTGTCCAAATTATAAAGCTTTAAACAATTAGTTTGTAAAGATGATGAGACCAGATGAACTGAGAATATTAAGGGGAAAAAATAAAGTCATATACCACCACCCCCCCAAAATGGAGGAAAGAGGCTAACTGTCCTGGATGAACATATAAAGTTAAGTTTATTTACAAACATTATTTTCCAAAATTATACTATTCAACTGGTTTTCACTTCCTTACTTCCTACTCATCTCATAAACCCATCTCCATAAAAATTATGCTTTAGAGACAAATTAATAAGCTAAATCTATTTTCTATGATTCTGTTTTAACTTACTTGCTCAGTTTATTTGTCAATGACATTCGAATTTTTGATTCCCCTACGTAGAGTTGCCTGTATTTTTCCAATTCTGCTTTATCTTCTTGAGAATTTTTGATTTTGGATATTTCAGATTCTAGCTCTTTAATTCTTAGTTCCAGTTGACCTCTTATTGAAGCATTATTACTTTCTCTTAACTGTTCTAAGTTTTCTTGAGATGCTGCTTGTGTCTAAAGCAAATTAAAAACACAGTTTTAAAACAGCTATAACCTGGAAAATTATAGTATATTTCTTTCCTTTAGTTGTGAGTCAATGATTCAGAGAGGAATTTGAGAAAAAAAAAAGGTTAAGTGTAAAATATTTATCATCAATGTCACCTGAATTAAATCTGAATGATAAAAATAAAGTTCAATCATTCTTATATTAGTAGTAGTGTGATCTGATAATTCAAAGAACAAGAGAATCAATTAAAAATTTTAAAAAGTGCATAGTACAACCTAAGAATAACCCGATTCTTGATTTCTTCTCAGAGCATGTTCTCAGGGGTCCTGAGGCCAAGCCCTGTGTCACACCCAGTATGGAATCTGCCCAGGATTCTTTCTCTCCCTCTGCCAATCCCCCTGCTCATGCTCAATAAATAAATAAACAAGTAAATTAAAAAAAAAATAGAATCTTAAAAAAAGAAGAATAACCCAGGAATGGAATATGGAGCCCAGTGCAGGGCTTGATTTCACAAGCATGAGACCAAGACCTGAGCTGAGATCAAGAGTCAGCTGCTTAACCAACTGAGCCACCCAGACACTCCACGGTAAAAGTTTTAAATCACAATTTTTTTTCTTTTCCTCTTAATACTCTTGATTCCTACAAACTGGTCTTAAAAATAAAGTGATTCTCAGGAGATCAATTTAGTGAGAATAATGATGAAAACAGAAATCTTTACAGGAAGGAACGAATGCCTCCAGAAATCTACCAAACAGATTGCTGTAAAGGAAGCAGAGGCAACATACACAATGCATATAACCAAAGTGTAATTTGTAGTGAAATAAATGCAAGCATATCACATACAGATTAATAAATTAACCTGTAAAAATAGATTGACTTCTTTTAAATTTTCTACTATAACCAATCTTGCTCTCTCTTCAATCTCCCGTTTAGACTTTTCTATTTGACTGTTCTACCACATTGACTTCTAAATGACTTCTGAGGTTTACTACTTTTTGTTCCAACTTCTTTTTATTCTTTTCTAGTTTTTCACATTTCCTCTCTGTTGCTTTCATAGATAATAACTCTTGTTGAAGAACTTGATTTTTTGCATCCAGGTGTAGACATCTTGAAGATTCAGTTTCCAGTTTTGCTGTAAGATCATCAATCTGCATGAATAAAACAATACAGTTTGGAAGTGGAGTGAAAATAGTTTAACTAAAAACTATAACCAACATTATTTTTAAATATTTTATTTTTAAGTCTCTGAACTGAACTGTAGGCTCAAATTCTTAATGCCAAGATCAAGAGTCACATGCTCAGGCAGCCCTGGTGGCTCAGTGGTTTAGTGCCACCGTCAGCTTGGGGCGTGATCCTGGAGACCCATGATCAAGTCCCACATCAGCTCCCTGCATGGGGCCTGCTTCTCCCTCTGCCTGTGTCTCTGCCTCTCTCTGTGTCTCTGTGCCTCCCATGAACAAATAAATAAAATCTTAAAAAAAAAAAAAAAAGAGAGAGTCACATGCTCTAAAGCGTAAGTCAGCCAGGGACTCCCATTTTAAAATAAACTCACTTGCAATAAAATATAATCTATATTGTAGTAGAGTCTTAAAATGTGAAACCTTGAAGAACTTAGAAAATCAAGAACAAAGTTAAAACCACTAGGAGTTACTAAAATAGATTTCTGCTATCATTGTCTTTGCCACACAACATTTGTACTTCATTTTATGCTTTTATTTTTCTATGACTGCTTCGGATATTTCCTCCATAAAATACCTGTAAGTCACCTCTTAGTAGAAACTCTCTTATACAGACATTTAATTTAAATAAAATTTTAAAAAAGAAAAGAAAGTCTCTTACCCTTTCCCCCATCCTAACATGCCATAATTTTTTAAAATTTATTTATTCATGAGAGACATAGAGAAAGAGAAAGAGAGGCAGAGATACAGGCAGATGGACAAGCTCCACAGGGAGCCCGATGAAGGACTCGATCCCAAGACCCCAGGATCATGCCCTGAACCAAAGACAGATATTCAAACCACTGAGCCACTTGGTTGTCCCAATACTCCATTAATTTTTAAGAAGTTTTAGTAATATCATATTGACTTATGTAAGTCTGAGAAAATAAATGCTTCCTAAGAGAAGCCTTTGAAAATAAGACTCTAATTATCGAATCTATAAATACTGATTCTAATGCCACAAGCCCTTTTCTGAATTACAAATGATTTACACTAATTTGAATTGCACTCCCAGGAGAAATGATTCTCAGGGTTAAGAAATCACACCTCTCAGTATAAAAATTTAGTGAGATGAATCATATACTTTTGGACAAAAATAAAGAATACCTAACTGAATAGTGTTATCTTATAATCCTCTGTTACTTCCCACAAAACAAGAGAACATACTAAGCAACAAAAACAACCAAAAACCTGACAGATTTTCACTGATGCTGAGTTGTGAAGAACTTCTTTCTTCTGGATATGATTGATAAGACAAGGTGAGTGGATGTGGCGGTTTTATAAATTCTTTGATACTTCGCCCATGATAATCCCTCCCCTTAAAATGTGCGGACCTTAGTAACTGGTTTCCAGTGAATAGAATTCAGCAGAACTGCTGTGTGATTTTTAAGGCTAGGTTAAAAAATGTGATATAGTTTCCATTGACATTCTTTTTCTAGGGAAACTAACCCTTAGAATCTAGCTGCTGTGGGGAAGCCCAGGCCACCTGGTGTGTCTTCATGTAGACATTTCAGCTGAGACTGACCCAGCTAACATCCTAGCCAAAAGCCAGCTTCAACAGCCAAACATTTGTATGAACATGGTTTTAGATGGTTCTAGTCCCCAGCTTCCAGTCATCTCAGCTGATACCAAATGAAGAAGAAATGAGTTGGCCTTATTCAGCTTTGCTTAAACTAAACACTTGTGAACCAAATAAATGCTGTTTTGAGCAACTAGGTTTTGAGGTGGTTTATTATGCAGCAATAAACAACTGGCACAGATAACTGATTAAAAATAGGGTGCTGCCATTAAAAAAAATTAAACCTAAACCTCCTTTGAACCAAGAGATAGGTGGAACTTGAAAAGATGTAGAGAAGAGTAAGAATGAAAACCAAAAGAGCTTCCAAGAGACTGTTAGCGGAAACCTGATGGCCCTTGAAGAGGCTGACAGCAAGGGTTCTAGGTAAGTGAAGAAAATGACACTAGAGGAAAAGGAACTCATGCCACAAACCACTTGAAAGTAAAATTGATATGAAAAATAAACTAAAGAAGGTCTATTCAATATGAAAGAACCAGGACTAACTGGGTTCAAATATTTTTTCCACATTTATGGCCTTTCCATATGCTGAATTGCCAAATAATGCTAAAATAAAGAAATGGATTCTGGGTCAAGAACAAATCCAGGAAAACATGGCCTATGGATGAAGCCAAGACTATAAAATGTTTTTTTAAGACCTCAGAAGGACTTAAGGTATGCCTCAAATTTCTTTAAGGATCTTAAGAGTATGAGCTTCACAGGAGACCTCAGGTGAAAAGTTTATCTCAAAAAGACCTGGGAGAGTGGCTTTTCTACTGACATAAAATCCATTGATAGTCACAGAAAAACTCAAAAAGTTAAGAAAATTACTGCATCAAAAACACTGTTTGCGAGTCTGGACTAAAAGAGATAGCACAGATTGAAAATAGGCCTTTGGGTCTTAGAAGTCCCACAGGGAGGAAGCAGGCTGAAAACACAGCTGCAAACACAAGTCACTTCTTAAGGACAGAACCAAGAGCTCAGAGGGGACAGACAGCAAAGAGCCATGAAGAAAAATTTCCATGGTTAAGACTAAGTCCTCACTGAAGAACTGATAGCATGCATTAGGCTGCATTTCAAACCCGCTATGGACTAGTGTGATTTCCATCTTCTTTCTGAATGTAAGAGTCTTTAGCAAGTTACCAGAATGTTGTGTTTTCAGTAGCAGAGAACTGTCTCTTTAATTCTCAAGTCTTCATTCCTATTGAGAAGACTTGCACTCAAGGGACTACAGAACCCTGGCACCTTATCCCCACTGCACTTGATTAAGATGGCAAGTTCTTGGACTCCATCCTGAACCCGATGCCATGATAACTGAGATTTGTGGGAGGTACTGGGAGGAGATGAGTGTATTTTTCATGTGAAAGGAATAATGAAAATTATGGCCGGTGGGTAAATTACACTAAAAATTTTGTTCTTTAAATGTGTCAATAGGTTTTAAAATATTCCATTAAAAAAAAAAAAAAGACTGTGGGCTAACCTTAGTAACTGGCTACTAACGAACCGAATATGGTCAATGTGATGTGTGTATTCCAAGGCTAGGCTACAAAAGGCAACACGGCTTCTGCCTTGTTCTGTATCTCAGGCTGCTTTCTTGGAATTTAGCTCCTCCTCTTGTGAGGAAGCTCAGGCCACAAAGTGAGTCCATGTGAGCCAGTGTAAGCATTTTGGCTTGCTTGCCCTAACTAAAATTCTAGGCAATAGCCAGCATCAACAATACCAGACGTGAAGTTTTTCTCTTGGTTTTTCCCCATTTATGATATTATTTGTGCATTTTTTTCATATATTCCCTTTATTATTGAGGTATGTTCCCTCTAAACCTACTTTGTGGAGGGTTTTTATCATGAATGGATGTTGTATTTCATCAAATGCTTTTCCTACATCTATTGAGATGATAATGATTCTTATCCTTTCTTTAATTAAGATGGTGTATTACACTGATTGATTTACAGATATTGAATCACCCATGTAACCCAGAATAAGTCCCATTTGATCATGGTGGTGATTTTCTTAATGTATTGTTAGATTCAGTTTGCTACTATTTTTGTTAAGGATTTTTACACTAGAATATTGGCCTGTAATTCTCTTTGTGGTGTCTCTATCTGGTCTTGGTATCAGGGTAATGCTGGCTTCATAACATGAATTTGGAAATTTTCCTTCCTTTTCTGTATTTTGGAATGGATTGAAAAGAATGTGTACTAACTCTTTCTTTAAACGCTTGGTAGAATTTGCCTCTGAATCCATCTGGTCCTAGACTTGTGTTTGTTCTGAGTTTTTGGATTAGTGATTCAAGTCGTCTGCTGGTTATTGGTCTGCTCTAATTTCTTCCTGCTTCAGTTTTCATAATTTATATGTTTCTAGGAATTTATCCATTTCTTCTAGGTTGTCCAATTTGTTGGCATATATTTTTCATAATATTCCCTTATAATTGTTTGCATTTCTGCATTATTGGTATTTCTCCTGTGTCATTTGTGATTCTAATTGGGTCTTTCCCTTTTCTTTTTGATAACTATGGCTAGAGCCTTGTTAATTTTATTAATTTTTCAAAGAACCAGCTACCATTGATCTGTTCTATTTTTATCTTTGTATAGTTTATATATCATTTATTTCTGCTCTAATATTTTTTATAGAAGGTGGGGGGGACCGGGCAAAGGAAAAGGGAGAGAGAGAATCCTCCAGTAGATTCCTTGCTGAGGTTGGAGTCTGAAGCAGGGCTCAACTCCAGGACCCTGAGAACATGACCTGAGCCAAAATCAAGAGTTGGCCGCTTAACCAACTCAGGCACCCAGACACCCCTATTTTTGCTCTAATTTTTATTATTTTCTTCCTCTGCTGGCTTTAGGCTTCGTTTGTTGTTCTTTTTCTAGCTGTTGTTCTTTTTCTAGCTGCTTTACATGTAAGGTCAGGTAGTTTGAGATTTTTCTTGTGTCTTGAGGTAGGCCTGCATTGCTATATACTTCCGTCTTAGAATCACTTCGGCTGCATCTTAAAGGTTTTGGAAAATTGAATTTTCATTTTCACTTGTTTCCATGTGTTTTGAAATTCCTTCTTTTATTTCCTGGTTGGCCCACTCATTGATAGATGGATGTTATTTCACCTCCATGTTTTTGTGGTCTTTCCAGACTGTTTTTTGTAGTTGACTTCTAGTTTCATAGTATTGTGGTCGGGAAAGGTGCATGGTAGGACTTCAATCTTTTTGTACTTATTAAGGCCTGTTTTGTGGCCTAATACATGATATATTCTAGAGAATATTCCAGATCTGTATTCTGCTGTTTAAGGATGGAACATTCTGAATATCTCTTTAGTCCATTGCCCATGGCCCAGTGTGTCATTTAAAGCCACTGTTTCCTTGTTAACTTTCTGCCTATTTATATAAATGGGGTGTTAAAGTACTGAATTAGGGATTTCTATGCCTTCCTAAAATATCCAAATTGTACACTGTGTTCATGGATACTTTTGTGACTAGGAATAAAAGCAACTAATTCCAATTAAAATATACATATAAAATAAAAATAAAGTGCCATACAATTTTCTTGTATTATTACCAACTAGTTCTTTATGTTTGTCATTAATTGTTTTATGTATCTGGGTGCTCCCATGTTAGGTACATAAATATTTACAATTGATAGATCTCCTGTTTGTCCACTTTGTTATAAGGCCCTTCTTTATCTCTTGTTACAGCTTTGTTTTGAAATCTATTTTCTCTGATATAAGTATTGCTATTCTTTCTTTTGACATCTATTGGCACGATAAATGTTTCTTCATCTCACTTTCAATCTGCAGGTATCTTTAAGTCGAAAAGGAGTCTCTTATAGGCAGAATATAGACTTGTTTTTTAATCCATTCTGACATCCTATGTCTTTTGATTGGAGCATTTAGTCCATTTACATCCAAAGCAATTATTGATAGATATGTATGTGTCATTTTGCAACTTGTTTTGTGGTTGTTTCTGGAAATTTTCTCTGATTCTTTTTTGGGTCTTTGATGTTTTGCTGATTTTCTTTAGTGATATATTTGGATTTTGTTCTCTTCTTTGCATGTTTATTAGTGGTTTTGCCTTTGGTTTTGGTGTGTGTGTGTGTGTGTGTGTGTGTGTGTGTGTGTGTTTAATATTTCTTGCAGGGCTAGTTTCACAAACTCCTTTAGTTTTTGTTTATCTGGAAAACTCATCTGTCCTTCTATTCTAGGTAATAGGCTTGCTCGATAGAGTACTCTTGACTGCAGATTTTTCCCACCACATTGAATATATCATGCCACTCTCTTCTGGCTTACAAAGTTTCTGTTGAAAAAACTCCCAGTAACCTTAAGAGATTACTCATGGAAGCTTCTGATTTGTTTTCCTGCTTTTGTTTTCTTGATTGGTGTATTTTGCAAATTTAATTACAATGTGTTTTGATGTGGGCCTGCTTTTGTTGATTTTGATGGGAGTTTTTTCTGTGCCTCTTAGATCTTGGTATCTGTTGCCATCCCCAGATTAGAGAAGTTTTCAGCTATTCTTGCTTCAAATAAATTTTCTTACCCCTTCTCTCTCTCTTCTTTTACTGGGACTCTTATAATATGAATATTACTACATTTGATGGAGTCACTGATTTCCCTAGGTCAAATCTCATTTTGCATAATTCTTTCTCTCTCTTATTCAGCTTCCTTGCTTTCCATTACTTTGTCTTCTAGGTCATTAATTTGTTCCTCTGCTTCCTCCTGTCTGATGTTCACTGCATCAGGTGTGTTTCTTTTTTTTTTTTTTAATTTATTTTTTATTGGTGTTCAATTTACTAACATACAGAATAACCCCCAGTGTCCGTCACCCATTCACTTCCACCCCCCGCCCTCCTCCCCTTCCACCACCCCTAGTTCGTTTCCCAGAGTTAGCAGTCTTTACGTTCTGTCTCCCTTTCTGATATTTCCCACACATTTCTTCCCCCTTCCCTTATATTCCCTTTCACTATTATTTATATTCCCCAAATGAATGAGAACATATAATGTTTGTCCTTCTCCGACTGGCTTACTTCACTTAGCATAATACCCTCCAGTTCCATCCATGTTGAAGCAAATGTGGGTATTTGTCATTTCTAATAGCTGAGTAATATTCCATTGTATACATAAACCACATCTTCTTTATCCATTCATCTTTCGTTGGACACCGAGGCTCCTTCCACAGTTTGGCTATCATGGCCATTGCTGCTATAAACATCGGGGTGCAGGTGTCCCAGCGTTTCATTGCATTTGTATCTTTGGGGTAAATCCCCAACAGTGCAATTGCTGGGTCGTAGGGCAGGTATATTTTTAACTGTTTGAGGAACCTCCACACAGTTTTCCAGAGTGGCTGCACCAGTTCACATTCCCACCAACAGTGTATGAGGGCTCCCTTTTCTCCACATCCTCTCCAACATTTGTTGTTTCCTGCCTTGTTAATTTTCCCCATTCTCACTGGTGTGAGGTGGTTTCTCATTGTGGTTTTGATTTGTATTTCCCTGATGGCAAGTGATGCAGAGCATTTTCTCATGTGTGTGTTGGCCATGTCTATGTCTTCCTCTGTGAGATTTCTGTTCATGTCTTTTGCCCATTTCATGATTGGATTGTTTGTTTCTTTGGTGTTGAGTTTAAGAAGTTCTTTTTAGATCTTGGAAACTAGCCCTTTATCTGATATGTCATTTGCAAATATCTTCTCCCATTCTGTAGGTTGTCTTTGAGTTTTGTTGACTGTATCCTTTGCTGTGCAAAAGCTTCTTATCTTGATGAAGTCCCAATAGTTCATTTTTGCTTTTGTTTCTTTTGCCTTTGTGGATGTATCTTGCAAGAAGTTACTATGGCCGAGTTCAAAAAGGGTGTTGCCTGTGTTCTTCTCTAGGATTTTGATGGAATCTTGTCTCACATTTAGATCTTTCATCCATTTTGAGTTTATCTTTGTGTATGGTGAAAGAGAGTGGTCTAGTTTCATTCTTCTGCATGTGGATGTCCAATTTTCCCAGCACCATTTATTGAAGAGACTGTCTTTTTTCCAGTGGATATTCTTTCCTCCTTTGTCGAATATTAGTTGACCATAAAGTTGAGGGTCCACTTCTGGATTCTCTATTCTGTTCCATTGATCTATGTGTCTGTTTTTTGTGCCAGTACCACACTGTCTTGATGACCACAGCTTTGTAGTACAACCTGAAATCTGGCGTTGTGGTGCTCCCAGCTCTGGTTTTCTTTTTTAAGATTCCCCTGGCTATTTGGGGTCTTTGCTGATTCCACAGAAATCTTAAAATAATTTGTTCTAGCTCTCTGAAGAAAGTCCATGGTATTTTGATAGGGATTGCATTAAACGTGTAAATTGCCCTGGGTAGCATTGACATTTTCACAATATTAATTGTTCCGATTGATGAGCATGGAATATTTTTGCATCTCTTTGTGTCTTCCTCAATTTCTTTCAGAAGAGTTCTGTAGTTTTGAGGGTAGAGATCCTTTACCTCTTTGGTTAGGTTTATTCCTAGGTATCTTATGCTTTTGGGTGCAGTTGTTAATGGGATTGACTCCTTAATTTCTCTTTCTTCAGTCTCATTGTTAGTGTATAGAAATGCCATTGCCATCAGAGAAATACAAATTAAAACCACAATGAGATACCACCTCACACCAGTGAGAGTGGGGGAAATTAACAAGGCAGGAAACGACAAATTTTGGAGAGGATGTGGAGAAAGGGGAAACCCTCCTGCATTGTTGGTGGGAATGTGAACTGGTGCAGCCACTCTGGAAAACTGTGTGGCGGTTCCTCAAAGAGTTAAAAATAGATCTGCCCTGCGACCCAGCAATTGCACTGCTGGGGATTTACCCCAAAGATACAGATGCAATGAAACGCCGGGCCACCCGCACCCCAATATTTATAGCAGCAATGTCCACAATAGCCAAACTATGGAAGGAGCCTTGGTGTCCATCGAAAGATGAATGGATAAAGAAGTGGTTTATGTATCCAATGGAATATTACTCAGCCATTAGAAACGACAAATACTCACTATTTGCTTAGATGTGGATGGAACTGGAGGGTATTATGCTGATTGAAATAAGTCCATCAGAGAAGGACAAACATTATATGGTCTCATTCATTTGGGGAATATAAAATTTTATTTCTTAAATTCTACATAGGAGTGAAATCGTATGGTATTTGTCTTTCTCTGACTTATTTTACTTAACGTAATACCCTCTAGGTCCATCCATGTCATTGCAAATGGCAAAATGTCATTCTTTGTGATGACTGAGTCATGTTCCATTGTGTATAGACCACATGTTTATCCATTCATCAGTTCATGGGCACTTGGGATGCTTCTGTGTCTTGGCTTTTGTGAATAACACTGCAGAAAACCTTGAGGTGCAAGTATCTTTTAAGTTAGTGTTTTGTTTTCTTTGGGTAAATCCCTTTCCTGCCTTATTTCTCTACTCAGCCCCATTTTTTTTTTTTTTTAACTCAGCCCCATTTAAGGTCTAATGAAATGTCATTTCGACTCTTGGTTTCAGCTCAGATCATGATCTCAAGGTCACGAGCCCACATGTGGCACCAGTGCTCAGCACAATCTGCCTGAGATTCTCTCCCTCTCTCTCTCCCTTTGCCCTTCCCCCTACTCTGTCTCTCAAATAAATACATCTTAAAAAAAATTGAGGCTTGAGAGAAAGTCCCAGAAAATCCTGCATCTATCAAATATGAGTTCCAGAGAAAGAGGACTGAAAAAAAAGTAATAAAAGTAATGACAGGAAAACATCAAAAGTGAGTCTCCAGATTTAAGGGGATTATTAAAAATTAAGAAGGATGAAAAACAACCATAGATATTAGAGAGGTTCAAAACAAGTCTCCCCAAAATGTGTCATTTGGGCACATGGACTATTTTAAACTGAAAACAATCAAGACCCAGAAAACTCAGGAAAAATCTTACTGCTCCCTTAACTACCTGAAAGAATTTAGACAGAGACCTAGCCCAGAAAGACAACTATTATCAGGAATAATTTATTATTATTATTATTGGAGTTCAATTTGCCAACATATAGCATAACACCCAGTGCTCATCCCATCAAGTGCCCCCCTCAGTACCCGTCACCCAGTCACCCCCACCCCCCACCCACCTCCCTTTCCACCACCCCTTGTTCATTCCCAGAGTTAGGAGTCTCTCATGTTCTGTCTCCCTTTCTGATATTTCCCACTCATTTTTTCTCCTTTAGGAATAATTTTTTTATCTGAGTGACAGTTCTGTATGGCAGGGCAAACATCTAACTGCCAAGCATCTTTTTTCCTTATTGTCCTGTGAATCATCCTCCTTTCTTTGAAGCCCCAGGTCCCTGTCCCATTCCTTAGCTGAAGATGGCATATAAATAGGAACTGCCCAGCTTGACCTTATGTCTCATATTCTTTTTTTTTCTGACAGCAATAAATTTATTAAGTATTACCCCCAAAAAATATAAACACCAGTAAAAACAAAAAACAAAACAAGCCATAAAACAGGCCTGGAGCTGACAATAAAGCAGACATGATGGAGCTGCCCTATGGTGGGAAAACAGGACTCACATGGGGTGGGGATGCCATAAATACTGGAGGACAAACAGTCGGGAGCCCTAGGGTGCTGTGGACCAGAGCTGGTGGGAGCAAGTCTTGGGGTGGTGTCAATGGCGACATGGCTCTGGGGGACAGGCTTCTGGGCCACAGCAACAGCTTGGCTCTGCCCCTCCAGCTGCTTCACTTGGGGCCCTGAGCCTCAGACTCCTCATCTTCATACATCTCGCCCTCCTCATCAGCCGTGGCATTCTGGTACTGCTGGTACTCGGGCACCAGGTCATTCGTGTTGCTCTCAGCCTCAGTGAACTCCGTCTCGTCCATGCCCTCACCCATGTACCAGTGCAGGAAGGTCTTGCGCTGGAACATGGCTGTGATTTGCTCCGAGATGCGCTTGAACAGCTCCTGGATGGCCATGCTGTTGCCAATAAAAATGGAGGACATCTTGAGCCCCTTGAGTGGGATGTCACACACAGCTACCTTCACCTTGTTGGGGATCCACTTGATGAAGTAGCTGCTGTTCTTGCTCTGGATGGCCAGCATCTATCTGCTCGTCCACCTCCTTCATGGACATGCGCCCGCGGAGGACGGTGGCCACGGTCAGGTAGCGGCCATGGCGGGGGTCACAGGCAGCCATCATGTTCTTGGCATCGAACATCTGCTGAGTGAGCTCGGGCACTGTGAGCGCGCGGTAATGCTGGCTGCCCCTCGCGGTGAGTGGGGCAAAGCTGGGCATGAAGAAGTGCCGGCGGGGGAAGGGCACCATATTCATGGCCAGCTTGAGCAGGTCAGCATTGAGTTGTCCGGGGAAGCCAAGAGAAGTAGTGAGATGATTTATATGCCATCAGCCGACACCAGATGGTTGAGGTCACCGTAGGTGGGCATGGCCACTTGAGAATGCGGAAGCAGTTGTCATACAAAGCTGGTGGGGGGACAGCATGGCGTTGTAGGGCTCCACCACTGTGTCCGACACCTTGGGCAAAGGCATCACACTGAAGGTGTTCATGATGCGGTCGGGGTACTCCTCGGGCACCTTGTTGATGAGCAGTGTGCCCATCCCGGGCCCTGTGCCCCCGCCGAGTGAGTGGGTCAGCTGGAAGCCCTGCAGGCAGTCTCAATTCTCACTCCTTCTGCACCATGTCCAGGACTGAGTCCACCAGCTCTGCACCCTCCGTGTAGTGACCTTTGCCCCAATTGTTGCCATCCCCACTCTGACCAAAGATGAAGTTGTCAGGCCTGAAAAGATGCCCAAAGGCCCCAGACCGGACGCTGTCCAAGGTTCCAGGCTCAAGGTCCACCCGAATGGCCCGAGGCATATACTTATGAGAAGAGGCCTCCTTGTAGTAGACACTGATGCGTTCCAGCTGCAGGTCTGAGTCGCCCACATAGTTGCCACTGGGGTCTATACTGTGCTTATCGCTGATGACCTCCCAGAACTTGGCTCTGATCTGGTTGCCGCACTGGCTGGCCTGGTTGTGCACGATCTCCCTCATGCTCGGTGCGTGTGGCGGGCGGCTGCGGGACACGCGAGGGCAGGTCGGGGCTGGCTGTGGATATGTCTCATATTCTTACAGCCCCTCTCATACATATGTAATCAAATTTGTTTTCTCCTATTAATCTATCATATGTTAATTCAATTATGAAACCAGTCAAATAACCTTGAAGAGTAGAAGGAATTTTTTTCTCCCCAATATGTTCTTATGAGATGAAAAAAAAAAAAAGAATAATATCTTAAAAGCTTTCAAAGAAGAAATATAATTATCTACAAAGAACGGATCCAATTGGTATTAAATTTTACTATAGCAATGCTGGATACAAGAAGTGGATAAATTAAATTTTCGAAGTAGCAAAGGAAAATATAAATTTGAATCCAAACAACAAAATATTCACCAGTAACAGGATGATTAGATGAGATACAGTACATTCATATTATGAGCTATGATTCAGCAGTTAATCATAACACTGCTCTAAGACATATTGTTAGTGAAAAAGTAAGTTGCAGAATCATATATGTCAATCATGGCTCAACCAGAGAAACAGAATTAGTAAGAAATATGAAATAAGAGATGGATCACAAAAACTTGTCTCATGCAATTATCAAGGCTGGCTAGGCAAGCTGGAAAATCACAGGGCATCAGGAAGGGAGTAATCTACAACTGTCAGTTGCAAGCTGAAACTCATGCCCCCAGACAGAATTTTTTCTTATCTGGGATAATACCCCTTCCTAAATCAACTGATTATGTAATCACATCTTCAAAGTACCTTCAAAGCAACACCTAGATAGGTGTTTGATGGAATTATTAGGAACCATATAACCTCACCAAGTTGACACATAAAACCAACCATCATGCATGTGATTTTACATACACATTTGTATTATGATACAGATGCACTGCTGCACGGTGTGTGCATGTGTGTATGTGTGTATGTAGACAGAGTTCAGGAAGGATGCACACCAACTTGATAACAATAAGAGTAAAAATTGGCAAGTTGAAAAGTAGAGTGGTGTAGGGCAAAGAGGAGATTCACTTTTTACTCTTTATAGTTCTGGTGGGGGATGCTGATAATGAGGCAGACATGGATGTGCAGGGGCAGGAGGTAAATAAGAAGGTGCCGAGCCTTTGGTTTAAATTTTCTGTGACTCTAAAATTACTCTAAGAATTAATTTCTATTCTTTTTCTAAGATTTTATTTTTTTATTTTTATTTTATTTTTTTAAAGATATTATTTATTTATTTGAGACAGAGTGAGAGAGAAGAGCATGTGTGCACAAGCAGGGTGAGGAGCAGAAGGAGAAACAGACTCCCCATGGTGCAGGGAGCCCAATGTGGGGCTCAATCCTGGGGCTCTGGGATCATGACCTGAGGCAAAAGCAGACGCTTAACTGAGCCATTCAGGTGTTCCTTTTTAATTTTTATTTATTTATTTTTTAGAAAGAGTGTGCATAAGCGGGGGCGGGGAGAGGCAGAGGGAGCAGGAGAAAGAGAATCTTAAACAGGCTCCATGCCTCAATCTCATGACCCTGAGATCATTACCTAAGACAAAATCAGGAGTCATATGCTTAACTGACTGATCTACCTAGGCACTCAGAAGATTTTATTCTTAAGCAATCTCTACACCCAACAGGGGACCTGAACTCACAACCTTGAAATCAAGTGTTGCATTTCCCACTGACTAAGCCAACCAGGTGACACTCTGTTCTTTTTTTAAATGACAGATTACCAGAAAAAAAGTAGCAATCAAGTTGGTAGCAGAGCTCTCATCAGCAAGAATAAATGCTAAAAGGTAGTAGGAAAATATCTTTTATATACCTAAGGTAAAGAACTCATAACATAGAATTCAATATATAATAAATTATCATTCAAAAGGAAGATAAGTCAATATATATTCAAGTATGAAAGGGGCACCTGGGTGGCTCAGTAGGTTACATGTCTGCCTTCAGCTCAGGTCATGATCTTAGGATCCTGGGATCCTGAGCAGGGAGCCTGCTTCTTCCCCTTCTCACCCAGATCATGTGCGATTTCTTTCTCTCTCTCTCTCTCTCTCTCTCTCTCTCTCTCTCTTTCTCTCTCAAATAAATAAAAAATATCTTTTTTAAAAAGTTTGAAAAACCAAGAGTTTATTCCTCACTGGCATTTGTGAAGAAACTACTAAAGAATATGCATCAGCCATAAAACTGATTCAGAGAAGGAAAGAGGAAATTCAACAAGTGAGCAAATTCATTTGAAAACCATAGCTAAACTAAATGAAGTATTGAGTGTGAAAAAAATAATCACAGTATGAGGTGTCTGGATGGCCCAGTTGGTTAAGTGTCTGACTCTTTCTTTTGGCTCAGGTCATTATCTCAGGGTCCTAGGATCAGGCTCCACACTCAGTGAGTAGTCTGCTTGAGGATTTTTCTCTCCTTCTCCCTCTGCCCCTTCCTCCATTCTCTCTCTCTCTCTCAAATAAAAATAAGTACATCTTAAAAGAAAAAAAATAACAATAGTAATTTTCACAGATGTTTAAAAATTGGAAAATTCTAGATAACAATACTCAGAAAGCTGATGGCAGGGTAGTTCAAATTGAAATAAAAATTAAAAATATTTTTGTTGCTTTTGGAAAAGAATAGTTAATACTTACCTTAGAACTTGTTGGAAAGGGGTGCCTGAGTGGCTCTATTGGTTAAGAGCCTAACTCTTGATTTTGACTCAGGTCATCATCTCAGGGTTGTGAAACTGAGCTCCAAGTCAGGTTCCCCACTCATTAGGGAGTCTGCCTCTCTCCCTCTTCCTCTCCTTCTACCCCTCCCCCTGTATGTGCACTCACTCTCGCTCTTTCTAAAATAAATAAATAAATAAATCTTAAAAAAAGAAAAGAATTTGTTGGAGAAATGTAAAACCAAGAGTAATTTTTAAAACAAGCCATGAGAATTAAGAAAAAATGTAGTACTCCAACAATAAGAGCAGGAATAAAAGTAGAAAAAGCAAGTGAGAATAAAAGCTTGACAAAAGGATGACATAAAATAGGGTACATTCTAAGGAAATTAATAAACTCTTGAAAATTTCTCTGTAGAACACTATCCATCAAAACCTACAGTCGTTAATCCAGTACATAAGTGAAAATTCATAGTTTTAAATGCACTTATTATAAAATAGGAAGCAGTCAACTTAAGTTAGAAAAAGAATTTAAAAAGTTGGAAGAAGGAAATAAAGGCAAAGGTAGAAATTTAAAAAAACAATGTCAAAGAATTTTAAGAGAGTTAAACTGCAGAATCAAAACCTGCTTCTCTTAAAATAGTAATTTAAAAAAAAAACAACTGCTTTAAAAGCCTTCCTAAGGAAAAAAGAGAGTAAACACAAATTAATAATAGGAATGGAAAAGGGTCATAAGTACAGATAAAAAATAGGTTTTTTTAAATTTTAAAAAATACATGAAAATGTTCTGGCAATTTAAAAATTAGTGACATAAACACATTTTTAGAAAAATTATCAAGTTGGCTTAAGAAGAAATTCAACAGCTAATTCACCTTATACTACCAAAGAAATTTAATTGGTTGGTAAAAATTTCCATCTCTTAAAGGAACTAGACCCAGATAAGTCACAGGAGAGATTCAGCAATCTTTCAAGAAACAGGTTATTTCTGGTTGGCTGGAAAGATGGCAGAGTTGGAGGATCCTAAACTCTCCTCCTCCTCCCATGGATACAAGAAGGTAACACTCACAGCAGTGGAAATAACCCAGAAAATGACCCAAGACTGGCAGAACAAAGAAAAGTCACACTGAAGGAGGTAGGAAGGGCAAAGCAAAATGGACCATGAACATCCTTGGTGGAGAGCAACCTGGTGATGCAGAGAAGGGTAAAAAACAGACTTTCACACTGGGGATCCCACTAATGGAGAGGACAAATCCCCATAATGTTCGCCTTTGAAAGAGAAAGGGGCCAAATTTCATGAGTTCGTACATCCAGCGGACTTGACGCCTTGAATCTTAAAAATTGGCAGGCTCAGTTCTGGGAGAGCCTGGAGGGTGTTAGAAAGCCGAGTCTCCACTCTTAAAGAAATAGCACGACAAACAGCCCATGCAGACACAGTGCTAGAACCAACAATTTGAAAAACAGAGTGGGCAGGAAAGAGGGAGAGTGATTTCCTCATATCAGAGTGTAGCTGGGAAAGACAAGGATCATGGGAGACCCCTCCGGAGACAAAGGAACTGGCAGGTGCCATTCCCCTTGCCCCTGCCTCCCAGCATAAGCAACAGCCATCTCTGGGAACAAGCACTGTGCTGAAACTCACTACCTACTTTGCACCAAGCCCTTAACCCTTGCTTGGAGAGATCCAGCCTTTCCAGGGCTGCAGGGTTCCCTCCCCCAGAAGACGGGCCCAAACCCTGTCCACCACATCTCCAGACCCACATGTTTTGTCAGACCTCAGTTCCTGCAGCAGCAGAGGCAGATCTCATTTTGCAAAGAGACCTCCTCACACCTTGTTAAAATGTACCACACCACTGCTTGGGACCTAACATTGCCCACAATAGGCAAAAAGAGCCTCTGGATACAACTGGATGGAAGGAAAAAGAGGTCAAGACTCAATAGCAGACCACATGCAACACATATAGGAGACACTCTCTGAAGCCACAGGAAACAGGGGACACTACACTGCAAGGCACTACAGGACCTCTTCTTCATAAGGCTATTATTGTTAAGAGCAAGAGATGCAGCTAATTATCCTAACACACAGAAATCAACAAGAGTTAGACAAAATGAGGAGACAAAGAAATAGCTCCCAGATGAAAGGATAGCACGAAACCACACAATAAGAGACTTAAGTGAAATGGACATAAGTAATATGTGATAGTTTAATGATCATAAAGATCTTTACTGGACTTGAGAAAGAGTAGAGGACATCAGTGAGACCCCTTAACACAGAAATAAAAAAAGAACAATCAGAGATCAAGAACACAACAAATGAAATTCAAAATATATTTAATAGAAAAAATAGCAGGCTAGATGAAGCAGAGGAATGAATTAATGACCTGGAAGACAGAGGAATGGAAAGTAGGGAGAAAAGAAGAAAGGAGAGAAAAGAAAATTATGCAAATTGAGAATAGTCTTAAGGAAGTCAGTGACTATATCAAGCATAATAACATTTGCATTGTAGGGATCTCAGAAGAAGAGAAAAAGGGGCAGAAATTTTATTTGAAGAAATAAAAGGTAAAAACGTCCCTAATCTGGGGAAGCCTCCTACTCTTGATCTCAGCTCAGGTCTTGATCTTAGGGTTGTGAATTCAAGCCCCACATTGGACTCCATGCTGGGTGTGGAGCCTGTGAAGAAAAGAAAAGAAGAGAAGAGAAAGAAGAGAAGAGGAAGAAAAGTTTCCCAGACAAATGAAAACTAAAGGAGGTCATGACCACTAAACCAGCCCTGCACGAAATATAAAAGGGGACTCTTTGAGTGGAAAAAAAAGACCATAAGGGAGAATATGAAAAGTAAAAAACACAAAATCTGTAAAAATAAGTATTTCTGTAAAAAATTAGTCAAGGGAGTTTTGATAAAATAAAAGGATGTAAAATATGACACCACACACCTAAAATGGGAGGAGACAGAAAAGAATGGGTTTTAACTTAAGCTACCATCAACGTAATATAGATTGCTATATACAAAAGATGTTATATACAAACCTAATCAAAAACCTATATATACACACCAAAAACCATGAAAGATATGCAAAGAATAAAGAGAAAAGATCCAAGAATATCACTAAAGAAAGCCAACAAACCATGAAATATAGCAAGAGAGGAAAACATCAAAGAAAATCTATAGAAACAATCACAAAACAAGTAACAAAATGGCAATCAATACATATCTATCAATACTTACTTTGAATGTAAATGAATTAGATTTTTTAATTTATTATTTGTTTATTCATGATAGAGGCAGGAGAATTTTAAGATAGAGTTAAACTGCAGAATCAAAACCTTCTCTTAAAATAGTAAAATTTTTTTAAAGTGCTTTAAAAGCCTTCCTAAGGAAAAAAGAGAGTAAACACAAATTAATAATAGGAATGGAAAAGGGTCATAAGTACAGATAAAAAATAGGTTTTTTTTTTAATTTAAAAAAATACATGAAAATGTTCTGGCAATTTAAAAATTAGTGACATAAACACATTTTTAGAAAAATTATCAAGTTGGCTTAAGAAGAAATTTAACAGCTGATTCACCTTATACTACCAAAGAAATTTAATTGGTTGGCAAAAATTTCCATCTCTTAAAGGAACTAGACCCAGATAAGTCACAGGAGAGAACTCCCAAAAAACAAAAGCCCAGGACCAGACAGCTTCACAGGCAAATTCTACCAAACATTTAGGGAAGACTTAATGCCTATTCTTCTCAAACTATTCCCAAAAATAGAAAGGGAAGGAAAACATCCAAATTCATTACTATGATCTAGTAATTACACTACTGAATATTCACCCAAAAAATACAAAAGCACTAATTCAAACGGATACGTGCACCCCTATGCTTATTGCAGTATTATTTACAATAGCGAAAATACAGAAGCAGACCAAGTGTCCATATATTACATGAAATGAAATATTGTATATAATGGAATACTATTTATAATGGAATATGATTCAGTTGTAAAAAGAATGAAATCTTGCCATTTGCAATGACATGGATGGATCTAGAGAGTACAATGCTAGGCAAAGCAAAATAAGTCAGCCAGAGAAAGACAAATACTATATGACTTCACTTATATGTAGAATTTTAGAAAGAAAACAGACCAGCAAAGTAATAAAAAAGAGAGAGAGTAATCAAGAAACAGACTTTTAACTATAAGAACAAACTGATGATTACCAGGTTGGTACCTGGTGTCTCAGAATACAGGCATCTGAGCAGACCCTACAAGATGCATGGAATATATTTCAGCCATTATGTCTGCCATATTTGAGTGATATAATTCCTAGAGCTGTGGAAAGACAAGCAGGACCACCTAAATTATGACTAACATTAGAGTGTCCTCTGAGTATCAAATGCAGGGATGAATACGATTCAGTCCTTGTCTCTAAGAAGCACATAGTCAAGTGTTGGAAACAGATTATCATGTAATAGCTAAAAGAGAAACATCTTGTAAATAAAAATGGGCAAAAAAAATTAATAAAACATTTAAAATAATGGGCAATTGCCCTTAATTTATGCCAAACTGACTTTGGCTAACCTGAGAGAATGGGACTTAGAAAAGAAGAAACGGGGGCAAGAGAAAAAAATGGGTCATGGGGGCTGCCAAAGAAGAGCTGGGGAATAGAAGGAAATGGAATCTATATAGTGATGAGAGATGAAGAAAAGTTAATGTTTTGTCGGATTCGTTTTATCTAGACTGAAGGTGGATAAGAAGCAGACTAGATAAAATTTTAAGTTTTACACTATATTCTTGAATTCCCAATACCCACCACCCCCTTCTCATCCAGAAGGCATTTTCTAGAGTATGGAGAATCCTATCCTGACAAAGTAGACATCATTCTCAGATTAAAGGCCATAGGTTGTCTGCATTGAAAGGACTTAAGAGACATATCACTTAGGACAGACAAGTCACTTCTCGGCCATGTTACAGCTGCACGGAGTAGTCTGGAGTTCTGAAACAAATATGAAAGGGTTTCACAACTCAAAAATAGCAGATGAGCTCATTTTAAAAATGCCAAATTCCTTTTATGGAAACTGGTGGAAAATACTTAATAGTGGTATTTTTGATTGACATTCTAAACCCATACAAACATTAGTAATCTAGATAACTAGAATAGTAAAATAAAATAATCTAGAATCAATCACCTAGAATGAAGAAACTAGATAAAATCAAATCCCGAGGCACATATTTTTCTATAGAGTTTAGTACTTCACAGTGGCTGATTTATGAGCAATTGTAGAAATTTAGTGGCTGTATTTTGAGATTAAAAAAAAAATGCTGATGCTGTGCTAAAGAAATACCATAAAGATGGGCACTAAGAGGTCCTGTGTTTGGTTTTGAACATTACAGAGTATTTGTGATCACCCTCCCTCTAACATCTCATCCTAAAATCTTTAGGAGGCCAGCTGAGCCCTTCTTTTCATAAGGTAGATACAGTTTGGCAAATGGAATTCCCAAATCAGTTCCTCCATTTAAATGTGCTACAGATGCCACTAGATTTATAGCACACCAACACAATAAACGCAGCATGTAACTAGAACTTGCAACATGCAGATAAAGGAGAAAAGGAATCCTCAGGCCCACTGACCATAACTTTTAAAATAGAAAACGGGTGCCACCTTGTGGTTATTAAGGCCACTCTTAAACAATGACTTTCTGGAAAGCCAACTTAACGAAATCACCTATTTGTTTCTCCTGTAAAATGCTGTTGAAGATACCTCCCTTATTCTCTTGGACTTGGTACTCTTGCAGTCTGGAGATTTCATTAACATTCTCTATCTACCCACATAAAAACACAATCACTATTCATGTTAAGTAACTGCCAACCATGGCAAACATGGCAAACAATTTTCATAACTCTAGGAACCTCTCTCCACCTGCCTTTCAGTTACCTGCATGTTAAAAGGTAGGCGAGGGTTTCCATTAAAATGGTGACATGAACCCAGGGGTCCCTCCATCCTGGGAGCTGTGGAACAGACCAAAGATAAACTTATCCTCACTTTTCCTTCTACACACTTACTTCTGACTTTCTACAAGGAGAATGTATCTGTTACGTTTGTAGTTAATAAAATATAATAGGCCAGTCGCCGGGGCTCGAGGAGGAAGTTGTTCTTCCTCCCCGCTCCCTGGGCCTGGGCCTGGGCCTGGGCCTGGGCCTGGGCCTGGGCCTGGGCGGCCGGTGGTGGGGAAAAAAAAAAAAATTAAAAAAAATAAAATAAAATATAATAAAGTGTATCAGGTTCACCTTACCCAAGAAGTGTGTTACTGGATTAGCATGTGTGTGTCGGGGGCGGGGAGTGGGGTGACAAGTCGAATTTCCCCCAATAAAATATGTAAGTCTTGTAGAACGGGCACACATCTCACGCAGCATTAAGAAGTGTTTCTGGGGATCCCTGGGTGGCTCAGCGGTTCAGCGCCCGCCTTTGTCCCAGGGTGTGATCCTGGAGCCCTGGGATCGAGTCTCACATCGGGCTCCCTCCATGGAGCCTGCTTCTCCATCTGCCTGTGTCTCTGCCTCTCTCTCTCTCTCTCTCTCTATCATGAATAAATACATAAAATCTTAAAAAAAAAAAAAAGTGTTTCTGTTTGAAACTAAACTTCAGAGAGGAAAGGCACGCCACAGACAAGTTGGGCTGCTTGGGCTGTGGGTCAAAACGCGTGCTCCCCAACGGCCCCCTGGCCTCGCGCGGGCAGCCGCAGCCTTGGAATTCTCCAGCCAAGGGTCCGGGGGAGGAGTCGGGCGCTCCAGGCAGTGGCTGCTTCCCGACCTTGCCTTTCCCTCCCGGAAATGAGCCTCAGTCTCTCCAAGGTTGCGCCCGACGCCTGGCGGGAGATGGAGGCGAAGGGGGAGCCCGAGGCCAGGGCCGAGAAGCAGGAGCCGCAGCCGGAGCCGCAGCCTGAGGCCAGGCGGGAAGCCGAGGCCCATCCCGGGCCGACACCCGGCACAGCCGCCGCGGGACGTGGGCGCGGGGTCCCGGGTAGAGCCGCTCCCCGCCTCCAAGCCAAGTCAGGGACAGGAACCCAAGCTTGACTGGGCTTCGGGAGAGCGCACAGGGCCCCTCGAGGCGTCTCCTCCACAGTCGGGGACAGTGCGGAGCGTCCAAGTCTGCGGCCTCCCCTAGGCAGCCGTCCGCGAGACCCCCTGCCACACCGCCTGCCCGGAGGCGCCCGTCAGCCGCGCCCTCGGAGGGCTGGGGCGGGAGGTGGGCTCGCAGCCCTGCATCTCCCTGCTGGTGCCCATGCTGCTGAGGGCCGCTCTGGGCACAGGCTTGCGTTACTTGCCCAGCGATACCGAAGGAAACCTCGAGGAGCAGTGCACCCCCATGGGGAGCCCGGCCAAGGCTGAGCGGCGCTTTGTGCAGGGGCATTTCACCGCCAACGACTCTCACGGATTCTCCAACTCCAGGAAGAGCACCGGGGTCAATTTTGTCTCCATCCTAGTGGTTTCCAGCACTGCCTCGCTGCTGCAACAAGAAATCTTAGAAGAAATTAGTCATTGGACACCGTGGTGCAGTATCTTTATGTGGCCAAGGAAAACGGGACCCAGATTGGCTACAATGGGGTGTGCGCTAAATACCAGGGGGCCTGCGTGCCCTCCAACCCCCTCCTGTCCGCCTGGCGCATGAACAAGGACCTCGACCTGACAAACATCACTTTCCCGGTCTTCAACCTATCGGGTCAGCTCAACTACCTGGCGGGCACCATTGGAGGAACCTTTCTAGGCAAGAGGACGGGAAGGAACCAATTACTCGTGAAAGCCAAAGCCATGTGGCTACTGTACTACCTGAAAACTGAGGATGTGAAGGACAATGAGCTTAGCAAGATGTGGTTGATCCATTTCCTGAACCAATCTACCAACATTGAAAAGAGTTTGGCCTCAAAGAAGATCCAGGTATCTGGTGGCTGGGTTTTATAGGGAGGCCAGGGAAACGTGGGAGGGATAATAACACTTTTTCTGAGGACCATAGCAGTGGCACTCCCTGATAATTCAGTGGAGCCCTTGACCTGAAGCACGGAGTGCTCTATTCCATACGGTACTTAATCCAACTTCCTTAATCTCACACATCAAAGGATGCCACAAATCTTAACTCCTTAGTAATAATCTGGTGGAAAACACGAATCCCATATCCTCAAGGTCGGTGTGTTCGGTACAGGCATCGACTATCAGGTTTTCGAGTCAAATTATGTTGAAATTCCTACTCTTTGTTAAAGTCTTTGCTGTTTGGGGGAGCCTCTTAAAACTAGTTTGAAGTTCACTAAGATGCAAAAACATAGACACCTGAGTGGCTCAGTGGTTGAGCATCTGCCTTTGGCTCAGATCATGATCCCAGGGTCCCTGGATGGAGTCCACACCAGGCTCCCCACAGGGAGCCTGCTTCTCCCTCTGCCTATGTCTCTGCCTCTCTCCCTGTGTTTCTCATGAATAAATAAATATTTTTTTTAAAAAAATTCAGAAACTAACCTTTAAGCAGAAGCTCCATGGTGTCTTTGAAAAAATAACTAGCTCAGCATTTTCCAAGTAAGTTATAGCATAGTGCCAGGTACACGCTAGCTACTCTGTAATTGTTGGGCCAGCAAGCCTACTAATACTTGTGAGTAAGCCTGATCAAAGTGAGACAACTACTAGGAAAAAAAGATCTGAATACCAGATCTTTCTGAAATATCAATGCAATTAGATAGACAACAGCCTAATAAAAACTTAGAAAAAGTGACAATTTCTGTAGTTATTAATGATTCATAGTCTTATATAGAACTCAGATTTTGAGTTCGGAGGAACTGAGAACTCAGGAGTTTTCAACTTTGGGTTTTTGCAAGAAACTGGAAAGCAGGCCAGATTTGTGGGAAGAAGCAAATCCATATTGTCTTTATTCTAAAGTCATAATTCACTTTCTTTGATCTTTTACTAAATTTTAACATTTCAATCAATAAGTGATAGCATTTCAATAGTGTTTGTAACTCACACATATTGGAATTAAAAGTTATTGGAGTATATTTTTTGGCAGATGGTCTACTTTACATCACTTTCTAGACAACTGGAGTTTGAAGCAACCTCTATGACAGTGATCCCCTTGTTTCATGCGGCATACCTTCTAATCATATTATTTGCAATCACATAATGCTACAGATAAACAGTTTTATTACTGGTTTTTAACTCTTTTTAAAAAATCTTTGTGTGTGGGAAAATACATAAAAAAGATATAGAATATGCCATTTCAATCATTTTTAAGTGTACAATTCGGTGGTATCAATTACATTCACGCTGTTGTGCAGCCATCACAACTATCTGTTTCTAAGTATTTTCCATCACCCCAAACAGAATTTGTGTGAGCATTAGGCAGTAACCCTCCATGGCATCCGCCTCCCAGTCCCAGTTAATCTTTCTCTACCTTTTATCCCTATGAATTTGCCTATTCTAGAGATTTCTATAAATGGAATCATACAATATTTGTTCTTTAGTGACTGGCTTATTTCACTTAGCCTAATGTTTTCAAGGTTCAACTATGATGTAGCATGTATAAAAACATTCCTTTTTATGACTAATAATTCATCATATATATGTATATACACATATATATACATACAGCACTGTTTATCCACTTATCTGTTGATGGGCACTTGGAATGTTTCCTCCTTTTGGCTATTGTGAATAATGTTGTAATGAATACTGGTGTACAAATATTTGTTTGAGCTCCTATTTTAAATTATTTTTAATATATACATAGGAGTTGAATTGGTGAGTTATATGATAATTCTGTTTTTAGTTCTTTGAAGAACCGCCACACTGCTTTCCATGAAGGCTACCTCATTTTATATCTTACCAAGCAATGTATAAGGGTTCCAGTTTCTCCACATCCTCACCAACACTTGTTACTTTTTGTTTTATTGATTAAAGCCATCTTAGCAATGGCAAAGTAGTGGCAAAGTACTCAAGTAATAATGTTGAGGGTCTTCCTGTGCTTATTGGCCATTTGCCCATCTTCTTTGGAGAGAAGTCTATGTAAGTCCTTTGCCCATTTTTAATTGGGTTGTCTTTTTGTTGTTGAGTCCTGTTATTGATGAGTAGTTTGTGTGTTTTGAATATTAAACCCTTATCAAATATATGATTTGTAGGGGTGCCTGGGTGGATCAGTTGGTTGAGTGTCCAGCACTTAGTTTCAGCTCAGGTCACGGTCATTCTCAGGGTCGTAGATCAAGCACCAAATTGGGCTCAGTGCTAGGCATGGCACTTGCTTAAGATTCTCTCTCTCCCTCTCTCTCTCTCCCCGCCCCCCCCATGCTCTTTTTTCTCTCTCTCTCTCAAATAGAGAAATAAACCTTTTTTTTAAAAAAAAAGTCTTTCACCTCTTTGGTTTATTAAATTTATTTCTAAGTATTTTATTCTTTTAGACACTATTTAAGTGGAATTGCTTTCTTTCATTTTTTAATTGTTTATTGCACATAGAAACACAACTGATTTTTCTGTGTTGATCTTGAGCAGCTTTGCTCAATTTGTTTATTAACTCTATTAGTTTTATTGTGGATTCTTTGGAACATTCATGGATAGAATCATATAATCTGTAAAAAGGAATTGAATTCCTTTTATTTCTATTTCTTATATAATTTATCTGGCTAGCACTTCTACTTCAGTGTTGAATGCCATTGGTGAAGGTGGGCATCTTTATCTTGTTCCCAATTTTAGAGGGAAATCTTTGTCTTTCACTATTGAGTATAACATTAGCCATGCAGTTTTCATAAATGCCCCTATCATTTTGAGGAAGTTACCTTCTATTCCTTGTTTTTTTAGTGTTTTTATCATATGGGTATTGGATCTTGTCAAATGCCTTTTCTGCATCTATGGAGATGATCGTGTGGTTTTTAAACTTTTGTTCTATTAGGGTGCTATATTACATTGATTTTCCCATGTTGACTCATTCTCGCATTCCTGGAATAAATCCCACTTGTTCATGATCCCTTTGATGTGCTATTGAATTGGCTTTGCTAGAATTTTATTAAGGATATTTGCATCCATATTCAAAAGAGATATTGATTTGTAGTTTCTTTTAGTGTTTGTCTGGAATTGGTATTACTGTAATGCTGGCCTCATAGAATGAGTTAGGAAGTATTCCTTCATTTTCAATTTTTTGGAAGGATTGGTGATAATTCTCCTTTTGTGTTTAGTAAAATTTACCAGTGAAGTCATCTGGTCTTGGACTTTTCTTTGTTGGGAGGTTTCTGATTACTGATTCAATCTTTTCACTTGTTACATGTCAAGATTTTCTGTTTTATCTTGAGTCAGTTTAGGTCATTTGTATTTCTAGAAATTTGTGCATTTCATCTAGGTTATCTAATTTGTTGGTGTAAGTTGTCTATAGTATTTTTTATAATCCTTTCAAGTTCTCTAAGGTCAGTAATGTCTCACTTTCATATCTGATTTAGTTATTTGTATCTTCTTCTTTCTTTGTCACTCTATATGAAGGTTTGTCAATTTGCTGATTTTTTAAAATAACCAACTTTTAGTTTTACTGGTTCTCCATTGTTTTTTATTCTCAATTTTATTTTTCTCTATTCTGATCTTTTCATTTATTTCCTTCTGTTAGCTTTGGGTTTTGTTTTGTTTCTATTTCTACAAGATGTCTAGTAGCATAAGGTGATTTAAGAACTTTTTTCTTTTTCAATGTGTGAATTTATCTGTGAGCACTGGTGTTGCTACATCCCATAAGTTAGGGTATGCTGTGTATTTGTTTTCATCTGTAGCTAAGTATTTTCTAATTCCCTATGTGATTTATTCTTTGGCCCATTAGTTTTTAATAGTGAGTTGTTTAATTTCCATATATTTTGAATTATCCAGTTTTCCCTCTATTTGAAGCTTCATTCCATTGTTGGTTGAAAAGATACTTGTAATTTCAATATTTTTACATTTTCAGACTTGTTTTGTAACCTAACACATGATCTATTCCACAGAATGTTTCATGTGCACTTGAGAATAATGTATATTCTGCTATTGTTGGGTTGAGTGTTCTATATAACTCTGCAAGGTCTAACTGATCTATAGTGTTGTCCATTTCTTTTCTTTCTTTATAGATTATCTGCCTAAATATTTTATCCATTATTGAAAGTAGTATATTGAATTCTCCAGCCAATATTGTAGAGCTACCTATTTCTCTCTACAAGTGTGTCAATATTTGCTTCATGTATTTTGGGTCTCTATTGGCAGTGCATGTGTGTTTGTGGTTTTTATATATTCTTGATGAATTAGTCTTCTTATCAATATATAATATCCTTACTTGTCTCTTTTTTTAAAAAGTTTTTATTTATTTGAGAGAACAGCACAAGCCCAGGGGAAGGGGAGAGGCAGAGGAAGACAGCAGGGAGTCTGACATGGGGTTCAATCCCAGGACCCCAGGATCCTGACCTGAGTCAAAGGCAGGTGCTTAACTGACTGAGCCACCCAGGGACCCCCTTCTTTGTCTCTTTTACACATTTTAAGAATAAAGTCTATTTTGTCCTATATCAATATATCCACCCTTGCTGTCTTTTGGTTACTATTCATGTGGAACATCTTTCTCCATCCTTAACTTTTCAATCTGTTTAGATCTAAAGTGAGTCTCTTGGAGACACCATATAGTTGAATCATGTATTTTAACCATTCTGTCAATCTCTATATTTTTATTGGAGAGTTCAATCCATTTACATCTAAAAAAAAAAAAAAAACTGCCAAGGAAGGACTTCTGCTATTTTGCTATTTGTATTCTGTATATCTTACAGCTTTTTGTCCCTCGTTTCATCCATTATGCCTCTTGAATGTTTAATTTCTATTTTCCTAGTGAGCTGTTTGATTCTCTTCTCATTTCCTTTTGTCATGATTCTGTGAGATTTTCTTTGTGGTTACCATGGAGATTCATATAATTCTAAATTTATAAGTCTATTTTAAATGGATACCAAGTTAACTTAAAAAACACACAAATGGTGGGGGGCACCTGGGTGGCTCAGTTGATTAAGTGTCTGACTCAGGTCATGATCTCATGGGTATTGAGACTGAGCTCCATATTGGGCTCTGTGTTCAGTGTGGAGTCTTCTTGAAGATTCTCTCCCTCTCCCCCTCTCACCCATTCAGATAAAATAAATCTTAAAAACACACATGCGTGCACACACACACACACGCGCACACACACAAACACTGCTTCTATGCATCTCTGTCCCTCTCTTATGTTGTCATAAATTACATTTTTATATACTATATGCCCATAATATAAGTTTATAATTTTTTTATGTTCTGAATTCCGTAGGCTATAAAATAAGGGCTATAAACAAAAAATGTAATAATACTTTGCTGTTATATTTGACTAAGACCTATATTTCCTCATATAACTTAGAATTACTTTTTATTGTTCTTTCACTTCAATCTGAAGGACTCCCTCTACCATTTAATATAGGGCAGATTGAATGGTAACAAGCCCCCTCACCTCTTGTTTATCTGGGAGTGCCTTAATTTCTCCTTCATTTTTTGAAGGACAGTTTTTATGGGTATAGAATTTTCAAGTTGATAGATTTTTTTTTTCTTTTAACACTTTAAATCTTCCCCTGTCCCTTTGCCTCCATGGTTTCTATTGTCAGTGCATGTGTATTTGTGGTTTTCATATATTCCAGCAATCAGCTCTTACTTTTACTAAAGATCCCTTATTGTGCTGAGTTGCTCCTCTCTTACTGCTTCCAAGAACTCTCTTTGCCTTTGGCTCTCAACAGTTTGATTATAATGTGTCTCAGTCTGGGTCTTTTTGAGTTTCTCCTATTTGGGGTTCATTAAGCTTCTTGTATTTATAGCTTCATGTCCTCTATCAAATTTGAGAAGTTTTTCATTGTTATTTCTTCAAATATTCTTCCTGCCCCCTTTCCTCTCTCTTCTTCTGGAACTCTCATAATGTGTATGTTTATCTACTGGCTGGTATCCCACAGGTCTCTGAGGCTCTTTTCACTTTTTTTTTAACTTTTTATTTTTTTTATTAATATTTTTTTTCTTTTCACTTTCCTTCAACTTTTTTTCTTTCTGCCTCTTAGGCTCTCTAATTTTTCTTGTCCTATCTTCAAGTTCACTGATTCTTCTGCCTATTAGATATGCTGTTGATCACCTCTAGGGTTTTGTTTTTGTTTTTTGTAATTTTAGTTATTGTACTTTTCAGTTCCAGAGTTTCTGTTCAGTTCCTTTAAAAATTTCCCTTCTCTTTATTTATCATTCTCCTCAAATGTTATTTTTCTTATTACCTTATTAAGAACAGTGTTTATAGTCTTTATCTAGTAGGTCCTATCTCTGTCTTTCCTCAAGGATGATTTCTATTGATTTATTTTGTTTCATACATATTTTGACTCATACTTTTCTTTCTTCATATACCTTGTGATTTTTGTTGTTGAAAACTGAACATTTAGCTATCATAATGTAGTAACTAGAAATTAGATCCCCCTTTCCTTAGAGTTTTCTGTTGTTTTTCAGTGTGTTTATTTAAGGCTGTAATAATCCATTTTCTTTTTTTTTAATATTTATTCATGAGAGACACAGAGATGCAGAGAGAGAGAGGCAGAGACACAGGCAGATGGAGAAGCAGGCTCCACACAGGGAGCCTGATGTGGGACTCAATCCCAGGTCTCTAGGATCAGGCCCTGGGCCAAAGGCGGCACTAAACCGCTGAGCCACGGACTGCCCTATAATAATCCATTTTCTTAGTGATTTTCCCAAACTATTATCACAAAGACTGTAATTCTTGTTTTTGAAGTCACTGGTATTTCTGTACCTTAGCTCATATTTAGCTAGTGTCTTGACACAGATTTCCCTGGATGCCAGGAGCTCTCCCAGTTTCTGCAAAGTGTTTCTGTGCCTTGACCCTCCTTCAACATTTAGCAAGGCTTACAGTATGCCTCAGAATCAGTCCTAGGTGGAAGCCTGGGATCTTCCCAGATTTTTTCTGAGCATACACCTTTCCCTGGATAACTTTATGAATTCCCCGGTATACTTGAGTGCTTTTGGATATCCTAAATCCCCAGAGAAATGCTACTCATCTTTAGTCATAGGCAGTCTTTTATATTTTTGAGCTATAATTTCTTTATGACTTGAGGTTTGTTCATTCAACTTGTGGTATTTCCAGGTTTCTAAACCTGAGCATTCGACAAAACAGAGTGTTTTTGCATCAGTCCTTCAAGTAACCTCCAGATATGTTAGAACAGACATATAAAATATTTTAGGAATACGATTTTTTCTGCTTCCTCCAGAAACAGGGCATTGGTTCCATACTGGTAACATGAGCTGTTACCACTTTAAGACTGCTGCTGCCTCAATGCTATTGCCACCCTGAGACTGTAGCCACTTTAACACATTTGCCACGTTATGGTCGCTACGACTTTAAGACTTCTACCACAATGGAGAGGGAGAGAGATGGGCATGTAAAATCACTATAAAACCTTCTTACTATGTTGAAGTGCTCCCCCACCACCTTTTCTTTTATTTGACACTCACTTAGCTGTTGTAAGCTTTTCACTATTTTCCAGAGTTCACAGAATTCTGAAAAATATAGGCTTGCTTTTCTATATTTCTGGGGGTGGGGCAGGGTGATGAGACTTGGGAAATTTCTACTATAGGTTTTGTTGATGTCCAGCACTAAACTCTTATTTTTTTTACTTTTTTCCCCATTAGCAATAGTGTGCAGATAGAATAGCAAAAAGAAATAAATTGTGGCCAGTTTTGTTTTATTTGGCATATGTTTTTTACCTTACATGTGCCAATTATGACTAGTTATCCCATTTGGAGGCAGATTTTGAGATAGAACTAAGCAAGAAGTCCTTATTTCTATTATAAGTTTGAACTGGTACTTTTAACTATATAAAAAAAATTAATCTCTAATTTATTTAAGTATCTCCATTGTTCTGGAGTGGGGTTTACCTTGCAAGGCACTTAAAAATTGTTATCTAAGCATTAGGGTTAGTTCAGGTTCTTGTGATCAGAAAGCTAGAATATGAAAAATATCAGCAAAGTCCCATAGATTGTATCACTACAGTGATTCTCACAGGAAAGTCACTTTAAACCCATATATTCCAAGGCGCTGACCTACTGAATCAAGTCTCTGGGGGTTTAATTTGAAAATTAACATTTCAAAAACTTCTCTAGTTCATTATCATGTGTAGGTTGGTTTAGGAACAAATGATGTCATTCAACTCTAGATTTTAAGGGAAAAATGAGGCTTCTGTTGGTGAAGGGAATTAAACACAATGGGTACCTCTTAAGAGTCAATAAACTACCTCACAACTTTGTTTTTCTGGAACAATAGCCCACATCCTGTAGAAAACAAACAAACTAAAAAACTAGAAGTAAGGGTAGGAGGGAAGGAGGAAAGAACTATGGGGAGGGGAAAAGACAAAATTCAATCTTGTTAAAGTCAGTAGAGGAAAAAATAAAGTTAACCTAGCATGGAATCTATAAGGCACCAACAACTGGCTTGTCAAAAATTTTTCTACTAGCTAGTTGGTTCTGAAGATATAAATTTCAATTCCTGCTTATCTTTACACATGATTATGGACAGTAATACAGAAAATCTTGTACCAAAGGCAATTATAAAATGATTTATATTTCTTTCTCTTTGAAGGCTTTATGTTTATCTAACCAACATACTGAACACTAGAACTCATGAGGTATAAGCATAAAGCAACTTTATTTTTGTCTCCCTTTGTTCCCGTTGAGTCTTGTAGGTAAAGCAAGCTCTTCCTCTGCCCCATAAAAACTCAGGTAGGCCCTGTGACTTTTGTGATCATTCTTAGATAAGACTAAATCCTCCAGTCAAAATTAAAATGTCCTGTATCCATGTCCATGTAATAAACAAAAGTGATAAATTGATTTGAAGCTAAGGATTCCCCCCCCCACCCCCACCCCAGCACTCTTAGCTGGAGCATGCTGCTTAGGATAGTCCTTTATGGAGAAAAAAAGGGACTCACCAGCCCTCTTCTATCATTTCTCTTCCTACTTCCCATCTTGCTAAGCTGACTTCTGGGTTGGAGCATGCCCAAGGAGAAGAGGAAAGGGAGCAGGAAATTTCTTAAAACACAGATGCTGCCATGATGCTTCAATATGTGCCTTCTCTGGGCTCAAAAATAAAACTGATTCTTCTGTGAGTGTGTTAAGTTTCTTGGACATCTCGCACTCCTACCTACCTCTCTGTTATCACTGAAAATCTCTTGTCTGTGTTCTGGGCAGGACCTCCTAGACAGTCCCAAAGACACTGGCCATTCTACTTGTCTCATATACCTGTATATGAAGGTTATTCCTTGCATACACTCATTTGCCTCCCATAGAGCCTTTATTTGAACACATTTTAGGGTTTATTTTTTTTAAAGATTTTATTTATTCATCACACACACACACACACACACACACACACAGGGGAAGAGACACAGGCAGAGGGAGAAGCAGGCCCCATGCAGGGAGCCTGATGTGGGTCTCCATCCTGGGTCTCCAGGATCAGGCCCTGGGCCGAAGGCAGCACTACACCACTGAGCCACCGGAGCTGCCCATTTTTCTTTTAATAAATTTATTTTTTATTGGTGTTCAATTTACCAACATACAGAATAACACCCAGTGCTCATCCCGTCAAGTGCCCCCCTCAGTGCCCGTCACCCATTCACCCCCACCCCCCGCCTTCCTCCCCTTCCACCACCCCTAGTTCGTTTCCCAGAGTTAGGAGTCTTTATGTTCTGTCTCCCTTTCTGATATTTCCCACACATTTCTTCTCCCTTCCCTTATATTCCCTTTCACTATTATTTATATTCCCCAAATGAATGAGAACATACACTGTCCTTCTCCAATTGCGGGGCTGCCCATTTTTAGGGTTTATACTTATTGTCTTCATAATGAAGTTATATGAACAATAGTAAGACTTCATCAAATTTATGCTCTAATGTGAACCTCATTCTATAGTAAGTAGTGGTCTATTGAGCTTCTAGACTGTTTCAAAATTGTGTAGCATTTTGGAAATTATAAAACTTATACCAAATATTTCTGAAACAATCTGGAAAATCTTTCCCTGCTCAAATAAACTGTAAACTATTGTTTACTCATGGGAGACATCATTAACTTTCAAGGAAGATGTGGATCTCTCACCAAACATACAGGTTGTTTTCTAAGAGCAATAATTTCTAATTTACCCCTTCCCTGCTCAGTGAATAAGAATTTCAGAAGATCAGCCATTTTTCTGCCGGTAGTCCCCAAATTGGCCTGAGCACTGGAATCATATGAGGAAAGTTTTAGACATACAGATTCTGCAGCTTCACTATAAACCTACTGAATCAGGATCTGCATGGCTGGATTCCAGGAATTCCAAAGTTCTAAAACTCTTCCAAGTCATTTTGATAAACTGCTTAAAACAAAATCCTTCTTGGGGAGTAGAATACAGTGTTCCACTTCCAAATCTTTTCTTCCATTGTCTATTGAACATTAAAATAAAGGTCACTGAGAGAAAGTCAACTCAGCAACTAATCAAAGTAAAGTCATACTTCCCTATCCTCTGAAAAATTTACACCAAAAAACCCAGAAACTTGAAAAACCAGAAACTTAAATGTGTTATATGTAACATTTATCCTCATTAATCTTTCTGATTTCGAAGTTCATCTTTGTTATTTCATATTTTAAACTGCTATAAACCAGTATTTTTTTAAAAAGTATTCATTATCAAATTTTATTCTAACAAAGCAATTTACTTTTTGAAGATTTTATTTATTTGACAGAGAGCAAAGCAGGGAGTAGGGTCAAAGGGAGAAGGAATTTCTGCACAAAGCAGGGAGCCCAATGTGGGGCTCAATCCCAGGACCCCAGGATCATGACCTGAAATGAAGGTAGACACCCAACTGACTGAGCCACCCAGGCACCCCAAAAGCAATTTACTTTTGCTGGAATTTTGTCTGTATGGTTTATTTGGGGCCCTGAATTTAACTCCTAGCACTAGTGTGTTGAAAAAAGGTGAACCATGATTATGGTGTAGAAAATCTTTTCATAATAAGAAAGTTTCATTATTTTACTGTTACTATAGTAAAAGGTCTTTGGTCATGTTCTTGCTGTATTAGAATCAGTGCTTCCGGGATCCCTGGGTGGCGCAGCGGTTTAGCGCCTGCCTTTGGCCCAGGGCGCGATCCTGGAGACCCGGGATCGAATCCCACGTCAGGCTCCCAGTGCATGGAGCCTGCTTCTCCCTCTGCCTGTGTCTCTGCCCCCCCCTCTCTCTCTCTCTCTGACTATCATAAATAAATTTTAAAAAAATTAAAAAAAAAAAAAAGAATCAGTGCTTCCATTTCCATAGTTGACTCTCCTAGTTTTCAATCCAAACTTACTTTCTCTTCCTAACAATGTCTAGAGACAAGGATCAGTGATTTGTTTTAAAGCAGTTAAGAAACAAGTGAAATATAAAAGCAGAGATTGTTGTCAATATTTTAATATGTAATGTTGTGGTTTTGGGGTACCTCTCTCTGCTTTGGCTTGTCCTCTCTGCTGTTGTGTTCCATTTACACCTTTTGAAGAGCAGTGAGGAATTAACCATCTGAAGTGATTTCATATATCTTTGTGGTTCTGCACTGCCAGTCAGTGGAGTAGTGCTTGCTCAGTCGCAGAAGAATCACCCAGGAAGTTTGGTAAAAGTATAGACAACTTTTCTGTTCCCTCTCTGCTTTTTCCCACGTGGTCTGGGATAGTGCCCAGGAATTAAAGGTCTCCATTAGACAATTATGGGAATTATTGCCCAAGGGCTTTATGAAGAGGTGTCCAAGTCGAGAATGTTATAAACTGATGGAATTTCAGTATGGAAGCTACCACCACAAATCCCATGATTTTTCCCTCCAAATTTACAGGTGTAACTGTGTACAAAACAAAATGTGGGCTGCAGCCTTTGGGGTGATTTCTGCTGCCTTGGCAGTGGTGAGCGGCTTTGGCCTGATGTTGTATATTGGGGTGTCATTTGTAACCATAGTTGCAAATTCACCATTTCTTATTCTAGGTGAGTAAAACAAAACATGACGCTACACATTGTGTATGTGAGGGTGTGGGGTAGATAAGGGAAGGAGTTAATGTTAGATTAAGCAAAATAATTACATTTAGGTGGCTCTATGGATCCAAAATGAGGTGACAGGAAAGAAGAAAATCAAATTGAATTATGTATCTTTAGAGGTGGCAAAATCTAGTACCCCAAATGGGAATATACAGACAAGGGACATGAACAGGCAGTTCACACACACACACACACACACACACACACACCAAAAATCCAAAATATTATTTTGGGGGATTTTTGGTCACTCACTATTCCCCACAGCCATTAAAAACTATAGTTAAAGTGTATATAATTGATTTAATGTAAACCAGTATCCTATAGTCTGTGTATTCATAGGAGTGTGAATGACTCTGTGTGTGTGTGTGTGTGTGTGTGTGTGTGTGTGATTTAAGCAACTCAAGCAAGGAATGTGCGAGGACAATTTCTGAATAAGGTTCTATAATAAAACTAATTTTTAAATACCTAATAAATACCATGAGTTCATTCTTGGTCCTTAGTGCTTCTGATTCTTCCCTTTGGTCCAGCTAAGTACAAATGAAATCCTCGAAGCCAGTAGCTGTGGAATGTCAGGATGCAGTTTATGACACACTATATAGACTTGTGTTACTTTAGATCCTTCTACTTTCTTGATCATACCTATAGAACATCTGATCAAAGGCAAAGTTGCAATTCCTAGTACCCTCCCATGGAGAGAAGATCCCTCCAAACTGAAATTAAGATCAGGATTTTATTCCACTTTATATATTAACTTGTCTATTTTATTGAGTTTGTATCAATATACATGAGTGAAAGTAGTGTCAACTCCAGTAGAAAGCTTGAGGAGGTGAAATTTATCTGTGACATCTCATGCTGTCCTTGCTAATCCCCTTCCTTCTTTCTAGTTTTCCTTTCCTGGTTTTCAGTGCTGATTTCAAAGTCCTCAAATGTTCTGTCCTCTATTCCAAACCAGTCATGAAACATCCTTGTGGAAAAGAATTACCTAGTAGGCATTAGTACGTAAAGGATTCTTAAGATGTATTTTTGGTGCATATGTCTGATCTCAAGAGTACTTGCATTTTAATAACAATACCTTAACCTGGGAAAGTAAGTTTGAATGATAACAATTCTGGGTATCAAAAACAGGCTAGTGGGAAAACGATGTGTGTGTGTGTGTGTGTGTGTGTGAACTACGTGGCGTCTCTCAGATCATTCCATATTGATACTTAGATGCTAACGGTAGAACAGTTGAGTCCAGCTTCTGTCTCAAGCAACAGAATGTTGGCTTGATGTGTTTGTGCATTTGTGTAAAACGGTTTATGAGAGAAAATGGTCCCTCAAGTATTCCAGGTGGAATCAAAATCCATTGCTAATACCGCTTTGCTCTGTCTGCCACTCTGCTGCTTGTGGCTGGCTCTCTCTCTCTCTCTCTCTCTCTCTCTGTGTGTCAAATCAGTAAAATAAAATCTTTTTAAAAAACTAAAATAAAACACCCTAAATGAAGACTCAGAGTAGAGTATCCGGGCTATGTACAGATAATGGGAGTGTGTTCAAAGCACAGAGTTATCACAGAGGAAGGGATGAATTCTGTTGTGGATTCAGAGGCAATCAGAGAAAGCAACGGAGAAAGTAGTACCAAAGCACAGACTGGGCAAGATAAATAAGACCTTAAGAGATGGACAGAGAGGAAGGTTTGAGCTTATGTGTCTAATTTTTAACAGATATTAATACATATAAAGATTGTTGTTTTTTTAAACAGGTGTTGGGGTTGATGATATGTTTATTATGATTTCTGCTTGGCAGAAGACCAACGCCAAGGACAGCGTGAGCCAGAGGCTGTCCACTGTCTATTCCAAGGTGGCAGTGTCTATAACAATTACCACCATTTCCAACGTCTTGGCCTTCTATACAGGGATTATGACCTCTTTCAGGTCTGTACAGTACTTTTGCATCTATACAGGAACAACCTTGCTCTTTTGTTATTTTTATAACATCACCTGTTTTGGAGCATTTATGGCCCTGGATGGTAAAAGAGAAATAGTCTGTCTACACTGGTTGAAAAAGCCAGAAACTCCTGACCAAAAATGTTTTTCATTAAAAAGATACTGCTGTCTCCCATGTGATTCTCTCCCACATGAACAAGAAACTGATACCCATCCAATGAATTTGTTCTTTCAAGACTATTTTGGCCCTTTTCTCACACGCACTGAGTCCAAATTTTTTGTAGTGCTTATATACATTTTGTACATCATATTTAGTATTTATGGTTGTTTCCAAGTACAGGAAGGTTTAGACCTTTGAAATTTGGCAAGTGATGATTCCTACATCACACCATATTTTAATGTAGAAGAAGATTATTTTTCAGAGTTTGGTCCAAGGGTTATGGTTATTGTTACTGAAACTTTTGACTACTGGGATGAAGATGCTAGGCAAAAGCTGGAAAAATGTCTGGCAGATTTGGAAAGCAGTGACTATGTAGATAAAAATCTTACAGAATTTTGGTTACGAGAGTATGTGCAATATATGGAAAACAGACAAAATGTAAATGATAAGGATACATTTATGAACAGTTTGCCTCCTTTTTAAACAAATTTTCCACTTTTTATGTATGATATTAATGTTTCATCATCAAATGAAATCATTTCTTCCCGGGGCTTCATTCAGACTGTGGATGTTTGTTCTTCAACCAATAAAAAGAAGATGTTATTCCAATTACGAAGCAGAGCTGAAAAATGTGAAATTCCACTAATGGTGTATAACCAGGCATTCATATATTTTGATCAGTACACTGCAATATTAGAAAACACTGTTCGAAATGTTATTGTTGCATCAGCTGCTATCTATGTTCATTGTTTCCTTGTTAATTCCTCATCCACTGTGTTGCTTGTGGGTAACTTTTGCTATTGCTTCTGTGATTGTGGGAGTAACAGGTTTCATAGCATTCTGGAATGTCAATCTTGATTCCATATCCATGATTAATCTTGTTATTTGTATAGGGTTTTCTTTCCATTTTTCTGCACACATTTCTTACGCATTTGTTTCCAGTTCTAAGCCCTCAGTAAACAAAAAAACAATTGAGGCATTGTATCTGCTAGGCTACCCAGTGTTACAAAGTGCACTTTCAACAGTAATAGGGGTGTGTGTGTTATCTGTAGCTAAAGCATACATCTTCAGGACATTTTTTAAGATTATGTTTCTTGTTATGCTATTTGGGGCTGCTCATGGCCTTATTTTTATCCCAGTATTCTTAACCTTTTTTTGAAGGTTTGTTTGAATATACACTAACAAATCAAACACCAATTATAAAATTCCTGATTGCCACAATACAATCTGATAAAAATGCACTATTAGAAATAGTCAATAAACTAAAAAAAAGGCATGTTTCCTTGGCTTGGAAATCCCATTTTAAAATGTTATTTAAAATATCCTGAGAAAAGTCAGTCTTACATTAAAATATCTTTACTAAATTAGGAAGTGTTGTCATCTTTATTATACTCTGTACAATCAAGCATAAGGTATGACTTTCCAATTATTTTTTTCCTTTTGTTTCATTGGTAGATATTTTTGCCTGGAGTTCAAGTATTTTATATATTATAATATAAATGGAATATTATTTTCATTGTACTTCCTATTTCATTACTATGTAAAAGTACAACTTATTCTTTATTCTCCAAGACTGGAGGTTCATATGCATTTTTTAATGGTGTATTTTGATAAGTTGAAGTTTTTAAAGGTTTTTTTTTTTTTGGGTGTATATTTTTTATTGTAGTTCGATTTGCCAACATAGAGCAAAACACCCAGTGCTCATGGGAACATATAATGTTTGTCCTTCTCCGATTGACTTAGTTCACTCAGCATAATACCCTCCAGTTCCATCCACGTTGAAGCAAATGGTGGGTATTTGTCATTTCTAATAGCTGAGTAATATTCCATTGTATACATAAACCACATCTTCTTTATCCATTCATCTTTCGATGGACACCGAGGCTCCTTCCACAGTTTGGCTATTGTGGACATTGCTGCTAGAAACATCAGGGTGCAGGTGTCCCGGAGTTTCATTGCATCTGAATCTTTGGGGTAAATCCCCAACAGTGCAATTGCTGGGTCGTAGGGCAGGTCTATTTTTAACTCTTTGAGGAACCTCCACACAGTTTTCCAGAGTGGCTGCACCAGTTCCCATTCCCTTTTCTCTGCATCCTCTCCAACATTTGTGGTTTCCTGCCTTGTTAATGTTCCCCATTCTGACTGGTGTGAGGTGGTATCTCATTGTGGTTTTTATTTCTTTATTTTTTCCGTCTTCCTACCTTGATAGAAGCGCGAACTCTTCTCACTATAGCATTCCAGCCTGTTCTCTCTTTAAATCTCAGGCCGAATTCGTAGGTTTTCAGGATGATTTGAAAGTTATCTAGGTAAGTTTGTGGGGACAGGTGACTTGGGGACCCTACTCTTCCACCATCTTGCCCCTCCTCCCTTAGACAAATATTTTATAACACAAAATTCATCAAATAAGTTCTCACTATATCTGATTATCTTGAATATTTGGCAAACCAACCTGAGATGCTGAAAAATAATAGGTCTTTTCACTTTCATTCCATTCATTACAGAATGTAAGTTTATCCCCCAAATGGAAGCTCATTAAAAAATTCTTCTCTCAGGTTAAGAAACTACAAAGCACAATTGTAAAATTGCAAAATTAAATCAGGTACACTGTCTGAGCTCTTCTTGTTTGATTTGTCCATTTCCTTCCTCACTTTTGTAGTGACAAATTCAATGGCTTCCTATTCACACACTTTGTTTTCAATAATTCCAATTTACTAAAGGTTTCAAAACTTTAAGTTTCTGTGGTCTTTCCTTCATTGAACACTTGATTAAGGATTCACATCTGATTTTGAATAAATTGCAATAAGAACAAATAGAGGATTCATTCACAAACTAGTCCAATACCATTGTAGGACCTAGATTGATTTTCAAAGTAGTTTTTCAAAGAGTCAAGCATTTGAAAAATCTGGCTGATGTTGGACAGCACATACTGTCATCCTTGAATATTTTTAAATTCAACTTCAGCTTAATCACCAAATATTTGTTGTTCACTTATGTTTGGTATTTTATTAGCTCATCTGTTCCTTCTGCAGGTATTCCTCAGATATAATCTTTGATCATCCATTAATATTTAGAAATGAGGGCAGCCCCGGTGGCTCAGCGGTTTAGCACTGCCTTGGGTCCAGGGCCTGATCCTGGAGACCCGGGATCGAGTCCCACGTCAGGCTCCCAGCATGGAGCCTGCTTCTCCCTATGTCTGTGCCTTCTCTCTCTCTCTCTCTCTTATAAATAAATAAAATCTTTTAAAAAATATTTAGAAATGAAGCCTATTTTGCTTAGTATAGGTCATTAAGTTTTCTATGTGATTGTTAACTCTATCTCCAGCAGCCAAAACTCATTTTCCACTGTTGTCCTGGTATACCACCTAATTTAAATTTGGATGTCTTATTTTAAATGAAGTATTATTAACAGTTGAATTAAATAAGCCTGGATTGGTTTGATATACCTCTGCTTTTTACTTTCAGATTCTGCCACGGTCTGGTCTAGTGTTGTGGATGACACAGGTGCACTGAATAGAATACTCACTTTAACGTGTGTTTGACTCTGAAAGTCACCCACTGATAAACCACCTTTCTTCCAGATACTCTACAGACACTATGGAACTAACACTTCATTTTTACTTACAGTTGGCGTATTGCTCACTGAATAAAATGACAGACATGAGTGGTTAGGGACAGCTATTTCTTCATTGGATGCTTTATGGGTAAAGCCTTACTAGCCACTTTAATAATAAAGCCCAACATTTTAGTGGCTTATTCCAATGCAAGTATATTTCTCATTCATGAAAGAATCACAGTAGATGTTCCTGCTCAGTGTTAGGCATCTTGACTACAATAGTTCAAGGACCCAGATTCCTGGCAACTTATAGTATTAAATGGGTTCCTGTGTTGCATATGTCTTGATGGCAGACAGAACAGAGAACTTCTTAAGGTCTTGGCCAATAAGGTAACACACATCACTTCTTGCTATATTCTGTACTTGATTACAGGCCAAATGACTATGCATGTAGGGCAAAGGGACTAGAATATGTAGTCCTTGAGTGGATAGCCATGTTTCAATTGCCATACCATGTTAGCACCATTTTTGCACCATTTTTGGTTGACAGCAAGCACTCAGTGTCATTGATTCTTAACCTCTTATATTACACAAAAATAAACTCCAGATGATTAATTTTTTATGAAGTAGATAATTATCATCACAGAAAGGGAAAAGTCTGTCTATTATGACACAAAATCCAAAACTTATAAAAGCAAAGCATTATAGCATTATTTAATTCACCTACAAACATGTGCCATGGTAACCAGCAAAGGTGGCAGGGGTGAGTGGGTGGAGGGAAGAGCTCATGACTCAAAACATAGGTAAAGGTAATCATTTCCTTAATATATGAATGGTGCTTTTAAATCAAGGGGAAAAAAATCCCAACAGTCCAAAAGGTAAACCAGAAAAACACATAAGATGATGGTTCACCCAAAGAAGAAATATGATGATTCTAAGCAATAATTTGAATATAAAACCAAAATAAGATACCACTGGCACAAATCAAATGATTTACTGACATTCTGGGATAGGCTATGGCAAAACAAAACCTCATACTCTCCTTTTGAGGGTGTAAATCGATAAACTTCTAAGAATATTTATCAATAGCTCTAGAGATTTAAAAGGAGCTATCCTTTAGCTCAGTAAATCTACTTCTAAAAAATTATCTCACTGATACAGTTCTTGCACTCTGAATAAAAAAAAATCCATTACTTAGCATTGTTTATAGCAGAAAAGACTCAAAACAACCCACAGATCTATCAATAGGGTTATGATTAACTTATGTTTCACTCATACACTGGAAAATTATAGAGCAGTTCAAAATACTAAGATATCTATATGCACGGACATGTTAAGATCCTTTGATGTATTAGATGAAAAATGTAATTTGCATGCACGAATAGTATATAACAGTTATGAAAACCATACACTTGCACATATTTTCAAATGTGTAAATGCATAGAAAGGGTTTGTAAGGATGAACACCCTCTTTTTCCAAGGAGAATGTATGCACCAATTACTTTTGTAATTAGAGAATAAAAATAACTAAATAAGGTGTACCAGGTTCACAACAGCCTTATGTGAGAACTGTGCTACTCGATGGTCCCTTGAAATGCAAAAACTGCCAGTTAGAACTTGTGCATGTCTGTGAACAAGCCAAATTCTGCCAGCAAACTGTGAGTCCTGGGGGGGTCCCTGGGTGGCTCAGCGTTTTAGCACCTGCCTTTGGCCCAAGGCGTGATCCTGTCGATCCGGGATTGAGTCCCACGTCACGCTCCCTTCATGAAGCCTGCTTCTCCCTCTGCCTGTCTCTCTGCCTCTCTCTCTCTCTCTCTTGTGAATAAATAAAATCTTAAAAAAAAAAAACCTGTGAGTCCTGTAGAATACATATGTATTTTATGCATCCTTAAGAAGCGTTTATTGTATTAACTGAACTCCTGAAAGGACAGGCACACTACAAACAAATTTTGCTCAAACCACCGGATCTCCACGGAAGCTGCTAGGATCCAGTCATGAGCAAGCTGAGCTCAAACTGACATCCTTAGAATTTCTCCAGAAAGCCGTCAGGTGGGGTGGAGATGGGCACTCCTACAAGTATCTGCTTTCTAACCTATGCTTGAGTTTGAGAACATCCTTACCTTCTGGGAAATGAGCCTTATTCTAAGGTTGCTCCTGAGAAGAATGTGATTACTACCCAGGATGAAGCCTGGAACCAAGAGCCAGGCTGGCATTGAGAGCCATACTGGAGCTGGAAGGGGAGTTGGAGGCGAGGGCAGGACTGCTTGTCAACTTGAGAGGGGTTGTCAGCAGTAATCAGCACAGCTGGGATCCTCAAGTGAAGGGTTGGATGAGCTCCAGAAGAAAAGGTAGTGTGGAGGCCAGGGCCAGATCCAAACCAAACATCCAGACCTAGTTCACAAGTATTCTGGACATCAGATCAGGGGTCCCAAACCAAGTGGAGACCAGCATCAGGGGAGTTTCTGGAAGTGCTCTGGGTGTCAGGGCACAGGCTGAACACAAGAGCCAAGCAGGAAGTCAGCCCTGTTCCTTGAGACTATTAGATCTGGGCATAGATTGGAAGAGGACAAAGATGACCCCGGGAGGTAAAGGGACTTGAACACTAATGAGTGAGTAACTCTAATAAATTATCTCTAAATTCCATTATTCTGGAGGCCAAACCACATCTCTTAAACAAAAAGGAAGGGGGGGAGGAGGAATGAAAGAATTGTGTTGCAAAATTAGTGGAATATAACATTAAAAAAATGTCTAGCCCTCTCCAATCACATATCCTCCTCATCTCCAGTGAGCTAAGCTGGCTCCTGGGTTAGCGCATGTAGTGCATGGGCTATGCAGCTCCTCGGGTTCCCTGATCGGGCTTCCGGGCTGGGCCGGGGTACTATGGGCTCTCTTCTGCATTACACTGTCTGTGAATTCACTTTCCTGCCTTGGACGTAGTGGGAGAACAGGCTCCAAGCTGGTATGACGAGCTGGATGGGTATGTGAATCTGGCAGAACTTCCCACCAAGCTCCCTGGCCCAACAGGCCACCGGCTCGGCTCTGTAGATCTGCAGAGCACTGGCTGGGCTCTCTGTGCAGCTGCTCCCATAGATGGGGCTGTAGGATTGTCTGTGCAGCTCCCCAGGCACTCTGGTTAGGCCTTCTGTCCTGCAAGACAGAGGGGGCTATAGGCAGCATTCGCCAGGGCTTTGAGCTTGCTTCCCTGCCAAGGCAGAAGGACTGAACAAGCTCCAAGGTGTGTATGGCTCATTTGCTGTGGACTTAAATCAAGCTGAGCTGCTCCCTGGCCACACAGAGCCACCAACTCAGCTCTGCAGATGGGCAGAGCCACTGGCTCTAGTATCTACTTGGTTGCTCCTGCAAGGAAGAAAGAATGCTGTCACCCAAGATCTGGGCACTAGTTGCTATAAACCCTACCCCAACTCCTCCATCTCAATCTGATTCCCAGGGATTGAAACCCCCAGATTTCCCCTATGATCCTTGTGAGGCAAGACCCAAGTGGGTCTCCCAGGAAGCATCCCACAATGCTCGATGAGCTAGATGTTCACCCTGAGCTCTCTCCTTTTTCCCACTGGAGAAACCATAGGCCTGGGGGGGAGGGGGGAGCTCTCAGTGCATCGTTGTGCTGGTCTGGGGAGTGTGATGCAATCAGTATAACTGCTCCTCTTGCCCTTCTAATGCAATCCTTTTTAGTCTCTGTGTTCGAGGGGGTTTTTTCAGCCCTACTCCCATTCTAGGATTTTCAAATGGTGTCTTGCCGATGGATAGTTGCTAGCTGTCCTTGTGAGGAGGACTGATGTTGGCAACCACCTGCATTGCCATCTTGATGACATCAATCCCCTCCATGCCTGGTTTCATCTTTAGACCATGCTTTCCTAAAAGTTCCTGACATTTGATCTTTTCCTAGAGCCATTTCTAAAATTTAGCATTGTTTGAAGAGTCTGGGAACTTTCAGACCTAGCAGTTCCTCGTGTTCAACTTTTTCTTTAACTTCTCTCTCTCCCTCTCTCCTTTCCATCATGCAATAAACTGCAAAAAGAAGCTAGATTGCACATTCCATATCCTGCCTGAAAAGATTCTTTAGTTTAACCATCCCGCTGATTCAGTGCCTTTTCTAGTTCCTATGACACCACATGAAACAGTGCCTCTCAATTTTTTGCAACCATGTACAAGGGATTCTCTTTTTACAGTCTCCAGGCATATTCTCACCTACCTGACAGCCTCCATGGCAGCCTCCTCAAGGGCCACAAGGTTGTTAATAGCAACTCCAAGGCTTTTTGCCTTTCTCTAAAAATCTCAAGATGTTCTAGCTTTTCTCTACTTACTCAGTCCCAAAGCTACTCCTGCATGTTTTGGATTTTGTTATAGTAGCAGTACCAAAGTCTATGTTAATACTCTATTTTTCCCCAACAGATTATCTCAAAACTCAGCAGCAGAAAACATCAAAGTTATTGTCTTTCATATTTTCTGTGGTTAAGGAATTGGGGCTTTGATGGGATGTGCTATCTTGTAGTATTGTGAGATTTAGATGTCAGCTGGGGATGCATCTATCTGAAGGCTTGAGAGGGAAGAAGATCCACTTAAAAGGTGGTTAATTCACAGGACTGGCAAGCTGAGTTGCCTATTTTTTTTGAAGGCCTCCGTTCCTCTCCATCTGGGCCTCATCACAGGGCTGCTCATCATGTAGCTGCTGGCTTCTCCCAGAACAAGGAGTCCAATTGTCCTTTATGTCCCAGCCTAGAATGTCACTCAGGAGCACCTCTAATGCTAACTCTACTGGTCATACCAACTAATTTCCAACTCCATATGCAAGGAGACTAATGGGTATAAATATCAGGAGGTGATGACAATTGAGAGCCATCGTCAAGTCCGGCTACTATTTACTGTTTGTTGTTTTCTACCATAGCTATGGGTCAGATTTTTCTTCTTTGCATGCCTAGTGATTTTGTATTAGATGCTGGACGTTGTAGAGTATGCATATTTAATACTAGATTTCTTTGCTTCCCTTAAATGCTATTGGACTTTGATTTGATAGGAAGTTATTTATATATCAGGTCAATACATAAGACTTGTTTTTAAGCCTTGTTAGGTCAAGTCTAGCATAGTCTTTAGTTCAGGGCTAGTTTTGCCACAGTATGAGACAAAACTCTCCCGAGTTTCTACTGAAAGCCCCAATGAGGACTCTGCATTCTGTCTGGTCAAAACTTAAACATCCCCCAGCTCTGTATGAGCTTGGGGAACTTTTTAGCATCTATTTCTCTAATTATGTTTTGCCTCAGCCCATGGGGTTTTATCCCATGCATGTGTGGTTAAGTATTTAGTAACAGACTCTGGCCATGCTTTGCCTGACTTCAATGAAGTTCATCGTCCATATCCATAACTGAGGATTTGAAGACAAACTTCAAGGGAACCCTTTGCACATTTCTGAGGCATTTTATCTCTTGAGTTGCCTCCTCCCTGGCACTCAGCCTCCCATATTCCAGCCACCGCATTCCCCCTAAACTCTGCTTGTTCTCCTCAACTTAGAGAAAATGCTGTGTTTTGCCTAGATTCTCCTTCCTGGGCTGCAGTCTGGAAAATGTCTCTGAGGAGGTCAGAGAGATTCTATGGTTCACCTCATTTATTTCTTCTTTTCCAGGGATTGTAGTCCTCCACTGTTTGTTGCCAAGTTTCTGAAAACAGTTGTTCAATACATTTTGTCCCATTATTTACAGTAAGAGGGCAGTCTTTCAATTATCAGAGCTGGAAACAGAAATCTCCTTTTTTCCTACTTATGTCATTCATTTTGCTATCTGAGTTTACCGTTTGGGTTCACTCTAGTTCATCTCCTTGAAGTAGGCTTTGAAGTAAATTAATTATAGGGGACTTCAGTATATCTGGAAAATCCCCTTTCTCTTTCAATAAGTTAGTAGCCATGTAATACAAAAAATGATCTCATTTAGTTCAGGGCTAGTTTTGCCACAGTTTGAGGCAAAACTCTCCCAAGTTTCTACTGAAAGCCCCAGTGAGGACTCTGCATTCTGGCTGGTCAAAACTTAAACACCCCCAGCTCTGTATGAGCTTGGGTAACTTTTTAGCATCTATTTCTCTAATTATGTTTTGCCTCAGCTGGGTGGCTCAGTGGTTGAGCACCTTCCACTCAGGGCATGATCCTAGAGTTCCTTAATCGAGTCCCACATCGAGCTCCCTCCAGGGAGCCTGCTTCTTCCTCTGTGTCTCTGCCTCTCTTTCTGTGTCTCTCATGAATAAATAAATAAAATGTTTTAAAATAAAAATAAATAAAAATTTAAAGATGTCAGCTGAGAGTAACTTTAAGAAAAAGATAATCAAGTTATAACATGGCTATACAAAAAAAAAAAATAACATGGCTATACTTATAAAGAAGAATATGCAGGCACTTATAATTACCATTTTGATTTGACACTCAGTCAACAACTGATATCTGTTATTGTATTATATGTACGTACATATGTATATATGTGTACATATAGATATGCATATATGTATGTATATATGTGTATATATACACACATACTTTGTACATAATACATAATAAAATACTTACTATCTTATGCTGTGCAGAGGAAAACTGATATTCCTAGCAATTGTACATTTAAAATGATCTGTCTGTTTTTCTAGCGTCAATAGAGAATATCAGCATTTATTTTCTATTTTTGCATAGATAATTGAATATATTCTTTTCTTTGAAAAGAAAAGGCCCTAAGAATTCTAAAGTTCAAGATTTTCTTAGAGGGTATCTGACCTGAATCATACAGTGGAACTGCTGCGGACTTCATAATCTTTAGTCTGCACGGATGATGCCCTGAGACATAATCCTTCTGCTCAGATTTTCTTCAAGACATAGAGCAGGAATTGCAAATGGAATCAGAATCCAGGAAGAGCCATTATGACCACATTTCCTGTTAGGCATTTCGGTCCTGATAGGAAGAATAGACTCAGAGAATATCCTACTACAAGAGAGAAGGTAGAAGAGAGGTAGTTGTTAACACTTCTTTCTTTTTGGCAACAGCTATCTAAACCTCTTTTCTAGCGTCAAAAGCATGCAATTTGATCATTTCACAAATATTTTTTCAAAAATATTTGCATCGTGGTAGACACTCTTCTAGATACAAACCATAAAGCAATGAACAAGATAAACAGAAGTCCCTGCCCCTGTGGAATTTACACTCTAGTGGCTGAGGAAGAAAACAGACAAGATAAATAATGAAATACACAGTAAATTAGGAGGTTGTAACTGTTACAGAGCAACCTAATAGTGATTACTATGAAGTCCAGCAAGATAATGTGAGACCTCATCACTAAATAGGAATGTGTGTGTACCTGTATACACAAGTTAGTGTCTGTGTGTGTGTACACGTGTGTTAGTAAGCAGGGCAGGAAATTGCCACATTGGTATATGACCGAACTGGGAAGAAATGAAAGCTTATAAGTATGTTAACATACATTAACCTGGAAAATAAATTTAGCTAAAGGAAATTCAATACTCCTACATATTATCACTCATGACTATTATTTTATTCTCTTTTCTAAAATGGCTTGGGAACAGCATCAACTTTCTGGGTACCAACGTGGAAATTGATTTTGAATAATAAATTATGTACTTTATTTTAGCAGAATGTATTAGATTTAAGGGTTCACTGTAAAGTTTTAGTTTTTAGTAAGTAGAAAACATTTTTTAAAAACAAACCTGACATTCCAGGGGGACTTCATAATAAAAAGCCCACACCTCGTTATTTTGCCATAACAGAAGTCTTCACTCACTGGACACTCCAGCCAAGCCCTCCAGATCTTTAGCACATTCTGGTGTGTGGAAGGATACTCTTAAAAATGCAGGAATCATTAAATTTGTTTTACGGAGGACCACCTCTTTGAAAGTAGAAGAGACAAAGGAATCCCATAACGTAACACAACAAAATCCCACCAAAGGGACATTTTTTCTCGAGTCCAACGTGATATTTGTGCCCTAAACAATTGTGAGGAATCAGCAAAGCAGACACTATAAAGCACTTGGAGGCAGTGTGACTTTAGGGATACACAAAATCCAGTATCTACCAACAGAGAACTATAGCAAAAGTCATTGGCATATGCTTTCGGGCAAAATAAGTGATTATGTTTTGTATAGGCATGTCAGATGTTCAGAGCCTTTCTTAAGGGATTCAGAATGGTACGATATTTTTCATCCTGTTATAATATGGTTCAACAAAATAAAACTCGCACACTTAAAAGCTTCAGGCTGACTAAGCCCATATGACAGCCAATTCATTCAAATAATAACTATCATCAACAACACAAAGAAAAAAATCAGCAAGATCATGATGTTAAAAGACCTTGAAAAAAATTAATAAAATGAAATAAATAGGTTTTCTTCCTCCAAAATAAAAACTATATTCCAGGTGTTAAACTGCTATGGAAATTATAAAAGAAATGTTAATAGGAAAAACACACAACTCATCAATAAAAACCCAAAGCCAACTATATCTTGAGCCAAGAATCAATTGCAAGCCATGATAGAGCTATTGAAGTTTTTAAAAAGTCATTTATTGAAGAAACAGATATTTGGCATAGAGATGGCTGAGCCAGAACACCCTTTGTAGGAATGTGTAGTTTTTGAATAGATGTTACCAATAGAGGTAGCAGTCATTATTCCCTCTTACTCTCTCTCTCTACCATTCTCTACCTCTCTGTCTCTGTCTCTGTCTCTGTCTCTCTCTCTCTCACACACACATACACACACACACACAATTGCAAAGTAGATTCCCAAATATATTAACCCTTTACGGTTTTACTTTCCATTTTTCTCTTTTTACTGAGTTATTTTCCCCACAATTATTTTCTCAGTAAGTATTCTCCAAACTAGGCAACTAATGAAATCATACAAATGTACACCCATGTCAGCAAACACGGACCTTTTTTTCCTTGGTTTTTGTCTTCTACCCATACTGGTTACATCTCTAAAGCAGTCTTTTACAATGTTATTCAAATAACAGGCCACCAGATATTGTTCCCTCTAAAAGCGCACCTGTGACTTTCATCAAGTCTAAAGGAAATTCTGTGAACACACTACTGCTGCTAGGTTCAAGAGTCAAAGAGGGGACAGGGTTTTATGAATTTTTCAGATTGCTGACCAAGAAATATAGTTCATTTCCTACATTATACCATTTAAAAGTGAAGGTCATAATATTTCTGGAACAGAAATTTGGTAAATTTAAAAACAAACAATAGCTTGCTTTTATTTCAATACTTTCTCTGGTGTTTAAAAGGAAATACATTATCGAGGCCTTTTGCCAACAATTTGTTAATAATAAAATGAATAAAAGCTAGTGTGTTGCACAATTCCTTTGCCAGTAAGCAATGAATAAGTATAATCTATAATGTCAATAACTTTTGCAATAATATTTACAGATTTTCCACATAACTGATGGTTTATTTCATCCTCACACAGACAAATATGTATAAGACAAGCCATTGTCCCCACCGCATGCTTTTGTTATCTTGCTGAAATGTGGTGAAATGCATTGCAGTTTCAGGTGACTTCAGGAATGTTGAGAAATACTTTGTCCATTCCCTGAGAAAAAGCTTCATAATTTTCTTCATATGAATTCCATTCCCAGTTGATTCACTCCTGTATTAGCATTTTGAGACCAAAAACTTTTCAGCAGACTGTTTTTCTGGGGTGAAACTCTATTTAATCACATGCTGTGTTTTCTTCACTTTGTCTCCATTGTCGTTGGTTAGAAGGAATAGGTGATTTTGAAAATTTATAATCAACAATGGCTACTTGCCTCAATTTGACTAAGGGATCGTCACCTGATCAAAGGAAGAATCTTCAAGTCACTGATGGTTGCCAGCACCAAAGGATGCATATATGAAGATCCAAGATCAATTTAGGTTATATTGTACTGTGTATTACTTTACCAGCTTTATTTGAGGGTCAGCTGTGCTGGGAAGCAGTTGGGTGTACTTACAAATCAAGTTTGCAAGTATCTAGGTTTCCCTGTACATGTTCAGAAATGCAAAGATGATAACCCTGTCTGTACATTTTGAAAAGAGCAGAGGTAGTTATCCTATATAAGGAGGAACATAAGGGATTTCCTTCCTTCCAGTCACCTACTGTCCTGGCCAGCTCTAGCCATGGACCCACACAGACCAGAGCCACTGTATACAGAGACAGTGCCCATCACCAAGACAAGAAATTGTTTTATCTGCTACCACAGTGACCCCATTTCATTTCCTAAAGTTCAGAGACCACCTCCACTTTGGGCCTGTGCAAAAAATCCCAAGGACAAAATGGCAAAACCCAAAGTGAAGGTTCTTACTATGTTTACTCACAATTATGAGACACAAATCTTGACATACTCCTGCCTGTGCATGTGGTATTTATTTTGACAAGAGTCTCCTCAAGTCAAGGTTATTTATTTTATTTTTTATTTTTTTAAAGATTTTATTTATTTATTCATGAGACACACACACACACACACACACACACACACACAGAGGCAGAGAATGAGAGAGAGAGGCAGAGACACAGGCAGAGGGAGAAGCAGGCTCCATGCAGGGAGCCTGATGTCCTGGGCCAAAGGCAGGCGCTAAACTACTGAGCCACCCAGGGTTCCCCAAGGTTATTTATTTTAAACTATAAAACATGAAGTCTTATAGATTTTTCAATGTCAATGAATATAGCTTTCTAAATACAAATTATTATACTGAGGGAACATTGTGAAAAAAATAAATAACCAAGTCTCTAAGTCAGGAACCTGATCTCCAAGACATAACTTGAGCCTTTAGACTCAGAAACTCACAGAAACTTAGAAACCCAAATTGGAGAAACACTGTGTTTAAAATTAAAAGTTGTCCTTTAGAGAGCCATTTAGCACAAAGTTGTTGGCGAGGACAGAAGAATATGCAGGCACTGAAATCAGGGAGGGGAATGGGGTGGAGGGCTGTGTGTGTTCTTTCCTTTCTCTCTCCTTCTTTCCTCCTCTCCTCCTCTCCATCCTGCTGCTGGCTCAGAGAAAGGGCACGGTCACAGTAACTGTCATTCTTGAGAAATAGCTGTTGTTCACCTGTTAAGGCATGCTTTCTCTTGGATCTCACTGGTAGGATTTTGCATCCCCTGATGCAGATACTCTTCCAGCTGACTTCTTTTAAAATCCCTTGTGGGGTTCATGCCACACAAGCCCCTGCTGAGGTTCCCTGCCCTCCAGAGAGGGACCTGTCTGTTCACTCGGGCATAGCTCCTCTGTGCAATAGCCACTGATCCACGAAATCACATATCCAAACATCCCCCAAACTGGCATGTTTTTCTGCTACCCTTTCTCCTTGCCGTGCTAATGGGTAACTCTGGCCAAGGCCCCGCCTTTAGAATTCTTTAGGCAGTAGTCATGGAAGTGTCTCTCAACCAGGATGAGGAAGGAGGAAAAGCCACTCATATACTCACAGGCACTCACATACATATATATTCTCGATGTATTTCAAAGAAAACTTCAATAAGTCTTTATCGTCTTTAGACTGTTGGCGAGGACAGTCACTGAACTTCACAGATTCAGTGAGGATCTGTCACCCACCATTCTCAGCTGAAATTCTGTGAAAACAGGAAAAGCCCTGCTCGTATTTTGTTTTACATGTCTGTAAGTCATTATAAAACAAAAACAAGACCCGGATTCTTCATGCATAAAGCATTCACTGATATGGAGGAAAAACCATTGGACAAGCAAGAAAATCACAATTCACTAGTTTTCCCAGCTGCGCACCTGGGTAAGAGTAGCTTTGCCTCAGTAAACTTTCAGTTAGTCAGCTGTAAAATGAAAAACATGCACATACACATCTGGAATATCTGCAACAGGTTATTTAGACTATTTAGAATGACATCTCCCTTATTATTGAATAGAATGCTGCATATTATAACATTTTGTAAGGAAGACATTACTAAATCATTACTTCCTTGAGGTGCAGGGCCTATGTCTCATTTACATTTCCATAGCAAGTGCTCAAATGTTTACCAAATGGATAAATTTTTGAATCAACCTAAAATGGAAGAAAGATTAAGATGGCAAGGATCTGAGTCTTTGCCCTAATACCCGGAACTTTTGACTATGCTTTGTTACATACAGAAAGAGAATTAAGGTCACAGATGAATTAAGATGGCTAATCAGCTCATCTTGAAACAGGCAGAGTGTCCAGGATTATCCAAGTGGACCCAATGTAATCTCCAAGTTCTTAAAAGTGGAAGCGACCATGACAGGCTGGGAAATTTTTCAGTGTTGCCATTGCACAATTTTCCTTTCACTTGTAAATGAAAGTGATAAAAGTGGTTAATTTTCACTTTCATTTCTGAAACCCAGCACTACAAGATTCTGTCCCATGAGGGAGATAATTTATACATACATGCAACAGTAGAAGAAAACTGAAGAACATGATGTTTTGCCAAATTCTTTGCTGCACATATATAAACGTGTGCTTGTATGTGTGCGTGTCCAGCAAACTGTGCATGCCTACCCAGCCATGTCGCCCAATGCAGATACCCTTCCAGCTGACTTCTTTAAAATTTCCTTTTGCGGTTCACGCCACACAAGCCTCTGCCTGTGGCCCAGAGCTTTCTCTTTCCTCTCTGCCATGCTTGGCATGTCTCTCATCTGCAGATTAGTTCTCATGTCATAAGCTGCCCGCAGCCTTCTCAGGACCCCATTCAGACACAACAGCATTGAGCAGAAGGAGAGGGACTGTTCATCTATGTGCCTCTGATAACAAGAGAAGAGCCTTTTCTCCAAGAACCTGAAGGTTTCTCATATCCCCCTGGGCAGAAATGCAGTGGCATGCCCACTTCAGACACGATAACTGACAAGCAAACTGGATCACAATGTCTGACTGGCTTAAATCAATTAGAATTTCTTGCTGGGGCATGGGTAATGTATCTTTCTCAAGTCACATGAGTCGGGGCTACCCCCTGGAATGCAAATAAAGGCTCTACATCAGGAGAAAAGGTAGGAACAGCTTTTGAGATAGGCAAACAAGATTTTTTCTGGTAGCACTTCTTGAAATTTTGACATGGTTCCCAATGTGTAGGGGAGAGTACCAACTGCAATTGTCCACAGCCAATCTTAGATGATCTTGACTATCCTATTCTGCTATCCTATCCCAGGAATAGTGGGAGACTTCACCTGAAACTGTATTAAATTAACTTATGCCATTCAGTCTGCTTTTTATGTGGCCAGAGAGGAAATAATATGGAAGCAAAAATCTATTTCTTCTGAGAAAATGAGTTATTATATCCACAACAATATCTTTCCTCTGAAAGAACATACACAGTAGCCCCAGTTACCCCAGGGTTACTTCCAGTCACAAAGAAATCGTTCTGGTACTCGTTATTCTTGGTGTTCATTAGAGTAGGAAAGAGTTTCACACACCCTCACAGAGTTCTCTCTTGCTACCACTTTGAGGAGGAAGCCTTTCCTGTTCTCTGTCAGTGCTTGTTCTAAGAAAACTTTCTGCAACCCTGGAGTGTTGTGTAGCACCTATCATGCAGCCACCAGTCTCTATCACTGCATTTGGTATATGGCTATGGAATTGAGAAACTGAATTTTAAGTTTTATTTAATTTTAATTCGTTTAAATAGAAGTGCCCTCATGTGCTCATCACTACCATTTCCCACAACACAGCCTCATTTTATGTACCATCTAAATTCCAATCCATTTCTTCTCTCTAGAGAGAAGACTCCAAGATCCATGGAGGCCAGTGGCAGCCAGTAAGTATAATTCCATTCCTGTGGATTTTCACCTCTGCCTCTAGATCCAGTATTAGAACTTATCAGGAAAAGCCATGGCTTCTGCCCCAATCACCAAGAGGATGAAGGGGGAAGCCACATGTGCTATCTGCCTGCAACTAATGTCTGAGCCTATGAGCATCAGCTGTGGACATAGCTACTGTACACTGTGCATCATCAGCTTCCTTGAGAACCTAGGCCACGCAGAACCATCGCCAAATATGTTCCCCTGTCCCCACTGCCGGGCTTCATTTCAGTTGTCCAGCCTCCGGCCAGTAAGCAACTGGGAAGTCTCATTGAAGCCATCAAGGAGATGGAACATGAAATGTCATGTGAGGAACACGGAGAGCACCTCCATCTCTTCTGCGAAGACGAGAGCCAGCTCATATGCTGGCGCTGTGAGCGGTCACCGCGGCACAAGGGGCACCACATAGCTCTCATCGAAGACGTATCCCAAGACTACAAGGTGAGTGAATGGGTTGGAGGGCTTTGGCAAGTACTGCTCCGAGTATCAAAGAGTAAAGTTCAGATTATACCTATAAAAAGGAGGAAAGGGACAGTTTCAGGCAAGATGGAAGCTTGGGGAGCTAAAGGATTTGGAAATGATTTTTCATGGAAGATGAAATGGAGGGAGAGGTTTGGAGCAACTCCTGTTTCTCACTCAGAAGCAGTAAAGGAAGGCTGGCCTTTGCTATAGGGAATGAAGAAAGGGCACAGTCCTGCTACCTTATTCTCCCTCTGACCTGCCTATATTTGAGGAAAAGGTTCCTAGTGTGGGGCTCCTTGTTCCCTCCCCTATGAGGTGGAGGTGGGCTTGTAGTAAGGTTCTGAGTTCCCTGGGTAGTCATGGCAATACTGTCTTTGACAAGTTTCAGAGGGCCCTTTCTTGAGAGGACTCAAGAATAGATGAGTATACTTATTGGGTTTACAGAAGACAGGATTTGATTCTTTTAGTATTGAACACAATCAGCAATTCGGGTCATTTTAAAATTGCTTTCCATGAAAATGTGAGAAACTATTTTGAAAAATAACCCAGGGATCCCTGGGTGGCGCAGCGGTTTGGCGCCTGCCTTTGGCCCAGGGCGCGATCCTGGAGACCCGGGATCGAGTCCCACATCGGGCTCCCGGTGCATGGAGCCTGCTTCTCCCTCTGCCTGTGTCTCTGCCTCTCTCTCTCTCTGTGACTATCATAAATAAAAAAAAAATAAATAAATAACCCAAAAGCTTGATATACATACAAAATCATTTTAGATTGGCTTCATGAATTAGCACTCTTCAAAGATATCAGAACCTCCCTCCTCCATTAAGTGTTTCCAGTTACTTTAGCTGACATCTTGGGCTTTCCTTACCTACTCACCATAACACAAAGTTCTGTGTGTATTAGACACTCTGGCATTGGTTGTTTGGCTCAACATATTACTTTATAAAATCTTCTTTTAGAAGATGATTAGCTTGTTGCGTGTGAAGCGTTTCCCTGGGAAGACTATAGTGGTGGATGTAGCTCAGGCTTTGGGTTAGCAGACAAGGTTGGAATCACAGCTCAGCCATCGACCAGTTGTAGCATCTTGGGCAAATTATTTAACCCCTTCCTAAGCCTCAGTGTCTACTGCACAGAAATGACGTTAAAATCCTACCAATCACTCAGTGCTGCCAAGAGAATCAAATATTTGATTGCACATATAGTCCTTAGTGTGCTTCCTAGACTATTGTAACAACTCAATGTATATTCAGTGTTATTCTGATAGTCTGGAGGGCTGGGGTTCCCTTTATGTGCTTACTGAAGAGTTATCAAATTGAATTGACTTTATTCACTGAATTTTTCCTTCAGGAAAAGCTTCAGAACGCTGTGACAAATTTGAAGCAACTAGAAGAGGAATGTATGAAACGGAAGGTGTTCACAACAAAGCAAATAAGTGAATGGAATGTAAGAATTTGGATTTATTGATCTCAAGCCATTTTCTATCCTGGAGTGTAAAAATAGGACAGGATTGACAGAACACAATGATAATTTATTTTCACTAAACCAGACCACAGGGAACCAGATGAAACCCAAAAAAGGAACTCTCCTTTGTTTTTATGTCCCTCATTGTCTACATCTGTAAGAATTTATGTCTAATATCTTCAACTTCTCAGTTGTAATTGACTGGGATTCTTGATACCTTAGGAGAAGCAGAATTGGGATATCTATTTAAGTTAGAGCCATCCTTGACTAGGTCTCATATTTTAAATACCTCAAAGTTCCTTCCTGGTTTGAAGGACTCAACTTTAATACTTTACCACACTTAGCACACAGAGTGCAGGCTGTGGCTCCCAGCCTCACAGGTTCACAAATTAATCTTTGTGAACATTAAGGAAACAGAAAAACTCCAAGTTGAGATTCATATTACTCAGCTGGTGAGGCTGATAAAAGGAGTCTATTTGATTTATAAGAGGGGTCATAACTGTTGCAGGAACTTGTACATTTAAACTGCAGACTAGGAGTCTTTAAGATGATTTCCATGGCTGACCAGCTCCCCATGATCAGAGGGGCATTCCTTAATGGAAATATTTATGTAATCCATCAATTTGTAGCCAAATGCCTTAGGCTTGTGAGCCATTTAGCCTCTCTCAGGGGTCTCTTCCATCCTCTGCCCTTTGGTTGCTAAACTCTGAGGATGCTCTCACTTCCCTTTCTGGCTCTTGGACAGTGGGGAGGATCTTGATTTTAACTAATATATACAGAAACCGCATCCATGAGTCTTCTAGAACATCATCTCAGTCATCAAAACACTGTCTGAATTGGGGAAGCACTGGCAGAAATTGCAATTCTGTATCTCCCAAAATGAAAGCCAAGTCCCAAGAGATGTATCACTTGGCCTCTGTAAGTCTTACACATAAAGATAATTACTTAGACCCTGGGCTGGTGGTGACTATTTCTCAGTTAACTATGATAAAAGCCTGCCACTCAGACCTCCCCCTGCTGAGACCATGGATTTCCCTACTAGCCTGGTTGTCTTAGACTCCAGTCACAGTGATGTTTATTACAAGCTTTCACTTCAAGAAATTTCCTCAGGCTCAGAAATACCTCCTTACATCCCAAATAAAAACTCAGATTTTTTTTTTTCCTCTGTAACTGATAAAGTGTTTGACCTCAGCCCTAATTCCATGATTAAATTATCTGGCACCACTGACCCTCCTTCCTCTTGTACCTTGGTTGAAGAAGAAGGAAATCAATCAGGCAACTGTAGAGAATCATGACAACTCTCCAACATCTGAGTGCCTACTTCTTAGGCATGACTCTGTTGTTATTTGTGACATTCTTCCAGCTCCAATGACTAAGTAGCTGAGAAAACTTTCTTCTCTGTATGTGTATGTTAACATGCACATAACATAAAATTTACCATCTTAATCATTTGTAAGGGTACACAGCTCATTGGCATTAAGTATTGTTTTGTTGTACAATCATCACTGCCATCTATTGGTGGGAACTAATAGTGGAAACTAATGTCCAGAACTTTTTCATCACCCCAAACTGAAACTGCCCATTAAACACTAACTCCCCATTTCTTTCTCCTCTCAACCTCCAGTTAGTATAATGTCTTCAAGATTCATCCATGTCATAGCATACATCAGCATTTCATTCCCTTTTAAGTCTTAGCAGTATTCCATTATCAAAGTACCACATTTTATCAATTCATTCATTGGTGGACATTTGGCTTGTTTCTACCGTCTGAGCATACTTTCTTGACTCTAGGAGAAGATAGAGATTCAGAAACAAAAAATTCAGTCTGACTTTAAGAATCTTCAGAGCTTCCTGCTAGAAGAGGAGAAGTCTTATCTCTGGAGACTGGAGAAAGAGAGAGAGCAGACTCTAAGGAGACTGAGATAATGAGGCCACTCTGGAACAGAAGAATCAAGAGCGCAAGAGTCACATCCTGGAACTAGAGGAGAAATGTCAGGGGTCACCCCAGAAGTTGCTACAGGTGGGGTTGTGTACTTGGGGGAAAGAACTCTTGAACTGTTAAGAGAAGAAGGGTGAGGGAATATGGGCTGATTCATGAGGCCTGCCTGCCTCACATAAAAGTGGCACACTGGTATGGGGAATTTAAAGAAATGTTTATTTTATGTATACCTCAGTATTTCTAGGGTAGCCTTCACTTGTCTGTAGTGAATCAGAAAAATCTATGTGAATCAGGAAAATATAGCCCTTCTGGATGGATGTGGTGGGGTCCTTGGCTAAATGGAATCATAGGGTAACTTTTGCTACCATTAGTCTCTGTTCCATGTGCACAGAACCCTGACTGTCAAACTGCCTCCTGAAATATTCCGCCAGGTGACTGGTGGGTGATAAAGTGGGGCAGCCAACATGAGTGACAGTCTTTTCCCTAATTTGCTTGTAGAGCCCTTCACAGCCCTTAAGGGGCCTTCTTTCTGCTATATGAAAGATCCAGCCCATTAAGATAACTGTGCCCGGAGCTATTAATTCTAGTTCCCACTGGTAGATCTTGAGGTTATACTGTAAGCATGAGACCATAGCATGACTGTTGCACCACCACATGATACCTGCTCCCATCATCTTAGTGGCACATTCTCAGAGGCTATGTATATATTCACCACTAAGGACACTTAATGATAAGTGGTCTTTAATATGGGCTCACTCTGAAAGAAATTAGGTCACTGGAAGCAAGTCTTAGCAAAGGAAGCATGGGGAAACCTCCTAGGCCTCTTCCCTAAGCCTCCCACAGGCTGTGATTGTAGACACCACAGGTTCCCACAGATCTCAGCAAGAAAGATAACAGACTCAGAGGTTGATAAACATCCTGCCATTCTGAATACCCAGGGAGCTGGGATGGGAATCATTCTATCTGAGTATTCATCAATAGCTAAAGCTGGAGTCCCTCTATTTACTTTTTTGGAAGGAACATTTATAGAGACCAGCTGCATGTGCAAAGCCTCATGAAATACTGATGTTTCCACATTCACTTTTTGTCTTTGTTTCTCTGTAGGATGTGAAAGACACTTTGCGCAGGTAAGTCCTATATGAATGCATGAGGGAAGAGGTATGGGTATATAGAGTTGAGTGTATCACTGAAGAAGCCCTTGGGCCTTTGCTTATTCTAGGAGTTGGGCTGTGACGCTGGAAATACCAGAGGCCCACTCTTTGGAACCTCATACTGTGTGCAGTGTTTCTGAGCTATATTTTGATGTGAAGAAAATGTTACGGAGCTATCAAGGTATGTGAAGAATCCCTAAATGCTAAGGGTGGAAGGGACCTTATGTTGTGATCACATTCACCACCTGTCCCTGGGCAGGCTCACAGCAGAGAGGTTGTTTAGTGATTTTTAGTGTAACTGTCTTACTCTCCCTTGTTAGCATACTCCAGTGCTTAGATAAGGACATAGCGTACTGGTTATCTGTGCAGACCCTTCACATTCCTGATCTCCCATATAATAACTGTGTCACCCAGGCAAATAACTTCCTTAGTTTCCCCAGCTGAAAAAATGAAGATATGAACTATTCCCACTTCATTGGGTTGTCATGAAAAGTAAATATGTCAACAAGTACAAAGTGCTTAGTGCAGTGACTGGGACATAGTGTTTGTGGTTAATATTTTAATCAATTTTCAGAGCAAGGTAAGAAAGATAAGTGAATATTATGGACTTTGGTTCAAAAGATTTTAGGCTCTTAACCCAGACAACACAGATGGTAAATATTAGAACCATGATGAAAACCAAATTTTACCAATTCCAAATTGGTAATTCCAATTCCAATTTCAATTGGTAAATTTTGCTCCATTGATTCTCCTAATCAGTGCTTACTATATTTCCACAATCTCTTATTTATAATTACAACATTTTAAAAGCTCTGAAAACTCAAAGTTTTTAAAAACTTGTTTGGCTACAAAAGCAGACCTAACCTAAAATGATCTGGTGACTCTATTATCTCTTCCAGTAAACAAATTTAGCAGCTTAAAACAACACATACATAGTATCTCACAAGTTCTGTGGGTCAGAAATCTGGGTACAGCTTAGTTGGTCCTTTGCTTAGGGCCTCACAAAGCTGCATATGAAGGGGTTGGGCAGGCTGGGTTCTCATCTGGAGACTAGATTGGGGAAGAATTCTCTTGTAAGCTCACTCAGGTTGTTGGCAGAATTCATTTCTTTAGCACATGGGCCTCTCAACATGGCCAATTACTTCTTCAAAGTGAGCTCAGAAGAGTCTCTAGTGCATGTCTCTTAGTAAGATGGAGTCACATATAATGAAATATAATCATAGGAGTCACATCCCATTTGCCATATTCTGTTATTCAGAGGCAATTCACAGGTCCTGCTCACACTCTATGGGAAGGAATTGTATAAGAGCAGGAATATCAGAAGGCAGGGACTCTGAAAGGCTATCATTGTGTCTGTCTTCCACAGTGGCCAAAACTGAGCTGTACTGATATGAGACTGTTTGAAGTCTTTATTTATCCCACTTAGTTTGAATATATATTTTACTGCAGAAATATTAATGCATTTGATCACAAGGTACTGCTTAAGACCTGGTAGAGGTAGGCACATAATTTAGAATATACATATATACTTCATAACATCAAAAGTATTCTGAATTCCTATGCACTTAACATGGGAGCACCCAAATACAGAAGCAGTTAATAACCTAAAGAAAATAATCAATACTAACATACTCCCCAGTGGTGAAAAACAGAACTTTACCCTTAAAGTAAGGAACATGACAAGAATGTCCACTCTCACCACTGTTATTCAACATAGTACTGGAAGTCCTAGCTACAGTAATCAAACAAGAGAAGTAAAAGGCATACAAATTGATAAGGAAGAAGTAAGATTTTCACTATTTGTAGATGGCATGATATCTTATATAGAAAACCCTAAAGACACCACCAAAAAACTACTAGAACTAAATTTAGTAAAGGTGTAAGATACAAAAACAATATGCAGAAATCTGTTGCATTTCTATACACTAATAATGCAATAGCAGAAAGAGAAAATAAGGAAACAATCCTATTTAGAATTGCATAAAAATTATTAAGATACCTAGGAATAAACTTAACCAAGGAGGTGACAAACCTGTACTCTGAAAACTATAAAACATCGGTGAAAGAATTTGAAGACAACACTAATAAATGGTAAGATATTCCAGGTTCATGAATTGGGAGACCAAATATTGTCAAAATGTCTATACTACCCAAAGCAGTCTACAGATTTAATGCAATCCTTATCAAAATATCAGCTGCATTTATTACATAGTAGAACAACATCGATAAAAAATTCTGAATCCAAAAACCATTTGGCCCCAGGGAATTGAGATAAGGATTATGGACCTGTATTTGTTTTTCCCTCAAGTTAAAAACAACAAACAACAAGAACAACTATAAAGCAAAGCAACTCTGTGTTTGATCCTATAAAGATTCAGGAAAAGAAAAAATAGGACTCTGTACAAATCATACTCAGATGTCACTGAGCTGATTTGTCTACCCTTGGCTTTTACAGAAGATTACAACATTGTGCAAGTCAATCTCTTTCTTAAATTGTCTCATCTTTTAACTAGATAATTTCCTTTCTTTTTTAGAGCCCTTATTATTAAAACTTTTATTTTTTTAAATTTTTATGATAGGCACACAGTGAGAGAGAGAGAGAGAGAGAGAGAGAGAGAGGCAGAGACACAGGCAGAGGGAGAAGCAGGCTCCATGCACCAGGAGCCCGATGTGGGATTCGATCCAGGGTCTCCAGGATCACGCCCTGGGCCAAAGGCAGGCACCAAACCGCTGCGCCACCCAGGATCCCTAAAACTTTTCTTATTTCAAAAGTAACACAAATATATTGTAATCGAACAACATAGATAAGTATGAAGAAAAATTCAAGGTTTCTCCTACCCCTCTCCAATCTTACTTTTCTGGATAACAAGATCTATGTTTTTCTCTATGTTTGTTTTTTTTGTTTTGTTTACAAACATTTGCTATATAGAATGTCTCTCATTGCTTTTTTTAAAGCAAATATTAATAAGTATATCATAATTATTTGTAACCATATCCCTACCATTGGAGCTTCAGGCTGCTTCCAGCACTCGTGTATTACAACATTGCTGTAATAACTGCCTGGGCCATGCAACCTTACATCCTTGTGTTTTCATACTTGTGGGCATATACCTAGCATTGGGGTTCCTGGGATTTTTGTTAATCTTAATGCATATTACTTGTTCCAGTGTAGCAACATACAGTCTCAGCAGCACCAAGAAATATACCAAGCACTCTTTCCATGGCAGATGAGAAAAGCTTCGCATGTGTTAACCTGTTTTATACAACAGTCCTTTCTGTAGGAAGCATTTTTCACTTTATAGATGAGGAAACGAAGACACAGATAAGCAATGATTGGTAACTTAAGTAGTATCTCTCTGAACTCACTCTCTTAATCACTTTGCACTGTGGCAAAAAAAAAAAAAAAAAAAAGGAATATGTTGTTTTTTAATCCACGTTGTGGAGGGGACTTTGAAGTTTATGTATAGTTGGTTTTGTTTGTTGCTGGTGTACACCTACTATTGTGGACATTCTTACTGATGTGTCCCTGTGTTCTGTGAATGGTTTCCTCTGAGCATATGCCTTGAATTGAAAATGCTGCTGTGTAGGGATGCATATCTTAATTTGACTAGTATAGCATATCTTGAAATTGTATCAGTTTTTATCCTGCCAACAACATCAGAGCTCTCACCGTTCCACATCTTCCTGAGTTTTTGCTTATAATTTATAATTTTTGGCAATCTGATGGATCTGAAATGATACCTGATTGTGGACTTAATTTGTGTTCTATGATTTCACCAGTGAGGTCAAGCCTCTTGTAAGTCCATTAGCTCTTTAGACTTCTGTGATTTACCAATGATTTGCTCTCAATCATTAGGCATTTTTCTGTTGGATTCTTTCTCTTATTGACTCAAGGGAACCCATTATAGCTAGTATCTCTGGCATATGTATGGAATTTTATGTTTTCATTCTATCTTTTGATATATAGGGTTTCAAGATGCATTTTTATTCAAGGTCTGTGACTCCTTGATTCCAAAGAGTGCCATCATCATCAATGGGCATTGAATTTTCTCAATGAGTTAGTTGCATTAATTAATAGGATCATGTGGCTTTTCTCCTCTAATCTGTTAATTTTGTGATTATGATAATTTATTTTCTAACGTTAAACCATAGTTGCAGCCTCAGAAAAAGCTAAATTTTGATATTTTTGTTTTATAGTATATATAACATAGGTCTGATGCCCAAATATTAATTTGTCGTGAAGACCATTATTGTGCCTCACTTAGATTGCTAGATAAGGGTTAGTTGCATAAAGCAGTTAACAAACAAATAGTCCATTAGGTAAATAGGAATCCTGACATTAGTAAGTAAAGTTTAGCTGTCACCCAAACTCTGATAGTATTATGATTATGATGGAGTGATGATGGAGACAGTTATTAAGTGTGTCGGGATAGGCTGCTTACACATCAGACCTCCTCACATATAAAGTGAGTCATATGTTTTCCTGGTAAGTGTCCCTCTCCAGACATCTTCTTTTCTCATTACTATAACTGATACTGTACCAGCTCTGTTGATAATAATATTGTAAGATGGCTCTTCACCTTGACTGCTTGACTCTGTCTAGTTGGTAATAAAAACAGCTCAGTCTTTTCATACAATTATACACACACACAGAATATTATATATCTAATAATATATTAAAACATTTGATATATAATATATAGATTATATTTTTGATGTAAAATATATTCTGTGTGACTTATAGTATATATTGATACATATTAGATGACTTGAATTATATAATGAGATTATATAATTTACATATAAATAATGCTATCACATAATTACATGATATATTGTAAAAATATATAATATGTATAATAAACACATTAAATACACAAAGTATATACATATATAAAATGTAAATTAAATGTCTATATAAAATATAATTTTATATGTATATGTAAAATTTGATTTCTTATTAATTACACTATTTTTAGGATTTTTACATCTGTGTAAGTTACAGGGCTCTGTAATTCTCTATTCTTTGGAAGATTTGATATAAGATTGCCATTATCTATCCCTCGACTGGTAGAATTTCTTTAAAAATTGACAAGGTCCCTTGATGTTATGTGCATGTTTTATTATCTGTGTGTAAATTTTAAATTCCTTATTATATTTCTTTATGTTAAGTCTGTTCACATTTTTCTTTTGAATGGGTTTTCCTAAGAACTGTTTTTCTAGAAAGTTATTCATTAGGTTGATTTTTTTCAATTTTATTTATAGCATAAAGTTTATCATAGATTATCTTAATTTTTAAATTTCTATATTCATTCAAATTTTGTCCTCTCTCTTTTTTCTCCTTTAATAAATCTTTTTAGAGCTGTGCCTATTATATTAGTCTTTTTGTGAAAGCTACTGTTGGCTTTTCTCTCTTCACTGAATTCTTATTTCCTTTCATTTCATTGGTTTATTGTTTAGACTTTATTTTCCTTTTTTTAAGAAAAAGTCTTGTTGGGTTTCTATGTTCTTTTACTTTTTTTAAAAGATTATTTATTTAGAAAGAATGTGTGAGTGGGGGAGGGGCAGAAGGAGAGGGAGAGAGTATCTCAAGTGCTGAGACCTACATGGGGCTCCATCTCATGACCCTCAGATCATAACCTGAGCCTAAGCTGATTTGGGCGTCCAGTGTACTGAGCCACCCAAGCACCCCATTCTCTGTTCTTTTCCTATTTTAAGCTAGTTAGCATCCTAATTTCCAGCTTTTTTCTTTTTCTAAAATAAGCACTTAAAGGTATAAATTTTCCCAAAAATTCCACCTTAGCTTCATTGTATAATTTTTAAATGTAGTATTTATTATTGCTCAAGTGTGTATATCATCATATTATGATTTAGAAACATTTACATTTCCTTATAATTAAAATATTTTTTACTGTTTTTTTTTTAATTGGTTTCTAACCTAATTGTATTGAGGTCAGAGAATGTGGTTTATGCAGTATGGATTCATTGGAATTTGTTCAGATTTGCTTTCTGACTAGTCTTTACTCAATTAGTACATATTCCATCTGTACTGGAAAATAGTGCCTATTCTCTATTAGTTGCTGAACTTTACATATATTTGTTAGATTGGGCTTGTTGGATTGTTCAGATCTTCCATATCTTCCTTTTGCCTGCTTGATCTATTAATTATGGGAAAAAAGAATGTTAAAATATCTCATGGTGACTGTAGAGTTGTGAGTTTCTCCTTGTAATTCTGTAATTTTCACTTCATATATTTTGAGACTTACCGCATGCTTGTTTGGAATTAGGATATCTTCCCAGTGAATTATATATTTTTCTCTTTTAGGTAATCCTTTTCATCCTTGATAATACTTTGACTTAATACCTTTTGATGCAATTATATAACTGTAACATCTATATAACTGTATTATCCATCCTTTAACTATCAGCCTTTTTTTTTTTTTTTTTTTTTTTTTTTGCGGGTGTTAGTTCTCTCTTTATAGACTCTGGTTCTGGGAAGGGGGTGTCTATCAGCCTTTCTATGTCTTTTTGTTATGTCACTTATAAGCAACATGAGGTAGAATTTTAAAAATCCAATTTGATATCTTCTCCTTCAAGTGGTATTGCCAACCTGTAAGCATTTTAATTTCTTAACTTGGGTTTTCCTGAATCATTAAGATAATATAAATTGAAGCTCCAAGCTTTTTTGAGTCAGGCTCATAATAAGGACTGATTGGACAGCATTTAATAAAGGGGTTATCTACAAAGATGACGACTGGGGTTATTAATAAGGAAGAGTGAAGCAGCCAGAGCTAGGAGTAGGTAGGGAGCCTCATCACCTCCCTGGGGCCTCAGTAGCAGGTGGAGGGCACTAATTGTAGGAGAGGGTAGCCAAAGGCAGAGGAAGGCAGACCATCCAAACAATAGCCAGTGGGGAGGGTCTTGGGATACTAAATACTCTGAACTCTGCTTCTTTTTGCCCTGTGGTCTCCTCTGGTCCTTCCCATTGCCTTTGGAGAGGATAGTAACCATGTCAGCTCTGGTTAGTTCCGGGCCTTGGCTCCTCTGAATGACTAAGATGGTGATGATGAGGAGGATGATATTATTATTACTACCACTTATGGGGCACTTATTGGGCACTTACCATATTCCAGGAATTTTTCTGAGCACTGAGCATACATTAGCTCATTCAATTCCCCCACCATTCTTTGTGGCATATATGATAATTTCTACTTCATATTTAACAAACCGAGTCTTGGAGGATGACTTGCCTAAGCTCTTACTGGCTAGTCACAGAGGATGCTTGGGTTTGAGCACAGGCTGGTTTTATTTAAATTAAACTGTGCTCTTGCCAACAGCAACAAAGCGTGTCTTATTTATTTATTTATTTATTTATTTATTTATTTATTTACTTACTTACTTATTTTTTTTCAGTCAGTGTGACCCTGGATCCAGATACAGCTCATCATGAGCTAATTCTGTCTGAGGATCGGAGACAAGTGACTCGTGGATACCTCCAGGACAATCTGAAAAATTCTTCTAAGAGATTTAGTGTCTTACCCTGTATTCTGGGCTGTGAAGGCTTCACCTCAGGAAGACATTACTTTGAAGTGGACGTGGGAGAAGGAACTGGATGGGACTTAGGAGTCTGTTTGGATAGTGTTCAGAGGGACGTTGGTGTGATACAAAAGCCTCAGTCTGGATTCTGGGCCATTAGACTATGCAAAAAGAAAGGCTACGTAGCACTTACCTCTCCCGTAACTTCCCTTTATCTGAGGGAGCAGCCCCTGGTTGTGGGGATTTTTTCGGACTGTGATATTGGAGTTGTATCCTTTTACAACATGACACCTGGATCCCACATCTTTACCTTCCCAAAGACCTCCTCCTCGGATACTGTGTGGCCCTATTTCTGGGTTTATCAACATTCTCCTTTGTTTCTGCCTCCCCCAGACGAGTAAGGAAAGAAGTAAAATCTCTTTCTTGGCTTAACACCATAGAAAATATAATGAAAATCCTGTGAGGGCAGAAATGTGGTCTGTCTTCTTCACTGCTCTTGTACTGGGCTTTTAGAGTGGCTACTTAATACATCTGCTTTGAGTGAATAGATAGAACAACTGCAAAAATGCTGCAGATTGTCAGCCTGAGCTGGGGGAAAGCAAGAGAATATCAACGATCACGCACTGTCTTTTCCATCTCCCCTCAATGGGTTCAGAGCTTTGATTTCCAAGAGTCTTTGGGTGACCTGCAGGGTGACCCAGAGGTCAAGAGGTCTGAGTTCTCCCAGTTTGTTTGATGCCATATGAACTCATGGGTAGGCGGTGAGGAAAAGTTGCGATTGTCTCTGCCAACTGCAAGAAAGAGGAGGAAAACCAATGTAGTGACTCTTATAACCACTGACATTTGCCTTATTCATCTGAGCCATAACCCTGGATGATGCAATGAGTGCAGATGCCTGCCATACCTAGTGAGCTCCACCTGGGCAATAACTCGTAAAGTATGAAAGAAGGGTTAAAATTGCCTTACGGTGATATGCTTCAAATGGGAAGGAGATTAAAAGTAAAAACAAATTTTCTTGGGGGACTCAGTACTGGGAAAGAAGTTGATATTTTCCAGATTCTGTGTGCTAAGCCAGCTATCTTGACATAGTTTAAGATCTCAACACATAGTTACTGCTGGCATGATTTTGGCAGAATCACCTTCCCCATATATATGTTAGAGCTTGCATGTTTTTCTCAGTGTGGGTGCTTCCCCATGGCATTAAAAATTACTCTAATATGTGGTTTTAAGTTACTGTAGCAGTCTCATACTCTCATTTGGATTGTTTCTTGCAATTATAAGTAATGTTCAAGTGAACATCATTGTATGTAATTAGGTCTTCACCTCTCTTGTTTTCCCTAGCCTGAATCATAGAATATGAACGTTTGTTTAAAAGACTGTTGATATATTCTTGCCCCCTTTTTCCCCTTCCCCCACTCCCTCTATCCCTTCTGTTCCTGTAGCTCTGGCTGTCATTGGCTAACCCCTCTAGGAGCTGGATCCTTGGTAGGCTTTGATAATGTGGTAACTATCAAAGTTTCGTGGCAGCTGGAGGTCAGATGGGAGAATCATTCCCAGGAGATGGGGGTTGAGAATGTTGCTATTTGGAGGTGAAAACATCACTGGAATGGAGATCATCTCATTAATCCCCACTTGTGTTTCCTCATGTGAGAAAGGGAGGGGTACAGAATTTTAAAAATTAGGAGGCTGAAGGAGCAGGGAACAAGGAGCTGGATGCATCTGGGATTTTCCTCCAGAAGCAACACTTGCTTCTCCTGAAGGAATGACACAACTGTCACAGTTGTAAAAGACTCATTCAGGGCCATTCACTGAATGTGTATTAATTTCTGCATCAAACCACTCCAAAATTTTGTTGCTTAAAACTACTATCAGTTTTACTCACAGTGCTGTAGGTCAGGGCTGTATGTGGCTGAACCCTGTTGTGCCTTCTCATGTGTCTGTAACAACTGGAGTCACTGGTGTTTGGTGATCAGGCCTGGCCTCACCCATAAGTCTGGGGGTTGGCAGGTGGTTTCTTAGGGTGCCCTCTCCTGCTAACAGGCAAGCTTACCTCTTTCACATGGTTGTTTCAGGGCTACAAGAGAACCAAAAGGGGAAGACGTTGCAAAGCACCTCTTTTCAAGCATCTGCTTAGGTGACATTTGCTAAATCACTTGGCCAAGTCTAGATCCAAGGGATAGAGAAATACATTCCACTTCTTGATGGGAGAAGCTGCAAAATCACAAAAGCAAAAGCATGCAGACAGAACAGGATGAAATGAAGCCAGGGCAATTTTTGCAATCTATCATTAGAAACTTATTGTTTAGGGGGATCCCTGGGTGGCTCCGCGGTTTAGCGCCTGCCTTTGGCCCAGGGCGCCATCCTGGAGTCCCGGGATCGAGTCCCACGTTGGGCTCCTGGCATGGAGCCTGCTTCTCCCTCTCCCTGTGTCTCTGCCTCTCTCTCTCTCTCTATCATAAATGAATAAATAAATCTTTAAAAAAAAAGAAACTTATTGTTTAAAGTCTCTACATCTAACTCAGGGAGGGATAGAGATTCAGAGACACCCTGAATGGCCTTGGCCCATAGCAGATTGTTCCAATTTCTCCCCTAGAAACTCTTGGCAACATCAGTAACTCCACTCTTTGCCCACACAGACAGCCTCAGCCCCTGGAACTCTGTGAGAACTGATCTTCACACCCACCTCTCAGCCCTGCCCCTCACGCATCTATATGGATAAATGTTTCTGTGATTTGTTCCCCATAACTGACCACCTGGACCTGTATAGACAAGAAGTGTTTGTCAGACTTGTGGTGTGTGAATACCCTTGGAAGCCTGGTTATTTAAAATCCATCATCTTCCAGGTCAGAACTGGCTGTTCTGTTCTGAACACCAGGAGCTACAAATCTCACATCCCTTCCTGCTCCAGGCAGGGCTGACCCCCTGATGGAATCCAAGAGGGGAGGAAGACACACAGCCCAGTCTCCTTGAAAATGCAGAAACAGGTAACATGGAAATTCAGCTTGCTCCAAACTGTATGTAGGGGAACATGTGTTTAGATTCAGACCCCATCATTTGCCCTGTGAATAGGGCCCTTCTGGGGATGGTTAGTTGGAAGTCTCACCGGAGGCAGGAGCTGCATCCAGGCCTCTCCATCTGGCTACCAGCTGGCTATTCCCACCCGCATCCCCAGATGATGAGGTTGGATGTTCTAAGTATTTGATTTAATGTAACTTTGCCTTATTCTCATGTATTGCTTTCTGTTGCCTTATCTGTTTCTATCAGGTTTCTGTAATAATAATAATAAAGTTATCTTTCTTTTTTGAAACTGAAACATGGCTGTCGTGAATCTTTTGTTCAGAACACATGCCCACCCATAACACCAGCCTGAAGTGGAGTCTGTGCACTGGTTCTCTGGGACTCCCAGGGAAGGAAAAGTATTCCAAGCAGCTGGAATTGGAAATGCAGCAAACTCCTCTGACCTTCACTGTAATGTTCTTCTTCACCAGGAATAAGGAGGACAGAGATCATTATTCAGAAAGGCGTTTGGTTAGCATGTTAATGAGCATGTGGCCAAGAGCAGGTGCTACACTCCTTGAGCTTATATTGAATTTCTCTGGAAAGGAAAAATGATGCAACCTGTCATCCTGTAGGAATCAGGTGTCTCATCACTCCAATGCAAAGGCAGGGTCTTCAGTCCAGAGCTCATCTCCTTCCATCCACTCCAATGCAAAGGCAGGGTCTTCAGTCCAGAGCTCATCCGGTCTTGCATCTCAGCCATCTGATCCTCTGGGTTTCTCCAATGCCTAATCTGAGGACGGGACTGGGTTTTGTTTGTTTTATATCTTGGTGTCAATCCTAAGTGCCTGCTTGAGTTTGTTAGACACCTGCATCCATTAAAGTTATTAAGTGAAGTTTAAAAATTTTCACCTTTCTGTGGTAGCAGCAGATCTATGTCTGATTTTTTTTTAAGATTTGATTTATTCATGAGAGAGACAGAGACATAGGCAGAGGAGAATCAGGCCCCCCTCCCCCCCCAGGGAGCCTGATGCAGAACTTGATCCCAGGACCCCAGGATCACCACCGGAGCCAAAAGCGGACTTCAACACTGAGCCACCCAGGCGCCCCTATGTCTGACTTCTCATTTTATTTACAAATGGGTAAGTGACACTACCCTCCCGGGCCTGTTTCCTCAAGTGTAATACTGGGTCCATAATCCCAGACTCAGGTACAAAGCGTCAGGTATGTAACACAATAAATAGGCTTTCTCTGTTAATTTATGTAACATTGCAAAGCACTTTCATAGGCATGACCTGCTAAAGAGGACTTCTTGAGCCACCATCATGAAATCTTTGTGGGATCCTGGGTAATTCAATCTCTTCTCTGGGCCTTCATTACTCCAGAAAAATATTAACCCATTTTAGTGATGACAAAAGATACTCACTACTGTGTGGGACTCGGCCCAGATCAGCGCTTCTCAGCCCATCGTGGTTATCTGCGGAGAGTTTTTTGTTTTGTTTTGTTTTAAGGATTTTATTTTATTCATGAGAGACACAGAGACAGGCAGAGACACAGGCAGAGGGAGAAGCAGGCTCCATGCAGTGACCCTGGCGCAGGACTAGATCCCAGGACCGGCGGATCACGTCCTGAGCCAAAGGCAGACACTCAACCCCTGAGCCACCCAGGTGTCCCTGGAGAGAACTTTTTAATAACACACCGAGGCCGGCCTGCCCCAGACAAATTAAAAGGAGAGCCCACGCAGAGGGGTGACATCTTGAGCTGCTGCAGGGACACTGAAGGGACCTCTCCCCCAGGGGTGTCACTTCCTCGGCCTTACCCAGGTCCCCCCACCCCATCAGCCTCAAGGATGACCCTTCTCTCCTGAGGCGGGTCCCGGGGGCGCTCAAGGTCCCACCTCTACCGGAGCCTCTCCATCGCCCGCGGGCGCCGGGGCGCGAGAGCAGCGCGCGCACCTACCCGCCGCAGCACCCCTCCCACGCCGGCGGCCTTCTGCGCAGACTCCACCGGTGGGGGGCGTGGGGGGAGACCTCCCGAGGGGGGCACACGGGATCCGGAGTCCGCGCCCACCAAGCAGCACCCGCCCCTCCGAGCCCAGACCCCGCCCCCGAGGGCGTCCGGAGACTCGGGCCGCAGGAACCCCGCCCCCACGCTGGCCCCGCCCCACGCTGGCCCCGCCCCCACGCTGGGCCCGCCCCCAGGCTGGCCCCGCCCCACGCCGGTCCCGCCCACGCTGGCCCCGCCCCACGCCGGCCCCGCCCCCACGCTGGCCCCGCCCCCACCGGCTGCCCACGCCGCGCAGGCGCCGCCCGGGGCCTGTTTCCCCGCATCTCGGGTTCACCCGCAGCCCCCTCCGTGCACACCTGGCGCCCTTGCACCTGGCGTGGTCGCTGCTCGCCCGGCCAAAGCTGGCGTCCCCGGCCGGCTTGCAGCGCGCTCAGGAGCCCGACTGCGGCTGCTCCCCGCGGAGGTTTTCCTCGTTTCCTTCTCAGAGCGAGAGCTCTAGCAGAGGAGCTGACCCTGGTGGGATCGTCAGGTAAAGGAGATGGAGACCCTAGGCCTGAGTCGGGCCAAAAGGAAAGAGGTGAGTCTGAGTACAGAACCCCGACCCCTCCCAGCTTTGTACTTTTGGGGTGAAGCTCCTGGGGTTTCCTGAGAGGGGCTTTAAATGGAAAAATACAAAAAATAATGTGATGGAAACCTGCATCTCCAGCCCCTAGATGTTTGAAAGTGAACATTAGACCGTGTCTGCTCCAGATTGTGTTTAGAGAAATAAACGGTGACAAGCTGAAGGAAGGACTCACCGCCTAGCCCTCTGAGTGTCAGCAGTGCCTTTGCAGGTGGGGTGGAAACTCCCAGCACCCGTTTTTATTAAAAATATGAAAAGGTACTTTCCGAAATATTAGCTGCAGTACATCATTTAAATGAATGTTTAAGGACAGGCAAAATAGCATCAAGTGCTGTGTTGTTGCACTGACCATTTATATCCAAGCTTTGGTCACTTGCCACGGGGTATTGATTTTGTTCATCTTGGTAAATACATGCAGTGGAGTCCATTCCATTGAAAGATTAGGTCATAATGAATTCCCGTGTTAGTGAACATTTAGTTGGTGTATTTCCACAGTGAGGATATTGGTGGGGAGTGGCAGGCTCTGACGCTGTGATGTGTTTTGGTTTTTTTGTTTGTTTGTTTGTTTGTTTGTTTGTTTGTTTTTAAGATTTTATTTATTTGAGAGAGAGAACCAGAGAAAGAGGGAGAAGCAGGCTCGAGCTGAGCAGGGAGCCCAGGACCCTGGGATCATGATCTGAGCCAAAGGCAGAAAGAGGCTTAACCAACTGAGCCACCCTGGGGGTCCCGCTGTGATGTTTTTAAGACCCCTCTATGCTGCTGTGTTTCTAATTTACCTGAATCCTAATGACTCCAGAGCATTCCTCTGCAGTGTGTGCACACTTTTTCACCCTCCCAGTGAGACTCCCATGTTCCAGCAGTTACTAAGTGCTGCCAGATACTTCTGGTGGCTTCAGGATCTTAGAATCCAGTATTGGCAGGTGAGCGTTTTTATGTCCCAATTTTTATGTCCCATGAACTCCTCAGTGCTTGCTTTTATCTAGCTTTCTAATTTGTGCCAGGCAAATAGGGAGTGAGGTGACATCTCATTGTTTTATCTGTCCAGTTTGGGAACTGAGTTATAAATCTCTTTAAATGATTGTTAGCATTGCAGTTTTCTCATCTGAATACTGCCCGATGATATCCTTTGTTCATTTTTCCACTGAGTCACTTACATTTTTTTTTGTTGATTTTTCAGATCTTGATATAGTTTGGCTATTAATATTTTGTTGTTTTTTGATATTTAAAAAGTATCTCCTCACATGCAGGGTAACTTTGTCATAGATCCTTAATTGAACAGAAAACCTGAATTCTAACATAATTGAAATTACTGATTTGATTTTGATTTGTGCCTATGGGATTGACTTCAAGTTCTTGTTTGTTTATTTATTTATTTAAAACTTTAGAATTTACTTTATACTCATAGGCATTTAATTCATTTGGATTCCATTTTTGTAGGCGATGTAGTGTTAGGATTGTTTAATTTTTGTCACTCAGTGAGCTAGTTTTCAGGGCTCCATATACAAACTATCCGTTCTTTTCTGGTGATCGTGATCAGCACCTGTAACCACCCAAGTCAGTGTGTGAGCTCTTCATGACCTTCTTGTGTCTTATTTTTAACTCTCTTGCAAACACTGCTGCACCTTATGTTCTAGTACAGATCTCTGTGTAGATGTACAAGATTTTTTCCAGGGTATATACCAAGAAGGGAAGCTGTTGAGTGTTAGGGAATACACACTTTCAACTGGACTCCAGACCACCAAGTTGGCATCCTTGTTTTCCTACATTCCTGGCACTGAGGATGTGAAATGGTATCTCACTATTATTTAATTTGCATTTCCTTGCTTTTTGCAAGTTATTGGTCATTTTGTAGTTCCCTCTTTTACCAATTGTCTGTTCAGTATTCTTCTGGGTTGTTTTTCTTTACTGATTGATATTTAAGAGGTCTTTATGAACTTTGGATTCTGATTCTTTTCTGATTCTTAGTGATGTAACAAATAATGTCTACAAATATATTGTTTGTCCCTTAATTGTGATTAGAATGGATCTTGTTACATTGAAAATGTTAATTTTCAGGGCAGCCCGGTGGCTCATCGGTTTAGCACCACCTTCACCCCGGGCGTGATCCTGGAGTCCCGGGATCAAGTCCCACGTGGGGCTCCCTGCATGGAGCCTGCTTCTCCCTCTGCCTGTGTCTCTGCCTCTCTCTCTCTCTCTCTCTCTCTCTCTCTCTACCTCTCTCTCTGTGTGTCTCTCACGAATAAATAAAGAAAATGTTAATTTTCAATTGTTCAACTTGAATACCATATTCCTTAATCATTTTTGGTTTTGTATCTGATAATAAGGGATTCTGCACTTCCCTGAGGTCATAAATATTCTCCAATTTTCTTCTAAAATCTTAAAATACTTTCTTTTCTAGTCTATTTCTTTACTAGATCTGGAACTTTTTGTGTGGGGTAGAACTATAATTTTCTATTGATTCTGTATGAAAGCCAATTACTCAGCCTGAGTTCTCTGCCTTTCTCCACCAAATTTTAGAACTGTTGCTATTGTATGGTATGTATTGGCGCTGTCTCTAGGCTTTCTCTTTTATCGTACTGATTTCCTCATTTATTTCTGAATCAGAGCTCTCTTCTGTTGGGGAAATAAGAGTTCTGCCAACAAAGGACCTGCTGGGTCCTCAGAACCACACCATCAACAGGGAAGGCTGATGTGGCATAGTCAGAGATCGTCCATATCACTGTGACATAACCCAGGATTCAGCTAGAAAAGTACTTATACCCCAGTTGTTCAGCTACTTCAGTAGCTGAGCCCAATATATGTGTTCAGTGGGGAGAGCAAAAGAGTGAAGGGGGAATCCTGATCTCCAGATCTTCCCATTCGCTTGGTCTAGTATGTGGAATCTTACCATTAAGTGTTGATGTTTTTATTTGTTTTTATTTTTTATTTTTTCTTATTTCATTTAACTCAATTAAGTAGGGACACCTGAGTGGCTCAGTGGTTGAGCATTTGCCTTTGGCTCTCAGGTCATGATCCCAAGGTCCTGGGATCGAGTTCCACATCAGGCTTACCACGAGGAGCCTGCTTCTCCCTCTGCCTGTATCTCTGCCTTTCTCTGGGTCTCTCATAAACAAACAAACAAACAAAATCTTTAAAAACAATTCAGTTAAGTAATATAGGGTATTATTAGTTTCAGGGGTAGAATTCAGTGATTCATCAGTTGCACCTAAGACCCAATGTTTTTTTTTTTTACATCACCCAGTTACTCTATCCCCTTAACCCTCTCCCTTCTAACAACCCTCAATTTGTTTCCTATGATTAAGAGCCTCTTATGTTTTGTCTCCTTCTGATTTTGTCTTGTTTTATTTTTCCCTTCCTTCCCCTATGATTCTCTGTTTTATTTCCTAAATTCCACATGAGTGAAATCATGATAATTATCTTTCTCTGACTTATTTCACTTAGCAAAATACCCTCTAGTTACATCAGTATTGTTGAAAATGGCAAGATTTCTCTTTTTGATGGCTGAGTAGTATTCCATTATGTGTGTGTGTGTATATATATATATATATATCACATCTTCTTTATCCATTCATCAGTTGATGGACATCTGGGCTCTTTCCATAGTTTGACTCTTGTGGATATTGCTGCTGTGAACATTGGGGTTCAGGTGCCCTTCAGATGACTATGTTTGTATCCTTTGGGTGTATTACCCTAGCTGGGTTGTAGGGTAGCTCTATTTTTAACTTTTTGAGGAACCTCCATACTGTTTTCCAGAGTGGCTGTACCAGCTTGCATTCCCACCAGCAGTGTAAGAGGGCACTACTTTTCCCTTTTCTCCACATCCTCACCCAACATCTGTTGTTTCCTGATTTGCTGAGCCATTCTGACTGGTGTGAGGTGGTATCTCATTGTGGTTTTGATTTATATCTCCCCGATGCCGAGAGATACTGAGCATTTTTTCAGGTGTCTGTTTGCCATCTGTATGTCTTCTTGGGAGAAATGTCTGTTCATGTCTTCTGCCCATTTCTTGACTAGATTTATTATTTTTTGGGTGTTGCATTTGATAAGTTCTTCATAGATTTGGATACTAGCCCTTTATCTGATAAGACATTTGCAAATATCTCCTCCCATTCTGTCAGTTGTCTTTTGGTTTTATCGACTGTTTCCATTGCTGTGCAAAAGATTTTTATCTTGATGAAGTCCCAATAGTTCAGTTTTGCCTTTGTTTCTCTTTAGAGGTTTTTTAATTAATTACACCATAATTTCTCCTCTTTAATTTCCATATATAATTATGAGTTGGTAAATAGTACTTTTTAAGTTCTTACTGTGCTTAATTAACCTGATAATAATTGTCGCCTGCCCTTTTTCCAGCCGGTAATATTCTTTTTTTTTTTTTTCGGTAATATTCTTGATAAAAAATAAAGTTTATTGAAGAATAATTTGTAAAAAATGCACTTATATTAATTGTATGATATAATGAATTTTATATACCAATGTTTCACCATAATTCAGATACAGAACATTTCATCAACATAGTTTCCCTATGCCACTTTATACATGTCCCCCACCTCTCAGACCCGCACCTGGGGGCCTAATGACCCACTGATATGCTTTCTGCTATTATACCTTAGTTTTCCCATTCCCAGGGCTTCATATGAATGGAATTTATATCACATATTCTTGTATCTGGTCTCTTTTTCTCAATATGCTTTTGGGATTCATCCATGTCATTGCATGTGTTCCCTTTTATTGCCATCTTTTGTATTATGGATATAATACAATTGTTTATCCAGTCCACCTGTTGATGGACATTTGGGTTGTGTCTAATATACGGCATTGTGAAAAAAAACTGATAGAGACGTTTGTATGCAAGTCATGGTGTAGACGTGTTTTCATTTCTGTTGGGTGGCATTCCTGGGATGTATCAGTGTTTGTTTAATTTTATAAGAAACAGCCAAACTCTTTTTTCCAGCATGGTGTGAGAGTACTGGTTCTTCCAGACCCTTGCTAACATCAATCAGTGTTGTTCATTTTAAGCATTCTATTAGGTGTGAAATGGTATCTCATTGTGGTTTTGATTTGTATTTCCACAATACTAATAATGTTTAACATGTTTTGGCCATTTGTACATTTTTTGTGACATGTCTGTTGAAAACTTACACTTTCTTTTTGCTTGTCTTCTTATTTTTTGAGTGGTAAGGTTCTTTATATTTTCTGGGTACCAGTCCTTTGTCAGATATATGTATTATAAACACTTGTGATTTATCTTTTCATTGTCTTAACTGCTTTTTGAAGGACAGGGATTTTTACTTTTGATGAGGTAAATTTGTCATTTTATCATTCATGGTTATGGTTTTTGTGTATTTTTAAGAAATCTCTGCCTATTTTGAGGTATTAAGGATTTTCTTCTGTGTTTTCTTTTAGAAGTTTTGTGATTTTGGTTTTTACATTTAAATCTGTGATCCACTTGGTGTTAATTTTTGCGTAAGGCTTGATGTTATTTCCCCCACCCCCCACCCCACAAAGGCTATCTAGTTGTTTGAGAACCATTGGTTGAAAAGATTGTTCTTTCCCTCTTGACTAGCTAGCCCTGGCACCTTTGTCAAAATCAGTTGACTGTGGATGTTTGGATCTGTGGTACTCTGTGCTGGGTACTCAGTGCTGTTCCATTGATCTGTCTATCCTTATGCCAGCACATACTGACTTACGGTATTGATAACTACAGCTTTTCAATGAAATGTTAAAATTCGATGGTAGTAAGTCCTTGGACTGTTTTCCTTGTTTTATTTTATTTTATTTATTTTAAAATTTTTTTTAAATTTTTTATTTATGATAGTCACAGAGAGAGAGAGAGAGAGAGAGGTAGAGACACAGGCAGAGGGAGAAGCAGGCTCCATGCACCGGGAGCCTGACGTGGGATTCGATCCCGGGTCTCCAGGATCGCGCCCTGGGCCAAAGGCAGGCACTAAACCGCTGCGCCACCCAGGGATCCCTGTTTTCCTTGTTTTAAAGATTGATTTGGTTCTCTCTGGCCTTTGGCATTTCCATGTAAATTTAGAATCAGATTGCCAGTTGTGATAACCGCCCCTCTCCCCCAACAAAAGCACCAGCTGTATTTTTTACTAGGGATTATATTAAAGTTATTATATCAATCTGGAGAGAATTGACATCTTGACAGTTTAACTTATTTATTTTTAATTTAAATTCAAGTTAGCTGGGATGCCTGGATGGCTCAGTGGTTGAGCATCTGCCTTTGGTTCAGGGCATGGTCCTGGGGTCCTGGGATTGAGTCCCAAATCGGGCTCCCTGTGAGGAGCCTGCTTCTCCCTCTGTCTGTGTCTCTGCCTCTCTCTGTCTCTCATGAATAAATAAACAAATCTTTAAAAAAATAAATTCAAGTGAGCTAACATATAGTATATTTCTAGTTTCAGAGGTAGAATTTAGTGATTCATCAGTTGCATATAACACTCAGTGCTCATTACATCACATGCCCTTCTTAATGCCCATCACCCAGTTACCTATCTCCTCCAGCAACCCTTTTTTTTCCTAGAGTTTAGCATCTCCTATGGTTTGCCTTCTTCTGTCTGTATCTTTTTTTTCCTTCCCTTGCCAGCCCCCTATGTTCATCTGTTTTGTTTCTTAAATTCCACATGTGAGTGAAATCATATGGTATTTGTCTTTCTCTGACTGATTTTTTGCCTAGCATAAGGTTCCATCTATGTCATTGCAAGTGGCAAGATTCATTCTTTTTGATGGCTGAGTAATATTCCATTGTGTATATATAGACCACATCTTCTTTATATTCAGCTATTGATGGACATCTGAGCTCTTTCCATAGCTCTGTCCATGGCTCTTGTGCACATTGCTGCTATGAACATTGGGGTGCAGATCCCTTTAGGATTACTATGTTTGTATCCTCTGGATAAATACCTAGTTGTGTGATTGCTAGGGTAGCTCTATTTTTAACTTTTTGAGGAACCTCCATACTGTTTTCCAGAGTGGCTGTATCCACTTGCATTCCCACCAGCAGTGTAAGAGGACACTACTTTTTCCCTTTCTCCACATCCTAACCCAACATCTATTGTTTCCTGAGTTGTTAAGTTGAGCCTTTCTGACTGGTGTGAGGTGGCATCTCATTTGGTTTTGATTTGTATTTCCCTGATGCTGAGTGATACTGAGCATTTTTCCAGGTGTCTGTTTGCCATCTGTATGTCTTCTTGGGAGAAATGTCTGTTCTTCTGCCCATTTCTTGACTGGATTTTTTATTTTTGGGGTGTTACGTTTGATAAGTTCTTTATAGATTTTGGATACTAGCCCTTTATCTGATACATCATTTGCAAATATCTTCTCCCATTCCATAGGTTGCCTTTTAGCTTTGTTGATTGTTTCCTTTGCTGTGCAAAAGCTTTTTGCCCTGATGAAGTCCTAGTAGTTCATTTTTGCATTTTTTTCCCCTTGACTCTGAAGACGTGTCTAACAAGAAGCTGCTGGAGCTGAAGTCAGGGAGGTTGCTGTCTATGTTCTTCTCCAGGGTTTTGATGGATTCCTGTCTCACATTTAGGTCTTTCATCCATTTTGAATTAATTTTTGTGTTTGATGTAAGGGACCTATCCAGTTTCATGCTTCTGCACGTGGCTGTCCGATTTTCCCAGCACCATTCGTTGAAAAGACTGTCTTTTTTTTTCACTGGATATTATTCTTTCCTGCTTTGTGGAAGATTAGTTGACCACGACATTGAGGGTCCATTTCTGGTTCTCTATTCTGTTCCATTGATCTATGTGCCTGTTTTTGTGCCAGTACCATACTGTCTTGATGATCACAGCTTTGTAGTAGAGCTTGAATTTGGAATTGTGATGCCTCCGGGTTTTCTTTTCAATATTACTTTGGCTGTTTGATGTCTTTTTCTGGTTCCAAACAAATTTTAGAATTGTTCTAAAACAACACCAGCTCTGTGAAAAATGCTGCTGTAGTTTTGCTTGGGATTGCATTGAATATGTAGATTGTTTTGGGTAGTATAGATATTTTAATAGTATCTGTTCTTCCAGTCCATGGGCATGGGATGTTTTTCCATTCCTTTGTGTCTTCCTCAATTTCTTTTTTTTTTTTTTTAATAGTTTTCAGAGTACAGATCTTTTACCTCTTTTGTTAGGTTTATTCCTAGGTATCTTATGATTTTTGGTGCAATTGTAAATAGGATCAATTCCTTGAATTTCTCTTTCTGGTGCTTCATTGTTTGTGTATAGAAACACATCAACCTTCTGTGAGTTTTTATATCCTGCAACTTTGCTGAATTCTTGTATCAGTTCTAGCAGCTTTTTTGTGGCATCTTTTGGGCTTTCTATGTAGAGGATCATGTCATCTGTGAAGAGTGAAAGTTGGACTTCTTTACAGATTTGGATTTCTTTGCCTGTTATTTTTTGTTATTTCTTGTCTGATTTGCTGAGTCTAGGACTTCCAGTACTATGTTAAATAACAGTTGTGAGAGTAGACACCCTTGTCATATGTCTGACCTTAGGGGGAAAGCTCTCTTTCCCTATTGATATTAGCTGTGGGTATTTTACATGTGGCCTTAATGATGTTCCCTCTACCCCTACTTTGTTGAAAGTTTTTATTAAGAAAGGATGCTATAGTTTGTCAAATGCTTTTTATGCATCTATTGAGAGGATCATATGGTTTTTATTCTTTCTTTTAGTAATGTGGTATATATCATGTTGATTGATTTGTGGATGTCGAACTACCCCTGTAGCCCAGGAATTAAATCCCACTTGGTTGTTGGATCCTACTGATTAGTATTGTGGTGAGTATTTTGACATCCATGTTCATCAGGGATCTTGGTCTGTAATTCTCCTTTTTAGTGGGCTCTTTGGTTTGGAGATCAAGGTAATGCTAGCCTCATAGAATGAGTTAGGAAGTTTTCTTTGCATTTCTATTTTTTGGCACAATTTCAGAAGAAAAGGTATTAGGTCTTCTTTAAATGTTTGGTAGAATTCCTCTGGGAAACTATCCATCCTTGGGCTCTTATTTATTGGGAGATTTTAAATTCCTGATTCAGTTTTTTGCTGGTTATGGGTCTGTTCAGATTTTGTTTCTTTCTGTTTCAATTTTGGTAGTTTATGTGTTTCTAGGAATTTATCCATTTCTTTCAGATTGCTTTATTTGTTGGCATATTATTGCTCATAATCTCTTAAAATTGTATTTTTTTTGGTAGTTGTGATCTCTCCTCTTTCATTCATGATTTTATTTATTTGGGTTCTTTCTCTTTCCTCTTTGATAAGTCTGGATAGGAATTTATCAATCGTTTAAATTCTTTCAAAGCACTAACTCCTAGTTTTGTTGATCTGTTCTACTGTTTGTTTGATTTCTGTATCATTTATTTCTGCTCTGATCTTTATTATTTCTCATCTTCTGCTGGATTTAGACTTTATTTGCTGCTCTTTTTCCCGGTCCTTTAGGTGTAAGCTTAGGTTGTGTATTTGAGACTTTTGCTTCTTGAGGAAGATCTGTATTGCTATGTACTTCCTTCTTAGCACTGCCTCTGCTGCATACGAAAGATTTTGAATTTCCTGTTTTCCTTTTCATTTGCTTCCATGAATTTTAAAAATTCTTCTTTAATTTCCTGGCTGACCGACCCATTAATTCTTTAGTAGGATGCTCTTTAGCCTCCATGCATTTGTGGTCCTTCCACATTTTTTCTTATGCTTGACTTCAAGTTTTATCGCATTGTGGTCTGAAAATATGCATGGTATATTCTCAGTCTTTTTGTACTGGCTCAGGGCTGATTTGTGCCCCGGTGTGTGATCTTTTCTGGAGAATGTTCCATGTGCACTGGAAAAGAATCTGTATCTGCTGCCTTATGATGAAATGTTCTGAATATATCTGTGAGGTTGATCTGGTCCACTGTGTTATTCAAAGCCCTTGTTTGCTTGTTGATCTTCTACTTAGATTATCTGTCCATTGCTGCGAGTGGGGTATTAAAGTCTATTTTTTAAAAGATTTTATTTTTTTTAGAGAGAGAGACCACAAGCATGTGCCAGCCAGGGTTGGGGATGGGAGAAGGGGCAGAGTGGGAGAGAAAGACAGTGAGAGTGAGAGTGAGAGAAAATCTTAAGCAGACTCTTCACTGAGCATGGAGCTGGATGCAGAGGTTTATCTCACAACCCTGAGATCATGACCTGAGTCAAAAATCAAGAGTCAGATGCTCACCCAACTAAACTACCCAGATGCCCTTGAAGTCCCCTACTATTACTGTATTATTACCAATGAGTTTCTTTAAGTTTGTTATTAGTTGATTTATATACTTGGCTGCTCCCAAGTTAGGACCATAAATATTTACAGCTGTTAGATCTTCTTTTCCTTTCTTTACAGATTTTATTTATTTGTTTATTTGACAGAGAGAGACCACAAGCAGGGAGAGTGGCAGAGGGAGACAGAGAGAGAGAAACTTAAGGAGGCTTTAAGCCCAGATCGGAGTCTGTCATGACCGTGAGATCATGACCTGAGCCTAAATCGAGAGTCAGATGCTCAGCCGACCACCTAGGTGCCGTGACATCTTGACAGTCTTAAGCATTCCAATCCATGAATACAGTGTCTCCCATTTGTTTAGGTCTTACTAAATTGGACTTCAGAGGAGCATAAGGGAACTTCTTGAATTGATAGAAATATTTTGTGTCTCGGTTAGGGTGGGAGCAACATGGGAACATAGACAGTTGCCAAAACTCACCAAATTGTATGTTTAAATTCTGTGTCGTTGGCTGTATGTATATAAGGGACTACAGTGAAGTTCGTCCAAAAAGTAGTAACAAAAATTACCTCAGTTACTACATTCCTTTCATTGTCATGATTCTAATCATCAGAAGCATTTGACTTGCACGTCATTTTAACAGTCTGCTTAATGCCACAGGTGTTTGGCATTGGTTTGTTAGTGTCTTAATGATGCTGCTGGCCCCGCCACCATGGCATGAGAGGGAAATGGGCCAGGCATAGTAATAGCCAGGCGTCTGTGGCAGAGACTATTACATATCTACAGTCTCTTTCCTGTTTTCCCTGGACTCAAGATCAGACTCCTGGTAAGGTCTTCCAGTCAGTTTGTACGGCTGACAGACTGAGTTCTGGCTTGTAGGTGAGCAAAGGTGATGTGTGCCTTTCCAGACTCAACCTGTAACCATCTCACTTTATAGTACTCTGCACCCTTGTTCTCTTCTGACTCGTGATTGGAGACCAACTGCAGGGCATTGTTAGGAACCATAAGCTGAAGATGGATGAGCCATGGATGGAAGGGGCTACGTCTCCCAGACACCACTGGACGGTGGTCACCCCCACTGGATTCACAGAGAAGTCGTCTCTGATATCTTTTTCAGACCCAGTTGCAATCTGCTTCTTTGGTTCTCTCAGCAGCTCAGTGCTCTGGGGGAAATTTTAGATTCTCCTATCTTGGTGGTGGATAACAAGGTCAAGGCCTTTATGTACATATATGGCAGGCAAAGCGGATGGAGATAAACAGAGCAGACTGAGAGCAGGCTCCACAGGGGAGGGAAGGCAGGCAGCTGGGGGAGCTGGGCCCTGGAGTCAGGATCAGGATGGGTCCTCGGGTCATGGCAGCACCCACCAGAGCCTGGAGGAACTGGTTAGAGAAATTGAGGAGAGGCTCTACTGACCACAGGCACAGAGGATTGGCTGAGGATGATGCGTTAAATCAGAGGTTGACATCTCCATTTTATTGATGAAGAAATTAAGTTCTGTAGAGATTAAGACATTTGTGTTTGTATCCAGTACAGTACTTAGTTCATAGTAGATGCACAGTAAATATTTTTTGCCTGAATGGATAATTTACTAGTGTAACACCTTTAATGCTGAAGCCTTCTACCAGGGATTGAGACCTTGTCTATTTGGTGGTGTGTAGAGGGGTATGGTGCTGGTACCCGGGACAGACACCCTGTGTGTGGATATGGTGTCTGCAACAATTTGCATGTTAGTGTGCTCCATGACTCCCCGAGGCCCTACCACTCCCTGTTGCCCTATAGCTCACCCAGTTTCCATGTCAATGTCATACATCAGTCTCCTGTGGGACTTCCAATATATGCAACCCCTTCTTCCACTTTCCTGTTCTAGATGGAGTTCATCCCTGACCTCTTGTTTTGCCTTCTCCCTTCTCTTTCCTGCCATTTCCTTGCCATCCTCTTTCTATCCCCTTCTCTGTCCACATATGTCCTCTGTTTTTCCTCATGCTTTTTAATGTTATAAGCAGAAATTCTTAGGCCACTATGCCTAATATGATGACCTAGGAAACTAAGCAGAGAACAGAGTTATACCAGGTGTACCATCTAAAAGTTGGTGTTACACGTGTTTAAAGATATGTAAATATTTTATGGTACTGTGTAGTTAGTAGGCAAAGAAAGCACTGCTTATAAATTATATTTAACACAACCTCTGTCAACGTGTCATATTTTAAGTTACTCTGCTTTTACTGACTGCAGTTGACTACCTGGGCATCGAATCATTTTATCATATTGTTTTCTTTCCACTGCGTGAGGAGTTAGAAGGTGTTGTGTCTGTTCTGAACAAAAGATTCACCGTAGCTATAATCTCAGTTTCAAAGGGGAAAAACCTTTATTGACACTATAAAAATATAATAGAAACAGAAGATAAAGGGAAATCTGTGCATAGATGAGAGCAATAGTAAGTAGTAAAGGAGAATAAGGCAAAGTTACATCAAATCACGTACTTAGAATATCCAACCTCTTCAGCTGGGGAAGCAGATGGGAGCAGCCAGGCTGGTGGCCAGATGGAGAGGCCTGGATGCAGCTCCTCCCTCTGGTGAGACTTTCAACTGACCATCCCCAGAAGGGCCCTATTCACAGGGCAAATGACGGGGTCTGAATCTAAACATGTGTTCCCTAACACGTAATTTGGAGAAAGCTGTATTTTCAAGGAGACTGGGCTGTGTGTGTCTGCCTCCCCTCTCTGATTTCATCCCGGGAGGTCAGCCCTGCCTTGGAGCAGGAGGGGATGTGAGATAAGATTTGTAGCTCCTGGTGTTCAGAACAGAATGGGCAGTTCTGACCTGGAGGCCAGATAATGTCAACTAACCAGGCTCCTGAGGTCAGTTATGCAGCCCGAGTCTCACAAACAATATTCTTCAGCTGCCTGCATCCATGCAGGGGTGCAGGGCAGTGTGGTCAGTCACACAGGACATACCACACAAGCCTCCATCCATACAGTACGTGTGAGGAGCTTTCGGGCCTGTATCCAGGGCCCTAGGACTGTATAATTGCTGTCTGGACAAGTCCATTGCAAAGCAGGGGAACGGGGAGAATGATGTAGTGTCGGGTTCCAGGTTGCCTGGTGCCGACTAGGCAAAGTTGTCCCAGAAATGTCTTCTGCAAAAGAAGCTTAAGAACTCACATCCCCAGGAGACCAGTGGAACTGGCTTCTCTGGAAGTCCTGAGACCAGATAATCGCATAAAGCTTTACATCCTCATCCTGTTCCTTTCTGGTCACTCCAAACCATCACCTTCTGGCAGTCCTCTCCACACTTGCTGGGTGCCTCCACCTCTGGGGCCCTGGGTACTGAGCATCACACCCTTCACCAGCCACACACCTGCGGTGCCTGTGGGGGCCCTCAGGGCGGGGGGTATGGGAAGGAAATGCCCTCTGCCTGACTGGGCCCCAGCCCTCACCCATTTGGAACCCTCCCAGAGTGTTGCTTCTTGAGGGCGTGTCTCCTGGCATTGTGGCTGGGGTTTGTCCTCCATCTTCTCCCTGCCCCTCACACTGGCTGTGACAGACTCCTCCCACCCCTCATTTCTGTTTGGTCACTGTATCAGACATTCCTTTGACTACAGGACCTTTGATGGAGAAAATCCAAGCCATTGGTAGGAACTCCACCAATGTGGAATTAGATTTATTTGCCATTATATCCTGCTGGAATATGGGACACAAGGTGGTGAGAGTTTTGTCTTAACCACTGGGAGGGTTTTGTTTGTTTTAGGAGCTGGAAGACAGAAACATCAGCTTAATAAGCTTTCTGAGTTCAGCTGAAGTGTGAGTTCTCAGACTAGCTATTGCCTTTGTGAGTTATGTAAGAATCCAAATAATATCTCACAAACCTTGATCTCACTTAAAAGCTAAATTGGTTAACAAGAGCAAAATTTCATTTATGACATGGGAGGCCCTTATATTTTCTTTGGATGACAGTAGGGCATAAGGGGAAAATGCATTTGCTTGGGGAATTTTTAATATTTAGCCTAGCAAATCTAGCCAACAGAGAAATCTGATTAAATATTAGTTCTATTAAAGACATGGGGGAAAAAAGGGGGTTTGCTGTTTTTTTTGTTTTACATACCTGTATAAAATAACACTTGTATATAACAAATATACTTGTGTATAATAAAATTTAAACAAGCTTGAGGGGAGCATTTCATATCTGATAACCGATTTTTTTTTTTTTAGATTTTATTTATTTGTTTATGAGATAACACAGTGAGAGGGAGGGAGAGGCAGAGACACAGGCAGAGGGAGAAGCAGGCTCCATGCAGGGAACCCGACATGGGACTCGATCCCGGGACTCCAGGATCACGCCCTGGGCCAAAGGCAGGCGCCTAAACCTCTGAGCCACCCACAGATCCCCCTGGTAACCATTTTAAAGATACGTGGTAATCTAAGTCATATGTACCTAATGGCTTCATAAATGAGGAAATTCTGATAGAATCAGTATAGTCATATGATGAAAGTTTCATAAAAGTCCATAACCATACATATTCTGAAACCAATTTGAAAGGAGACAGTATCAGGAATATATTAATTATGAAATTAGTTAGGGTGGCCAAAATATTCTGTTATTTCCTTCTGACAAAACAGGAATGACTGTAAGTTTATTCAGACCAACAAATTTGGGGAATTGTGCAGCAGAATCAGTGATTATTATGAATACACAGTCATCTAATAAGAATATTTGGTTAAGTGAAACAAGCCAAAAACAAAAGTGGTGATGTAGCCTGACAGACGATGGAAAATATAGTCACAGCTTTAGTCTAAACAAATGTATAAATTAGAATTTAATGTAGAAAAGTACATATAGTTCTTCATTTTGTCCTGAATATATATATAAAATATATAAATATATAATAATAAAATATAAGTATAGTAATGTAAATATAAAAATATAATTTATATATAAATATAAAAATATAAATATATAACATATATATTTTTTGTTTGTTTGTTTGTTTGTTTTTAGAGTGCGTATCATTTTTTCCTGTACATTTAGGAACAGGGAACAGGAGGGATGTTCTCAAAAGCCTGCTGCCCAGCAGCCTCTAGTTTCTGGTCAGCTTGCCCACAGCCTGAGGCTGCCCTCTGGTGGGCAAGTTTGGGAACACACTGAGAATTCATCCCATCATTTCTTCCCTATGTTCCAGGTGAGTACTTGCCTTGGGGTTTCCAGACATTGCCCTCTTGAAGCCCTGCACCTTAACGCTCATTAAGGTGTCACTCATTTCACCTCCAGTCTAGAAAAATGAGCTTATTGTCTCTAAGAAGGGGCCCTTTGGCTGCAGATCTCATTCTGAGTTTTACCTTTTAAAATGTGCCCCTTCGTGCCTCCTGGAGTGGGTTGTAGATGTTCTAGGTGCTGTTGGGAAGGCCTTTGATACATCAGTGAAGATGTTGGATGAGATACAAAGGTGGGCTAGAGGAAGGGGAGTGCCAGGGTGGATGGAAACTGCTGGAAGCTCAGGATGGAGATGGAGCACCATGTACTGAATATATATATGGGTTCAAACGATCCTGTACTGTGTAAAGATGAGCTCCTGCAGGCAGTGACCGTGTCTGTCCCTAGGATAGCCTTCTTATATTATGAGCTGAGGAGCAATTCTAAAGGTATTACTGAGCTCCACAGCCTGGAGGAAGGATCTGCCTTCACAACCGCAGGCAGGCTGTGTGGACCACCAAGCAACCCCATGAAGAGCTTAGATTACTGGGCCCACTTTTAAAAAAGATTTATTTATTTATTTGAGTGGGGGAGGTAAAGAAGGAGAGGGAGAGGTGGAGAATCTCCAACAGACTACTGCTGAGCAAGGAGCCCCACATAGAGCTTGATCCCACGAACCTGAGATCATGACTTGAGCTGATATCAAGAGTCAGCTGCTTAACCGACTGAGCCACCCAGGTGCCCTAAGTCTGGGCCCTTTTAAAAACAAAAATGTTTATTCACATTCATTCTCTTTTTCTCATTTTCTTTATCTATCCATGAAAAAGCTCAAGAAGGATTCACACCAAATATTTAGCGGTAATCCTTCAGCATGGGAATAGAGAGTCTTTAGACATAAATTTCATCATCTTTTCTTTTTGAAATAGCTTTGTTTTAAAAAGGAAGAGGAAGAGACAGAAAAAAAGACCACTTGTGATGATGTGAAAAAGTGAGGAATTTTTTTTTTTTTTAATTTTTATTTATTTATGATAGTCACACAGAGAGAGAGAGAGGCAGAGACACAGGCAGAGGGAGAAGCAGGCTCCATGCACTGGGAGCCCGACGTGGGATTCGATCCCGGGTCTCCAGGATCATGCCCTGGGCCAAAGGCAGGCGCCAAACCACTGCGCCACCGTGCCACCCAGGGATCCCCAAAAGTGAGGATTTTTTTTTTTTTTTTTTTTTAAGTGAGGAATTTTAATGTAAATTCCCAACACAAGCCTGAGCACTGAATAGCTACTCAGAATTGGTCATAATAGTACCTGCAAATAATATATGAAAAACATATAATTTTCACTCATTCATCGAATTTTTCTCTTTTAAAAACATTTTATTTATTTATTTATTTGAGAGAGAAAGAAAGAGAGTGAGAAAGGAAGAGAGAGAGAGAATGAGCCAGGGGAGAAGAAGAGGGAGAAGAAGAAGCAGACTCCCTGTTGAGCAGGGATCCAAATGTGGGGCTCAAGCCTAGGACCCTGGATCATGACTTGAGTGGAAGGAAGATATTTAACCCATTGAGCCAACCCAGTTCCCCTTTCATTCATTTAATCTTTCAATCGTTAGTTCATTGCTTTGTTTTACTTACATCAGATTTGCCTCTAGTTTCTGTTTCTGCAGCCGATGCAGGCTGATTGCCACCATGGTCTCTCTGTGTGCTTTCTTCTAATTGGGGAGTTTATAGCTGGGGCCTAAGGGATCAATACTGGCTCCCTCAGGAATCTGAGGTTCCAGGGGCTGAGTTGGAATTGGAATGAACAATGGTGGGGATCCCTGGGTGGCTCAGCAGTTTGGCGCCTGTCTTTGGTCCAGGGCCTGATCCTGGGTCCTGGGATTGAGTCCTGCGTCGGGCTCCTGGCATGGAGCCTGCTTCTCCCTCCTCCTGTGTCTCTGCCTCTCTCTCTCTCATGTCTATCATGAATGAATGAATAAATGAATAAAAATAAATCTTTAAAAAAATGAGGAAAGTCTTTAAAAAAAAAGGAATGAACAATGGTTAGTATTTTATGCTGAAGAACATTTAAGCTTTCTAGAAAGAATACATTTAATTCCAGTTACTGACATTAAGGATATGTATGCATGTTGCCTTGTTATAAAACATTTTTTTTCTTGTTATAAATCAGGTTGAACAATTTTTTTTTTTAAAGCAAAAGAGCTTAGATTACTGACAAGCAATAATATGGAAACATCATGAACATTTCAGGAGGGACACAGATGGCTCCGTTTTGAGGAATGTATTGGCCAGCTTCCCTGGTTCTCAGACCGTCCCAAGGGGAGGAATGAGTCCTGAGATCTCAGTGAGACCAACACTGCTCCCCAGTTCCAGAGCAAGGAGCAATCTCTGTAATGAGGTAGTGAGGTTTCCAGCTTCAGGACTGTTGCCTCTCAGTGTCTTGCATCACCTGGAAAATCAAAGACCCTTTATATCTTATGATGTTACCAAGGTGCAGACTGGAATCCCAGGCAAGGATACTGGCAGTTCTAGGTGGCAGTCATGGATCCTTCAGTCTTTGTTACTTGCATACTCACTTATAAGAAGTAATCAAAGTTTAGTGTAAGTACAGAAAAAATGGCCATAAAATGAGGAGCAAAATTGTATTGCTGGTTGAAAAGTGAGTTGTGATTTAGTTGAACTAACTGCCTCCCACTTTCTCTTCTGTCTGGAGCTCTTAACTCTGTGGATGGCGGATATTTCCTTTCTCTAGGGAGCTTCGGGCCTCCCTGATGCTCACGTATAAATATGCCCTGTTATCTTCCAGAGTTGCAACTTGTACTGAAATTTCCAGGCCTGTGGGGAAGAGAGGGCACAAAGATGTTTCTGCACCATCCCCTCTTCCCAGCCCCCTGTCAAACTGTTTTTTGAGCCTTTGTTCATATTTTTGAATGGAGTTAAAATCAACACATGTAGAGAAAGGGATTCCAGCCCTTGACCTTCACGACAACATGAAAACCACTGTGGATTTGAAGTTAGGGAGACTAACCAAGTGACAAGCCTTATAGAACCGCAGGTCACAGTGAACCATAAGAAAACTTCTTATGCCAATAAGAAGATGCCACATAATGTTCCAGTGACATTACTACTCATTAAACACTCATTCCCACTTTGGGAAACTGATCCCACTTTGGGATTTTTACCCAGTAAAGTTCAGTGTGGAACTCTGGACATGGAGGGAATGAGCCAACAAACACTCCTGCCCTGATAGGATCTGCCCTGACTTGGGTGAGGGAAAGCCCAGAGAAAGGCATTTATTGAGAACATTCTCTGAAAGTAATCACATGTTGATAAATGTTTAATAGGCAGCTTTCAGGAAAATCAACACACACACACACACACACAGAGAAATGAAACCCTTTTAATTTGTAGTGATGGCTTATTTCTGTGGTGAAACCATTCCCACCATGGTGGATTCCAAACTACCTGTGACCAAATGTGGAGTCAGTTGCAAAGGAATGCACAGTAGCACACAATGTAGTATCACCACCACACAAGAGATGTTAACAACCCCGTGAGTAAGGATACTAGTAAAATAATCAGGAGACATGGGATATCTATTAACTTTGGTTTTTAAATAAGGTATTTAGTTGTAAATGTATATAATTTAATTTTTAATAATCATTGAGTTTAAATAAGCAGCTCACAAAATGCCTGAAAGCTTAGCAGTTGGCCCTGGCGAGTGGTATGAGCTGCCCCCAGTGTACTGCTGTCTGTAGCCACCACTCTCCTGGGAGCCATCTTCTTGTTTCTCATTCTGTGTAAATGATCTTCTCCTGTGAGATAGGAGATGCTATGAAATTCCAGTTTGTAGCCAAGAAACCCAGACCTCTGAGACATTAAGCAGATTGTCAAAGCTCAGTGGCCAGGAAGTGCTATAGTAGGCATCCGAGCCTCAATCTCCCTCCCTTTGAGTCCTGGGCAGTTTTTCTCCCCTGCATCTTGTTGGCTGGACAGCAGGTTATCCTTTGGGGCATCTGGTTCTGTAGGTAGCTGTCCTCTGGTGGTTTGGTCTTGCAACCCCAGCTCTGTGCTGGAGGAGGATGGCCAGAAAAGTCAGGGTGACGAGCCATGCAAAGCCAGTCATCTCTCCAGGACCTAATACTGAGGGCATTTTTTAAGGTCTGATCAGTTTTAGGGAGGATGAATGGTGTTTCAGCCTTGGTGAAACCTGAGAGGCTGGACAGTGATGTACGAGGTAGAGGGAGTTGCTTCATTGAGGCCACTGGAGTTAGATCTGAAAGAGAATGAGAGGATGAGCCCTTGTGATATCTGCGGAAAACATCCCAGGTAGGTGGAATGATAGATGCAAAAGCCCCATGACAGGTGTGTGCTCTCTGAGGGCCTGGGAACTGCGAGGCCTGTTACTTCTGTGTGGAGTAAGTAAGGGGCTGCCCCAGGAGGAAGTCAGGGTGATAATGGGAGATGCTGGGGGTGGGGGTGCAAAGATATCCGATTGTATAGAACAGTAGATTTTGCACTGCTAGGTGTGACCTGTACATATTCATGAAGTTGATTTTTTTTTAAGATTTTATTATTTATGAGAGACACACAGAGAGGCAGAGTCACAGAGGGAGAAGCAGGCTTCCTGCGGAAAGCCCGATGCGGGGACATGATCATAAGATGCCAGGATCACAGCCTGAGCTGAAGGCAGACATTCAGCCACTAAGCCATCCAAGTGCCCCCATGAAATCAATTTAATGGGCTGCTGCCAACTGTTTTCTTTATGGTAGAACAGAACATAGAGAAAATAGCACATAAAAAGTGCAGTTAGGGTAAGTATTGTTTAATGAAATACTTGTTTTGCTTCTGTGTGTCTTTGCTGTGATAAATAGTTCCTACCAAGTTGAATTTTAAAAATAAGTGTTTGAAAGCCCTCGGCTGTCAGACCCTGTAGGAACACTGGGTTTTATACTGAGTGCGAGAGGAAGCTGTCGGCAGGATTTGAGCCGGGGGACATAAAAGAACACCCTGCCCACTGTGTTGGGAGCAGACTGAAGGCTTTGATGGTGGAAATAGGAAGACCAGTTGGGAGGCTATTGCAGCAGGTCCAGGTGCGAATTAAGGAGGGTATATGACCATCTGAGGACAGGCAAGAGGACTTCAGGAGGATTGAATAGTTGGTGTTGGACATGCCAGGCTTGGGTTGCCTCCTGGACATCCAAGTGGCAATGTAAGTTGGAAGTTTCTAGAAGGATGTAGTAGAAAATTAACCTTCTCCAAAGAGAGGTCTGGCCTTTGCTCTTGGCTTCTAGGAGGTGATCTCTAGGTCCTTGGAGTTCCTGCCTGATAAGAGTGTCTTTACCTGGTGGTCTTCGCCACTGGACAGTCCAACAGTATAATTCATAATCGGGAGCTTTGGGCCACCCAGGATCTGCTCTTCCTCCAGAGGGGCTGCAGGCTGCAGGTCAGCCATGCGAACAATCAGTTGTGGAGTTCCAGAAGTGTAAGACTATATATTTCTGTGTGAGCCACCCAGACTGTGGTGTTTTGTTATGGCAGCCCAAGCAGATGAGCACACAATGTAATATAAAAATGGACAAGAGGTGCGAAATAAAGTCACAATGAGGTACCACTACACATCTGCCACAATTTATAGCATTTATAAAAACCAACAATTATTTTTTTTAAGATTTATTTATTTATGATAGACATAGAGAGAGAGAGAGAGAGAGAGGCAGAGACACAGGCAGAGGGAGAAGCAGGCTCCATGCCAGGAGCCCAACACGGGACTCGATCCCGGGACTCCAGGATCGCGCCCTGGGCCAAAGGCAGGTGCAAAACCGCTGAGCCACCCAGGGATCCCCTAAAAACTAACAATTAAAAAAAAATCTAGAAAGATGTGGAACAGGAGTTTCCATCTAAATTTTACTCAATATTAAGTTTGTGAGGTTCACCCATACCTGTTTATAACTATGGTTTTAATTTTCATTTTTGATTCCAGTGTATGTAAACTGGTACAACCACTTTCAAAAAGTTTTGGATTTGACCCAGTGATTTCTAATTCTAGATATATAAATAACACATGTGTGTCCACATATGTACTTAAACACACATGCAAGAATGTTCATGAAAAAGAAACAAATGTCTATCAGTGGTGGAACAGATACCTAAATTGTGTTATATCATAAAATGGAATATTATACAATAAAAATTAATCAGTTATATACAGCAACACAGATGAATCTGTTAAACCTAATTTCCTGAGTAAGATACCAGGCACAAAAGACTACCTTTTGTTTGATTTCCATTTTTTAGAGGATTCAAAAACAAGCAAACTGTGTTAGAGATCGGGATAGTGGGTCTATTTAGGGGAGGGGGAGGGGTTAGTAACCAGAAGCAGGTATAAGCAGACTGGGAGAGTTGGGGGACGTTCTTGTTTTTTGACTTGTATGGTGGTACAGCTGTATTCACTCTGGCTTTTTTTTTTTTTTAAGATTTTATTTTATTTATTCATGAGAGACACAGAGAGACAGAGAGGCAGAGACATAGACAGAGGGAGAGGCAGGCCCCATGCAGGGAGCCTGACGGGGGACTCGATTCCGGGTCTCCAGGTCATGCCCTAGGCGGAAAGCGGCGCTAAACCACTGAGCCACCAGGGCTGCCCCCATGTTCACTTTGTGATCATTCAGTGAGCTTTTTATTTCTATTTTGTCATGTTTTGTTATGATTTTCTCTTTATAGGTTATATCTCCTGATTTAAAAAGTTTAAAGAAGGTTGGAATCTTTTAAGGAATATGTTGTCAATGAGAAGAGTTTTAAACATCCAGAATAAACTTTAAAATCTCTGGTTTGCTTTCAAGGTAGGCTTAGGAGTAGCTTAACTGCTACTCACTTTGTGATAATACTGAATGAATATTTGCTGTATATAAAGCTGGTACTATGCAAGGATCATTTGCATAGTACCAGCTTTATAAATAAAAGAGTAAAACCAACCCATAAGATTTGGGGGGTGGGGGCAGTAGCTACTGCCATTGACCGAATCCTGTGCGCCAGAGGTACCTTTTCTACATGGGACATATGCTAGTGCAAATTTCTGGGTCACTTTCCACATCTCTGGGCTTTATTTTAGAGCATGGCAGTATCACTAAGTTCTATAGGGGCAGGGTCCAGGCTTGCACGCTCGGACCTTGTGCACACTCGAAGAGTTAGAAAATAGTGATCCTTTAAAAACACAGAACCAACATTGACGTCTACCTTCCAAATCAAAATCATTCGGTTCAAACAGACTGTCGTTTAAGAAAATACACAAAACCCATGTTTCTGAAATAATGCTGATTCCTGAGTAAGAAGGGGGACTTGCATTTGATTCCCAGTCTAACTGCTTAGTAGAATAAATCCTGCACCAGCAACACTTGTAAATTTGTGAAAATGAATTTTATCTTTCCTTAAAAAATAAATTTTTTAATCCATCACACTTTCCTTCCCACCCTTTAGTTTTTGATAATGATAAAAATGAGCCAGTTATCAAAGAAGAAATAGTTCTTACTTCAAAAGAAACATAAATACAAAAAATAAGTTGCTGGTTCCTAACAGGAAAAATACATTTTAATAATTGTGCGATGAGAAGCTGCTTACATACACATTGCAGATCAGATATTTGGAGTTAAGATGTTAGTCCACATAGACGGGTGATTGTAAACTTTATTGCCATTAAAAGATTTCAAATTGCATTCATGCTTCTGTGTACATGTAATGAAAAATGGGCAAAATAATGAAGATTGATTTTTCCCTAAGTCGCTCTGTTTAATTCTGCTGTCTACTCTTCTATAATGCTGCGTCTCTAATTGTACACAGTTTAGTGATCTCTAGGAGTACAGAAGTTGTCGCCCATCAATAAAAATCACAAAGTTGGTTTAAAAATAAAATAAAATAAAAACACAGAACCAATGTAAGTGTGGAAGAGAGTGGATGCTTACAAAACAGACTTTGTCTTCTTCCTGGGCACAGAAATGAGAATACTTTACCTGCCACCTTTTCTGTTTCCTTTGTAGTTAGCATCCCCCATGTGGAAAGGGAAGCATGGTGCCCCTCTAAAGCATTGAGAGGAAAGAGTCAAATTAGTTCAAAGAGAAAACCCACGGATTCCAAGATCATAAAAGTTATTCTAGTTTCTTCTCACTTAATCTGCATGGAACATGGCTTACATAAATTTCAGGTGAAAGCAGCACACTGCCCTAAAGATAAAATTGGCCCTTCTTAGTTGAGAGGGGATGCCGTGGCGTGAATTCAGAACATCCTCCAGAACTCTCCCAGACAAAACAAACAGTGACTTCCAAAGCTTGTCTAGCTCTAAGCATTTCACAGTTCTTTGAGAAGCTAGAAATGTCTTATGATCACCCTAAAAGTGAAAATAAGAGCAGGAAGGATGGATGATCTTTAGCATATTTTATAACATGATCATTAATGCTCAATTAAAACGATGTGGTACTAGTGCTTGGCCAGGCAAACTGATTCAGAATAGAAAATCCAGAAATAGACAACATGGGAATTTTGTATACCATAAAGACAGCATTTTTTTTTTTTTTAAATAGGCTCCATGCCCAGTGCAGAGCTCAAGGTGGGGCCCAAACCCAGGACCCTGAGATAAAGACCTGAGCTGAAATCAAGAGTTGGATGCTCAACCGAGTGAGCCACTCAGGTGCCCCAAAGACAGCATTTCTAACCATTGGGAGTAAAGATGGACTTCATTAGTATTGAGACAATGGGATAGTCATTTGTAAAACAGCATATACTAGGATAAACTCCAAATAGATTAAAGATTGATATGTTAAGCCAAACAAATCCAGGAGAAAATACAGGTGAATTCCTTTGATTCTTGTCATGGGAAAGACCCATCTTAATATTGCCCAAAATCCAAAAGCCATGAAAGAAAATACTGACACACACATTCAGTTACATAAAGATAAGCCCAGGTAGCAAAACTTATCATCTTACAACTCTTGTACAAAGGGCTCAACTCTCTGATGTATACACAGAGCTCCTGGAACCAGAGTAAACCATTGTTCCTTTACACATTGTATATCACGTATCTGTGGAAAGAGATGAAGGAGAGCTCTGTCCTGTTACAGTCACAGATCCAGGGCAGACTGCTAAGTGAACAGTTGTATGTGTTATCCTGTGAAAGGGTAAGAAAGAGTATATACATATATATATGTATGTATGTTTCTGTTTGCATAAAGAAACATTGGAAGGAGAACAGAGTGGCTAGGGTCAGTGATGTGGAACCTGACTTCTCAGTGTGTTTCTTTTCATGTCATTTTGATTTTTGTATCAAACTATTTATTAGAAAATAAAATGAAATAAAAGATGGTGACCAGTGATAGTCGAAGTCCAGTAATATTTCTGTCTTTAGGCATTTGTATTTGTTTTTAAGATTCCATGATTATTTTACTATAGCCTGCAACTTACAATGTTGATTTTTACCCTTTGATAGAGGAATCCCGCTCCTGGAAACCCATTTGAAAATGACTATGTAATTTTTGTTAAATTTTTCAAATCCAGCAGATGACTGGTGAAATAAACAACGGAGCATATGCAGGGTAGAATGCTGTGGATAGTTGTTAGGCCACCATTTTAGTGAACAACCATTTAGTAGTTAATACTTCGATTTTAACCCAGTTCTATTTTTGTACATGGAATCATTTTTCCCCTTAGATTTGCATGTACACATTGTCAAAGATCTGACAAAGAACAAATTCACCCCCTGCAAATTCCCCCTTTTCCTTTGGGCACATAGGACATGATAAAACCTGCAGCATCAAGATACGAGATTTCGCCCTCCTCTCTTTTTCCCATTTATGTGCAATTGTATGTATGACTTACAGAGCAAAGCTCATTATTTGTCCTCTGTACTTTAAAGGACCAGCACTGATCTTTAATCGGTCCTGGAAATCCTAGAACTCCTATGCCTCTCTTGTCTTTCAAAAATCCCCACAGGTATGGACACTCAAATCAATTAGTTAAATAATAGAATTTGTATGTCATCTTTTAACCACTTGTCTCTGGAAGATCTCTGGGACAATCAATGAGTTGGATTTCAAGTCTCTATTGTCTTATATAGATGTTAGATCTAATTCTGTGGTTAGAATGTCAAAACAGTAGATTCTTGGAATTGTGAAAAACCATAAGGGAGCACCTTAACCACTGGTTTTAAGACTTGATTGTGACCCCAATAAGATATACATTCTTCTTCATGACCCAGAAGATATGCCTAACCTAGAATATACATACATACATACATACACCTACCAATGGAAGTGCCCCAAACCTAAATTCCAGGAAGCCATATATATACCTCTACAATGTGGCACGCTCTAATATGTTCTAATTTATCCCTGACAGGCCATGAGAAACACTGCACTAATGCAACTTTTTCATCAGCAAGTGGAAGCACAAAGAGGTAGAATAGTTGATGATAAATAGTCAGGACTAGGTCTCCTCTGCCCCTGATGCTCCAAGCCTTAGGACTCCATACTTTCTCCCTTTATATTCTTTTTTACCTGAGTCATCCCCTGGGTGACCTCACCCAGGTTCATGGCTTTAAATGCCATCCATATACCAATGATTCCCAATTGTATAGTTCCACCTTAATTCAACACCATCTACCCCAAAACTATTCTTCTCAAAGCTACCAGTCACCTCCATACTACCTACCCAAGAGGCTACTCTCAGGTCTGTACTCCATTCCGTCAATCTGCAGCGTTTGGACCCAGTCGCTAACACCCTCATCTACTTGGTAATCTCATGGATTCAATTTCTGACTCACTCTCTTCCAGCAATACCACAGCACACCTGGTTCTCTTAAGATGATTGGCTTAGAAAAACGTCTTTTTCTAGTTCATTCTTTCAGCCACATTGAGTTTTATAGAAGATCATATGATCATATCAATATATTAAAATCTAAAAGCTGAAAAATTTTCTGAAAATAAAAGAAAATTTGAAAGTATTTAAAATTATGGAGATACCAAAAATTAACAGATATCCTAAAGGACAAACCATAGCTTAATTAAAACCAAGAACTAAAAAGAGATTCCTGCTAAAGTATTTACTTTGGAAAGTCTCAGCAAATACATACAAAAAGGAAACAAAATGCTTTATGTTCACATTGAGGAAGATGAAGCAATAAAGTTAGTTTGCTAATGACTAGGAAAAACTCAAGGGGCTCTATTTTAAAAAGTAACAAGTGGAATTATAGAAATTTGATAAGTTCACTGGATACAACATATCAATACCTTTCCTTCTTCCTAGCAGTAAGACCTAAAGGAGTCTTCCAGTTCACAGTAGAAACAGGCATACAAATTAATAAAGGTATATGACTTATATGGAGAGATCAATAGAAAAGGACACAGAAATAGATCCTATTATTTAAGACTTTAATAACAGAGGACATACTTCAGTGGGAGAAATGGATGGATTATTTAATAAATTGTGTTAGGACAACTGGCCACCTGGGCGAATATAAACTTGGTTTCTAAAAGTGCATAAAATTAGAGACTAAAAATTTTTTAGGAAGCAACATTTTTTAGAAGAAAACCTAGGCTGCTGAATGAATAATGGAGGCATTGGGTTCAGCTTCTTAACCAAGAATGGAAATCTAGAAGCTTTAAAAGAAAAGTTTCTAACATTTAATATTTGGGACTTTATATAGATCTCACTTTATATAATACTTATAACTGGAAAACACAGCATAAACAAAATCTAGTAAAAAAATGCCAAAATCAGAAAACTGTCTGAAATACAGGCGACAAGTAGTTCATTCTCATATGTATATGTATGTGTATGTGTATGTGTATATATATATATATACAACCCAACACAATGGGACAAGAAAAACTGCCTGATGAAAAAAATGAGCAAAAGTATAAAGCCTGCATTCTCTGAAGGGCATAATCAAATGACCAATAAACCTAAAGAAAGGATGTATTAGTGGCCATGATGATGCCAATCAAAGGGACAATGTGAAATAATTTTATATCCTTTTACACTGGCAGAAATTGAGACCACACCTTGGTGGTTGAAATGGATGAGGGGAAACTATTTCCAGAATATGTCAGCACCAATTGAAATATAAAATACACTCTAATCTAGCAATTTCAGTGTGGAACTCTTGTATCCTGGTCAGCAATAATAAATGGAAACAATGTCAATGGTTATCAGTAGGAAATGTGTGAATAATTTGTTACTGCAGGTGAAGGACATGAAAAAGATTGGACTTGAACAGATTTTCAAAAGGTTTCAAGAGAAAAGATTCAGGGTGTATGAAGTCACTGTTTTGTTAATAACCCTAACCAAAAACTAAAATGGACAATGATGCTTGTATAGGATAGGTGGTCATAAAGGACTGAGTTCATAGCATGAAAACCAGTTTAAGGGAGAGGAAGTAGAGATGTTAAGTGCCTATCTGGCAGATGTTATGGGATAGGAGGCCAGCAAGACAATGGAAAAAAGATCCATTTTTAAAATAGAACAAAGAATTTGTAAGACCATGATGTAAAAATAAGGCCTTACAACCAATTGAGCGATGTTAAGTAGTACCACTGGCTTGCCACATCATTTTCTCCTCGAAGGTGAAAAGACATTAAAATCTGTATCCCAGAATTACATTTCAAAAACCTAGAAGGACACTTCTGTAAAAGTGTTCTTCCCTACTTAATAGCGCCAGTTTCCAGAATGGAAACCCCTGCACCCGATGAAATACACTCGTTAGGCACAGTGGTCTTTCAATATCCAATCAGGGCAGCTTTGTTCCGTTATATGCAGAGAAGCCCGGTTAAGGGCTTTTGGGCTTCGGCTCTTAACTTCACTGCAGCCAAACTCCTTTGTCATCACCATCGCCAGAAACTTGCAGGCAGCCTGCGACTCGACCCACGCGGAGGCGCCGCACCAGCAAAACCGACCTGCAGCTGCCAGAGCGCAGCCCAAGGAACTCAGGCCTGCCTGATAGGGCTCAAGGACACCAACCTGCGCGCCATCCAAGCCAGGCGCGTCCTCATTAAGGCCAAGGACATCCAGCTGGAGCGCCGCGTTTGTGGGTGTGGCCAAACAGGCCACACTCGGGGCGCCCGGGAACACCGGGTCCATGGCCTCGAACCCAACGCCCGCCCAAGAGAATCCTAGTGGCCAGGTGTGCACCGGGCCCAGGCTTCCAGCTGAGGCTGGGAGGAGGCTTCGGTCAAGGTTAACGGATTAGCGCTGATGGCGAACTAGCCTGGGGTGTGGGACCTATGGGGTAGGCGGGGGTGTCCAAGTCCTCCCATAAAGGTTCTGGACTCCGACAAAACCTGGCAGGAACGTAACCAGGTCGGGGGTTCCCAAGTCCCCGAACGCGCACTCGGCCTAGGACCCAAGACACCATGGAGTTTCCTTAGATACCGAAGGGACGGTGGCCAGGGAGTGGGGCGGGTGGACCGAGCACAGCTGTCGCAAGGGGGCAGAAACTGACGCCAGAGCCAGAACACCCTGGATATCAAAGCTCTTTCCCTGAAGTATGTTGGTGGCTCTTAAAAGAGCCGTTGGGTTATTGGAAGTCAAGTTCCAACTGCAACGCTTACTTCTTCTTGGGTGCCGCCTTCTTGGGCTTGGCAGCCGCCTTGGGCTTGGTCACTTTGGCCTTGGCCGCCTTGGGCTTCACGGCCTTGGCTTTGGCGGGGCTCTTGGCGACCTTCTTCGCCTTCACCACCTTGGGCTTCTTGGGGCTCTTGGAAGCCTTCTTGGTCACAGCCGGCTTCTTGGCCTTTTTCGGGGTCTTGACCGCCTTTTTGACAGCCGCCGTAACCTTCTTGGGTTTCTTTGAAGCGCCCGCAACCTTGGCCTTCGTTACCTTTGCGGGGTTGGCCTTGGCCTCTCCAGATGCAGCTTTTTTGTTGAGCTTGAAGGAGCCCGAGGCGCCGGTGCCCTTGGTCTGCACCAGGGTCCCCTTGCTCACCAGGCTCTTGAGGCCCAGCTTGATGCGGCTGTTGTTCTTCTCCACGTCGTAGCCGGCGGCCGCCAGCGCCTTCTTGAGCGCGGCCAGGGACACGCCGCTGCGCTCCTTGGACGACGACACGGCCTGGACGATCAGCTCCGACACGGAAGGGCCCGTAGACTTCTTCTTGGCAGCGGCCGCGGACTTGGCCGGCCTCTTGGCCTTCTTGCCGGCCGCAGGCTTCTCAGGGGGAGTGGAAGCGGCGGGAGCGGGCGGCGCGGTCTCAGACATGGCGAAAGGAGCGCGAGGAGAGGCGACTGCCAGAACCTGACGGAGCAGAAAGACGCCGGAGGCCCCCGAGCGGCGTATTTATAGGGCGGGGCCGTGCTGTGATTGGTGCTCTCAGGCGCCCGCCCCTCGCCCCCGAGCGCCCCCTGCCGCCCCCTGCGTCGCCGCCCCGGGCGCCGCACCTGAAGGGCCTGGGCGGCAGCTCCCCGCGATCGCCGACTGCCTTGTTCCGACCGCAGATCCGGGCGGGATGGGCTCGGGCTCGGAGCGCGGGAGCGGCGGCGGGGCCCCCCCGCTCTCTACAGCAGGCCTTCTCCCCGGGGGGCGGGGGGGACAGCGGCCTGTGAGGGAGGCGTCGTCAGGGCCGTGCTTTTCCAGCCCGCGGTGAACGGGAAAGGTCGGATGTGGGGCGGCGCGGGAGGGGGACAGGAAAGCGGGCCGTGTGTGTGTGTGAGTGTGTGTGTGTGTGTGTGTGTGTGTGTGTGTGCGCGCGCGAGCGAGCCGGGGCGGCGTGGAGGAGGCGCGGCCTTGTCCGCGGGGCTGGGATCGTCCCTCATCAACGCCGCCACCCTTCCCGGCGACGCCCAGGACGCGGGCGCGGGGTCCATAGCTCTGACCGACCCTCACAGGCGCGGCCGGGCGAACGCCGGAGCTCGCTGACGCCGTCCTTCACGCGCGGGCGGCACGTGTGGAAAACGCAGCGCGCACGGAAACATCCCTGGGGGCGGAGAACGACTCGCTTTCACGGGGCGGTGCGCCTCACGGCCTCCTGGTGCCCTCCGCGGCCTCCCAGCGCAGCCACAGCAGGGGCTGAGTCCTCGCCGTTGCGTGTCGCCGTGCGGTTCTTCAGCGGCGGAGCTGCCAGGAGGGCAGAGGAGGGCGGGCTGGACTCCACGCGCCCCTCCCCCACGCCGTGAGGGGCTGGGAGAGCCGCTGTCCTGGCGCCCCCACCCCCGACTTTCTAGGACAATCGTCCTCTAGTTGCCTTGGGCTTTCGGAAGCATTTCAGGCACCGGCAACACTCCGGTGACTAAACGGGGAAACCGGACACATGAGAAAACGCGTCTCGCGGCGCGGAGGAGACTGGCCCTGTCCCCGGGCTCTGCGCAGCCGCTTGCGGCCAGGCGGGGTCGGTGCGGTCGCTCTCAGCGCTGCGAGCCTCAGGTTCTCAAACGAGTCCGCGCGGCCTTAGTGCCGCGAGTTTCCCGGAGTGTCACACGCCCGACAATCTTGTCACCCGCTTGCGGCCGACTTCCCGCTAACACCTTCGCCACCACAGTCAATTGCTTCCCATTTTCCTGTTGTTTTCACAACACGTGAATTACTACCACTTTGGGAGAGAACAATCGGAGATAGACGTTTGAAGGACAATGATAATAACAAGTGTAATGTTACATGTAAATGCATACAGCATGACATACGTCCAGTCCTCCAAGACGGTAAGGTTGCGTAGGTGAACATCATTCAGAAGTCAAAACTTTCTTACTCTAATAACCGAGGACTCTAATTAAACGTAGCTTTTTAAAAGGAAATACAGGATTCAGGAATTTCTAAGGTTCCGGCCTCCTGTGTAAACCATTGGGTTAGATGGGCTTCACATAAAATACGAACGTTCCACCTAAATTTAAGGACGGCTGAATCTCTTAAAGGCTGATCGGTATACACTCAACCAACGAAAAGGTAGAATCTGGTCTACCTACTCTTGCTACAAAAGGGTTATATTTGATGTTTTTAATTTTGAAAAACATTTTAAGGACTATAAAATTAGGTCTGGGCGGTGAGAAGTTGGCCCTTCTTGTGGCTCAGAATCCAGGTGATTGACCGCGTACACGCCTGCTCCGCAAGGCTCGAGAGGTTGGTACTGGAGAATTGAGTCATTGATATTTTACACCTGACAAAATGTACTCTAAGCTTAAAATATGAGTTGCAGAAAGCTCCAAGTTTGGAAGACATGATTAACTTTTTTTTTTTTTTTAACATTTAACAAACTGGTGCCTGATTACTGGAAATATTTCTGTAAACGCCAGTATAATTTAACTATGGTTGAGATGGTCTTCAAAGGAGCTCCTTCATTTAAGCATTGTAAAGGGGTGCCATTTTTGAAAAAGGTTTCAGAAGTTTGTAATCCGATATCGTGCTATTGAGCAGGGAGTATAAAGAGTACATTATTGGGGGGCAATATTTCTCAAATTTCTCCCCAAGAAATGAAGAACTATAGAGTTTTGGAGTACAATATGAACAAAGTCAATGACTACTTTTTTGAAAACCTTCAAGTCACTGCGCTCAGACTGAAAATCAGATGTGGAAGGAACAAAAAGCTTGAAAAGATGAGGATTACGTGGTAGCCAATGAAACTGCGCTATTGTTGGAAAGTTAAAAGATAGACCAATCAGGGCTTGTAACATAATATCGTCATGTTTTTATCGTCCAATCACTACACTTTATGTACTATAAATATAAGCAAGTAGCCAAAGCGAGGTATTCGTGTCAGTGCTTTGAACATTCTTGTCCTTATTGTTCACTTCGTTATGGCTCGCACGAAGCAGACGGCGCGCAAGTCGACGGGCGGCAAGGCCCCGCGCAAGCAGCTGGCCACCAAGGCGGCCCGCAAGAGCGCGCCGGCCACCGGCGGCGTCAAGAAGCCGCACCGCTACCGGCCCGGCACGGTGGCCCTGCGCGAGATCCGGCGCTACCAGAAGTCCACGGAGCTGCTGATCCGCAAGCTGCCGTTCCAGCGCCTGGTGCGCGAGATCGCGCAGGACTTCAAGACCGACCTGCGCTTCCAGAGCTCGGCCGTCATGGCGCTGCAGGAGGCGTGCGAGGCCTACCTGGTGGGGCTCTTCGAGGACACCAACCTCTGCGCCATCCACGCCAAGCGCGTCACCATCATGCCCAAGGACATCCAGCTGGCGCGCCGCATCCGCGGGGAGAGGGCGTAAGTGTTTGGTCAAGGAGCGCCAACTTGAAACCCAAAGGCTCTTTTCAGAGCCACCACGTTTTCAAGTAAATTGGCTGTAAAAAACTGAGACAACCGTTCTGTTTATCCGTGTACTTCTAACAAAGGGTATGGGTTTACAGAGGTCTACATTAGTCTAAATACATGGGAATAAAACTGGCCCTTTTTAAGAAAATGCATTCTATCCACTTATGAGGTAGACCGAAGGAGAATATGCCCCCCCCCCCCAACGGGGAGCCCGATGCCGGACTCGATCCCAGGACTCCGGATCACCCCCTGAACCGAAGGCAGACGCCCAACCGCTGAGCCCCCCAGGCGTCCCCAAACTGGTCTTTTAAAGGTGGAAAAGTACCTGTTCACTTAGGTCTGAATGAGCCAGTAAGTTTCAAGAGCGACACGAAACAACCGGCATTTTAAAAGCATCAAATATGGCCTCCTGAGCGTGGGTTATGAAACGAACAGGAATAGTAGAGTTTCATAGGCCGTGTAAAAATGTCTAAAAAACATGGTTTGTCATGAACTATAAGCTCAAGTTGTATTTCTCTGGTCTTAGTATTTTTGCCATTACTGAAATCGCTGCGAAACAAACCTTTAGCGTTAAGTATTCTACTTAAAACACTTGGAATCCTACGAGTTTACTACAAGCTCCTTCATTGGAACAATGCAGTTCAGCTAAAGTGAAGACCAACGGTTAAGCCGGGTTCTGACCCCCGCCCGCCCCGAGTTCCCCGGGCTTGGAGGAGGGCTTAAGGGAGGGGACTGCTGGCGTCACATTTCCCGCCTGCGCACTTTCCGTCTCTACAGCTGCAGGGGTGGGGCTGGGGTCATCGTTATAAAAAGACCCGCTCTGGCTTGAATTCCCACTTGCTGTTCGTTTGCTTCTCAGAGAGCTATGTCTGGTCGCGGCAAGGGCGGGAAGGGGCTGGGCAAGGGCGGCGCCAAGCGCCACCGCAAGGTGCTGCGCGACAACATCCAGGGCATCACCAAGCCCGCCATCCGGCGGCTGGCCCGGCGCGGCGGCGTCAAGCGCATCTCGGGCCTCATCTACGAGGAGACCCGCGGGGTGCTCAAGGTGTTCCTGGAGAACGTGATCCGGGACGCCGTCACCTACACGGAGCACGCCAAGCGCAAGACGGTCACGGCCATGGACGTGGTCTACGCGCTCAAGCGCCAGGGCCGCACCCTCTACGGCTTCGGCGGCTGAGTTGTGAGTTCAGCTCCAGGAAATCCTAGTTGGCAACCAAAGGCCCTTTTCAGGGCCACCCAACTGTTCAAAAAAAGGGCTGTCTTGATAAACCTCCGCCGTAGTAAAATCCTCCACTGAATCTGGGAGGATTGCAGGGTTTTTAAAGGTAAAACTCGGGATCCCTGGGTGGCGCAGCGGTTTAGCGCCTGCCTTTGGCCCAGGGCGCGATCCTGGAGACCCGGGATCGAATCTTCCACGTCGGGCTCCCGGTGCATGGACCCTGCTTCTCCCTCTCCCTATGTCTCTGCCTCTCTCTCTCTCTCTCACTGTGCCTATCATAAATAAAAAATTAAAGGTAAAACTCGGCCCTGTAGACCCCTCCACCCAAGGCTCTCCCGTAGCTGAGCAGTATTTTTGTCTTGGGTCCCCATTCACTGCGCGCGAGCACGAGGGAATTCTAAATTCTAAAGTGGGAAAGAATCCAAGAGCCTGAGGAACTTGAGTGATTTCTAGGAACAAAGAGGAACACTGTCCAATCAGCAAGGCCTATCCGTGCTTGTCGACCAATCAGAATAGGTGATCTACACTTATACCCCTCCCCCCGCCCCCCCAGGCGAGCCAGACGGGAATGGGAAGGAAGGCTGGCCAGAAATCCCAAAGCCCTCCTTTAGGGATTTTTAAAATGTATCATTCTTCGGATTATGAGATAGACTCAGAGATAGACTCAGAGGCCTACCAGTGGCCCCCAATCAGGTCCTGAGAACGGTACTGAAGTTTCCGCTACATACAATGATTTGTCTCGAAAAAACAGTCTGGAAGTGGGCAGGAGAGAAACCAGATTCAGGCTGCCAAAAAACCCAAGGCACTGATTTCAGGGGGAAAGTAACATCAGGTTTATGGCGCATAAATGCCTTTTTCATTAGTCAGGACAGCCCGTGTATCAGTCATACTTTTCCTTCTCGGAGAAAGGGAAGTTAGGGAGATGGAAATGTTCTAAATTAGATTGTGGGGGTGGTTGTACAATAAATGTACTAAAATGAATTGTACACTTAACGTAGATGAGTTTTATGGTCTATAAACTGTCTCAGTAAAATACAGTGAGTCTGACAGAGCCCGCAGGCTGACTGCAGGCTCAGTATGTCAGCTTCAGCCGATGTCTGCCTAGATTTTTGGGTCCCCCTTTCCACCTGATAACTGTCCTCCAAGATTTCTTGGGGAATGAGAAAAGTACCTAGTCTGGCTTAATGTAAATTGACAATGGGGAGAAGTCAGAGCTGTATTCTGGATGGCCAGAGGAGCAAAAGGGCCTGGTTGAGAAAGTGGCCATGTTATGTTCTCCTTAGCTGGTGTTCCTTCAAGAGATATTACTGACCTCATGTAAAGTGCAAGATATTCTTGTAGGCCTTGGGGTACATCTGTAAGCAAACCACTAACAATTCCCTGTTCTGGATCCAGAGTATATGTAGAGAGGTGTTAGGATACAAATTTTCTCTGTAGGAGGGGAGAGGTAGTTGCTACAACAAATATGATTAGCTTCTATTATGGTCGGCCTGGTTTCTTTATTCATGGCCTTGTAGATAGTACCATACCCATTTGAGACATGCTTGCTGCCCTGGGAGAAAATCTCTGAGCCTTCCTCAATCCTAGCACTCATGAAGGCCTTGTTCAGAATAAAGATAATGCTCCCTGACTTGCCACTCTGCATCATTCCTCAGATCTAGAGGAAAAACTGCCATACATTCAGGCAGTGATAAGTCAAGGAACAGTAGATAATCAATTGTGGCAGAACTCTGGTGGGTGGGCCTAGGGTCTTGTATAGAAAATTCATGCATGTATTCATTCAACTAATGGGGTTCAGGACATATTGTCCCTTAATATGCCACCTTGGCATATTAAACACGTTAAACTCCAGGAGTTTAAGCTTCAGAAGCAGGAAAATCACCCTGACACCCCCTCCACCCCACATCCCGCCCTCCCCACACACACTTCTTTTTTTTTTCCCTGAAAGCAGAAGATAAATCTTTTATGTGAAAGATAGCCTCCTTCACCAGGAGGAAGAGAAACATCCTTATCACCAGAGATGAGAAATTCAGGGCTGAGAAGGTATATGAACAAACCTTATTACTTCTTTACCATTTACTACTTCTAGCCCAAGCTCTTTGTCTTTTCATTCTTTAGAAATGTATTCTTTCTTTGCCTAACAGATATAAAAGCTTCCTTTTATGCTCACTTTTTTGAACCTCCTATCTTTGTGGGGTTCCTGTAATACACACATAGTTAAATTTGGTTTTCTCCTGTTAATCTGTCTTTTTATTATAGGGAAGTCTCAGTCAAGATTTTAAAAGAGTAGAAGGAAAACTATTTATTTCTCTTTTCCCCCACACAATAAACCTTCATAGATAACCTATTAGCTGTCAGTGCTATTCTGGGTGCTAGGAACACTTCAGGGACAAAACAAAGGCCCTGCTCTCAAAGAATCAATTATATTCCAGTTGGGGGAGACAGAACAACAAACAAACATATCGATATGGGGGGGGGGGATGCATAGGCTATTTTAAAGAATGAGCAGGAAGGGCTATTATTTTACACAGGATGGTCAGGAAAGTTCTCTTTCATAAGAGAGTGTTTGAGCAGAGGTCTGAATGAAATGAAGTCTGCAGCCCTCCAGTGGCAGGTGGCAGAATATGCCACAAAGAAAACTGACATAAAGATTAAAGGCCCTTGAAAAACAACAGGTACCAGAAGGGACTCTGACCTCTCCTTTTTCTTCCTGAAAGCAGTAGAATAATTCCCCATATGGAAGATGTCATCTTTATATGAGAAGGAAAGTAACATTTTTTTTTTTTAACCTTGAATGAGGAGTTGGTGCCAGGAGAAATCAGTACAAACAAACCTTGTAAACTAACACTTATCTTCCTGTTACTTTGCCACAATTCAATACCCTAGTCCAAGCCCCCTTGCCTTGTCATGTTTTCACAGTTAACTACTCTTCATCCAACTCAGTATATAACTGTTCAAGCCTTAACTACTTCTTTGGGCCTTTTCCTTACAAGGGCGCCTTTGTCATGGAAAACACATTGGTGTATCCAATGACTATATATGTGACTATATAAATGAATCGTATGTTTTTCTCCTGTTAACCTGTTTTATGTCAATTTAATTCTTAAGCCCACCAAAAACCAAGAGGATAGAAGTCAAATCCTTCTCCCCTATACCAGGATAAGTGACTTCTATGAAGACAGAAAAGTAAGTACAAAGGCTCTGAGACTGGAACATGCTTGGTCTGTTCCACGAATAGCAAAAAGGTCAGTGAAGACAAAGAAATGCAATAGCAAATGAGATCAGAGGGTGGCCAGAGCCCAGATCATGTAAAGCCATTAGGCTTTAGCCAGCCTCCTGTTTGCCTGGGACTTTCTAAGTTTTAGCACTGAAAGTCTCACATCCCCAGAAACCCCTCAAACTCGGGCAAAATGGAATTACTGGCTACCTTCCTTGTAGACTGGGATAAAGACACTGGTTTTTATTATGAAGATGGAAAACCACTGGAATGTTCTGAGGGTGGACATGACATCTTTTGAAATAATCACTCCTATTGCTGGGTTGAGGAAAAAACTGGCTATAAAGTGGAAATAGAAAGACTAGTTAGGAGTCATGGTCGTCTGGACAAAAGGTTTTTGTGGCTTGTCCAGGAGTAGCAGCATAAGATGTATTTGAAAGGTGCTCTGATTCATTTGTAACATGGAGCTGACTGGATTGGACTAAAGTTATAAGAGAAAAAGCTCAAACAGAACTTCAAGGTTTCTCACCTAAGCCCCTGGAAGAATGGAGTTCCATTTATTGAGGTGCAGAATACTGGAGGAAGAACAGATTTCATGTTTAGGTGTTAAGATACTTAATTTGGACAAGGCAAGTTTGAGATGTCCGTTAGATATTCAAGTAGATATGTCAAATATGCAGGTGGACACGTGGCAAGCTTCATTATGAAGCTAGAAGTGGATGTAAGGAAACTGATAAAAGTTGAGAGGTGATTAAAGCCTCCCTCCTAAAAACAGCCATTGGAGTTTGAGAAATATACAGAAGCAGACACATCATAGGCTTTAGTGTCACCACCAGCAGACCTGACACTTAGAGCTAGGCCGTAGAGTTTTCCTGTGGAGTGTGAACTATTTCACAGAACATAGGACACATCAATAGTGAGACCAAGAAAAGAGAAGGGGCCCAAGAAATGAGCCATAGGTACTCTAGAGCACATACTGGAATAGTTTCTCTATTCCCTACTAAAAGTAGGGCTGTATAGCATTCAATTTGTTAGGGACTGTGCATATCCCTCATAAATCCATGTTGACATTTTGATACCCCGTATGATGGTATCAGGAGGTTGAGCCCTGGGGCACCTGGGTGGCTCAGTGGTTGAGCGTCTCCCTTTGCTCAGGTTGTGATCCCCGGGTCCTGGGATTGAGTCCCTCATCAGGCTCCCAGCAGGGAGCCTGCTGCTCCCTCTAGGTCTCTGCCTCAGTCTCCCATGAATAAGCAAAATCTTTCCAAAAAAAAGGGGTGGGGAAGAGGTTGGGCCCTTGGGTAGTGATTAGATCATGAGCATGCAACATTCAGGAATGGAATTTCTGCCCTTTATAAATAACACTTCAGCAAGCTCTCTGGCCTTTCCCTCTGCCATGTGCTCTTTTCCCTCTGCCATGTGAGAGCACGGCAGGACAAGTCTATGAAACAGGAACTGGGTTCTCACCAGACCACAAATCTTGTCTGAAAGTGTCCTGTCCGTCCTGCCGGCACCTTGATCTTGGACTTCCAGCATCCAGAACGGTTGAGAAAGCAGTTTGTTACTTAACGCCAGTCTATGGCATGTTTGTTATAGCAGCCTGAGCTAAGACACCATTGCCTGGATATAGGTAATACTTACCCAGCTTCCTTCCACTGACAATTGACATTTCTACTCATTTACTATTACGATATACTGCAATAAAAAGTGTTTAAATTCTTATTGACCTTATCCAGTCTTACTATTTATATGTTGGCAATTTCCACATTTTTCTCTAAACCCGACCTCAAGAATCTTTTCCAACAGCCTACTCAGTATCTTCCTGCCAGAGGTAAGGGTTAGCGGACTACCTTATTTCCATAGCAGCCATCAATATATTTCTGATGCATTAAATCAAAGATGCTGACTATTCAGTTGTCTGGTTTATCAATTTGAGGGCATACTTCAAAACACTTTTTGACGATGTCTGAGGGGTTCATTAAAAACTATTACAGGAGGCAGAAGAGAGAGAAGACCTGGCAAAGGGTCGAAGGGGAAGGTGCAGGACAGTCTGAGCCAGTCCCAGAGGGAGCCCTTCCCTGGAGCCCTCGTGTTGCCACCTACCAGAGGCCTTAGGAACTCGAGCAGTCGGGAGACCGGATCTCCTAAGTGGGAACTCCCAGATCCTGCTTAGCCAAGGACTTGTGGGTGCCCGGGGCCGGAGACTAAAAATGCCGGGATACCTCAAAATCTAAGGCTACCGGCTGCAGAGCGGGGAGGACACTTGGCCTCACAGGCGGACTCCAAGCGGAGCGGTGGCGGCCAAGGACTGCTCCTGTCCTGACGTCGCTGGGTGGCAAACACGCTGGGAACAAACACGTAGCTTCTCTCTGGCAACCAATGGATCCTCATGTGAACTTCCTGTGAGGTGGGACGGGCATCCTCCCGCAACCTTGCATTTACCGAACGTCCCCAGACTAAGGAGCTCAGGGGCGACTGGAATACCACCTCCTGCCACAGCACGGGTTGTGGTTCTGTTCCTTCCGGACAAGGGCAGGCGTGACCGCTTCCCGGAGTAAGTGGGCGGCTCCGGTCCGGCCGTTTCCCGCCCGGCCCAGGCGCCTCTAGCCGGCTCCCCATTGGCCGCCCCAAGCCAGGGCCGGTCCCGACTGGCGCGAAACCCGGCCACGCACTAGGTGGCTACCGGATTGGTTGGGCGGGCACCCAGCGGCCCGTCGCGCTCAGACTTGTACTTAGAAGCTCTTAACCAGTAATCGGAAAAATTAACACTTGGCTCCCAACAAAAGCCCCGAAACAATACGCGTACAGCCCGGTTTAAGAAAATGTGGGCGGCCCTAAAAAGGGCCTTTGAGTAGTAAGTAAAGGATGAAATTCTTAACCCCCGAAGCCGTAGAGGGTGCGGCCCTGGCGCTTGAGCGCGTAGACCACGTCCATGGCCGTGACCGTCTTGCGCTTGGCGTGCTCCGTGTAGGTGACGGCGTCCCGGATCACGTTCTCCAGGAACACCTTGAGCACCCCGCGGGTCTCCTCGTAGATGAGGCCCGAGATGCGCTTGACGCCGCCGCGCCGGGCCAGCCGCCGGATGGCGGGCTTGGTGATGCCCTGGATGTTGTCGCGCAGCACCTTGCGGTGGCGCTTGGCGCCGCCCTTGCCCAGCCCCTTCCCGCCCTTGCCGCGACCAGACATGGCACAAGCGCTCTGTGCGACGACCTCCCGGCGCTGGGCCTGCGCCTCCGCCGGGAGTAATTATAAGCAGGCGTCGGACCTCGTTGAGAACTGAGGGCGCGGGCGGGAAGCGGGGCTTCGGCCCCTCCTCGGGCTCCGCCCCCTCGGGCCGCGCTCCCGGGACCGTCCCGTGAGAGACGGAGCCGGGCGCTCGCCGCCGAGCTCGGCGGGTTCCGCAGCCCAGGGCTGTTCGCTTCTGCAGCCTCCCCTCCTTACTCAGCGGAATGCGATTAGGGGCTTCCCGTGTCCAACAGTCCTGCACGTCCTCGTCTCCATCGGAGTAATTGTTAGCTGGGAAGGGTACCCCCAGATGCCACCCCAAGATAAGACCTGCCGCCGCAAAATGGGCCACTTTGGTAGGAAGGGGAGCAGAGTATGGCACCCCAAAATAGGCCTCGGACATAAGGGCTGTTAGAACAGATTATTTTTAGGAAACAGACGCAGGAGAGTCTAAAACCAGAAAAGTCACTCTTCTTTAACTCCCAACAATACAGACAACACAGATACGTATATAATAGTGAACGTTGGTCTTAAATAACACCATGTAATAAAGTACAAGACGTTGATGAATTCTGGGTTTTTTAGTTTTGTCTTCAATTGAAGTATAGCTGACATACATTATGCTAGTTTTAGGTGTGCGGCAGTAAATTGAGGTTATATACATTATGAAATGCTCATCATGATAAGTGTTTTTGCCACCTGTTACCAAAATCATTATGATTATATTCCCTATGCTATACTTTGCATCCTTGTGACTTATTTGTCGGATAACTGGAAGTTTGTACCTTTTAATCACCTTCACCTATTTAGCCTCTTACCCCCCACCCCCACAACTACCAATTTGTTCTCTTTATTTGTCTCTTCGTTATGTTTTTTTAGATTCCACACGTAAGTTAAATCATATGGCATTTGACTTTCTCTACCTTATTTCATTTAGCATATGCCCTGTCAGTCCATCCATATGAATAGCAAGATTTCATCCTCTTTTTATGCTAATATTCCCCTGTATATACAATTGACCCTTGAATTATGCAGGGGTTCGGGCGCTGACCCCTGCACACTTGAAAATCCGAATATAACTTTTGACGGACCCTAAACTACCAAAACCATAGTTGAATAGAAGCCTTACCCTAATAAAGTCTATTAACATAGTTTATATATGTATTCTATGCTGCATTCTTACATAAAGTAAACCAGAGAAAAGAAAATGTTACCGAAAGAATCATAAGGAAGAAACGTTTACAGCAGCATGTCGTATTTATTGGAAAAAACTCTGCAAATAAGTGGGCTCAGCCAGTTTAAAACCTGATTGTTCAAGGATCAATTCTATATACCACATTTTCTTTATTTTTTTCAAAAGATTTTATTTATTCATGAGAGAGACATAAGCAGAGGGAGAAACAGGCTCCCTCTAGGGAGCCTAATGTGGGACTTGATCCCAGGACCCCTGGATCACTGCCTGAGCCAAAGGCAGATGCTCAACCACTGGGCCACCTAGGTGCCCCTTTATCCATTCACCTATTAATTGACAGACTGTTTTGTTTTTCATACATGACATGTCAAATATGGTTGTCTGAAAATACTCCCGTGCCCTGACCAAGGGAGCATTGACCATGTCAGCTTTCTGGCTGCTCTGAAGCCACTGCTGGAATGCAGTTCAGTCTCTCAACTGACTTCCCACTGTTAAGTCTCCCTAAAACACTCATTGCTTAGTAAGTCACTTCTCTTGGGATGACTGGAAGGGTTACTGCTGAATTTTTAACTCTGAAAAATGCACCCTGATTTTGGTTTCCTCCTCTCTTCTTAAAGTCTGTAACAAACCAAACGTGGTTCTAAACACCAACAGCATTAGCTGCAAACTTCAGCCTGTGTTGTAATATCACTCTATGGTGCCTGGGAGAGAAAAATCCTATGTGACTGAAGACCTTGCAACAGCTATTTCAAAGATACAGTTTGTACATTAAACACTCCTTTTTTTCCTCCAGCGTTACCTTAGCCACTCTGCTAATAAAAAGTAATAAATGTTTAATGCAATGATATTAAAATGTTAGAAAAACCTCCAGTTCAGTAAATTTTTTTTCGCAAATGCGAATTTCTTCCATTCTTTGATTTTACAATTCCTGCTGAAGTTTTATTTCCAAACTGAGTGACAATGTCATGCCAAATGAAAAGGAAATTTAGAAGCTAAATTTTGCATTTGTATTTTAATTTAAAAAATCTTAGATTTTTTTTTTAGGGGGGAAAATAATAGCTCAGAGAAATTGATAGTATTCATACAATGCTATGTGTCCAAAAATCAACTCATGTTATTGCAATAACAGTTCTGAGGTAGGTAGTATTCCCATTTTTCTGATGGAGAAATCACTGTAGGTAGAAGGGCACAGTAACTCGTACAACTGGGATTTGAATGCTGGCAATCTACCATCTAAATGCTGCTCTGTGCTGCCATCTTCCAGAGTACTCCTGGAGAACAAAGTTATAAATTCTAAGAGGGTGCTAAATTTACCTTCCTAGACACTGGGCATTTATTCTGTTGAGGGGCTCAAGTAAATGAAGATGTAAAGCCTTGATTCTTGACCCTTGGCTGGGAAAGGGGTGGCAGGTGTGGGGTGAGGAACAGCCCTTCTGAGCCACTGTCCCCAAGCCATCTAACCCTCAGACCCTCAGACACCAATGAGTACTTTTACTTTTTTAAAGCTATTCTCTCAGGGCCTGTACCTAAAATACCCTTTTCCTAACAGATACAGAAAATATTAGGGGAAAAAGCCAAACAAGGTACGTAAGAGCCAGCACAGATATAAGAAAATCCTAGAGAATTGGACTTCAGCTGGTACCCAGAGCTGGAGAGCAGTCACCCTACTTCAAGCCAAGGTCCCTGGAGTCTCTGACAGACCCTTTATAGGGGTCGCAGGGGTCTGTGCCAGGGTTCCATGTACAAGAGTCTGGAAAAATGGAATGTCAAAAATATAACACAGTGACACACACAAACACACAGAAATGTCCAATCTTATTTTTTTAAATGCAAGTATGTTGTAAAGGAAAAGTTGCTTTATTAGAATCATGGAATGTAAATAAATCCAAGGAAACTACATAATTCAAGTTTAATCTTCTGTGTTTTGTGTTTCTTGTTGAGTTGTCCACGATTTAATATGGTGCATCAACTGACATCTCAGACAGGCCCCAAACTTTGAGGTGTTTAAGAGCTAAGGTGTAGAGAGCCAAACAAGCAAAACCTTTGGAATTTGGGGTCTGTCATATTCTACAGCATTCTGTACTTTCGTAAGGCAATTTTGAAAATAATTGTTTTCCAAAACAATAAGGTGAAATATGGAAATTAAATTTCAAAAGAAGTTATTTTTTTCAACACTCAGCCACTGTTCTTAGGTGGGTCATCTTCCTTCCAATACTGAATCCCCAACTCCAAAAAAGAGCAAATAAAAGAAAATTGGGTTACAACTCCTAAACCTGAATGGAAACTACAGCTGAGAACCATGAAAAAATAATGTAGCATGGCCCTGTAAGAAATAAAGCCATACAACCAACCTGTAGCAGGGCCACAAATAATGTATTAAATACAGGGACTTGATACAATTATGCTTCATCAACTGATCAACACTTACGAATGGGTAGGTAGCTATAAATAAATATGCAAGAAGTTGGAGCCTTACCAGTCGTGAGACCACTTCAGGCTAACCAGAAAATAAAAACGTAAAACTTACTGAGGTGAGGAGTCGTTATCTGATAAATACTAAAAATATGTAAATATGTTATAATTTCAAACTTGGATTCAGAATCTGAGCACTTTCCAGACCTCATGGACACCAATGAGCAAAGAAGTTCTTAGAGGCTATATTCTAGAATCTGCGGTTTTAAAAAGATCCTAGGAAGATCCAAACCTCTTAAGTGGACAGCCCACGTACTATACTGGTGTTTTAAACAGCTGTTTCAGTCAACCTGCATTCATTTACTTAAAAAAATCGTAAATGCGTTTTGCCCTTTTCGTTGTGGACAATAAATGATCCTTCAGCGGGGGGTGGGGGGATGCCAACGACCAGGTAAGCGCTGGTTCCTAATACACTTAGTGCGGTCCTGGTTAATTAGGTATCACAGCACTTCTGTGGAGTTAAGTGGGTGGCTCTGAAAAGAGCCTTTGGGTTTCAAGTTGGCGCTCCTTGACCAAACACTTACGCCCTCTCCCCGCGGATGCGGCGCGCCAGCTGGATGTCCTTGGGCATGATGGTGACGCGCTTGGCGTGGATGGCGCAGAGGTTGGTGTCCTCGAAGAGCCCCACCAGGTAGGCCTCGCACGCCTCCTGCAGCGCCATGACGGCCGAGCTCTGGAAGCGCAGGTCGGTCTTGAAGTCCTGCGCGATCTCGCGCACCAGGCGCTGGAACGGCAGCTTGCGGATCAGCAGCTCCGTGGACTTCTGGTAGCGCCGGATCTCGCGCAGGGCCACCGTGCCGGGCCGGTAGCGGTGCGGCTTCTTGACGCCGCCGGTGGCCGGCGCGCTCTTGCGGGCCGCCTTGGTGGCCAGCTGCTTGCGCGGGGCCTTGCCGCCCGTCGACTTGCGCGCCGTCTGCTTCGTGCGAGCCATTTCGAGAGCGGAAAAAGAGCCTTCCCAAAAACCGGTGAAAACCGAATAGCCCTCCTTCTTTTATACAGCCAGGCCGACAACTATTGGGCCCCAAAACATTCAAAAGTACCCGCGCCCTCCCCGATTGGTCCAGCTCCGTGCCGGGTGCCCGGATTAAGACTTGCTTTCGGGTTGGTGAAGAGATCCTAAACCCTGCCCCTCACTCTAGCTATTCTGACGTCATTTATTTACCGTTTCCCCTTCTTCTATCCACCGAGTACAAAAATCTTGCATGCATAGAGAGCTTCAGGTTATTTTGAAATGTAAGGTAGTCGTGCAAAGCAATATAGTAATTTCCAATGATTTTTTTTTAAAAAGAAGACATTAAGGTAATTTGCAGGTGCTTAGGGCAAAATACAAATGGGCTGCATCTAAAATGAAATTATTTTCTTGGGTGTGGCACAAATATTGTGGAGTTGGGAAAATGCCCCTTATTTACAAGCGCGAATTATCAAGGGTCTGGGACTTGTTATGTGCAACGTTCCCATCCAACTTTAGACCTATAGACCTAGAGAACTTGGGTTCCCAACATCTTAAAACTACAAATGTCCAAATGGAGATTCCGCTTTTTATTAGTGTTTTATAAAACGGGAGCTATGATGCTTGCGAATAACTTTCATTTCAAACTTCTGTCGAATAGAGCAAATACCTTTTCTGCTGGACTTGGAAACTAGCCCACCTAGCTAGCATGGCTAAACACGGTCAGTACGGTTAGCCACTAAATTCCTGTGTGTCGCTTCTCCCTCGAAACGAACGTCATGGGCTTTTTTTCGGGAACTAAAGGTTTCTGAGGGGAACTGTTGACAGTTCACCTTCGATTTTCAAAGATAATACTTAAAAGCGAACCAGCTCTTTTCATGGAAAGTGTGGGTGGCTCTTAAAAGAGCCTTTTTAGGTTGTTAACTCTTTCTTGGTTAGGAAAAAGCCCGTCTGGGGGAAAAAAGTTTTACTTCCCCTTGGCCTTGTGGTGACTCTCGGTCTTCTTGGGCAGCAGCACGGCCTGGATGTTGGGCAGGACGCCGCCCTGCGCGATGGTCACGCGGCCCAGCAGCTTGTTGAGCTCCTCGTCGTTGCGGATGGCCAGCTGCAGGTGGCGCGGGATGATGCGCGTCTTCTTGTTGTCGCGGGCCGCGTTGCCCGCCAGCTCCAGGATCTCGGCCGTCAGGTACTCCAGCACGGCCGCCAGGTACACCGGCGCGCCCGCCCCGACCCGCTCCGAGTAGTTGCCCTTGCGGAGCAGGCGGTGGACGCGGCCCACCGGGAACTGGAGCCCGGCGCGCGACGAGCGCGTCTTGGCCTTGGCGCGAGCCTTGCCGCCCTGCTTCCCGCGTCCCGACATGGCAAACTTAAGAGTAAGGAAACACGTTCCGAGAAAAACACGAGCGATCTAGAGCTAGGCTGAGAGCGAGAGAAGTATTTATACTAACGGGAGGTAGGCTGTTTGCCGGTCTCCCATTGGCTACATTCAATTACCAATGGAAAATCAGAGTCAGCATCCTTCATTTGCATACAAGCCCTCTGTCTAGCGGGAGGTTTTTAAATGCTCCAATGTAACCCGCTACAAAAGGCTTTTATTTTAATGTTAATAACTGAGTCGGTTTAATTCTTTCAATAATACTTTTTAAAAAAGCAATCAGAAGCGGAAGTGATGTTCCCCATTGCTCTGTCTTTTGGCTGTCGTTTTTCTAGGATTGTGACCAATTGTGGAAAAGAATAAGCAAAAATTGCAAAATAAATAACATTTAAGCAGTATATCTATGCCAGCAGTTGCTTTAACTTTTTGAAAGTCACAACAGAAAAGAAAGGAACAATTCTTCCGGGGCTCCTGGGTACCGCAGTTGGTTAAGCATGGGATTCTTGGTGTAGGCTCTGGTCCTGATTTTAGGGTTGTGGGACTGGGCCCCAGGAGCTCCGGGGTGGGGGGGGGGGGGCGCCTCTGCTCTCCGTGTGAAGTTGGCTTGAGATTTTGTCTCCCTCTGCTCTCCTTGCCCCATCTGCCCTCCTCCTTTCCTCCATGCTTGCTCTCAGATAAATAAGCAAATCTAAAACAAACAAACAAACAAAAAACTCCACACTATTCTTTGTCAGAGCCCATGTCTCAAAATATCTGAACAATGAAAACTGAAGGCAGGAACTGGACTGTCCAGCCCCTGACCTACGACATCAAGTTTTCTGTTTTGACCTTTATCTTACAGTTGTGGCCTTATGGGACCACCCTGAGGTATATAAAGCACTGTTTTCATTTTAGAGATTGAAAAATTTATAGAGACTGAGATCCATTGTTTTACCTTGTGCAGGCTCATGCTGAGTTAATGAGACCAAGGACTGCAAACTCCTGACTGGGAAACTCATCATTCCCAGTGCCATTCCCAATTCTACCTTCTCTTTTCCCGCTTGGCAGAAAGGATTCTAGTTGGGTCAGGAAATTCCTCTGTTGTCAAGAGAGATTGCCAGGAGAAATGCTGCTGTTTTTCCTTTTACAGTCCATGAGATAGAACTAGATGGGGCCCAGATGGAGGGGAATAATTCTTTCAGGCATCTTTGCAGGCTCAAGCCTAAAGATCTTCTGAAAGCAATATATCTTCTGAAAGCAAACAGGATGGTGAAAGGAACAAGAGCCTATGTGTAAGAAAATCTGTACATAAGCCAACTCTGTCTGAAAACCATCTTTTGATCCAGGGAACCTGGCAGGAGTGTCAAGGTGCTCATCTTCTGTTTCTTTTTTGCCTCCCAAGTCTTTTCACTCTTATGATTTTTTCTTGTAACAATATTCAACCTCCTTTTAATTTTTTTATCATTATTTTCACTATCAACAGCAGTGATAAACAATAACCACTGGCTCAGTGTCTTTGCAAGACCCCAGGTGGAGATATAAAAAGATATCTCAAATTCTGCCTTGAAATCTTGATACTCTTTTGAAAAGGGAAGGCTTGTATGCCTGGATTCTAAAGAGTAGTGCATTCTGCATCCCAAAATGAAGGCTTTAATAATAGTAATATAATAATAATAATAATAATAAGAAGAAGAAGAAGAAGAAGAAGAAGAAGAAAGAAGTAATGTGGAGGAGAAGAGTAATCCCTGTGAATTAGAAGGGACAGGAGAATTCACAAGGGAGATAAACATTGAACATTCAGTCAGTGTATATATACATGCCAGTGTTGCAGGTACTTGGAGCACAGCAGTGAAAAAAGCAGATAGCATCCTGTGTGTACCCTTGTGGTGATGCTCTTCTAGTGTAGAGAGGCCCACAATAAGCTAAATATGTAGTAGAAGTGTATGATGCATTTTTTGGTGATGAGTGGTACAAACAGAAAGTAAGAAATGGGCATACATGAGACATACAGGGATAATCAGGGCAAGTGTCACTAAGAGGGTAACATTTGAGCTCGAACCTGAAAGAGGTGAAAAAGCTAGCCGAACAAGAAGAATAAATGCTTCAGTAAAAGGCCAAATGCATCCAAGGCCAAGGGAATATCAGCAGCCAAGGGCCAGGAGATAGAACTGATTCAATTTCCTGAATACATTGTAGGTCGCTTTGGATGGAGCAGTGGGTATGTACAGCACTAGGTAAAATAGAAGGCAGGAATAAGGGCTGTTCAAAAACCCAGACTAGAAGCTGAACTGCGAACAGTCATAGCATCAAGATTCTATATCCACTGAATCATGAATGAGAATAAACCTAGTTATCTAGGTAGCCCTGTGTCACACAAATCAACAAACACTGGACCTCTGCTATGAGTAGAACAACTTGATGAGATCCTAATAGCAAGTTATCAAAATCAGCAAATTCTAGGCATTTGCCTCTGAAAAATAATATGGAGGGCAGATATGAGGAGGGAGATGATGGTGTAAATTCTTCCAAAAATATGAGAAAAAAAGTAGTTGTCCCCAGTAACACCTCTTCTGCCAGGTGCAGGACACTTTGACGCATATGGGTTTGTATAAATAAGGAAAGAAAATACTTGTTCTTTGTTGAATATAAATAAAAAAGTATGATGTTACTTGAACACACTTGAAAAAAATCAGCTGGCATTAAGGTTATTGGTGAAAGAGTCCAGAACATGCCCTCCCCAAGTATGCTACTATGGCATATAGACTAGTTTGAGTTACAAGAATTTGAAAAAGAACAGCTGTGAGGACAATCTCATTTTCTCCTTTTTTTTTCCCCTTAAAAGCAGGAGTTGAAATTCCTATGTGAAAGAAGTCCTCCCTACACCAGAAAGAGTCATCTTTCTCACCATGGACAGGAAGTTGAGGCTGAGAGAAATCTGTGCAAATATTGTTAAACTCCTATCTTCCTGTCTCTTCACACAATGAACTACCCTAGCCCCAGCCCCTTTGCCTGTCACCTTATCATAATTTACTGTACTTTGTCCAACACACTAGGTAAGCATTAAATTCTAACTGCTTCTTTGGATTTTCTTTTTTTTTTTTTTTTTGCAAAAACTCCCATGTGCATATAAAGAAAAATAATTAAAACTTGTATATTTTTTTCTTATTTTAAAGATTGACTTGAGAGTGAGAAAACAAGCAGTGTGGAGAGGCAGAGGGAGAAGGAGAGAAGCAGATGCTGAGCAGGAAGCTTGATGCAGGGCTCAATCCTAGGACCCAGAGAACATGACCTGAGCTAAAGGTAGACACATAATCAACTGAGCCACCCAGGTGCCCTGTAAAACTTATTCACTTTTATCCCATTAATCTATGTCAGTTGAATTCTTAGACTCAGTTGGAAACACAGTGAATTCTTAGACCCAGTATAGAGAAAAGTTGTTCCTCCCCTATAAATAGAACCATTTGGAAGACCCTGGGTTTGAAGATGTTCAAGCCTAGACTCACTCACATGAACACTGCAAGAGTTACAGTTATAAATGCTTTTGACTCATTAATTTATTCTGAGAGCCACCTGTTGTTTACCTCTTAAAAATATATATTATTTTTTTAAAAAATAGACTCCACATCCAAGTATTTGAAGAAAAAGTGACCAAGAATTCTGAAATTTGACAAAAGACCTAAACCTATAAATTTCGGAAGCTACACAAACACCCACATAGAATAAACCAAAACATTTTTGCTATAAAATGCATCATAATCAAACCTATGCAAACTAAACACACACACATAAATCTTGAAAGCAGCAAGACAAAACCTATGTATAAAAGGGAAAAATAAATTCAAGTGACAGCAGATGTCTCATCAGAAACAACATATCATAAGGAAATGTGACATTTTTTAAGAGCTAAAAGAACTGGCACTGCCACTCTGAATTCCTTGTCCTTTAGGAATTGATGGAGAAATAAAGACATTCTCAAATGAGGTAGGGTGGAATTTGTTGCTGGCATATTTATCCATAGAAGAATGGCAAAAGGAAATTCTTAAAAAAGAAAGGAAATGATATAAGTTTTTTGGAGCATTAGGAAGGAAGAAAGAAAAAAAAAGAAATATGGGTAAATACAATCCTATTGAGTTTTCTAAATTATGTTTAGAAGCTAAATTTCTAACATCTGATGTGGTTCTCAATGTATATAGAGGAAATATTTCAGATAATTATAAACAAGAGAGGGTAAAAAATTTTAAAAGGGAATAAGCTTTGTACAGTTGAACTGGTAACATGTAGATACCAGTGTACCATGTTGTTATGTGTATCTAATACCTAGAACAACCACTAAAAAACTCTCCAAAGACAATAGATGAGTCAAATTCAAATTGTCTCAAGAAAATATTCAAATAGCCCACAGGAAAGCAAGAACTAAAATAAAAAAAAAAAAAGAAATGAACAACAGTGAAGGAAAAATTAAAAACAAACAAATTCACCAGTAAATAAAAAGTAAAATGGGCAAAGTTAAGGCCTAACATGTATGGGAGAAAAATTTCTCTTAAAGCCTTTTAGAGTCCCTGGCTGGGTCTGATAATTAAACTGAGAAAGATAAGCTAGCAGGAGAAAAACATACAAATGTTATTGGAACTTTTACATTTTTTAGGAAGCCTTCCTAAAAAAAATGAAGGCCTACAGAAGTGACCAAAGTAGGAAGCTTTTATATCTTTACACAAGGAAATACATTTCTTTTTTTTTTTTTTAAGATTTTATTTATTTATTTGAGAGAGAGAGTGAGCGAGCATGAACAGAGGAAAAGGGAGAAGCAGACTCTCCACTGAGCAGGGAGCCTGATGTGGGACTCGATTCCAGGACCCATGGATCATGACTTGAGCCAAAGGCAGATGCTTAACCAATTGAGCCACGCAGGTGCCCCTGAAATCCATTTCTAAAGAAATGAAAAGGCAGGGGTTTTGGGCAGTAGGTAGTAAATGGTGAAGAAGTAACAAGGTTTGTTCATATAGTCTTCTCAGCCCTAAATTCCCTGTTTCTGGTAATGTTTTTCTAACCCTGCCTTTAAGGAAGAGGGATGAGGGAGAGGAGGTCAAAGTAACCTTCCTGCTTTACCGTTTTCCCAAACTCCTCTTATCTTAAGATATTCAGTACATCAAAGTGCCATCTTTTGGGGTAGTATGTTCTGAACCCCATCGATGTCAATAATTGAATTAAATGTATGTGGTCTAAATACATACATTAAAAAACAGAGGTCACCTGAGTGAAGATTAAAGTATATGCTCCAAATGTATGCTGTGGTAGGGGAGGAAAAATAATTTTCCCTCTACTCTTCTAGATTATTAGCTGAGACCCCTCCAATAATATAAAACAGATTAACAGGAGAAAAGAGCAGCTTTAAAACACACACACACATACACAATAACTTGTGTACCTCCTGTATATGTGGGTGAGACCCAGTACTCAGTAATACCTCAAATGGCCCAAGCCACCACCTTAAATACCATCTCCAGCTAAAGGCAAAAAATGTTCCAGGTGGAGGGTGGGGAGGACAGTTTGGGGATGTTATCAGGCAAAGCACAGAAAACAAGGCTATGGTTGTTAGATTTAAGTCTTTGCCTTCTCCGGTGGGTTCTCAGTTTTAGTCATCCTTTTCCTGGCACAGAGAGAGAAACTGTTGCAAATGCAGATTTCCCTTGTAATGTAAATTTCTCTTATAAAAGACTAACTTCTACTACTTTTTCAAAGCTTTTTTAAATGTCTGCTATTAAAAAAAAAAAGTTGAAGGTAATCCTTATGCCTGAGAGTCATATTTTAGGGTGGCAAATAATGTTCCTCTGCATTGTCTACAGGAACTCACTTCATTCAGGTTGAAATGACAGGGTAGAAGAGAAACTGCAAATATCGACACAAGGAATCAGGGTGCCTATATTAATATCAGGTAACTAAACCACGGCAAAGAAAATTACTAGAGACAGAAAGGGGAATTATAGAATGATAAAAGGGTCGACCGGATAAGAAAACTGAGCAATTCTAAATGTGTAAGCACCCAATAACAGCCTTGTAAAATACATGAGGCAAAAAGTGGTACACCTGCAAGGAGTAATAGGCAAATCCACAATTACAGGTAGACAGATCAACAATCCTCTCAAAAATTGATAGAACAACTAGACAAAAAGTTAGCAAATATATAGAAGTCAACAAATGGCTCGTTTTCATCTGTAAATTAGCAATGGTAATATAGACAGAGAAAAATGTTCCCTTCTTCTCTTCTAGGCTCTTTGGCTGGTTTAGTAATCACATTGACACAGGGGCACCTGGGTGGCTTAGCACGGTGGGTATCTGCTTTTGGCTTTGGTCATGATTCCAAGGTCCTGGGATTGAGCTCTGCAACACATTGGGCTGCCTGCTCAGCAAGCACCCTGCTACTCCCTCTCCCTCTGCCTCTTCTCCTGTTTGTGTGCTCCCCCCCCCTCAAATAAATAAATGAAATATGTAAAAAAAAAAGTTACATTGACACAGGGCAGATTAACAGCAGAAAAACAAATATAATTTCTTATGTATGAAAGCCTCTCAAAGACATGAGACCCAAAGGCAGTAAGGCAATTGGGGCTTGTGTGCCATCTTGAGCTAAGGAATGGGGTAGGGACCTGGAGCTTCAAAGGAGACGTTGGCGAATCACAGGAAGATAAGACTAGATGTTTGGTTATTCAGCTGTTTGCCCTGCCTTTCAGATCAATCAGATCAAAAGAAAAATATCAGTTGTTGAGAGGATTGTTGCCCTGTCAATAGCTCTCTTTTTAGTACTGTTAGAATAGGCAGGCAGTGAGGCTCTAAGGGGATGCCCAGAGGCCAGCAAGCGGGAGGCCATGGCCAGCCATGGCAAAGGTCCAAGCCTGTCCTGACAGCACTCCACTAGGAGCTGTATCGCACCAGATAGGCCCCAGATGGCGGTGCCACAACAAGAAGCCCCTGAGTAGGTTAGGAAGAAAGAGTGGGAAACCCTTCTTCCCCCTCCAATAATAGATATCCCGCCCCGTAGTTAACAACTGTTGATAATAGAAACCCCCATCTGGGGGAAGCAGCTCTTTTCTCCCTCTCTCAGAGCTCAAGAGTATACTTTTAACATCAATAAACTTTCCTACTTGTGTCCCTCATCCTCTGTGTTGTGAGTCTGTTCTTGAATTTTTCCTGGTGACAAGACCAAGAAACTTTGGTGACCTTGTTGGGAAGGCCCAAGTGGAGGCTCCAGGGCCCATTGTTTCCCTGTCTACCTGGCACCAAGATCTCTATTAATTTTACAGGATAAGAGAAAGTATGATCTCATATGACATTTACGTATCTATATGTATAGACTTGCACAAAGTAAAATTTCTGTAAGATGGATGGCAAAAAATTCCTGGATATTGGAATTACAGTTGATTTTTATTTGTTTATTTGAAAGTGTTGTTGGTGCTTATTATTTTAAAATAAGGGGCGATCTTGTTTTGCAAGGAAGTCAAAAAGAATTCACTTAAATGTGTATGTTATGTAATGGAAATGAAAAGCCAAGAAGAAAGACATTAAATGTTGCTGAGCAATGCTAAAGACAGACCTGAGAAGTTTATCCTATCACCTGCCACAAAGCAGGGTCAGGGCATTCCACTTCTAATGGTGTCCTCCCAAATCATGAACACTTTCTGGCCCCCCTGCTGTCTGCCTGTGGATCTCTCTTCTCTTTTCCAAATTCTCAATTTCCAAATTAAAAGTCTTCCCCAATGACCTGTCCTGTTCCTGGCACCCAGAACTTAGCCCTGGGCAGCTTCCCCTTTCCCTGCCCCACAGATTCAGCTGTTCCTGCCTGCAGGTCATCCTTGCTGGATAGGAAGGCAGGCAAAACTTCCCGGGGCTGCAAGGAGAATCAGCGAAGTAATAGAGGTTATTTTTTTCCTCAATTGCTTTTTTACTGTGGAGAAAACGTGGGTGGTTTATTAGGGTGTATAAACCCCTGTAGAATTTCACTTTGATGGCTTACTTTCTGGCTCAGCTGAGTCCAAAGTTGGTGCCTCATTAGATGTAACCAGAGAGATTTTATGCATTTTTTTTCTGCTTTCTCACCACTACCCCCTATAGCTCTGGGGTCTACCACAGAGTCCAGGCATCTGATTTTTTATTTTATTTATTTATTTAAATTCTCAGTTCACTTGTTAAAGATCAGCCAGGTATTCAGCAGAGGTGGCAAAAAGGCCTAGGTTTGAGTTTACGAACCTAGTTTACAAGTTTAGTTTGAACTTGTCGATTAAGGGTGGAGTTGTTAGGTAAAGCCTCAAATATTAGGAATGAAGGGGAGCAGGGAGGGAGAGAGAGAAGAGAGGAAGAAAAAAGAAAGCAAGCAGACAGACCAAAGTCTGTCTGTTGAAGGAAAAGATGGGGAGAAAATAATCCCCAAATCAGATCATTTTAAAGAAGATAAATAATATTACCACCCAGATCTCAGCTCTCCACGGGAAGAACATAAGGGTCAGTGATTCTTAAATTGTACCCTGAAGTCAATAATTTAAAGAAAGGGTGGGGGGAGGAGGTCTTTTCATAATTATTAATTTTTAAGGCTGGGCTCTCTCTCTCTCTCTCTCTCTTTTTAAGATTTTATTTATTCATGAGACACACAGAGAGAGGCAGAGACACAGGCAGAGGGAGAAAGACTCTCCGCAGGGATCCCGAGATTCCAGGATCAAGGCCTGAGTCAAAGGCAGACGCTCAACCGCAGAGGCACCCAGGCGTCCCTCTCTTTCACAACTATATTTGTCGTTATTGAGACTGGAAGTACTTCTCATACAGCGGTTGGCTGACCTGTAGAATCTGGGAAAAGATCATTTACATTTTTTTCATAAAGGGATCTTTTTAAAGAAATTCTATGGATTTCATTTCTTCATCCAAAGACATACTGTTGCTTGTCACCTCCATAAAGCGCTCATAAGCCAATGAAAAACATTGTTTCCCTCATTTTCATAGGCATTTAGCAGCTGAGTCCTACCCATCCGCCTCTCCGCCCCCAACCCCGGACCTAGACCTGTCCCATTAGCTCCTCTACCTCAAACAACGTCATTTTCGGTCTTTTAGGTATTATCTTTGGAGTCTCCCTTTATTGAAAAAGGTTTGGTAAGAAAAGCCAGCACCTCTTCCTCTCCAACCCTGCCAGCCAATGAAGTGGCGCGATAGGAAGAGCGGGAAATTCAAACTTTTTGTCCTTCCCAGAGCGAGAGAGCCATCCTCCCCGCCCTTCTACTGGCACTCCAGAGAAGCCAGGGACACTCAGAACAGGAAATGGGAGCTCGGATTCCTGGGACCCAAACAAAACTGAAACGGCTCTAGATTGAATGTTGCCATCGATAAACAATTCTAATGTGAAACTAGAGTAAATTCATTTTATCTGTGCGCAAAGAGCTTGAGGAATACCCGATAGAGGTGCCCACAGGAACCACGGGCGACTATGTCTAGTTTACCCAGTGCTTTAGGCTAGGGTATTTAGGGCCAGGTATCTATGGCCCTTCCTGCTCTTTTACCGCCCAGATCTTGCCTCCTCCCAATAAGGCAATGTCTGGATTATCCCTATTCAGAAAACCTCTAACCACTTCTGTACCCAGCAGGGAAATCCCGATGTTTTAGAAGCGTGCAGACACGGGGAAGGGATGGACCCTAAGTATCCTGAAGCTTAGGGCAAGCCCGCAGCGGATGGGTGTTCCCTGCTGGGCGTTACACTCCGTGCTGTATTTCGCTTTAAAGACCATGGGACTTTCAAAATCCATTCTCGGGTCTACAATTGCCTCAACGATCACCTATTTTATAGACTCTCTAGGACGCAAATATATGGTAGCAGAGTTGAATTACACCGCTATGAAATAGCGGTTATAGCTCTTCTTGGGAGAGAGTGGGTGGCTCTGAAAAGAGCCTTTGGGTTGGATGGTGCCTCGGAGAGCGCTCACTTGGAGCTGGTGTACTTGGTGACGGCCTTGGTGCCCTCGGACACGGCGTGCTTGGCCAGCTCCCCGGGCAGCAGCAGGCGCACGGCCGTCTGGATCTCCCTGGACGTGATGGTCGAGCGCTTGTTGTAATGCGCCAGGCGCGACGCCTCGCCCGCGATGCGCTCGAAGATGTCGTTGACGAACGAGTTCATGATGCCCATGGCCTTGGACGAGATGCCCGTGTCGGGGTGCACCTGCTTCAGCACCTTGTACACGTAGATGGAATAGCTCTCCTTGCGGCTGCGCTTGCGCTTCTTGCCGTCCTTCTTCTGCGCCTTAGTGATAGCTTTCTTGGAGCCCTTCTTCGGGGCCGGAGCAGATTTAGAAGGCTCAGGCATGGTTCTTTCCTAAGAGTTGAAGAAACGTTAATTGCAATCACAACAAGTTAGTGCTGTGAAGGGTCGAGAGCTCATTCTTTTATAGTTCCTCAATGCAAATGAGGTATCAAAAATTGTCACTTCTCGTTGGGTAAAATCAGAACTCTTTCGCTAAGGGGAGGGTTTATGCAAATTAAGGGTTCACGTTTTCTTTTCCTATTGGATTCAGAGACAAACATATTTTGACCAATGGGATAGATTGTTGGCTCATCCCTGCGCTGCGTATAAAAATTTTTTTCCTCCCCCTCCCCCCCCCCAAGCAAAGCATTTGTGTGGAAACCCGCACCGCTGTTTGTTTGAAATGTCGGGTCGGGGAAAGCAGGGCGGCAAGGCTCGCGCCAAGGCCAAGACGCGCTCGTCGCGGGCCGGGCTCCAGTTCCCGGTGGGCCGCGTCCACCGCCTGCTCCGCAAGGGCAACTACGCGGAGCGGGTCGGGGCGGGCGCGCCGGTGTACCTGGCGGCCGTGCTGGAGTACCTGACGGCCGAGATCCTGGAGCTGGCGGGCAACGCGGCCCGCGACAACAAGAAGACGCGCATCATCCCGCGCCACCTGCAGCTGGCCATCCGCAACGACGAGGAGCTCAACAAGCTGCTGGGCCGCGTGACCATCGCGCAGGGCGGCGTCCTGCCCAACATCCAGGCCGTGCTGCTGCCCAAGAAGACCGAGAGCCACCACAAGGCCAAAGGGAAGTAAAATCTAGTACAGAGGACACTTGCCTACAGTTTTACTACAGCAAATTCAAGGCTCTTTTCAGAGCCATCCATATTTCCACAAGAAAGGCTGGTAGCCCAATTTATGTTACGTTGATAGTTCTTAACATTTTGTGTAACAGATAAGGTTAAGTTAACGCTACGATCCAAATAAACAGGCATAGCCGACGTCGTTTCGCTGTAAGAAGGTAGAGTGAAATGTACAAACAAAGGAAATTTGCTTTTTGACCAATACAACCTCGTAAGGTTTTTCCAATTTTTAGTTTTAGGAAAAATCATTTTATCTCGGGTCATTGTGTGTATCTAGCATTACCAAACCAGGTGCTTTACGTGTGATGTTCCAGATACACCCAGGGTCCCTGTCATGTAGTCCACGGGAAAAACTCGGTATTAAAGGGAGCTATAATGACCAAAGACGTAGGAAGTGGCAATCTAGGCGACCCGATATTTACTTCAAAATAACTAACGTAAGGGAAAAGAGGACAAATTTGTACTCAATGAAGGGTGCAGACCAGCAGGATTGATAACCTTCGAGTCTAAGAAATTTGGAGAATTTCAGGCCCGACCTAGACTTACAGAACAACAAATTCCATTTTACATGTTTATTTCTTAATTGGCTGGTTAAGCATACTGTACTTAGTGAAAGTATAAAACATACCGAAAAGAGAGAGAGAGGTGGCATAATTTATCCAATCAGATTCTCCGGTAATTAATCAATGTGCTTACCGTTTGACCAATGGTTTTAGCGCCCAGATCTTTTGAAAAATTACAAGGCCAATCAGAATGCTTCTTACTGTATATAATGGAATCTTTCGCCCTTTACCCGCTAGGCTGTCGGTGTGTCTTTAGTTTCGTCTTATGGCTCGCACGAAGCAGACGGCGCGCAAGTCGACGGGCGGCAAGGCCCCGCGCAAGCAGCTGGCCACCAAGGCGGCCCGCAAGAGCGCGCCGGCCACCGGCGGCGTCAAGAAGCCGCACCGCTACCGGCCCGGCACGGTGGCCCTGCGCGAGATCCGGCGCTACCAGAAGTCCACGGAGCTGCTGATCCGCAAGCTGCCGTTCCAGCGCCTGGTGCGCGAGATCGCGCAGGACTTCAAGACCGACCTGCGCTTCCAGAGCTCGGCCGTCATGGCGCTGCAGGAGGCGTGCGAGGCCTACCTGGTGGGGCTCTTCGAGGACACCAACCTCTGCGCCATCCACGCCAAGCGCGTCACCATCATGCCCAAGGACATCCAGCTGGCGCGCCGCATCCGCGGGGAGAGGGCGTAAAGCAAACTTTAGTTGAAAAAGGCTCTTTTCAGAGCCACCCACAATCTCTTGAAAGCAGTTGTAACTGGGGTTCCTACTATTGAAGTAGAATGGGTACGAGAACCGTTTGAGAATGGATGTTTTTGGTACTGTCTCTTAAATGTTTGCCCGAAGTCCTTTCTCAGGCTTCAGTGCCCGTTAAAAGTGCCTTTTTAGGCACATTTGTAAGTAATGTGCCTTGAATGCAGTTCTGATTCCTTAAAAAGTTAAAACAAAAGCTAACAGCATTATTGAATCCATAAAATTTTCAGTAATTCACAAAACATGTCATGTCTCCTGACTCCAGAATCCTGTATTGGTCTGAAGAGGGATTGACGCTCAGGTGATAGAAGCTAACTCCGTTAGTCACTAGCAAAGACCCACTAAATATATCTGCAATAAGAAAAAGACTTGGGGTTTGGCGCCTGCCTTTGGCCCAGGGCACGATCCTGGAGACCCGGGATCGAATCCCACGTCGGGCTCCCTGCATGGAGCCTGCCCCCTCTCTCTCTCTCTCTCTCTCTCTCTATCATAAATAAATAAGTAAAAAAAAAAAAAAAAAAAAGACTTGCCTATCATCCAAAGTTTCTTTGCCTATACATCTTAAAAGCAATGGGATTTGAAATAACTGACAGGTAGCAACACTAGAGCATCTCTTTTAGTCATGTCCCCTCTTAATAAATACAAATTCATTGACTAAAATGTTAATTTCTTTAATTTTCTAAGTATAAAATTATAATAAGCTGATAGTTCACGGTTTTCCGAGGCCTAAAATGTACACAACTTGGCAACTGTTAATAATTACAATTCAAAATTTTAAATACAAAACTAGATAGCAGGTATTAATTTATAATTGAAAGATGAGCCAAATTCCAATTATACACAAATAAAACCATAGCCATTACAAAGTTAAGAAAAATAGCAGTTTATTAACTCTTGAATATAATACTACGATGTTTATTTTCTTATATTTTTGTGTATATACTCTGATTCCATTTTTACCTGAAAATTATTTTGGAATATTTTCTATATAAACAGAAGAGAATGCAGTATTTCCACCCCATAAGGGTGATGGATCACAGCTTATTTTGTTCTCTTGATAACTTAGAACTAAGTTCAGCTTCAAAACACATTATTGGTAGTGTCATTTTTTTTTTTTAAGTATTTTACTTATTTATTTGAGAGAGAGAGAGAGAGAGCAGGAGCAGGGAGGAGGCCTAGAGAGGGAAAAGTAGACTCTGCTAATCAGAGAGCCTAACATGGAGCTAAATTCCAAGGCCACTGGAATCATGACCTGAGCTGAAGGCAGATGTTTAAACTGACTGAGCCACCCAGGCACCCCAGTAGTGTCATTTTTAAGATGGTTTTCAAATTTGGGAAATCCTTTGTCAAAGTTCTTCATATGTGAGTTGTAAACTTTGGAAGGATTTTTAACGGACTAGCTTTCAGCTCTATACATTTCCAATCTGGATTCATCTGTACTATATACTTACTGCCAGTGTGTGGCTGCTACAAATACGTAGATGTCATTATATGACATTTAGCCCTACAACTTCCTGCCTGAAATCCAGGTAAATTTGTCAGTGAGCAGTAGGAGTTTATTTCTTGAAACCATTTTTACATCCAATTGGCTAGAACAACTGAATGAACTCTGTATCAAGTACATCTGCAAATTTGATATCTCATTATCCCTAAACTAAACAGATATTAAGTAAATTTCTTCTTACCTAAATCCAAGTGTGTTCATTAGTACCCAACAGAATCAGGCAAAAGGTGAATTGTAATGAAAGGGAAGATTTAGTGGCAAAAAAACAACAGGTTTAATCAGCTGTAAATATCTTCACAATGAAATTTTTTTTTAAAAGAGAGACCAAGTGAACACATTCCACAGAGCCCCTCTCTCAGGGCTTTGGAAGTACTGGGCCTAACTTTTGAGTTTCATTAGCTTCAGAGTAAATGTGCTTCTGAGCACCAACTATGCTTTTCTAAATTACACGTGACTTCCCCTGCCCTCCTACCACCCTGTTCTAACATACCTCAGCAGAGAGCCCTAGGAGTTGAGAATCACTGGTTTGGGATGATTTTTTTTTTTTTTTTAAGATTTTTATTTATTTCTTCATAGAGACACACACACACACACACACACACAGAGGCAGAGAAACAGGCAGAAGGAGAAGCAGGCTCCATGCAGGGAGCCCGACGTGGGACTTGATTCCGGGTATCCAGGATCACACCCCCGGCTGCAGGCGGCGCCAAACTGCTGTGCCACCTGGGCTGCCCTGGGATGACTTTTAGGCTCTGGGACAATCTGAGTTTTGCTTTGCATGATGCTTTGGATCATCAGAGATACCAGGAGGACAAAGCTTAGTGGGAAGAATAAAAATTCAACTCTGAGAAGTTTGAACCCTTTCAATGTAAATGTGAGTTCCCTGGAACAATCTGCAGGGTTTATAGATCTATTCTGGACTATCATCCTCCCTCAAAGAGGTCCTCATGGGAGGAACAATAAAACCGTGTTTTCATTGGAGTCAGTCTAATAGCTAACATTCAGAGTTCTCCTTGGGTCAAGTACCACATGAGCTGATTGTCCTGAATTATTATTATTATTTTTATTTTTATTTTTATTTTTTTTTAAAGTAGGCTCCAAGCCCAGCACGGGGTCCAATGGAGGGCTCAAACTCAGGATGCCAAGATCAAGACTGAAGCTGAAATCAAGTAAGACTCTCAATGGACTGAGCTACCTAGGTGCCCCTATATGATTCTTAAAACAACACTGAAATTCAGGTTTTCTCACTGTCTCCATTTTACAGAGAAAGAACTTGAGTCTAAGAGATTTTAGTTGATTGGCCAAGTTCATACTCCTAATTAATATCATTGTCAGGCAATCTCACACCAAGCCCACACTCAAATATCTTCTGATCAGTAAGATTGCCCGGAAAAGGATTCTTAGATCTAGTTGCTCCTCAAGGGAAATTGTCTCACAGATTAGGCTGAATGATTAAGAGTTGCAGTGGCCTGGCTTGGGCTAATTTCTGTTGTCAGAGTCCTCTGGTCAGTGGCCTGGTATGAGATGAAGTGGGTAGGATGAGTATAAGGAACATCACATCTTAGGGATGCTCTCTGAGCTTCACGACCAGCTCAGAACACTCATCTCCTTGGAAACTCTGGATTCTGCTACAGAGTAAGTATTTGCTTGTGCCTTCCCCACGGTATCTACTATAGAGCTATATTGTCCAAGATATCAGTATCTTGTATGACCATTAAGCCATGTATGACCATTAAGCAACCAACATACAGAGGATAATTATACTGGCTTACTTATTGGAAACTACCTAGCTACATTCTTAATATCACCAATCCCTAGTATTAATGACACCTACCTCAAAGTGCTGTGACAGGGTGTTTGGTAATAAGTGGAGAGAGCTGAATACATTGTAAATTAGAGCTCAGAAAATGCTAGCTCTCAATATCCATGTTCCTACTGAGACCTAAATCCCTGCTCCACTATGAAATCCTCTAATGATATAATCTTGCTTCTTGAAACCTGTTCATCTCTGGCATGAATTTCAACCCAAAGTTACTTTTTACACTTCCCTAGGCATAGAATGGCACCTAGAACTTTGCCTATGAGAAGTAATAGGATATTTAATTTTTTGGCCACGGGAGCACTGTGTATGTGCAGGAAAAAAAAAAAAAGTTTGGTATACTGCATTACAAGTAGCCTTTAATTTCTGTGTTACTAGCACTTTTGTCATACATATCACATGAGATCATGAATTATCATGTCATTGCTGAATTATCACTCAGCAGTTTATGCAGTGTTCATTGCCAGTTTTAGCTAACCAGCCATGTTCAGGCAATTATTTGAATATATTATTGCTGTATCAATATTATAAGTAGAATATTATAAATAAGATTATTAATAATGTCAAAATAAATTATAGAAATCATAAACTAAAAGTCAAGATAAGGACCTTTACAAAAAAAGCAAATTAGATTCTCTCTCTTTTTTTAAGATTGTATTTATTCATGAGAGACCGAGAGAGGCAGAGACAAAGGTAGAGGGAGAGGGAGAATGGGGATCCTGATGCAGAATTTGATCCCAGGACCCCGGGATCATGGCCTGAGCCAAAGGCAGACAGACACTAAACCACTGAGCCACCCAGGTGCCCCCAGCCAAATTAGATTCTAATGAATGGCTTACAGTATCAGACCTAAGCCAGCCAAGTTTGTGAATGCTTGTGAGGGAATGGAACAAAATCAGAGAAACATTGCTGAAGACTGACTGTATCTAAGGTCTAGGCAAAATTAGAGATTTTTCTTGACAACTTTTAGCTTTCTGTGAATGAATTCTCCCCTTTACCTTTACTAGAGAAGGGCGATTCTATTTGTTTTTGAGGAAGTTTCATTTGAAAGTAAAGGGCACTCGTCACCTATGCAGATATGTTTGCGGAAGACATTTGATGTTAGGATCAGTTGCAAGTATACACACTCCAATAGAGTGTGGACTTGAAAGTCTTTGAATGGGGAAGGGAACACAGATGTCATTACCATTGCAGGATGACATTACTGTAAGCTCAAACTGTGATTATATTTGGAGTATCTTAATTAAGTCTCCTGGTTGCTACAACTCAACCCACCCTGAGCCAAGTGAGGTGGTGGCCCCAGTGGCAGGAGGTCAAGATGGCTCAGGGGAACCAAGAACTCTGATGTCAGGAACCCAGAGAACACATCTCCATGCATCACTCCTCTCTGCTCTTGCTTATTCTGGGCTCCATTCTGCTCTGTTTATTCACCAGACCTCTTTGTTTCTCCAGGAGTGTCTAAGAAGACAGTTCCCCAGACATCAGGTCCCCTTAGTTTCTGTAACTCAGTTTCAGTTTATAAACAAAATTTTGGGTGGTTCATATCAGCCCAATGACCTTCGGACTAGTCAACCATTCTTAAAGGTCAAGATGTTTTACCAAAGTTTAGGCCACAGAAGACGGTATATATTAAGACACAGTGACATGCAAGCTTTAGGTCGAAATAAGGTTAGAGAAGACCAGAATATTTGGGACCAGAGAGTGTTCTAGAGTTTTGTTGTCCACGTGGTTGCCATGAGCCACATGCACAATACTGACCTCTTGAAACAGGACAGTAGGAACATAGAGGTGCTGCATGCAAAGAGTTTCCAAAGACATACTATAAGAAATAAGAAAGAATGTAAAATATCTCAAATATTTTTACATTGATTTTATGTTGAACAAGAATATTTTGGATATATTAGGTTAAATAACTTATTAAAATTGATTTCACCTGTTTCTCTTTTCCTAACTTATGTTATGGCTATAGACAGTACTACTCTAGAGGTGGTTAATTCACGAAATATAGATTCTTTCCATAGCTGGGTATCTTCAGTGTGTACTTAATGGGATGCTGGTCAAGGAAGCTAAAATCTCAGAGGTTGCGATTTCGACAGTAACAAAGACAAAATACCCGGGAATAAAAGTAATTAGAAATAGGAAGATATGGTCGGAGAAAATTTGAAACATTCTCCACAGGTATGAAAATTGAGGGCTTTTTATGTCTAATGGAGGGAGGGGTGAAGAGGTGAGAGGGAGGAAGTGTCTTAAATTACATTTGGAAAACAAAATAAATAGAATAACTGGGAAATCCTGAAAAAGAAGAGCAACGCGAGGGAATGAGCTCTATCAGCTATAAGTCATGTTTTAACACGTTTATTAAACATTCGATTCTTATATAATAAATACTATAGGTCATGTATTCTCAGCATTTAAACCAGTCCCGTGAACAGTCCTTAAGAGTGTGATCACACCTGAGGAATGGCCAAGAAAGATCAAAAGAACAAAGTAGAAAATCAAGAATTACTTCACCTACCCATGTAATTTAGCCTAGGATAAAAAGGTGGCATCTCAAAATGAGGGTGAGGTAGGGAGGCAAAAATGTTAGGGTCGGGTACATTTATTAAACTTACAATAAAATAGAGAGAGCTGGGTTGTTTTAAATGTGAAATTAACGGCACAGAAAACACTGGAAGAAGCCATGGGAAAATTGCGCGCGCGCGCTGCGCTCTCAAAAAAGTGGAGGTCTTTCAAATGTACGAAAACGGACATTAAAGTATCCGAATTCTTTTGGGAGGGGCTGAAACCCGTGGCCACCACCGGTAACGGGAGACCTTATCTAGATTAACAACCAGATCCGTCACTGTGGCGATGGACGAACTGAGCTGCCAATCTCCAGAAGCCCCTGTTCCTTGAACTCGTCTCAAAGGAAAAATCGTGTTCACCGGAGTAAAACCAGGACGAGGAAGAAACGCTTTTGTCCGGAAGAAACGCCGGACGCTGTAAAAGAACCCACAGGTAACACCGGGAATATAAACCCGAGCCCTTCATTAGAGACAACACCCCGCACCCCCATATATGTACACGTTTCCAAGTCTCCCCTACGTGGTTCCTCGCGTGGAAACTGGGGACTTGGGGCCGCACAGACGCGCAATCGGGACGCCTCGGTATCCAGAGGCTGACGTCTGCCTGAGATGAAGCTCCGCGGCCCGCCACCAGGACAAAATGGCCGACAGAAAGTGGTTTGTGCTGCGCTGCGACCCGTCACGCCTTGGTCCCAAGACACGGGACGCGAGGCACAAAGGGACCTGACCTGGCCCAGCGGTGCGCGGTGGCCGGGTGCCTGCGGGCAGCTGCGCACCGGCTGGAGCACGACCGCGCGGGGCTCCGGCGTCCGAGCCTCCCCTCCCCTCCCCTCCCCGCGGCCGACTACCGTCCCCAGACCGGACCCGCCGGCAGGACTCCAAACGTGGCACGGGTCCCAAGTACCGGATTCACGTCTTTATCAAGTGAAAAGGACAAGAGTCGGCCCGCTAGAAACAACAAACCGAGTACCCAGGAGACCGGACACCACCCAATAACAAACTCACGAGGAGAATCCGGGGCGGCGAGATGGGCCAACCCGCGAGCAGGGCGGGACTTTCAAATGACTTTCCGACCCAATCGGGGGATCCGTGAAGGCAGGGACTGGCAGGCGGGACGGACGGTGGTTCTCGGTGCTCGCAGCGCGGGGCGGGCGGGGCCTCCGGACGGCGCTTCCGCACCCCTCCTGCGAGGAGGCCCGGGGCACCGCGGAGCCCGGGACGCGCTCCCCGGCCCCGTTCCCGCTGGCGTAGGGGCTCCGGGCCGACCACCCACCGCGTCTTGGAACTTAAGGGTAAAGAGGCCGGAGTACAGAATGTTCAGCTCTTTCTCGGGGAGGAGTGGTGGCTCTGAAAAGAGCCTTTTTTGGGTTTTAGAAGCAAACGGTCAACAACCTACTTCTTTTTGGGCGCAGCCTTCTTGGGTTTGGTAACCTTGGGCTTGGCCGACTTGGGCTTCACGGCCTTAGCCGCGCTCTTGGCCGCCTTCTTGGGCTTGGCCGCCTTCGCCTTCTTGGGGCTCTTGGCCACCTTCTTGGCGACGGTGGCCGCGGCGGGCTTCTTGGCCTTCTTCGGGGTCTTCTTGGCGCTCTTCTTGGGGGTGCCGGTCCCCGCTGCCTTCTTGGGCTTCTTGGCCGTCCCCGCCGCCCGCTTGGGCTTGGCCGCGCCCGCCTTCTTGGCCTTGGGCTTGGCCTCCCCGGAGGCCGCCTTCTTGTTGAGCTTGAAGGAGCCCGAGGCGCCGGTGCCCTTGGTCTGCACCAGGGTCCCCTTGCTCACCAGGCTCTTGAGGCCCAGCTTGATGCGGCTGTTGTTCTTCTCCACGTCGTAGCCGGCGGCCGCCAGCGCCTTCTTGAGCGCGGCCAGGGACACGCCGCTGCGCTCCTTGGACGCGGCCACGGCCTTGGTGATGAGCTCGGACACCGGGGGCCCGGACGCCTTGCGGCGCGCCCCCGCAGGCTTCTTGGCAGCCTTCTTCTTTACGGGGGCCTTCTCCGCCGGGGGGGCGGCGGCGGGCGCGGCGGGCGCGGTCTCCGACATGCTGAGGATCCGGGGCTGGGGCCGAGTGGCAAAGCGCGGTAGGTGCGCCGGGCCCGGGCCGCCATATATATAGAGCGCAGGCGCGCGCTGATTGGTGCTCCGCTCGCCCCCTGGCTGGCAGGCTCCGAGCCGCCGCCGTGCGCCTAAGTTGTGTTTGTTCCACTTCACAAAAGGGGGAATATGTGAAAATGCCCCGCTCCAAATTCCCCGGCTTTGGTCGGGAAAGGATCCGAGAAGCCTCAGGCTTCGTGCTCTCGGTTTATTTTTCCCGCAGGCCCCAAGACGACGCGCCCAGGCGCCCCCAAGTCCCCTAACTCCGAGGGAAGTCCAGGACGGTCGGAGACCACTTTCTGTTTTTCTTCTAAATTACCTGTTCGCTCCTTTGCCCCCGAAAGTTCTTTTTCTCAGGGGTGGTTGGGCTCATGCTTCCCTTCTCTGGGAGACAAAAATGAAATGGTTTCCACTTCAGTTTTCACGATAATTCTGTTTCTTCGCGAGGGAAGTAACACAGGTCCTCTGTGAATTCTGCGCACAGATCCACAGGAACCGTGGACCGGGACAAGGATACCCGGGCCAGCCCAAAGCAGTTAGGGTCGGGCGAAAGGGGGTTCGGAAGCCTTGGGGGGCGGCCTGGATCCTGGTGGTGGTGGGGGGGTTAGAGACTTAAATCCTAGACTTGAAGACACTGAAATTCTTGATCAAATCCGTCTCTTCACAGATGGGGGCGGGGCACTTTTCACTTTTCCAAAGGGGAGAAATTGAGCAGTTTTTAACAAGGTCTCCGGTTCCCCTCTGGGTTGTGCAAGGCAGGGGGTCTGACCCTCGAGAATAGACATAATGAGGGAGAAGGGAGACCCCCTAAGGCTGCAAATAAATAAATAAATAAATAATTTAATTCCTCAATAGACTTGGCAGCTACAGACATTGAGATGATCTGTTTTCAAAGAAAACAGGCATTTATGTATTATAATTTTTATATGCTTCAATAAAGGGACACATTTCGGCACCGGAAAATTCTAGGTAGTAACCCAGGAACAATATCTGACCTGTGTTATGGTGTAGATGGACACTCTGGGAATTCAAAGATCTCGATAGAAGTAAAGCAGCTGACTTTAATGTGATACACTTTTATAAGATGAACTATAGGTTTGAAGTAAAGCAAAACGGATGGCAAAATTTTAAATAGAAATAGAGGGAAAGTACTAGAATATAGAAGTTATCAGGCCATTTCTCTGTTGTTGATAAGAATGCCTCTTCTCATCCCCTATAAAGCTGGTCTTACATATTCTTTTCGTTGTTGTTTTGGTCTTACTTATTCTATTCTTGTTTGCTTTACTTCTTTAAGGTTTGGTACTTCAGATTTCAGCCTTTGGTTGCCACAATTGCAATTTTTTCTTGAGAGAAAAAAATTGAATATACCCCACTAGTCATGTATTTAGTATAATTACATGTTTATATTTAGTGACAAAGGGAGTATTACAACTTACCAGAAATTCTCATTCAAATATACAGCTACATGAAAATATGTATTAAAGATGTCTTCCTTAGATTGTAATCAACATGTTGTAGAACTTAAGTTCAGTGATAATAAATGAGGCATCTTTTAGACTAAGGATAACTCTATGGTTTTATTGAATAACACTTGTTCAACATTTAGAAATTGTGTCTACTCCTGATCATGTCCTCTGGGAATTAACAGCCTAATAAGATTAGTGATGGATGAATTAGCAGCCATAGAAAACCACTTTAGACCTGCCATCCCTCACTGTGACTTTGGGTGTAAGAATTGTAAGAAGTTATTGAAAGTGTTTGAATAACTAAAGCACTTTTACCATGCTAATATACTTTGGTAACAATATAATAAAATAAAATAAGAACATGCCACTTTGTTCTGCTTCTCTGTGCAATGAGTCCTACCCAGCACCCTCCACCCCAGGCATCTGAAATTCAGTTAAGTGTACTTTACCATCAGGAAAATAGCAGTGTAGAGTCTCGATTGCCAGGTCACTGGACTTCCCTTCACTATAAATTGGTGTCCTGATTTACAAATCAGCAGCTTGTAAATTTGATTACTGTGGTTTAGTTCTCTAATATGATCACTCAAGTTGAATCAATCAAAACACATCTCCCTACATGCAAATCTGATGTCCAGATCTCAAGTCATTAGATAGGGGTCAGTTCTCAGTCTTTCTCCCAACCTCCTGGCCTCATGGTAGAGGCCAGAAGGCAGAGAAACAAGCAACCCTTCCCCAGATCCCTGTAACTTGTGATGAGAAAAGTTACCTAAAATTTAAAAACAAGGGAAAAATATTTCTTCATGTCATTCTAAGCTGTGTTAGGAAATTTTCTAGGTTCATTTGTGGGTCAGTTGATGCTCTAAGAATGCTCTACAATAAAATAGAATGTGAGTCACATATGTAATATGTGAGTTTTCTAGTAGTCACAATGGCAAAAAGAAAAAGAAAAAGATGAATTTAGTTTTAATAATATATTCTACTTTGGGGGGCGGGCAGGGGAGGGTTATTTTTCTAAATAAATTTCTTAAAAGAAAAAAATATATACATATTCTACTTCACTCAATATATCCAAACAATGACTGTTCCAACATGTAATCAATATTTTAAAAAATAAGATAGTTTAAGTTTCTTTTTTTCAAATGGCAAGTCTTCCAAATCTCCTGTATTTCATATTTGTAAAACATTTCATTTCAGACTAGCCACCTTACAGGTGCTCACTGGCCACCTGTGACTTTTAGCTATCGTCTGGACAGCCTAGCTTTCGAGAAGGTAACTGACTTCATAGGTACTCTTTGATTAGGTCCATAGTATGTAAAATTAGACATTCACTTGTAGAAGATTGATACACTTAATAAGGGTTTTATACAGTAGAGAGGCAAATGAACTCTTTCCAGTAGAGAAGATAACCCTAAGAGTGATGATTGCATTGCCCAGTAGTAGATCATTAACCAGTTTGTATCTGAGTTTTTCAGCCTCCCAGTATTTTTTCTTTCCCTAACTAAATACATCTTTCATTCTCCTATATCCTGCTTTGAGCCAACTTTATCATCCTGCTTACTTGCCCCTCATTAATGACTTACATCATTCTTTGTCACACACATGAGCCTTCTGTAAACAGTACTTGTATGAGACACATGTTTTTAACTTCTTGAAGATTATACTTTGGCACCTGGTTAGTCAGTTTGTTCTAAGTGCTCTAAATCAGAATCTTTAGAAACCATTCAAAAAATCAGAAGACACAAAACTTTTTGGCCATCAACTTTAAAGTAACCTTAGATTCTGGTAGGTGTGTCATGGAATCTCAGGCTTTGAAATAAGATTGAACAAGCCTATGAGCAACAAAAAGCCTATTAAAATTAGCTCTAAGGGAAAATTCAAGTCAAGAGTGTGTGGTCTTTCCACTCAAAACTGATGGCCTCAAGGTAGCCAGCAATAACCTGAGGACACAAATATTGCAGTGCAATAAATTGTGTGTTCTTGTATTTACACACATTCAAAATATTGTGGATTGGCTAATGTTCTCTCATGTTCTTAAATCTGGAAAGCTGGTGAATGAAATTAAGTATCTGGAGCTGAATGTCAAGTCCAAAAGGCAGCAATGGCAGCTGGACAGAGCATGTAGGGGAGAGAGACTTGAAGAGCGAGAAATATGCAAGAACAATGAGAGATGTTGCTGGAGCAGGTGCATGGATCCTCCTTTTACTGAGCCAGAATAGGGTTCTGTCTGCTTCTGAAGGCAGCTAAACTGATTTAAGTGAAACTTCTTACAGGCCCCAACGGGGAATGATTAAAACCAGATTCTTCCTGACTTACCACCAGGTGAGGCTAATAATAGCAGCCACTCCAATGGCTTGCCTGCTCAAGAATGCAAATGGTTAATGCTTCGGTTGCCTGCGGGGTTGATAATATGGGACAGCCTGAGAAAAAATATGCAGGAAAGAGCTTTGGGAAATTCACAGCCTAAAGAAGATTGTAAGTTCTTCGTCTGTTAGCAGGCTTCAGCCCCACAAACCACTCTGACAAATAACCCAGTCTCTGTAGGCAAATAGCCAACAATTAGGCAATCGGACCTGATCCGAAAGGTTTCCCACACCAGCCTATGGGCAGCATAAGAGCGGAGACCACTGCTCTGTACGTTTATTGCCTGACACATCCTTAAAAGACATGGAGGAGGGGCACCTGGGTGGCTCAGTGGTTGAGCATCTGCCTTTGGCTCAGGTGATAATCTCAGGGTCCTAGGATCAAGTCCAGCATTGGGCTCCCTGTGAAGAGCCTGCTTCTCCCTCTGACTATGTCTCTCTCTCTCTATGTCTCTCATGAACAAATAAATAAAATCTTAAAAAAAAAAAAAAAAAAGACAGGGACGCCTGGGTGACTCAGCGGTTGAGCGTCTGCCTTAGGCTCAGGGCATGGTCCTGAGGTCCCAGGTTGGAATCCAACATCGGGGTCCCTGCATGGAACCTGCTTCTCCCTCTGTCTGTGTCTCTGCCTCTCTCTCTCTTTCTCTGTGTGTCTCTCATGAATAAATAAATAGAATCTTAAAAAAAAAAAAAAAACATAGGGGAAAAAGAACATAGTGGTGAAGCACACAGTAGAAGCTTAATAAATGCATAGAGAATATCACAAATGCAGCTATACATTCCAATATATTTGCCTAACATTTTGGAATTGCTACGAGAACCACATAAGTGACATAGGAAACTAGGTCATCCATAGCCTTCCTTATTCTTTAAGCTTGTTTTCAAATGACTTTAAACGGTTTCAAAAGTCAAATCCACCCTCAAAAGAAAAGGATTTGTCAATAGTGAGAATATTTACATTTTAATAGGTTTCCAGTCTAGGCCTGTAATAAAGGTAATTATAATGGACAAGATGCAGACATATTTTAGGCAATAGCCTTAATTGGAATAAGCATAGAGCCTTACAGAGTGACTATTTTGGAGGAAACGAGGACATACCAGTTTTGATAGATTTGTTAGGATGTATTACTATGTTTTTATTCCTAGCCCATCGTAATGCCACAGTGAGCTTTACATACACAGGGTACCTGTTAAGCAAAAGACACCAGAAAAGATAATAAAAACAAAGATTAGCCCAGCAAAGTGCCTTCTCTCAAGGAATTATAATGGGTTCAGGAGACACAGATAAGCATAATTATCATACTGTGCAATAGAAAATCTGAAAAGACACAAAACAATGGGGGAAGAGAAGAATAAAAAAGTTAAAATGTTCCTGTGCTGATTACATCTTTGCCTTCAAGTCCTTACCAATCCAGTCGGGAAAATAAGACATCAGAGTTCAGCCTAGAGCAGTGGTTCTCAAACTTCTAGATTTTGGGATCCCTTTACAGTCTTAAAAATCAGTAAGGCCCCCAGAATTTTGTTATTAAGATTACACATATAGACATATTAACTGCTTTAGGAATTACAGCTGGTGTTAAACTAATTTGATAATGTAGATCTATATTTTCTTGGTAGTATTCATTGAGTACAAAATTATATTTGTAATTATATATAATTAATGTATGGCATATATCATATTCATTTAAGTTGTATATTATGGATTTGTATGTATAGTGTATATTATAGAATACCACATATAATATCATAGTACATTATATTTTATATATTATATTGCATATATAAATGATGGAAGGACAACTCATAAACCTTCTGCATTCCCTAACCTGTTGGAAATCCTGGTAGCCCCAGGTTAACCCGAAACTTGTCAGGCTCCTGCAAGTAGAGAACAGGGCTGAGCTCATAGTGCAAAAGGGTGGGACGATAGTAGTTTTGGAGCAAGCGTGTTGTTTCCGATATCAATTCCCCCACATAGGAGCGGGGTGACTCTGCTATGTTCTCAGACTTTCCCAACTTCCATATCCTCCTTTGTGATAGGGCAATAGCACCTCCCACTAGGACTATAGTGAGAATTAAATTAGATAACACACACATAGTTCTTGAGACTGGGCTGAACGCACAGTTGCTTCCAATTTGAGATTTCTTTCCGTTACATACACGGGATTCTGCTGTTTGGGTGTGACCCTGAGAAAGTTGGTACTCTCTTTAATTTGGAGGAGGATGAGAATAGGCCATCCAGCAAGCTTTTTCACTTTTTTCCAATTATGGATGTTGTTCCTGGAAGCCTCTGAAACATAACATGGCTAGGTGCTATCTTGAGGAAGAATTTAGGAAGAGATTCTAACAAGAGATGAAGCCAGAACATGGGAGAAGGGAGATGTGTGTGTGTGTGTGTGTGTGTGTGCATGAGTGTGTATCCATGCATGCAATTGTGTGTTGGGGAGTGGTAGGTGAGCATAGAACCCAGGACTATCACTGTCGCTAAGAATTAAGCCCCGTACTGCTGTTCTTGGAGTTCACACCTTGCCTAAAAGTCTATGGGAAGAGATGATAATGACACTCACATAGTCACCTGGTCTCTGCCCTCTGCATCCTAGGTGTGTGCATACTTTCAATGCAGGCAGGTATGGCTATCAGGGAAAACTGTGTGTTACCAGTATGTAAGAGGGACCAAGGCAGTACTCCATCACCCCTGATTTTTTTTTTACTAAATGCATCTAAACCTGCTTAAGTTAAACAGAAATCCTTGTTGCGACCAAATTCTTATTACATTAGCTTAGCTATGGATTTGTAGCTTGTAGCTATGCTTCAGTTAATACATAGATTCTTATACTTTCCATGGTTAATGGTAGTGGCATTTATATTTCCTCTTGTGTTTTTAAGATTTTGTTTATTTATTTGAGAGAGAGAGAGTAAGTGAGACAGAGAGAGCATGAGCAGGGGCAGAGGGAGAATGAAAAGCTTAATCCCAGGACCCCAAGATCATGACCTGAGTCAAAGGTAGACGCTTAACCACCCACACACCCCATATATTTCCTCTTAATTTTATAAAATAATCCAAGAAAATAGAGAGGTGGCATAATATATTTATCAAAATGACTGCCTCAGAAGCTGGAATGCCTGGGTTCAAGTTCAAATTTACCATTGGACAAGTTAATTAATGTCTCTATGTTTCACTCTTCTTATCTATAAATGTCACTATTAGTACCTGATTCATACGTTGTCAGGAGAATTAACAAGTTAATATTTATATAGCTCTTAGAATAGTATCCGCCATAAGTACAAAATTTGATATGTACCTATTAAATACATACATACATACATACTATTTTTAAAAGAATACATATATTACTATCACCACGACACAGCACCATCCTGAAATGGTTGGCTTAAGAGTGTCAATTACACTAATAAAGATAATAGGTAACTGAACACTCTGTATGGACCAAGCATTGCATACACTAATTTCATTCCTTCTTTACCAACACCCTATACATCCTTTACATTCGTTATCATTTCATCAGTAAGAAAATGGAGATTGGGAATTCGGATTTCTCCTGGGAGAGACCAGAAGACTGAGTACAATTCATGTCCCTAAACACACGCACACACAAATATCAACTGAACTACAGTCGGAGATAAGACTTGTTTTTTGGTATATAAAGTGTATACAATTAAAAGACAGCCCAACTATCAATTACTTACTACTCTGTTTAGTGAATTTTAGGTAGAAGTCTTTTTCACACACACAAGCACATCTATTTGGACCTTACACCTTCCGGACAGAAACAATTTACAATACACGGTGCTGTTTGTTCTAATTGACACTAGGTGGCGCTCCTAACCAACCAATGCTTATCTTAGCGGCAGGTATGTTCCTTGTCTCCAGGCCTTTATGTAATTATTAGCATCTCATTACACACGTAACAGTTTTCTGTCCCTTTTGGTGAACAGAAATTACTATCCCCAGTCGATGGATAGTGATCCGGGAGCTCCTGGTAGCCCTAACACTGCAGGAAGTCTACAGGGAGAACAGTGACTTGGACTCTGGTCTAAGTGGTGCAGAGAAATCATGCTGGATGATGCTTTCATTTGGGAAGAATTCATCAACGCCTTCAGAAGGCCAACACTGGACTGGGCTCAGGGAATAAGAGAGTAAGGAGGACAGGCTCTTTTCCTTATGGTGGAAAGATTTGGTCAAATTAACTATGAAAACATGGGTCATGGTGGTGGTGCAAAAGAGGTGAGAATGGTCCTTAAAGAGGTGAATAGTCGATTTTCGCCAGGGGAGGGAGGAGGATGTTAGGAATCTTACAAGGGCAACTTTTAAAATATTCAAATACTTCTTTTTATCTTCAAAGTTCAGTAACCCCAGAGAGAAGGAAGACAACTCTTGTGCAGAGATGCAAACACTGGAATTGGCTCTTCTCCCTAGTAGGGAAGAAAATTACGAGATTCCTGGTTAAGTATATCAGTTATGACCATGATGATAGTCCTAATAAGAGTAATAATAAATTTATTAAGCACTGTGTATTGAAAGGATTAGTGACTTTGCCGATGCGCCTAAGATTAACCCAGCACCTGGACTGTACTACAAGAACCTCACGTAAAGCCCCCAAAGGACCCCGCACCGAAGTGTGGGTTCATCAAAGTCTGACAGAAGACGCCCTCGAGATGCAGAACATTAATTGATTTTAAAGCACCCGATTACTAACTAATAATTTTAAAGCGTGTTAAAGTATTGGCTATAAAAGTTATTTTTTTAACCTTTGAAGTGTTCAGGGCTGGTTGAATTGTTGCAGGATAACCGTGTGATATAAATAAACAGGCTAGGCTGGCTTTGGCCTCCACCCTTTTACGCCCAAGGGAATTTTCGATACAGCTGTTTGCACAACTGACACTAGATGGCGCCCCAGATTAAAACGACGCCCGGCAGGACTGTGGACTCTCCGGCCACCTGCCCAGCAAAGCCATCAATCATTAACCTTGGGTTGACATTGTGTTATCCAGATTTCAAACCTCAGTCCTATGCAGTCTTCTGATAGTTAGAACTGATTATTACTTACAAGTGACGATGACAGTATTGAGAAGCAGTGAGACGGAGTAAGGGCCCAGAACATTCGAGTAGGGATGCCATCTGCCAGGACCTCTGGGGTCAGTACTCCTTTATAAAGAGACATACAATGTCCTGGACAAGAAACCTATTGCCCCCAGACAATTACTAAGGGGGAGAAATACAGATAACTAGGCTCCCAGTACCTACAGTATAGAATAAAGAAGAAAACACATAGGAAGAGAATGGGCAGGAGTGCTTTAGGGCTCATGGCCCAGTGCAGAGCAGAGGCTCAGGGAGGAACAACCAGTGTAGCCAAACAAAGGCAAGGAAACAGTCTCAGAGAAGCCAGTCAACTGTGCCTTAAATGTGAGCAGCAAATCAGGCATAAGAACCCCAGCAACCCGGAGACACTGCATATGATTTACGTTTTACAAATTATTATTTTTGATAGTGAGATAACCACAGTATAGGCAATCTGTAGGAAAATATTGACCGGTTACCTGGTGGGAAATAGCATCCTCAAATCAGCAATATCATTGACAATATTATTATTATTATATGTTATATAATAATATTATTTTAGAATATATAATAATATAGTATATGGTATTTATTATATAATATTAAATTAGAATATATAATAGTATATTATATAATATATATTTTAAAGTATATCATCATTATCATCATCATAGTATAGCCTTGATTATATGCTAGACACTGTGGCGAGGGCTTCATTTATACATTTGCTTTTTGAAATTTAATTCTCAATATCATTTTATGAAATAGCTGCTGTTATTATCTTTTTACGAAAGAGAAAGTTAAGACCTAGAGAGTTGAAGTGGCTTTACAATATAACTTTGCCTTGTAGACTAATTATAATTCACGTGACTTTAAAGCCCACTCAGATGCTCATCAAGAATGATATATGATGGGGAAGTTTACAAAATTTCAGGTTGTACACCAAAGTGAACAAGCATGGACTCTGTCGCTTTTCTTATCAGTCATGAAAAAATATATGGACAGTTTCTGTTGGAAGATATTAAATATCAAGGACACTTCCTCACTCAAAGTTTTTAGGGCTGCCAAAGGATAACAATTAACAGAAATAATCACTGCATTGACCTCCAGCTCTTCCCAGCTGAACTGGACCTTTACACTGTAGTCTGTCACTAGTTCTGATGGCATTCGAAACCAAAATGTATTGCATACAGTTCATGCCTAATCTGCTGGGTAATTATTACCTTTACTGGTGTCTATATCTGTTAATAGCTCTAAGAGGTCATTCACATAAGTAATCAACTGGTGATCAGAAATTATTACCCACATATAACAGATGTGGTTTCACATTGAGATTCAGAGAGGCTAGAAGTGAGGCCGTACCGTAGTACAATAAAAATACCAGTAAACAGTATAGTAAAAGGACAGGAACAAGCAGCCAGGTCCTTGGACTCACAGTTAGATAACATTTGCACTAAGAAATTGAATTGTCATTCCAGTTGTGGACCTTTACACCTTCACCTATTTCTCCTACTGATTATAATCCAGTGGAACTCCAGGACACTGCTACTTGGCTGTTTAATTTAATAGGGCATACCTTTTCAACTCCTTGATAGAGGAAAAGATAACTTTGAAAATGAAATGAGATCAGGTATACAGAAGGCTCATACAAGGTTCCTAGCAAATTCAGTTCATTCTACCACTATTACATTGCATTTTTTTTATTTAAAGGAACCATGATGCCTGGACACCTGTCAGTCTCTGATCCTTCTTCAAACCCTACCCTTTTACAGTTAAGGATTTTATAAAGAAAGCATAAACCCTCAAAGATGAAGAGAATGGGAGACGAAACAACCCATGAGAGATGTAAACAGAATTTTGGAAGTCAGAGAGCAGATGGATGAATGCCTTGCCAGACCAGAGAAAGCTGTGTTCACCACCTGCAAGGTGACTAAACCAATAAGAAACAAATAAATTCCCCACAATAGAAGCCTAGAAAAACATAAGTCTTTGAGACACCAAGTATCTCTGTAGTCAGGGTGGTGAGCTAGACCGGAAATAGGTAGATTGGCTAGAACCTGCGAAAGAGGCACTTGGATGCCCACATTACCTCCCTGCACCAACAGCCAGGCAACTGCTGGAACCCAGCTGGGCAGGAGACTGAGGGTTTTCCTTTGTTGATTTTCAGTCAGGGAGAGTCTGGACTCAGAGGCATCAGGCACAGCTGACTACAAAGGTGAACACAAAACTAAAAATAGGGCTTTGGAAGAGAATCTGCATCCTCAACATTCTCCCAACTCCTTCCTCTTTTGTCTCCTAGAATACCCAGGCTTGTGTCTCCTACTATATATGTCAACCAATTTTTTTAATCTAGTATCTACTGTGTGTAAAGCACTGAGTCAAGTGCCATAAATATTTAAGCTAATAGCTTTAGCTCGTTTTAGTTTGTTGGTGTAACAAAGTACTGTGAGCTGGGTGATTGAGCAAACAGAAGCGTATTGTCCCTGATTCTGGAGGCTCGATATCTAGAACCAAGTTGTTGAAAGGGTTGGTTCTTTCTGAGGACTGAGAAACAGAATCTGCCCCTGGAGTCCCTCTTCTGGCAGCCTCAAGCATTCCTCGACTTGTAGATGGTCTTCTTCTCTCCAGACATGGACCGATTTCCCTTGTTTTATAAGGACACCAGTCATATTGGTTTAGGGCCCAACCTAATGACCTCATTTTAACCTGATGACCTCTGTGAAGACCCTATCTCTGAGTAAGATTGCATTCACAGGTGCTAAGAATTAGGACTCAAACATAACTTTTTAAAAATGTTTTTAATTTTTTGGACTGGGCATGATTCAACCCATAATAATATCTATATCTATGAATCAAAGGCTTGGTAGAGCTTATATTCCAGTGGAAGAGACACTGAAAGTAATGTGAGTTATTTCGGCCTTAGCCATGGAATGAAAGGCAGAGACATTTCCTGAAATGGGAAATGCAAATTTGATCAGAGGAGAAGAAATTAAGAATTAAGAACTCTAGATAGATAGATAAAGGTAAGAACTCTAGTGTTTTTTAGCCACTCTGCCAATTTCTGTTTTTAATTTAGGTATTCAGACCATTTCTATTTAAGGTGATTTTTGACCTGTGATGGTTTAGGTTTGTGTTTATTATTTGTTTCCTCTGGTTTTTTTTTTTTTTTTTCCTACCGTTCTGTGGGTTATTTTATTTTATTTTTTTTTTACGGTAGTTAATTTTATTTGTTCAAGGCTCATATTGCAAGCATTAAACCAAGCATGGGCTTTGATTCTGTGAGCCCAGATTCACATATTTAGGAAGATAAAAGCAAACCGTGATCCATGTATATGGATGAAAAACTAAAGACTCACAGTTAATCACATCATGGTTTTAAATTTCTACAGCCTAGAAGCCAGAAGTCACAGATCTTTTAGGTCTTTCTGGATATCCCACAAGGTATCTGCACTTTTCTTGAGCTGGGCAACCTCATCATCCTTCAGCTTCTGATTGATCACACTGGTTAAACCCCGAGCGTTCAGGATACACGGAAGACTCAGGAAGAGACTTCGTTCTCAATACCATATATCCCCTTCACCATTGTTGACACAGGATGAATCCTGGAGAGATTTTTCAACATAGATTCAATGAGATCAGCCACACTTAATCCAATAGCCCAGTTGTGTAAAGCACTTGATGACTTGATGACTAGCTTGATGACTTCATAGGCACTTTTCAACCACCATCTTAGGCACTTCCTTCCAATTTTCACTGTTGTTGTCTGTTCCCATTTCTGGATTCAGTTCCTGAAGAGAAACACCTGCCACATTCACTCCACTCCACACAGCCACACTTGAGTCGCCATGTTCTCCCAAAATCCATCCATGGCAGCTGCTGGGATGAATGCCAAGTTTTTCAGCCATAAGATAGCGAAATCTAGCAGAATCCAGATTACACCCACTTCCAATCACACGGTGCTTGGGTAGTCCACTTAGTTTCCAGGTAACATATGTAAGAATATCCACTGGGTTGGAAACGCTTTTGTTTTGTTCTTTTTTTAAAAAAAATTATATCTTGACTTATTTATAATATATTTGAGTGTATGTTTTATACAGTTTTGTCAGTGGTTACTCTTGTGGGTTTTTTTGTTTTTTTTTTTTTTTTAATTTATGATAGTCACACAGAGAGAGAGAGAGAGAGAGAGAGGGAGAGACAGAAGCAGGCTCCATGCACCAGGAGCCCGACGTGGGATTTGATCCTGGGTCTCCAGGATCGCGCCCTGGGCCAAAGGCAGGCGCCAAACTGCTGTGCCACCCAGGGATCCCTACTCTTGGGTCTTACGATGTATATGACTTTTCATAGTCTACTAGGAACTATTACCTCATGTTAATCACGGACCCTTCATTTTTATATTTGCTATTTAAAAATATTGTCTTGAGTATCAAACTGTGTTACGATTTTTGTATCAATCACCAAATATGATTTAGAAAACTCACGAGAAATACAATCTATTGTGTTTACCCATACTTCTGGCCTTCCCATTCTTGGTTCTTTCTTCCTGGTACTCTAAGATTCCTTCTTTTTTCTTTTCTTCTTTTCTTTTCTTTTCTTTTCTTTTCTTTTCTTTTCTTCTTTTCTTTTTTCTTTTTTTAAGATTTCATTTATTTATTCATGAAAGATACAGAGAGAGAGGCAGAGACACAGACAGAGGGAGAAGCAGGCTTACTGTGGGGAACCTGATGAGGACTTGACCCCAGGATCCTGGGATCACAAACTGAGCCAAAGGCAGATGCTCAACCACTGAGCCACCCAAGTGCCCTATCATTTCTTTTCTGTGTCACGAACTTTCTCTAGTCATTCTCAGTCATTTTTGTTAGCAAAAAATTCTTTTAGTTTTCCTACATCTGAGAATGTCTTTATTTTTCCTTCATTCCTGAAGGTAGTTCTACCTAAAGGATTTGGATTTGAGGTTAATATTTTTTTTCTTTCAATACCCCAAAAGTGTGTGTCATTCGCTTCTGACCTCTGTTCTTTCAGATGAGCAACCCACCATCATCATTGTTCCCACATTGCTTGTTTCTTTCTGGCTGCTTCTAAGATTCTTCAATTTATCTTTAGTATCTAGAATTTTAATTACAAAGTGATTGGCATGAGTTTCTTTGGTTATTTTACTTGGGTTTTATGCAGTGTATGTCTTTTCACCAAATTTTGAAATTTTTAGACATTATTTCTTCACAGATTCTGTCAGCCCCGCACTCTTCCTCTTGTCCTGGGATGCTAGGCATATGAATGTTGGGTCATTTCTGTAGAGCTCCTCCAAGTGGAAAATGTAAACATGTTCCTTAACAGACCAAAAAATACAGTCTCTCTAGGGCATATAAAAGAAAAAGCAAAAGCATATGAACTTAAAATACTGCTTAAAAGGTATCTCAGTATTCTATCTTACTTAGAAAAGTATTTAAGTAAGGGTATCTGGGTGGCTCTGTCTGTTAATTAAGCATCTGCCTTTGGCTCAGGTCATGATCCCAGGACCCTGGGATTGAGTCCTGCATTGAGCTCCCTGCTCAGTGGGGAGTCTGCTTCTCCTTCTGTGTTCCTGAGCTCATTCATTCCTTCTTTTAGTTTTTTGAAAAATGTATTTATTTGAGAGAGAGAGAGAGAGCAAGCTTGAGCGGGAGAGGGGTAGGGGAAAGAGGTGGAGGGAGAGGGAAAAGCAGGCTCACCACTGAGCAGGGAGCCCTGATGTGGGGTTCCATCCCAGGACTCCTGGTATCATGACCTGAACTGAAGGCAGATGATTCACCTACTGAGCCACCCAGGCATGCCTCCCCTCACACAAGCTCCTTGCTCTCTCTTTCAAATAAATAAATAAATAAATAAATAAATAAATAAATAAATAAATAAATAAGTAAAATCTTAGCAAAAATAAAAGGAAATGTATCTAATTGTCTATTTAATGATCATCCATCAATTAATTCAACTGAGTATCAGTGCAAGGTTCTGAGTTAACGAATGATCCACTCTGAGCATATGGGGGAAAGCAGTTAGTCCTGCCTTTTGCACCCCTGTTAAAGAGTTTTGAATTGTCTGCCCCCTCCTAGCTTACCATGAACCCTGTTGAAAGTGAGTGTAATTTTTTTTCAGACTATGAAGTTTTACAGGAATGTATACACTGGGTTATGATAGAAGCAACTGTGTAGCTCTGTGCTGGTTACTCCACAAAGCAATAGGATTATCAAGAAGAAAAGAGTCTCAGGCAGTGATGAATCTACTGCAAGAGGTAACATATTAATATATACTTGTAAATCTATGCAATGTATTCTGTAGTGTTCACATGTACCAGGTGCCCTGAGAATATAGACAGCCAGGAAGTCTTTCCAAGTGGATTTCAGTTGGCTTCACAGTCTGACCTTGGACATTCATTCATTGCTCATTTACTCCATCCACACATATTCATGGAGTACTTAATACGAGGCAACAGTGCTACACCATATAGAGCAAGCTCACTGTGTTCACTGTTTAGCAGGAGTTTAAAGGAAAGAGAAGAGAGAGGAACAAACATTCTTGGCCTGGAAAGTGACCATCCTGTGGACCCTGCTTGAAGGACTGGGGGCAGGGAGAGCAGCCAGGGGAGCCACCAGGTGAAAGGGCACCAGAAAAGGGCCCAATAAATGTTTCCTTGTGTGAACATACAGATGAAGACAGAAAAACAAGTTATCCTAACAAATCCCAGCCTTCCTAGGAATTCACCCTAGCTTGAGACCACTTGCTTCAGAAGGTGGCAAAGGAACAACTAGGAGTGAGGTGGAATAAAATACAGCTTCTGTCCAACCTGGTATAGTTCCTCTCTAAGGGTTCTATTGTAGTTATTAAGGCAAAAAAAATTATTCATTTCTGTGAGTTCACAGAGTTTTTTGCCTCTGTAAATTTGGGCAAGACCCTCAACTCCCCATTTGCAAATAGCGATAGTATTTGTGTGTATATATATATATATGATTTTATTTATTCATTTATTTGAGAGAGAGAGTGGGGGGCAGTAGAGGGAGGAGGAGAAGGAGAAGCAGGCTCCCTGATGTGGGGCTCCATCCCAGGACTCTGAGATCATGAGCTGAAATCAAGAATCGGACATTTAACTGACTGAGCCACCCAGGTGCCCCAGGATAATATATTTTTTTAAGATATTGAGAGTAAGTTTCTCCTATATAGTCTAGCATGATCCTTACTACGGGGTTAGCATTCTGCAAATTGTATTTCCTTTTTCTTTTCTCTCCTCAGGTGATAAGCAGGACTTAGACAATTTGAAATTTACTGTTCTGGGGATTTAATTCTGGATTGAAAGTGTCAGCAGGATTGGTTCCTTCTGCATAATGTGAGGGAAAATCTGTCCCTCTCCTAGCATCTAGCCTGTGCTCAGGTGTATCCTGTGTCTTCACAGTTTCCCTCTGTGAACTTCTCTGGGTCAATGTCAGTCCTATTGGATTAGATCCCATCCTAATGGCCTTATCTTAGTTTGGTCATTTATAAAAAGTCTTATTTTCTAAAGATTTTATTTATTTATTCACGAGAGGCACAGAGAGAGAGAGAGAGAGAGGCGCAGAAGGAGAAGCAGGGTCCATGCAGGGAGCCTGATGCAGGACTTGGTCCCAGGTCTCCAGGATCACACCCCGGGCTGAAAGTGGCACTAAACCGCTGAGCCACCCAGGCTGCCCAAAAGTCTTATTTTCAAAGAAGGTCACATTTACAGGTATTGGAAGTTAGGACTTCAACCATTTTAGTGGGCCATTTCAACCCATAATGTCTGCCATCCACAAGGGTTTCTCCTGAGATGTGAGGGGCTGAAGCCAGCCTACAAGTGGTTGCTGGTCTTGGGGAGCATGCTAATACCTCAGAAGGGAGGGCCCAGGGCCCATTCTTCCTCCCACCCCTGCTCCTCCGAACCCCCTTCAGTATATGTGACCTACCACAGGACCTCTTGGCAGGAAACAGTGGTATGGTGCCCTGTGGTTCTTCCTCTGTGCTACCACACTGATACCATTCCTTGCTAGGGGACCAGGAAGGCCTGCACTCAGACAAGAGAGAGTGCTGGCCCAATAAGAATAGAACCTGTCGGTGCTGGATGAATGTGACTGTCCCTCGGGGAGAAGAAGCCACATACCCCTGGCACACTGAGCACTGAGGCCCGAATGGGGCCACCACTAGCACATGCTGTGAAGGTCTAGGCTGTCAGGGTCAGTAGCCCAGGGTGGCTCTGGCATATTATTCACCTGAGCAGATGGTTGAGACAAAGGATCCAGAATCTCACACCCTGGTGAGGTGCGAAAAGAAGCCAAATTCAGTACCATGGAACCTCAAACAAAGCTTTCATCAGACTCCATGAACATAATTGCTCCAATGCCCATTTTAGCAAGCATCTTGGCCATGGCTGGAATTAGCGTTCTCTGGAAAAGCTATTCCAGTCAGATAGGAAAGCTAAGAAGGCTCACAGCAGCACTTGCTGTCAATCTCTTCTGCACGGCCAGCTGCTGGGGACCCAGGCGACACAGCATTTATGGTCTCCAATATCCCTTCACCCCTGGCCGCTTGCTGTCCAGAAAGTGTAGACGGCCCTGGCCCCCAATCCTCCAGGACCCCCTATTTCTTCCCGAGAACACATACACAAAGGAGTGTGCGTATGTGTATGCTTAACCTATTTATGTATCCCTCTCTGCCACTGTATCCCACTCCTGACCCCACCTTTGCAGATTGCCTTTGTTAAATGAGTAATTTTGGTTGGAACTGTCCTTGTCTGGAGAATGTCCTTGTTTTGCATTGCATGCATTTTTAATTTACTAAACTAATGTCTTTGGTTTCTTCCAATACCATATGGTACTGGTCCCCATTTTACCCATTTTCCTCTCTCAGTGAAGGATACTCTGTCTGCCTGCACTTTCCGGTCACACACAGACATATCCCTTTACGGGATACACTTGAGGAAATCTTTAGAAAGGGTTGGAATGGAGTTGAAGCCTCAGTCTGCACACCCACATCCACACAACAACTGAGCAGTATTCAACTTTCTAATTTGGTAACACCCTAAGAGACAAAATGATATATTCCTTTTCATTACCTTGTTTTACGAAGTGCTTTGGATTTTTCTGTATGTAAATTTCTTGTTCATTTTTTTTCACTCATTTCTGATCTGGGATTTCTGTCTTGGTCCTTTTTTTTTTTTTTTTTTTTTAAGATTTTATTTATTTATTCATGAGAGACAAAGAGGCAGAGGGTGAAGCAGGCTCCATGCAGGGAGCCTGACATGCGACTTGATCCCAGATCTCCAGGATCACACCTTGGGCCAAAGGCAGATGCTTAATCGCTAAGCCACCCAGGGATCCCCTGCCTTGGTCTTCTTGATTTAGAGGAGTTCCTTTTCTCTTCTAATTACTAATCCTCTGTTTCCAACATCATATATAACTTTCTGCCATTCTATCAGCTGTTAATTAACTTTACCCATGGTAACCTTCATTGAACAAGAATCCTTAATTGTGATATATGTACTTTCAGGAATATAGATCAATGAAATAAAACTGAGAGTCCAGAAAGAAATCCTCATGCTTACAGTTAATTGATTTCGGGCAAGGTGCCAAAGCAATTCAGTAAAGAAAGAGCAATCTTTTCAACACATGGTGCTGGGACAACTGAATATCCACACTATGAGATAAGAGAAAATATATGTTGGACTCTCAATCAGTTCCTGACATTGGGCTCCTGAAATCCTCGTAATTTCCTGGGTGGTAGGAGTGTCTTTTGTTCTAATGAGGCGACTCTGGGTGTGTTCCTGGTGGTCCCTAGATGAGGGTCACCATCAAACCAAGACATGAATAGAAGCCTGGAATGTTTGACCGCCCGCCCCCCCCCCCCCCATCCCCAACTATCCTCAAGAGATGGTAGAGGGTCTGGAAATAAAATTTTTATTGTGCATGAAAAAGAAACGTGACAATAATATGTTAAATAAGCCAATCGTGAAGAACCACATATTCTATGATTCCATGTGTATGAAATATTCAGAGGAAGTAATTCTATTGAGATGGTAGATTAGTGATTGCCTGGGGTAGGGTGGGAGAGGTAGAGGGATTTGGAGGTGATGTCTAAAAGGCACAAGATTTCTCTGTGGAGAGGATGAAAAAATTTCTAAAACTGCGGTAATAGTTATGTGCCTTTGTGAAAATACTAAAACTTACTGAATTTTACACCTTAGGTGGATGAATCATACGGTATGTGAATTAAATCTTGATAATAAAGCTGTTACCAAGAAAAAAGAATATTACAATCAACCCCAACCGCTCGTCAACTGTATTGGACATTTCCCCAATTAGCATTTCATATGCCCCTACAGATAGGCTCCAATTTCCAAGTTTGAATCTTTTCCTCAGATGGCCAAAATTGGCATACATGCTTACAAAGATATTGCTCATTGGATTTATTAGGTATTTAAAGGTTTTAGGAAAATCAGATGTATTAAATTTGTTAACATGTTTGGAAATATCTAAACAGTAGTTCCCAAACTGTGTGTGCCCATGGGGTGGGAGGGGTTAAAATTCCAATCCCCAGGTAGCAGTACACACCAATTAAATCAGTAGCTGAGGGTAAAAGTAAGGGTAATGATTTTCTAGGTGATTCCAATGTGTTGTTGAGTCTGTGAGATTTAATTTAACCTTGTGAATTGTGAAAGATGTTTCGAGAGGTTCTACTTTGTTAAACTTAGGAGTTTAATTATTTCTAATGTGGGAATAAAATGAAAGGTTTACCCAGAAATCATATTTTAAATTGAATAACAAGACTGGCAAGTTGAACTTCAGATAAAACTTTTGAAAACGTATCATTGAATTTTTAAAGTACCTACTTTCTAGATATTGAATATCAGAAATGGGACTATTTAGATCAGACAAGGTGCAGTCTACTTTCCTCCACCAGGGACGTCGTCCCCGTAGGACTGACACTTCCCAGGGACAGCGGGGTCCCGGAAGGTTTCACCAGCAAGTGCTTGGGATCGAGGAGAGCTCGAGTTCTGGAGTCTCTTTTCCCCCCACGGCCCGGAAAAGGATCGCACTGGCCAGGAAGTTTTGCCTGGCATCCCCGCAGCCCGGGCGGCGGCTCCAGGGTGACTTGCCGGCCGGGCCCGCGCCGCCGCCACACGCAGGCGGGGGCAGCTCGGGACGCGCGGCCGCAGCGGAGATGAGCCCCGGGGCGCGGCGCGCGCGGCTCCTGCTGCTGCTGCTGCTCCTGCTCCTGTTCCTGCTGCTCCAGCTGCCGACCGTGGCCGCGCAGCGGCGGCCTCCGCGTGAGTCCGGGCGGCGGCGGGGACCGGAGCGAAATCCGCCTGGCGGAGCCCCCGGGGTCGCCCAGGGCGCGAGGAGCGCGCGGCCGCGAGCGCGGCCTCTGCCGGACTCTCCCGGGGGGGCTCCGCCGAGGGGTGCAAGACGGGCCGTGGGTCCCCTGTCCCCGGAGCGCGCCCCTCCGCGGCCCCGCCCCCACCCGCCGACTGTGACGCTGTTAACTACGCATCTGTGCGCTGCTCCTGCAGGCTGAGCTCGGATTGCTGGGTCCTCGGCCTCGGATCTGGGCGCTCTTGCTCTGCTGTTGGCCTTGCCTCGCTTCCCCGGTCGGGTCGTCCCCAAACGGGAAGTTCTTCTCCGCAAAGACGATTTAGGCCCGGCCGGGGGTTGGGGCTCGGGGCTGGCGGAGGGCCTTGCCTGTCGACCTCGGGGTGGGGTTGATCTCCCCACAACCCTGGCCTCACCGACTCCTGGCGGTTGTTCTTTTCTCTGAGAAAAGTAACATATCTGTGATTTCTGGACTTTTGAACTGAACGCAACGGTTCTCCTTTTCAGCGGGGGAGGGGTGTGGGTTTGCTATGTTTATTTATCGTACCACGTATAGTTAGCAGGCCCTTGCTAGAGGATGCAGCGTGATGATAAGGAGCACTTCACTCAGAGTTAAATCACCTTCCTATCTGTGATCTGGTTCAAATCGACTAAACATTTGGGAGGCAGGAGCCAGTCCTGGCCTGATTTTACTAGTGCTGTCTGGCCCTCGGGTTAGGTTCCTTCCCCAGGGTAGAAAGAATCTAGGCGATCTGGTTCTCTGATGTAAAATGAAGTACCACCAACTGTTCCTAATCTCTGTTGACAGCGACTCCTTACATACCTTTTTACACAGGAGGGTAGATGGAATGTGTATTCACATTTTCTAGATGACAAGAATGAGGCATGACCTGCTCTTCGGTGATTTTGTTCAAGGTTACCCTGGGCTTTGGAGGCAGAACCGGGGGTCTCCCTAGCTGTGGTTCTTAAATGTCACACCACAGTAGAGGCTGACACATACACTGGATGTGGAACAGAAATATTCTTTGTTCGCACGTATAAAGGGAATACAGAGCCTGTGTGGCATTGTTCCAGGCCCTGGGGAGATAGCAGGGAGCCAAGTCCTTGCCCTCTAATATTTTGCATTCTAGTCAGGGGATGACAATAAACGAACAAAAGGAATCAGAGCACCAGGTAGCAGTAGGAGCTGTAAGGACAGGTGAGGTAGGGAGCTAGGGCAGGCTTCTCTCAGGCTGGCAATAGAACAGAGATCTGAAGGAAGCAGGGGTGGTGCCAACTGGAAGCAGTGTTCCCTAGGCCAGCTGAGTGGACCCGGCAAGTTGAGTTGAAGCAGAGACTGCCACCTCGGGGCCACTGATACTTTTCTCTTGTGGGGACCAATAGCACATTCCTCTGGACTTGGATCTAATTTGCCCTGAGCATCAACTCCTGAGCTCAGCTGCCCCACTGGAGACCCTCTAGGATCTTATGGAGTTTGTTGGCTGCAGGGGAGATTGCCCTAAATGTGCAAAGCAGGGCAGAGGCTGGAAGTTCTGAGGGGGTGACAACAGCTGCACAGGGCAAGGGCACCCAGGCCTGTGGTGGAGAGAAGAGAGGCACTGCACCTCTGGTTACATGGGGTGGGCCCAGACACAGCAGGTGCAGCGAGTTGATCTCAGGGCTGTGGTCCCTTGGCCTCCCAGCCCTGCGTGTGGTGCATAGAGATGTCCTCTTGCCTTCTCCCCAGGATCCCATTCTCTGCGCTACCTCTTCATGGGTGCCTCAGTGCCAGACCTTGGGCTGCCCCTGTTTGAGGCCCGGGGCTATGTGGATGACCAGCTGTTCGTGTCCTACAGTCACGAGAGTCGCCGTGCAGAGCCTCGTGCCCAGTGGGTCCGGACAGGGGCTGCCAGCCAGCTGTGGTTACAGCTGAGTCAGAGCCTGAAGGGGTGGGATCACATGTTCATCGTCGACTTCTGGACCATTATGGACAATCACAACCACAGCAAGGGTACGGGGAGACGGTCCTCACCTTTCTGACATGGGCAGAGTATTTCTCTACCTTGAGGCATCTGGGGGAGTAAGCAGGCAGTCTGTGGTCCTTTGGGCCCTGGGCATGCTGAGACAGGGGCTTCCTCCTTTGGTTTCAGTAACGAAGCTCGGGGTATCGTCGGAGTCCCACACCCTGCAAGTGATCCTGGGCTGTGAGGTGCAAGAGGACAACAGCACCACAGGGTTCTGGAAGTATGGGTATGACGGACAGAACCATCTGGAATTCTGCCCTGAGACGCTGGACTGGAGAGCAGCGGAGCCCAAGGCCCAGGCCACCAAGCTGGAGTGGGAAGTGAACAAGATTCGGGCCAAACAGAACAGGGCCTACCTGCAGAGGGATTGTCCTGAGCAGCTGCGGCAGCTGCTGGAGCTGGGAAGAGGGGTTCTAGACCGGCAAGGTATGAAGTGCCCTTCTGCCCTCCCCACCCTGTACTTTCCTGATGTGGTGAAGGGGGCGCGGGGCGAGGTCCCAGGCAGGGGTTGCCGAGGGGGTGCCGAGGGGGGGACTCTCTGGGCAGGACCTGAGGTCTGAGGATACAGCCGAGAGCCATGGTTTTCATTTTATTTCCTCCCTACGTGTGGCTGAGGAAGAAGTATCTGTGATCTTTTGATTTAAATATACTGTGCATATTTACACCTTTTAGAAATTCAGAGACGTCAATTATCACATTAATGCCAAGTCAAGAAATTACCCAGGGAGACAACCAGTCAGAGTAGGAGAATCCTTTGGTGGTTAAAGAAGAGATGGTCCCTGAAGGCTGCCAATCTTCCGGGGGCCCCTTCTCACCTGAATACTTATTGGGTTGAAACCAATAAGTAGAATTTGCCAATAGGGCTTATTCAGCCCAATCCACATACAGGGTGATTTTATCTGATTCAATTTCCTGTACTGACAAAGAGCAGAAGCCATGAGCTACATGTCCACACATTTGTATAGGGGATGGGAGGATGGGCTTGGCTTTTGTCCCTGTAGCACCACATCAGAGCTGGTTCCTGCCACATGGTTTAGGCACAAAATGGTGACTCTCCTACAGCTTTGTCTGAATAAGGTTGTCTTCTTCCTTTAACCCAGAGAGGAGGGGAAGTGAAAGTTTGAGGCTTCCTGGAAAGGGTAGAAAGCTCCCCTCTCTAGAGCCTTCCTCCTTCCTGTCCAGTGCCCCCTCTGGTGAAGATGACTCATCATGTGACCTCGGCAGTGACCACCCTCCGGTGTCAGGCTCTGAGCTTCTACCCCCAGAACATCACCATGAAGTGGCTGAAGGACAGGCAGCCACTGGATGCCGAGGATGTTGAGCCTAAGGATGTGCTGCCCAACGGGGATGGGACCTACCAGAGATGGGTAGCCTTGGCTGTGGCCCCTGGGGAAGAGCAGAGATACACCTGCCAGGTGGAGCACCCAGGCCTGGATCAGCCCCTCACTGCCAGTTGGGGTATGGATGGGAGCCAGGTGCTAAGGAAATCTGTTGTGGGTGGAACCAGAGGGGTTAGCGTGGCAGTGAGGGGGTTCTGCATGAGGCTGGGGCCATGGTTACAGCTTGAACTAGCTTTTGCTCTTTCAGAGGCCCCGATGTCCGGCACCCTGGTCGTTGGCATCATCAGTGGGATTGCTGTTTGCATCATCGTCCTTTTTACTGGAATTCTGTTCAGAATCTTAAGAAAGAGGCAGGCTTCAAGTGAGTAGGGAGGAGGAGGAAGTCTCCTGGTCCCTCAGAATCCAGGACACACTAATTCATCAGGAAGTGGGGCCACGGGGGAGGGCAAAGTGGCTTTGGCAGGCATCCGTGGGAGGCCTCTTCCCCTTTTTCTCTTTGGGAACACTGGTTCCACTGCCACCCCAGGAGTGGGAATTCATGCTTTTCCCCAGAATGAAAGCTCCAAGGTGGACAAACTTCTTGTGAGCACCTGCTGTTTTGTAAGATGCTATATAAAGTAGTGCTCAGGCTCCAAGGTTGAATTCATCATCGTTGCTATTCTCAGAACTCACATCTAGAGAGCAACAAGATCCGTAGCACAAGTAAACACAAAGAATATTCTCTGGGGTGTCAAAGGAAGGAATGGCCATGTTCTGCTGGGGATTGGCAAGGTGTTCTGGGCCGTGAGGTGGATTGCTCCAGAAGGGGTGGGGAACAGGGGGAGGAGGTCTACACAGTTGGAGCCACCATGCAAATGGCCAAGCATGAGGCGTAGAGGGAAGTGAGAAATGACTGTGCCTCATCCTGTCAGTCACCAGGGCGCCTTCCTGCCCCTTGACCATCTGTGGTGTGGGGGAAAGAGGGACAGATGGAAGCCAGCCATGCAGAGCTCTGGGGGCCTCCAGGATGGCAGCTGAGGGGCCCTGGGAAGCCAGGACAGGGACAGTCAGGTGTACAGAGTCAGCAGTTGGAGCAGGAGTGTCAGGAGGTGAGATTGGGAGGCAAGGAAGCCTGGGAGAAGCTAATAAGCAAGGTGAGAGGTGAGGCTGTGGGAGCCCTGGGAGCTGTCCAGGCAGCAGTGGTCCCAGTGGGGGTGAAAGGGTGAGGGGGGCGAAGGCCAGGGATGAGGCAGCAGGTGCTCGGCCTGTGATGCCCCTTCCTGTCTCTTGTCTCTACAGGAGGAGCCATGGGTGACTACGTGCTGGCCGAATGTAAGTGAGGGGCAGCCTGCAGGCCCCTGGGGGAGACTCAGAGAGGGAATGCCCCTGTGACATTCCTCCAGCTCCAGGGCAGAAGCGTGCCCAACAAATGGGAGCTGCCCCAGGAACTCTCTGCTTACTGCCTTCCTTGTTCATCTTTCAGAAGTTTCTCCCACTTAGGTTTTTGAGTTCCTACAGGCCAGTGAGTCCCAGCGCTGGCTCAGGGCAGAACTGCCTCTCTTGAATCTCGAGCTGCCTCTAGAGTCTGCCTTCATTTCTGCATGACTGCAGGCTCCATAGGCCCATGTCATCTCATCTCCTACCTCTGGAATGGGGGCTCCTGAAATTTTGGGGACTCACAAGTTCCTTTCAACATTTGAGAAAAGCGATGAACTTTCTCCTCAGGACATAACTCTCATATCCTTACCAGAATTTTGCACACACATCCAGGCATTTCCTAGGCCCATTTGTTTCCTTTTGATTCTTTCTCTTTCTCTCTTTCTCTGTCTCATTCTCTCTGTTTTCCAGTAATTCACCTGTCACCAAGCCCTGTGGTCTCTTCCATCAGAGGGTGAAAAGGGTCATTGTACAGCAATGAAGGCCGTGCACTGCACAACCCAAGAAGGCGCCTTTCCCAGAAGAGCCATTGTGGATGCCTGTGTTTATTTATAATAGTTTTCCAGAAAGTGGGTGGGAAGAGTCTTGAGGAGGGCTATCTTTTTCTAATTGGTGGAAAAGCATCACATAGACTCCCTCAGATTCATGATTTACATTAATGCATTCACAATTCCTCTCTGGTATGCCAGGCTTGAAATAACACAGTAATTTCCTACTTGCTCTCTGCTAAAGAAATGATAATGAAAATGATCACGAGGATGATGGTGGTGATGATAAGGTGGCTGACAATTATTTAAAAAATAGTAAATAAATAAATAAATAAATAAATAAATAATAAAATAGACTTACCTTCTGCCAGACTGAGTTCTGAGCACCTACATGCATTATAATTCTTACAATAATTCTCTGATGTCAGTACTATTATCCTATTTTTATTTATTTATTTATTTATTTTTTTTAGATGAAGAAAATGAAGCACGGAGTGTCTCACAGCCTGCCAGGGCTAGAGGCAGATTTCCAGCTCATCAGTCTGACTCTGATCCATCTCACACGCCACTGCATCCAGACGGTTGAACTGTGCCCAGGAAATGGAAAAAGGAGGGACATGGCTCTTCTGTGGTCCCAGTGTTTTACTGCTCAGTGAGCTTGACCAAGATGGAGGGCAACAGCAGAAAATAAGCTCAGTCATTTCCTTTCAAAGTCTCTGGTGAGAGAACTCCAGGATGTGGATCTCACTGGTCTGCCACCACCCGTCTGCTCTGTCTGGCATCTGTCCTAGGCCCCAGGGTCAGGACGGTGATCGGTGGTGCCAGTTAGTGGTTATGGTGGACCTTGAACTATTTTCGCTCTGCTGGTGCCTCCAGAGTCAGAACCCTGGTGGCATTTCCCTCCATGAAACAGAGCAACCTCTGTCATATTAAAGATGGCAAAATGGAAGCCACTGAGTGGCCTGGAGATACCCTGGCATCTTCCTGGGGTTCCCAGGAGTCTGGTTCTCTTCCCCAATTGTGCATATTAAAAAAAGAAACCTATAGGGATGTCTGGGTGGCTCAGTCGGTTAAGTGCTTAAGCGTCTGCCTTTCAGCTCAGACTGTGATCTCAGGGTCTTTGGTTTGAGCCCCATCAGGCTCCCGCTCAGCAGTGAGTTGGCTTCTCCCTCTACCCCTACACCAATCAAACTTCCTGCTAGTGCTCTTTTTCTCTCAAATAAATAAATAAAATCTAAAAAAAGAAACTGCTTTAACCAGGCTGCTCAGGAATTACTGGATTCTGGAAAAGTAATTCATCTGACCATGTTCAAAAGCATACTAACATAGACACCCAGATGGCATGTGATTATTTTATGCTGCTCTGTACATTTGTCTGCATAACTCTGGAACAAGGCATTCTGTCTTGGAGGGTAGGTGCCTCAAAAGATCAAATAAAGCTCAACAGTTTGGTGGGTATTGAATTTGGGCAAAGAGACCTCAACCATTTTTTTTTTTAACTTTTTTTTTCTAAAAAAAGAAAACATTGGTTAAGTTCTGCTGGGAGATACAGGCAAAAATTCTTGGCTATGTTTTAGCAATGTAGTCTTACAGGGTTGAGTGTGCTTAACAGAAGGTTACTAAGTTGAATGGAGAAAAGTACATGTAATTTGTGCTTATTGTAGAAAAACTGAAAATGAGTTAAATTGAAACTATCATTCCATTAGTTAGTGATAAACCCTATTAACTATTTGTGTATTTCCTCTCAGTACTGCTATATTAAAATCAACAAATACATATAAAATCAAGAAATATATTTTAATAAACATACAATTAATTCTGTTGTGTAACTGCATATTTTTTTAGAGGGGGAGATGGGTAGAGGGAGAGAGAGAGAGAACTTAAGCAGGCTCCATGTCCAGCACAGAGCCCAGAGGGCCCCTGCATGATTTTTCTCATGTACTTATCAATGTTACGGACTAATCAATCTAATCATTGGGTCATTGGTGGGACATTGATACTGTTTCCAATTTTTTTACATTTTGCTTTATGGAATGTCTTCATTAAACTCTGGTAGCTAAATTAATTGTTTTTCCTTACTCTAGAAACATTATCATCGGAGCTGTAATATGTTGGTTATTTTACCTGCAAACACACTGACAAATTCTTTCTCTTTATTTTATTTTTTTTAAAGATTTATTTGAGAGAGAGTGAGTGGGGAAGAGAACACAAGCAAGGGAGGAGAGGAAGAGGGAGATGCAGGCTCCCTGCTGAGCAAGGATCCTGGGATCATGACCTGAGCCAGAAGCAGACACTCAACTGACAGAGTCACCCAGGTGCCCAAATTCTTTCTCTTTATATATCATTCTGTACTCAGAACAGATTGCCAAAAAGCTTCCCTTGCTCTTCTAGCTCATTAAGATATGTTACAATTAATTAGGCGGTGGTGTGTTTTATATTGGTTTTCTCTCACACAGGCTGAGATTTCCAGAAACGTGCTAGTCTTCACAGTGGCAGATTTGCTAACCATTGGCAACTGTAGCCTGTTACCTTTCTTTTTATAATGGGAGTTATAAAGCTCTATTTTCTTTGAGTGTTTCTTAGCCTAATTTTTCTGCCCTTGTTCATCAATGCTTAAGGTCAACTACATTTAAAAAGTCAGGGACACCTGGATGGCTCAGTGGTTGAATCTCTGCCTTTGGCTCAGGTTGTGATCCTGGGGTCCTGGGGTCAGTTCTGCATTGGGCTCCTCAGGGGGACTGCTTCTCCCTCTGCCTATGCCTCTGCCTCTCTCTCTCTCTCTCTCTCTCTCTCTCTCTCTCTCATGAATAAATAAATAAAATCTTAAAAAAAAAAAAAATCAAAGACCTGTATTTTAAATTCCTGATCCTATTTTGCCTCTGGCAAAACCACCCACAAACAAAACGCGGTAGAGAAGGGTTCCACCTGGTGGCTATGGTGGAAAGTGTCACGGAGGTCATGTGACTGAATAGAGCTGGGGCGAGTTTTTGGCAGGGATAGGGGTAGATGGAGAAGAGGTGTGCACTGGAGATCCTTTGTGGGGGAAAAACCCCTGAGAATTTGAAGAAATAAGAAACAAGTCACCAGCTAGTTCGATCACAGGGCACCGTTGAGCTACCTGAGCTGAGAACAGAACAGAAGAAAACCTTTGTTAATGTTTGAAGTTCAGGTGCAGTCATTGGTTAAGATCTGCTGGGAGATACAAGCAAAAATTCTTGGCTATGTTTTAACAATATAGTCTTACAGGGCTGAGTGTGCTTGATGCACCACAAAACATTCTTCACATACACACACATACGCATTTGAAAAACATAAGGCCTTCTCTAAAATGCTGGAAAATTCTTATAAGCTACCATTTTTAAACTATCAGTTTTTTCTAATCACTCTCTAATCTAATAATGACCAGAACTCAAGAACATGTGACTCTAAACATTTAAGATATTCAAATCGATGGACAGGTATTTGAGGCTTTGATTCCTTCTGTAGACTTTGGGACATTATATTTTTGTTTCTCTTTTGGAATCAGTGTTAATGATTCATTATTAATAAATTTGTGTGACAGTTTTGTTACAAAGTCTGGGTTGACTTGACATCCTGCATGCATGCCTTCCATGGCATGAATATTTTCTAAAACTATTTTATTTATTTTTTTTCAGCAAATAAGGATTACCACTTACTAGATACCAGGCCTTTGTTTGGTATGTTGTTTCTGAAGAATCCAGTGAAGTAAGAACCATGGTTATTTCATTACCCTTATTTTGTAGTGTGGAAATGAAAGCACAGAGAGGTTGCATAACTTGCTGAAAGTTACATAGCTAGAAAATTATTGTGCTCAATTTTTATTCTAGCTCATCTGGCTCAGAGTCAAGGCCATTTTGAAACAGTATCAATGTCCCACCAATGACCCAATCAAGGCCATAACCACTCTGTAATACCTGTTTCTGTGTCAAGAAAACATGTTGTGTAGCATTGTTACCATGTCTTTGAAATGCTCCTGGTGGCAACACCTCTGATATTTGCTGTGGTGAGGAGAAAATCTGTTTTAACATTTCAGAATTTGCCATATCCCTATAACTTTTTCATAAATATGTGGAAATGTTTTCTTTAGGTGTATTTTTTTAATCTAAGGATTTTTTTTCCTAATGAACAAATTTTTAATGAATAAATTCAAATTTCTATTTATTCTCTTTACCATTAAGGCAGAAATTTGGGTATGAATAGCCTTGAAACACCTATGATCATTTTATTCACCAGATTTGGGTAGAAACTATTGTTGTTGTTGTTGTTTAAGTATTGTTATTTTTTAAATATGAAAGTCTAGGTTGATCCTAAGAGTCTAAAAAAGATTTTTGGAGTCTTCTGTGTACTCTTGGTGGGACGGGGTAAGGGTGGGGTGGGTAAGTCCCTGTATCTGTATAAACCCCAGTGTAAGTCTCCTTGGTTAACCTTACTTTATGGGTTGAATAAGCATCCTGAACTTTATTCCTTAAACAGTTACCACAATGGCATTTTCAAAAAGCAGTCAATAACCAACTTTGATACTGCCACCTTTGGTCTTGACAATATGTACAAGAGAGAGCATCTGTTTTAAATACAGATGTAACACTTAATGGTCTTTCCTTTGGGTATGTGTGGAATCACAGTAATTAATTAATCACATTTAATTTCACCATTAAAACAAGTGTAAAATACTTTTTGTGCTTTGTGTATGTGATTAAGAAAGCATTCCAGAGAATGTTGAAAATGAAATTTAATTAGACACATAAATATTTTGAAACAAATAAATGTATAAGTAAAGATATTGACCGAAATTCTCTGTCCAAGGAACTTTCTTTTGATAGGTCAAAATAAACTGAGAATAGGAGCAAGGCCACACCACACAAAGACGGCAGGGAGTGGAAGGGATAAAAACTTACAGTAAAATGTTTGGACTGAAAGGAAAAAGTAGACCATTTTCTAGAACAGGAAGGAGAGCAAGTAGGGAAAGATATGGTATATGTTATGGACACAGATATGCCAATGGGAATGAAAATTAAATTTAAGGAAAGTGAATAAGGCAATGGGTATTCATACCAAGAAAAAGGTTAGGTGGCTGGAAAAGAGAAATGCATTGAGGCCTTAAATTGCAATAAGATCCATCAGCCGGTGGCTGGAAAAGCCATCTGTCCCAGACCAGGAGTGATATCCCCAAATGCTTGAAAATAATGTTTTTATAAAGCCCTAGAAACTAAGTTGGGTCAGGTTGAACTTACACCTTTCTTTGACTGTAATATAAATAAAAAATATTTCTTCCCTAGGATTTCTTCTCACAATTATACATGTAAAAGTGATGATGTAGAGGCACCTGGGTGGCTCAGTGGTTGAGCGTCTGTCTGCCTTTGGCTCAGGTCATGATCCCAGCATCCTGAGATCCAGTCCCTCATCAGGTCCTCCCAGAGAGTCTGCTTCTCCCTCTGCCTCTCTCATGAATAAATAAATGAAATATTTTTTTAAAAAAGTGATGATGTATATTGGGAATTCTCAACACTGAGCAAGTATCAGAATTATTTGTTGACCATATATATATAGGAATATAGGGATCCCTGGGTGGCGCAGCGGTTTGGCGCCTGCCTTTGGCCCAGGGCGCGATCCTGGAGACCCGGGATCAAATCCCACGTCGGGCTCCCGGTGCATGGAGCCTGCTTCTCCCTCTGCCTGTCTCTACCTCTCTCTCTCTCTCTCTCTGTGACTATCATAAATTAAAAAAAAAAAAAAAAAAAAAGAATATATACATATACCATTCTATATATACCATACTATACATACATACATACATACATCATATCATATATACATATACCATTCCTCAGCTCTGATACTTTGAGTTAGTCTGCTGCAGAGGGTGTTGTGGGCATTCCATATTTTTATAAGACTTTTGATTAACATCATGGTTTTATTCGTTCAAATGTATGATGTGACCTATTAGCCACAATTTGTAGGGTTTCTAGCTGAAAGGCTTACCTCACATGTTGAATGAATGGGGTTCTTTTAAGCCAGGTTCTCTCTGAGGGTGAGAGGGAGGTAAAAAGAAAACCAGATCTACAGGTTCCAGAGAGAGCACCAGCTTTGCCAAGCCTTATGACCAAGTAAGACCTGTACTCTTCCCAGAGTGGAAGGATCCATTTTTAATATACATCTGCATGTGTATGCCTTTTAAATATTTCTATCCTGACATTTGTGATTTTTGAGTCAATGTCATTGAAAAAATTTATAAAAGAGGACATCAGGAGAAGGGAATAGAAAAAGGAATAAGGTGTCAAAATAAAAGTGAAGTTTTATTAATGACAGAGTGGACAAAATAAAATTGAGGGAAAGCTGGCCTAAACCTCTGGTTGAATTGCAGAGGGCATTTGCTGGGATGCCTAACAAGGGTGGCTCACACCACAGATTTTTGCATGAGGTTATCATATTATATACGTGGTATTTTTATATCTTCCCATGAATTAAAAATCATGTTGAGATTTCAGTTTTACTTATAACCTCAGACCCAGCACCTTTTCTCTATAATGTTTGACATTTCTTCCTAGCTAAGTCCCCTTATAAAGTATCTGTTTGCAGTGGGGAGAGGGTTAAGTCAGGAACCTAAAAACCCTCAATCTGGAAAAGAGTATAACTACTTAATAATTCCAGAAGTGTTACAAATCATATGCCATTCAGAGCTTTTCTACCCTCTCCTGGGACTCCTCTCTTTTCACCTGAAAGATTAGGAGGTTATATATAATATGTGATCTGTCTCAGTCCATAGAATCATTTTAAGTATCCATAATAGGCATTTATTCATTAACCAGGATGGGCAGAGGTTAAACCTCGTTTCAACTAGAGTAAATCTGATCATGGACATTTTCAAAAGCTGTGAGAGGAGGCTAAGGAGAAAATTTTGATTTGACAGGGCTTCTCCCAATCACATTCAGATCCAATTCTGATCTATTCTTTTTTTTTTTTTTTTTTTTTAACTTAATGGGATTAGCCTTGTTTAAAACACCAATAATCTTATCAAAGGCCCTCCAGGGGAGGGCCCTGTAGGCTTTGTAATGACCTTAATCAAGTATTAGCCCTGCCCTACAATTAAGCCCCAACTCAACAAAACGTTTGTTCTCATCTCTAAACCCAGAGAAGTTTTGAAAAGGCATCAGTTGAGGAGGAAAGGGGAGCTTATTAGGAATTGCAGGCAGATCCGGCAGGCCCGGCAGGCCTGGAAGAGGGTCCAGGGGAGGGATGTCCAAGCTTATCTTTCGGTTCCCAGGTTCTCTCCCAGACTTGTAGAAACAGGAGTCACCCAATAAATGTCTGAAAGAGAACAAGAAGTTTTAATTTGCAATTATTCTTTTTTTGTTTGTTTCCAAACGTGGAGCCAGAGCTTTTAGATGGCCAAGCTTACGCTTTGTCCAGAATAAAGAAGGCCTTCTACATGCGACAGTTAAATAGGAATATTAAAAGAACGAGAGGGAAGGTCCCTTGACCTATAAATGCTCCATCCTTCGCATATTACCTCTACATCCTTTCCCCTAAGGAATTACGTAATTTATTAGTTATTGGACGGGAATAAAAAGAAACGATGAGTGGTTCTCTTTTCTTCAGCGGCTTTACCTGGTAGAAACATATTAAATTTGCAAACGCGCGAGGAAGAAACAACGCAGGAAAGAAAATTTTCAGCCGAAGAAGAGCCATAACCTGCGCGTCCGCGAAGACGCTCCGACGAAGAGCGAGGTTGCACCGGCCAATCAAAACGTCGAGATGGTGACGAGGTCTTCTTGCCCCGCCCCCAGGCTGACCTAATTTGGAAAACCATCAGGGGTGCTGTTCTCAATCAGGTCCGCAAATATCCTATTTAAAGGGCTGCGTGCCGGCGGAGGAGTCACTTCCTCGGCAACCATGTCTGGTCGCGGCAAGGGCGGGAAGGGGCTGGGCAAGGGCGGCGCCAAGCGCCACCGCAAGGTGCTGCGCGACAACATCCAGGGCATCACCAAGCCCGCCATCCGGCGGCTGGCCCGGCGCGGCGGCGTCAAGCGCATCTCGGGCCTCATCTACGAGGAGACCCGCGGGGTGCTCAAGGTGTTCCTGGAGAACGTGATCCGGGACGCCGTCACCTACACGGAGCACGCCAAGCGCAAGACGGTCACGGCCATGGACGTGGTCTATGCGCTCAAGCGCCAGGGCCGCACCCTCTACGGCTTCGGCGGCTGAGTGCGCCGCATCCGCCATTCTCGTAAACACCAAGGCCCTTTTCAGGGCCGCCCACGAAGTTATTTAAGGGGCTGTTGTGCTTGGTGTAAATTGTTAGGGTTACGGAGGTTCCCTCCGTATTACGTACGGGACTTCTGCATAGTATGATCATTAACGTTTATGCAGGGGTTTGCTCATGATGGGATAGCGCCACAGGAAAGTAATTTTTTGCAAAATGTTTTAAAGTCCATTACGTAAAGTGAAGTGGCTTTGGGGGAGTTTTACCGACTAATTGGTAGGTCACCGAAGGTACTTTGGAGGATCCTCGGTGTCCGCGGGAGGTAAACTGAAGGGGCGGGAGTTTCAGGGCAATATTTCCGTTGGCTAAAAAGGGTTGAATAGCTGTCCCCGGAACTGTAGGAAAAACCTTAACTTTTTTTTTTTTAGCCTGCTGAATGCCAGGCGCTCGGGATCGCAGGGCCAGTTCTGGACCGATTCGAGCAGAGCTCGGGACCTGCGGGCGGCCTGGCGGAGTCGGGTCAGCCCTCTCGTGGGCGTGGCCGCTGCACTCGGGACTTGAGGCCTTGCCAGGCCAGTGAGGCGTTTCCCGGCGCTGCAGCTCCAGCCTGAAAGCAAACTGGCCTCCATACCCAAGCAAGCACGGGCTGTGGTTGATTTCTATACAACTTTAAACCACTATGTTTATTCATTTCCCATTGTTGTCAGAGGCCCAATTACGTAAATGAGTTTAGAAAGGCTAGGCCCTAGTGAGTTATCTGTAGTACAAACTTGTATATTAAAGATTATCTATGCAAGATTGCATATACAAGTTTTGTACTGGGCTTTGTTCAAGGTTGCCCCAAACACCCAAGGCCCAAAATAAGATTAACACCATGAATTTAATATAGTAATCTTTAGGAGTGCTAAATCCCCAATTAAGTGAAAGCAGAAAAACTAATTTTGCTTAAAATGAGAAATGCTTTAACTTGGACCTTGGAGAACCTAATAATAGTTTTTGTGATTTAGTTCAGTTTGGACCTTAACTTGGCAGCTGCAATATTTCCATAAAGGTTTAATATCTCTCAGCTTGTGGAACACAATTTGGACAAGCCTACACACTCCCTTCATAAAATACATAGAATTAGGGGCACCTGGGTGACTCAGTGGTTGAATGTCTGACTTGGGCTCAGGTCATGATCCCTCAGTTCTGGGATGGAGTCCCACATGGGGTTTCCACAGGGAGCTTGCCTGTGTCTCTCATGATAAATAAAATCTTAAAAAAAAAAAAAAATTAAAATTGTATTCGACTAAAGCTATTATCAAACCAATTTCTTAAATGTGACTACAGTATTTTGGGAATGAGAATGTTATTTCAGTATGCTTTCAACTGTAAACTTAATATTACTTTTTACCAAATGAAAAACTCCCTCAATGACTTAAAATCCCCCAGTCCAAATCGTTATTGGATTCCCAGGTACTGACCCCCAGAAAGTTGTAGACAGTTAGGAAACCCTACTTAGTACAACACCGAATAAAAGATCAAACTGCAACGTAACCACTCAGAAAGAAGTCTGGTTTGTGCAGAGCTACCTCCATGCATTCCTCGACCTTAAGCATTAGTCTGCCCGGAGAAGTATGGAGGTTACCCAAGGCCATGTGCCCTACTCTAACTATAGTGTGCAGCAACCCACTTTTCGACGAGGCAAAGGACTTTGAAATAGATCCTTTCTACTTCTAAGAGACCTCATGAGCGACCGTATAGAAGCTTCTACAAGTTCAGTGCCATGCCGCTTTTAAAGCACTTGGAGTGGCTCTTAAAAGAGCCTTTGGGTTCGTTGAGGGGACTTGCTCTGGCTCACTTCTTGGACACCGCCTTCCGCGGGTTGACCTTCTGCTGGTTGAGCCTGGGCTTGGCCGCCTTGGGTTTCCCAGTGGGGGCCTTGCCTGGGCTCTTCCGGGGCTGTTTGTCTTTGGCGCCTTTGGCCTTCCTGCCACTACAAGCAGCCTTCTGTGCGCCTGCCCCCCCGGGCTTCTTGGCTTTGTTGGTCTTGGCAGCCTTCGGAGACTTGGAATCCCTGGACAAGACCAGCCTCTTGGTCTTGGTGGAAGGCGGCCTCTTGACCCTGCTCTTGGCAGGTGTAGGAAGAAGAGCCTTCTTGCTGAGCTTGAAGGAGCCCGAGGCGCCGGTGCCCTTGGTCTGCACCAGGGTCCCCTTGCTCACCAGGCTCTTGAGGCACAGCTTGATGCGGCTGTTGTTCTTCTCCACGTCGTAGCCGGCGGCCGCCAGCGCCTTCTTGAGCGCGGCCAGGGACATACCTGCTCGCTCCTGGGACACGGAGAGGGCTTCCATGATCAACTTGGACACAGAGAGGCCTGGGGCCTTGGGGGCGGCCTCTGGTATGCCCCCTGGTTTCCTCCCTCTCTTCTTGGCTGAAGGATTCTCCATAGAAGCCAAAGCAGTGCCAGCTGCGACCGCTGGAACCGTCTCAGACATCACAAGAAGACAAGCTAACGGCACCGGCCTTGAAAAGCGTGAAACGTCTCAGGACCTCAAGCCCTTATATAGGGCAGGGCGTGCTGTGATTGGTTCATCCCCCAGCCTCGCCCCGCCCCCCGGGGAAGGAGCGTTTGTGTTTGTTTCACCCCCCAAAATGGGATCCCACACAAATCCTCTGGGCAGCATCGCCCAGGCTTTGCTGCTGGATGATCCGTGGAGACTCGGGTTTCCCAGGCCTGTTCACTTTTTCATGAGAAATGATCCCCAAGGCCAAAACAATTACAATAAGGCTCCCAATTTTCAGCCAACCTTAAGGAGAAGAAGAAAATATCCTCTTTTCCTTGTGAATTTAAAAGTAATTTTGAGGACGAGGCTTACCTTAGCTCTTCTGAGTGGTTTTCCAAACAGCTGGCTTGCAATCGGTGGAGAAAATAAATTATTCACACACTGATTTTTTATTGAAAATTATTTATGTATGTGAAGCAAGTAACACAGACCTCTTAAATGTCTCACTGTGTGCTTAAAAGATACTTGTAGAATTGCCAGAAAACTGCAGAGTACGACTTTACTTGGGCAAACACAATCTAATAAGCCATAATCTCCAGGCATGTGGGTTGTGATTAAACCAGGTCCCCCATCCCCGTGGCTTGATAAAACACCCTCAAGAATGCAGTAAGTAACGTGGATCTAACACACAATACCTCTGTAGCCCAAATCAGGTCACCTCTGTGGCTGGTGTCCTCAACTGATTTTTGCTTCCGATTTCATTAAGTCAAACCCCACCCCCACCTCAACCCCCTCCACCTCCTGAATGCCAAGCACACACACAGAGTAACTCTAAGAAGGGGGTCGGGAAGTGCTCAGTGAGAACTAGAGATCCAGATCTCTAGGAGGACTGGGCTGGCAGATGTGCCTCCGAAGCAGGAGAAGAATTATTGGAACAGGATCCAGGATACTTCTTTGGGCTTGTCCTAGAACTTGCCTTTGTAAGGGATCCAGATGGCAGTTTATTCATCATGGCCAGACCTTCCAGGAGGATATTGAGAGAGCAATGCAAAGTGGCCAAAGCTCAGGCTTCAGCAGAGGAAAATCCCAAAAGGACCATCTTGTGGAGACCCCCAAATGTTTGCATGAGAAATTTGTTATTCTACAGGCGGGGGAAGTTTTTAAGAAGAGGATCTGTGTATTTTTTTTTTTCTTGTGGTTGTCTTGTTTTTTAGATTTTTCACATAAAAACTAATTATTGGAAAGGAGCCAATGTCAGAGGTTATAGTCTGTTGTAATAGTCTCAAAAGAAAGACAAGGGCTTCACCTAAGGAGACAGTGTGAGGAAGGAGAGTAGGTTTGAAATATTTGTGAGGCAGATATCAAATGAGACTTTCCAACTTCTGGTTGCAAAGTGAGGTAGCAAAGTCTCTGCCTCTCTTTGTCTCACGGGCACATGCTTATATACACACCTGAAACAAAAATTCAGAAAACAATACCAACTTAAGTGCTTGCATTCTGATGTATTATAATCTATTTTTTAAAATGCTGGTTGCAAACTGTGGGATTGATTTCCCAACTAACGCACTAATGTGACCCTAAGTTTGAAAAATCTTTCTTCAAAGGCAGGTTACAGGTGCGTCTTACTGAGGACCCTATGTTTTAACATGTGTTTGGTTTTTCTAATCCTCTGTGACCCCTGAGTACTTGTACTTAGGAGCCAGGTTGTGAAGTGGATTGATCCTTATAATTATAGGCTTACAGAATATAGCATTCCATTGCTTTAAAAGTAACAAAGAATTGAAGAATTAAAAAAGTTATTACATTCCATAATTTAAGAGCCAGAGAAAGAACCATGATTCATATTTTGCATTAGAAGTCTTAGAGCTTCCATACACATACACACATAGTGCTTATTACTCTTTGTCAGTCATCATCCCAAGTTTTTCCCCTTCAAAAAATGAAAAAATATAGAAACTAACTTTATAGTTAAGAAATTGAGTAACAGAAAAGTCAGAAAACTTGCCAAAGTTCTTAGAGTTAAGATGCAGGATGCTTTCACTTCAAAAGGCTCTGGCTATGTATATCACCCCTGCTGGGTCTTTTTTCTTTTTTCCTTCCTCTTAATATGTCAGAACTATTGTTCATGTAATCACATTTTTATAGCATTTGTGTGTGTGTGTAGCAATTCTGTGATTTTATTTTGGAAAGTTTTCTATTGTGGGAATGTCAACCTTCTTGAACTTTCATTACTAAAATAATACTGCTGTAAACATTTCCTTAGATCAACTTTCACTAGCCTAACTTCTGAACTTCTGAATAATGAAGTAAGGAAAACAGTCACAAAATAAAAGAACTGTTTTCTTTTTAAAATATAATAAATTTATTCTCTCATGATATGGAAACTGTACAGCCCATTTTTAATATTAATTTAACATTCTAGTGCATTGTTTTAAAAAATGTTTACTCTAGGGGCCTCTGGGTAGCTCAGTCAATTAAATGTCTATCTTCAGCTCAGGTCATGATCTCAGGGATCTGGGATGGAGCCTGGAGTCAGGTTCCCTACTCAGCAGGGAGTCTGCTTCTCCCTCTCCCTCTGCCACTACCCTCACTCGTGTGTGTGTGTGTGTGTGTGTGTGTGTGTGTGTGTATTCTCTCTCTCTCTGTCAAATAAATAAAATCTTTTAAAAATGTTTACTCTATATTTCTCTATGTATATGTGTGTGTAACTAATATAAAAGTACCTATAGATTTTCACTCTGTTCAGTGAGATTAGCAGACATTCACCTACCAACCTTGTCTACCCTACCCTACAGGCTTCTTGGATTTTCCTGGTATCTAAGATTTAGGCCTACCTTTTAAAACTTATCCCTTTTTCATATGTTTCCTCTTTTTGCAATAGCTATTTTTGAACTTTGTATTTGGTTTTCATTTATGTTTAATAAACATTATTTCACACTAAACCTTATCTCTTTTTCAAATGATCTCTTCATTTTTGAATCATTCTATTTTGATTATTTGTTCAGGTATTGAGTAATTATTTTGTTTGTTTTGTAAAAAGGGCATGTGTACAATTCCATGGTTTGTAAAAGTTGTCTCTACAATCATTAGGTATTAAATATCAAATGCAGAGATGATGCTGTTCCACAAAATTGACATTTTTTAAATAAAGAAATAAATATTACTTGGTCTGTAAACTAAAGAAATTACCATTTTCCTTATTTGGGAGATAAGAGTTAAATATACACAATGACAACAATTATTTGGTGCCAAAATCAGTGCCCAAAACAATAATCTGCCCAAGGTTTCAAGACGGAGAAATCCCTCCCTTTGAGAGGGGGCAGGGAAAATGTCCTCTGTTGAGTCACAGGGACCTGACTGTGACTGGTCCTGGTTCAGGACCAGGTTCAGTCTGTTTCCACTTCTCCTTATGAAACAGCACACCTTCAGAAGGAGCTCTGGAAACTTCTCAGAAGACAGAGGAACTAACCCAGTGCCATCTAATTAGAAAGCACAGGAAGAGCCAGACCTCCAAGAAAAGCTATTTGCATAACTGGAAAACCCCTGGAGGAGCCATTGAGGTCATCTTATTTTTGTTCTTCCTGACATTCGGGCCTCTCTTACTAGCTATTTATGTGTAAACAAAGACAGGTACTCATTTCATGCTGTTTCTTAATTTGTGACCCATATGTATAATGCAAACACCATAAACTTATATCTAAAACCTTTCTGTGAACAGGTCATCGCTAGGTGACTGAAATGATTTTCCCAAGCTACATGGATGCTAACAAGCCAGTCTTTGAAAGTAGGGAGACACAAGCATTATCACTTGGAGTGAATTTTTTGTTGCACTTTAATACAGAATATGGAATCACCAGAAAAAAAGCAGGAAGTCTTTTTTTTAAATTTCCCAATAATGATCTGGTAGACTCAGATGGCACATGCCTATTTCCCCTTGATCCTTTACCCCTTCTTCCAACCTGGGGTGTAGATTTGCCCTCCCAAGGAGTTAAAGAGAACCATGAAGTTGAAAACTACACAGAGGATGAAAACTGCATGATTGAGAGCAAGGATACTAGAAGAAACCTGAATGCTTGGGTAGAATTGGCAGTTCCCCACGGAGCTTGACAAACCAGCTGAGCTCTCCTGCTAATTGGGAAAAACAAATCTCTTTCTGGTTAACGCACTATTACATGGATTTCTGTGAAAGGTAGCCCAATACATTCAAAATTGATTCAGTGGATGGTACCTTTCCATGAGCAGGCAAATTTCATGGGACTGGGATTTTGGTCTACCATGCATATTACTGAATACTTCTAGAACAATGCCTAGTATGTGGGAGGGGCTCATCTATGCAGACCTATTGGGTGGATGGATGGACATATAGTCAATTCAATTTCCATCTTTATCTCCTATGTTTCTTCTATTTTTAAAAGAATATACATTTTAGGGGTGCCTTAGGCAGTTAAGCTCCCAACTCTTGGTTTCAGCTCAGGTTGGTATCTTAGGGTCATGAGATCAAGCCCAGGGTGAGGCTCCATGCTCAATGCGAAATCTGCTTGAGATTCTCTGCCTTCCTCTGCCCTCCACCCACCCTCCCTCTCTCCCAAATAAATAAATACATCTTTTAAAAATATAGTAAAAAGGAACACCTTGGTGGCTCAGTGAGCATCTGCCTTTGGCTCAGGTCATGATCTAGGGGTACTGAGATTGAGTCCCACATTAAGCTCCCCGCAGGGAGCTTGCTTCTCCCTCTGCCTATATCTCTACCTCTCTCTGTGTGTCTCACATGACTAAATAAATAAAATCTTTAAAAATATATAGAGTAAAAAAAAAACATTTTCTATATATCTTTCCAGTTTATTTGCCTGTCTGATGCACTACTCTAGGACCAGTTTGAGAGCCTATCTACCACACATACAAACCCCAATGCTGTAAGAATATCTTTAGGCTTTGTATCATTTTCCACTGGGTAGGCAAAAGTGGTTTTGCACATAATTTTCATTTGAGTTTTGCATGAAGTTCAATGTTTTTCAAACATGAGCAGCCATAGCATATTTATTTAAGATTAAACATCCATCTTCTGATGATGAGTCTTAGTTTACTGCTGGCTCTGGAAACATGTGGCTCTTGGCCCTCAGACGCTGTTGTCTGCATGCTGGAGCCCTGGCCTTGGAATAAGAACTGGGTAAGCTTCCAACCTTGCCTGTTTCTGACTCTTGTGATCGTAGCCAAATATAATTTTATTTCTCTGAGTTTTCTTCCTTTCCTTTCCTTGTCTGTGAGTCACAGCAAATGCCACTGTCTTAGTCTGTTGAGGCTACTAGAATAAAATATTATAGATTGGGTGGCTTAAACAGTAGACACTTATTTTCTCATAACTCTGGAGACTTGAAATCTGGAATCAGGGTGCTAGAATGGTCAAATTCTAGTGAGAGCTCTTAGCCTAGCCTATATGGCTGCCTTCTCGCTCTGTACTCAAATGGGTTTTCTCTGCTACATGCATGCCGGAACTATCTTCCCCTCTTCCTCTTAAGGCCATCAATCTTATTTGACTAGGACCTCACTTTTATAACTTCTTAAACTCAAATACTTGCTAAAGCCTATCCCCAGATAGAATCACATTGGAATTAGGGCTTCAACATATGAATTCTGGGGGGACATATTTCAATCAACACTAGACACCTTTCTCATGGAGTCATTAGGAGGCTTGTAAGAGACAATGCAGATAAAAGTAGGTTCAGTTACACACACAACCAAATGTAGCTTATTATTCCAGTATAGTCCTGAACAGAGGAGGCACCTGCTAAATACCAATTTTTGGTCTTAACTTCAGAGCCTGCTTACTCTACATATGGTGTCTTTCCATGGAATGATTGTGATCATGAGCAGCAGTTCATTTCTTATGGGATCATGGCTAATGAAAACATGGGGGGAAAGTACCCTCACTAATAATGAAGGAAATGACACTTAAAAAAAAATTTTTTTTTACCCTGTCAAGCTATTGATGCTTAAAAAAAAATTATCAGTGTAAATACATGTGCTGTAAAATAGAGATTTTCATAATATGTTGAGTTTATAATTGGCATGGTCCTTCTGGATGGCAATTTGGTAATGTTTATATTAAGAGTCTTAAAAAATGTTGTGACCTTGTGATTTAGTGTTTCTATTTCTAAAAGTCTATCTTAAAGAGATAATCACATATTTTTAAAAAGATATGTGATCTGTTTGATCTATAATGCATAAAAATGAAACTCAGAGGGTGTCTGGTTGGCTTGATCAGAGGGGTATGTAACTCTTGATCTCAGGATCATGAGTTCAAGCCCCACACTGGGTGTAGAGATTACTTTAAAAAACTTTGAAAAACTGGGACACCAGAGTGGCTTAGCAGTTGAGCATCTGCCTATGGCTCGGGGTGTGATCCCAGGTCTGGGGATCAAGTCCTGCATTGGGCTCCCTGCTGGGAGCCTGCTTCTCCCTCTGTCTGTGTTTCTGCCTCTCTCTGTGTGTCTCTCATGAATAAATAAATAAAATCTTAAAAAAAACTTTGAAAAAAAATTTTTAAAAACTGAAACTCAATCTAAATAGCTAATAACAGAGGACTGTTTATGTAATTAATGATATATCCATTAAAAATTGTGTTTCTAAGTAAATTACCTAGAAAATCATATATGTGCATATACGGCATGATACTGAATATACTTTATGCACTATAGGTGTATCATATGTATTCACATTCACCTATACGTATTTGTCATTTATATATTAAAAGGAGATACTAAGTTATTTTAATTTTCTTTATATATTTCTCTTTTTACAAAATTCTACAATAAACATTCAACATTTTTATACTTGGAAAAAAATATTTTAGCCAGGTTCTTACTGATCCTTCCATGATTGTTAAAAATATTTCCATTTATCTTCTTATAGCATCACTTGTTGTTGTATGGGTGAGATGCAATGATGTTTAGCAATGAGCAGTGGTTGGTAAAGATGTCTAAAATCTGTCTGCTCCTCCTATGAAAAGAGAAAGACTGAATGATCAATTGAATTCTATAATTCATCAGTTACCTAATATCGTACTTGACTCTGAGAACAACAGCAATAATGAGGATGGCTAATTTCACAGGGAGTTTGTTCTATGCTAGGCAGTGTCCTAAGCACTTTATAGATACCAATGCATTTAATCTTGCAGCAACCTTAGGAGGTACCTAGTAGGTCATTCTCTCTGCTGTGTAGATGAGAAAATTAAGGTTGCATTTCTCAGATGATACAGCTGTTGGATGGTGACTCTCAGTAGTAAACTCATACCATTTGGTGCTGGAGTCTTATGTATACTCTTAAGTAAAGGATGAATATGGTCTAGCTAGTGTCCTTTAAGTTACATTTGAGCTAAGTCTTTTTATTTTTTTTAAGATTTTATTTATTTATTTATTTGAGAGAGAGAGAGGGAAAAAGAAAGAGTCCACACAAAGCAGAGGGAGGGGCAAAAGGAGGGACAAGCAGAGTCCCTGCTGAGCAGGGAACCCTCCTGGGGCCTCAATCCCAGAACCCTGGGATCATGACCTGAGCAAAAGGCAGATGCTTAACGAACTGAGCCACGCCGGCGCCCCTGAGCTAAGTCTTGCATGGAGAATAGAAATTTGTCAGGTTAGGGCTTTTCACAAAGACGACATGGTGACAAAGGCCAGGTGGATGGAGATTGTCTAAGGTGGGGTGCTTGAGGGTGAGCACTCAGCTTGAACTGCCTGTGAGGGATGAGGAAGGTCCTTATAGGACCACAGGTTACAGTTCAAGCTTGTTATTCCCACACGGAGCCATTGAAACTGTTCCCAGAAGCCACCCTTCTCTCAGCTGCTCATCCCTCTGGGCTGCTAACAGATGAGGTCATCCCCAATAGCTGTTAAATAAGTTAAATGAAACATATCTGATGGAAATGTACCCAAATAACTGCTTAGTCTGTTTCTTGGATGTTATAAAATGCACTTTTCCTCCTCCTCTTGACAAGCAAACAAAGGCAAACCTGATTTATCCTCTACAGGTGGCCAAATCCCATGCAAGAAAATGTATGCAGGGTTTGCTCAGTAGAGAATCCCATTTTATACTTGTGGACTGATACGTTACTTGGGCCGGGAGATAGGGGTTTCTGTGGCAAGTGTTTGCATGCCTGGCAAATCTAAGGACTCCTAATTATAACCCATGCTTGACAAAGTTAGCACCAAGGTGATCATTTCATTTACAAAGACAAAGATTTTTTGCTGCCTGTTTTGTATGCACTTATAAAAGTGCGATGGGAGTCACATTTCAGTAGAGTTTAAGAAGCAGAAGCTGGTGGCAGTGGTGGGGTGGGCAAGGGGAAGGCAGGCTTCTGCTTAGCTAGTAAGGGGCAGTCTCCCCCCACAAACCACTGACCAACTAACTCTGCAGACTCCAGATGTGACTCCTGATGTTCCCATAGTACATAGCAGAATTATTGTGGCTTCAAGTACAGTGATCTCAACAATGCTGAGTGCCACATGTTGTCTTAAACACTGTTGAAAAAGCCCCAGATTTAAAGCCTGTGCTAGAGGGAACCACAGCCCTCCGTGTCCTCACACTCACACACAACCTCACAAGCTCACACTAAAATGAAGACACTGACCTGAGTACCAGAAAAGGAGGGATAGGCACTCAGAGCACTCCAAAGGTAGAAGAACAGGGCTTCGATTTCACCTCCTCCCTCCATTACTGGTTCTTCTTGCAAGGGCTTCATCCCTATATGCTTTCTGGCTAACGTGTTATTTTTGGGGAATTCATTGAGCTCATAGAGTAAACATTTGGAATGGTGCCTGGGACACACTAAGTGCTACCCCAGGGCCCGCATCTATGGTTAGAGTAAGCGTGTTTGTTAGTGAAAATATAAAAATTGCATTTACTGCCATGCCTGAGCCACTTTTCCCTGCTCTCTCCCGTCCCTCCCCATCCTGTTTACTCCTTTCTCACATGCTGTATAATGACGTATCATAACAATTGTTTGTTGTTTGTCTTCTGCAGCCGAGATGTCAGCTCCCCGATAGCAGTGACTTTCCAAGGAGACAGTCACTGAGAATGGAGGAAGAGGCAGAGGATGGATGGTCCTTCAGGGCAGGGGGGCGGGGGGAGAAAAGGAAGAATTTCCCTACTTATGTCCTCCCAACTCTGTCCTCATTCTCTCTGTGCTGGCCCTTGGCACTGGCTGATGAAAAGCCACTGTGGGCCCCCCAAAGGGACAGAAGGGTGAGAGGAATAGGGAAGGGGAGGAGAGGGTACCAAAAGGGAACTGGACCTTATGATTCCTGAGCTTGCTTGCTCCGCATCAATCAGCTACTTTTCTGCCGGTCCACATAGCTCATCTACAGTCAGTCCCCTGTTTCTCTGGCAAGTCTGTGCTGCTGTCACTGAGTTCTGGGCAAACTAATGTGGACACTTCCAGGCCCGGCCCCCAAAACCCTCGTTCTGTCTGCTGGCTGGATGTCAAGGCTCCAGCAAGGACCCCTAAGACCCGAGAATATCTGAGACACAAGCTGGAAGGAAACCGTCTCTGAGAGCCATGGAGCCAAGCCCCATCACCTTTGTGACAGGATATTATATGATATCATGTAAATGGTTGACAACTGTTACCACAGTTCACCACTGAGCACTAGGAATCTGTTTCTTACAACAGAAAGTATCACATACCTTGTTTTGACCTGAGGGTCGTCTAATGAAGCATACTCAACATTGCCATTTGTAGTAGTAGCACCTTGATCCTAGATCTGGTCTCCTAGTCAATGATGAGCAAATATTATCCCCCAACAAACACTGGGCATAACAGCTTCCACCCTACATGCAGGTGCCTTCAAGCCCCACATACACTGGGGCCTCCTGCCTGGAGTCATTATGTCTTTCAGTTTTATCATCCCAGAGTCCCACCTCCCAGGGCGAAGGGATTTTGTGATTTTATTCATGATATACACATGTGAACTTGGTACACAGTTGGCATTCAAAAAGTTTATTCAATGAATTCATTCATTCAGTCATATATGTCTACTGACCCTGTGCTGAGCCCGGTTACAGATCCTGGGATGCTGTGGTGATCAAATCAAAACTCAGAGCCTATTGGACCTGACAACTAGTTAAGTAGTAACAAATAATTGCAAACTGAGCAATGATCACACTGAACCCTTGAGAGGGGACGGTCAGAGAAACCTCCCCGGGGGGCATTGGTGAGCTAGAAGATATATGCAAGATGATGATAAGTTGGAGTTTGCTAGGCAGGAAGGGGAGAAAAAAATAAAAAGATGGAGGTCCAGTACAAGTGGGAGGCGGGGAACCAGGAAAGCAGGGTGTGTGCAAATCTGCTGCAATCTGGAATACAAAAAGAGAGAGGGAGAAGGAGGTCCCAGACACTGGGCAGGGAAAGCCCCTGTTCAAATTGTGTTTCTTGGCGTTGGGAGGATCCTGAAGGCAAGAGAGCCAGGTCCTTCAGGCCCATTCCAGACCAGCACGTGAACTGAGTTCAGTTCATGGAAGCCCAGATGTGTGTATGTGTGTTTAAACCTAGCACTCAATATCTATCACCCCAACTATTTAAGCAAGTCCAACAGTAAAAGGGGCACATTTTAATCTTTAATCCTTATAAATTAAAAAAAAAATTTTAAAGTATGCTCCACACCCAGTGTGGAGCCCAGCATGGGGCTTGCACTCACAACCCAAAGATCAACAGCTGAGCTGAGATCAAGAGTCAGACGCTTAACCAACTGAGCTCCCAGGTGCCCCAATTTTTATATTTTTATAAGCTGTCCCTCACCTGAGTTTGCACCAATAATAAATGGTAGAGGGGCAAAAAGTGAAAAGAAAAATAAAGGCGAAAAAGAGGGGAGGGGGGAGAAAAGAGAAACAAGAACAAAGTTTTATCCTTGTTGCTTTTGAATCCAATTCATTTACTTGGATAACTTGATATAGTCTGGAAACAAGTTGAGGCCTGTAAGTGTTGAGATCAAGGTTTTACCCCAACACGTCATTGTCTAGGCATATGGAAGGAGATAAGCCCCATCAGATTATTCCTTCTTCTGGCCAAAGCCTACAGCTGGGAGATCTAATACCATGAAAACCCATAAGAAGATGATGAAACAGGCCTTGTAGTAAGTACCATACACATTGCTCATGGGATGATAAAGCCACATAAGTCTTCAACTTAGCCAACCAAAGTCTTACTTTTCCCCTCTCAGAACTGAGGGTAAGAGAGCAAGAAAGTATCTCCTTTCCCAGATTTACTCTCTTTCCTAAATTGTAATGAATCCAGAACACCTGAAAATACGTCAAGTTTATTGTCAGAGGCCAGAAAATTTCATCAGAGCCTGCAATGTCTTGGCCTAGAAATGTCACCAGCAGATGTGTATTCGGCCCAGTTTATTTTTATGCTTAGTCATCCAGGATGGCACAGGGTGAAAATTTGGAAAAGCTAATATTTAATGCCTTTTAACTGAGGACTGCTGGGAGAGCTAGCAAATCGCTGAGTCCATGCACCCTTCCAAATCTGGAAGACTTTATGTCTTTAGGAATATGCCTAGAGAGGTAATTAAGTATGCATGGGGAAAAAAATCATTTTCTTTCAACCTGTTGGACCAAGGTAAACACAGTGGAATCAGTTAACATTCTTTTTTTCTTTTTTTTTTTTTAAGATTTATTTATTTGTTTGTTTATTTATTTATTTTAGAGAAACACATACACACACACAAATGGGGGTTGGGGCAGAGAGAGAGACAGAGAGAGAGAGGACCTCAAGCAGACTCCCTGTGGAGCATGAGGTAGGGCTGGATCCCACGACTCATGAGATCATGACCCAAGTTAAAACCAACCCCTTAACCAACTGAGCCATCCAGGCGCCCCAGTTGACAATCCTTTTATATCAAATATCTTGTGAAATTCCCATGATTTATGAAAAACTGGCTTTGACCAGGGTCTTCGGTCACCAGCTGCCTTAGGGGCTATAGGTAGAAATGTGGTTATAAATTAAACTTGTTAAATAGCAGACACTGAGTGTCTACATTGTGCCAGTCACTCTCCAAAATGCCTTCTATGCATTCAAGATCTTTAATATTTACAAACGTCTAGAAGGTGGGTGCTATTACCATCATCCTCAAGAACACAAATGAGAACACAGACATGAAACATGGACTTGCCTCAGTCTCACAGCTAATAAGTAGTGAGGTGGGGGTCAAATTTAGAAGGTCCATCCTCTAGAGACGACACTTTTTTCATCATGGAGCCATTTTAGTGTCATGATACCATTTCTGGGACAAGTATTTTATATCTGCTGTTTCATTTAATCCTCACCCCATTTTCCTTAGTAAGTAATTATTACCACTCTACTGGTTCAGAGTGAGGTTTTTCAAACAGTAACTCAAAAACATTTAGTTAATTATTAACACACTGTTTTCTTGGGTACAAGGATATCAAACAATAGATTGATTTCATCCAATAAAGTTAAAAAAAAAAGTGATTATATAACAGAGGGGAGAAAAAGCCTGCAGAATAAGAATAGAATATCATATTTCTGCATCATTTTTAGTATAGACAATCTATTCTAACCTAAAGAGGATTCTCAAAGAAAATAGTTAGTGATTCTTTAAAACACTCAAGGTTGTCTATGGAGCATGTGACAGATTGCCTTTGCAAAATATATTCATCCAACCCTTAGCATTTCCACTGTGGGTAGGCCATATCTGCACTATTTCTCACATTGGAATTGCTCAACTCCCCACTTTGGTCAAAAAAGTTATGAGGACAATCACAAATATATTAAGAAGTATTTGAAATCCATATAGTCTCCAAGTATTTAATTTACTCGTCTTATTTATTTATTTTTAAAGATTTTATTTATTTATTTATTTATTTATTTATTTGACAGAGAGAGGGCACAAGCAGAGGGAGCAGCAGGCAGAGGGAAAAGCAGACACCCCACTGAGTAGGGAGCCAGCTGTGGGACTTGATCCCAGGACAGATGCTTAATTGACTGAGTGAAGAGGCACCCCTGGTGTGTCTTATTTAGAAGAATAGTTCTCGAAGGTCATTTTGATCTACTTCACTTAAACAAATATCATTTTTCCTAATTATTGTTTCAATTGTAACTTGAGCCATAGTCAGAAATAAATCATGTAGCATCTATTGTTTAGGAAATTCTAGTCAAGGTGTAGAGGTCTAGGCTCTGAGGAATTTACTTTATTTAATACTGGGGAAGACCAAATTCAAAATCTAATCCTTAGAAAGACTGATAATGGAGAAAAAGACAAAACAATAACACAAGAGGACAAAGAAGGAAGATGTGGTCTACTCTAGATCTCATCTTGACCTGTAGAACTTAGGAAAGAGCTTCCTACTTCCAGACTTCTGGAGAGGTTTTAAGGAGTCTCAGGATTGTGTTTTCAATGGGAATGTATATCCAAGTGGTGAGATTCTAAAGTGTTTGCAGTGGGAATTAAATATCCATCTGTCCTAGAGCATTAAAGCAATATTTTTAGTTAAAAGTACTGATAATGTCCCTTTCCACCACTGCTATAAAGTTGACTTTTTTAATATTTTATTTTATCTAACTTTTTAGAAAGGCAAACTGCCACATGCAGAGCCTCATTTGGAGGTGTCTGGAATCTTGGAAGCTTGGACCTTGAGAGCTTGTTTAGAAGTTCTAGCAGGGAAGCACAGCTACACCTGTACCCTTGACAAAAGAGCAGTCCTCCTCCATCAGAGTTGTCCTCCTTCACTGAATGTGCAGATCCAGGATTGACACACATGGAGTAGTGAGGGAGGAAGAGAACACCTCCCTGCCCAGCCACATCAGCCAAATTAACCCTGGTGATCAATGGGGTGATAGATGTCGCAGTCAAATCACCCTCACATCCTAAAGTTGACACTTCTTGAAGTCTCCTTTAATATAGTCTTTAATGATATATTATATAGAAGTGTATCTGGGGACATCTTCTTCCATTTGTTCAATTATGAGAGTGTAGTTAACATTAGTCATTGGTAATATCTGACAATATCAGAATGCCCCAAGCAAAACATGTCAAAAGAGAAGAAAAATCAAGTCACATGGATCTTTTCGTACAATTTCAAATGATAAGGGTTTATGAGAATATTTAGGCATGGACACATTATCATGATTAGACAAAAATACTGGCATGCTAAGTTAAAGTTATTTTGAGCACATTTTACTTTAAATTCTCTTGTATTACCTGATGAGTGGACTGATGTGATCTATCCAATAAGAATATTTTTATACAGATTTTTGAAACTATTTTATTCTCAGTTTTATCATTTACAAGTAGTAAAGGCAATACCAGGTGGGGAAAAAAAATCCCTATATTTTAACAATAACATGAAAGTGATTTGTTAACATGGTTCTTGAGGTTTGGTTTGAAGCATTGATCCAACTTTATACTTTTGCAATTTCTATTAATTATAGATAAGGCAAGATTCAATCATTTGTCCAGTCTTTGGGCTAATCAACAGATTTGTAAAATCTGGAACTGGTTTATCACTGGAGTTATTTTTTGTTACATGATTAGAAAGTCTGAAAATGGTGGGGCTACACAAAACAGTATGGGAGATTTGTGATAGCCAATTCTTAATGAAGGGCTGGTTATATTTGATTTTAATTTTAGAAATCAGACTAGACAATTGTTGTTATAGTACTGATGGTAATGAAACCTTGAAAGGCTGTTTCTCGCATTGTATGTGAGGTATTTTCTTAAGTGTCATGTTAATTTTAACCACTCAGATTTTCTTTAGTTGCTCCTCTTCCTCTTCTGAGTTATTCTTCTTCCCTGACTCCTGCCCCTATATTGACTGAGACATCTGAAGAAAACCCCTTTGTTTTTATACAAGGGAAAGCAAAAGAACAACCCCCAGGCATATCTACTATAAGTAAATATGTCAACTCTTGAGCCTTGAGCAAAGGGACGTTCTCATCTCTGACCTATTATGTAGATTGAGTTACTGGTTATAGAGAATAAAGTTAAAACATAACAGCAGGAACATTCTAAACTGTGTAAAAATATGAGACTTGCATAGATCAAATTGTTTTTAGGGATGTATATTTTGTATCCTCTAATTTAGAAATTGTCCAGGTATCCAAAGATTGGGCACTCAATTCTTAGAGTTATCTATGGATTATGAATTCAGCATTAAAGATGACACATTGAGTTTTTATGATTTGCATGCAACTTTATAAATGTTAGCTGTTTTAAAAATGACATTATTGTGATTTAATTTAACTCAATGCATAATATACAGAAGTATAATTTTAAATAAAATTATTTTTAAGCATTCTAACTAGTAAACCTAGTGAAAGGAATTTAGTAAATTCGAGTTAGTGAGTTTTTTTTTTTTTTTTTTTAAGAAAATAAACCCCAGACTGGTGTGAACCAGAATATCGTACTAACATTATTCTTACTTCATGACAATAACAAAGAAAAAGGCATAAGACCATTTTTAAAGCAAAATTAGTAATCTTAATTTAAAATGTGATTTTTCCCTATGAAATTATCCACGATGAACTAAAAAATTTAAGTTGTTCCAAAATAGAGAAGTTCTGTTTTGTGTCTTATTACTATAACCTGTCAACTAAAACCACTAATTAAACTCAGTTAAACTTTCCTGTTTTCTCTAAGCTACAATTTAAAGAGGTAGCACATGTAAAGCATCAGGAGAATTTTTATTTTGATTTGAATTTCTCTTTTTTTAAAGTTTTTATTGAATTCCAGTTAATTAACATACAGTGTAATATTAGTTTCAGGGACACAATATGGTGATTCAGCAGTTCAATATAACAGCCTGTGGTCATCATGACAAGTGCCCTCCTTCATCCCCATCACCTATTTCCCCCATCCTCCACCTCCCTTCTGGTGGCCATCAGTTTGTTCTCTAGTTAAGAGGTTTTCCTCTCTTTTTTTCACCTTATGATCCTATGTTTTGTTTCTTAAATCGCACATAAGAGTGACATTATATGGTATTTGTCTTTCTCTGACTTATCTCGATTAGTTAGCATAATACCCTCTAGCTCCTAATTTCTCTTTAAATCATGTTTTTAGTGTTTATGTAAAGCCATTTAAAACGAGTTTGCATTACAATTTACTAATTTCCTGCTGAGATAGACGACTTGCTCAAACTGACTTGTATTCATAAAACAAAAATATTCTCAATCTTTGTGGAAGTTAGAGGAGCTAATGGCGAAACCAGAATAAAACTTAAAGTTAGGAAAAACAGAGCCATAGATTTAAGTGTGTTAATCAGATTTTAAAAAACACAAAGGTATCATTGAGAAACAGATGTAATTAAGAGCAGAGATCTCTCAGCCAACACGGAGAATATGAGTAAACTGCTGATATCTTTCTAAGTTTTGTAGGAAATTCTACTTTCCAGTGCCATAGCTCTCACAATAAACACATTAAGATTTAGAAACCATTAAGTGTTTATTTTATAAGAGTATTGGAAGCCTTCTCTTTTTGTCTGACTCAGTAATCTGATTTATAATACCATGTTTCTTCTCTCTTTTCTCTAACCTTACTTAAAGAGCCTGAAGGGATAATAATTTGGAATTACTGAATCATAAACTTTAGAGGCTTCCGCAGAGCAAAAGACAGGCCCCTGCATGCTGGAGATTTGTTTAACTTTTCTTTCCTGTCATCAGTCTCCTGTAAGGCCTAGCCACTTTATGAAAGTCAAAAGTTATTACAGATTGCCATTTTATATTTGCTTTTTTTTTGATGCAGAAACTGTTTTTCCAGATATTGACAACTATTTGGATACATAATGAGTAAACATGGAAAAGATCGTTTTGAAAGGAGGAAAGAGACAGGTATCTTCAGTTTCCGGAATCTACACACAGTATACAAACACAAAACACCAAACTCAGTGGATCACATTAAAGGCCAGAAGGAAAAACACCGACTTCCTGCTCATGTGTTCTCAAATGCTAAAGAATATCAGAATCCCCAAAGACAATCAACCTAAAAAAGATTAACACAAGAATTCAGATTGCCTATCCTCTGCCACCAACTAAATCGCTTAATGATCTGACATAAAAGCGCTAATGTGTAACCAATTGGCAGAGTGCCATCAGAATAAGAGCCAAAATAAGAAACAAATTTGGGCAAGAATACATTTCAGCATGCAAGAGCCAAAGGCAGATAAGCATAAAATTCAAACTGCCCAGGACTGTGCAAGGCACTTCACCAGGTCACACATTTCTATTGAGTCCTATGGCAGGACTTCAGTAAACGTCTTAGTGATTCTTCAGAAATAAATGGTCATGTAGTTAATGATTAGCCTGCCCATTGCTTGTATAAAAGGGAGAACAAGCTATAGAATTATCTCATCCAACAAATGGCAAACCAGAATTTTTATAAAAGAGAAGGAAACAAACAAACAAAAAACAAAACATTGTAGTCAGGCTGGTAATAGTGAACCTGCAGTTTTTGGATAACCTGATTAGCTGGCAGTTAGGTCAGGGTCAGCCTGAACTGGAGCATCACTCCTTGAGCAGGTTCGCTAGGCACACAGGGAAAAAAAAAATCCAATTTCAGTTATTGAAGGACTCTGGAAACCTTACAGTTGGGCTGGGGAGCTAGTGACACACCTCTCCAACGGTCTGTCCTGCATTATCATGTCCACCTTAACTAGTCCAGGGCTATACCATTTCTCAACTCTTCCAAGTTAGGCAACCAGAGCTGTGTTCCAATGGAAGCCTGTCTAGTACTGGGCAAGCCCTTAGGATTCTTCCCAAATACTAATGAAAATTGCTGGTTTAAGATCATGAGGTCTTTATGTTAAGTAACCTGCTAATCTAAGCCACACATTTACTTTGTGTTCTTTTGTAACAAAACATTCCCTTTATATTCCCGTTTCTAATAGAAAAAGCAAATTTCACTCAGAAGTATTAAAATGTGTTCCAGACTTGGATAATACAAACGTTGGGAAAGGGCTTCGTTCACCTCAAAATCTTTACCTGGAGCGAAGTTCTCAAGTGCTTAAGTAGGATTTCCCAGCCTGCAGACTGCCGGCGAGATCTGTTAAGTGAAAGCGCTTTTGGGAGACTCAGTGTGCCCAGTTCAAAGGCGTCCTTCCTGTCGTCCCACCTCGTTCCTCCGCCATTTCAGCTCCCTGGGAGACAAGTTACCCAGCAATTTTGAGCTGGAGCCTTCCAAAGGAGGTCGATCCTGACTATAAGCCACCAGACACCTATAAAGATCGTAAATTTGTATGGTCAGATTAAACAAAACTACGACAAACTGAGCAAACTCTTAACAAGAGTTCTAATGGAGATCAACCCCAGGAGCAAAGAGTAAGTAACAGGACCTAACATTTGGCCTCTGGCAGTTATTAACATCAACTTCAGCGCTGTACTGCCCCGTACCAGGAAGAGAAAAAGCTACAAATTTCCTCAAGTGTTAAGGACTTTCTAATGAGAGCTGGACACTTTGCCCCAACTCTCATCATGCAAAACTTCTCTTAAGTGTAAATTACAGCTCTCTTGAGAAGACCGGTGGGTGGCTCTGAAAAGAGCCTTTGGGTTTGGGGAAGGAGACGCTTACTTGGCACGTTTACTTGGAGCTGGTGTACTTGGTGACGGCCTTGGTGCCCTCGGACACGGCGTGCTTGGCCAGCTCCCCGGGCAGCAGCAGGCGCACGGCCGTCTGGATCTCCCTGGACGTGATGGTCGAGCGCTTGTTGTAATGCGCCAGGCGCGACGCCTCGCCCGCGATGCGCTCGAAGATGTCGTTGACGAACGAGTTCATGATGCCCATGGCCTTGGACGAGATGCCCGTGTCGGGGTGCACCTGCTTCAGCACCTTGTACACGTACACCGAGTAGCTCTCCTTGCGGCTGCGCTTGCGCTTCTTGCCGTCCTTCTTCTGCGCCTTGGTCACCGCCTTCTTGGAGCCCTTCTTCGGGGCCGGCGCGGACTTGGCGGGCTCGGGCATATTTAAACCGCAATGTCCGAAGCGAAGTGAAAGTAGGAAGCGAATCTCTGCTACTTATAGGGCTTTTATGCTAATGAAGGATGCAGAAGAGTCTTAGTTCATTGGAAGACAAGCAGCGAGGCTGTCATCCATGGGCTGAACTATGCAAATAAGGTATGGAAATAGAGCTTTTCTATTGGTTACTTGACTGAGTCTAGTTATTAGCCAATCAGACACCCGGACTTACTCCCCAGGAAATGCCTATAAAAGCAGCCATATTTCTACCTACTTCACTGCTAGGTTTGTTTTGGCAAGTAAATAGCTTTCTTGTGTTGGCGTCTCTTCTAGTCTACGATGTCTGGACGTGGCAAGCAGGGTGGCAAGGCTCGGGCCAAAGCGAAGTCTCGTTCCTCTCGTGCTGGGCTGCAATTTCCCGTTGGCCGCGTCCACCGCCTGCTCCGCAAGGGCAACTACGCGGAGCGGGTCGGGGCGGGCGCGCCGGTGTACCTGGCGGCCGTGCTGGAGTACCTGACGGCCGAGATCCTGGAGCTGGCGGGCAACGCGGCCCGCGACAACAAGAAGACGCGCATCATCCCGCGCCACCTGCAGCTGGCCATCCGCAACGACGAGGAGCTCAACAAGCTGCTGGGCCGCGTGACCATCGCGCAGGGCGGCGTCCTGCCCAACATCCAGGCCGTGCTGCTGCCCAAGAAGACTGAGAGCCACCATAAGGCCAAGGGCAAGTGATTTGGTAAACCTCGGAGTTTTCGGAAACGCTTTCAAACCCAAAGGCTCTTTTCAGAGCCCCCCACCAATTCAAAGGAAGAGCTAATGCCGCACTTTAAGGGAAGGAAATGGGAAAAGGTAAGTTGCCTTTTCCCAAAGTAGGATATAGAGGGTTTTCCGATTTCGAGAAAAAGTTCCAAGATGCTGGTCTATCAATAATGGGAAATGGCAAATTGATTAGCACCTGATCATTGAATGTACTTGACCTCCCTAATGCACGCCTATCAGACGGAGTGGCTTAACCGCAGAACTCTAACTGCGGTCTCTTAAATTTTGTCTTGCAAACTTGCAAACTAACCGAGTAGCACGATAATGTCCCTACGCCAACCCTCTTAGACGCCTCGTCTTCGGCTCCAAGCAACCCTTCTTAACTAAATTGTAAAAGAGTTAGATTCTGCTAATGTAAGTTGTAAAACAATTCCTGAAGCCTAAGGCAGTGAAAGTCCTCTGAAAAATGACTTCTCGGCGTTAATATAAGGTGGGTCACAACACTGAGTGGATCCAGATTCGAATTGCAGCTTCTCCCTGTTCACAAGGTAATTGTATTTGGGGCTAGTTTCTCGGGTGTGTCATCTCTAAATCGGCGTAAGTTGGTGATGTCATAATTGCATTTTTTGTGCCAACTAAACCACGTAAAGCCCCTAGCCTAGATCAGTGCCTAACAGTCAACGAACTGGAGTGAATTACATTTCGAAGCTCAAATGCCTAGATTTATAAGGCAGCCCAAGGATGTGGTACTTTAGCTACTCCAGCTCCAAAAGTGGCAATCTGGGGGCTGTGCAAAAGTTCTTACGGTTTTATTCTGTAGGGTCGAATTTCACTAAGTGTTTCTTCAGGATGACTTGATTCATGCTTTGGAGAATGAGTCGGCCGCAGTTTAGACCTCCCTCTGCGCGCAGAGACTCGGACAGCCCAAGCAAAAACCATGTCTTTTTCAAACACTGTTTGAGCCTGGAAGATAATCTAAACCTAAACTCCCCCCCGGACGCGCCTCCCACTTTCTAAATATTGCAGTTCGTAAAGTGGTCTGGAGGCAGCCCCCACCCTCCCCCGCCCTCCTCCTCCTCCCCCTCCCGCATGCCACCTGTCCACAGCCCCGCCTCCCCTTCCTTGGCCTTGCTGTCACCAGGGGAAAAAAGTGGCTAGTGTCTGTGAGTCTGGGGAAGGAAAAGTGGCAGGAAATGGCCACAGTTTAGAATTTCCCTAGGAGCTAGCTGTTAACGATTCTAATATGTAGCCCGACTGCAAATCTTCACTCCGGGGATGTCGCCTCACAGCATTCTAGGCTAGGGGTCCACTCAGGGCGACTGGGTTATTCCACTCAGAATTTCTTGTATGCTGGAGAACATGGCTCCTTAGGTCAGATCGCTTTGTATAAGCCTAGCAATGCTCTTCATTAACCTTCCAGATTGCTTTTGAAGCCCGCTCCAGCACTGACCAGGTGCGTGACCTTGGGCTTGATGCCTCCACCTCCCCGGTTTACATTCCTTCCTTCCTGCTCACCTTCGCTCACCTCATGATGAAATGAGTAGGCTCAGCAGGCACTCAGGAGTAATGGCCAACACTTACTAAGCATTACTGTGTCCCGCACAGTTCATGCTTCCAGAAAATTCACGCAACCCAACCCTCCAGCAGTCGGTGCTATCCCTACCTGGATGTTAAGGAAGAGGAAACAGGAACAGAGCATAAAAAATTTGTCTAAGTCCCAAGGTCAGGAAGCCAAGCACTTTAACGCTGGCTCTCCTGTGAACACTGCTCCCTAAGAGATTATTGTCAAAAGAATGAAACCAATAAAAACTCAATACATGATGCGTTAACTGTGTCCACATACCAGAATGTTACCGGTTGCATACTAAACTGAAGAATTTAAGGGAAGGAGGAGCGGGGTTCCCCCTGGAATCTACAGAAAGGAAGGTGAATCTTGGCGGTGGGTTAGCACTGTAATCCTGGGGAAAGCAAATACACTTTTGAATCAAGGGGACAAATCTGGAGGTGGTTTGGTAAAGAGCTACAGGACTTGATAAACTAATTTTCTGTGATGAATGAGGAAGGAGTTAGATTTGACTTTGAATTCTTCCTTCTGGGCTCCAGCAACAAAACTTTGTATTTGATTGATGAATAATACATTGTGTTAATTTTGTTTGTTTCATCTTTGACAAGACCTCCTTAAAGTCAAAGACCCCATCTTTTTAACTTATTAAGTCAATATAGACCCTGGCATACCATAAACACTTGAAAATTAGGCATTGTGTAAATTTTGAGCTGAGTCAATGGCTGGGCCATTAGGAAACACTTTGTTCTAGAGGAGACAGTAATTAGACACCAGACTAATAGGTTGCTAATAACATCTCTTTCCAGTAGAAAATCTCTTCTGAAAATCTAATTTGCACTGGTACCTTATTTGGGGAGCTTCAAAGAAACACAGAAGGTGCCAATTGACCAGCTCTTACCTAAGAGCTACAGCCAAAAGGCTCTCCAAAGGACACACCTCAGAGATCTAGCTCCCCTTCTCAAGCATGCTTCTTTCCCTTCTACTTTGAAACATCACTGTTTATATCCAAAAGCCCTAGTTATGTCTTTGGAAAATTCCCAGTGAGCAATAAACTCTCAGTAGTTTCAGTTGGTTTCCAGCTATTGGGCGGGTCTCTACCCGCCATGCCTCAAGGGTCCTGGGGAGGACCATCTCAACTGGGACAAATTCCTGAGAATGATAAACCCAGGCCTCCCAATTACTGAAGACACCTGGACACCAGGGACAAAAAGTTGATCTAGGGATTTACTGAGACGTGAGGCTAAGACAGAATCATTATCTGGTGATATAGGACATTCCCAACAAAGCAGATCAGTATGATACAGTATTACCAATTAGAAAATCCCATTTTACATTTCCAAATCATCTAGGCAGATTTCCTTTCCTCTGTCCACTGCACAGTCACTAACAATTTTTCTGTGATCATTGGAATTGGTTGGTTGGTTGTTTTTTTTAGGAGTATGATATATTTTATAATTAGTTATAAAAAATTATATATGTATTTTCAGGTCAATGACATTACCAGGTCAATGACATTACCATCTAAGGGTTTGTCGTCTTTTGATCCTAAGTTGTAATTATCAATGCAAATATTCCTGTTAAATATAATGTGTGTGTATAATTAGAGATTATTAGGAATTTCACTGAGGATTCCCCAGGCATATACTGAAATCGGAAATAAGGCCTCATATGTAGAATATGGCATGCAACCTTGAAAATAAAGTGAAGTTGCAGGCATGAAATTAGTGTAGACCTCCTTAAAAAAAAAAATCAGAACTTCATTGGACTACATTATATTGCAGTTGTTTGCTTGAACTGTAGTCTGGGCAGGGCCGACAGAACCAGCATCCCTTAGGGCTTAGGAGTAATGTACCTCATTATAGTTGAGGTTCCTTCTGAAAGAAGCAAGTGTGCTAAGCTTCAGACTCGTTGCCATATGTGGTTTGTCTGCCAGTTGGAGCTTCAACCTTGAACACATTCCTCATTGTCAGGGACACCAGGTGGTGGCAGGTGAGCATGTCCATTCCCTCCAACATTTGGAGATAGCCAGAGCTGGAAGTACTGGGCTTGACTTGGCACTACAACAAATTGTTCTTGTATTAAAGGCCGATCTCAAAGGGTCAGACAATGATGTGCTCTAAATTTTAGAACCTTGGATTTTGGTACTAGTTCCTTTTTTTTAAAAGATTTTATCTATTCAGTTGAGGGAAGGCGAGAGGGAGAGAGAGAGAGAGAGAGAGAGAGAGAGAGAGAGAAGGAGCAAGGGGAGGGGCAGAAGAAGAGGAGAAGCAGACTTCCTGCTCAGCTGGGAACCTGACTTGGTGCTCCATCCCGGGATTCCATCTCAGGACTTGATCTCAGGACCCTGGGATCATGACCAGAGCCGAAAGCAGGCGCTCAACAAACTGAACCACCCAGGTGTCCCACTAGTTCCTATTCTTGATGATTTCATCAGTAGTGCATTTCAAAGGCTAGCTAGATGCCGTAAAGTTCCAAGTTTACATCTCCAGCTCCGACCTCTCCTTCGAACAGCAAATGTGTGTATACACATTTCTACTTAACACCTTCACTTGGAACTCTCTTCTCAGCCTGAATACATCTAAGATACAGAAGTTGACATTGTGGTCTCTAAGCCTGTTATTTCCTCCTATCTTTCCAGCTCAGGAAGTGACACAGCCTTAAAGCCATTTGATTGAGCCAAAATTTTAAAAGTGAGCCTCACCCCCTTCCCTTCATCTCCACAAATGTAGACTATCTTAGGTCATGTCACCTACACCCCAACATATGTCTTGATCTATTCTCCACATTCCTTTATCATGACCTGAGAAGCCACCCAAGACCACCTCTGGCCTCTGCCCATGTCCTGGACTTCATCTCCATCTCACTGTTCCAGCCACACTAGTCTCTTCCCTCCTGTCAAGCTTTTTGCTGCTTCAAGACACTTTCATTGGCACTCTTATTCTCTGAAATACCTGTGCTCCAATGTGTCTTCCAGCAAGCTCCTTCTCTGCCTTCAGGCCTGTCTGAAATAGACCTACCCAGACAGATTACAGATCTGAATACAAAAGGCAAACATTAGATGAAATTTCAGGAAACACTTTAACCTCAGTTTTGTACGAGTGTGTGTGTGTGTGTGTGTGTGTGTGTGTGTGTGTGTTTTGAGGGGGAGATGTTGCTATCAAGGAAGGCAGGAAACACAAAACCATGTAAGAAAGGACATGAGCTGCATAGGCTAAAAGGAAATTTAAGACACAATATAATAGAAAAAAAGACCAAACAGGATATTTGGTGTCTATTATTAAATTCAAATGGCCAGTGCATCTGAGGGAAAAAAAAGTTAACCTTTCTGGTAGTTCAGTTTTGTGTATAACAGCAACAAAGTGATACCGAAACTAATAATACTTAGGCCTGCTGAGGATGATGAATTGCCACTGCCTTTAATCTTTAGAAAAATTCTCCTGGTGATGTGTATTTAAATGTATTATTAGACACTTGGCCTTTGTACAACAAATTAGTACTAAATAAATAATGAAATAAACCAAACAGGAAAAAAAAATTAGACACTTGGGAAAAAAAAAGGGTACCTGCCATCTAGAAACAAAAGCCCCACCATCTAAGGTCATATGAGGTGAGATTGTTAACTTTTATAAGCATTTGAGTGTAAAGTGTAAAAATGAGCATGTAGTAAGCTTGTAACTGAAAGTATAAAAAGTAAAATAAAAAAAGTAACCTCTCTGTTCAATTCTCACCTCAGATCACATTCTACTATCACTGTTTAGATTCTTTAAAAAATAGCCCATGATTTATTTCTTGGATCCCTCGCCCTTTGCCTTTTCTGATTACATCCTCTGCTCCACAAGTTAGGGACCTGTTCTGTCTACAGCAGAGGGCCTGGCACGAGGAGACCACTCAACTCGGCCGAATGAACAAGGGATGGATATTGTAGCCCAGAGAGGCCTTCTCTGAGCTCAGCACACAGTGATCTGAATTTCTATGGAAAGCTGTCTGCCCACTAACCACTGTCCACACCTTGCCTGCTAGCCCTCTGCAGTCTCCAGGCATGCAGTGAAACGGGGAAACATGCCCACTTGCTTTCCACACTTAACCTCTTCCCAGCTTTGCACTAACCTCTCCAGACTTAATGTCTCATGATAACCCTCTGGAAGCCCTCCATTCTTCTAAGGGCCTGTTCTCTGCTGGCTGTTATCATGCATAAAAGAATCCTCTTGAATACGCTACTGCTAACTGGTCTGTGGTAACTAAATGTTTGCTTTGAATCGTGGAAAGAAAAGAGTCATACAGCTGGTGTGTGTGACAAAATCAATGCTTTTCATCCACTCACAATGTCTGCTCTGCGCAGAAGGGCACCTCGCTGGCTTTTACATTCTAATGCTGAGATTATCCAGTTAACACTCTCTTTTCCCGGGTGTTTTTGAAGAATTCTATCCTCTGTGTCTCTGTACCCCAGCACTTCACCTCCTCCCCATATAATAGATCTTCAGTAAATACCCAGAATGAATGTGCTGACAACAAAACTTGTATCTGCACAGAAAGGGAATAATCACTAAGCTGCAGGGACTTGGTTTATTCCTGGGTTGTGTACCATGTTAACCACCACTCTGCCTTAAATTCCAGTTGCTCATTTTGGAGGGAGATATGTAACTGGTATGTAACTGGTCCTAAAGCTGCTCTGTCCAATACAGTAGCCACTAGCCACATGTGACATTTTCAATTTAAATAAAACAAAAACTCAGGCTTCAGTTGCACTAAGTACATTTCAAGTTGCTGATGGCTCCTTACTGGACAGCAAAGATATAGAACACTTCTACTCTTCCAGAAAGTTCTATCAATAGCATTGGGAGTACCTATCCTTGTCCTTCTGGGCTAACGTGTTCAAGAGCACTTAATCAACTTCCTCCAGGTGGCTCCGAGGATATACAGTTGCCAGATAAAATACAGGATGCTTGGGGCGCCTGGTGGCTCAGTCAGTGGAGTGTCCAACTCTTGATTTCAGCTCAAGTCATGATCTCAGGGTCAGCACTCAGCACAGTGATTTTCTACCCCTCTTTCACCTTCTGCCCCTCTCCCCACTCACTCACTCTCTAAAATAAATACTCTTTGGGCACCTAAATGTCTGAGTGGTTGAGCATCTGCCTTTGGCTCAGGTCGTGATCCTGGGGTCCTGGTACTGAGTCCCATATTGCGCTCCCCACAGGTAGCCTGCTTTTCCCTCTACCTATGTCTCTGCCTCTCTGTGTGTCTCTCATGAATAAATAAATAAAATCTTTAAAAAAATTAAATACTCTTTTAAAAAGAATAAAATGTTGGGTGATCAGTTAAATTTAAATGGCAAATAAGCAACAAATAATTGTTTTAGACTAAATGTGCTCCAAAAGATTGCATGAAACATACTATAGTAAAACAAAAATTATTTATCTGGAACTCAGATTTAACCAAGCATCTTGCATTTGTATTTGCCAAGCAGGCAACCCTGCCTGAAAGCAAAATGAGAGTATCTTCCCTGGGAACCTGGGTCCTCTTACCCTGGGGAGTTTCTCTGTGAGGAACTGAGAAGGGCTGATACCAGAAACGAGTCTGTAAATTTTGCTGCATGTGTTGAGGATGGCTGAGAAAGAAGTTCCTAACTACATTTACTTTGGTTTCTACTCTTTCCTTAGGTTTCAAGAGCTTCTCACTACAGAGATCTCTGGGTCAAGCGAGTCTGTGAAACTCATCGGTTCTCAGCAATAAATGAATGGATGGTGCCAGTGTTCTGACATCACTGATTGCTTCTGCACCTGCAAATTTTTTCCTATTGAAAACTTTTCTGGGTTTATGTCTCTGTGTGTACACATACATATGCCTTGGGGATAAAGAGAGGACGGGGAGAGAAACATGATTAAAGGGAAGCTCTCTTTAGTACAAAATATGTCTGATGTTTTGAGTAAGTAATATATTCAGAGAATTCAAACAAATCAAGATCACAATATATTTAATGAAAATCCACTCCTCCACTGGTTTACTCCACTAGGTAGCCATTCGTTTTCTTATTTATCCGCCATTGTTAATTCATGCAGATGTGAGTCAAGCCCCATACCCCCTCGCCTTCATTGCTAAAAGATAGCAGACCATAGACACCATTCTGCACTTGCTCTTGTCCATAACAATTATCTTGGAGAACTTTCCAGATGTGAAAGCAGGGAGCTTTCTGTATGCTGTCCTATGGTATTGCACTGTGTCAATGCATCTTAGTTTATGTGACCTGTCCCCTGTTGGTGGGCACATAAAACAATGCTAGAGTGATAAGCCCTGATTTATGACACAACTGAAATTGTCTTCCTATTCTGCTGGGGTTGTGGAAAGTGAACAGCCACCAGTCACGTTCGGGTTGGACTCAGGTTCTTTGCCTTAGAAATGAAATTGTCTTAACCAAGTTAGTAATTTTGAGCCTCAATTTCTTCATCTGTAGTATGGAGGTAATACTTACCTTAAGAGACTATGACAATGAAAAAAAAACACATGTATGAATTGTTTGAAGCTCAAAAGAACAGCACAAATAAGATTATTTAACTTTCCACACCATTTCTTTAGTAAGAATCATAGATAATATATTGCAATAATAACAGATTCCCCAAATTCCAGCCAGTTATGAGGAAGTAAAAGGTGGTACATGGAAGCAGGAAGGCAGTTTCATCAATTACCTGCTTAAGACATCTCCCGAGTGAGATGGCCATTTCCTGCCCTCCTCACAGGAGTCAGAAAACACAACTCTTCCAATTTCCCTGCGTCTGTCTCCTTATTGCTCTTTTTTCTTCAATCAAGGTCAAGTTTTGTTTATTTGTGTATTTGTTTGTTTCTAAGGTCAAGCTTTGAGAATGTCTGTGCTACACTGTAAAGTCTGCTTGTGCTGTGGGCCGGGGGGCTGCCTGGTGCATTGCCATATGGCCAGCTGTCCCCATGGTGCCTGACTTTGCTGGCATACACTGGTCAGTCAAGAAACAGCTGATGACTTCATAAGGTGGGGTTGTAAGAAGGAGGCTTCTATATAACAAATCCATATACCAAGTGGTTCATGCAGCTGCACACACACAGATACATCTACACACAGCAGACATGCAGGGATACCTTCTGGAAAGGCATGGGAATCTGGAGCTGAATTACTTGGGTTCATGTTCCAGCTGTGCCAATAACTGGGAGTAAGTGACCTGCCATACCTGAGGGTTAAACTTTTTTTGGGGGGGAGGGGTTAAACTTTTCATCTGTGGAATGGGACAACACCTCTCAGAGTTTTAAGAATGAATCAAATGAGGTGGCATACGAGAAAACACAGGGTTCAGGGGCGCCTGAGTGGTGCAGTTGGTTAAGCAGCTGAGTCTTGATGTCGGCTCAGGTCATGATCTCAGGGTGGTGGGATGGAACCCTAGGTCAGGCTCCGCTCTCATGGGGGAACCTGCTGGAAGTTCTCCCTCTCCCTCTGCCCCTCCCCACCACTTGTCTGCACATACACATGTGAGCCCGAGCTCTCTCTCTTAAATATGTAAATCTTTTTTTTAAAAGCATATTGTTCCTTGTAAAGCCTAATATAAACATGTGCAAAACTATGTCGATGGAGATCTATTTATCTACCTATCATGGATGGATCCATCTGTCTATCTCTGAAAGCAGGAAAGCAAAAGTAGAGAGGATGCTGGGACTTCCCCAAGGATTCGCTGGTTCTGCTAAGGACTGACAGAGCGGGAACACTACCTGTTTCTGGTGGCAGCTGGGCCTCTGCTGGGAAGAGGCTCCCAGAAGGGAGTCTGGCAGACATGCAGTGTGGAGGTGACAGGAGATGCTCCCACTCACCTCCCACCAGGACTCTCCCGTGGACTGAAGCAGCAGCCCCGGCTACCTGGGTGGGCCTTTTAAACTCAGCTGAGCTGCCTTCCAAGAACAGAGCCTCCCAAGACAGGGATGCCCCACACACTGCCCACTCTTGTCTGCACTCCCCTTGGTCCCTCGATAGGGAGAATTCATCCCGACTGGGTATCTGAGCAACCTTGACAGAGAAAAGGAAAACTCAGGAGGCTATTAGAAAGAAAGGTGCAGGGTGCCTGGGTGGCTCAGTCGGTTGGACATCTACCTTCGACTCAGGTCATGATCCCGGGGACCTGGAATCAAGCCCCACATCAGGTTCTCTGCTCAGCAGCAGGGTCTGCTTCTGCCTCTCCCTCTGCCCCTCCCTCAGCTCACTCTCGCTTTCTCTCTCTGTTTCAAATAAATAAACAAAATCTTTAAAGAAAAAAAAAAGGGTTCTGGGTGGCTCAATCAGTTAAGCCAATTACTCTTGGTTTCCGCTCAGTTCATGATCTCGGGTAGGGTCCTGAGATCGAGCCTTGTGTCCAGCTCTGTGCCTAGCATGGAGTCTGCTTTTCCCTTTCCCTCTGCTCCTCTCCCTACTTGCTCTCCCTCTCTCTCTCAAATAAATAAATAAATAAAATCTTAAAAAAAAAAAAAAGAAAAGAAAAACGAAGGGTCTTGAGCAGGTGGGCCTATGGGAAGACAGAGTACACGAGGGTAGCCCACAGAGGAAATTTCTGTTTCCTGTAGCTCAGTCCATTCAGGTTGAGAATGGAGAGACCAGGGCTCTGAAACAGTTGGTCTTGTGAGTGGTCACTAAAGAACTCAGTGCTCTGTACGTGTCCACACACTGAGTTATATTTCGGCCCTGACGTCTTCACTTTCTCAAGCCTCCCATGGCCCATCTACCTGCCATCTGGAATCTTTCCTTCCTTTCTTTCTTCTCTGCATTGAGTGTATCCTCAGTAGCCCAAAGGTGGCCAGAGTGGCACTATTTACTAATGGGAATTAGTACATGCTCCACATCAGGGTGTTTTGCTTCCTTCTGGAGAGCCACCTGTGAGATGCCAACTGGCACACCTCTGCCGGGAATGCTCACTGCTCATACCCAGGAAGGACACACTTGTTGGCCTACACTAGTTTCCTACCTGGAAGGGTCCTGCCTCAGCTGCCATGCTTCTGGGCTGATTTCAACCCCACACTCCCACAATCTATGCCTGCCATGTCTATTTCTGCATTGTTACTCATCAGCTGGGTTTTCATATCTACCTTCCAAGTTCTATGAGGAAATCTAGAACATTCTTCAGATGGATACTCACCTGCCTCACCCCTCACTTCCTTTTTGCTCCCACATCATTCTAGTTCCAGAGCGGGAGAGTGGCCATAGTCTGGCAGGTAGTGACTCTGGGAGCATGGACTGTCACCACAGTGTTAGGAATGCCATGAGCAACGCACGGCCAGGACACAACAGGGCTGTTTAGCCAGTGACCCCAGGGACCTCCTGCGGGTTGCTTGGCAATGAACCCAGAACAATGGCTGCTTCTCTCCCTGTGGGAGGATCAGCCAGTGTTCCTAAGTGCTGGGAGGCTGCTGTTCCCAGCTGACACCCACACAGAAAATGTTTCTTCTATTCAAGTCTGCTTTCATGCTTTCTCTGCGGAGGGAACAGCACAGACAGTGGGTGCCCTTCTGGAGCACAGCCCCTTTGGGCACAGGGCCTCCTTCCCCGGGAATGAGCCCCCTGAACGTGGCATGAGAACAGACACTGAACTAGCAGCCTTCTGGCCCCCAGTGCCAGTGGACACAGGACCAAATAGGAAGACCTGGTAGGGGTCACATGACCTTTAGGGGTGGTAGTCAGTGGACAGGAGTGGATAGCTTTCACTAAGGGGTTGGGATCTAACTTTTAAAACATTATTTAAATCTCCTTGTGTCTATCTTCCCAAATGTCCTTCATGAAAGCTAGGATCCAACTGCTGTTTCTGTAAATTTCCATTTATTTCTGTAGACTTCCCTTCTACTGCCCACCTCTGCCCTCAATCTCTCTTTCCTTGCCACTTAGCATCATATGTTTTTCAAGGAGCACCTTTGAAAAGCACCTTTTTGGTTTTACCCTAGGTGGCCTGTGTTGAAATATGCATAGACCCAACCACTCCTGGGCTCCGTGGATGCTCCAGTGGGACCCAGTCTCCAAGGAGCACAGCTTGGGCTTCGGTTGCAGGCATCTGTGTTGTGAAAAGGTGGTGCAGAGCAGTCCTCTGGCTCCATCATCAGGAACCATGCTGCTGGGATCTACTCAGACGCTGTGCCTCAGGACCAGACAAATGTTCCTGTACCCAAATTTAAATTTACTGCTCTCCAAACTAGAGTTGGGTTGTGAAGAATGGAACTCCTATCTTGTTTCATTAATTAGCTTATAATGTTCAGGATAGGCCAAGCACTAACTTATTTTTATTTTTATAAGGAGTTTATGATAGAGGTGCTATCTTTATCCCATTTTGTAGGAGACCGAGACACCGAGACATAAATAACTTGCCCAAGTCATATTATTTTATGACACAATGATACCAGTGGTCTAATATTGCAAGGAGCTAAGAATTCTCTGTCTCTTTGGAGGTTTGTTTGATTTGCCTCAGTCATTACACCAATTTCATAATGTCTTCCATGGCTTTGTCTTTAACTAAGGCATGCCAGAAATAAAACTCTACTAATTTTTTATTTTTTTGGTGATTTATGCCATTCTAAGAGAGAGAATTTCTGAGAGAAACGTTCAATTTTAAGAAAGCAAGAAGATATTTGATTTTATTTTTTTAAAGATTTATTTATTTATTCATACAGATACAGAGAGACACAGACAGAGAAAGAGGTAGAGACATAGGCAGAGGGAGAAGCAGGCTCTTCGCAGGAACCTGATGTGGAACTCGATCCCAGATCCTGAGATCATGACCTGAGATAACCCAGGAGTATGAACCTTCAGAGTCAAGGATCTTTGAGGGTCAACTTAGAGAATGCCCATCACAAGGAATATATCACCACCTGTTTAAAACAAGGGGAAACTGTCTTCATGGCTCAACATCTTGAAAAATGGAAATGCATCTCTGTTTTCACACACAGGGGACCTGGTTGGGTGCAGATTGGGTCATATGTTCAGGCATCAAAAATTGCAGAACTATTTGTTTGCATTTCTGCCTGTGTACTCTGCTGCAGCTGAGTGTCACTGGAAACTGCATTTCCCAGGCTCCTTTGCTCTCTGGTTTCCAGTAGATTTGAGTAATGGGAGACACTGGTGCTACACAATGGTGGGACCAGGGCACTTTCCCGCTCCTTCCCTCTTCAATTCCTGGGGTTTCTCCAGCCTCATTGGTACACTGGCTCAGTCTCATCAGATGGCCCTTCTTTTGGTGGTCTCAGCTTCTGCCACCCCAGCCTGTGCTGTTCCAGCCCCAACTCCTACCCAGTGATAGTTATCCCCTCTTCTTCCTTTTGTCCCTGGAAGCCCTTGGAGAGGTGGCAACTTCCTGCCGCTGCTTATCTTCGGGTTACTCCTCACCCTTCTTTTGGTTTCTCGACTCTTTCATCATCTGTATATATACTTATCTCAAGTAAATCCCTTCTATATGAAATCCCTAGAGTGGTTTTTCTCTTTTTTAACTGAACTGATCAAACACAGCTGATGAACATTGCTCTTTCTTGAACGACTGATGTACAGAGCAGTGTTTACAGCATTTTCTAGTGCTAAATACCTGCCCTGGTCCTCATGCTGCTGGAAGTCCAGAGGATGGATGCTTCTTCAGGATAGAGTTTTACTACTCAGGGCTCATGTTTTCTATTTGAGAACATGGTAGGCTTTGTGACATCTGTGATCTCTTACATCTCTGAATATTGGAGGCTCCAGAATTTCACCATAGAGAAAGCTTAGGAATCATATTCTAATCGGGAAATGAATTGGGAGCACTTTATATGAAACCAAAGTGTGTATTTTGTCGTGGGGGGAGGGAGGAGAAGAAAATAAACAAAATTGAAAACCCTGAGTTGTCCATGTCAGAGAAGGGAATGTTACTGGTGGTGACCATGGGTGAAGCTGACAAGGATTATGCTAGGGCTTCATAAACTAAGTATATAGTCCTACAAATTGCTTTCCATTTCCTACTGCACCCCCTGCTTTCTTCCCTACCCCTAAATCAAAGAAGAAGGCTTAAGAATAAAGTTTAAAAATATAAAAGTAACATTTCACTGTACTAGGAATAATAATAAATTACAAATGGTCAAGGAGCTGATCATTGGAATAATTTTACCAGGAAGAGAGAAAGGACAAGTAAACTCTTGTAGCTTAACACCTTGGGTTACTATAAGTTATATAAGTTACTTATGTGGTTACTAGCAGTCCAGAAAGTTCATGTGAGAGAAAATATGAGAAAAGGAAAGTTTGTGGTCAGCTAGAAAAAGAAGAGTTCAAGAATGATGACTTGTGCAACACATCTTTCCCACAAATGAGAACACAGTACACAAGTGTCCCTGGACTGGAGATGCTGATTGATTCAGAGACCATTGTATGATAAAAACATCCCTTGTTATAATTTGATGCTCAAAAAATATCCTCTAATCTGTATCTTGGTCTTCTGACCAGAAAGTAAGCACACGTCTGATATTTATTTTTAATATCAAGTGTATCTCATTATAAATTAATTAATGGCATGATAACCTACAGCCCATAACCCTCAAATACTTGAGAAAGGCAGAGTGTAAGGACATTTAATCTTATCTACATTTCCTTCTGCCTTTGTTTCCTCAATTAGCATGGCTTATAAACTCAGTTCATGTGAATTAAGGATTGTATAATCATAGTCATAAGTAACACGTATGGCTACTTACTATGTGTGAAACAGTGTTAAAGCACTTCAAAAAAATGACCTCATCTAATCCTAGCAATACTCCTACTGAGTAGATAATAGTTATATCAATTAGATTTTTGCCATATTATACAACAAATAATGAATCTCAGTTCATAACAATAACAAAGGTTATTTCAAACTCACATTGTGTTTCTTTGTGGATCAGTCATGGTTCCATTCCACGTTTTCTTCATATAGGGACCCAGGTTGAACATGACATAAAGGGATCTTATCACTGTTAATAATTGTGCTGGAAAGTGGGCACATGTCACTTTTCATAGTTTATCAAGCAAAGCAACTCATGTGGTAATGACCGATGTTGATGCGGTGGGGAAGTATACTCCTCACATGGGGAGGTGTATTATAAATCCATATTGATGGGCAGAGATGTATAATTCTCCAAAATGTGCAGCAAAAATTTGGGAATAATAGTACAATCTACCATGCTACTGTCATCCCAAATTTAAACCTGAGAAAATTGAGAAATAGAGTTTAATAAATTTCTTTAAGTCATAAACCTAGTAAGTGATAGGATTGGGATTTGAAATGGATTCATCTGTCTCCAGAACTATGATAGCCAGATTCTAAGATGGCCCTCATAATCTCACCTTCTGGTGTGCACACACTTGGATAGTTCCCTTCCCAAACTGGAAAGACTGACCTATGTAACTAATATTGTGACTACTAAAGTTAGGTCATAAAAGATATTGTAATTTCAGTTTTTCTCCCTTGGATCACTCATTCTTGGGGAGATCGGAGCAATATAGAGAGTCCTAGAGTAGCCTTACAGAGAGGCCAAGGAACTGAGGACTTTGCACTGACTTGACACCCATGGGAACTATATGAACCATCTGGGAATTGAGTCTTCCAGCCCCTAGTCAAGTCTTCAGATGACTCCACTCCCCAGTAATATCTTGACTCCCATCTCACCAGATATCCCAAATCTAAACTATCTAGTTGTCAATCCCAAATTCCTGACCCATGGAAACTATGTGAGATAATAAATGCTTATTATTATTTTAAGCCACTAAATGTTGGGATAATTTGTTATGCAGCAGTAGACAACTATATAAGATTCTGTTTCACCATTATGCCAAACTGCCACCATGTAGGAATTAACCATCTGCGTAAATGCATAGATCTCACATTTACAGACAGCCAATGCATATAATTCAGGGGGAGTGAAGAAGGGAAGTAAAGGGATGCCGAGAAAATAGTAATCAGAAGTATCATGGATAAAGACTTTAGGGAAAGTGAGGAAATGCAATCTATTCTTGTTCATTAAGCCATCCATTCTGAAGACACCAGTAACATAATGGAATAAAGAGATGCTGAAGAGATTGATTAGGAAAATGATCATGAGTTCAATATCAAGGTTAATGAAGAGGTAGTTAATATTTCTGAAGTCATTGTTTCTCCAGGATCTTTCTTTCCAGACAGAAGAGAGTATTTGCTGGGATCTTGCCAGGATTAAGGAATCTGTGTTTTGACTCTTAAGAGCATATATATAGATATTTATGTTTTATATTCTTAAGCTCTTCTAGGCCAAGAAAGGGCATTCCAATCCATCTTATCCCCAGATCCAAAATGCTCTCTACCTGTACCTTTTACAAGGATCCTTCTCTCACTCAGATACCATAGGTTTTCCTTGCTGGCAACCCAGAGGGAAAATCATTAACCTCTCTCAGGCTTTCATCTTGAAACAAGTGGATTCTTTTTTTTTTTTTTCAAGTGGATTCTTAAAGTCTCAATATGCTTCCACATCCAAATTAAGTTTAGATTAATTAGATTTACTCTTTCCCTATTTTTTGTTTTTATTTTATTGATTTATTTAGCCTTGAGCCAATGTAGGACAATTTGAGTTTAGAACTTATTAATGTAAATACATAATATAGAGAAATATATACATGATATATAAATACTTAATAAGGTATAAAAATAGTTTAAGGTCACCTCTTAAACTACAGCTGTCTAACACAGGCTTCCTTCAGTCTGTTGAATGAGACACATTCTTGATAAAATCAGTTCAGCTGGTTGTGATCAGCCTTGTTGAAATTGAATAGAGAAGATAAAGGAAGAAGAGAAGGTAGCAGAGCAAATTTCATCAAAAAGGCATACCTACTACTTTGTTTTGCTTTGCAATTAGGGCATGCATGCATGCAGTTAAGTGAGTGTGAGCATAATGATATAAAATGTATTTCTTAATGCAGATTATGGCCAAAAATAGTTTTTTTTACAAAACCTGATCCACTAATAAACATATGAACATAAACCAAAACCTAATTACTATTTAAGTTATAAAGAACCTCAAACTTACTTTATTTTTATTTTTTAAGATTTTATTTATTTATTTATTCATGAGAGAGAGAGAGGCAGAGACACAGGCAGAAGGAGAAGCAGGCTCCGTGCAGGGAGCCCGACGTGGGACTCGATCCCAGATCTCCAGATCACACTCTGGGCTGAATATGGCACTAAACCACTGAGCCACCCGGGCTGCCCAAACTTAATTTGCTAAAAACAACCACCATTGTATTATATCTCCAGATTCTTTGGATCAGGATTTTAGGTAGAGCAGAATGGAGTTGGCCTGTTGCCATGATGTTTGGGACTTCAGCTGAAAAGATTTGACCACTGCCAGTTGGAATAACTGGGACTGGGACTCCTCTCATATTTCTGGCTCTTGAACTAGGATGTTTCCAATATTAGGACAGCAGACCAAAGCACCCAGACACGGTCTCCAACACAACTGGGCTTTCTCATGGCCCGGCAGCTCCAAAATCACCAACATTCTCACGGAGGTAGCTCGAGATGGAAGTCTGAGGGTTCCAGAAAATAAGGCACAACCAGTGTTGCTCAAGAGCAAGGCCTTACTTTCTCCACGCTCTCTTGATGCAAGCTGTCACAAGCTCAGATTCAATGGACCAAGAATTAGATTTGATGAGAGCACAAGAGGCAAGACATGCTGGAAAAGGGAATGTGGGTCAGGAGAAACTGTTGCAATCATCTTTGGAAAATTAAATTTTCCTCATCTTACAACCATGAAAATGTTCATGAGCAACAAGCTACATAAGTAAATAGATTGGGCCACATTTATCAATGAAATATAAAACAGTGCAAATCAACAAACTCAAGCTCTCTGTCCCAATGTAATTCAGATGGATGGTTCCTATCAAGGGGGGAAAAAAGACACAAAAGAGTAAATACACTATGATTTCACATATATACTTTTCAAAACCAGAACAAACTAAACCATAAAGTTCATGGATACACACACACACACACACACACACACACACACATATAATCTATGCATATTATCTATTATCATATGATTAATCTTAGATAAAAAAGAAATAATTTCAATGAAAGTCCAGAAAAAGTGTAGAAAGAGGGTACAGACTATATCACTTGGATGTCTGGGAAACTTAGCACACATTAAAAAGAAAAATTTATTATATTTTTGAGAGAAACATATTGTTTGCTAATAATAAAGTAATCTATGCTTATGGTAGAAACTTTGAAAAAACATAAAAGCTTGAGCACAAGAATAAAAATCATCTACATTTCCAATGCTATAGATAATCTCTGTCATATTTAGCCATATTTTCCCTTTCTATGAAAAAATGTTATATCATGATGAAATGTGAAGAGAAACTTGTTTAGAAAACTTTTTATTTTTTTATTTTTTTATTTTTTTTTTTTAAAGATTTTATTTATTTATTCATAGAGACACAGCTAGAGAGAGAGAGAGGCAGAGACACAGGCAGAGGGAGAAGCAGGCACCATGCAGGGAGCCTGATGTGGGACTCGATCCCGGGTCTCCAGGATCACACCCCGGGCTGCAGGCGGCGCCAAACCGCTGCGCCACTGGGGCTGCCCAACTTTTTATTTTGAACTAATTTTAGATTTACAAGAAAGTTGCAAAACTAGTACAAAAATTCCCTTATATCCCTCAACTGACTTCCCCTAGGGTTAATGACTTCCATAACCATTGTACAAAAAATTCAGGAAATGCAAGAAAACAAAATAAAACAAAAGAACAGGAAGTAGACATTGGAACAATATTATTTACTAAACTTTAGACTTTTTTTCAAATTGACAAACTTTTCCACCCCAGTCCTTTTTCTGTTCCAGGATCTTATTCAGCATCCTACACTGATTTAAATTACTGCTTTCCTCAGTATTTGCAAATCTAATAACAGTTCTGTAGTCTGTCCTTGTCTTTCATGACCTTCACACTGGAGGAGGATTTATAGTTATTTTAAAGAATGCCACTCGGTTTGAGTTTGTCTGATGTTTTATCATTGGAGTGAGTTTGTGCATTTCAGCCAGGAACTATCACAAAAATGAGGAAGTGTCTTCTCAACTCAAGGATTTCACAATGTCAATATGTCCTATTACTTGTCGTGTTTACCTGGCTCACTTCGTGAAGGTGATGCCTGCTGAGGTTAGCCACTGTACACTTTCTACCTTTGCTTCATAGCTGAAAGGTGTCTTAGGGAAGACACTCTTGAGACTGAAGATCCTATTGCTCCTTAAATGCTCACCAAGTGATGTTAGAATCCACTTGCGGACTGCATCTGCAACAGGGCAGAGTTATCCCCTCTCTTTATGTCTGTATTTATTGATGGATACATATTTTATTTGAGGAATTAAAAAGTTCAATATTATCCATTTTTATTTTGTTGCTCAAATGGCACCAGTTTTGGTCATTGGTTGCTCCTTAAGACTGGCTGGCATGACGTTTCCATCTTTTAAAAACATTTCCTTATCTTCTGGTACCATAAGATGTTCCAGGCCCATCCTGTATTTTCCCTGCTCCATCCTTGGAATCAATCAGTTATCCAAGAAGCCCTGGTTCTATTGGAGAATAATGCTTAAAAGTCAAAGATTGTGTATCAGGTGTGCTGATTGCTGCAAGGGTGTCACTACTTATGGGCCCTGTCAGCTGACAGAGCAAGGAAATACATGTGTATATTAATCCAGCACACACACTATGTCTCTGTACCTATATAACTGTAGATACACCTCTGGTTCTAATCCAGGCCCATAAGATTCATTTCTACCAAATATTTGTCTTTCCACCAGTAAGAACACTACATGTCATTTTCTACAACATACTTACTTTGTTGGTCAACTCTAGTAGACACATCGGTAGTTTCAGAATGATTAATCCATATCCCTGAAACACTTTTATTAGATTACACCCTTTCAGTGTTATTATGTTATTGAGTTAATACAGCTTGGCTCATTTGTTAGTGCTTACATTCCGTGTTGGGTTCCTTTCCCAATCCTATCACTTTTAATAGTTTATTTTGCTAGTATGTGAAACCTTACTATAGTTGTAAGAGTCAGAGTTGCACAAGCAGACATACTCAATAAACCGTTCTTCCCTCCTCATCCTTGCTACTCTGTTTGCCATTCTCCCTTCTTTTACTCCTTTCTAACTCTCCCCCCATAAATAACCCATCTCCTTTGTTTTTGGTTTATCCTTCCTGTCTATCTTCTGCATAACTAAGCAGAAAATGTGAACTCTTATATCCTCTTCTTTCGCTTATGGAGGGTATCATACTGTGGATACTCGTGCACTTGGCTTCTTCATTTAGTCATACATCCTGGAATTTACTCCTTATTACTTCATAGGGATCTTTCTCACTCATTTTTGTAGCTGCATATTCCTCAATTCTGCAAGTATGCCCTAGTTCATTCAACTGCCCTCTTATATGTGGATATTAAAGTTCTTCCAAATATTTCATAGTTGCCAAGCTGGCAACCTATAGCATAGGATATGCAACCACACTTTTGATGGCTGGAATAAGATAAAAAGAATAACAAGATTGATTTATTTATTTATTTATTTATTTATTTATTTATTTATTTATTCATGAGAGACACAGAGAAAGAGGCAGAGACATAGAGGGAGAAGCAGGCTCCTCACAGGGAGCCCAATGTGGGATTCAATATCTGGACCTGGGATCATTCTCTGAACCAAAGGCAGACCACTGAGCCACCCAGGCATCCCAAAAATAACAAGTTTAAAAGTAACATATCACTCCTTTAAAGAAAAATCCTCCAGAAATGTTCTACACCAAAAGCTGAGATAGAGGACTTGTTAAAAGTCCACAAAGGGGAAGTCTGTCCCAACACACAGAGTTCTACAGGTGGTCTTCATATGGTACACATAACACACCTCCTATGAGAAAGCCAGGGAGGGAAGACAACACACTCATTTGTTGTACAACAACAACAAAAAAACCTGTTGGGGTACCTTGATGGCTCAGTGGTTGAGCATCTGCCTTTGGCTCAGGTCATGATCCCAGGGTTCCGGGATCGAGTGCTGCAGTGGGCTCCCCATGCTGAGCCTGCTTCTCTCTCTGCCTCTGTTTCTGACTCTGTGTGTGTGTGTCTCATGAATAAATAAAATCTTTAAAGAAAAAAAAAAAAAAACCTCTTCCTCAAACTGTCTTCAATAAAGTGATTGTGATAATATTAGAATAGCCAAGTCCAGAATCAAGTGCTTGGAACCCAGAATTGTGGAGTAAAGGGAACTAAGTAGAAGCCTCCCTTTCCTTTCAACTTTTCTGCAAATCATATTGCTGTTCCTCTTAGCACAATTGCTATCGTGTCCAAAATGGAAATGTTCGATGAGTACATCCCACTTTCCCTCACTGAAGGTTTTTCTTAGAGGCTTAAAAAAAGTCAATATTAGGAAATTACTTTTTTTTAGCTCATTAGAGAATACTTGAGAATATGTCATGAGTTCAAGAAGTTGCATGAGGAAGACTCCTCCCAATCTCATTGTATGGTCATGCACAGAAGAGCCACATTTCACACGGAGGGCATCACCGCACAAAGAGCTAAGTGGATAACTGAAACCATATGAATAGGGCTCTAGTGTTTGATATCTTATCCTAGATCATTAAAAAAAGAAACATTTGGCCTGTGCTACTAAATTGATTTCACAATCTCTAATGATTATTCAGATCTGCAGTCTGGAGCACACTTTCAGAACACATACTTTGGAGCCAGAGAGGTGAGAGCTGGAATCCTAGATGTACCTCACAGCCGATTCAGAAGCCCTTAGCCTGTGTAAGCCCATATCCCCCTATGTAAAATAGTGACAATATCCAAACCTAGGGATTTTTGCACTAAGTAAGAATGTAGGTAGCACAGTGTATAATAACCAGTAAACAGAAAAGGGTAGTTTTTATTAAGAATGATAAAATGGAATGAGAAGTAGAGATACTGTACTAGGTGATTCTGGGAATCCACCTTAGGTAGATGGAAACTCATGAAGCACAGAAGCCTTTGTCATCACTGTCCTTTCTCCTTCTAGAGCCCACTCTAGTGCTCAGTCAGGTGGGAATCCAGGGAAGTCAGGACTGGACTGCTGCTGGTTCCATCCTCTCAACATGGGGTCACATCCAACATGGACTTGTCTCACAGACAAGTCCAGAAATCCATAGGAACTCTCGCATGTGGGAAAACACCTTTGTCGTGTCGCTCATGTCCACTAAAAGTGGTAGTTGCCAAACTCAGCTGGGCATCAAAGGGAACAGAGGATTTCTTAAATATTCAGATTTTGAGACTCATTGGAGTTATCAATTCAGAATCATCTGGAGCAAGACTTTGGAATCTATATTTTAAATACAGGCACACATGCTCAACACACTAGGTGGTTGAGATACAGCCAGTCAAGTAGACAAATCAATAGTAAAGTAGAGCATTTTGGTGTTACTCCTATTTCATTGCAGAAGAGTATCAAATAAATATTTGCTTTAATAGTGGGAGATCCTCTACATATTCTTTGAATCCATCACTTAACTTTATTTATTTATAGGAAAACACACCATACCATAGGACACAAGCATAGGTGAGTTGAAAGATCACCTATGATTTGGAGAGTTTATGTCCCTCCAAGTCAGAAATAGGAAGGGATACATCGAATCAAGTTAGACATTTAAGAGAAAACTTCAATGAGTTGTGTAAAATTCAGCCATTTACAGGAGATATTGTCATTGAAAATGAGTATAACACACTGTTCTGGGACTGAGTCCCTGTGAATCAGTTTCCCTAGTTATTACAACTGGTCTGTTTTGGAACCTTATCCTCTCCCTTTTTGTTTTAATATATACCAAAGGGCATATTTTTGACTAACACACACTAATTACATTGAAATGTTTATACATTAAGGCTTTAAATAATGATAATATAAATGTAATAATTTACAAGACCTTTATATCAGCATTAATTTAAATAACACTAATTTGAAACATTTAATTAATGCTGTATCAAAGATATGTATCCTTTTTTACTTCAGTAGCAGGATCTGTTGTGTGTGGAGAAGATTTGCGGCAACAAAACTAAAAATTAATGTGATGTCCAGGGCTGTGTTACAACCAGCTGCACCCAAGGGATAGTGTCACATCACTTTATAGCACTGGCCAAAATTGTACTTTGTCTCTCACGGCTCGCAAATTTTTAAAGACAATTCCATCCAGACCATTTTCTAGGAATAATTCCTTTAATTAGGTGTCCATTGCCAATGTGTACTCTTTGCTGATTGGGCAGCTAACTAAATAAATCATCTTTCAGAGATCTTGCAAAGGAGTCCTCAGAGGGTAATGACTTAACTTGCATCATCCCTCAAAGATCTGTCTCTGAGATGGGAATCTAAACTTCTAATTCAATCCTACATGTAACTTGTTTTCTTTGTTATGGAACTCTGGGAAGCACAGAGTTACGATCTTCATGACTAAAGCCATATTTGGTGTGTGGACTAGCCATTCATCAACTATTAAGTAATAACAGGGTCTGCGTTTCTCTAATAATGAGGAGTAAATATCTTATAATTTACACTTCTCATTTCTTTCTCCTTATGATCAAGACTTATATTTCAGTCCTAACTCGTTTATTAGTTTAATCCTGAGGAATGTGCCAAAAGAACTCAACAACACTGCAAATACTTCAAAGTCCCCCTCCATTTCCCGTGATTTTAGGGACATCGTCTCTGGGTCATGTGAAAAATAATCCTTTTCCATCTGTATACCCTGTGTTTTGGGATCCCCTTACCCTCTCAAATATCCTGAATTCAAGGTATCTAAACTCATGGAGCAGTTGTCCAGGGAAAAGAGAAGCAACAGCCCCGCCCCCAACCATTGGGAGCAGAAAGGAAAAGAATTATCCTAAAGAATTATTTTAAAACCCAGGTGCAGCAGATAGAAATAAAACCATGACTGCATAGATTGATGTACCAAGGGTTCAAAATCTAACCCCAAATGGGTAGCAATTTGTTTGGCATTAAACTAAACCAGGTTGATGAACTCAAATGCCCTCGGCTCAATAGGCAGGACTCTCCTAGGAGCCTGTGTTACTTCCCTCACTTAAGCGCAGATTTATAATAAAAATCTTAGTGCCAGTGGCATAGTTTTTGGACATATAAGAAGCTAACCACTTGGAGAATCCTATTTGAGAGGTCAGAAAACTCCACAGTTAAAGATCGGTTTATAATTTACGAAGAAAATAGAAAGTTTTGTTGCTCTGAGTTGAAATTTGAAGAGCACGGCGGGAAATATGGCAAGTTTTTGGCATAAAGCGTGGTGCTTTCTTCATCATTTGAGACCAGCGTGAAGCCCGAGGCTTCGGGGATCATTTTCGGAGAAAAACCGGTCGATTCGATGCAGAGAATTTTGATATTTTTGGCATTTTTTGAGGTGTAACAAACACAACTCCGGATCCGAGAGGACACTCTGAGGCTGCCAGCGAGGCGGGCTGGACAGCGCACCAATCACGGCGCAGCTCCGCCCTATATAAACGGGAGGGCGCAGCGGCGCGGCCCGAGTCCCGGCCAGTGCCTCCGCTTCCGGCTCGAGTTCTCTCCCCGCGCCCGCTTTCGACATGTCTGAAACCGCGCCCGCCGCGCCCGCCGCCCCGGCCCCCGCGGAGAAGACGCCGGTGAAGAAGAAGGCCCGCAAGTCCGCCGGCGCAGCCAAGCGCAAGGCGTCCGGGCCCCCGGTGTCCGAGCTCATCACCAAGGCCGTGGCCGCGTCCAAGGAGCGCAGCGGCGTGTCCCTGGCCGCGCTCAAGAAGGCGCTGGCGGCCGCCGGCTACGACGTGGAGAAGAACAACAGCCGCATCAAGCTGGGCCTCAAGAGCCTGGTGAGCAAGGGGACCCTGGTGCAGACCAAGGGCACCGGCGCCTCGGGCTCCTTCAAGCTCAACAAGAAGGCGGCCTCGGGGGAGGCCAAGCCCAAGGCAAAGAAGGCGGGCGCGGCCAAGCCCAAGCGGGCGGCGGGGACGGCCAAGAAGCCCAAGAAGGCGGGGGGGGCCGGCACCCCCAAGAAGAGCGCTAAGAAGACCCCCAAGAAGGCGAAGAAGCCCGCCGCAGCCGCAGGAGCCAAAAAGGCCAAAAGCCCCAAGAAGGCGAAGGCGGCCAAGCCCAAGAAGGCGCCTAAGAGCCCTGCGAAGGCCAAAGCTGTGAAACCCAAGGCGGCCAAGCCAAAGACCGCCAAGCCCAAGGCAGCCAAGCCAAAGAAGGCAGCCGCTAAGAAGAAATAAGTTTCTTCGGCCAACTACTTAGCTCCATACAACCCAAAGGCTCTTTTCAGAGCCACCCCCAGACCTCAGTAAAAGAGCTGTTGCACTGTGCGTGCGCAGGGGGCGTGACGGGAAGGACGCCGCGACAGCGAATGGGCGGGACTTGGGCGAAAGGACGGGATTCTCGTAGCGACGCCAGTCACGCACACAATCCTTTAGCAACTTTCAGGTTCCGGGGTTTAATGGTGCATAAAACTGAGCAGATAATGCGGTCTCCCCAATCATCCTCTGCCTCCTAAAAATGGGGACACTGCTACGGGGCGATGGGAACAAATTGGAGGGACCCTTTTTTTTCTAATTTTTTACAAACTAGCAACACCACATTCCCTTAAAGACTAACAATTACGCACGTCCTGCTATTCTAAGTCGATTAGGCTAGCTGGCAAGGAATATAATGTACTTGTGAGTATAATTACACTTGCTCAGAACTCCGCATCTAGGACGTCCGCATGGCCACCAGGTGTCCCCCGTGCAAGCCTCAGACTCAACGCAGGAAACTCTACTAGCCAGCAGAGAGCAATCTATATCAAAATTCCCAAAGCTAACCTATTAGCAAAACTTCACTAGCTCTCACTGAAACAAGCGCAATTGCTTTAGAGGCTTATTTATAGTAGCTTTCGGCACCCTACTCTGAACCTTCTGATTGGAAGGAAGCAAAGAAACGAGGCAGCCAATGACAAGCTAGATTTGCAAGTATCTTTTACAATTCGCATTTGTGACGACACAGTAAAATTAATCCAATCACAAGCGAAATGTGACTAACCACATTTGAATACCGCATCTATAAATAAACGAGGCTTTGGGACTTTACCCAAGTTTTAGGTACAGTGTTCTAACTAAACGCTACGATGCCAGAACCCGCCAAGTCCGCGCCGGCCCCGAAGAAGGGCTCCAAGAAGGCGGTGACCAAGGCGCAGAAGAAGGACGGCAAGAAGCGCAAGCGCAGCCGCAAGGAGAGCTACTCGGTGTACGTGTACAAGGTGCTGAAGCAGGTGCACCCCGACACGGGCATCTCGTCCAAGGCCATGGGCATCATGAACTCGTTCGTCAACGACATCTTCGAGCGCATCGCGGGCGAGGCGTCGCGCCTGGCGCATTACAACAAGCGCTCGACCATCACGTCCAGGGAGATCCAGACGGCCGTGCGCCTGCTGCTGCCCGGGGAGCTGGCCAAGCACGCCGTGTCCGAGGGCACCAAGGCCGTCACCAAGTACACCAGCTCCAAGTAAACGTGCCAAGTAAGCGTCTCCTTCCCAAACCCAAAGGCTCTTTTCAGAGCCACGCATGCTTTCAACAAATGAGCTATAATGCTTTCTAAAAACTATTCTCAAATGCACCCTAATCAAGTTTACTCTAAGATCGATACATCGCTACAGGCTCTATAATTTTCTCTTAGGATTGCGTAGCAAGGATGCCACATTTCCCGGTCGATAGCCATACCCATCATAAATTGAGCGCTCGCTATGCCCAAAACCGGTTCTGTACAACCATTATTCCTTAGTTTCGCAACACTAAACCTCAATTTTAAATGAAAATGCCACTTCAAGTGTACAGCTCTCCTTCCTGTGCGCAGGCTCCAAATTCATCGTGACATTCAAGGACTTGGGTAAGAACGGTTTCCCCAGAGCACAAAGCATGCTGTAAAAACTTTGTTTTGCTCAGAGCTTTTCTTTTCCTTTTCAGCATATAGATATGCAATAATGAAAACAAGCTTAAGACAGCATGAGTTTTCATGGAAATCTTACACAGGCTTTGCTGGCTTGCTAGCTTTGCAATAGCGCCCATTTCTGCTGGTGGGGGAGGTAGGGTGGGGATCAGAGAGGAGGAGTCTTGTGCTGTATCCTAAAGGCGCAGACAGACAGGAAAGGGAACCTGTCCTGACTTGGAAGGGCTTTCAAATCCTGTCAGCTACTATAGCTTCTCTCCTACAAAGTCCTATTGCATTGCCGGTCTTCTTCCAGCATCCTTAGCTGGGAAGACCCCAGGGTCACAAGAGAGAAGCCCACTACTCAATCCCATAAAGTGTCTGACTGGAGAGGCAAAAGTTACCCCAGGACTGAGGCCCCCTTTCCTCCCCTGGCCCCTTGCCCCGTGTCCCTGAGAGGCGAGGACTGAGAGGAGATAGAAAGGGAAAGAAAGCCCTTCCCGGGAGGATGTGGCTTCTGCTGCACAAGGTCAGATGGCATAAAGGGTTTCTGCTGCTGCTGGGAATGGATTATTGTGGGGAAAAGAAATCTGGGGGGAAAAGCTGGGGAGCTGGGAGGAACTGGCCAGGGGGTAAGCAGTCAACAGTTGAGAGTTCCCCCAAGAAAACGGATGAGATTATCTTTCCAGGTGTAGCTGACACACTCACCGGTTCCATCCTCAGGGTAGAAGGATGAACTAGAAATGAGCACACGACCAGATAGCACATGGGCACCCCCACACACCCACTCGCCCAGAAGATGGCAACAGTGTGTGCTCACCCTCCGTGCTGAGCAAGGTAGATTGTGCCACCCACAATTCCGACCACCACTCACTTGCTTCTGGCACTGACATCACAGGGATTCAGAACACCCGGGCTGAGGATTAACTCCGAGATCTCCCAAGCTGGCTTTGTACCCCTGAGCACCCGCTCAAGGCAAATACAAATCCTCTCTGAAGGAATAAGCTTCATTTTTGGTCTCAGCAAATCCTCCACACAGAAGATAGCAAAGAAAATGAAAGAGCAGCTTCACAACCAAAATCAACACAGGATTCAACAAGACAATGTAACCAACAAGAAGAGAAGCACACAGTGGAAACAAAAGGAGTAAAAAGAAAATGAACTGATACAAACTTCAAGTTGCTAACTTGAATATCTTTAAAAAGGAAAAGGAAAACACTAAGTGAAATATGCTGAGGGATTAAGAATACAAAGAATTTACCAAAAAGAGTCGAAAGAACCAAATATGACTTCCAGAAATGAAGGTGTGGATATACACGTTAATATACATTAATCATATGAAAATTAAAATTAAAGGCTTGCTAAACGGACCAAAAAAATCAATAGGCTCCAGATGAAGAATTTTCATGAATTCTGTAAGCAGACCTTATTTATCCAAAATGCAGGGAGAGAAATGTAAAAGTGAGTTTAAGAGATCTGGAATTAGTAGTAAAATTGTCTGCCATGTATCTAATCATGGCACCACAAGAACAACCAGAGAGATTGATGCTGGTGTGAGCTTCCAATGATCATGGCTGAGAATTTTTCAGAGTTAATGGATTACTCATGTACCTCAAAATCAATAAAATAGGGTAAAACTCATACACCAAAACGGACGTCACTCTGTCACACTGTGAACCAAACCCCATAAATTCTCCCAACAAACGTAAAGCTAGTTTTCTAATCTGTTCTGCTAGATGGCAATAGACTGAAGCACTGTTATAAATTCCTGAGAGTGGGAGGATAATTGACAAATAGATTATTTACATGCACTTGATATCTATCTGATTACCAAATTTTGCAAAACCTAATCAATATGTGATGATTTAATGGACTGTTACATATAGTACTATCATTAGCAGACCAGAAACTTTGATATTTTTTCCAATAACTATTTCTGTAACTATTTTTATCATGGTATTGTGTTAGTTAATGTCACACGCTATATGCCATGTTAGGGCATCACCGTCATTTTCTTCCTTTTCACTAAAGTGGCTTTAGTAGTTCCTGACTTGTTAAAAACCTGTTTGCTTGCATGCATGGATATGTATATAATCTGTGTGTGTTGGTTAGTTTCCTTCTAAATATATTTTTAAAGGTTTATTATGAATGATGTGTGAATTTTCGGTATTTGATGAAATCAAGGGCTTTTCCTCCTCTAGCCTGCTACAATAAATTATGAGTAGATTCCCTAATGCTACCCTATACTTGTATTCCAAGGCCAAATCTTCTTTGGTCATTTTCTATTAGTATCTTAAATACTGGCTGCGCACATTTTAGATTTCCGGGGGATTTTTCCTCCTCTCTACACACATAAAATCATTCTGTGATTTTCCCTTTTCGGTTACCTGTATCAGATTTGGTCAATAAGACTATGGTAACTTTGAACGCTTAATTGTGAGCCTCTCCTCCATCTGCTGCTAGGTAACAAACTACCCCAAAACTCAACAGCTTAAATCAATGAACATTTATTATTTATTTTTTGTGGGGGGCGGGGAGGGATCAGGAACCTAGAAGTGATTTCCTGGGAGGTTCTGGCCAGGATCTCTCATGAGGCTGAAGTCAAGATGCAAACACGCACAGCAGTCACCTGAAGCTTAACTGTGGGTTCCCTTCCAAGGTGGCTCACTCCCATGCCACCCAAGTTCCTGTGGGCTCTCAGCAGGAGGACCTCCAATTCTAGCCACATAGACCTGTCAGGACGGCTAACTGGCTCTCTTCCACAAAGACAAATCATAGAGAGAAGGGAGGAGGAATTTGTCACAGAGTCTCTATGACCTAGTTTCAAATGTCACACGCTGTCACTTCTACCACTTTCTATTAATTAGAAACAAGTCACTTAAAAAATGGCGTATACTCAGAAGGGCAACTAGGCTCTACCTTTCAAGGGAAAGATAGCACATTTGTGAACATACTGCGAAACCAACACATCGTCTTCTTTATGCTTTAAATACTTGATTGTATAAAAGTATTTGTGCTTTAGACAGTAGACAGAAGTCAACTGTATAATCACTTGGACCTAATACTTTTCTAAGTGGTAGCTCTTTAAGAATTCCAGGAAATTGGGGGCATCTGGATTGCTCAGTTAAGCGACTGCCTTCAGCTCAGGTCATGATCCCAGGGTCCTGGGATGGAGCCCTGCATTGGGCTGCCTGCTCAGTGGGGGAGTCTGCTTCTCCCTCGGCCACTTCCCACTGCTGGTGCTCTCTCTGTCTCTGGTAAATAAATAAGTAAAATCTTAAAAAAAAAAAAAAAAAGGATTCCAGGAAATTAGACCATAATTGACCACTATCCATAAACACAAAATCCACTGAAACTCCCACATGATGCCCAGGTCGACTTTTCCCTAAGATTGTAAGGGACCAAACAGTGTCTCTGCATTACATATAGCAGCACATTGCAGGTACTTAGAGAAAATATTGAATGAATTCATCTGAAAACTCCTAAACAGCCATCTGTACAACAAGACTCTGGTTCATGAGGGTTATAAGAATGTCCAACAAAACTAATGGGTGTGGAGAAAACAAGTTAAAAGAGAAAACAAAATAAAAAGATAAAACCCCAGAAAATACTTTAACTTATGAAAATATAAGAAATTAACAATCTGGAAGGACCAATTAATAAATTTTGCAATTGGACAAGTTAAAGCTACATTAATAGACTTCAAAGGCAAAATTTGAGTTAATGATTGAGTCAGACTTAAAAATGACCTACAATGCTTCAAGTGTAAAGTAACAGATTAGGAGGTAGCAGAGGGACATGAAAGAAGAAACTAAAAGCATAGTTTAGTCATGAAGGCTTATAAGGAGACCCTTGACATGTGTCAAAATTCCCTACTAAATTGTACCATGGCAATCATTCCAAGTATTTCTTATAAATCCAGAGATAGTCATGGAAGATCTTTGGGCATTAGAGATACAAAGAGAGATGAGGTTGTTCTTGTCCTTCTGGAGCGCTCAGGTTTGTAGGCGATCAAGGAAACCCACAGCTCATTGCTTGCTTCTTATTTATTTATTTTAATAATCATTTACTCACACCTAAAATGTTTATCACTCTTTAGAAATCTGATGGCCGGTTTATGGCAACTACAGAACTCATTAATTGATGCAAAATATTCATCCAAATATTTTAGTCATATTTAGAATAGAGTATACTAATATCTTTGTGCTATAGTCCGAAGTCAAGGTATAGTCCCATAAGATTGCCCTCATGTCTGACATCAGCTGCAAACTTGATGGGTTTACCAAAACCATCCTCAGATTTAGTTATTCTTTAGATGATTCACAGAATTCACTAAAAGTTATTATACTCAAAGTTGGGGATTATTATAACAAAAGAATAGGTTAAGCCAAAGTAAGAAGCAGAAGAGCAGGGTCTCTGAGGGTTCCTAACTCGGAGCTTCTGTAGTCCTTGCCCTTTGGGGGAATAGGGAGAGTTACTGCCTCCCTGCAACACAACAATATTTTAACAACACAATACACATTGCCAACCAAGGGGCTTCATCACATACACATGGTTTACTGTCCACGTGGCTGATCTCTTACTCTGCAGTCCCTCTGGAGGTAGTCCAGACACCACACGGCCCAAAGCCCCCAACATAAAGGACATTATGTACAGTGTCCTGAACAGCCCAAGGCCTCTTTGTAAACAAAGGTATTCTTATCCTGCAGGACATTCCAAGGGCCTACACATCACCTCTCAGCAAAGGGCAAAGGCCACACCTCCCTTCGCTTAATATTAGCTCTTTACTATGCACATCGTCTTAAGAAAAACTATGTTTTTACAGTTTTGATCAGATATCTGTCATTGACCAGAACTTGAATTCTCCAACTATTTGCCTTTTGATGGTTCTGTCAAATAGTTTGGATTATTCAGGTCGAGTGTGAACTCAAAAGTTATAAGGAGATTTCTTACGGAAGGCTATTTTTTGTACTTTGTTCAGATGAACAACTTCAGCTGTCTCCCGCCTGATTTATACTCCCAGTGGTCCTCCAAGCCCTGGCGCTGGAAGGAAGACTGAGGAGCGGTGGAGATCACCCAGGGGATGCCCACAGTTCTCAAGTTTCGTTTTGGTGTCGTGGACATGCAGTGCTGCACAGAACAGAAGGCTCCCTTTGCTTTACATGAACAGCAGCATTTGAATGGCTTTTCCTTCCATAACCATGACCTTTGCTACCATGGATAGGGACTGGGAATTGTGGAAGAAGTGAAGGACTAAAGTTTTAGAATTTTGTCTAAAAGTTTAACCATGAAGGTTAGGCTGTATTTCATAGTACAATACAATAACAAGTATCACAGCCAAATTACGACGATTTTTTAAGGAGAAACATGGAGCATAGGGAAAGAAGGTGAGAGATATTGAGAGGGACTCAGAAAAAGAATGGAAGCAGCAAATGGCTAAAGAGCCTGAAGACCGAAGAGAAGCCACAGAGCACACTAGCCAGAGAGAGCAGAAAGGGAAAAGAGGGAGATGAGGGGATAGACCTTGTCATCTTTTGGGCACTTCACCTGGGCATAGCACCTGTTACATATTGAAATACTCCCCACGTTTCGTGGGTCTTGGGGCGAGTGGATGGGTTACAATGTTACCATGTCTGGGAGGTACTCTCTGACCTGCAAAAGTAAAATGGCACCCTTCTATCTCCTTCATAACTTGCTCTGTTTATTCTTCTTCATTACACTTAGCACTAACTGACATGAATCTGTGTATTATTTGTTTCCTCTTCCCATTCTCCAGACTGTAAGCTCCACTGGGTTGGGTTAGGTTTCTTTTTGCAGCTGACCTCCAAATGCCCAAAGCTGTTCTGCCCATACAGTAGGCTGTCAATGCACATCAATCTATAACAATAAGGAGAGAGGCCAGAGCTGAGTTATTGCAATGGTCCCATTGATTTAGTGACTCAGCGTTTTGATACTTATTTCCACATCTGTACAGCAACAATAATAATTCTAGGAAGTAGTGTACTTTGAAGGATTAAATGAGATATGTCATGTAAAGGTTTAACAACACTGATGGACATTTAGTAAGCAACAATCGCTAGCAAATCCATTTTCTTTAGTCACTGAATTAAAAGGACAATTGGAGTAGCCAATTCTTCTCAGAAGAAAAACTAACAAGAAAACAGGAGCCTTTGGACGACTAGAATCCCACCTCAAGAACTATATTTGGGGGATTTGGAAGAAAGATAATATTATTCAAGAATATCTCGACTAAGCATGGTTTGACTCATTAACTGTTTGTGCTAACAATGACTAAAACATAAACGTAACACGGGAGTAAAGATATCTCATAGCACATTATACAAACACATTAAAAGAACTCTCTTCCTTGTATAAGAAATATTAATACTGATGGCAAAATGGGACTGAAGAAGAACCCTTTTTTCTTCTTCTGACATAGGAGAGGTATGAATGCAGAGAAGAAATGAATGCAAACCATAACTGAAAATGTGGATGACCTCATGGAATTTATGAAGTATGAAAGTCTGATCTGCCTGAGAATAATTAGTGTGTATATCCCGCTCAAATCTAACCTGTCCTGGTTTGCTGTACACTGGTTCATTAGAGCGAGAGCATTACCTCAGTAAGAGCCTACATCAGGTGTCTTAGCATTTTCATTGTAGTTTTTGCTCTAATTATAAAAGCAGAATTTACTTCTGTTACAGGCCCAGTGACTGGGAATTCATTATTTACCACGGACTACCTTTGCTGGGAAGTCTAAATGAGTGCAAAACGTCTGTAAATGAAAAGGGAGGACTCATAAAATCTGGAGAAATGGAATTCTGCATTGATTGTAGATAACAATCCTTCGAGATCTCGCCTTTCCAGACATACAATTTGTTTTTCACTTTATGGCCTGGCATGGATGTCTGAGTGGGTAAGACCTAAGCACTGGTTTGGCTTTGGTGACGATCTTGAAGGTCAACAGCTTGGTTGAGCTCAGCTGACATTTGAGGGGTCACCTCCAGCATCTGAATTAAGGGAATCACAATACTTGGAAGCAGTCTCAAACTTCAGCGTGCACCAAAATCACCTGCACTGTTTTTGTAAAACAGATGGCTGGGCCCACTTCACAGATCCTGATTCCCTGGATCTCTAGCAGGATCCCATTATTTGCATTTCCATGTTATCCAAGTGCTGCTGCGATGCTCCGGGTGCAGGACTCACACCACAGACCTGTGCTTTCAACCAGAAGAGGGGATTTCCTCGCAATACTAATACGAAACAGCCACACAACAATCACACTCCCCTTTCAACGGGAACTGGAAAGTCCTAAGAAGTGGCAGCGGCCGTCCTCCGCCCCCTGCGTCCACTCGGGAGTGGAAATGACCCCCAGGCCCGACAAGCCCCGCCCCCACGTCCCCGGGCTCCTAGCCACGCCCCCACGCCGGCTCCCTCAGCGGCCCCTCCTTCCACGCCGTCCACGCTGCCCTCTCATTGGTCCGCTTCCGCGCACACGGCCCGCCCAGTGCCCCAAGGAGCCTCCAGTTCCGCGTGCGCCACGCTACGTTCTTCCGGGTCTCCCCCTCCCCCGCCCCCGTGGGGTCGCGCGTCGCCTCCGCCTTGGCGGTTTCCCGCGGCGCCCCCTGCTGGAGCCGGCCTCGCACAGCTGCCTCTGGACCTTCGCAGCAACGCTGGGCGGTGCGCAGAGAAGGACGCAGAGCCGAGCAGTGTGCAGCCTGAGCAGCGGGACCGCGGTGTCCCTCGGTGGCCTCCTGTGCGGCTGCGTGAGCTGGCCCTGCTCCTCGTCTGCAGTGGCCGAGGGACCCTCACGGAGCATGCGCAGGGCAGCTGGCTTTCACAGCCCCAAGGACTGTCCCAAATTTATAGGACCCTTCCTGCAAATATTCGAGTATTAGTTTCTTTCATGATAGTCATTCTCATCCATGTATCTAGAACTGCTTTTACTTGGCAAGCATGTGAGAAGATTTTTTTTCTTTTCTATCTTAGAAAAGTCCCTTCTATTACAGTTTAGCTAAATGATGATGAGTTCAGTATATGTGAAACTGTTTTTTTGGGTATCTATTGTTATTTTTCTGAAGCCAGAGTTGAAGTTTGAAATTATTAAATGTATACCTTGTAATAAATCAGATATTTGTATGCGTTAGGTGCAGGAATCACAGATGAAGTATGTTCATTGTTTGTTCAGTCTTCTATAACCGTAAGCGTTTTCCTTGGGTATATGAGATTCCAAGAGTACCATGCTGAAAACTGGCCTACAGTTAAAAACATGAAGTTCTAATTCTGGCAGTTCCCGCCATACATAGTGGCTGTGTGGTCAGGTGCATCAAGACCCTGAATGTTGCATCTTACCAGGGGATTTTTATTTTGTCATTAGGGAGTATAGTTCTTTCTCATGACCGGAAGTTCTGTCATTAGTTTTAAAAATGGGCCTTGTTCTGAATGTCCCTTGCTTCTTACCTACATTATTGCATTTTTACTTCGTTAAACTTTAAGTATAATTTCAATATCTGAAATTATTTGTCTGAGGGACAGGAGGTGATCTCTTTATTTGGAAGCCTAACTTGTCACAGTGTGGTTTCTTCCTCCATTAGGTCACATTAATTTGAGTTTATATTTGTACACCCAGACTGCTCGGAGAGGGCTTGGTGTTTAACATGCGCTCAGCAAATAATACGTGAATACTTAGATAGATGATCGATAGATAAATAGGTAGGTAGGTGGATGGATGGATAGATAGATGGATGGATGGATAGATAGGTAGGTAGATAGATGATAGATACATAGATGATAGATAGATAGATAGATAGATAGATAGATAGATAGATAGATAGATAGTAAATAATGCATACCTACCTAGACAACTTGGGTTAAAGATGCTTCCTTCCTGGAAAAGGTTTAAGTTTGAGTCCCTGAGACACTAGAGGGCGCCCACCACTCCTTAATTTCAGGTAACTTCCTCTGAAAGTCTAGACTCTAGGCCTTTGGAGAAATCCTTATGGTAAAATTCCTCTGCCTTTCTCCACAGTGCCACTTCTGAGACAAACAGGTTTCCTTCTTAGAAATCTTTGATAGATATTGTTTCCTCAAGCCCAAGCTTTCTCAAGAGCCGTGGCCCCATGCTAGCTGTCTCCAGTTCAGTTGAAAAGCCTAGAATCCTCTTTTTCCGAAGAGGCTGGCATTAATTGACAAAGTGCAGAATCTGATCATGGTATTTGCCCCCAGGGAACCCAATCAGCTGTGTTTATGAGGCTTCAGCTCCTAGATGTGTATTGTTCTTGGAGATTTGGGGAGTTTTCCTTGGTTTCTTCTTCTCTGGGCCATGATGTGTTACAGTGTTTTTGCAGTTTATCTAGTCCTTAGCTATTTTGCTTCAGGGTGGCTTTCCAGAATATTTTCTTGTCCACACTGGAACCAAAAGTCCTTACAGTGTACCTCTCTATCGAATACTTTGAGCCTTCAAATTTGTTTAATATTATTATTGCTGTACTTGCTGTCTCTTGGTAACATTTTCCAGGCATATTTTCCCCCATCCTTATTTTTTCTTTATTAGTATTTTACAAATCCATGCATGATTTGTTTTCAGACTCAAGAGGAGCACGTTTTTATGCATTTTGTATCATACATACTTTCTTGGTTTATAGAAAAATATAAGCAGCATAAAAAGATAAAATATTGTGCACATTCCAGAACTCTAATGTTGGGGAGGAAGAATTTCTCTGCAATTCAAGGTCCTTTTAGCTGGACTAAGAATCAATTTGATATGGGAAGATGAAGACTTGAAAATCAAATTTAATACTGTCTGTATGGGGAAGCCACATAGATATGGGAATTTCAAAGACAGGCAAAATAAGGTATATTTGTTGTTCTGAACGAAGGAGACAGGGCAGGGGTCTGGGTCTTCATAGAGAGGGAAGGTAATTCACAGAGGGATAAGAAGAGCAGATGTTTGGTAATTAGATGTTTGCCCTACCGTACAAATGGGTCACTCAGAGGAATGCCTGGGTGGCTCAGTGGTTGAGCGTCGGCCTTCAGCTCAGATCCTGATCTCAGGGTCCTGGGATCAAGTCCTTCATCAGTCTCCCCAGAGGGAGCCTGCTTCTGCCTATGTCTCTGCCTCTCTCTCTCTCTCTCTCTCTCTCTCTCTGTGTCTCTCGTGAATAAATAAATAATCTTTTAAAAAATGAAAAATGAGTCACTCAGATAAAATTTATCTCTGTTAATAACTCTTTTTCTAGGAAAGACCACCAATTTAGAATCTTCTGTTTGGTTAAGAGAGGGACAAAAGTTCTTCTGAGACTGTGGGGTATCAAGTGCCTTTAACTCAAAATAATCGACATGCCAAAGTGGCACATTTGGAGTGGAATGGTCGTGACTGTTTTTCAGTTTCCCCATCTAAAAATTCCTTGGGAGTTTTACATATTAAAAGTTGAGCTGGTAGGTTGTTTCATCTCATTGATCTAGTCTCCTAGTCCTGACAATGGGGCAGTTTAGTCAAACTCATTTCAGGAGGCAGTGATCCAGTTGTATTCTCCAGTTTAGGCCTAATCAGGCACTAAATAAGAGAAATTTCTATGGAAACAAAAGAGAAGCAATGGTTAATGTTTGGATCAAATGTTAACCCAGTTTTTTTGTTTTATTTTTCTTAATTTATGATGGACATACAGAGAGAGAGAGAGAAAGAGAGAGGTAGAGACACAGGAGGAGGGAGAAGCAGGCTCCATGCCAGGAGCCAGACACAGGACTCGATCCCGGGACTCCAGGATCGTGCCCTGGGCCAAAGGCAAGCGCTAAGCTGCTGAGCCACCCAGGGTTCCCCTTAACCCAGTTTTTGAGTCTCAGGATAGCCAGTTGAGAAAACTTCTGAAGTCAAACGTGAAGCATCTTCAATTAGAATGAGGTCACGTATTGGCAATCTGACGGATCTTCCTAGATTACACTTCAGATGTCTCTGGGGATCTCTTGAGTGGCCCATAGAGCAACAGGACAAAGACTGTCTATGCATGAGCTATTATGGCACTTTCTTCACATCAAGTCATTTATACTTAGTTTGCCAGGGCTCCAGGAGAAAGGGAAGTCTTAGATCTCAAAGGATTTGAAGTCAGAGAGATGGGAGAAGAATCAAAAGGTTAGTTTGGAGACTTGAAGCCACGCATTGGAGGACACTAAGAAGAAATTACGATCTAGTTCAGTTTGTAATGGATAGTATTGAAATAGTGTATCTACAAAGATATGTTATTGAAACATATTTTCTCTCTATACTCCCCCCATTTTTACCAAAGATAGCCACATTAACAGTATTTTGTTTCCAAAATGAGTCTAGTATCAGAAAAATCTTGGCCTGATTATTTATATAAGTGCAGCAAGAACAGTGGTTAACCCTATAGACTTTTTAAAATCTGTAATGCTGGAGGTTTCACAAAGAGTCTCCAGATCAAACCTTTTTTTAAATAATTTTTTAGATTTTTAAAATTTAAATTCAGTTAATTAACATATATTATTACTGGTTTCAGGAGTAGTGGTCAGTATTTTATCAATGGCATATAACACCCAGTGCCCATTACATCACGTGTCTTCCCTTTTTTTAAGATTTTATTTATTTGAGAGAGAGAGAGAGAGGAGGGAGAGAGTACAAGGATGAGCAGGGGGAGGGGTAGAGGACCAAGCAGACCCCCTGCTGAGCAGGGAGCCTGGGATCACCACCTGAGCCAAAGGGAAACACTTACCCAACTGAACCACCTAGATGCTCCAATCATATGCCCTTCTTAATGGCCATCACCAAGTTACCCCGTCCCCTCACACCCCTTCCCTCCAGCAACCCTCCGTTTGTTTCCTATGATTAAGTCTCTTACAGTTTGTCTCCCTCCCTGATTTCATCTTATTTTTTTCCCTCTGTTCCACTATGACCCTCTGTTTTGATTCTTAAATTCCACAATGAGTGAGGTTATATGATATTTGTCTTTCTCTGATTGACTCATTTCACTTAGCATAATACCCTCACTTCCATCCATGTCGTTGCAAATGGCCCGATTTCATTTTTCAAAGGCTGAGTAATATTCCATTGGAATATTCCATAATATTCCACATCTTCTTTTTCTGTTCATCTGTTGATGGACATCTGGGCTCTTTCCATAATTTGGTTATTGTGGACATTGCTGCTATAAGCATTGGGGTACAGGTGCCCCTTCGGATTACTACATTTCTATCTTTGGAGTAAATATCCAAGACTGCAATTGCTAGGTCATAGGGCAGCTCTATTTTCAACTTTTGGGGGAACCTCTAAATCGAACTTTAAATTCTCTTAAGGCCAGAAGCCAAGCCAAATCCTTGCCATCAGACCTAATCTGCAATACCCATATGTTTGGGTGAATTCCACTCTTCTCGAGGTCCCCAATATATCCTGGGGTTCCTGCACATGCCAGGAAGTAACCTCTACTCACCTAGTAAGGTTGTTTGGAATTCGGAAACCAAGGTATCAGGGTAACATTTCCAAGGGTCTTTATTGGCTCCATAAAATCAGCTTTAGTTCCTTAAACCTGCCTAATTATATCTGAGTCTATGCCATTCTCTCAAATATGACATCCAGTCAAAGCCCCTGTAATATAACTACTGTTTCCAATTATGTCTTGTCATAAGGAGAACACATGTTTATTGCACTTATGCAAATAAATATATTGCCATAAAAATATAAGAATTCTCACTGAGATTTTCCAGAGCATTCAGGTAAGGCGAGAAGATAAATTTTTCAATTGGTTCACAAAGGCGTATTTTGTCAAATTGTTGTAAATTAGGTAACCTGAGAGATTCTTAAATCTGGGGTGGGGGTGGGGAAGAGGCATTTTTTTAAAAATCAGTAATGTTTTGAGGCGCCTGAGTGGCTCAGTTGTTCAGCCTCTGCCTTTGGCTCAGGTCCTGATCCCAGAGTCCCAGGACCTAATCCTGCATGAGGCCCTGGGTGGGGAGCCTGCCTGTCCCTCTGCCTCTGTCTCTGCCTCTCTCCCTGTGTCTCTCATGAATAAATAAAGTCTTTAAAAAAAAAAAAAAAAGCCAGTAATGTTTGAAACGAAAAGTCATAAAAAGTATAATTATTTTCCTCAAGTCATTCAATCCCATGTTATTAATTCTTGTTCTGTTTGAATACAATCTTTCCACTAGTCCTGGAAATCTTTACATAGTTCAGTATTTTGGTTTTGGTTTTAGTTTTTTAGAGAGAGCGACTAAGGGGAGAGGAGCAGAGGAAGAGAGAGAATCTGAAGCAGGCTCCAAGCCCAGTGCAGAGCCCAAAGTGAGGCTCCTCTCATGACCCCAAGATCATGAACCGAAATCAAGAGTTGGACGCTTAGCCAATTAAGCCACCCAGGCAGGCTCCCCAACGTAATTCAGTTTTCTGATCTTAAGGATACCAGACACCTATACGTGGAATTTTTTCCATAACTGTCACTAAAGATGTAGCACGTTTGCAGGAAACTTTTATAGTGGCATCTAAGTAAAAGTATAACTGTCTGTAAATGATAAAGACTTAAAAATGGCCATAGTTAAGGATCTGATTAGAGTTCATTAAAATGTGATTGACAAGGAATTTGATTTTTTTTTGTGACATACTTTAAAATAATAACATACCAAGACATCATATTTCTAGGAGTTTCACATAATTTTAGATAACAGGTCTACATAAATATAACCTAACAGGGTTTAATATCACCTTGTTGGCAATGGTTCTCATGTAATTTCACATACTAAATAAGCCTAATTAGTTTTATTTCTAAAAAAAAAAAATTTTTTTTTTTGTTTAATCTACCTGGGGTCTGGTGGGAAATTGCACTTAGATTCTGCGCAAGAGACTTCATTTTAGAATTTGATTGTGGGAAGTATGTCCAAAAAAAGTAACACAAGGTTTGAGCATTTGATTAAATAGGATCACAATCATTATGAAACAATATATAATTGTTCCATTTAATGAAACCAACAAGAAAAGGTAGCAGAGGCAAATACAGACGGTTACATAGTTGTGAGTAAAATTTAATTCTTTCAATATTAAGACTGTTTTCTTAAGTAATCAAAGACCCGATAGGCATAGACATTATTTTGGGAAACTTAGAATCATTGGTTTTTCTAGGCAGATAATTTAAAAAGTAAAGAACAACTATTGTTTACAATTTCTCATAAAGGGCAAAGCAACAGTTTAAGAAAACTTTGTTCTTCCAACAAAGAGAAAACAGAAACTTTGCACCCTTGTACTTTTGATATTAAACTTGTTTACTGGGATGCCTGGGTGGCTCAGCGATTGAGCACCTGCCTTCGGCCCAGGGTATGATCCTGGAGTCCCACATCTGGCTCCCTGCCAGGAGCCTGCTTCTCCCTCTGCCTATGTCTCTGCCTCTCTCTGTCTCTCTCTGTCTCTCTCTGGGTCTTTCATGAATAAAGACATAAATACATAAATACATAAATAAATCTTATTTACTTATTTAAATTTATCCTAATCTTAGCCACTACTGACCACACATAAAGTTTCTTCCCAAAGAGTTTTTCCTCCTAAATGTACAACTTTCTTTATTTAGCACTCAAATTGTGACCTAAATTTTCCCTCTATAATAACCAGTCTTGCTGTAATACTTCCTTTTCAGTCTCAACAATTATGTACTTTTATTTTTCATGCTGCTTCTTAGCAAAAACACTATCTTACTTTCCTCACATAGAATTGTCATTTCCAGTAGCCTTAATTACATTTCTTAATATTCTTAATGCTTAATGAAACCTTAATTTCTAGTGAAAACTAGTTGTGAACCGTTATATCAGAACTCTTCAGGTTGCCAAATTTATGAATATGTTTCATTATTTTTAGAAACATGTATTTTTATAATATAATCTTTCAATAAAGCATAAAATGTGTTTACTAACAGACCCAAATTTATCTTTAGTTTCTCTATAATAAGACAGAAGTAGATAGACATGTTCAGTACTTAATGGTTCATTATTTTCTCTGACTCGGAAGAGATCTAGATTACTAACAAACCTCGCTTTACTCATCATTTAACTTAGCAAAACTTTGAAATTTTTAGCTTTCCAAAGATTTTGGAAGCTAGTTAGAAGTTACCTACAAAGCTTTTCATTTTATTTTTATCTATTTCATTTACTTCTTTTAACAATTATGCATAGACTACTTGATGTAGGAAAGAGTGAGGGCTCGAAGCCGATGGCCAAGAAAGAATTCTTGAGACATCTCTGGTGCAAAAAAGGTGATTTTACTAAAGCCCAGGGCAGTACCAAAGGGCAGGAAGAGCTGCCCTGAGCTCATGAGAAATGGCCTATTACATGCACTTAAGTTGGAAGGGGGTTAGGGAGAGCACAGTCTAAGGAATTTTCTTTCTTTTTTTTTTTTTTCTAAGGAATTTTCACACAAGGTTGCCAGGACCTTGAGGGGCTAGCTGTTGTAGACAAAGGTCATTTATTACTGTCTAATAAAACCCGAGTCATGAGATACTTCAGACTTCTATCCATATGCTTAGAGGATCATTGCTAATAGATACCTTGGTGGGTAGAGATAAAGGAAATTTCTAAAGAAGTTTTTATATGTTAACATAGACTTATAGGGCAGGCCCGGTGGCTCATTGGTTTAGTGCCGCCTTCAGCCCAGGGCCTGATCCTGGAGACCCCGGATTGAGTCCCATGCCAGGCTCCCTGCATGGAGCCTGCTTCTCCCTATGCCTGTGTCTCTACCTCCCTCTCTCTGTGTGTCTCTCATGAATAAATAAATAAAATCTTAAAAATAAATAAATAAATAAATAAATAAATAAAGTAGACTTACAAGATCCTGGGGTTGGGCTAAGATTGCCTTCTGCCCTTAGCAAAGTATGAACACCAGGCAGCTGAGTCCCTAGAGGAAGGTCACTCTGCCTGTTTCAAGGACGTGTCAGTGGGCTATAAGTTGTAAGGAAATTTAGATATTTTTCTTCTTCCTTTCTTTCCCACATCACTGTCCACAAAAACTTCATGAGGCATTAGACAGACTCAACATTAGTCTAAGCTTTTTTCTTTCAGACAAATTTTGCAACAGAAATACCATGAACTTATTTGACTTTTACTAAACAGAAGCAGAATAAAAATTTTATATTTAATGGTGATAACTCTAAAAACATAACTATTTCAATTAAGCCAACAAACTTAATTTAGCTTAATACCAAATATTTTCTCAGATTACATGAGTTTAAATTTATTTTTAACTTTCTGAATGTTGGAATGCCCAATCTCTACAAACATGTACCTTCAAACTAAATAGAGTACTTGTATGTGTTAACTATACCAATAGCATCCAGAGATAGAGCAAATATCTCACATTAAAACATACATGGACACACACACACACACCACAAAATACAGACAAGATACAAACAAAATTTTGATATTTGTGGAGAGGATATTGTAGGCCCAATTTTTTTTTTTAAATTTATCCTTTTATATGAGGAAGGGGGAGAGAGAGAGAGAGTGAGAGAGAGAAAGCAGGGGGAGGGGCAGAGGGACAGAGAAGGAGAGAATCTCAGACTCCACACCAAGCACAGAGCCCAAAGCAGGACTTGAATTCACCACTCTGAGATCAT